>NC_072384.2:135474738-136724738 GCF_028885625.2 Pongo pygmaeus | reverse complement strand
CTCTTGGCCAGAGGCCTTGCCAAGCCTGCTGGCATCTTGTGAGCTCCCCAGAGGGTGCAGAGGATCCTGAGACTCTGGGGTAAGAAGGAGTCTGGCTGGTTTAAATGACCTCATAGCTTTTCAGAGTTGCAGGAGCAACATCTGGTTGGCTCCTGCCCACAGCCTTGAGATGTTTAAAGGCTTCTCGGATGTTAGAGGCTGAGTCGTGTCCCATAAAATTCACATGCTGAAGCTTTAACCCTCAATGTTGCTGTATGTGGAGATGGGGTCTTCAGGGAGAGAATTTACGTTAAATGACGCTATAAAGCTAGAGCCCTAATTCAATAAGCCAGATGCCCGTATAAGAGGACGAGACACTGGTGATGTCTCTCTCCCTCTGAGCGCACCCGGAGGAAAGGCAGGACACAGGGAGAAGGCACCATCTGTCAGCCAGGGAGAGAGGTCTCACCAGAACCAACCCTGCGGGCACCCTGATCCCAGACTTCCAGCCTCCAGAACTGTGAGGTGTGAATGTCCTGCACTTAAGCCACCCATGTGTAATACTTTATTTTGGCAGCCTGAGCTGACGCATACTCTGGATAGCATCCTTCATCTTTCTCACTAGCGTCTCCATACACAAGTCACATATGACCAAGGGACACGCTGACAATGGCTTCTTCTCGATGAGAATATTCCGTCTAGAGGCATTTGCCCTAAGAAGCCACGACGTCAAAGCACACAGACTCAAATGGTCACTCGGAGGCCACGATTCTACTTCTGGGATCCCTGGCTTGTCTTGGCTGAGCCTTTCATTTTCCCCAAGGAAGGCCAGTTCAAGAGCAGGCAGCCGGCAGTAGATCACCTCCCCTCATTCTAATCCCCGGGAGGACCACTGCTCACAGCCTCTGTTAGCTAATGAGCTAAAAAATGAATTATTGGTGCGGCCGGCTGTCAGCAGAAAGGAGGGGGCCCAGTTCCTCATTTGATGCGGTGCTGACACACCTTTAAATAAATCAACCGCAGGAGAGCGAGGGAAAATGAGGGAATGGGCAACTCATCGAAAGAAAGGCACTGACCCAATCCCCAAAATAAAAAGAAAAGGTACATTTCAGGCGCCATTGTATTTTATATTTGATTCTCCTCCTGCCTAAAAGAAGAGGTAAAGGTGGCTCTTTACCTCTCTCTAGGCCATGACAGGAAGCTGTCCACAGGGACAGCCGGGCACTGAGCACAGGACACAGGAATCACTGGGTAGGTTGCAGGAGCCATGAACCCTCTGGGTTTTTCGGGGTCTGCCAGCTCTGAGACAGACACTCTAGCATTGCTGCCTGATGGGCTTTGCTGCACCTGACCTTGAGGGGTGGTGACTTGGCCAAGGTGGCTTCCCTGTGTCCACCCCAAAGACAATTCTCTTGGACACTCCCCACCTGCAACCCGCATACTTAGTGCCTGCCATGCCAAATCCACTGCATGACTCAGCTGGCAAGGTGTAATCTCCATGTAACCGGAGCACTTAGTGTGGGGGTAAGGATGACAGTAACTGACTTTATTGATCATTCCTGGTAACACCCCCGAGCACGTACACATTTTAAAAAACAAACTCCAGCCGGGCACGGTGGCTCATGCCTGTAATCCCAGCACTTTGGGAGGCTGAAGTGGGTGGATCACGAGGTCAGGAGTTTGAGACCAGCCTGGCCAACATGGTAAAACCCCATCTCTACTAAAAATACAAAAATTAGCCAGGCATGGTGGCGGATGCCTGTAATCCCAGCTACTTGGGGGGCTGAGGCAGAGAATTGCTTGAACCCGGGAGGCGGAGGTTGCAGTGAGTTGAGATTGTACCACTGCACTCCAGCCTGGGCAACAGAGCGAGACTCCGTCTCAAAAACAAACAAAACAAACTCCATATCAAATGTGGAACAAGATGCACACGTGACGGCAGAGCGGTGGCCATATTTTGGGAAATCGTGGGAAAAAAGAAAGGCTGCAGGAAGGAAGAGACAGGTCGATTTTATTCCAAGTTGCAAAAGGGGAAAAAGAGTGGAAAGCCTAGAACTGACAGACCCGGCTTTTCCTTCCTTGAAACAGAGCAAGAAGGAAGGAAAGACCCAGGGAATTTTACACCATTCAGGCCAGACAGGGCTGCAGAGTGGAAGCAAGGGGGCTCCCAATCTGGCCCCCACCTTCAGGACAGGCCTGGGGCCAAGAGGTGGCCGCCAGCAGCCTGGCAGGGCCAAGTTCTCTTCTCTGGAAAAAGATGGATGCTGAGCTGCCTTCCACCTGCCCAGGGACCAGACTGACAGCGGGAGAGCCACCTGTGCACATACGTGTGAGCGTGTGCGTGTGAGTGCCGGCTGAGAGAGCGGCAGAGCCTTCTGTGCGTGTACGTGTGAGCGTGTGCGTGTGAGTGCCGGCTGAGAGAGTGGGAGAGCCTTCTGTGTGTGTGCGTGTGAGCATGTGTGTGTGAGTGCCGACTGAGACTGTGGGAGAGCCTTCTGTGTGTGTGCGTGTGAGCGTGTGCGTGTGAGTGCCGACTGAGACTGTGGGAGAGCCTTCTGTGTGTGTGCGTGTGAGCGTGTGCGTGTGAGTGCCGGCTGAGTGAGAGAGCCTTCTGTGTGTGTGCGTGTGAGCGTGTGTGTGTGAGTGCCGACTGAGACTGTGGGAGAGCCTTCTGTGTGTGTGCGTGTGAGCATGTGTGTGAGAGTGCCGACTGAGAGAGTGGGAGAGCCTTCTGTGCGTGTACGTGTGAGTGTGTGTGTGAGTGCCGACTGAGAGACTGGGAGAGCCTTCTGTGCATGTGCGTGTGCATGTGAGTGTGAGTGCCGACTCCCGACTCCTGAGCCCCCGAGCTTGGGCCGGGATGCCCACGCTGCTCCCGGTTTGCCCAGCGTCATATAACTCCCAGAACCTGCAAACAGAAAGCAGGTGCTGCACAGACAGCATGACAGCCAACCCAGCGACAACAGAACCAAGGCAGAGTCAAGAACAGATCAGGAGGGAGGGGACGGGGGATGGAGAGAAGCATTTATGTTTACAAAAGAAAATGTGCAAGTCACGGTTGTGGGGAGAGAGAGCTTTTCTCTTTCTTTCTTTCTTTCTCTCTCTCCTCTCTATTTCTCTCTTTCTTTTTGAGATGGAGTCTCGCTGTGCCGCCCAGGCTAGAGTGCAGTGGCACAATCTTGGCTCACTGCAACCTCCACTTCCTGGGTTCAAGCGATTCTCCTGCCTCAGCCTCCTGAGTAGCTGGGATTACAGGCACGTGCCACCGCGTCTGGCTAATTTTTGTATTTTTAGTAGAGATAGGGTTTCGCCATGTTGGCCAGGCTGGTCTCGAATTATGGACCTCTGGTGATCTGCCCTCCTCAGCCTCCCAAAGTGCTGGGATTACAGGTGTGAGACACCACGCCTGGCCTCCAGAGAGCTTTTATTTCACTCTCTGTGGCAAGGACCCAGGATGGGGGCCGATCATCACATGCAGGCCGCACCGGGCTCTGTCTTGGGGTTACAGGTCCTGGGGTAAAAGCCCGAGGGAAGACCACGTGGGAGCCCTCACTGCAGTGCCCACTGGAGAATGCACCTCAGCAAGACCAGTCGCATGACAACACTGCCGATGACTCCAGTGAAAAGGCAACAACCAACTGTGATGGTTTATCTGTCCTCAAGTGACTGCGGGATGCCACGGGCAGGTCTGTGTGTTCCCGGCACTTCACACTGCCTGATACTGGGATGGACCCTTTCTTCTTTTTTTTTTTCGAGCTAGGGTCTCACTGTCGCCCAGGCTGGAGTGCAGTGGCTTGACCAGGGCTCACTGCAGCCTCAAACTCCTGGGCTCAAGCAGTCCTCTCAACTCAGCCTCCCAAGTAGCTGGGAATACAGGCGTATACCACCATGTGTGGCTAATTTTTTGTACTTTTTGTAGAGACGGGGTTTCACCATGTTGCCCAGGCTGGTCTCAAACTCCTGGACTCAAGTGATCCACCTGCTTTGTGCTGGGATTCCAAGTGTTGAAACACAGTGCCCAGTCTTCTTCTCTTCCTTTTTTTTTTTTTTTTAAGACAGGGTTTTGCTATGCTGCCCAGGCTGGGTTTGAGCAGGCTGGATTGCTTTGGGCTCAAGCGATCCTCCTACCTCAGCCTCTTGAGCAGCTGCGACTACAGGCGTGTGCCACCATGCCTGGGTAATTTTTTTTTTTTTTTGGTAGAAATAGGGGTCTTGCTATATTGTCCAGGTTGGGATTCAAGCAATCCTCCCACCTCAGCCTCCTGAGTAGCTGGGCCTATAGGCATGTGCCACCACGCTCAGCTGGGATCGGCCCTTTCTCATCCCAGTGACTGGAAACACTGCAGTGAGGGTGCCTTCCCTGCACGGATTTATCAACAAAGTCTGCTCTTTTATCACTGCTATGTGCTTCTGTCACCCCAAATCCATTTGCTGAAATCCTAACTCCCCAAGGTGATGTTATTAAGAGGTAGGCCCTTTGGGAGGTGACTAGGTGACGATGGCCCTGCCCTCATAAATGGGATTTAGTGCTCTTATAAAAGAGGCCCGAGGGAGCTGGTTTCCCTCTTCTATCACCTGAGGACATAGCAATGAGGTATTCTCCATGAAGCAGAGACCGAGCCCTCACCAGACACCGAATCTGCCGGTGCCTCTGTCTTGGACTTTCCAGCCTCCAGAACCGTGAGCAAGACGCTTCTTTTGTGTATAAATCACCCCATCTAAGGTATTTTGTTACAGCAGCCCCAGAGGACTGAGACAATAATAAACATAGGCCTTTCTGCATAATTTCTCCATCTTTATTTACAATGCTACATGAGCCAAATGGTGGGTTTTAGGTGATTGATCATGGACATATATTTATATAAATGTGGAGTCACTATTAAAATAGACAAACTCTGTTATACAGACTAGGAAAAGTATCAGTAATGTTCACAGCCAATGCTTATCAAGTATTTGTGATGTGCCAACCGCTGACTTGAGGCTTTTTTATTTTTTGAGACAGGGTCTTGCTTTATCACCCAGACTAGAGTGCAGTGGCGCAATTGTAGCTCACTGCAGTCTGGAACTCCCGGGCTCAAGTGGTCCTCCTGCCTCAGCCTCCCAAGTAGGTGGAACTACAGGTGCACATCACCATGCCCAGCTAATTTTCAATTTTTTTTTTGTAGAGAAAGGGGTCTTTTTCTTTTCTCTTAGAGACAGGGTCTCTCTCTGTTGCCCAGGTTGGAGTGCAGTGGCTCCACCAGGGTTGCCCAGGCTGGTCTTGAACTCCTGGCCTCAAGCAATCCTCCCACCTCGGCCTCCCAAAGTGCTGGGATTACAGGTGTGAGTCACTGCACCCAGCCCAGGCGGAACCTTTTATACAACTATCTGTTTTAATTCTAACAACACCTAGTGAGGAAGGTCCTATTCTTACCCCCATCTTAGAGGAAAGGTCAGTGATACAGAACACTGCCCAGGGCCCCCAGCTGGGACACCTGACAGACTGGCTGCCCTGGCACGGCCTGACCTCTTGCTCAGGGATCTGATGCCTCCCAAATTAGGCAACTTCTTCCCATCTGTACAACCAGACTCTTTGGGCTTCGAGAGTCTGGGTAGATCCACAGCATCATTTTCTCACTCTCTCCCTTTGGCCACCTTAACACGTGGCTCTGGTCTCTGGCGAAGGGTTAGAAAGGGTTTGCTTCAGAGAAAGAATCTACAGCTGTGCCCCCCAATGGGGCAGCTATAAGCTGCCCATGGGTGTGGACGTGAATTAATTGAAACAAAATAACATTAGAAACACAGTTCCTTTAGACACATTTCCAGTGCTTTACATAAATATGTGGTTGGCAGCTGCCACCTTGGGATGCTCGGATCCAGAACGTTTCCACAACTGCCAGTCTAGAACACCAACAGTGCCGCCGACTAGGACGTTCCCACGGCTGCCGGTCCAGAGCACCGACGCTGCCGCCGACTAGGACGTTCCCACGGCTGCCGGTCCAGAGCACCGACGCTACCACCGACTAGGACGTTCCCACGGCTGCCGGTCCACAGCACCAACAGTGCCGCTGACTAGGACATTTCCACGGCTGCTGATCGAGAACACTTTTGCCATTACAGAAGATGCATGGATCTAGATCATCTCAGTTTTTCCTCCCTCCTCTTCTTCCCTATCAAAACTATCTATAATTTATTATTATAAATATTTATAATAATTACAAAGATGAATAATAATTCATGGAATTTTAGAATGAAGAGAAAGGAGATCACTAAAAGGAAAAGGCAAGTCATATAGATACCAGTACCCAAAACGGAAGTGCTGCCCACGTATGAGGTGCTCGGGGGTGGGGGGGTCAGGCTGACCAGGCAGCTGAGTCCCAGAGGTGACCTTGGTCACTGCTGGTGGCACTGTCATCTATGCACTGGCAAATCCTTGTCAGTGATGAGCAAAGCATAGACCAAGACCTCTGGGGACATCTGGAGAGCACAGGGAGAGTCACACCTACACACAACTACCTTCAGAGAGAAACATCTTCCCGCAATGCCCCATTCTCTGTTCCTCATGCATTTGAGAGCTGCAAAGATGCAGTCTCACACAGCCACCATCAGCTGTGTTTTGGTCCTGGCAGGGAAGGGTCAGCACATTGCCAAGGGGCAATAAGGTTAATGGGTTGGATTCCCAGAAAAGAAAGTTTTAAGCAAATAACCACAAAGCTTCTGACTGCCTTTCAGCACTGTCTCGTGGCGGGGTCTGGGAGATGAACGCGACACAGACAAGGGGGTGGGCAGCCAGACGTCTGCCTAGGTCCTCACAGGGGCCGCTGTGTGTGGCAGGGCTGGGGCGCTCTGGGGTGCTGTAAAGCAGTCTCTTGGTGGTTTCATTCTCAGCCTTCGAATCTCACTAATGTGACTTTCTGAGCACGTCTATAAGACACTGAGCAACAGCCCTTCCCCAAAGTGCACTCCAGGTCGAGTCTAATGTGTTCATTTTTATTGGAACCCCCTCTCTCTTCCAGTGCGAAAAGGCCAAAAGAAGAATTTGTGTCTGTGTGCCTGCCACTTGCCACAGTCTTTCCTTTGGAAACATCTGCCCTGCCCCCGCCAACAGGTGGAAGAGGAGTTTGGCAGTGATTTTCAAGGAGATTCTGTAGTAGAGCGGGCTGGCGTGGAGGAACACCCTCAGGGTGAGGAGCAGACACTGGAGGGGACCCGCCCGCCTGGTGTTGAAACTGACCAGGAGGAGAGGAGGGCAGAGGAAGGAGAGAAAAGAGGGCTAGCAGCAAGGAATTTCCAGAGTGCTTCCTGCCTCAAGCAAAACAGGAACTGGGAGGGGAGGCATGGAAGACGGGGCTGGAACAATATGTGAGGAAGAGAGAGGGGCTTCCTTTCTCGGCAGGGGAAGACCCCGGCCCACTGCGAGCAGGCGCTGACAGCTGCCTCCCCCTTGCATGCATGCCTTCTCCCCGAGCCACGTTGCTAGGGGGTCGGGCGGAGGGACAGAGCACAGCCCACAAAGGCCAATGGATATTTATTCCTTAATTACCGAATGCTTTTAAGAAGCTGGCCACTGTAAATCCCACACGCGGGGAGCAGGAGGCAGTGGACAAGGATTTATGCTCGTGGGGCAAAGACAAAATAAATATCCCGCCTGACTTCTGATCAATATTATGAGTGTTTTTGCCAACCTGCAGGGTATTTTATGAGCACAGAGGAACAGAAGAGGATCATTATTAATTAAATAAAGTCAACCATATTAGGCTTATTACTTCTGCAAGTCACAGTTAAATGTGCCCGGCCGCAGGTGTGGGGGCTGGCAGATCCCCGGGCAAATGTAGGCCCCAGGCGGCCCAGGAGAGCGAGGATGTGCCCGGGTACTCTGGCCCCAGCCAGGTTTTCCTGATTCTGCACTGCCCTGTGAAGGCTGGCACAGCCTGTGTTGTTCCAGAAGGGATTGGGGCAAGGGGAGGGCCAGTTACTGGGAGCTGAGCTTGGTCTTGTCCCCATACCTTCGCCTGAGGTTCAGGGTGAGACTTGGGGCACTCGTGGCTTTGCTGCCATTAGCGCTGGGCACTCCCAACACTCCCTGCCTGTTGAGAACCTGACCAGCCTGAGTAGGATAATATTCCTGGATACAAGTCACAGTGCAAATGCAACCTCATTCTTCTAGAGTTTTGAGGCAACCTATGGAGACTGTCTGAGGAATCATGAAAGCAGGCACAAAGGAGATGTGGGACCAGGCCAGCAGCCCACAGTAGCCCGGAAGGCAGGATGCATGAGGCTAGCTAGTGAACCCACTCAGCTCAGACCCAAGGGTCTGTTTGGTGTCTAGATGTGCCAAGCGCTCAGGAAGCACCCAGCACAGAGAAGGAGGGACCCAAGCCTCTCTGGGCAAGGCTATGGTTGGCTGTGGGGCCCTGGGCAGCCAACCCTCTCCCAGGCTTCAGTTTTCCCTCTAGAGAGGCTCCATGATTCAAGGCCTGCTGTCTCTGAAGTTTGAGGTTCTGCAGGAGAATCTGCTGGCGGGGTGGTGAGGCGGGTGCGGGTAAAGAGAGGACAGAAGGCAGCTGCTGCAACCTCGGGAACAGAGAGCTGCCTGCCAGCAAGAGGCCCACACAGCAGGTCCAGACCCTACCCAGGGTGCTCTCTCATTGAGCCTCCGCACAGGACGGCCTTGGCCCAGCTTGCCATGTTGACACATCTGTAAAATGCACCACAGGCCAGGGCAGCCACCCCCTCGCAGACTTCAGCCACCTCCACGGGGCCCAGCACACTCTGTGATACGCAGTTGGGCAAGGAGGCAGCAGGGGTTCTTGGGTCCTCTCTCCTGGGTCCCCATCGTGAAGCCAGACCTTGCCTGGTCCTCTTGGCCTACTCCTGCGAGACCTGCAGACCCCATCCTGCTGCCACCAGCACCGTGACTTACGCAGGTGGGAAAATGAGCCCATGGCCTGCAGAGAGCCCTGCCCACCAGCTGGCTGTGCGTGACCCCAGCTGCCTTCTCCAAGTGCATTCATGGGAGCCCAGAATGAAAGAATTGGCTTACGTGAATTCTCGGGTCCCGGAATCACAGCATGGCCCCCAGAGCCCACCCTTCTCGAAGCTTTTCACTGCCTACTTGGGATGCCACAAGGCTGGAAGAAGTGCAGAGTCCATCACACGGAGGGCAGGGGCTGGCCAAGTCATGCACGCAACAGCCCGGGTGGCACACAGGTGCCCAGGGGTCCGGAGTCCTGTGCGCTGCCGCAGTGCCTGCACATCAACCCTCCTTAGGCCGGCTCTGGTGAGCTGCCTATGGACATCCGCTTCCCACTCGGGCTTGGACGACATGCTAGGAAAGGCCAAGAGCGGCTTGGCCACTGCTGCTCTGCAGATGGACCAACGGTCCTTAGGCTTCAATCAAAGTTCTAAAACCAAGGTCCTCTCCAGCTCCAGCCACACTGATTCCGGTATGTGCTTTGAAATTGGCAAACAAACAGAGCAGACATCCTGATGCCTAGGGCCCCAAAGGCTGCCAGCCAGCCAGCCAAGGGCAGCCAGAAAACAGTGATTTGCTGCAGTGCAAGGTGTCCCTGGGAGGGGCAACAGGAGCGCTGGTGTGTGTGTGCTCCTGAAAGTCAGTCGCTGAAGCCCTAACCCCCTGTGTGATGGTGTTTGGTGACAGGACCTCTGGGAGGTGATTAGGTCAGGAGAGTAGACTCCCATGAATGGGATTCTCACTCTTATAAGAAGGGGCACAAGAGGGGCCGGGCACGATGGCTCACGCCTGTAATCCCAGCACTTTGGGAGGCCGAGGAGGGTGGATCATGAGGTCAGGAGATCGAGACCACCCTGGCTAACATGGTGAAACCCCGTCTCTACTAAAAATACAAAAACAACATTAGCTAGGCGTGGTGGCGGGCGCCTGTAGTCCCAGCTACTCGGGAGGCTGAGGTGGGAGAATGGCGTGAACCCGGGGGGCGGAGGCTGCAGTGAGCCGAGTTTGCGCCACTGCACTCCAGCCTGGGTGACAGAGTGAGACTCATTCTCAAAAAAAAAAAAAAGAAAAAAAAAAGAGAGACACAAGAGAGATGCCCCTCTCCTCTCTCCTCCACGTGAGGACACTGCAAGAGGCATCTGTCTATAAGCCGGGAAGAGGCCCCTCACCAGAAACGAATCAGCCAACACCTTGACCTTGGGCTTCCCATTCCTCAGAAGTGTGAGGAATACATTTCTGTTGTGTATTTTGTTACAGAAGGCACAGCTCACAGAGCCTTTGTCTTCCTCTCTGTCCTTGGTCCCCCGCCCCGCCCATCTTTCCCCCTTGCCTGGCTATCACGTTAAAACTGAAGTTGACACAAGACTGTGTGCATGCCGGGTTCTTAAAGCGGGATGTTTTGGATTTTTCCATGCAGACCAATTCACCACTTTGCTCGAATCTAACTGCTTTGCCTTGTAGGTAGCCCGAATGCATGTCTTGCTGGCTTGGAAAGTCAGCCCTGATCTCTGCTTCCCTGGGTGAGGGCTGTGCCTTCTCTCACTGAGACAGACAGAAGGAACTCAGCTTTATCTTCCCACCCAGCAGCCAGGACAGTGTCTCTCCTGATGCTAACCTGCCAGGGTGGAGTTGGTGAAATCCAGTCAGAGCTATGGGCACAGGCTTAAATGGGCATCCACAGCTCTGCTCTGGTACCTTGAGGGCTCTCTGTGCACGCTAGTCCTTTTTTTTTTTTCCTTGAGACAGAGTCTCACTCTGTAGCCCAGGCTGCAGTGCAGTGGCGTGATCTTGGGCTCACTGCTACCTCCGCCTCCCGGGTCCCGGTTAAAGTGATTCTCCTGCCTGCCTCAGCCTCCTGAGTAGCTGGGATTACAGGCATGCACCACCATGCCCAGTTAATTTTTGTATCTTTGGTAGAGACGGGGTTTCACCATGTTGGCCAGGCTGGACTTCAACTCCTGACCTTGTGATCCACCCACCTTGGCCTCCCAAAGTGCTGGCATTACAGGTGTGAGCCACCGCACCCGGCCTGTGCACGCTTGTCTTTGTAACCCAGGTTGGATTCTCTGAGAGGCCAGAAGGCTGTGGCTTTGTAAGAGATTCTGATGGTGGTCCTGACCCTCACAGCCCTGTGCCCCCAGGAATCAAAGAAGGGACAAGGATTTTGTGAGGGGCAGACAGCGCAGGTGCTGGTCGAGGGGTAGGATCCACCGCTGATGGGGAATGGTTTGATGAGGCTGCAGGACTGAGGTCTCCACCTGTCTGGGAGCACAGCTGGGGGACTTCTCAGCACCGTGCAGTCAGAGGGCACTGGGGATGGAACAGGATGGGGTGCCCGAGGCTGGACTGCCTTGGGAAACTGCAACTGCCCATGTCAGCCTGGCCTGGTGGTGTGTCTCTCACAGCAGCCAACAGGCCTGGCCCTACCAGCGCCCCGGGTGCTGGAGCGGGCCCTCGGCCTCTTCCCAGGGGCCTTTACACAGGCCTCCCGCATTGCGGGGCTCCTGGGGCAGACCCACTGCCCAAGGCCCCCCACCTAAATGCAAGTGGGAAGTACCTAAGGTTTCACATTGCTGCAGGCCTGGGTTTGAATATTCAATTTCCCTGTCTGCAAAAAGGGAATAAAACCCTCCACATCTCAGGGATCTAGTAAGGCTGCAAGGCGGTTGTGCATGTGGCTCAATGCCTGGGTCAGCCCTTGGTAAACGCACAAGGGCAGGGTGGGGACAGGAGCCAGGGAGGATGGCGGGGTGCTTAGAAGGGGCCCAGGAGAGGCTGGGCACGTCGCTCACGCCTGTAATCCCAGCACTTTGGGAGGCCGAGGTGGGCAGATCACGAGGTCAGGAGTTCGAGACCAGCCTGACCAAGATGGTGAAACTCCGACTCTACTAAATATAAAAATTTAGCCAGGCGTGGTGGTGGGAGCCTATAATCCCAGCTACTTGGGAGGCTGAGGCAGGAGAACTGCTTGAACCCAGGAGGCAGAGGTTACTGTGAGCCGAGATCACGCCATTGCACTCTGGCTCTGGACAACAGAGCAAGACTCTGTCTCAGGGAAAAACAAAAAGAAACAAACAAACAAGGGGCCCAGGAGAAAAAGATGGAGGCTGTGCTGAGGTGGGGGGGCGGGGAGCGGCCCAGCAGGGTCAGACTACACAGGGTATGAACAAAATGAGGACCAGCCAGCCCAGCTGCCCCCTTGGGGGCTAACATGCCCCGAACTAGGTGCTCAGGGCTTGTGACCAATGGGTGGGACCATGCCTTTGGAAACAGCAGAGCTTGGCACCCGGGGTGACTGACCAGTGACCTTGGTGTAGAGATTTTTCCTTTTTCTGGGAGGCAGTGGGCGGAGGTGAGGCCGGAGGATGGAATGGGACAGAGGTGCTGGTTTTGGTGAGGGAGACCCCTCCACGACACATGTGCTGTCTGGAGCAGGGAGGAGGCGCTGTGCAGGGGGCTGAGTCTTCTGGGAGTCACGGTCAGAATGCAGGCCATTAATGGGGCGGGCCCTGGAGATGTGGCACCCAGGAGGCCAGGCCTGGGGGCGGGGGGTGGGCAGAAACCCCGGGGGAGGGGATAGGCAGAGCCAAGAGGTGGGGCGGGGGCTTGCAGTGGGAGAACAGAAAGCAATTTTGAAGTCTTTTAAGAAAATGACTTTTGAAAAAAAGTTACACTATTAGCAAAAGGCAAAACATCCAGAATGTTCCAGAAGCAGCCGAGATATTTTTATTTTTAGTATTTCCCCACCATTTTCTAATCTGTTATAAA
This sequence comes from Pongo pygmaeus, assembly GCF_028885625.2. Classification (NCBI taxonomy): domain Eukaryota; kingdom Metazoa; phylum Chordata; class Mammalia; order Primates; family Hominidae; genus Pongo; species Pongo pygmaeus. The sequence goes on along the minus strand of NC_072384.2, from coordinate 136,712,038 downwards.
ACAACACAACAAAACACGGGACGTTTACAGGAAAAATCACCAGTGACACCCCCTTAACTCACAAAGTCTCATCGTGTCTCTGAGCCCCTTCCTGCCATTCTCCGCTTGCAGACATATTTTACCTACTTGGCATTTAACACAGGCACCTTTATTATTTTGCTCAAGGGAAGTTTTCTTTTTTTTTATTTTTTAACAGAGTCTCACTCTGTCGCCGAGGCTGGAGTGCAATGACACGATCTCAGCTCACTGCAACCTCCGCATCCCGGGTTCAAGTGATTCTCCTGCCTCAGTCTCCTGAGTAGCTGGGATTACAGGCATGAGCCACCACACCCGGCTAACTTTTTTTTTTTTTTATTTTTGAGACGGAGTCTTGCTCTGTCGCCCAGGCTGTAGTGCAGTGGCATGATCTCACCTCAATGCAAGCTCTGCCTCCGGGGTTCACGCCATTCTCCTGCCTCTGCCTCCTGAGTGGCTGGGACCACAGGCGCCCACCACCACGTCTGGCTACTTTTTTGTATTTTTAGTAGAGACGGGGTTTCACCATGTTAGCCAGGATGGTTTCGATCTCCTGACCTCGTGATCCGCCCGCCTTGGCCTCCCAAAGTGCTGGGATTACAGGCATGAGCCACCGCGCCCGGCCTAATTTTTGTATATTTAGTAGAGACAGGGTTTCACCATGTTGGCCAGGCTGGTCTCAAACTCCTGACCTCAAGAGATCTGCCTGCCTCAGCCTCCCAAAGTGCTGGGATTATAGGCATGAGCCACCGGGCCCAGCCTCAAAGGAAGTTTTATAAGGGAAGTTTGTGAATTCATTTGGAAACTGTGTGTGAGTATGTTTGCACAGAAACATTGCTAAGCCATGCTAATCACACACACAGTGGAAGTTTCTGTACTTCACCATTAGAAAAAATGTGAACTACTGTTTTAAAGCATAAATCCTGACAAATGTGTACCCAGTGAGAGGGAGCCCGAGCCAGCGGGGTGAGGCCGTCCTAGACTCCGCGTAATGTGGCATGAAGCACACGGCAGCTCTGGTGGTGCAGCCCCTATCACCGCGGATTCAGTTCACCATAACAGTGGCTGATGTGATCGGCTTTGGAACATATCGCATCATAAACAGATAAGGGAAGAGAAATGGCCCTTTTCCTCCGCTCGGGATCCTGTAAAGTGGATGTAAGCCCTTGCTGTACGTGCACCGACGCCCTTTAAACACCAGGGAGAGGAACAGTCAAGGCTCTTCTCACATGGGAGAGGCGGGGACAGGCCGGAGTGACTGCAGAGGGCCCAGGACAGGCCGGTGGCTTCTCAGGGACTTGTTGGCTAAGTGGTTGTCAAACCCGAGAAAGAGAAGGTCGCAGGCTATGACACGGTGACACGTTCAGAAAAAGCTGCAGAGAACTCCAAGTAGGCTTCCAATAAAAACTGCCAAGTGGCTTTAAGAACTGCGGCCTGTGGTGATATTATTTTTTACAGACACAGGACTATTGCTTTGGAACAATAAGGAGTCTTCTTAATGTGGTATTCCTTTTAATCTGCTTGCGGTGGGGGATTACAACAGTTCCAACGGCCAAACAAAACAGTACCAACAACAGAGATTTTAAGAGAGGACAGACATGGGAGTGGGGAATAACCAAAGGGAAACACATTGAAAATTAATTTGGATTTTGACTTTTTTCAAAATATGAAAACATGGAAACATGCTGAAAGAAACTGACGGAATGAGGGGCCTGGGTCTGCGGATCCCTGTGTCAGCCTAGCTGATGCTCACATTCTTTGCAGTGGGGTTGCCCTGCATGAAGCCACTCACTCTAGCCAAGATGAATTCCATCCAGGGTAATGACAACTGGAATTTTATTATAGACTGGATGGCGTTTTCAGAGAAAATCCAACAAATGCACAACAGTTGGCTTTTCTTTCTTAACTAATTTTTTTTTTTTTTCCTTGAGAGGGAATCTTACTGTGTTGCCCAGGGTGGAGTGCAGTGACACGATCTCAGTTCACTGCAGCCTCCGCTTCCTGGGGCTTAAGTGATTCTCCTGCCTCAGCCTCCCAAGTAGTTGGGACCAATAGGTGTGCACCACACCACGTCCGGCTAATCTTTTTTGTATTTTTAGTAGAGACGAGGTTTCACCATGTTGGCCAGGCTGATCTTGAACTCCTGATCTCAAGTGATCTGCCCACCTCAGCCACCCAAAGTGCTGGGATTGCAGGTGTGAGCCACTGCATCCGGCCTCAACTAATCTTAACCTTAAAAATCATAAAAATATCAGAGTCAAATCTACACACCCACTAGGTTTTCTTTCCCCCTCTAAGTTGGGCTGTGTAGCTGGGAAGCTGATGAGAATGATTCATCATGAATACATAAATTAATTCTCCAGAGTAAGGAAAGCACTATTATTTAACAAGCTAAGTGAAATTCTTTCATTAAAATCACCAAACCTATCACTAATGGGATCAGGAGGCAGAAACTGGTCAGATGTTTTATTTTCTACAATCGACACCGAGTTTAACTTGCTCAATGTCACTGACTTGTCAGGACATAGGCATGGGCAAGGACTTCATGTCTACAACACCAAAAGCAATGGCAACAAAAGCCAAAATTGACAAATGGGATCTAATTAAACTAAAGAGCTTCTGCACAGTGAAAGAAACTACCATCAGAGTGAACAGGCACCCTACAAAATGGGAGAAAATTTTCGCAACCTACTCATCTGACAAAGGGCTAATATCCAGAATCTACAATGAACTCCAACAAATTTACAAGAAAAAAACAAACAACCCCATCAAAAAGTGGGCGAAGGACATGAACGGACACTTCTCAAAAGAAGACATTTATGCAGCCAAAAAACACATGAAAAGAATGCTCACCATCACTGGCCGTCAGAGAAATGCAAATCAAAACCACAATGAGATACCATCTCACACCAGTTAGAATGGCAATCATTAAAAAGTCAGGAAACAACAGGTGCTGGAGAGGATGTGGAGAAATAGGAACACTTTTACACTGTTGGTGGGACTGTAAACTAGTTCAACCATTGTGGAAGTCAGTGTGGCGATTCCTCAGGGATCTAGAACTAGAAATACCGTTTGACCCAGCCATCCCATTACTGGGTATATACCCAAAGGACTATAAATCATGCTGCTATAAAGACATAAGCACACGTATGTTTATTGCGGCACTATTCACAATAGCAAAGACTTGGAACCAACCCAAATGTCCAACAACGATAGACTAGATTAAGAAAATGTGGCACATATACACCATGGAATACTATGCAGCCATAAAAAATGATGAGTTCATGTCCTTTGTAGGGACATGGATGAAATTGGAAATCATTATTCTCAGTAAACTATCGGAAGAACAAAAAACCAAACACCGCATATTCTCACTCATAGGTGGGAATTGAACAATGAGAACACATGGACACAGGAAGGGGAACATCACACTCTGGGGCCTGTTGTGGGGTAGGGGGAGGGGGGAGGGATAGCTTTAGGAGATATACCTAATGCTAAATGACGAGTTAATGGGTGCAGCACACAAGCATGGCACATATATACATATGTAACTAACCTGCACATTGTGCACACGTACCCTAAAACTTAAAGTATAATAATAAAAAAAAAAGAAAAAAAAAAGATAATGCAAAATCAAAATTCTCTGCTGAGCTTCTTGGTGAGAAAGGAACCTTAGAAGAGGGGCATGGAGGGGGCCTCAGGGGTCTGCTAGTCCAATGCTGGCTGCATGGGTGTGGATCTCTACAGTTGCAAAGGCCCAGTGCTCAGAAGGGGCCCACGCTCGGTTCTGCTCTTACCATCTTGAAATTCTTTTTTATTGTTTTTTGAGATGGAGTCTTGCTCTGTTGCTCAGGCTGGAGTGCAGTGGCCCGATCTCGGCTCACTGGAACCTCTGCCTCCCAGGTTCAACCAATTCTCCTGTCTTAGCCTCCTGGGTAGCTGGGATTACAGGCACAAGCCACCATGCTTGGGTAATTTTTGTATTTTCAGTAGAGATGGGGTTTCACTATATTGGTTAAGCTGGTCTCGAACTCCTGACCTCAGGTGATCCACCTGTCTCAGCCTCCCACAGTGCTGGGATTACAGGTGTGAGCCACTGCGCCCAGCCTGAAATTCTTGATAATAATTGAAATGGGCCTCAAATTCTCTAGCTGATCCTGGAGAGCCTAGCTGCTTTCAAGTGTCAGTTGGTGGCAAAGATATCACCAAATCCTCTGAGAAAATAAAAAACCATATAGTGAGGTTTTCAGAAAGCTAGATTTTTGAATTTGTAGGGCAATTCTGATGTTATGGCCTCCCTATGATAAAATGTCCTTTTTTTTGAAATGATGGTGACAGTAAATGACTTATTTAATGTCCTGAATGCTGCAAAATTAAGAACCAAGCACCCTATTTCTTTTTTTTTTTTTTTTTTTTGAGACAGAGTCTCACTCTCTTGGCCCAGGCTGGAGTGCAGTGGCGCCATCTCGGCTCACTGCAAGCTCCGCCTCCCAGATTCACGCCATTCTCCTGCCTCAGCCTCCCGAGTAGCTGGGACTACAGGCACTCGCCACCACGCCCAGCTAATTTTTTGTACTTTTTTAGTAGAGACGGGGTTTCACTGTGTTAGCCAGGATAGTCTCAATCTCCTGACCTCATGATCCACCCGCCTCGGCCTCCCAAAGTGCTGGGATTACAGGCGTGAGCCACTGCGCCCGGCCCCAAGCACCCTATTTCTATTGCCCAAATATATTTTGAAACCTGACTTTACTGGGAAGCCCCCCACGCCCCACCCTGTCCCTCCTTGCAGTGAAGTCCTTGCCCAGCAGCCTACCTGCTGGCTCCTCTGCTGGGGCTAGTCTGCTCCTAGGCCTAGCCTCCTTCCTCTGTCCTTATGCACTAGGATGTCTGGAGGCCTTTAGAAAGGGCTTTTAGGGCCAGGTGGGCTCACACCTGTCATTCCAGCACTTGGGGAGGCTAAGGCGGCAAGATCACTCGAAACCAGGAGTTTGAGATCAGCCTGGTCAATATGAGACCTTGTTTCTATAAAAATTAAAAAAAATTAGCTGGGTATGGTGGTGCACGCCTGTAGTCCCAGCTATTTGGGAGGCTGATGCAGGGGGATCGCTTGAACCCAGGAGCTGGAAGCGATCACTTGAACCCAGGAGCTGGAAGCGGCAGTGAGCTACGTTTGTGGCACTGCACTCCAGCCTGGGCAACAGAGCAAGACCCTGTTTCTCTAAAAAAAAAAAAAAAAAAAAAAAAAAAAGGAAAAAAGATTTCATCAAGTCAGCCAACATTTTAATTTAATTAATTTATTTTTGCGACAGAGTCTTGCTGTGTCACCCCCCAGGCTGGACTGCAGTGGTGCAATCTTGGCTCACTGTGACCTCCATCTCCTGGGTTCAAGTTATTCTCGGTCTCCGCCTCCTGAGTAGCTGGGATTATAGGCGTGTGCCACCACGCCCAGCTGATTTTTGTATTTTTAGTAAAGATGAAGTTTCATCATGTTGCCCAGGCTGGTCTTGAACTCCTGACTTCATGTGCTCCCCCTCGGCCTCCCAAAGTGCTGGGATTACAGGTGTGAGCCCCTGTACCTGGCCCAACAATATTTTAAATGAATAAAACATTCAGAATCTAAAAAACTGGTATGACGGTTCAGCATGGAATTATAGTCCAGCAATCCCACTTCTAGGTATATACCCAAAAGAATCAAAAGCAGGGACTGAAATAGACATTTGTATGTCCACGTTCACAGCAACATTATTCATAATAGCTAAAATGTGGAAGAAACCCAAGTGTTCATTGACAAAAGTTCAGATAAGCAAAATGTGGTCTATCCACACAATGGAATAGTACTCAGCCTTCTTAAAGGCTGTATATTGTAATATTCAGGGACAGAAATTCTAATATCTGCTACAACATGATGAGCCTTGAGGACACTCTGCTAGTGAAGTAAGGTCAGGCACAAAAGACACATACTATAAGATTCCACTCACATGAGGTGCTGGGAGTCGGGAATCGTCATTTCATAGAGAAGGAGAGTAGAATGGTGGGGGCCAGGGGCCAGGGGAAGTGGGAGTTTGTATTTAATAGGTAAAAAGTTTCAGTTTGGGGTAATGGAAAAGTTCTGGAGATGGACGGTTGTGATGGTTGCGCAGCAATGTCAATGTACTGAGCACCACTGAACAGCCCACTTAAAATTGGTTAAGATGTCCTGACCTCGTGATCCACCCACCTTGGCCTCCCAAAGTGCCAGCATTACAGGCGTGAGCCACCGTGCCTGGCTGAGACCAGCCTGGCCAACATAGCGAAACCCCATCTCTACTAAAATACAAAAACTTAGCTGGGCGTGGTGGCACATGCCTGTAGTTCCAGCTACTCAGGAGGCTGAGACAGGGGAATCACTTGAACCCAGGAGGCAAAGGTTGCAGTGAGCCAAGATCGCACCACTGCACTCCAGCCTGGCGACAGAGCAAGACTCCATCTCAAAAAAAAAAAAAAAAAAAGGTTAGGATGATAAATTTTATATTATGTATATTTCATCACAGTTAAAAAATCCAGAATCTGGGTACTCCTTTGCTCCCTCAGACAGACACCACTGTGTGAGTCTCTCAAGTCGCAAGCCCACATTTTGAAGGCCCACATTATTATAGCCAAAGAGCTTAAAATTAATACATTTTTACCTATCATGGGTTTGGATCATAATCCTGAAAGACACAGTTCCAAACACCATAATCCCAAATGCTGAAAAATGTAAAGCACTTTACTATAAAAGGTTATTTAAAGATTTGATGGACTTTGCAGGAGGAAATAGATTTCACTTGAATCCCAAACCATAAGGACAGATTTGGAATTGGTGTCATCAAGGCTTCTGAAAGTGAATTTCAAGATATTACCAATAAAGTTTGTGTTTTCCATTCAGCTCAATGCATTTGGTAAAAAAGTCGGATGAGTGGATTGGCTATGTGATACGGCAAGGATGAAACTTCAGTTTAAAAGTGCATCATTTGGCCCAGTGGGGTAGCTCACGCCTGTAATCCCAGCACTACGGGAGGCCGAGGTGGATCACTTGAGGTCGGGAGCTCGAGACCAGCCTGGCCAACATGGTGAAACCCCATCTCTACTAAAAAAAAATACAAGAAATTAGCTAGGCGTGGTGGCGGGCACCTGTAATCCCAGCTACTTGGGAGACCGAGGCAGAAGAATCACTTGAATTGGGGAGGCAGAGATTGCAGTGAGATGAGATCGTGTCACTGCACTCTAGCCTGGGTGACAAGAGCGAGACTCTGTCTCAAAAAAAAAAAAATAAATAAATAAAAAAAATAAAATAAAATAATAAAACTGCATCATTTGTCCGCATTGGCATTCCATCTAACTGATGACATTCCAGGAGCTTCTTTTTTTCTTTTTTTTGAGATGGAGTCTCACTCTGTCCCCCAGGCTGGAGTGCAGTGGTGTGATCTTGGCTCATTGCAACCTCTGCCTCCCATGTTCAAGGGATTCTCTTGCCTCAGCTTCCCAAGTAGTTGGGATTATAGGTGCGCACCACCACACCCAGCCAATTTTTGTATTTTTAGTAGAGATGGGTGTTTCACTATGTTGGCCAGGCTGGTCTCAAACTCCCGACCTCAGGGATTCGCCCGCCTTGGCCTCCCAAAGTGCTAGGATTACAGGCGTGAGCCACTGCGCCTGGCTGACATTCCAGGAGCTTTTAATGAGAAAAGCCACATTTGTGTGAAGAAGCCAGTGAAGTTACCTACTGGTTCAAAAACAACTATGCACATGGTAGGGTAAGATATATAGTACTGCTGTTCCATCATCAGTATTGCTTCCACCAAATCTGTGGTCTGTACCTGAGTGAATGCAGAATGGATTTCCAAGTACCCAAAACAATAAAGAAGCATGGCACAGAAGCTGGGGAAATCTAACGGGAAATAACTCATGTTGGCGAACCCTGAATCACGGAAGAATTTCTAAAACAGCAGCGTCACACAGAAAAGAAATGTGAACTTCTTCTCTACGGAGAGCCACATCCTAAAAGGAAAAAAGGAAAAAAGCAGCTATGCGCCATGATGCAAAACTCAAAAATATAATGATCGTGGAAGGTGGCCAGCTCTTAGGGACTATCTCTGTGCAATGACCCATAATCTAGCCCTAAACAAATATACTTTTTCATATGTCAAAATTTTTAAAAGTTTTTTGCCACAATTTTACATTGTCAGCATTATTCTAATTAGTTTTATGCATTTTTTGCAAACTTGACTCCATCAAAGTACATTATTACAACACTGTAAGCACTGCCCATGTCAATATCTACCAACATGAGAATTTCCTGTTAGATTTTCCATTTTTCTTGTATTTTTTTTAAAGAGAGAGTCTTTTTTTCATTTTTTTAATTTTTTTTATTTTATAGACGTGGCGTCTCACTATCTCACTATGTTGCCCACGCTGGTCTCAAACTCCTGTTCTCAAGTGATCCTTCAGCCTCAGCCTCCCAAAGTGCTGGGATTACACAACGTGAGCCACTGTGCCCAGCCAAGACAAGGTCTAACTCTGTCAACCAGGCTGGAGTACAGTGGCATGATCATGGCTCACTGCAGCCTTGACTTCCTGGGCTCCAGTGATCCTCCCACCTCAGCCTCCCGAGTAGCTGGGACCACAGGTGCATGCAACCACACCTGGCTAATTTTTAACTTTTTTGTAGAGACGGGGTTTCATCACAATTCCCAGGCTGGTATCAAACTCTTGAGCTCAAGCAATCCACCCGCCTTGGCCTCCCACAGTGTTGGAATTACAGGCATCAGCCACCACGCCTGCCCTGCCCCCCCAACTTTTTTGAGACAGTGTCTCACTCTCACCAAGGCTAAAGTACAATGGCTTGATCAGGGCTCACTGCAGCCTGGACCTCCCGGGCTCAAGTGATCCTCCCATCTCATCCTCAAGAGTAGCTGGGACCACAGGCATGCGCCACTGCACCAGGCTAATTTTTTTTTTTTTTTTTTTTGTAGAGATGGGGTCTTGCTGTGATGTCTAGGCTGGTCTCGAACTCCTGGACTCAAGTGATCCACCTGCCTTGGCCTCTGAAAGTTTTAGTATTACAGGCATGAGCCACTGCTGCCCAGATCAATTTTCCCATCTTCTGTGCCAGGCTTTTTCATTGTTTTGGGTATGTGGAAATTCATTCTGTATGCACTGATATACAGTCCACAAATTTCATGACATTTCTTCAATAAACGAACATCTGCATTTGTGAAAGATAAAATTTCTCCAGATCTCACTGGGCGCAGTGCTCATGCCTGTAATCCCAGTGCTTTGGGAGGTCAAGATGGGAGGATCGCTTGAATCCAGGAGATCAAGACTGGCCTGAACAACACGGTGAAGTCTGATCTCTACAAAAAATACAAAACCTAGCTGGTCGTGGTAGTCTGTGCCTATATTTGCAGCTACTCAGGAGGCTGAAGTGGGAGGATCACTTGATCCTGGGAGGCGGAGGTTGCAGTGAGCCGTGATTGAGCCATGGCACTCCAGCCTGAGCAACAGAGACCCTGTGTAAAAAAAAAAAAAAAAAAAAAAAAAAAAAAAATTATCAGCTCTTTTGGCAACTTCATAGGCCATGGTGACCCATCGTATTTGCAATTTTTTTTTTTTTTAAAATATACAGAGTCTCATTATGTTGCCCAGGCTGACCTGGAAATCCCGGGCTCAAGCAGTCCTCCTGACGTAGCCTTCTGAGTAGCTGGGACTATGGTTGTGTGCCACACAACTGGCTCCATCACAGCTTTTGATCAATCTTGTCAAAAGACTGAAGTTGTTCGTCACTGTATTTCAGGTGTTATAAAGCTGAGTGCCCACAATTAGCAACCACAGTGACATGCATTTATATATTTCTGACCTATGAATAACGGTCTGCTTGTAACTTACAGCCATATGACTGTTGTTAGTACACCTGGGGTTTACGCTTGCAAAAATATATGTTATCAATCATTTCCTATTTTATCGTGAAAAGTGCTCTAAAAAGTGTTCTGTCGTGTTTTCATGTTTCTTAGAGAAACACCCTTTAAAAATGTCAAGAAATATCTTTTAAGTAATTTTTCAAATGATCTTTTCTAGGATTATACTTTTGGGATTTTGATTTTTTGGGATTGTGATTTTGGGGATTTCAGACTTGAGAGATTTCAATTTTTCAAAATTTCAATACTTGGAATTATGGTGTTTGGGATTGTGTTTTTCACGATTATGACTGGCAGGCAGCCACTGATATGTGGTCCATATTCAGTTTTCCCCAAATGATCCAAAAATACGTTCTAGGGCTGAATTTCTCTCCCAATCCAGGATATATGTTGCCTTTGGTCATCCTCTTATACCTCCTCCCATGTGAGAGTCCCTTCCAAACCCTACTTTTCTTTTTGGTCTTTCTTTACATTGGTATTTTGAGGATTTTAAGCTATTTCTATTGGAAAATGCCCCCAACTGTGTTTGTTCGATTCCATTTGGGTCAAAATATTACTATGGAGGTGCCACGTCTCCCCTGTATCACCAGCAGGAGGCACAGACTCTGAGTCGTTCCACTACTGAATCTGAGTCTGTGGTTAAAGCAGGAGCCACCAGGCCTCTGTCCAGGTCCCTTCCCCCTTTACAACGACCAAGTGATCCCTGGGCTGACACCCTGAGGTGGAATATCTTGTTCCTCTCCCCCCGGGGTGCAGCTTCAGTTTCCCTGGGCTGACATCTTGAGGTGGAATATTTTGTTCCTCTCCCCCAGGGGTGCAGCTTCAGTTGATGATCCCTGACTGAACCAATTAAAATATCACATTTTTGGTTGCGGGATGGAGATTTTCCAGTTCCCTCATCCTCTCTGTTTACTGGTTGGCATTTTTTATAAAGAAGAGCTTCTCCTCCACTGCCTTTCTGGAGCATCATCGTGGACCCATGTTTAAAAATTAAATGTGTCACACAAACTGCCACCAACACTATTCTTTCTGATGCTTCAATTCTTCCAGATTTGGCCAGTGGGAGGCCTGGAGCCGCTCCTGTTTCTGACTGCGGCGTTTGCCCTGGTCCCTGGCAGCTTTGTGCTTTCTTTCTGGCACAGCAGGATGCTCCAGGGCCATTCCCTACTTCTCAACCAGATCTGGAATGAGCCATTTCTCCAAGGAGCCGAGATTCTTTTAAGAGAAGCCACCTTTTATTTTGCTTGATTGTTTTAAACTTTTTAGTAAACTTTTTTGAAATAACTGTGGATTCACATGGAGTTTAAAGAAATAATACGGCCGGGTGCAGTGGCTCACGCCTGTCATCCCAGCACTTTGGGAGGCCGAGGCGGGTGGATCATGAGGTCAGGAGATCGAGACCATCCTGGCTAACACGGTGAAACCCCGTCTCTAATACAAATACAAAAATTAGCTGGGCATGGTGTCGGACACCTGTAATCCCAGCTACTCGGGAGGCTGAGGCAGGAGAATCGCTTGAACCCGGGAGGCAGAGGTTGCAGTGAGCCGAGATTCTGTCATTGCTCTCTAGCCTGGGTGACAGAGCGAGACTCCGTCACAAACAAAACAAAACAAACAAAAAAACCCAAAAAACAAAAAAAGAAATAATACAGAGAGATCTCGTGTACCCCTTACCTGGTTTCTCCCCAAAGGCAGTATCTTGAAAAACTGTAATATGCTATCACCATTAGGGTACTGATACAATCCACCTGGCCTGTCCACATTTCCCGTTTTCCTTGTGGTCATTTGTATTTATGTGTCCATGGATTTGGTTCAATGCAATTTGATCACATATATGTTCCTGTATCTAGCACCAGTCAAGGGTCTCTCTTGTTGCCTTTTTAAAACCTCACCCACCCTCTCCATCCCTAACCCTGGACAACCACTAACCTGTTCTCTAGCTCCGTAATTCTGTAATATCAACTGTGTTACATAAATGGAATCCTACAGCACGTAATCTTTTGGGATTGGCTTTTTTTCACTCAATGTAATTCCCTGTAGATTCACCTAAGTTGTTGTGTGTATTAAGAATTCATTCCTTTTCACTGCCAAGTAGTTTTCCACAGTGTGGATGGTCTACAGCTTATTTACTTTTTCACCACTGAAGCACATCTGGGTTGTTTCTGGTTTTGGGTTCTTACGAACAACGCCACTAAGAACATTCACATACAGGTTTTTGTGTAAACCTAAGTTTTATTATTTATTTAGGCAGAGCCTGTTGCCCAGGCTGGAGTTCAGTGGCATGATCCGAGCTTACTGTAACCTATGCCTCCCAGGCTCAAGCGATCCTCCTGCCTCAGTCTCCCGAGTAGCTGGGACTAAGGTGCACGCCACTGCACCCGGCTAATTTTTGTATTTTTTTGTAGAGACGGGATCTTGCTATGTTGCCCAGGCTGGTTTTGAACTCCCAGGCTCAAGCTATCTGCCTGCCTCAGCCTCCCGAAGTGCTGGGATTACAGGAGCCACCACGCCCAGCCTAGGTTTTTCCTTCTCTAGGATAAGTGCCTAATAGTGCAGCTGCTGGGTCATAAGGAAGGTGCACGTTTAGTTTTATAAGAAACTGTCAAACTGTTTTCCAGAGCAGAGGCAACTAAATGTTAAAAACAGTATTTCATAAAACCAAATCCCATTATGAAAAAGGAATGGTTGAGACCCTCAGGATTTAGAGGAACTTGAAATCCCCTGCGTCAGAGGGCAGGGCCCCAGGCGACCTGGACTAGCAGCGACCTCAGTCTTCACCCCTCCAAGGTTGCTGCAGAGAGAGACAGGCATAGATGACTCAAATCTGTTTTTGGAAGTACACTGGACATAAAAATGCGTGCAGATATGGAAACACGCACGCACGTGTGTAGAAAACGTGTGGTTCAAGGACACGACATGCAGGCAGCGGATTGATGTGTTCAGAAATGTGCTTACCAGGAAGGATTACGGCTGGCGCGGTGGCTCAAGCCTGTCATCCCAGCACTTTGGGAGGCCGAGGTGGGCAGATCACCTGAGGTCAGGAGGTCGAGACCAGTCTGGCCAACATGGTGAAACCTCATCCCTACTAAAAACGCAAAATTAGCCGGGTATGGTGGTGCATGCCTGTAATCCCAGCTACTCAGGAGGCTGAGGCAGGAGAATCGCTTGAACCTGGGAGGTGAGGTTGCAGTGAGCCAAAATCGTGCCATTGCACTCCAGCCTGGGCAACAAGAATGAAACTCTGTCTCAAAAAAACAAAACAAAACAAGACAAAACAAAAAACAAAACAAACACCGCCACCAACAACAAAAGAAAAACAAGGAAAGATTACGTTTGCAAGCCAGGCCGCATAACCAGGAAGACCCCCTCCCTGCTAGCTTTCAGTATCAAAAAGTGATGAAAATAACACAAAAATCTGAACAACTGGAAACACACTGCAGGAGGAAGGCCTCTCCGGCCCCCGCCTCTTACTCGCTTGGCAAAGCCCGTTTGTTTTTCCATGCTTCTGTTCCCTCCCTTCACAGTCTCTTTGGGGCACATTTGGAAATTATTTAAAAAGATAAAATGCCTCTAATCTGTTACCAATTAGACGTAACATGTGAATATTATTTTCTAATTTGTGACTCTTGAGTGTGTGTCTCAAAAACCAGAGAGAAGTAATTGAAATAATTATGTCTGCTTCTGAATATTTCTATTATGCTCTTGAAATAGGAGGGTGGCTATGTCCTCTTTGCATGGTACGCCTGAGGGTTGAATGTATCAGTAAGAACATCAAAGTCCTGGGTGCGAACGGCCACAAAACTGCCATTTCTACCCAGCCCATCCCCAGCCTGTGCAGCTGGAGCCCAGGATGGCGACAGAGGGGTGAGGACACGGCCAGTCTCTGTGAAGGGCTCAGGTGCGCAGGGCAAGGTGAGGAGAGCAGTGGGTTTCCTGGTAAACACGTGCTCCTCCCTGCAACTCCACTGACCCCAAACTTCTGTATCTGATGGACTCATCTGCAGCCAGAGAGCTGCTGTACAGGCGTAAGGTTGATTTATAATAGGAGCAGTGTGGGGTTTTTTTTTCCAACCTAGTTATAGTACGACTTGAGTGACTAACTCCTGAAAATTGGTAATTTCTTGGTGGTTAACAGTAGAAAGTCCACCAATGAGAAGTGAGGCATGCTAATAAATTTATAGGGCGTTATATGCCAATTAGACCTCATCAGCCATTCAAGAGGCAGGGATGCCAGTCAGGTTATCATTCCATAAACGCACTCTTTATTGCCTGCACTCTCGCAATTCAATCCCCCATTTGGATGTCTGAAAAGCAGCATATTAATGCTGACTGTACAGGAATCAGAAATTTGCAGAGGGCCTTTCTGGTTAAACAACCTCCCTTTTCTTCTGTGCAAACTCTTCTTTGTTCTCCAGTGCCAAATGAGGACTTCGGGATGAACATGAATTCTATATGGAACCAGATTCATTCCAGACTTTGGGTCTCATCAACAGCAACAGGCGCAGGCCATCAGGCCACCTCCCAGTTGCTATGCTTACTCTCTTCTGCCAGTACCCGGCAGCCTAGTAGGTGCTTTATCTCCAGCATGCAGTTCATTTGCAAGGACCTCAGCTTGACCTGGGATGGCATCTTTGCAACTGGGAGACTGAGAGGCACAGCGGCACATGTGTCCTTTACGGAAGAGCAAGGAACATGTAGCAATGCCCAGGGAACCTGTGTGTGTCAGTTTGCTCTTTGTGTTAAAGCAATTGACTAGACTGACTTTAACTTTTTATTTTTTTTCTTGGGGAAAAAAAAATCACACAAGTGTACGTGCTTTGAAAAGACCTCATCCATGCAGAAATGTACAAACTGGACTTGGACGCTGCCACCCACGTGAGCGGTCTGACTTGGACCCTTTCCTTTAGGATATTTTCTACCCCAAGTGTGGCATCCCACTCTTTATACTCCTTCATGTGATGGACAGTGGCGATGTACCTTCTACCTTCTGTACTTTGAAACATATTATACAAACAAGTTCTTTCTCTTTCGGTAGAAGTGAGTTCTTTGAATTTGATTTCAGCCCCGTGTGTCTTTACGACGATCACCATCATCATGGAATGCCCTGTTAAGCATCCATTCTTTCAAGAAATACCAACTGACCATTCGTGAGGAATGAGGTACTGCACTGCACCGTGATAGGTTCTGGAACACGGGTGAATAGAGGCAGATGGATACACAGATTCCTGACAATGGGGACAGGGCTACAACTGTGGTATAAACTGCTGCCAATTCACAGAAATCAAACAAACAAAAGAGAATCTATGGTTTTACTATGTAGACAGCTCTGGACTTAGTTTACAAAAATTAAAATGTAGTTAAACCCAGATAAATAATTAACACTACTTCCTGAAGCTTAAGAATACAAAATGCATCAGTAAACATGAAAGCATCTATGAATCTGCCTGGAGCCCGTGAGTCACTGAACCAACATTTAAGTTCACAGAGGCATCCTCCTCATGTCATAGCTACCACCCACTAGCCCAACAGTAAGGACGACTCTGTGGAAGTGCCAGCCAACTCACATGCCCACTGCAAGTGTCTTACCCTCCAAGACGGTCATTACAGAGTGTGACAACCCAGGACCCAAACTCCAGATGCTTAATGGGCCTTCGCACTTTCCAGCAGAGCTGGAGCTATCTGGCTGTTTCTTCAGCGTGCATTAAACCCTTTCAAAGCATTGCAGGAGAAAACTAGCCTTTTGCCAATTCCAAAATGAAAACAGTGCCGGCCTCTCTCAGTAAGGTGAGGGAAGGATGCCACTGTCTGACGACACTCAGACACATGATAAGGCTGGGGACCCAGAGACGGGGATGTGGCTAGGTGTCCTGGAGCCCAGCTGGGTAAGGTTCACAAGGAAAGGCACATTGGTGAAGGTCCCCACTTTTCTGGAAATAACCATTGTGGAGACTTGCTCACGAGGGAGTCCTGCCAGATAGCCATCAACAAACTGAATAACCTGGACCCCGGGGCCAAGGATACCAAGCAGGTCTCTCGCCCTCTCTGCCCCTCCCCTGGCTGTGCGAGATGCTGATGTTCGAGGTCTTTACACATCTTTAAGCAGGTCCCAACCAGAGAGGACCTGCCATAACGTCTCCTCCCCGCAAAGACCTCTGGTCTATTCCTCCCCATAGCCCATTCAAAAGCCTTGTGACAATAAATAATCAATCTAGTTTAATGGACGCCAACTTCTTCTCATTTGGTGCTTCATGGACAAAGAAAATGGATGTGTCCCCGGTTGTCACCTAACCAATAAGGCCACTTACATGGCTTAACGAGACTATTCACGGCACCACATGGAAACAGAAAAAAGCTTTAAAAAACGCCAGGTGATCATGTTATCACGTTTAACCAAGGGTCCCGATTCAGAACATCAAACTGGTCACAGGTGGGCATGAGCCGTCCAAGTGGCCAGTCAAGGGCAGTGTGCACCGCAGTCCTACACCGCATCTGCCATTTCAGCCGGGACTGTGGGGCGGGCACAGGCTCTCTCGGGAAGATGGTGTGGTAGAGCTATGAGAAGTGGCTAGGTCATAATATAAAAGGTAAATGATCCTGCAAGACGAGGTTGTCTGTCCTTGGAGCGGGGCTGTCGGGGACCTGGACTCTTTCAATGAACACACAGAGCTAGCCCCCGCCCCCACCCCGGGCTCTGGCTTCCTCTCATTCCCACCTCGCCCCCTAAATAACACTGGAATGCCCTGTCCCCTGATGGGCTCCATAATGAGAAGCCCTGTCAATCACAGCTCCATTAGCCTGGACAGACTTTCACTTCCTGAAACAATTTATTGGATTCCCAGAAGCAAATGGGCCTTCTTCCTTTTCAGCTCTGTTTTTAGGGAGCTATTCAGAGGGAGTGTGTGTCCCTTCTGCTCCTGCTGCGCGGCCTTTGTTTCCTTCATTTACTCATGAAAACAGTTTCCTGAGTTTACCTACCTCCTCTGTCCTGGGTTTCCCGAGTGTTTGCCAAAACTTTTTTCCCCCACTGTTCAGTAGCCACACAAAACCCACCAGCTGCTTCCAGCTACTCAACCAGGGAGGGAGCGGGGAATTTTATTTGCAGATTTCTGGAGGGAGGGGGGTAGGGCAGGGGGGTGGGGGAGGGGAGAGGCACATACTTGAAGAAATTAAATTTATGCAAAGAAAGAAAGAAATAAGGCTGATGAGTAAATGCTGGCCGATGCCCTCCTGTGTATCTCTGGGGTCCATGACTTCGTTCCTGACCAAGAATTTAAGCAGCTCTATTAAAAATGGCTAAAGACGCCCAGCTAAAATTTTATCCTAAGAATACTGAAAATTTTTTGGAATGTATGCACAACACTTATCAGCTCTATGCTGAGTGACGGTTAGTTTTGTTTGGATAAGACTTCCAGCTATTTAAAAGAGAAACTATGCTACCTGCAATCAAACTGCTGTCCAAAGACTTTAAATGGGCAGTATTTCTTTTAGTTTCTGAATAGAAAAAGAGGAAAAAGAGGATTTAAAATTACATAAAATAATATTTTCCTTCTACTGCTCTTCTTAAAGAAGTTGCACAGAACACTGTGCAACTACACTTGAGCAGTAAGGCGATCTTCCTTTAGCATAAATCAGTTTAACTTTTAACCTGGGAAAACAGACTGAAGAAGACAGAGAGTTATGTCTCGCCTTCTGAGAATTTCAAGTCAATAGTAAATTGGGGGGCACGTTAGTACCACTGAGATCCAATCAGGATAAAATTATGCAGTCATGTAAGAAATAATATCTATTAGGCTAATTTAATCACCGAATACTTTACAGATGAATTAGAATTTAGAATCCAATTATTTCTTACATTCGGACTGTCAGAGCTGGTATCTAAGCACGAGGAGGGGGGAAAAGGGCAGTAGGAAAAGGAAGATTAGGGCAAAAAGGAAGATCAGGGCAGCTTTAAAAATGCAGTCAATGGAACAGACCCTGTCCCGCTCCCAGGCTGCGATAACAGCAGAGAAATGACGAGTGTGGTCAGGGTTGCTGCCATCAGCCCAGCCCGGCGGCCAGATGAACCCACAGCCAGGACCATGGAATTTGCTATCACTGATGGACAGCCATTATCCCCTCCAGGAGTCCTCCTCCTTGTGTGGGGCTTGCCTTCACAAAGGAAGCCGGCTGGGCCACATCCTGAGGCGGCCCATGGAGCCAGGCAGCTCCTTGGCCTGGAAAACCACAAGATGCCCCTGGGGGCCACCACATGGTCCCTGGTCATGCCCTGGGCAATGGGACTCGGCCTAACCCTCTTCTAGCCCCCAGTTCTCTTTAGGCCTGCATTTCTTTTTATGAACAGTAAAGGCTGTCTGGAGATGGGGAGGAGAGAAATGAGAAAAAAGAGGGAGCTCTGAGCCTGCTGGGCCTCTGGGATCCATGGGCTGGTCCTACCAGCTGGGACAGTATTTGTTGCTCTTTGTGTGGGGAAACTGGGGACAAATGGAAACTCAGGCTGGGAAGTGAGGTTGGTACTAGAGACGCATTAGAGATTTGATCATCTGAGCAAGAACACAACTAGCCTTAGAGAGTGCTCCTCTCCCAAACAGATCCTCCAGGCGGCTGGGGAGAGCTGCAGCAACAAAGGACGCTTCTGATTTGCACCCTAGTGCTCTAGCGTGACTGAGTGCTCCAGAAAGAATCAAATACCACCCCCCGCCACCCCTGCTCTATTTGTCCTGGCCAGTTCAGGCAGTCATAGAATTGGGTCAATAAAAAATCTTTTTTTTTTTTTTTTTTTTTAGACGGAGTCTCGTTCTGTCGCCCAGGCTGGAGTGCAGTGGCACAATCTTGGCTCACTGCGACCTCCGCCTCCTGGGTTCACGTGATTCTCCTGCCTCAGCCTCCTGAGTAGCTGGGATTACAGGCGCACACCACCACACCTGGCTAATTTTTTGTGTATTTTTAGTAGAGACAGGGTTTCACTATGTTGGCCAGGCTGGTCTTGAACTCCTGAGCTTGTGATCCACCCGCCTTGGCCTCCCAAAGTGCTGGGATTACAGGAGTGAGCCACTGTGCCTGGCCTAAAAAATCTTATTTTATTTTATTTTTTTGAGATGTAGTCTCACTCTTTTGCCCAGACTGGAGTGCAACGGCATGATCTTGGCTCACTGCAACCTCTGCCTCCCGGGTTCAAGCGATTCTCCCACCTCAGCCTCCCGAGTAGCTGGGACTACTACAGGCGCCCACCACCATGCCTGGCTAATTTTTTGTATTTTTAGCAGAGATGCGGTTTCACCATGTTGGCCAGGCTGGTCTCGAATTCCTGACCTCAAATGATCTGCCTGCCTCAGCCTCCCAAAGTCCTGGGATTACAGGCATGAGCCACCGTGCCCAGCAAAAATTCTTATAATTGATATTTGAGTTGTGACTAGAATGACAGATTTGTTTCAAGGTTTCAGTGATTTATATCCAAACAGAGGTTTTCCTGAAAGAAAAATGTCTGAAAATTAATTTTTGTTTGCATGCTACATTTTCTTTAAGAACTAGAAATACACAGAAGCACCTTGCATTATGGCTATTTAAAAATGCTCAACAATCTCCTACACTTCCAAAAGTAGAATAGGAATGTCAGGGAAAAACCACTACTTATCATTCGTTCCAGAATGATCCTTACAGCGTGAAATGAATGAATGTACTGTGCATTTAAATTTTAATATGCCGGCAGGTCACGGGGCTGGCCGTCAAGACTGAATACACTTGTTTAAGTTTAAGGTGGCTGCAGAGACCCCTCCTCTTCAGGAAGGCACAACTAAAGCGAACCATCATTACAGCCGTTCCCCACTGGGGCCTCCCAGCCCCACTCCAAGATGGGAGGGAACTTGGGTGTTTACAGGCCGTAGGGGTTTTATGACTGGGGTGCTTCCTGCCTTCCTGCCCGGCTGAACAGAGAGCGCCAATCCTCCAGACTTCATGAGTCTTCCTCCTGCACCTTTTCTTCCACCTGCCACACAATGAGTCCTTATTATCCCTTTAATTACTGAGCTGGATCCCTTTGTTCCTTCTCATCTAGAACCTTGGTGTGTGCATATGTGTGCCTGTGTGTGTATGTGTGCACGTGTGTGTGTATACACACTCACATTCCCATTTATCTCGGATTCATTTAATTGAGGGCAGAGCATCGAATGGGATCTCAGAAGAGGCACTCCTTGCTCTACGATGATTTATTGTGGCTCCTAAAAACACCTGTTCATCCATTTATCCTTTTGTAAAAAACCAGACTTAATGTGCATTATTTTTAAGGTATTAAAAAAAAATCTTCCTATGTAATATATTAAGTAAAAAAAGAAAAGCCCACATTATGATAAGAAAATAAACTATTTAAGAATGATCATAAGAAAGCCTCCCAAATTTGGGGTACTTCTCTATGTAGGTATGGGTGTGGGCATGCACACATTTATATGGAATTCCAATGACGATGTCTTAGTTAAGCTGGTAACTGCTGGAAAATAAACAGGCTCTTCAAAATAATAGGAGAATCACTTGCAGCATTTAGGCACCAACTTTGATGGGCTTATACCAAAAATGTCTCTTCCTTATAATAAAAATAAAATGAAAACAATCCTTTAATCTTTCCTTTAGAGAAAACATCAGCCTCCAAAGCTGATGTCAACGTAATGAGCCTGTGAGGAGGACGACACTTCCTTGTAACAAACTGAGCTCATCACATGATATCTGCGTTATTAGGCACACACTAGCTGACCTGAAAAACCTGAGACCGAAGCCTCGGCGACTGACAACAGCCCCTTCTTCAGCAAGTTCATGAGCCAGTCTAAATGGAAGGTGAGGCTTCTTTTCTTTTTCTTTTTTTCTTTTTTAATTTTCTTTTTTTGAGATGGAATTTCACTCTTGTTGCCCAGGCTGGTGTGCAATGGCGCGATCTCGGCTCACGGCAACCTCTGCCTCCCAGGTTGAAGTGATTCTCCTGCCTCAGCCTCCCAAGTAGCTGGGATTACAGGCGTGCACCACCACGCCCAGCTAATTTTGTATTTTTAGTAGATATGGGGTTTCTCCATGTTGGTCAGGCTGGTCTCAAATTCCCGACCTCAGGTGATCCGGCCACCTCGGCCTACCAAAGTGCTGGGATTACAGGCGTGAGCCACTGTGCCCGGCTGATGGAGTTTTGCTCTTGTCCCCCAGGCTGGAGTGCAATGGTGCAATCTTGGCTCACTGCAACCTCCGCCTCCAGGGTTTAAGCAATTCTCCTGCCTCAGCCTCCCAAGTAGCTGGGATCACAGGTGCCTGCCACCGCGACAGGCTAATTTTTGTATTTTTAGTAGAGGGTTCCACCATGTTGGCCAGGCTGGTCTCAAACTCCTGGTCTCAGGTGATCCACCCGTCTCGGCCTCCCAAAGTGTTGGGATTACAGGCGTGAGCATTGCACTCGGCCCTCTTTTCTTTAGGTGAATTTCGTAAACCAATCACTACTGCAGGTGAGCTGTTTGCCCCTGATAGGCCTTTTGGGAACCATCTTCCTTTCTGGAGGGGATCGATGCTTAGGAAAAGCTCTCCCTCCCTGAGAGATCAAATGGGCAGCGGCCCCGTAGCAGGACCTGGTGGGTGAGCTCCCACCACATGCCTAATTAATGACCCTGCTGGTCGCAGCTGGAAGAGCTGAGCTGGGGGTGATTAATTAAATTAGCTGGCAGAGGAAATTACAGTGGAAAAGCCAAGGTTTGATTGCTCCATAATTAACCGCAGTGCAAATAATATCTGCATCTATAACTTCCAGCGATGAGATCAGAAGCCAATTGAATTTGGCACTGATTGAAGCTGTAAATATCCCGTGGTGAAAAATGATAGGTTTGTTCTAGAGGGAAAACTTACAGAAATGGACATCTAGCAAATGTGATCGGGGGAAAGAAAAGGGCACCAGAGCAAACGGCAGGAAGGAAGCCTTACCTTTCATGCTGCCTTTTTCCAACATTAAAACAACTCTTTTTTCACATTCCTTTTGGATTAGTGACTAGGCGTGCTATATTTCCTGTCTCTAAATTTCAGGTTTGACTTCCCATGCATGGAACCTATGTTAGGGTTCCATCCCCCTTTCTCGTTCCAGGGATTAAAACCCAATTCTAAAATAATTTCATAGGCTAATAGGAGGCGACCGCTTTCATCCCCCTGAGAAGAAAAATGTTCTATTTAGACCATCAAATGCATGAGCTATTGCAGCTTTTCTGGATAATGACATTTTTTCTTCTTTGTAACAATTTTCATGTTCAAAATATGGTTTCATTAGCAATAGGATTCTACTTAAAAGAAAAAAAGTATTTTATACAGATAATTGCCCTGCAAAAAAAAAAAAAAAAAAAAAAAAAAAAACCCACAGAACTTTCAGCAGACTGGAAACATTACTTTTTCTACCATCCACATATTTTCACTATAAGTTGTTTTAAGGAAGGAGTCATGTGTCTCTACTGGAAAAGCTTTGAAAAGAAATGACTTGGTGGCTTTGGACTAGGAGGCGTGACTTCTGTCTGCAAGTGGTCAGAAAGAATTTACCCCCATCTTGATACACAGACTCTCAGTCAGGTGGAGGACACACTGCAGCTACTAACATGTGACACAGAGAGTGTCCGTCCAAATGCAGTGCGGTTCAGACATGCACCCCAGCCATTTTCTCCACTGAGCTTCCATGCAACCTGGGGGGTCAGTATGGCAAGTGTAGTTACTCTCTTGCTCTTATTTTTAAAGAAGAAAGTTGAGGTTCTAGGTGGTCAGTGTTGTGGCAGGACAGGACCCCGGCCTCCTGCGCACTGTCTTCACTCTAGCCAGGATCCTCCCTTCCCGATTCTATGTGGTTTTCCTTCCAACAGACAACTCCGTCTGCACCCTACGCTGAGATGTACCCACAGGCACCACCTGTCTGGATGGAAAGAAATAGGCAGGGCTGTGACTGTCATGGGGGTTTGATGACATGGGCCACAGTGTCTACAGAGGTCAGAATAATGTGGTAGAAGGGAAATGGCTCCCAAAGACGTCAATGTCCTCATCCCCAGGACCTGTGACTATGCCACCTTACACGGCAACTTAACTGCAGATACGGTTAAGCCAAGGCCCTTGAGAGGGGAAGAGTATCTTGAATTATCCAGGTGGGCCCAATTTACAAGGGTCCTTATAAGAGGGTCATATAAATAGGAGCATCAGAGTCAGATGTGAGGACAGAAACAGGTCAGAGGAGATGCAAGGCCACCAAGATGAGTGGCAGCTTCTAGAAGCTGGAAAAGACAGGGGCATGGACTCTCTCACAGCCTCTAGAAGGAATGAAACCATGCAGACCCAGCTTGGACTTCTGACCTCCAGAACTGTAATGGAATACTTCCGTGTTACTTTAAACCGGTAAAGTGGGTGGTAATTTGTTACAGCAGCAATGGGAATCTTATACCTACCTTATTAGGAACAGAAGGACTGAGAGGCTAAAAGCTGGATGGATGAAATGTGTACAAGATACAGTAGGTGGCTGTCCTTTGTGGCATCCACTGAGCTTGATATCTGGTGTGATCTGTCCCTCTTGGCCATAGAGTCTCTGTAACACCTCTTCCTTTGGCCTGGGAATTCCACAGTCCTCTAAACTTGTCTGGTTGCAAACTGATGTCCTTATTTCCTCCTAGCTGTCCCTCCCAGACTGAGGTGGAGGTTTCTGGACTCACAGAATCTAGACCAGAGACTTGGTGGAGGAGGCAGTCTGATCTCTGCCTTCCTTCCTTTGCCGGGTAACAATTCTTCTCTCTCCTTTTCCTATGTCTTTCCAGCAGAGGCTCTGCCTGCCTTTTTTCCCAACTATCTTTCCAAGAACATGCACAGGAAACAGCCTGGGATGATGGAGACAGCATCTCCCTCCAGAGCACAAGGCAAATGTGCTTTCTGCCCGCTGTAGAAGATTTGGTTCCTAAGCTTAGGGTTCCTCTCCTGCAATGCAGCCCTCGATGGATGCGGATGCCATGGGGCCCCGACTGCATCACAGCTATGGGCACTGCGGCCTGGGAAATGACCCAAATGCTAATACTCTGGCTACTGCTATTGCTGTGAATAACGAATTTTTCTTTGTCTCTGACCCTGAAGTCTCATATCTTAGACCAGCTCCGTGAAACCGGAAGGCCAACTTGTCAGGTAAGTAAAATCTCAAACCCATCACAAGTTCTCATTCCCTGGTAACCAGTGCCTTGAGTGTTAGTCTTCACCAACAGTGGAATACATGTTAGCATACTGGGGGGTCCTCTTTTATACCTTGCGCGGGGGTTCCCTCTGTCTGTACAACCCCCTTCCGTATCCCATCAACTAACTGCCTGTCAGGGCCACTCAGTCTCAGGTTTTTTTCTCTGAGGCTTGCCTTGACCCTGCAGCCTGCTTCCTCCTGTCTGCCTACCCCTGTTGCAGTTTTTGCATGGATCACGATACATATATGTATGTATGTATATGTATATGTGTGTGTGTGTGTATATAAATTTTTTTTTTTTTTTTTTTTGAGACGAGGTCTCTGTCACCCAGGCTGGAATGCAGTGGCACGATCACAGCTCACTGCAGCCTTAAACTCCTGGGCTCAAGCGATCCTCCCAACTCAGCCTTCTGAGTAGCTGGGACCACAGGCACATGCCACCATGCCTTTTTTTTTTTTTTTTTTTTGTAGAGACAGAGTCTCACTATGTTGCCCGGGCTGGTCTCGAACTCCTGGCCTCAAGAAACTCTTCCGCCTTGGCCTCCCAAAGTGCTGGGATTACAGGTGTGAGCCACCGTGCCTGGCCAGCATGGGTCACGGTATCAAGCAATTTTGGGTGTGTCTCTCTCCCCTCCATGCTGTGAGCTTCCTGAGGGCAGGTGTGGTGCCAGCACAGTGCCTGGCACACAGCAGGCAGAGGGGACTCTGTGGAACTCTCTGTCTAGATGCCAGGCCTGGTGTAGCATCGGAGCCCTAACCCACCAGGCAGGGGTGTAGATCAGGCTGTTTCAACCACCTCCTACACCCCCAGCCCCAGCATCAGATATCTTTCCCCATGAGGGATGAGGCTAAAGGGACGGGACTGGAACCTCACTGTTCAAGCCCACTGGGTCACCGTGTGAGGCTGGACCTTCTGCTGGAATGAAGAACAGAGCTGGAGGTGAGAAAGGAAAGGCAGTGGGTGTGGCCACCCACCTAACCACGTGGGAGGGTGGGCAACCAGCCTGGTAGAATGACCAGTCTGGCTCAAGCTTAGGAATCCTACAGGGAGAAGGGGCCAGAGGGTGGACTGGGTCCCCTGGTCCCATCCAGCACCCAGCCACAGGAGCCAGGTAGGGAAGAGACGTGTGTGAAACCCATCTGGTGTCAAGAAATGCTAGCACGCTGCTCAGCAGGTGGTTCAGTGGTAATACTTATCTAGGGAGATTACATTTTCAAAGGCAAAAGTGCCCAATAAAATGTACCCCACCCCTCTGGGAGAGGCAGCGTGTGGCTTTTGCTGGGAAGGAATTCTCCAGGCAATCAAAGTCATAGCAGGGTGACTCATGATCAGTTTCACATGTCAACCTGGCCAGGCCACGGCGTCCAGTGATTTCATCACACACAACCTATGCGTTGCTGTGAAGGCCTTTTGTAGATGTCACCTATAGTCCATGGACTCCAAGCAAAGGCGATTATCCTTGATAAAGCAGGTGGGCCTCATCCCATCAGGTGAGGGCCCAAAGAGCAAAAAACAGGTTTCCTGATGATGAAATCTTACATCAAGCATGCAGCATTAACTTCTGCCCGAGTTTCCAGAACGCCAGCCTGCACTACACACTTCAGATGTGACACTCACATACACACACCCAGCTGGCCTGCCCTACACGCTTCAGATTACACACACGCACACACACACCAGCTGGCCTGCCCTACACAATTCAGATTACACACACACACACACACACACACACACACACACACAAAAATTGGTTGTTTCTCTGGAGAACCCTGATGGATACAGCAGGGCTGTGAGCAGAACAATGACCCAATTGAAGCAGAGCCCTATCGCTGTGAGGCTGGCAGTGACCCAGGGGAGGTGCAAGGTGAGAAAGAACAGATATACACGGAGGGCACCACCCTTCTGGAGAGCAGCACGGTGATGCTGTCCACATCCTTTGACCTTGTTTGGCTCCTTCTAGAAACTCATCCTTAGAAATGAATTAATCATAAGCCCCATAAGCTGTACTCACAAACGTGCTCAACCCGGCAGTTATTTCAATATTTCATTGCAAACCCATGTCCAAGGGGGATGACTATGTAATGACGGCTCAACCATGGATGGATTATTGTGATACCATTAAAAGTAACGCTTTAAAAGACATACATGGCCGGGGGCAGTGGCTCACGCCTGTAATCCCAGCACTTTGGGAGGCCGAGGCGGGTGGATCACCTGAGGTCAGGAGTTTGAGACAAGCCTGACCAATATGATGAAACCCCGTCTCTACTAAAAATACAAAAATTAGCTGCGCGTGGTGGCACACACCTGTAATCCCAGCTACTAGGGAGGCTGGGACAGGAGAATCACTTGAACATGGGAGGCGGAGCTTGCAGTGAGCTGAAATCGCGCCATTGCACTCTAGCCTGGGCAACAGAGCGAAACTCTGTCTCAAAAAAAAAAAAAAAAAGACATACATAACGACATGAGAAGATGTTTATGATATAGTGTTAGCCCAAAAAATGATCTTAAATTGTCTTTAAAGCATTGTTTCTTTTCACAAATGTTGCACAGGAAGACTACATGTAATATGTCAAACATTAACTGATTATCTCTCGGGGGTTGGAATATGAAAATATATACATATTTTTTTCCTACTCTTTTTTTTTCTTTGAGATAGGGTCTCACTGTGTTGCCCAGGCTGGAGTGCAGTGGCACAATCATAGCTTACTGCAACCACCACCTCCCAGACTCAAGCGATCCTCCTGCCTCAGCCTCTGGAGTAGCTGGGACCACAGACATGCACCACCATGCCTGGCTTTTTTTGGGGGGGGGGGGGGGCGGTATTTTCCGCAGTGACAGGGTTTTGCCATGTTGCCCAGGCTGGTCTTGAACTCCTGGGCTCAAGCAATCCACCCACCTTGGCCTCCCAAAGTTCTGGGATTACAGGCATGAGACCCTGTGATGGGCCTATTTTTCTACTCTGTAGGATACAATCACTTCCCAAAATGTAGCCCTGGCTCATTGGAGGCATTTCTCTAGGAAGCGGTCTGTTGCCAGGTATGTTCATAGCGCTGGGGCTTCCCTCTTTAGTGGTTTGGGAAATCGTTATATACCATAAAGAAGCCTCTGTAATTTTGTTTAATCCAGTTCTCAAACACAACAACTAATTTTCAAGAAACATCTATCATCATTCTCTGAGATTAAAATTTCCAGGAGTATACTGTGGAAATCACGGCTTTCCCAGATTCCATGGTGTCCTGGGTCACACGCTGAGAAGGTCAGGACAGCTTGTTATGGGCCACGTGTAAAGCCGTCAGGAAGTGGACGTTCTCAAGACTTTATTTTTTTTGAGATGGAGTCTCATTCTGTCACCCAGGTTGGAGTACAATGGCGTGATCTCAACTCACTGCAACCTCTGCCTCCAGGGTTCAAGCAATTCTGCCTCAGCCTCCCAAGCAGCTGGGATTACAGGCGCATGCCATCATGCCTGGCTAATTTTCGTATTTTTAGTAGATGGGGTTTCACCATGTTGGCTAGGCTGGTCTCGAACTCCTGACCTCAAGTGATCCACCCACTTCGGCCTCTCAAAGTGCTGGGATTACAGGCGTGAGCTACGGTGCCCAGCCTCAAGACTTTAAAAAACTCCACAATATTCTCTTGTGAAACCAATCTGACTTTCAATTCCTAGATCTGATTGAGGGGTGTCTCTGAAGGAGGACTGTTATGACAGCACGAGTCTTGGGCCTTGGTGAGGAGCAGAGCTTCCCCCAGACCCCTGGTCCATGTGAGGGGGTGGCACCGCCTCCGCCTGGGTGACCCACGCTGCCCCGGCCTCCTCTGCAGCATGGCCCCTGCTCTCACTCCCTGTGGAGGTTTGCTCTAATGGAACTCCTGCTGCTTCCTCTGAATGTTTGCTTGCCTTCTCCAAATAAATTTCAGATTGACTCACCTATGTGGCCACAGATTTCAAAGCTAGAATCAATGGCAGCATCTTGATGACACTGGGCAGCAATCAGCTCTCACTGCTGTTTGTCAAAGGCTCCTCTTGAGACCTTTGTCAGGGACGCAGAAAGGCCTGTGAGGTTTGGGAAGAGCTTGAAGGGGCTATAAGCTCCTCAAAGCAGCGGAGGAGAAAGGAGCGCCTCAAAGCTCCTGGGGGGCTTCCCCTGGAGGCCACTGAGGGGCACATCGGCTATTTCCAGTGCTGAAAAACCCTGGCAGGTCCCATATTTACCTGGAAGGCTTTGAAAACCAAGGAAAAAGATCTGGGCCCAGCTTCCTTCATCCTCACCCAAGGCCAGAACACAGTTCACTATTACGATGTCCAAGGGGGCAGCAGCGGGGACCCTTTGTGGCTTCATCCCCCATTCATCTGTCTTATGTTTTCCTTAGTTTTCTTAATAAACTGGGAGCCCTTGGGGGTGGGGATGGGCAGTACCAAGTCTTCTTTTTTCCCCAACAGCTTTATTAAGGTATAATTTACATACCATAAAATCTACTTGTTTTTAGGGATACACTTCAGTGATTTTTAGTAAAAAAAAAAAAAAAAAAAAAACCCAGCACGCAACCATAACCAGAATCTGGTTTAGAACATTTTTATCACCCCTAAAAGATTCCTCATGCCCACCTGAAATTCCCATTTCCACACCCATGCAACCGCTTCTCTTTCTATCTCTACAGACTGGCCTTTTCTGAGACTCCATGTAAACCGAATCACATCACTTATAGATCTTTTGTGTCTCACTTTTTTCTTTTTTTCTTTTTGAGAGAAGGTCTGGCTCTATCGTCCAAGCTGGAGTGCAGTGGAGTGATCTTGGCTCACTGCAACCTCCACCTCTTGGGCTCAAACCACCCTCCCACCTCAGCCTCCTAAGTAGCTAGGACTACAGGCGTGCAACCATGTCTGGCTAATTTCTGTATTTTTTGTAGAGATGGGGTTTTGCCATGCGGTCCAGGTTGGTCTTGAACTGATGAGCTCAACTGATGCGCATGCTTCAGCCTCTCAAATTGCTGGAATTACAGGCATGAGCCACTGTGCCCAGCCTGGTTTCTTTCACTGAGAACTCAGCCTTTATGTTAATTCTATAGACATTTAAGTAAACGAAAACAGGAAATGGAAATAAAAACCAAATCTGAGTGTGCTTTGCACTGAAGAAATTTGTGGTCACTGTCTAATTCAATAAATGTTTTCTAACATTTTTACACATTTATTTTGGTTGAGTGTGGTTCAGAAATACCTACTGTATGTTGGTGTTAGGTTTTATGGAGACTATCCTCTTGTAAGAGCAAATGGACTCTTTCAATGTTTAGAATGAACTTGAAATTGCTGAGCTTAAGCTTGTAAAAATTAAGAACAGCCTGTGCCATGACAGATAAAGACTGCTCATTAACTTCCCAGAGTGCAGAGTGTGCACAGAACACCCCAGTATCTTCATATGCTGATCCAAAGTCGTCCCAAAGAAATGGCTAAAGCTTTTACAGTTGATTCTATGGGGAGAGAGTGGAGAGAATCACACACTTCCCAAGCTAGCAGGGGCTCCCCGGGGGTCTTCTTGTTTAGCCTCTCCCTTGCAGAGGGTACTGATGTTAGAAGTCACTTAATGCTGACTTGTGGCCCAAATGGTCCAGGAAGGCAAGGTTTCTCACTAGGGCTCCTACCGCGTCAAGCTGCTCCTCACAGTCAGCTGGTATGCAATGGAGAAACCTCTCATGCAAACTGTCACTGGATCTCTACAGCTAGCAGGGGCTCCCCAGCCCCCCACCATGCTGGGACAATCCAGAATGTCTCCAGGCATTTCCAAATGTCCCTGGGGGGCAGATCAGCCCCAGGTGAGAACCTGTGCTCCTGGAGGAGACCTTGGCACCCAGAGGGTGGTTCCTGACCTGGGATGTGCAGCGGAAATGCTTGCGGGGAGGGGCATGCCCAGGCCAACCAGCATAGTGTGATTCTGGGGGTCTGGTGGGGGGCTGCAGGTCTCCTGCAGACTCTAAAGTCTGTTGAGAAGGCCACGGGAGACGGTGGGGTAAAGCCATGTTTGCAGCTCATGTGAACAAGCTGAGCTGCCTGTACCCCCACCACCGATGAAGTTACAAGTTACAAAAGGTTGAGTGGCTTCTAAGCTCAAAGTTGCTGCGGTGGGCCCTGGAGTTAAGACCAGGTTACTTAATCGCCATTCTCAGGTTATGTTATAGGTATTTATAAATTATTTTATATGTGAGCATCATTACAAGGTCCTTGTCAAAGACCAACTTACAACAATTACTGCCGACTGGCATAACACTAAGATAGTATAATCCAACATCCCCACTCCCCAGCTGTTTTGCAAGCTGATAGGGCAAATGTAACTCCTGTCCTCATTAGCCATCTAGACCCATGATTGCCAAACATGGGCCACATGTGGCCATCAGATGCCTGAAACGTGGCTAGTCCTAATGGAGATGTGCTGTGTGAAATAACCTACTGATGTGTCAAAGGCTCGGAATAAAAGAATATAGGCCAGGCACGGTGGCTCACATCTGTAATCCCAGCACTTTGGGAGGCCGAGGCGGGTGGTTCACGAGGTCAGGAGTTCGAGACCAGCCTGGCCAATATGGTGAAACCCCATCTCTACTAAAAAATACAAAAATTAGCCAGGCGTGGTGGTGTGCGCCTGTAATCCTAGCTACTAGGGGGACCAAGGCAGGAGAATCGCTTGAATCCGGGAGGTGGAGGTTGCAGTGAGCCGAGACTGCGCCACTGCACTCCAGCCTGGGGACACAGCAAGACTCTGTCTAGAAAAAAAAAAAAAAAAAAAAAGAATATAAATATCTCCTGAATGCTTTTTTACATTGCTTGCTATGCTGAATTGACATGTTACATATACTGGGTTAACTATATTATTAAAATTACTTCCATCAGGTTCTTTTGACTTTTTAACATGCAGCTACTAGAAAATTTAAAACAACAAATATGGCTCCTGGTATAGTTCAGTTGGACAGCAGACAGTGGTATGGCAGGTAAGACATTAGAGGGGAAAATGTAAGAAAAGACTATTTTTGGGCTAGATGTAGTGCCTCACTCCTGTAATCCTAGCACTTTGGGAGGCCAAAGCGGCAGGATCACTTGAAGTCAGGAGTTTGAGCCAACCTGGCCAACCAAGTGAGACCCTGTCTATACTTACCTACCTACATAAATAAATTAAATTAAATTAAATTTAGCTGGGCATGGTGGCTCATACCTGTAGTCCTGACTACTCAGGGGGCTGAGGCAGGAGGAGCCCTTGAGCCCAGGAGTTTAAGGCTGCAGTGAGCCATGATCACACCACTGTACTCCACTCTGGGCAAGAGGGTGAGACCCTCTTTTTTTTTTTTTTTGAGACAGAGTCTTGCTCTGTCGCTAGGCTGGAGTGCAGTGGCGCGATCTTGGCTCACTCACTGCAAGCTCCGCCTCCCAGGTTCAAGCGATTCTCCTGCCTCAGCCTCCCGAGTAGGTGGGACTACAGGTGCACACCACCGCGCCCAGCTAATTTTTTGTATTTTTAGTAGAGACGGAGTTTCACCATGTCGGCCAAGATGGTCTCGATCTCTTGGCCTTGTGATCTGTCTGCCTTGGCCTCCCAAAGTCCTGGGATTACAGGCGCGAGCCACTGCGCCTGGTGACCTTATCTCTAAAAAAAAACACAACAAAGACTACTTTTGGAGAGAACAGACAGGAGAGACAAAAGCATTTTTTGAGAATTGAAAAACCACAGGATATGTGAGTTTTTTTTAAAAAAAGTTAGTTCTCTCCTAGAGATGGGCCAGGGACACCATTTGAAGGAGAGTCATCTGGCGTTTTGGACAATTTTAAGTTTACCACAACGGTGGATAATTCCAAAATCTGGATTGGTTTTTAAAACCAAGAAAAATTATGACTCTGTGTGCCAGCCACAGGCAGCTGTAGTGCTCCAACCTGTCTGCCTCAGAAGGCTTCCGGGAGATCCCGAACAGGGGCTGAGCAGCAGCGAAACTCCCCAGCAACACTGGAGAGCACTCCCATGCTGCTGGCCATTTTTTTCCTTCTTCATTTCTGTTATTAAAACTCTCACTTTTAATTCAGCTCTTTCAGAGAGATCAACCCAAATGGCTTTCCTAGGCTGGTCCTGGCCAGTCCACCGCAGATCAGGCAGGTCTTCCTGCATCGCACTGCAGATTCACAAACACTGGCTGAACTGGTTACCGTGAGTCCCCTCTGCACACACAGCACACATAAGGGTCTGCAGATCACATGGCCCCAGTGTGGTTCTGGGAGAGTGGCTGTTGAACAAATAAATGTTCCAGATTGTATATATCCTTGGGGTCAGGCCCTGCCACCCCCAGCCAGGCCCTCACAGTCCCTTGGGTGGGCTCTGTTCTCTGTGCTAGAACCAATCCTTCCAGGAGTGGCTGGGACCACCGAGGTGCTCAGCAGGAAGCCATGTGCAGGCCAGGTGGGCTCAGACTTGGTCCATGACTGTCCCAGACAGTTCACAAATCCCTCTTATTGTCTCAAATAAAATCTGTTGGACACTTCAAAAATCCTGCATATTTAGCGTGAGTGCTTCTTTGATTTTCTAAAAAGGATTATTCGGGGCTAAGGCCACTGATGTCAAAGAAATGAACCAGCGCTGCCCTCCAAGCCCGACTGGGCAGGTGCTTCCCATCCTCTCACTCCATGCCGGTAAAGCCGTGGGCTTCCTTAACAGTCTCAGAAACATGATCTCCTCTAGCTTTGTTTAAAACTCAGAACATGCTCTCTTTGATTTTTCCCACCACTTAAAATGTGGCATATCTTTTCTTTTTTCTAACAGCTTTACTGAGATGTAATTCACATACCCTACGATTCAGTCATCTCCAAATGCACCATTCAATGGTTTTAGTATTTTTCAGAGTCATGGAACCACCACAACCAATTTGGGGACATTTTGATCACCCCAAAAAGAAGTCCCACTCCCATGAGCAGGCACTGCCCATCCCCCTGATGCCTCCCCGCCCCTGCCCGGCCCACGGTCACCCCAATCCACTTTCTACTTTCTGTCCGTATGGATTGGCCTATTCTGGCCATTTCATATAATTACACGGTATGAAGTCTTTTGTGACTGGCTTCATAATGTTGAAGGTGCATTTACGTTGTAGTATACATCAATGCTTTAGTCCTTTCTGTGGCTGAACAATATTCCATTGTGTGGATACACCATATTTTGTTTATGCATTCATTGGTGGATAGACATTTTAGTTTGTTTCCACTGCTTAGCTAATAGGAACAATGCTGCCATGAACATTTATGTGCAAGTTTCTGTGTGAACGCAGGTTTCATTTCTCTTGTGTATACACCTAGGGGTGGAATTGGTAGGCCACAGAGCAGCCCCGTAATTTCACTGAAACTTTGGAGGAACTCATAACTTTATAGATGCTCCTCATCTGCCAAGAGCCCTTCAGAATTAGCCTGAGGATGTAAATGCTGCTCTTTCTCATTCATCCGGGTGGGTGAGCATGGTGTCTGGATGCTGCCTCTAACCACCTGTCCTGATGCCAAACCCAAACCAAGAGCAAACTGGGAACAAAAGGAGAACTAGCAGGTCCACTTCCAGAGGAGGAAACTGAGTCTGGGGAGGGCGCGGGTCACGGCTGCACAGCTTTCGGGAGCAATGTGGGGGTCACATCCCAGTGGTACTCCTAACACCAATGCTCTCATACAGCGCCACAGCCAGCAGATGCCAGGACTCTAGGCGCCACTGACAGTGGACCAGTGTGCTCTTGGGTGGCGTCAGTCACTGTCACACTGGGTGAAAGGCAAGCCAGGCCATTCATGTCAATGACACATTCCCGGCCCTCTATGACTCTTATGTCATAGATAGCTTATTAAAAATCTAACCAAATTTTTAAAATGACATTAGAAAATAAAGATAAGCAATACATAAGAATAAATCAGAACCCTATCCCCTAGAAAGTGTCACAATTAACAATTTGGGGTACACAATATTTTAACAGAATACCATAACTATCTCCCCATGTAATTACATTTCACCTGCATCACATTTCCAGGTGCGGTGGCTCACTCTGGTAATGCCAGCACTTTGGAGGCTGAGGTAGGCGGATCACTTGAGGTCAGGCGTTCAAGACCAGCCTGTCCAACATGGTGAAACCCTGTCTCTACTAAAAATACAAAAGTTAGCCAGGCGTGGTGGCGTGTGCCTGTAATCCCAGCTATTTGGGAGGCTGAGGCAGGAGAACTGCTTGAACCTGGGAGGCAGAGGTTGCAGTGAGCCGAGGTTGTGCCACTGCACTCCAGACTGGGTGACAGAGGGAGCCTCTGTATCGAAAGAAAAAGAAAGTTGCACTGTTTATATCATGTGCTATAATCATATGTATAAATAATGCATATACTTATCATATAAAATGTATACATTATACATAATTACATTATATGAAATGTAAGATTTTATGATATATATTCAGTTACACATCATAATGTATGTATGTTTACATGTTTACATGTATGCATTGTCACATGTACACCACAAAATCATGTATTTTATATAATGTAAGTATATGTATTACTTGCATACTAAAGTAATAATTTATTTAATTGCCTATTTTGAATTTTTGCTTTATTTAAATTTTTTTTTTTTTTTTTTTTAAGATGGAGTCTCACACTGTTGCCCAGGCTGGAGTGCACTGGCATGATCTCTGCTCACTGCAACCTTCACCTCCCACGTTCAAGTGATTCTTCTGCCTCAGCCTCCCGAGAAGTTTGGATTACAGGCGTGCACCACCATGCCCAGCTAATTTTTGTATTTTTAGTAGAGACGGGGTTTCACCATGTTGACCAGGATGGTCTCTATCTCCTGACCTCATGATCCGCCTGCCTTGGCCTCCCAAAGTGCTAGGATTACAGGCGTGAACCACCATGCCTAGCCTACATCCTTCATTTTTTAGGATAAATGTTAAGAGAAGAACTGCTAGGTCAAAAAGCATATCATTTTAAAGGCTATTGACACATACTGCCAAGTTCCTTCCAGGAAGGTTTCCCCAACTTTCACTCTTACCAGCAGTGCCAGAGGAGAGGAGAGGGAGTTGGCCAACAGGAAGGGTTATTATATTATGGAACAAAACAACCTTTGTTTTTTACCATCAGATGTTTCACAGTGATCTGCGCTAGCTATTTGATTTTTTCCTTTTTTGAGATGGAGTCTTGCTCTGTTGCCCAGGCTGGAGTGTAGTGGCGTGATCTTGGCTCACTACAACCTCTGCCTCCTGGATTCAAGCAATTCTCCTGCCTCAGCCTCCGAGTAGCTGGGATTACAGGCACACGCCACCACGCCCAGCTAAGTTTTGTATTTTCAGTAGAGATGGGGTTTCACCATGTTGGCCGGGCTGGTCTCAAACTTCTGACTTCAGGCAATCTGCCTACCTTAGCCTCCCAAAGTGCTGGGATTACAGGTGTGAGCCACCACGCCCAGCCAATTATTTGGTTTTAGTAAGAGCCACTCTGTCTTACAGGAACATACACAACGTGTCCTTCTCTTTGCCAGATGAGCTAGCACAGGACGGAGGGCTGACCCTGACAGCCCAGTGGCTATGATTTGGAACACGATGCAAAACATCCAGGAACGGTCATTACTCTTTGGGTTCCATGAGATCGTTGTGAAAAACACTCGCTCTTCCTTGTCTCACCTCACGTGAACGTGGCATACTGGAAAGGATGTGCAGAACCTCTGTTAAGAGACGAGGTTTCTTCCCCAGAACAGAGGAAAGACAGGACCCCATTCTCTTCTTCCAATAAATGTTACTCCCAGTCTTGGCCACATCATCTAGTGCATAGTAACGTAGATTATTTCACACTACTTCCTAAGAAAATAATCAGACTGTCTTTCTAGAAACATCCTTCCTTTCTCAAACGGGCCAGCTCAATACTAGGCATTTCTGTAGATACTGAAGACTTGTCCTGCCCACCTGATTTAGCACATTATAGCAAATATGACAGGGAGACATAATATTTTTCATTATAATTTTTAACGAGGTTTCTGAACTTGCTCAAAGTGTCTCACTCTTACAAGTTTTTCTCCTTTAAAAGCTTAGTGATTTTTCCTTAAAAAAACTAATAGAGGACTTCTATTTAGAACTTAGCCCTCTATTGAGAAGATTAGGTGTTCAGCATTGTGTTACATATATTGTTCATTTAATTCTTGAAATCATCCTGATGAGGCAGGTACTACACTTACCCCTCACTTGGCAGATTGGGAAACTGAGGCACAGTGAGGGTGAACATCCAGCCCAGGTCACACAGCAAGCCAGTGGTAAAGACCAGGTTGGATGCTGCCAGTCTGACCTGAGTTGGAACTCTGAACCCCAACTCCAGAAGCAGATCTACACAGAGTACATCTGACTTCCGGTAAACTCTTAGGTCTCAGTGACAAAAAAAAAAAAAAAAATTGGTTGGTGAGAAGACATTTTCAGATATTCCCTTACATGGGGAAAATGTATCATTGGTAGATACACAATCCTTTTCAATTATATTTTTGAGTGATAGTAGCCAGGCACAAAAACGTATATACCATATAATTCCATTTCCATGAATTTTCTAAGAGGCAAAACTAACCTATCCTGACAGATGTCAGACTCATGGCTGCTTCTGAACAGGGAGAATAAATAGGAGGGGGACAGGAGAAGTTCCTGGGGTGATAGGAATATTATTGATAGACCTATGCAGTTATCAAAACCAACTGAATTGATTGTATACTCAAAATGTGTGTAACGCAGTATGCAAATTATACCCCACTATAAATTTTTTAAAAAGCTAAAAGAAAAATATACCACTTGCTCTGGGTAATCCAACCATTTTAAGAGTTCATGATTTATCTCAACAATCTCAAAAGAATGGCATGATACTGGGACCTTAAGAATGAGGTATTCAAAATTCTAGTAATTTGGCTGGGCACGGTGTCCCGCACCTGTAATCCCAGCACTTTGGGAGGCTGACACAGGTGGATCAATCGAGGTCAGGAATTTGACACCAGCCTGGCCAACATGGCGAAACCCCATCTCTACTAAAAATACAAAAATGAGCTGGGCATGGTGGCAGGTGTCTGCAGTCCCAACTACTCAGGAGGCTGAGGCAGGAGAATCACTTGAGTCTGGGAGGCAGAGGTTGCAGTGAACTGAGATTGTGCCACTGCACCAGCTAGGGCGACAGAGTGAGACTCTGTCTCAAAAAACAAAAACAAAAACAATAAAAAACAAAAACCAAAATTCTAGTAATTTGTGCATTCACTGCAGCCTGCAAATCAGGGCTTCCTGAGGCCCATGTGTCAGTAAATGGATTTGCACAGTGAGTGTCCCCTCCAGAGCTTGGGCAGGGTGGCCCTAGTGGGACAAGCAATGGAAGAAGGGTTTTCAGGACACATGGGCAAGCCATTACTGAGGGCACATCCCACTGAGGGCCACGAGTAGTGACTCTGATGTCACTACTGGACACACGCCGACCACAGCGCCACCCTGGCCATCAGATAGCTACTCCCTAGAATCTCAGCACAACAGCTGGGGACAAGCACAGTGACTTGTCACGTTTAATGATGCAAGGATTTTCCCATCTGATAAGCTGCTGGACAGAAGGAAGGACTCTGGAAGGCTTTGCTGAAAGCAGTGTTAGATGGTGGGTCCTAAGGCTTCATTTGCCCTGCAGCCCAACTGGGCGCCACAGAGCTCCACAACCCAGCAGGAGGCAGCTGTCAGAAGAGCCCCGTTTTTAAAAGGATGATGGAGATGATCTGTTCCGGTAACAATGGGACCCCATTCACTTGCCTTAGGAAACAGGATTTCGTTGTAAATATGCACATTTAAAAGCGTTCCTTTTTCTATGAGCTCTGCAGCCCCTGCAAGCCTCCCTTTCGATAATCACCCAACTGTCCACAGGCTGGCCGAACACTGTTCCTATTCCAGAGAGAGCCTGATGGAGTGTTAGCAACATGTCAGAAAAGGTTTCTAGGCTGCCTGAGAACAGAACATTTAGGGGAGCTTTCTTTGATGGCTGCTTCACAGCCGGATGAAAACCGCCCACGGGGCGAGTGTATTTCAGAAATAAAATGCATCCAGTTGATTGCAGAGTCACAAGCAGGCAGCAACAATAGGGGCCCGAGGAGCTGAAGACACCACCATCGACATTCCTAACTCAAAGCCAATGGACGTGCCCCTGTGTGCGAATAAGTTATTGAACTTCCCTTGGCTTGGCAATTTCAAAACCACACGTGGGAACGTCAGGAACAGAGCCTTTTCCAACGCTGTGTTGAAACCCAGAGGTTCTGACGAAGCCCGTGATGAAGGCAGCACGTAAGCCTTCCGGCCTCCGAGAAGCTGCTGTCTGTCTGTATCTGTCTCACCTCTCCAGCAGTATCAGTCAGGCTGATACTCCATGGAGCCTTTGCCTGGCCACTTACTTCCACTTCCTTTTTTATCAGTCATATATTGTGACCCTGACTTTAGTTTTTGGGGAAAAACCATGAAAAAGTAATACAATCTGTCAAATATTTATTGAGCGTCTACCATGGCTCCTCTGGAATATTACAGAACAGGTGATTATTCTTATTTTCATTTTATGTGTTTAGAAAGGTATAGTTTGGCAATTTAGAATGAAAACATATTCCTCTTTCTCAGTTCATTCCTTCCACACCCCCAAAGAATTCTCCCAGGAAGGGTGCGAGGCTCTTCCAGGTCTTTTCACGTGCTGTTTAAAGGATACCAGCAATCAGCTGGTGGGAGCTGATCCTGGGTCCCTCTGCAGCAGTGTGGGTTTAATTTTTGGAGGCTGCTTTCCATGCTCCTCAGCAGGGGTGCTACTGGCATTTTGTTTATTTATTTAGTTTTGAGACGGAGTCTCACTCTGTTGTCCAGAATGGAGTGCAGTGGCACGATCTCAGCTCACTGCAACCTCTGCCTCCCGAGTTCAAGCGACTCTTCTGCCTCAGCCTCCTGAGTAGCTGGGATTACAGATGTGTGCCACTACGCCTGGCTAATTTTTGTATTTTTTTTAGTAGAGACAGGGTTTCACCATGTTGGCCAGGCAGGTCTCAAACTCCCGACCTCACGTGATCCACCTGCCTTGGCCTCCCAAAGTGCTGAGACTACAGGCACGAGCCACCGCAGAGCAAATTTTCACTGTGTAGGAGTGTCCTGGGCTTTAGCATCCGAGGCTGAAAGCCACTGGAGGCATTTGCAGCCACAATTCCATGCTCCTAAGCCACGCTGTTGGCTTCTCTCAGGAGCCTCCGGGTGACGGGTCCACAGGCTAATTCTGGCTTGGTCCAAGTCACTGGGTTAATTATAGGCAAGTCACTTTTCCTGTCTGGGTGTCATCTTCTCTGATTTTAAACAGTTATCTCCTAATTTTATTAAGATGGCAAGGATCAGCGTGAAGACATTGTGGCAGCTCTTCGAGGTCCTTGAGGAGAAACTTATAGATAAGTCATCATGATTATGTATGTATCCTCCAGGGTCATTTGTATTAGATCACGTACATCAGAGATGCTTTTTATATGAGTGGTTCCCTAAAATTGAGTGATGTGAGCTCCAGATAATGTTCATCTTCCAGACCCCTGATTGATGAAATTTTGTATCAGTTATAAATGACATTTAATTATTTGAAGCTTTAATGGTGTTGTCACTGCTGTTCTCCCTTTCTGGGCCTCAAGTAATTCTGTGAAGAAGTCAGATCTCTGCAGCCAGGAGTGGCTTGTTTTATCCCACTGGCCTCGGACAGTTTGCCTCTAAAGCCCAGTGACCCAGTCACAAAGCCAAGACTGCACAGGTGAGGCGGGGCCTCTGCTACACTGGGTGGCCAGCCTAGAAATCAATCAATCAATCTTGTTGAAATCACCAGCACAAACATGTGCAACTTCTATCTTTCTTAACATGAGAATAATCTCGTCAAGATTTTACGACTGGAATTACCTTTTGTGTGTTTTGCTTGTTGTTTAAAGGCCTCATCCTCCTCCCAATGGCCCAAGAAAGAAAACTAAACATCAACACGGATGCTTGTCTTTCCCACACCCCACATTCACTTTGGTTAAGAGTCCCGGTGGCTCATGCTTGTAATCCCAGCACTTTGGGAGGTCGAGGCCGGTGGATCACTTGGGGTCAGGAGTTCAAGACCAGCTTGGCCAACATGGTGAAACCCCGTCTCTACTAAATATACAAAAATTAGCCAGGAGTGGTGGCGGGTACCTGTAATCCCAGGTGGGAGGCTGAGGCAGGAGAATCACTTGAACCTGGGAGGTGGAGGTTGCACTGAGCTGAGATTGTGCCACTGCACTGTAGCCTGGGCAAAAGAGCAAGACTCCGGCTCAAAAAAAATAAAAGTCCTGAGTACAGTGGGGCGCAGTGCCTCATGCCTGTAATCCCAGCGCTTTGGGAGGCCAAGGCAGGAGGATCACTGGAGGCCAGGATCCCTGCCTGGGCAACATAGTGAGACCCCCATCTCTTAAAAAAAAATAGCTGATGGCCAGGCACGGTGGCTCACACCTGTAATCCCAGCACTCGGGGAGGCCGAGGCGGGTGGATCATGAGGTCAGGAGTTCAAGACCAGCCTGGCCAAGATGGTGAAACCTCATCTCTACTAAAAATACAAACATTAGCTGGGTAAGGTGGCGGGCGCCTGTAATCCCAGCTACTTGGGAGGCTGAGGCAGAGAATTTGCTTGAACCCAGGAGGTGGAGTTTGCAGTGAGCCAAGATTGCTCCACTGCACTCCAGCCTGGGCGACAGAGTGAGATTCCATCTCAAAAACAAACTAATAAACAAACAAAAAAATAGCTGAGTGTGGAGGCATGTGCCTGTAGTCCCAGCTACTTGGGAGGCTGACTAGGCAGGATTGCTTGAGCCCGGGAGTCTGGGGTTGCAGTAAGCTGTGATCATGCCACTGCATTCAAGCCTGTGTGACAGAGTGAGATTCTGTTTCTAAAAAAAATACATGAAAACAAATGAAAAGTAACAACAACAACAACAACAAAATACAAGTCCTGAGTATGCTCCTAGAATCCCATATCAGCCTGACTCTGCCTCCCTCCCCTCCCCTCTGGCCATGCCTCCCTCTAGGGAGGTCAGATCTGGGGTGGGTTCTGGCCTGTCCTGCATTCACAGGCTCAGGGAGACTCAGGCCTGAGTTTCCCAGTCCAGCAAAAGGAAAGAATGGCATTGGTTTGTTGTGTGGATTCCAAGAGGCAGGG
This sequence comes from Pongo pygmaeus, assembly GCF_028885625.2. Lineage (NCBI taxonomy): Eukaryota > Metazoa > Chordata > Mammalia > Primates > Hominidae > Pongo > Pongo pygmaeus. The sequence continues at coordinate 136,670,702 of NC_072384.2, read as the reverse complement.
CTTGTCAAGTGCCTGGTCTCTCCCAAGGACTCCCAGTGTCTGGTGGTGATGATCGCTGATTCTGACTCACTTGCTCACCTGGACATAGGCACCACCTTCCCCCTGCTCTCGCCCCACTCTGGGCCTTCTGCAGGGCAGGAATTTGGCTGCAGTGCACATCCTGCTCAGAGCTCTGCTCCCAGGCCTGAGGAGGGGCAGCCGCACCAGCCCTCGCCCCGCACCCAGGCCCCCACCGCCCCGCACCCAGGCCCCCACCGCCCAGCAGGCCTTCCTGTGCGCCTGCACCTTTGCTCCAGCTGCTCTCTTTGTGGAACGCCCTGCCCTGGCTCATCTGTTTTCCTTTGGAAATTCCTTTTTTTTTTTTTTTTTCAAAATTGATATAATTTATATACCATAAAATTCACACTTTAAAAGTGTACAACTCAGTGGTTTTTAGTATATTTGCAAGGTTGTACAACCATCACTACTATGTAAATCCAGATCATTTTCATTGTCTCCAAAAGAAGTTTTGTACTCATTTGGCAATCACTCCCTATATGCCATTGCCCCTCCCTCCCCTGCACCTGGCAAGCAGGAATCTACTTTGCATTACTACGGAGGTGCCTGTTTTGGCCATCAGACAGATGGAATGGTACATGGTGTGGCCTTCTGTGTCTGCTTCCTTTCCTTTAGCATCATGTCTTCAAGGTTCACCCACATTACAACCTGTATCCACACTTCACTGCTTCCCATGGCAGAATCACATTCTGGTGTACCGACAGACCATGTTTTGTTCACCCATTCATCCACAGAGGGACACTTGGGTTACTTCCACTTTTTGGCTATTATGAATGATGTTGCTGTGAACACTCATGTGTACGTTTTTGTGTGGACAAGTGTTTTCATTTATCTTAGGTATAGACCTGGGAGAGGAATGGCTGGGTCATACGGTAGCTCTAGGTTTAACTTTTCGAGGAAGTGCCAGACTATCTTCCCAAGTGGCTGCACCATTTGGCATTCCTGCCGGGAGCGTCCGAGAGCTCCAGTGTCTCCACATTCCTCACCAACACTTGCCACGACCGTCCAAGAGCATGTGCGGTGGGGGCTCAAAGGTTTTTGATCTGCATTTCCCTAAAAAGTAATGACATTAGGCATCTTTTCATGTATTTATTGGCCATTTTTATATCTTCTGGAGAAATGTCTATTTAGAGTCTTAGACCATTTTTATTTTTTACTTATTTTATTTTTGAGACGAGGTCTTGTTCTGTTATCCAGGCTAGAGTGGAGTGGCGTGATAACGGCTCACTGCAACCTCAAACTCCTGGGCTCAAGAGGTCCTCCCACCTCAGCCTCCCAGGTAGCTGAGACTACAGGTGTGCCCCACTGTGCCCAGCTAATTTTTAAAAGTTTTTGTAGAGGTGGGGTCTCACTATGTTGATCAGGCAGGTCTTGAGATGCTGGCCTCAAGTGATCCTCCTGCCTCAGCCTCCCCACATGCTGGGATTATGGGCATGAGCCTCCATGCCCAGCTCTTTGCCCATGCTTAAATTGGACAATCTACTTTCTATTGTTGAGTTGTAAGTATTCTTTTTTTAAAAAAAATTTCATTTTTTTGAGATGGGGTCTCACTCTGTGGCCCAGGCTGGAGTACAGTGGTGCAATCACGGCTCACTGCAGCCTTGACCTCCTAGCCTCAAGCAATCCTCCCGCCTCAGCCTCCTGAGTAGCTTACCTATGACCACAGGTGCACGTCACCATACCTGGCTAATGTTTTTTATTTTTTATAGAGATGGGGTATCCCTATGTTGTCCAGGCTGGTGTCAAACTCCTGGGCTCCAGTGATCCTCCCACCTTGGCCTCCCAAAGTGCTAGGATTACAGGCATGAGCCATCATGTCCAGCTGCAACTGTTCTTTATATATTCTGGATACCAGACCCCTATTAAATATTAGATATTTAATTTTCAAATGTTTTCACCCATTCTGTGCATTTTTACTTTTCTGACACTGCCCTTTGAAGCACTAAAATTTTTAATTTGGCGAATATCCAATTTATCTATTTTTTCTTTTATTGCTTGTACTTTAGGTATATCTAAGAAACCACTGCCTAATCTAAAGTCACAAAGATTTATCCCCTATTTTCTTCTAAAAGTTTTATAGTTTCAGTTTTTGCACTGAGGTCTTTGATCAATCTGGAGTTAATTTGTGTGTGTGTGTGTGTGTGTGTGTGTGTGTGTGTTTTAAGACGAAGTCTTGCTCTGTCACCCAGGCTGGAGTGCAGTGGTGCGATCTCGGCTCACTGCAACCTCCAAGTCTTGGGTTCAAGTGATTATTCTGCCTCAGCCTCCCAAGTAGCTGGCATTACAGGTTCATGCCACCATGCCCAGCTAATTTTTCTATTTTTAGGAGAGACGGGCTTTCACCATGTTGGCCAGGCTGGTCTTGAACTCCTGACCTCAAGTGTCTACCCACCTCAGCCTCCCAAAGTGCTAGGATTACAGTGTTGGAGTTAATTTTTATATATAGCATTAGATAAGAGTCTAACTTCATTCTTTTGCAAGTGGATATCCAGTTGTTCCAGCACCATTTCCTAAAAAGACTATTCCTTCCCCATTGATGGGGAAGATGTCTTGGCATCCTTTGTGGAAATCAACTGACCACCGATGAAGGGGCTCATTTCTGGACTCTCAATTCTGCTTCATTGATGTATATGTCTATTTTTACACCAATATCACACAGGCTTGGATCACCATGGTTTTGCAGTAAATTTTGAAATCAGAAAGTGTGAGATCTCCAACTTTTTAATTCTTTTTTCAAGATTGTTTTGATATTTGACGGTCTCTTACTGTGCCATATGAATTTTAGGATAAGCTGTCAAATTTTTGGGGAAAAAAACAGGTAGCTGAGATTCTGAAAGTGATTTTGCTGACTCTGTACATTGATTTGAAGAGTACTGCCATATTCCAATCCATGAACGTGATGTCTTTTCATTTATTTAGGTCTTTAATTTCTTTCAATGATGCTTTGTAGTTTTCAGTGTACAGGTAATTTATTCCTAAGTATATTACTCTTTTTGATGCTATTTGCAAATGGAATTGTCCTTAATTTTATTTTGATTGTTCATTGCTAGTGTACAGAAAGAAATACAATAGAATTTTTTTTTTTTTTTTTTAGATATGGTCTTGTTATCTTGCCCAGGCTGGTCTTGAACTCCTAGCTTCAAGTAATCCTCCAGCCTCAGCCTCCCAAAACATTGGGATTTAAGGTATGAGCCACCGCACCTGGCCTTTTTGATTTTTTAAGAGTCAGTCTTGCTCTGTTCCCCAGTCTGGAAAGTGGTGGTGTGATTGTGGCCCACTGCAGCCTTGAAATCCTGGGCTCAAGCAATCCTCCTGCCTGAGCCTCTTGAGTAGCTGGGACTACAGAACTGTGCCACCATGGCCAGCTAAGAGTTCTGCACACTGATCTTGTATCCTTCAATTTTGCTTAACTTGTTTCTTGTGGGTTCCTTAGGATTTTCCACATGAAAGATTATGTCATCTGGAAATGGAGGTAGTTTTACTTCTTCTTTTCAAATCTGGATGCTTTTGGTTTCTTCTTCTTGCCTAACTCCCTGGCTTGAACCTCCAGTATAATGCTGAACAGATCTGGTGACATTCTTGTCTTGTTTGTGATCTTAGGGGAAAAGCCTGCAGTATTTCACCATAAAGTACAATGTTAGCTGCGGGTTTTTTAGAGATGTCCTTTATCAGGTTCAGCAAGTTTCCTTTTATTCCTAGTTTGCTGAGTGTTTGTTACCATGAAAGGGCACTAGGTTTTGTCAAATGTATTTTCTGCATCCCTTGAAAAGATTATGTTTTTTTCTCTCTTTACTGTATTAATGTGGTATATCACATTGATTGATTTTTGCGTGTCGAACCAACCTTGCCTTTCTTGCATTCAATGCCACCTGATCACAGAGTATAATCCTCTTGTAGATGCTCTCTGGCTGTAACATCTGCTGGGATATACTGGATATGCTAGGCCAGACAACAGTCTGGTAAAGGAAGAAAACAGAAGACTTGAGTCTCAAGAAGTGAGGAATGAAGTCCGGGGACTTGGACTAACACAGTGAGTTCACAGGCAAGATTGTGGACTTTTATTTTTACTACTTAGTGCAGACAAGAGTGTCTCAAACTTTAATGTGCATAAGAATTACCTAGAGAGTTAAAACACACCACTGGACCCTACCCCTTAGGGATGCTGACTGGGTAGGCTTGGGTGGGGCTCAAGAATATACCTTTCCATGTGATACTGATGCTGCAATAAACCACTATATAGATACAAAGCAAAATAAACATGGACCACATCTTCTATATCAGCAGGCCCTCCAAAACCCCTGGGGACGGCATGGACCACCTGTCCCTCTCACTGCCAGGATGCATGACCCAGGCCTCAAAGCTGATTGTATCTTCCGGATACAAAGGAAGCCCAGGAAACTTCATAAATATTATTTTCTTTTAGCACTAACTCTACATAATTAAGTGGGTGGAAAAATGACTAGTCTCTTCTTAGACATGAGGAATTACCCTGTTTTTAAAATTAAAATGGCAGAAGATGCTGGCCATGAAACCAGAACCAGGAACTCTATGGCCTGAGACATGGCTCCATATTGTACCATGCAGATAATAAATATGATTGTGAGGTCTCTGCAATACAGGCTTTACATTCCCAAAACGCAGTGTCAGGTCAGGGACATGAGCAGGATATGGTTATGTGAAACGCGGTGGCTCTAACCCTGCACCTGTGTGGGTGGATCTCAACATTTTACAGTTCACAGTGCTGTTTTCTGTGGAAGCTCTTAGGATTAGCACTGATGGAAGAGAATTAAGACTTCAGAATCATGGCTGTGTGACTTAAAAGGTCGAGTTTTGGCCAGGCACAGTGGCTCATGCCTGTAATCCCAGCACTTTGTGGGGTGAAGTCAGGCAAATCACCTGAGGTCAGGAGTTTGAGACCAGCCTGGCTAACATGTTGAAACCCTGTCTCTACTAAAAATACAAAAATTAGTTGGGTGTGGTGGCACGTGCCTGTAATCCCAGCTACTTGGGAGGTTGAGGTAGGAGAATCGCCTGAACCTAGGAGGCAGAGGTTGCAGTGAGCTGAGATTGCGCCACTGCACTCTAGCCTGGGCGACAGAGAGAGACGCCACCAAAAAAGTCAAGTTTGCTACATGAATGTAAACTAAAACGGAAGAGGCTTTATGATTACTTATATTATTGTAAGTGAAGCTACTGTACAGTGGAAAGACACTGTAGTTACATAATACGTTTGCACTACTTATTTAATAAGTTTGACACACGATGGCTACTGAGATAGAAACTGACCAGGGGCGAGTGGGAGGGGATGCTGCTAAACATGGCAGTTCTCCCAATGTCACTACTGACATGGATTTGGCAGAAAAGGAACAGGAGCAGCAGCAGGACTGCAGAGCGGCATCTGGAGTCAGATCCTGGTACCTGCAGTCTGACCTGTGCTCCCATGTGACCTGGCACACGCCTGGGAATGGGGATGATCCAAGCACACAGGGCACTGTGCGCTCCGGCCATGTTTTTGTCTCCCTCCTCTTCATTAAGAAGAAGAAAGAGAAAAGTTCCCTAGAAGACAGAGAGTCTCTGGTGCAAAATAAGCAAAACACCACTGAAAGACAAGGCCCTTTGGAAAATGCTTGACTGCTGGAGGAATCAAAATAGAGGCCATATTTATTGGCCCATGTTATATAATTCAAGCCTAAAAAGGTTAATCTTCCCATTCCATTCCTTCATATACTCCCACAAGCAGACACAGGCTTGAACGTGGTCAGGGCACCTGGAAGCCAGTTGCTGCCTGCTGATGACTTGCCTTCTCATCTGCCAGGGGTAGTAAAAATTCTTAAGCATCAGAAACTCCTTAATTGTCACGACGGCCGTATTTCAGAAGGTAAATGATAAGGATTTTCAACCCTAGACAGCTCTGTGGTAGCAAAGCCGGCTCCCAGCACACACTGGTTTCTTGCAGGATCAAACAAATAACTGGGGTTCGTGTGCGGCAGGCGGCATGATAAACCGAGAGCACCACTCTGTCTGTCTGGTTCAAAGGCAAATGTAAGTATAGTTATCCTTGAAAAAGCAGATCCCATTATACTTAACCTCATGGAGAATCTTAGAATCACCTTTCTTATAATTAGAGCCAGTCTTTATGGAGAGCTTGCCCGAATTCCCACCAAGCTCCCTGGCGGAGGTTCACTAGATGCACTGCTGTATCTGTTGTCAACTGTAATCTATAGGTATTATTTTAAAGGCAGTGTTAACGTAATTCTCATTTGTACATTTTCCTAACTGGCTTAATATTTATAGCAGAATATTTCTGATCCGGGCCCGGCGCACTAGTAAACTGAAGCATATTTAGCAGTGTGCTAATGAGGACCACCCAGTCATGAAGGGTGGCTAAGTGAGTTACGGTTTTCTCAGTCTGATTCCAAGTTGGCTTGCTAAGAGAAGTTGCTAAAATATCTTAAGTAAAGGCTGAGGTCCCCGAGCAGCTGTTGCGTTTGCAGAGCCGAGGATGTAAAAACTTTATTGGTAGTAAATGTCACTCCTGCAAGCAGACGGTGTGCCTGCAAACCCACGGCTCCTCGGAGGAGGCTGCCACTGTCGTGGCTTGAGCAGGGCATAGTCCCCGCCTGGACGGGGAACTGGGAGGGTGGACCCGCTCTGCGGCTGGGGCCAGGGCATGCCCACTGACAAGCATGCCGCGGTGACAGAAATTCACTTTGAGTTGCAATTAGTGGCACTGTCATTTTCGGGGGCTCCTGCCAATTAATTAAGCCTGTCAAATAGAAAAACCACAGCATTCACATGATAATTTATATTGGAAGAGACGAGGCTCACAGGGCACAGCGGCTTCCGACACAAACAGAATTCTCCCTGAGAGCACTGAAAGAAACACATGAAAACAAGGCACATAAAACCACACACAAAAGTGTGCATGTGTGTACGTGTAGGGGGGTCTGCACGGGGAAGAAGAAAGTTAAACTGTCCTTGCTATAATTGTTAACTCTGATCGCCGGAGTAGAAGACAGGCTGATTAAAACTCCAAACGAGCCCCCAGCTCCCTGAACCCTCTGCGTCCGGGATGATAGAATCCGAGGAGTTTATTCATACCATTAAGCCCCAGAGAACTTAATTGAAAGAAGAGCACAGCCCGGACCTTGACAAGCCGGAGGTCACAGTGATTGCTGCCGGACATATTTAACATTAAGATAATCAGGCCATTAATTACCCTTTGGATCATTAAATCAGCCAGTTGCAAAATGAAATTTCTGCCTCTATTACTCACTTGAGAGACCACAGGGGTGGCCTTTAATTTATCAGTGAGCTTGAGATACAAAGGCTGGGGCTGGGGGAGGGCAGCCGGGGAGGGGGCCCAGGCCCGGCAGTGGCGGCAGGGGCAGGGCATCAATCCGCCATGCTCGGTGATCGTGGCAAATTAACTAGGTAAGATAACCTCCGCTTCCAAAGGCAGGAGCTGGGGGTATGTAAATAGATGAGGGCAGACAGGGAGATCAGAGTCTGCACACCACTTAGCAGGATAATAAAGGAAATCATCCTTGATTATCAGTGCTAATTTGGACACTGCCGGTAGCTTGTTATGCGTGTTCTGAGTAGCATTTAATTAATTCAATTGCTTGTTAATGAGGGAAGTGACATGTGGGGAGCAGATGCCACCCAACTGCAGATGGACTCTGGTCATCGCGGCAAAGTCCTTTTTTTATTTTTTTTCTCCTTTCTCCCCCTCCCTTTTTTTTTTTAAAGAAAGAAAATAGGAAAAGGTGTCAAGCATAGAGGAACACTCAAAAGAGACAAAACATTGACCTCAGCAGGCCAAGAACTGTTGAAAAATAATAAGATGAGACAATCCTGGGGCTGTGTGGGCAGTCGTGTTCCCTGAGGCCACATTTGGAACAGTGCATCTTTACGCCAGAAATTTGAGCCCGAGATTACTATATTGTGATCTTATGATCAAACCTAACAAGACAAAGACACAGCCAAGTGGTACTGCTTTTAATATCTCAGAGTTAGCTGTAGGGATCCAATTATTTTCAGTTTGGATACATTTCCCCTTTATCAATATCTCCATGTGCATAAATAAGATGAAAGTGGAGTTCCAGAATCAAAAAGAGACGGAACTCACATCACTGGGCTGACTTGTTCCATCTGGAAGTGTACGGCCAGTCTCTCCCACGCGGATTTCTGATGTCTGGCCCCAAATCTTCCTATCGAAGGCGACATCTTTTTATAGGTTAAAGACAAGAAGGGAGTTTAGGCACAGAGGTGAACTTACAAATAATGGGGGGAAGAAAAAGAAAAAGGATGCTAAAAAAGGGAAAAGAATACGTACTAAATCAGCAAACTCGGTTCCCTTCCAAGTGGCATCAAAGAGGTAATGGGTGATTTCAGTTGCGCTTAGAGCTCCCCTCAAGAGCTCTTTCACGGAATTGAAAACACTATTCTCCACTTCCAGGTTCCTTTGATTTCCTGGCCCAAATCAGCAGGCTCCCAAGCCGCCAAGTAAACAGGCTATCTGCACTGAAATGCAAATAGCAGCGAGTCCCTGCAGGGCCTTGGGGGCCAAATGCTTTGACACCAGGACACAAAGATGGGGAGACGCAGTGCCACGCAGAGCGAGGCTTCTGCCAAGAGGAATGTGGCGCCAGAGGGCTCTGCTCCGTCCTGCTAGGAAATCACTTGCACTGCAGCCAATCCCAAATGTTTTTAAGTGCAATGGGGACAACAATAAAGAACAACGGGCCAGGGCGCTGCCGTGCAGCCCCGGAAACACCGCTGTGCTGTGAGGGAGAGAGGATGTGCGTGGACGGGTTTACTGAGACGGCTTTGCTGGTGCTGCAAACGTCAAAGCCCCAGTTTCACTCACATGAGGAATTCCAAGGCCCCGAAGTAGCAAGAGCACCTGACATGTGTTCCATGATGACGAGTTCCCGCTTTCACTCATTTACTCGTTCAATCATTCATTCATGCAGGAGACATTCGTGCGACTGTTTTAAACATCTTCACCTCTGAGCTTATTACTCTTGCCTTTGAAAGGCTCACCAAGGAGCTTGGCAACTTTTCCTTACAGTAACACCATGTACCTCTAACACTGGAACCCAGAGCCCTGCCTGGCTGGTGGCCTCCGGCCCAGCTGCTCAACGCCCTACAACACGCTACGTTATGGTACCGCACAAACACACAAGCCGGGTGTTATGAAGTCCTGTCCCATACACAGCTGATGGCTCCCTTTTTAAACCCCTAAAACCTAGTTAGTTCTGTCCACTGTTACTACCTCACCACCACTTCAACATCCCCACTTAAAATCAATATTTTAAGTGTGTGCTTAAATGGTATCAATAGCAATTAGAGAGGGATTCTGATGCTACCACAGATGTAGTTAATTGTTGTAGCATTGATCTGTTCTCTAAAGCACTTCTTTCTCCAAATTAAACCCCCATTACAGAGGGGGACGAAGGGCGTCCTCTCCCCTCCTGCGACAATAAATTTAATATCGAATGCACTGGGAAAAAATGGCAGTTGTTGCAGAATCCATCCAAAAAGATTTTTTTTTTTCTTCCTGGGAGTAATTAAAAGATGCTTTTCTTGACTAATGATTCCCCTGTTTAGGAGTGGGAAGTCAATACTGCTTCAGCCGCCGTCAGCTTCAATTGATCATGATGCTGCTCAAGTTTGAACGGCAGTTCTCAGGGCGGCAGAGATTCACTGGAACCAATTATAAGCCGTCCGAAGCTGCCCTAATCAGGGGTGCAGGCACACAGCAGAGGCCAGATGTCCAGGGCGCCTGCTGTCCTAACTGGCCGCACGAATAGGTGACTCCAGTGTGCGGCGGTCTCTTTGGAGGAAGATCTGTGTTCTATTTCCCCATGGTCTTGAATCTGTGTGTGTGTGTGTGTGTGTGTTTGGGGGTGGGGGCACGCAGAACGACACATTTCTAATTATATTCCACTGTCAGAATGAATCTTCTGCACAAGATGGAATGGACCAGAGCTCCTCGGGAAAACAGCTGGGCCCTTTTACAAAGAATTACACCAAATATATTGCACTTGGCTTTTCCTTTGATAGAGATAAAAATTTATTAAAATATTTCTTTTTGGTATTACCTCAGGGCCACATTAAAAGAACCTTCCAGCTGTTTCTACTAACAATCGTAGGTTCTGCAGAGAGACCAGGAGGGGCGGAGTGGGGCAGACGGATCGGGGGTGGCTTCGAAAGGCAGAATCTTCTCACGTCATAGACAGAACTGCGTGCGGAGATTCTGGCCCCGGCTTTCACTTTTCCATTTTCTATTGAGGGGATGTGCAAGAGGTGGTGAAGGTGGTGGGAGTCTGAATTTCTACTCTGTTATTGGGCTGGGTGTGTTTTGCTTTGGACAGTGTAGTTAAGGCTTCCAGCATACTCTACCAGGACCCTGGCCTTCCAGCTGGAAGGGACACAGACCTTGCTGGCTGCCTTTAGTCCTCTTGGGAACAGGTGGGACAGACAGAACCCATGAATAGACAAACCCTTCCCCTCTCCCCTGCCCCCAGGGTCGCTTTTAAGGTGCCAGCCCTGGCTCAGAGGCCCTTCCTGCTTCTGCTCTTTGGGCCTCCCCCATCCCTGCTCCTCCTCATTCATGGGAGGCTCCCGTCCACAGTGCTGTACTCGCCGACATGCACACCTCCCCATGGGCCGGGCCGAGCCTGCATCCACCAAGGCCACTCCCACCCTCCAGCCCGCCTTCCCACCTGGTCCCCTGGCCCTGGCCCTAGGAATCACCCCCTATTTCAGAGTCCAGCTCAGATGCCATTTCTCCAGTGACACTTCCCAGAACGCACCTACTGCCAGCACCCTCCCGAGCCCTGGCATCCTCAGGCGGCCCTGAGAACCTTCACCAATCACCAGGAAACTGCAATCATCACTCACCGTTTCTTTTCTACGAGAAAGTGCGCAATGATTATTTGCTGATTTTCATTGAAAACAAAACTCCCCAGGAAAATTACTACAGGCACAAAGAAACGTTCAATTATCGTATGTGTTTATCTTCTTAGCTGCAAAGGGAACTTAGAAATTCCAGTTACCTTCAGCAACAGCACAGAACCACATCACCAACACCACAGTCTTGGAGAGGAATTACAACTCGGTCTGCTCTTTAGGAAAGCCAGTGTGACTAAAGAAAAGACGGGACTTAACTGCAACCACTGCACTTGTGAGAAAGCAAGTCTCTGCAATAGGTCTCTAAAATATAATGATGTGATGTACATAACACTGGAAAAAAGACTGGGCTCTACACTCAAGAACTTAATTCAAGGATGCAAATTAGAACTACAAAATACCTGTGCACACACAATCTTCATTTATGAATGAAGATGAAATTATAAAATATTTATCAGGTAAAAAATGAACCCATATCTTTGCTTCCAATAATTCCAAATGGTTTCTATATTTTAATGGATGGATAAACAAACTTTTCTAATAATTCATGATATTAAAAATAGTGAATGTGCTTCTTTTACATATAAACAGTAAGATGCATAGTTTTTTCCAACTTATTTCAACGTTTTCTGCATTCATACATTAAGCTCAACCTAATTTCCAATCATTTTTCATTTTCAGACCCAAGTTTCCTCCAATGTTATGATTATCTATGAAAAAATAGATATTAAAACATGAGTTCGTCTTTTAAGCATGTTCATAGTTGATGACCCAGCTGATTTCTATGGTAGCATTAAACAAATCAAGAAAAATAATTTTTAAAGTGCGTAATTTCTTCGGTTTGTAAGAAACTTACCTGTCTACGCTATAGAGCATAACTCATAAAGAGCTCGCGTATCAAAACCATGCAATTTTAAACAAATATGTGCTTTGCACCTTTCCTGTCCTCCCCACTACCACAGAATCCCTCATACAGAGAGCCAGATGAGTAACACACCAGTTTCATTCTCTCCAGTGAGCCAAAGGTGGCTCCAAAAATTCATTTTTCAGCGTTAATGAATTGAAGCCCACCAACCCTTCTCACGTTCTTACTGCTCTGCAGTAGAAACCGGTTTCTGTGGCGTAACCACACATTACCAATTGAACTTTCATTTTATCTGATCAGCAGCAAAACAAATCAGAGGAACCTAAAAAGTACCAGCGATGGGAGACCTCTCCTCTCCCTTCATCTCTTCAGACACCTGAGAGGCAAACACGGACAGCAAACCTCAACCTCCTACTTCCTATTGTGGGGGAAAATGAGCAACCCTGGAAGCCACTTGCTTTAGACAAGTACGGAGATGAAATGCTCTATTCTGCCTCCATGTCATATGCCTTCTCAGAAGACACACCATTTTATCACCCCTTAGGAACATTAAATATGCATGTGTACTCAAAAACGGTTTATAATAGCTGTAAATGAAAAATGAGAAACTAAATGGCCTCAAAATAAATGCGTTTTTTACACTGGATAACAATTAACATTAATGAGGAGTTACACCATACATTATGCTGAACTTGGTTGACTAAATGTGTTAGAGATATATTTTAGAAAATAAAATAGATTTTGTTACCATAAAAATAACTTTTGTGTGATGGTGGGGGGGATCGACAGAGCAGATGCTTATCAAAGCTATAAGAATAACAAAATTAAAGGATCAAAAATTCATAATTAGTGTTAACGGCACAGCTTACGCCTATTAGAAATGTATTAATTAAAGTAATATATTCATAAGGTTAGAAGCTTAATACATTTCTAAGAGGGGGAGAGAAATCCCCAAGGCCTAAAAACAAACATAAAAAATTAAGGAGTGTGAATTATCCATGTCTGCTTAAGACCAATTTTAAACACAGACATTCCTATGCCGGATGAATCGGAATTCCTGAATTCCTACAGGTTATCAGGGCCTTCCCAACTGTGGCTGTCATTATGATCACTTCCAGCTGCCTAACTGTTGGCAAACGTGTCGGGAGCCAGGCATCTTCCAGAGTTCTTACCTTGTGGAGTCTACCGAGGGTTTTGTCCGCCCCTGGCTGCTCTCTTCCCAGACGCTGTTGGCTAGCTCGTTCCCGATGGATGACATCACCTTGATGAGCTCGATTGGCCAGTCATCCAGGTCCAGAGATCGGACTCGGGAAAGGTGGGTGCCAAGATTCCGGTGGATCCCTGAGCACTCGATGCACATGAGGGCGCCCAAGTTCAAACTGGCCCAGTTGGGATCTATGGGAAGAGGAACAGAGTGCTAAATGCAATCAGACCATCAAGTATCATTCCAGCTGTTCTTACAAACACAAGGCCACGAATCAGTCAAACTTCACATCGACAGAACCACATCCATGGCTAGAAAAAATGCTCCGTAGCCAGTGCTCAGTCCTGTTTTAGGTGTCCCAAATGACTGGCAGTTGGTAGTAGCTTCAGAACACATTTGGCTGAAACCAAAGCCTTGGAATTTCCCACACAATAAATAATTGACAGCATTGGTTTGGAAAGAAAAGATGCACTTTCCCATACGTCACAGCAGCATTCACCTTGAGAGGGCTGACCTGTGTGGGAAAAAACACGTGTGACTCGGCATCCACTGTGGACAGCTGCTGCCGAGAGGGAAGGAGAAGTGGTGCTGAGGGGCAGCTGGGTGACACCGTGACTCTGGTCATTCCTTCATTGCTACCTCTGCAGCCACTGGCACATCAAAGTTTCCAGTAGGTACACAACGGGCATGCTTGCAAATTTCAAAGATGAGAGAGAGGTACACTACAGTGAAAAAATATCGTTTCCAGTGATCTTATTTAACTATAGCTACTGAAGCAACTGCACTGCAGGCAAGTTGGTGGGCAGGGCCCTTTGGTGAGGTTATCACGCAGCGCAACCAACGCTGACTTGCAGAATGAATGGTGACAGGCTTTGGGCTGTGAAACTAGACCTAGGACTAGCGCAAGGACTGTGCAGGACAAGAAATGGGTTCAGACAGCAGCAATGGGACCCCAGAACTGGAGCACTCACTGTGTGAAACTGGCTGGCATCATCAGAAGACCAAGAACTCAGGCCCGGGTTGACTTCATGCTAGAATCTACAGCTGATGTGCAGAGATAGGGTTGACCTTGATAGACACTGGCTTTCACCACTGTAAGTAGATACGGCTTACTCACCTGGGAATAGGCAATGCTTACTCCGGGCACACTTGAAGAGTCAACAAAAGACCAAGTAGCTCAGGTCACATTTGACTCACTGGGGAGACATCCTTTGTTTTATAAATGGCAAGTAACCAGCCATAGCCTTACGCCAGTTGATCAGAAATCAGAAAGCCAGTCCTTTATTTAACATCTACTACATATGCAAGAAGGCAGTGATAGATACCACAAGAAATGTGAGAAGAGGCCAGGCGTGGTGGTGGCTCATGCCTGTAATCCCAGCACTCTGGGAGGCGGAGACGGGAGGATCACCTGAGGTCAGGAGTTTGAGACCAGCATGACCAACATGGTGAAACCGTCTCTACTAAAATTACAAAAAAATTAGCTGGGCATGGTGGAGGGCACCTGTAATCCCAGCTCCTTGGGAGGCTGAGGCAGGAGAATCGCTTGAACTCAGGAGGCAGAGGTTGCAGTGAGCTGAGATCCTGCCCCTGCACTCCAGGCTGGGTGACAAAGCGAGACTCCTCAAAAAAAAAAAAAAAAAAAAAAAAAAAAAAGAAATGCGAGAAGAGAGGTCTGTGACCTCAGAGAGGTTCTGACTGGGAAGGGGAAACCTATGCATCAAATGAAAAAAACCCAAGCAGAAGAGAACAGAGAAATGCAGAGACTCAATCAGCGCTGAAAAGTACAGTCAGAACCAATGCACAGGTGGCACGGGAAGGAAGAGGGCAGCAGGCACATAGAGGAGGCCCTGGCCTGGGGGTGTGGAGGGTGGAGGCATGGCACACAGCTGGCGTGGACCCCTCCTCGCCTGTGGCTCTCCCTTTGTGTCTGCACAGCCCACCTCCCCACTGGCCCCCTCTGCTTCTGCACCTCCGGGTCACTGACAACCAGGTCTCTACCTCCTGACCATGGACACAGCACAGCCAAAGTCACCAGCCCCTTCCAGGGCGAAACCCAAAAGACCCCTGTGGCCAACGTTTCACTCGGCCTCTTGTGGGCTGGCCACTGCCCCACCCCTCCTCACAACACTGACTACTACTCTTTTTTTTGAGATAGGGTCTCTTGTGGTGGCACAATCACTGCTCACTGCAGCCTCAAACTCCTGGGCTCCAGTGATCCTCCTGCCTCAGCTTCTCGAGTAGCTGGGACTACAGGTGCATACCACCACACCTGGCTAACTTTTTACATTTTTTTGCAGAGATGAGGTCTTGCTATGTTGCCCAGGCTGGTCTTCAACCACTGGGCTCAAGCAATCCTCCTGCCTGGGCCTCCCAAAGTGTTGGGATTACAGGCATGAGCCACTGTGCTGGGCCAGTGCTAACTTCTGATACCTTTTTGGTCAACAACCTCTCTGGATTTTTGCCCACTTTCCTGGTTGCTCCGTTGTGATCTCTTTCCCAGCTCTTCCTCCCTTACCTCAGCGTTCCTGTGGGGTCATCTCTTCTGACTCTGTAGTCTCTTTCAGGCCAACCCAACCCACACTTCAATCACCACCCAAGCACTAACACCTCTTCCTGGCTCCCGAATTATTACACACGCAACGACCACGTACATTTCAGTTGGGAGAATCTCCTAGTCAACATCCACATCCACTCTGCAAATGCATTCTTCTGCCAGGTCCCTCCTGTCTCAGCTATTCAAGCTGGGACCCCAGGGGTCCACCTTGATTTCTTCCATCATTCCCACAGCCAATCACAAGGTTCTCAACCTCTCATAAGTCCAACCCTTTCTTCTCGAACTTACTGTTCCCATGGGCGTCCTCACCAGCATCGCAACTGGGGTGCAAGGGGCTCCTGTCTGCGGCCTCGCCTGTCACTTCCCTGCAGACCTCTTCACACAGCAGCCAGGGCCCCACTGAACACGGCATCTCTGATCATGTCACACCACCACTCAAAACCCAGCACCTCTCCTGCTCCCTTACGTCCCAGCATCCAGCCCATCACCAAGTGCTGTGGGGAATGCTCTGACACATTGTCCCCACTCACATCTGGATCCCCATAGCCACTTGCCTAAACTCTTGCCAGAACCTCTGATTTGGCTCCTAAGCCCACCCCACCGCCCTCCATGCCGCTGTGGGTTGCAGATACAGAAGCCACTCATGCTGGCCCCTCGTTCAGACCTTGGTGCACCCCCTCCTACCTTCCCCCCAGCAGCTCCCAGGCTGTCAGGTCCAGATCTAAAGGATGACATTCATGCGTGGGACACATTCCTGTGCCAGACTCCGAATTCTGTGAAACCCAAAATGTTGCAGGGGGTAGGGGTAAAATGTTCCAGGGCCCCATGCTCACCACCCTCTGCTTAGAGACAAGTAAGGCTGGGGATGACTGAGGGGAGAACCTCTCGTCCGCTCCAGCAGAGAATGACTCATCGGCAAGGGTTGTTATCTAAGCATCACCACGGCAATTTCCTTGAAAGACGTCTTAAGGCCCAACTGGGACACTTCGCTGTGTCTCCGCCTGGGTGGAGAACCTCGGCCTGTGGCTGATCCCAGCCTCCTGGCACGGACTCAGACCTCTGCACTGTCTCCTGCCCCGCCACCTGGCTTCAGGCCTCACTGGTCCCACAGCCCCAGGCCTGCCCTGCCTGCTCTCCAGGCCCTCACACCTGTGTGCGTGCCACCTGCCAGTACTGCCTTTCCACCTTTGTCCTCTGCAAGCCTCTCGCTCTCCGGGCCTCAGCTCCCCTCCTGAGAAATGAGGCTAATAATTCCCATCCTCAAGGGGCTGTCAGAAGGATTAAAAGCTACGAGGCACTTAGAGCAGTGACTGCCCCACGGGAAGTACAGAGTTAGGTGTTGGCTGTAATTACATCTGTTCCTTCACATATTCAACCAATATTAACACACTGGCTTCTGGGGATACAGCAGTGAACAAAACGGAGAAAAATCCCTGCCCACAGAAATGTAGGATGTAGATTCTACAGGGACAGACCAACCAGGAAAAAATAAAAAAAACTAGGCCCAGCACAGTGGCTTCCACCTATAATCCCAGCACTTTGGGAGGTCAATGGGGGAGGATCGCCGAAGGCCAGGAGTTTAAGACCAGCCTGGGCAGCACAGTGAGACTACCTCTCTACAAAAAATTTAAAAAATCAGCTCGGCGTGGTGGCACGCACATGTAGTCACAGCTGCTCAGGAGTCTGAGGTGGGAGGATTGCTGGAGCCTAAGAGTTCAAGGCCGCAGTGAGCCATGATTGCACTGCTGCAATCATGGACAGGCCCTGAGAGGCAGCCCACCCTTTCTGCCGCACTGCTGCACTCCATCCTGGGTTATGGGGCAAGACCCCATCTCAATCCGTGCCTGCCCCGGCCCAAACCAGAAAAGAGCTAAGAAAATCGTAGGATACACTAGAGCTAGGAAGCCCCCAGGGCAGAACAGCAGGCAGTAGGGATGTGTGTGTGTGTGATTTCAAACCTGGAGGTCAGGGAAGGACTAAGAGGCGACAATGGGACGGAGACCCGACGTTGCGGGACCCGAGGTCCTATTTGTGGGCCAAGCTGAAGATGAGAGCCTGGATGTGCTCCTACCATAGGTTGCGGTGGGCTATCTGGTGGTAGTGGTGGGTGCCAGTCCCCTCTTGTGTGCAGGCCTGGGGTTCACAAAGGGAAATAAGGCAGGATTCTAGACATCAGAAAGGCCCAGGAGAGAGGGGCACCTGTGAGGTCCACACAGCAGGGCGGGAGGGACCAGCGCACGGTCAGCTCTGACCAGGGCTTCATGGGCAACATGGATGGGCAGACAGACAGCAGCAGAAAGGGTGGGCTGCCTCTCAGGGCCTGTCCATGAAGGTCAGACCTGCTGGTGAGGGCCACTGAGGGTCCCAAGCCCTAGGATTCTCAGGGGCCCTCAGGTGTGGACTTTCCTTGGCATGTTCCTGGCAGAAGGCAGGCAACAGGTGCCCTAAACAAAGGCCCCACTGTCTGATGGGCCTGGGACACGCTGGGTTGGGCCATGCTGAACAGGTATCTTCAGAGCAGTACTCCCCGGAAGCACAGGTGTCCAAAGGCTGCAACTTCCTGGGAGGTGGATGTTGTTAAGAGTTTCCCAAATTCACTGGCTCTCGGAATCCCTTTCTAGACAGGCACCCTCAAAGCTCCAGAAGCTCAGCGTCCACTCTGGAAACAGTGCTCTGGGATGTGCCCAGTGCACAGACAGAGGGGGCTCTTGGCGGTCTAGAGCATTCTCTGCAAGAACTGGGGGTCAGGGAGCTGTTACCACAATTCAAAATTCCACGCTGCATGAAAATCCCCAAGCCTCGAAAGACCCTACCACTCAGACACAACTGGTGCTAACCTTCCAGAGTGCAGCCTTACATATCTTTCCCCTCTAAATACCTGTAAATACTCATTAGGTTCATCTAGACTCATTGTCATACCCCTTTTTCATTTTACAACACATTATGAAGTTTCTTTATCTCAATTAAGCACCACCCCTCCCCACTTTTTTTTTCCCTTGAGACGAAGTCTCACTCTGTCGCCCAGGATGGAGTGCAATGACATGATCTTGGCTCACTGCAAACTCCGCCTCTCGAGTTCAAGTGATTCTCCTGCCTCAGCCTCCCAAGGAGCTGAGATTACAGGCAACTGCCACTGTGTCCAGCTAATTTTTGTATTTTTAGTAGAGATGGGGTTTCACCATGCTGGCCAGGCTGGTCTCGAACTCTTGACCTCAGGTGATCCACCCACCTCGGCCTCCCAAAGTGCTGGGATTACAGGCGTGAGCCACCGTGCCCAGGCTCAATTAAGTCTTTTTCCATGATTTTTAAAGGTAGCAAAGAGAAGACATCATCATGAACTGCTCTTCAATTGTTAGACATTTGGGATGCTTCTGATTTTTTGCCATATAAAGCACCGTGATGAACATCTGGAAAGACAGATCTCTGCACCCGCCTTACTCAATCCCATCGGTTTAGTTCCTGGAGTCTATACACCTGGAGTCAAGGGCATCCACTCTTCAAAAGCTTTTTATATACATTGTCAGAAGGCCCCATGGAGGTGTTGACAGTTCATCCTCAGTGTGGGCACTGTACCTATCCCAGTACTTTCACCAAAATTGGGTATTTTTACTTAACAAATCCTTGCCAATGTGCTACATCTTCTGAGCCTTTCCATTCTTGAGAAAATACAGCAGGCTGGCCAACAGCTGGGTTTGAATCCTGCTATGGGACTTGCTATTTCTGTGACCTCAGACAAATGACTTGACTCTTTAGGCTCCCCGATTCCTCCCCTTTAAGTAGGGCCCACAGGAGCAGCAACTACTAGGGTTGCAGAATGAAAACACAGCGCATGCGAAGGTTTGGCACCGGGCTGACGCAGACCACACATTTAGCAAATGCGTGCTTGGTATCGCCTCTTTCTCCTGAATTGTCAAACTCTGCCTTTTCCCTTTGTCCCTGTCTATCTGCTCAGGCGGTCTTGCTCAGAACAAACTGGCCCATACCTCCCCTGCACTGGCCTCCCTTTCCCACCCCCCATCTGCACTCACATGCACAAGCTCATCTCAGACAGGACCTGCGACCTCCGATTTGCCAGGTATCACGGTCCCCGCAAGCCACGGATAGCTTTCCTTTTAAAGCGACCTTCAGATGCACGGTGGAAACAACTGCAGGCATTTTCCTTAATGGATGTTCTAATATTTCTCAGATTCGTGCTTTTAAAAAAGCTCTTACTTTTAAAACTTTTTGATAGAAACACACTTCAAATAACTGCTTCTCTCTTCGAACTTCATTTCACCACACATTTGAAAGTAAAACTTAAACATTCAAACATAAGGAGGTACTTTAAAGAAGAACCTCAAGATACCTGGAGAAGAACCCCTTCCCTCACCCGCAGGACAGGCTTCCAGAGAGGCTGCAGACAGACTTTTGATCTCTCCCCTGCCTGCTGTGCTGCTGAGTGGACTCTTGGGGGGCGGGGCGGGGGGGGTGCTTCCTTTCCCTTTTGTCTGGAGCAGTCCTGGGCTCCCGTCTCCCTTCCCGGCCGAGCCGACCCTGGCTGGCCTCCTCCCTGCTTTGCCTCTATTCCAGTATGTTCAAAATGGTCTGGCCAGATCCATCTCCCCAAGTGGAGCTCAGGGTCCATCTCCTTCCTGCTCTAAAACTCCAATGATGTCCCTCTGCTTACAAATGAAGAACAAAGCTGGAAAAAGATTCACTTGGCACTCACACTCCAACTAGCTTCTACCGGTTTTCCAGCCCAGAAAGCACCTCTGATCCTACAACCACCCAGAGAAGCTCTCCTCAAGCCACTCCCTTTGCTCACAATGATTCCTTCAGCCTCTTCCCTGTACAAACCCTGCCCATCTCCAGAGCCCTGCTGACACGACAGCTCCTGTGTGGGTGGCAAGGCTGCCGCGTGCCCCCGATGGCTCTCCCCAGTGCTTAGCTCCATGGTGAGCAGGTAGGTGCCTTGTCCAGTGCATTTCAGGCTTCAGGACGGCAGGACCCACCATGCCATGCACGTTTGACTCCTGGGCAACACCCAGCCTGGTACCAGCACCTCTTACCTTGTTTGAACTGGACTTCCTTCTCTTCAAAACACTACTTAACAAAAAAAAATGTGAATGGAAGAAGTTTACTGAATGTCTCCAATACTGTCTCTGGGCTGGGACTGCAACCATGAAAATAAGTCCCCACTCTCAAGATTATGAACAACAAAATGACTTTTTCAAAGGGAAAGTAATAGTATGGATTAGACAACGGAAAGCATGAAATAAAACTGGGGTACTCAATGGCACAAAGCAGTAATTACAACTTCTATCAGTTCAATCAGAGGCTTTAGTGGGTAATGGATTTAAGACCAAAAAAAAAAAAACAAAGACATCATTTGATGGCAAAACCCAGAACATATGATTATGAAATTAAAAAAACAACACCCAAGAATCTCTAGGCAGGAATGAACCAATTATATTCTATTTTTATGAAAAAAAAATCAATAAGTGATCACTGATTAAGCAAAAAGTAAGCCAGCCGCCACGCCTAGCTAATTTTTAATTTTTTGTAGACATGGGGTCTCCCTGTGTTGCCCAGGCTCGTCTTGAACTCCCGGGCTTCCCAGATTTGGCACAGGCTGTGGGTGTGGGGTTGAATCCTTCGCACCTCAGGTATAACTGCTGCTCATCGGATGCCTAAGGCAAGGAAAGACTCACAGAAACGCACCCTGCAGCCAGGGGCGAGGCTTGTGTGGAAGGCACTCTGTTAAGGTAAAATCCAAACAAAATATCTCAGTTTCCTAAAAGCAGTTAACTCTTATCTGCCAAACAGGACAGTTGCGAGTCCCCTGCAACCCGGGCCTAGTGGGACCATGTGGTCTCCAGCTACACAGCACCAGCCCCTGCTACCACTGCGCACACTTACTCTGGGTCTCGCAGTCCACACAGTGGGAGTTCCCGCGCATGTTCCGGATCGACTGCAGGGCCATGGCCTCGCTCTGGCTCGTCAGCCGGGACTGGGCATGGAGGAAGACAAAAATACAAGGCGTAAGCACCCCGGGAGAAATGCACATCACTGATAACATCAGGGAAAGATCAAACAGATTGGGAGCAAATGTAGGATGAGGGTAATTTCTAAACAATCACTCGTGTTTTGATGTCTTTGGGAAAGAGCATAACTAAAGGAGAAATCATCATGCATGGGGTGGGGGGAGGGAGGAAATGTCACATTTTAACACTCATCAGCTGAGACGGACTCCGCCAGAAATGAGCAAAGAGGAGAGTTCTGGATCATCTGTGAATAGGCATGGACCACGGTCACCTGGAGAAGGTAAATGGGTAACCTTCTGGGCAGTAGCCACATGTCTACTTGGTAGGAAGAATGAGAAAGAAATAATCCGTTTATAAGCCCAGGGTTAGGGCTTCATCAGCAATGTAAGACGTATCTCATAGTTCCTTGTCAGAAAACCCCATCCATACCACACATCACCCTGGGAGATGCACCTGTCATCTGAAGACCCTCGGCTGCCACAGTGACAAAGCCACTCACCAGGGTGGGGGCAGGGAGAAACATGAGTATAGCTGAGGGTGCTGATTCTTAACCTTACACTTGATGGCTTGCTTTATTTTTATTTATTTATTTATTATTATTATTTTTTTGAGCAGTGTCTCGCTCTGTGGCTGAGGCTGGGGTGCAGTGGTGTGATCATAGCTCACTGCAGCCTTGAACTCCTGGGCTCAAGTGATCCTCCTGCCTTAGCCTCCTATAGTGTTGAGATTACAGGTGTGAGCCACCACACCTGGCTCTACGGTCTTCTTTAAAAAGGATTTAAAAACATACATGCTCATTGCAGCAAGTTTAGAAAACACAGAGAGGGGAAAAAGAACATAAAATTAATAAACAATGATATGGCCATCCATAGTTAAGCATTATTAACATTTTGATATCTGTTCTTTTAGCCTGTTGTTTAAGCACATCTACATACACATATGTACTTTAAAAAGCCAGCGTAATACATATTGCTGCATAGAAACCTGCCCTTTCCAGCCTAACGAAACTTGTTCATTGCTCACTGCTGTCACATACTCTCTGACATCATCATTTTAAATGGCTGCATAGCATCCCACTTAGTGAAGACCTACTTATCAAGTTCTCTTTGATGGACATTTAAGTTGCTTCCAATTTTTCTCTATCATAAATGATGCTGTAAGAACATATGATTGCTAAGTCTTGGTACACACTCATGATTATTTACTAAGAACAGATTCCTGGAAGTAGAAGTTCTAAGTGAAAGGATATGTACTGGATATGTACCTTTTTCCCCACCTAGAGAGAGGGTCTTGCTCTGTTGCCCAGGCTGGAGTAGTGCAATCATAGCTCACTGCAGCCTCCATCTCCTGGGCTCAAGTGGTCCTCCCACCTCAGCCTCTTGAGTAGCTGGAACTACAGATGTAAGCCATGCACCTGCCTATTTAAAAATTTTTTGCAGAGATGGGGGTCTCCCTATGTTGTCCAGGCTGGTCTCGAACTCCTTGCCTCAAGTGATCCTCCCACCTTAGCCTCCCAAAGCACTAGGAGTACAGGCGTGAACCATCGTGTCTGGCTGATATGTACAGTTTTTGAGGCTTATTTATTAAGTATGCATTTTATATTATGGTTAAAGCAAAAATTGATCAATTTCAGAGGACAGTTACAATAAGCTTGATTTTTGTGTAAGAATTCTTCATAAATTGAAACGTCTCGTCAAATTGATGTGAAACAATATATTACTTGCTACATAATAATAAATTATAATGTATTAATTACTACTGTCTAATTAGCATCATGGGTTATTGAATTTTAATTCCCTTTGGTTAGATACCCAAGTATTCAAAATATGTTTAAACAGTTTACACTGGCAACTGGAATGCACGTGTGTGATCACACACACACACACACACACACACAAAGGGATGTGCCTCTGTCTCTCTGTGTACCTGTATCATTTCTGTGGTTGGTTGGTTTGTCTGTCTGTCTAGCTATGCCTATGCCTGTATCAGCTCTCAATTATCCACTGGCAGGTAAAATACTATAAAGCTGGTGGTCAACTGGGCCTGTGTTTTTGCCCTCCCGCTACTCCTTGTGGACAGTATTTCCATGTTTTACGCCCTCACACCTGTTCAACCAATGCCCACGATGACCAGCTGTGAGTCGGCCACCTTTGGTTGCTCAACGAGTCCTCCTCCCAAGGGAGCAATTCCCCGGAGCACAGGCACCTAGTGAGGGCCAAGAGGCAGCATTCTAAGGCTGGTGTGTGCATGAGCCGAGACACGAGTGGGGAGGAGCCTGGCAAGGTGTGGAATGGGAAAGGCTGCCACCATCCCAGATCTTCCTGAATTAGGTCAAGGTGGCATGGGCTCAGAGTCTGCAGTGAAAGATTGTGATTTCTCCATGAAGGCGGGAATCTGTGCCTCTTTGTCGGTAACACATCCTGCCTCCCCGCCTTCCTTCTCAGAATGAGCTGCCCACGTTTGGAGGATGCCGTGTGCTGTTGCTCCCCATCGAGGTGGCCCCAAAGTACCCTGTGCTCGTTTCAGGAGGCACATCATGGATGCATGTGGACGTGACCCAGTAAAGCCAGGGTGTGTGGAATGAAAGGCAGTGGTTCTCCCCACCTTAGGTATAAAACATCTTTTAAAAAGGGAAGCAAATTACATTATAATAATAATGACTGTGGTCTGGTTTACCCTGGTTAAAGAGGGTAATAAAATAAGACACTTTATCTTTCTGAAAGACAGACTCTCTTTTTAGTGACAAAGCTGCACATAAATCATTGGCAGAAATTTCTTTAAATGGTTACAAATGAAACTGCAGGTCGGTGGGTAACATCCTTTCTCTTAGTTCCTAGTTGATCATAGTCTGAAATATCAAAATGCTCTCCAAAAGTCTAAGACGTTCCAGCAAAGAGGTTAAAGACAAACATTAAAATAATGAAACTGAAGCAATCCTTGATGGGAAAAAGGACTTTTGTAGAAGGAACATCACTGAGCAGTAGCCTAGAGAACACAGGTTAAGCCAGGCGCAGTAGCTCATGCCTGTAATCCCAGCACTCTGGGCATCTGAGGCAGGTGGATCGCTTGAGCCCAAGTGTTTGAGACCAGCCTGGGCAACATGATGAAACCCCGCCTCCACAAAGAACATATATTAAATAAATAAATATATAAATAATAAGCAAGCAAGCCAGGCATGGTGGCACATGCCTGTAGTCCCAGCAACTCAGGAGGCTGAGGTAGGAGGATTGCTTGAGCTTGGAGGTTGCAGTGAGCTAAGACTGTGCCACTGTACTCCAGCCTAGGTGACAGAGAGAGACTCTCTCCAAAGAAAAAAAAAAAGACAAAAAAAAAATACAGGTTAAAATATTTTTTCTTTTCTAGCTAAATAACTACAAAAAACAAATAGCCTCTAATTATTTTTTTTAATATAGAAACATTTTCGGGTGGCGTTTTCTGGTGAGAACCAGAAAACCTGCTAGACAAATTCTAAAAAAGCTGCAACACCACCTCTAATTATTGAATAAAACACATACCAGGCTTTATCAGTTTAGATAATAGAAACTTTATCTTCCCAAACTCCCTGCACGCTCATACAGACCCATCTACTTTTCATATATGTCCCTAACAAGAGACGGTTTTCCAACTTGATGTCAATTTGAATTCTGGGCATTTATGAGAACAGCGCATCTTTTAAGTCCGTCTCTCTTTTTTTCTGAGTGTATTCTGTCCCAAACAAAAATAAATGTGGACCCAGAAGCCACAAGAGTCCAAAAGATTCCCTCTGGGATTGGCTGACAGAGTGAAGATTTAACCTTGGCTCTTCTCCCAGGGAAGCATGGTCAGGCTGGAATACTCACGTATGACGGTATAGACACAAAGCGTTTCTGATCGTTTTAGTTATTGAGCTTTCTGCTCACAAAGAATAGCTAGGTCCTGTCATTCACACCAGTCCTCTATTTTCCCCTCCCTGGGGCATTACTTGGGGCCCAAATTCCCCCTGAGCAGCCGCAGCCTTGGTTTTGGGCAGCCTGGGGCCTTACCTTGTTCTTGCTGCTCTCGCACGACTGCAGGCTGGCCAGGATCTGGCTCTCGATGGCTTGGACCCAGGCGTCCCGCTCCTCATACGTCATGGCTTCAAAGTGCCACGTTTGGCCAGTGAGGGACACAATGATAAACTCAAAATTTTCTTCTTGTTCTGAAACACAGAGTGTGGGATGAAGAGTTTAGCTTTCATGAGACAGCAGTCCCCCTGAGGGCCCTCTGTCATAGAAGTGCCTCTGGGTTCAGCTGCCCCTGCATGGGCCGGTGGCGCGCACGGCACTGGACAACCACGGCAGCGGAGATCTGAATCCATGCACCTCCCAACACTCCAGATGCGGTTCCTAAGGCCAGCATGGCTTAGCCAGGTTTCAATCAAGGCTCAGGGGACAAGGCCAGATGAAATCGATGAGTGATGTCAGCGTCTGTGTGGTGCACACACAAAGCAACTTAGGAGAATAACCATGTCACTCATGGCTGACCATCCTTATCTGTGGGATGAAAATTAAGTTAGGGCCGCTCATCTCCGGATGCAGGGTTAATTTCTATCTAAGCACTCGCGTAGATCCACAGAGACTCCATGGAAAGAGGAACGCGGGAAGGTTCTGTTCTTTTATGGCAGAGGACCTGTTACCGTGGGAGAGGCATCAATTCCCACGTTTTCAGACGGGGATAGTGCATGGGGTCCCGCGTGCCTTAGGAGGATCTCAGCTGAGACAGGCCTCAGACTTGGTAGCCACTCTGGGGCCACGTCTGCAATGGGAAGAGAGGAACTTGGGGCTACACCCTGTGACTCTATCTGCCACATCTAAGTCTTTGGGCAAGTTCGTTGACTCCCCTGAGGTTCATTTTTTCTAACCCATAAAATGAAGGAAAAGGGCACCCACTGTCTAGTGCTTTTCTGCTAGTTCCATGAAGTGTACAGACCCATGTGGACTTGGGGCTTGGTCCACGGGAGACACGCCACAGATCCACGTCGGCCTCTGTTCATTATTCCTGTCCCCACTCCCAGCCCCCAAGTCCCTGCCAAAGGAGGAGGCACCACTGGCAGAAAGCATAACTAATTGCATACAACCATGAAGAACTGTTTTTGAGATGGAGTCCCACTTTGTTGTCCAAGCTGGAGTGCCGTGGTGCGATCACAGCTCGCTACATCTTCCACCTCCCAGGCTCAAGCGAGCCTCCTGCCTTCGCCTCCTGAGTAGCTCGGACTACAGGTGTGTACCATCACACCTGGCCAATTGTTACACATTTTTTGTAGAGATGGTGTCTCCCTAGGCTGGTCTCAAACTCCTGATCTCAAGTGATCCTCACACCTTGGCCTCCCAAAGTGCTGAGTGACAAGTGTGAGCCACTGCACCAGACCCTCATCAAGAAATCTTCAACTGGGTTTTCAGACACAACATCTCATTTGACTCAATGTTTCCGGGCCCTGGCCTGTGAACTAGCTGCATTATAATCCCCCGGCGAGCAACTATTATTGGTACTGACTTTAATCTACCTGCCTGCCAACCACTTTCCTTATCCCCGTCACCAGCCCGTGGCCATTGGGCTGGCTCATGTCTACTGTACGGACCTCTGATCTTCCAGACTCTGGGTCCCTCTAGCCCAACTTCCAAGCACGGCTTACTGACCTCACCTAGGCTGGCTCTCCCAGGCCCTTCCTCACGATGCGCCTGCAGCCTGGGACATGAGGACTTGCCACCCCACTCACCCTTTCCCCACTCCTTTCTGGCTGGGTGGATATGCAGCCCTCTTTGTGGCTGAGAGAGATCCCTTCCACCTGAGCAGCCCACTGATGCTCCCCAGCCCCACTCCCAGGGGTGTGGGGACAGCACCCAGCCAGAGAGGGTCCATAGCCTCCACCAGCCCCTCAAAGGTCTGTGACTCCCCTAGATACTGACAGCCACTGTGCTCCGAGCATATTCTGGGGGCTGCAGGAAAGTGCTGTGATGCAGGTGCTGAGTGGAGGTCGGGCCTGAGGCCCTGGCTGGTTAGCCCCGCTTGGGGTGTTGGCACTGAGACCCACCCTGTCTGTGAAAGGGACCAATATGGGCTGGAGTGGGAGGGGAGAGAAGAGTCTTTGGAGGAAGCCCTCAGCTGGCCCACACAGTATGTGGGTGTCCTTTGTGCTCTCAGTCACCCTGGTTCCCGATTTCTGGTGAGCTGGTGACAAGAGGCCAGGATGGGAGGGTCTGGTCGCTCAGGAATTTTATCCCAATCTACTGGGCTCTTGAATTTGGAGAACAAATGACCCCCCCACCCCCGCCACCTGTGTATTTATGCAGAAGCAAACACTCCACCTGCTGTGGAAAGAGGGGTGGGGGAGGAAGGTGGGGGTCAGGGTGTCTGCAGGTCATGTCTTCAATAACGACCTTAAACACTCAGCGACTTGGAGTTTTCATTAAAAAAAAAAAATCATTGTAACTGTAACTTTCACATAGGTTTCACCATGGCTGACTTACAATGATACTGTGCAATTACTGGCTGAGCCACTGCATCTGTGGGTCTTGGTCTAGCTTCTTGATCCATGGGCTTTTAAGTCCTAGTACTATGATTTACAACCTTTTCCATACAGATTCTCATAGGATAGTGCCCCAATTCATGTATTTTATGCAAAACTCTCCTAGTGAACGGATAGGTAAGGTAAGAAAAAACTACATAACTCACAGTCAGATCATAAGGAAAACTTGGTAATTAATGGGTGGGATGTGACAACTTTTCATTAGGAGATCAACTCGACAGGCTCACACTTTGTTTAATCTGTGAAATTCAAATGCACGTATCAAAGCTCCCTCTGATCAGCATTTATTGGATCGTCTAGTGAAAAAAATTACAACCATTAGCTTCCCGGTTACATTTCTGCACAACTGTTCCCCAGTAAAGCTTTCCTGTTCAAATGTCTGGCTCTAGCCAGTCAGAAGCTACAGTCGCTGGAACTAAGGCTAAGAGCTGAGCTTGTATTACATTGTATGGGTGCAGGGCTCGGTCACTGTGGTCCTCAGCTACCGTCCCCCACGTGCTAGGCACTGGGCTGGGTGGAAGGGATTCCAGCATGCATGAGAAGCCTGTGCCCCCTAAACGTGTCTACGTGGTGAGGACGGGCACACAGGCAGACAGATGACTGAACACAAAGTGATAAAAACAATGGAAATCTGAATGAAGCTCCAAGGGAACGTCTCTATTATTTGCCTCATCCCAACGCAGTAGCTGCTAGCTGGTATCCTGCACTGTAATACTCTCAGTATCTCATGCAAAGACAAAACTCGCAAATTAAATTGCTAAAGCACAGTTTGGCTCTGCCCGATTAATTATGTAAACAAAATTTACCTATGCATGCAAACTCTACTTAGGGGAACAAATATATGTAAGTGTTCACAGGAACATCAGAACCGATTTCGAGCTAATTTCTAAATGTGCTCCCTACAGTGGCTGTTCTATGGCTTCATCACTCACTCTATCTATTTATTTTTTGAGACAGAGTTTCGCTCCTGTCGTCCAGGCTGGAGTGCAATGGCATGATCTCAGCTCACTGCAACCTCCGCCTCCCAGGTTCAAGCGATTCTCCTGCCTCAGCCTCCCGAGAAGATGGGATTACAGGTATGTGCTACCATATCCGGCTAATTTTGTATTTTTAGTGGAGACAGGGTTTCACCATGTTGGCCAGGCTGGTCTTGAACTCCTGACCTCAGGTGATCCACCCACCTTGGCCTCCCCAAATGCTGGGATTACAGGCATAAGTCACTGTACCTGGCCGATCACTCACTTTAAAAATCTATCCCACCACCTGTCTTCTCCGTATACTGGACACAAGAAAGTTCCCTTGTCTAGTATCTTCTATGTCACTCAACATTTCTGTCTCTCCTTTCAGCTCCTGGTCCTTTCCTCCCCTGTCTCTCTTCATCCTTTACCTGGTCCCCTCATACGTTCTTGCAGACCTGGATTTGGCATGGTTTCCTCACTCTTGCAAACTTGATGTCCCCCTTCTACAGACCTCCTGCCCTCACCTCCTGATCTCACTCCATCCTTGAGAGAGATCATCACCTCTTTTCTTCATCCTTCACTCACACAATCTGCAAAGCAGACATGCGCATGCGTGCATCCAGCTCTTTACCACCCTCTCTTTTCTAATAATGCTTCCCCATCATCCACCCGATTGAAACCTCACTCTATAAGATTACAGATCAAGGAACAGCCAGGGGTCATGGACTGTGCTCAGTCTTCTTTCTCACTGACCCCCCTCTTTCTGGAGCACCTGACATTGCTGATGGGCACCACCATCTTGCAACATTTTCCCCCTTGGTCTTCTGAGATGCTTGATCACCCTGAAGACTCACCCAGATGTGAGCAAGGCTTTAATCAGGGTGAATGAAAGAGACGTGAATAGAGTTACCTAGATTCACAGCTAAGGGGTACTAAGTAGCATAAACTAGCAGAAGGTCTGCAGTGGTCAACCATGGAACTTTTACCTGTCTTGCCTCATTCAATATTCAGTGTTTTATCAATGACTTGGATAAAGACATATAAAGTCTGCTTACCAAATTTTGAAAGCAAAGAGTTTTGGGGGATAGCAGATAAACTAGGGTTTTATCCCCAACCCCAGGGTCTAAAAAGAGAAGGATCTCTCAGCTGAACTGACAACTCGAATGGTCAAATGCGTGACTAGAATTCCTTCTCTTGGACCCCAACAGCAAGTGAGGTTTGGGGGAAGATTTTGCTTCCCAACTACAAGTATGAAAAGGCTGAAGGACTGCAGTGAACAGCAAGCCCAGAATGAGGCTCCCAGTGAAAGCTGAGGCTGTGAGTGTGTCATCCACAATGGTGGGGAGGTGGTCCTGTCTCCATCACTCAGGGTGGTGGCCAGCAGGCACCACAGAGAGAGCCCAATGCCAAGGACTGCTCACTGGGGACTCTGAGCACAGGGGACTTCTATCTGATGGAAGAGGGATGACACCTGTTCCGGGTGCCCTGGAGTCAACCCAGGACAGAAAAAAAATGATGGAGACCCTGCAAGTGGAAGATTCTGTCCCCCTCACAACTATCCATAGATGGAGCTTGTGGGTTCTGCTCCCTTGGGGGTTTCAGGCCCTGGAATGTGGCCCTTTCAGAGGAGACTGGTGGGAATTCAGCATCTCATAGGTGACTGGGAGGGCCCTTGTAACTCTGAGAATCCCTGTGTTCTCAATGAAGGCAGCTTTGAGCAGCTGCAGAGAATCCTGTGTTGAGATCTCCAAGGCTGGCTCCAGGCTCCTGGAGAAGGATCTGTGATCAGCTAGCAATGTCTACCCCAGGGCAAGGAGGGGTGCCTGTGGCGTGCCTGCCATCTTCTCACTGTGCAACTACAGTTCTCTTTCCAGCTTTCTGATCACTGCTTCTCTGGTTCCTCTGCATGTGGCCTTTAGTGAAGGCAAACTCGAAGTTTAGTTAATGTTCCTCCTTCCTCCTCCCTTCTTCTTAGGGGTTCCTTTCCTTCCGAAGCTTAGATAGTCACTTCCTACAGACATGTACAGTTCTCATATATATATCTCCAATTCATATATCTACTCGGTTTAGGATTTTAAAATGCCTGTGGATGTTTCTCAAATACTTTGTCCTCATATCAAATTTAACATGCATTACATAGATTTGCTAGAATTTTCAAATGCTCCTCTTGGGGTTCTGTATTTCTGTTAATGATTACAATGCTATTCTAATCATAAAATCTCAAAATCACCTGGATTTCTCCCTCTCCCTCTTCCCACTTTCATCTCATCAGTCACAGCCCTGCTTAGCAATATCTGCCAATCTGTACCCTTCCACTTCCTTCTACTTTCAGCCCTTGCCTGACTGTGAAATTGGTTCTGGCCCAGCTTGAACACTTCTCTGAGTTTACCGTGTAAGAAGTTTGTGCTGTCGCTCTCCTCTCCAACACTTAAGCACTTCTCCCTTGTTCCTGGGGCCCGGCTTCCCTTCCAAGCTGACTGCTTCACAACACGGCAGTCCACAGTGAGGCATGATCTCAAGAGGACCCTCCTTCTCCTTCCCCAAATCAAATACACGAGCTGAAACTAGAATTGTGAGCCTAAAGTGCTAAAAACCTGCAAAAGTGAAGGCTACCCTGAGAGGCAAACACCTTTGGTAGCACAACAGATAAGGTCCTAAGATAGGAAACATAAACCCAGGGTCCAGCACCTGGCAATCCTGCAAGGAAAGGAGCCGGGAGGCCCCAGGTCTCAGAGCTCCCTTGGCTTCTGGTATCTTCTCTACAGGAAAGCTTCCCACGGACGGAGACCAACTACATCTGAACTCAAAGCCAGAGATCACCCAACACACTGCAAACAAGACAGCAGATTTAGATCCAAAGTATTACCGATACAGGCCGGGCATGGTGGCTCACACCTGTAATCCCAGCACTTTGGGAGGCTGAGGCTGGTGGGTCACCTAAGGTGTCAGGAGTTCAAGACCAGCCGGGTCAACATGGTGAGACCCCATCTCTAGAGACAGATTGCTCTTAAACAAATATCAAGACGGATCACAGACTTCTTAAGAGTAACAGTGAGAGTCGCAAGATAGTGGAATAATATCCTCAAGAGAAAATAACAGTGTAGACTCGAGATTCAGATAAACTCTCTCTCAAGAACAACAGTGAAACACAGGCCAGGTACAGGGGATCACATCTGCCAGCTCAGCACTTTGGGATGTGAGGTGGCAGAATCACTTGAGCCCAGGAGTTCAAGACCGGTCTGGGCAACATAGTGAGACCCCATCTCTACCAAAAATTTGAAAATTAGCCAGGCATGGTGGCTTGCACCTGTAGTTCCGGCTACTTGGGAGGCTGAGGTGGGAGGATCACTTGAGCCTGGGAGATGGAGGCTGCAGTGAGCTGTGATCACACCACTGTACTGTAGCCTGGGTGACAGAGTGAGACCCTATGAAAGAAAAAACAGAAAAGAAAAGAGCAGAGAAGAAAAGAAAGGAAGAGAAAAGAAAGGGAAAGAGAAAAGAAAAAGAAGGAAAGAACGAAATATATTTTTCTGCAACAAAACCCAGAAGTGCTTATTACCAATAGACTTTCACTAGGGAAATTACTAAATGATATACTTCAGGGCCAGGCACAGTGGCTCATGCCTGTAATCCCAACACTTTGGGAGGCCGAGGCAGGCGGATCATCTGAGGTCAGGAGTTCAAGACCTGCCTGGCCAACATGGCAAAACCCCGTCTATACTAAAATACCAAAAAACATAATAATAATAATAAAAAAAAATAAAAATTGGCCGGGTGCAGTGGCATGCACCTGTAATACCAGCTACTTGGTAGGCTGAGGCAGGAGAATCACTTGAAGCTGGGAGGAGGAGGTTGCAGTGAGCCGAGATCATGCCACTGCACTCCAGCCTGGGTGAAAAGGAAAGACTTCATCTCAAAAAAAAAAAAAAAAAAAAAAAAAGATGTATTTCAAGATCCTAGAAGGCAGGTTTGTGAAAGACAGGTTGATGAGCGAATGAACTGATAAATATGTAAACAAAAAAAAAATCTCAACAAAAACAATACTGACTATGACTGTTAATGACAATGTCTACCATGGGAAAGGTCAAAATGCTAGAGAACGTGAGAGTAGCGGTGAGGACATGGCAGTTACGATGTCATAGGGGCCTTGTACTGCTCTACTGGGAGAGGTAAGGACTCACTTCACATGTTGGTAAGTAAATTAAGTCCATGTGGTAAACCTCTGCAAGAAAATAAGTAGAATGTCCAATTTCTCAACCAGAAGAAAGAAAAAAAATTAATAAGAGAAAGAAGTATGATTAAAACTTCTTAGCCGACGAGGAATAGAAGAGAACTTTGTTACCTTGGACAGAGATAATCTATCCCTAAACCCCACAATGTCACTAATCCTAAGGGTGAGATGTCAGAAACATACCTTTGAACACTCAGTTACAGGATGCTCAAGACAAGGACACCCACCGTAACTGCTTTTTTTCATCCCTGCTACCCGGTGTATTAAGACAAAAAAAACGAAATAAAAGACCGAGAGATTGGAAAGGAAGATAAAGACATTCACAAGGTATATGACTGTCTTCATAGAAAACTCCAAATCACCTACAAATTATTAAAAATCATAACAGCAGTTGGCAAATGGGCAAGATATAAGATGAATACAGAAATATTAATTGCATTTCTGTACATTAGCAAACAAAAATCGTATTTAAGCATGCCTTCACAAATAATAGACATATATTTCTATCTCTGAGGTAGAAAAGTAGACATACAAAGACTTGTGAATGAGCTAAATACTTCCCTAAAAGTAAGAACATAAAGGACCACTTGGTATCCGCAGCCACTCAGAAGAGGTGGTAAAGAGAAGGCTTTACACTTTGCCTGGAGGTGATGGATTAGCCAGAGTCTGAGGGTGGCCTGCTTAGGTTCAGGCCTCCTCTCCTGGAGAATGAAACCCTGGCTAATTGGCTAATTACCATGAAACATGAACAAGGCCCAACAGAGTAAAGAGGAAACAGATGCAAGACACCCTGTGACCCAGGCTGATGGGCATCAGCTTCAGGTAAAGGCATGGATTGGGAAGGTCAGCCCCATGATAGGCCCTGCTGACCCTGGAAAGCAGAGCTAAGCTTCGCATCCTAACTAAGAACCAACTGCAACCCCAGACTCACTTAAGATACTCTTTTTTTGAGGGGGAGTCCTGTGCAATAACTCTAAACCTGGAAAAGCACAGGATTATAAAAATAATGAAGAAATAAAGACACGAATCACAATCCCCATGACCAACAGCTCTGTGATAAAGTGTGGTGAGCAGGAAGCTGTGCCATCTGTGTGATCCTTGGGTATGGTCTGTCTCTGACGTGTATGAAGCATGCACAAAGGCCCTGTGATCACAGGGCAGGTCTGAACGCCACGCTTTTCCGTGTGAGTAGCGGTTCACCATGTAGTGAGACGCCGATGAACAGCTCTTTGGGGTTTCTGTTCTGTTTTGACCGGATGGTTCAGCCTAGCCCTGGGGAAGCAGAAGACAGCCTCCTCTGTCTCATCAATGCAGGGTCCAGCACCAGCTCCCAAATCAAGAGGCAATGGTGCTGCTGACCCTGGGCTGGCCTCTCCCAGGCAGGCTGTGCTGATGGTGACCGGGGCTGAACTGTGATGCAAACATCTGGGACACCTGGAGGGGAGAGGCTCAGTCTGCCCTGGGGGAGGCAGGGCAGAGGCGGGAGATGGAACCCTACATGTTCAGCGCAGAGGCGGGCCCCGGCAGGGGGACTACCCTGTGTCTTCTTTTGGATTTTCAGGCCCTGAAATCTATAACAAGGGTCCGAACAGCTGGACCTTGCTTCCTGAGGAAGGATTAACATCTGAGCACAGAGCCTAATTAAGGCCACTCTACACCAACACTGCCGAGTGGAATCCAGCTATGCCAGGCCCAAGTGTTTCCCAGGATCCTGTCTTTAGGTGGCTTTATTTTTTATTTTGAGGGAGGAGGGTAATAGGTGAATACCCACACGTAGAGTTTCACATCTAATTTATATCTGCCATATGACTTTTCTCTGCCTCCCAAGATTAAAAAAATAAGCACAAGGATTACAGAGCAACTGCATAGTCATGTTACAACTTCCAGGAAGAAATCTGTTTATCCATAACAAATCTACTGCATGGGATAATAAATATAGAAAATAATTCCACTGGGCTCCAAATTCTGTCAGGCACAACGCCAGGACTTTACAGCCATTATTGGGTGTAATCATTTTCCTCTCTTAAAGTGGCAGTACTCTTCCTCCATTTCCTAAAAACAAATTAACATTTTAAAAAAAGGAGCTCTCCTTGGGAATCAAAGATGGCGTAGGGGCTGGAAGGGTCTCCCAGTGGCTTTCCGTTATCTTCTCCTAATCCTCATGCCAAGAAAACAAGATGGTTGGGCCTCTTGAAAATAGTTTCCCCAGAAATCCCTCAACAGCTTGTCTTACTGTCCTTCTTTTTTTTAATTTTTATTTTTTTCTGAGATGGAGTCTTGCTCTGTCGCCCAGGCTGCAGTGCAATGGCACGATCTCAGCTCACTGCAACCTCCCCCTCCCAGGTTCAAGTGATTCTCCTGCCTTAGCCTCCAGAGTAGCTGGGATTGCAGGTGCCTGCCACCACGCCCAGCTAATTTTTGTATTTTTAGTAGAGCTGAGGTTTTGCCATGTTAGCCAGGCTGGTCTCGAACTTCTGGCCTCAGGTGATGTGCCCGCCTTGGCCTCCCAAAGTGCTGGGATTATAGGCATGAGCCACCGTGCCCAGCCTGTCATACTTCTTTCTAACTGATGTCCGGTCACACAATCAGGTCAGTCTGGTAAATGCTGGGGGACATGGTACACAGAGGTAGTGGTCCTCTGGGCCTTCCACATGCCACCTGCCGGGTGTCTGGCTCCCTGGCCAGCACGGGGAGCAGGGATGGCCCCATCTATGTTGGCCAATTGGAGCACGTGATGTCCCTGGTTGCTCTGATCAGTCCTGGTGGGGGCACATGATCAAGTGTCCTCCAGGGTTTCACATCTGAGTTGTGTCCATAGAGTGCCTTCCCCTCTTATCTAGGACCTGTCAGGACATGGCCCACAGGTGCAGGTGCAGGTGCCTCTGCCCTCTCCATGGGAAGGAAAACTTCTGCTATCAGGCCACTCCCTGTGGACAGGTACGAATGCTGCCGCCCAGCAGAGTGAAGCCAGGGATGGGAAGTGGCAGGAAGCCTGGTGCCTCTGAGGTCCCTGAAGCTCCTGCCTGTCCTACAGTTGGTTACATAAGGCATCCATCCATCCATCCATCCATCCATCCATCCATCCATCCATCCATCCATGCACCCACCCACCCATCCGAGAAGGAGTCTCCCTCTGTCGCTCAGGCTGGAGTGCAGTGGCACCATCTCAGCTCACTGCAACCTCTGCCTCCGGGGTTCAAGTGATTCTCCTGCCTCAGCCTCCTGAGTAGCTGGGATTACAGGTGTGAGCAACCATGCCCAGTGTCTCCTTTTTTTTAAAACTGGATTTCTGGTGTTACTAAACCTAGTTCTGACTAATCCAGTAGAGAAGACCTATCCTGGTGGTGATCTCCTATGTGCTGCTCTGGTGACTTTATTAGGTCAACACCTAGCAAATCTCAAGATTTAATCCGTGTTTAATCCGTGTTTACACTTCGGTGGCACTGCAGTGACCATTTACGCTCATTATGTAAAGAGTGAATAGATTTTTGGACCCAAGTGTTTTCCCTTCTTCTGTGTGGAGAGAACAGGAACATGCTCCTCCTAAGGTTCAAGGAAAAATTTTTAGTAGATGATAGAGCCTTATTCAAATCACCGATGGCCCCGAAGGGCTGCAGCACATTACGAAGTGACATGGTGATGACATTTTACTTATGAGCAACTAGATTAAAAATGATCAAAACAGTAATTGGCAGTGTGAGGCCCATCAGTCAGAGACAGAGCCAGGCATTACTCTCCACTGCCACTCTCACTTCAAACGTGCAGAACACGAGCATGTGCCTGTGAGGATGCCCTGTTCGGAGCTTCCATTTTTAGTGGTGTCATTTCACTAATACAAACTACCTATTGGTGACAATTGCAGTGGCTTCTATTTCATTCACTGTAAAAACAGATTTCAGGTTGTAGAAGCTCCTGATGGTGTATCTATTAAAAGCATTTTGAAGTTTCAGATACACACACAGACAGCAAAATTAATCCCCGTTCCTGAAAAATCAAGATGCCACCACACCCCAAAGCCTGAAGTAATAGACGGTGTACTGTTTCCCAGTGTGACATTCCAGGGCTTAGCTGTTTAATAAAGTTTTGTGATTGGGCTCACAGGGATTTAAACAGTTTTCTGTGTTTAACGGTTAGCTGTGGAAAGGTCCACTATAATAGTATTTTAGCACCATGAACCTGTCGAAATCAACCTGCCCAATTATTCCAAACGACATTAATAACACCGGATATTACACTAATTGTGTCCAGTTTCTATGCAGACGAGGCCCCATGGGGCTAATTTTGCCTCCTTAGGGGCAAGAAACTCAGCCATCAGACTGATTTCACAAGGAATCCCTCCTCATTACACGAATCCAGGCTGTCAAACTTTTTTTTTCTTAAAGGTTAATGGGCCAATCCGTCATCAATTATTTTTTTGCGGAATTCTAGCAGACAAAGGGTTAAAGGGCTAAAAGCAGCTGAAAACCGTTTCACATTTGGAAGTTGCTTTCAACAGGAGGCATCTGACAAGGATGCATGGGGGAGAAGTGGGTGCGAGGGGAGGGAAGGAGGGAGACACAGAGGCACACACAGGTCTCAGGGAAAGGGTCTGGGGAAGAGGACAACTGCACTGTGCTCTTGCAAAGGCCAAGAGGACCTGGATCTGTGTCCCCAGCTACGACGCGAAATGGCTCAAAGCTGTTGATGGGGCCGGGCGCAGTGGCTCATGCCTACAATCCTAACACTTTGGGAGGCCGAGGTGGGTGGATTGCCTGAGCTCAGGAGTTCGAGACCAGCCTGGGCAACATGGTGAAACCCCATCTCTACTAAAATATAAATTAAAAAAATGAGCTGGGCGTGGTGGTGTGTGCCTGTAGTCCCAGCTACTCGGGAGGCTGAGGCAGGAGAACTGCTTGAACCCGGGAGGCGGAGGTTGTAGTGAGCCAAGATCACACCACTGCACTCCAGCCTGGGTGACAAAGTGAGACTGTCTCCAAACAAAACAAAACAAGACAAAAAAAACAAAACAAAACAAAAAACTGCTGATGGGTGCAGGTGCAATGCCGAGATCTGTTTCTCTTCTGAATAGAAAAGGGCTCAAGGAGGATGTAGAAGTCAGTTACCCCAAGTTCTTCAATGACCGGATGAGAATCTGGGTCCTGGGGAAAGAGGAAGTTCTCCCAGGGTGCCCCTATAGCCTGAAATCCAGGCTCCTGAGGCCCATCCAGTGTTCTATCCACAAGGCTAAGCAGCCTTTGTGACACATTTAATGACAAACCCGTGATGAAAATGAAATGGGATATCGCAACGGTGCAGAGATGACATGCTCAGCGTGGGGGATGGGCATGTTTGCTGCACGAAGACTCCGGGATCTACCAAGCCCAGAGGCCTCCAGACAGCACCACCAAAAAATGACGGGACAATACAATAGCCAAGGTCTGAGCAGAAAATAACCATCTTCTCCACTCCTGACCTTGGTGAAAGAATTGGGACTTCTGTTTTAGGACACACCACAAAGCCCTGGTGAACACATTACCACCGACGCTTACCTTCCGCCAAGCCTTTTTTCTTTTTCCCGTATTAACAAGTGAGTTTTCGCTATGGGTCCTCCCAGTTTCTGTCCAAAGCTCCAACTTTGGGGTTCTCTCTCCTGGAACCTACTTCCCACTCTGCCATCGACGGACTGGTGCCCATGAGCAGCCCACTTCATCCTTCTGATCTCAGCTTTATCTGCAAGGGAGGTGCCAGGCTGGACCCGGGATGACAAAGGGAAGCTCTCTCTCCTTTTCTTTTAAAAACAGACATTCCTAACTGTTCCTGAAGAGGCTGGTGCAGCCCCAGAATTCCTCTTCACACAGTTCTCCAGGTAGCCACTGTCAATGCAACGGGGTTGGAAACTCAGACGGAATGTACTCGCTACCTAGTGGTCTCTTCCTGTACCATGATCCACACCGTAAGAGGCAATGTGTGGCAATGTCACGCACGTACCCGGGCTTTCATGCTATTTTTCCTCATACACTTTGTAAAATCCTCCAATATTTCTGTTTTAAAAGCATCTATTAAATAGGCATGTGGCTTAGATATTTTACCCAATCA
This sequence comes from Pongo pygmaeus, assembly GCF_028885625.2. NCBI lineage: Eukaryota > Metazoa > Chordata > Mammalia > Primates > Hominidae > Pongo > Pongo pygmaeus. The sequence continues at coordinate 136,631,267 of NC_072384.2, read as the reverse complement.
TGACAAAAAGCGCACACATTAAGATGTCGGCCAAAACACAGTATTAGAAAGTCAGTTTTTATTTTCAAATTTTCTCCCATTTTTGTAGGAAAAGATTGATGTGAAAACAAGCCTGCTGACCGGGTGCGGTGGCTCAAGCCTGTAATCCTAACAGTTTGAGAGGTCTGGGGGGAGCGGATCACTTGAGGTGAGGAGTCCGGGAGCAGCCTGCGCAACATGGCAAAACCCCGTCTCTACTAAAAATACAAAAAGTAGTTGGGTGTGGTGGCGGGTGCCTATAATCCCAGCTACTCAGGAGGCCGAGGCATGAGAATCACTTGAACCCTGCAGGTGGAGGCTGCAGTGAGTGGAGACTGTGCCACTGCACTCCAGCCTGGGCAACAGAGTGAGACTCTCTGTCCAAAAATAAAAGACAAAGAAAGCAGGCAAGCCTGGAGAATATGGACCAGGGTTGTACAGAACCAAAAAACCTACGGAAAATAACACATAAAGCCCACCCCTTACTATACTTGAGAAGTTATTAATTTTAAACAAAAACAAAAGATCATTATAAACACACGCAGTTCACGGTTCTCAGGTAATTATTTTTGGAAACACTGAATTTGGTCAATATCTTTGTCTAGCCAAGAGAGTCCAACAGAGGTGTTGTCCTGTGGCTTAATTTAGAAGAGTGTGATTAATTTTGTGAAGAAGCAAATCCCCACAGGTCAATTACGAGGTTAGGAATGTTTAACTACTAAATATTACTACGGGAAGGTTCTCAAGACATACAAAGGACGTTTTTGTTTTTCAAACACATTATAAAGAGCTGGGATAGCAGTTCAAGGGCCACATGTAAAGAAACTCCATTTGAAAGCTTTGGCTTCCAGAGCTGCAGGGTGCCATATGTGCCTTTTTTTTTTTTTTTTTTTTTTGAGACAGGGTCTCTGTTGCCCAGACTGGAGTGCGGTGGCTTCATCTCGGCTTACTGCAACCTCCACCTCTGGGGCTCAAGCGCTTCTCCCAGCTGAGCCTCCCAAGTAGCTGGGACTACAGGCATGCACCACCACACCTGGCTAGTTCTTGTGTTTTTTGTAGAGAAGGGGTTTCACCATGTTGCCCAGGCTGGTCTGGAACTCCTGAACTCAGGCAATCTGCCCACCTCAACCTCCCAAAGTGATGGGATTAGAGGTGTGAGTCACCAAGTCTGGCCCATGCATGTCTTAAATTAAGAGAAGACTCCTAAACAAAGCTCTTGGGAAAAAAAAATAGTTATCTGACTGCAAATTGAAAACATCTCGCGATACGGCTGGGGCGAGTGTTGCTGTCTCCCTTGTACTTTCTCTGTCCCAGACACCCTGTGAAAGCTCCGCGCCCAAACGTTCCGTTTAGAAAGAGAAAGCAACGATAGGCACGTGCGATTTATCTCGTTACTAAGCGGTAACCGTTTGTTACTCATCCTGACACACTCCCCACTTTGCAGAGGTCCCCTCAGGCTCCTAATTATAGGAATAAGTGAGCACGGCCATGTTGGGCAGGCCTAGGGCGGGTTCCTCTGCAAGAGTCCAGCACGGCCATCAGGAGACCCGGCCTCCCTGGGCTTACCAGGAACCTTCAGCGGCACCCTCCACCGTCCACAGTGGGGGCTTCCTTTCCTAGGTGCTGCTCAGCGTTGAGGTGATACCCAAGACTGTCATCCTTTCAAAAGGAGGGGGCTAGAAAAATGAGCAATCTTGCTTCTCTTTCCAAAACGTCAATTCTAGTTATTCCCCGTGCAAGGGTTTCCTAAATCTGAAGTTACCTGCATTAGTTCTTCCCGTGTAAGGGTTTCCCAAATCTGAAGTTATCTGTATTCGTTTTTTTTTTTTTTTCTTTTTTGAGACAGAGTCTTGCTCTGTCGCCCAGGTTGGAGTGCCGTGGCACAATCTTGGCTCACTGCAACTTCTGCCTCCCAGGTTCACGAGATTCTTGTGCCTCAGCCTCCGGAGTAGCTGGGATTACAGGCATGCACCACCACGCCCAGCTATTTTTGTATTTTTAGTAGAGAAGGGGTTTCACCACGTTGACCAGGCTGGTCTCGAATGTCTGACCTCAAGTGATCCGCCCACCTTCACCTCCCAAAGTGCTGGGATTACAGGCGTGAGCCACCGCGCCCGGCCTACCTCCATTAGTTCTTACTTGGTGCTGCTCATCACTGAGGAGGGCTGGCTTTGGCCAGCTCTGCTCTGCACCGATACATTAAAAAGGCCTACCGAATAGTCCACAGATATTCTCCATGGAGGCTTTGGGTCATTTTTCTATTAAATAAGTCTGTATAGCAATTTAATAGCAGCCACGGCGGCCAGCTTCCCCATGTGCCCAGCTCTGTGGGAAGCGCTTCACAGGCTTCACTTCATTTCTTCTTCAGTTACCCTTCAAGGTAGGTTTTATTGTCTCCACGCGAGAGGAAGAAAAGAACAGAGAGGAAGGACAGACCCAGGAAAGCATCCCAAGCCACACAGCTGAGAAGTGGCAGAGAGGAGATGAGACCCAGGCGTGTGTGACTCCACAGCTCACGCTTTTAGCCAAATTTGTACAACTGATGATTCTTCTCAGATGACAGCAAATGGAAGCAGGAGGGTAGGTTTAAAAGTCTAGAAAACAGATTAAGTTTCATTTCTAAATTTCCCCCTATGCTTTATGGGCAACACTTCTTTTCAAATCTCTGTTCCTGGCTACATAAACAACGTTCAAACACTGCAATTTTCTTTGAAAACAGAGAGAATCTGGATGCTTGAGTAGTGCGGCTTCTGGTCCTAGGCAAGGACCAACGCAGGGGCCATGTTCCACGTCTCTAGGTATGTCAGCTTGCTGACTCCTCCCCACAACCCTGTGCAGTGGGTGTCATCACCCCAGTTTATAGGTGGGGAAACTGAGGTACAGAGAAGACACATCAAGAACCCAAGGTTAGAGCTATGAAGTGGGGATGTGGGACTCAACCAAGACCACCTGAGTTAAGATGTGGGCTTGAGTCTGGTGCCCATGCCTACCTCGTACAAACAAGAGCAGTGATTCAGTGTGAAAGAGAACCCATCTGAGCCTGGAGAATGCTCACTGCAGAGAACAGGTTCTGGAAGGCAGCCTCTCACAGTGGGAACCTGCACGGGGTACTGGGGAGACTGCCGGGGCATTTGGCGGGGGCCTTGATCAGACACTGCACTGAGTCCTTCAGGAAACACACAACACAATGGGTCACAGATTGTCAGGCAGGGCTGCCTTCTTCCTCTGCTGGAGATGACGATGACAGCTGTCTGCAGATCTGTGGATCATCTAGTCCCCTCCACTGGTCCTGGTCCCAAAAGAATCCTCGGCACACACCTCACACTCAAGCCTAAGGGCGCTGCAGGCTCTGTACTGAGCCCCGTCCAGGTGCAGGCTGCTGCCTCCACCCGCAATTCCAGCCCCGTCTCCCTGAGAGCTCCTGGGGCTCACGCCTGCCCTTCTCCCAGGCTCGGTTTCTTCTTTTATAAAACAAGGAGGAAAAGATCTCCCTCTGCTAGGGATGCACGACAGGATGTAGGAAATTGCTCAGCACTGAGGATGCCGTCACTGTGGTTCCTGTCACATCCCGCAGGCTGTGATACCTGTCCTGACCCCTAAATCAAATGTAGTTCTGCTCTCCACAAAGCCCCCAGAGCATCCACGGCCTCTTCCCTCCTTCTGCATGAGATCCTTTGTGCAGCCTCCTTGACTGACAGTAAGCTCCTTAAGGGCAGTGGGCGGGTGTGTCCTTACCCTCTCCATTGCCCCAGCACCCAGCACAGGCCATGGCGCATCCCGGCAGGGACCTGAGAATCGGGAACAAGAAGGCAGGCCTACCTCACACTCACCAAGACCATCATTCTCAGATGTGGGCCTGTAATTTGTTTAACTGTGAACGAGTTGGAAGTCTCAGAACTGTGACCAAGAAAATGAATGGTGGAGGAAATGGTCCACAAGTTAGGCCTGCTCACATCTGTTCAGAGAAACAGTGACCATCTGGGCTGTTTAGTGGAGAAGGCAGGTGCGGGCCTGACTGCAGGCCTGAGGCTTGAAGCTGTATCTGTGATGAAATCTCCAAAAGGAGGTTTGCTGTTTCCCCACGGCCACGCCTATGCTTGGAATCGCAGTGTCGGGGAGACTGGGTTCCAGCGATCTGGCCCACTGTGGTGAACAGAAGTACTCAAAACAGAGGTTTCCCAGGCCTGTTGCTGGGGCGAGCTCTAAATCCACAGAAACGGGCCTTCATAGACGGGCTCAAATTGGGACTTTAGGCCAATACTGAATCCGGCTAACACTTGGATGCAAGCGTCGCCACCTGTGTGAAGAGGCCCATCTTAAGTATTCATTCTGCTGCCAGGGAATGGGCTTGGCACCCCAAGAAATGCCCCCTTGTTTCCTAACACCTCTTTCCTTTATCTATTTAGGTACTGGAAGTACTTTTCTTCTGCAAAAACAGCTTAAATGCTCTTGAAAGAGCCCATGTGTTCACCCAACTCACAGCGGATGATAACGTCATCTGTTTAGCTGCATGGGGCAGCTGAGGCCTAGAGATGGGTCCAGGTGTTGTGCAATTCTGCCCTGTAGTGCAGCGAACAGAGGCCTCCCTCCCTGCTTTCCGCCTGCACAATGTCCACTCTTCTGCCACTTGGTCCTCTTTGTTCTTTCTCCAATACATTTACTTTAGAGTTGAACATTCATGAATCTAGCCTCAGTCATCTGGTATTTAGATCTTTTTCTCCCTTGGGTTGGGAGACAGCAGTTAACTGGAGGATCATATCATTAACACACCCTTCCATCTCACTTCACAGGCTCCTGAGATGGAAAAGTTACAGCTGCATTCTGGCTGAAGAAAATTCAATTTCACCCATCTTGAGAAAGTTAATTGTTAAAAAGCAACAAAAGTTTGTACATTAGTGCAATCATATATATCCAAAGTTTCTATCCCGGTTTCAGTGTTAGCCATAATGGACAGACAAAAGATAAAATATTTTTGTTTTTTAATCTTGTCTGTGCATTTCCCTTGTAAGTTTTGTTTGTTTTTATCCACTCCTGACATCCATCCACAAACTCCTTCCACGTGGATCCGTGAGCAGGTCCCAGAGTCAAGAGATTTGGGCACACGTCCTGCCTCTGGAACATGCTGGCTTGTTCTGCAGAAAATCACTTATCAGAATCCCAATTTTCCATCCGTAACATGATACCTACCTGGCAGGGGGGAGTGTGAAGATTAAATGAGATAATGTGGTCCAGAGGCCAGAAGAGAGAGGACATAAAAGAAAAAGGGCTTCAGAGAGATCCTCAGACTCAAACCTTGGCTCTGCCTGTCTCTCCTAAACCTGGATCCCGAGGAAAGTCCCAGAGCAGCTGAGTCCACTCCCAGCTCCTAGCGGGTGGTCTCCTCTTATTCCTGAAGCTCAAGTTCTCCCTCTAGACACAGGAAACTCCAGTGTCCACCTTACTTGGGTGGTATTTTTTGGGTGCCTTTGAGTAAATCACTCAAGTGGACCACTTTAAAAGACACTCCACTTGGGGATGGATATATTTAGTGTAACACTCGAGACGTGAGGTTAAAACAAAAGTTAAAATGTTCAGGATACAAATTTTCATGAAGGGTCACTTTATAGACAGTGAATATGTGATCACTTTATACATCAAAAGGTTGTAAATCAGAAAGGAATTTGATAATTATTTTATATAATTTTATAAATTCTGTAACTTTTTTTTTTTTTTTTTTTGGGATGGAGTCTCGCTCTGTCATCCAGGCTGCAGTGCAGTGGAGTGATCTTGGCTCACTGCAACCTCCGCCTCCTGGGTTCAAGCGATTCTCCTGCCTCAGCCTCCTGAGTAGCTGGGATTACAGGTGCCCGCCACTATGCTCGGGTAATTTTTTTTATTTTTAGTAGAGATGGGGTTTCACCGTGTTGGCCAGGCTGGTCTCAAACTCCTGACCTCAGGTGACCCACCCATCTCAGCCTCCCAAAGTGCTGGGATTACAGGTATGAGCCACTGCGTCTGGCCTGAATTCTATAATATATTATTAAAAACCGTATGAAATGGGATTGTATGTGTACAGATGTTAATCTTAAAATAAACCCAAAGTAAATGAAGAATGCTGTCTTTTAATTGAAAATTCATACATGACCTTGAACACCAAACAGAAACTTCCTATAACTGAGAAAAATGAGAGAAAATGTGAGGGACGATTGGATATGCAGTCACTATTTAATATCCCCAGGAATGCCCTTCATAGCTACTGACAGAGGGACCCCATGTTTGCAGTGCTATCTAGTACTGACATATTTCACAGAGGAATTCGCACTCTCCGCCCCTCTGAGGTGCTGGGCAGAGCAGATGCTGTGTATTACCTGAGAAGCTAAGGCTGAGAAGTTCGCACTGCTGCAAATCCTCACTCCTGGTTCTACTGGGTCTCGTGTCACCCACCACTGTCTCCAGGAAGGCCCATCAGCAAGTCTCAGGGAACCATTTGCCCTCAAGGCTAAGGAGGTATGCCCCCTTGCTGTCCCCCAATTTTCTATACAACTGCATTTGAAACCAGACCTCACAAGTTTCTTTTTAAAGGCTGGAAGTCAATAAACAAATTTGTTGTGACAAACCCACATGCATACAAAAAAAAAAAAAAAAAGCAAACCCAACATATTTGATAAGGAAACAGGGAGGAGAAATGATATGCACGCTAAGCTGAAAAACATTTAAAAAACGGTGAAAAGAGTACATTAATACCCTTTAAAATGCAACAAAAATGATACTGAATGACCGTTTCTTAAATTCTATTCTTTTCTCTCTTCATTTGGTTATTTCTTGAGTGCTTTGAAAGAAGATACCAACAAGGCCAAGCTCCATTGGTATCTTAACAGACAACAATTTCCCCTTGAGAAATGAAAAAAAAAAATTATGATCAAAAAATGGCTCTTTAACAAGCCATAGTGAAAATGTAGATTTGTTTTCCAGATTTCTTTCTTTTTCTTTTTTTTCCTGGCTGAGAGCAGGGCGTTCAGCGGCAAGACAGGAGTAATTGTGAAAGAAAGAAAAAAGAGGATGGTGATATAAATCAGCAAAGGTTAATGACCAGGATGTGAAGAGAGGGACTTGTTTACAGAAATAGCGTGCAATTTAAAATTTACAAGAGATTTAATGCCACTGCTTGGCAATCGCTAAAATCAACAGCCCAGAAAACAGTGACATTAAGAAAAATATTACAGTTATAATAATCCCCAAATAAGTCAATTAGTGTTAGGGCACGAGCTTGCGATTACTTGACCCATTTGGCTTGCACTTAAGTGAAAAAAAATTTCCCCCTATTATACCAAGATCGCTGGATTGTGACCTGCTTTGCATCACACGTCCTATACCCCCGCCTCCCTTATGTGTGCTTGGGCTGAGGGTGGTGGTTTTCCCTTGCCTGGCATCAAAATAATTCTGACCCTTGACATTTGCAATCATAAAAAAAAAAAGGCAATTTATAATTGTGTTGTTCAAATGAAGGTGGGGGAAAAATTCAATCTGCTATTATACAAAAGCAATGACGGCTGTCTTCGGTGAAAAAAGCAACGCAAGTCAATTTGTGAACTTTGGCACCAGACGACCTTTAGAAACACAACAAAATACTGAATTTACAAGCAATAGCAGCCCATGCAAATGGCCCAGGCCTGCTTGCCTGTGGATTAGAGCTGCAGAGAGCATTATGGAGAATGCTTCCACAAAACAAATTAAGACTGTTACTTAAATGTCACGGCACACTATTGTATTTGGCTACAGATCATTACACCTGATACTAACACTTTTAAAAACTGTAATAACTTGGGAAATATTACACTGAGTGCCCACATGTATAAAGGAAAAGAAAAAAGAGGAGAAAATAGGTTTCTGAAGTAATTTAAACATCACTACTCTACGACTGAAGGGAAAGGTCAAAATTTAAGTAAGCTGAAAGGAACATGAATGGTAAAATAAAACACACAAACAAAAAGATGAGAAGACCACAGGAATGACTCTGCAAACACAATAAGGGAGCATGCGGCTTTGGGCAAATTGCATTTCCATGCCTGTGTTGGAAAGGAAGGGGCAGGCAGGGGATGAGATGGGAAGAGGCAGGTGGAGGTGCGGAGGCGCGGAGGCGTTACCTTCGGTGTTGGTGCTGCTGCTGTATATATTTCGCAGGCTACCAACACGGTTTAGTTTCCATGCTTTGCGTTTGGCTGCATCCCGAGAGCAGAAAGGGGAGAGGGGAAAAAGAGAGAAAACAAAAAGGAAAAGAAAACAAATGAAAAGGGGAGAAAAAAAAAAGGTCAAAGTAGCACGTGACGTTGCCTCCAAGCTGTCTGCGCGAAGCGGGTGGGTGCCATGGAGCTCCCTGGGCTGAGCCCTCCAATTCCCCCGCGGTGAACAGAGGAGCTCAGGAAGGGCGGAGGTGGAGCAGGGTCACCAGGTTTGCATCTAACGTCAAAGAAGTACCCACGTGCAGAAGTCTACTTCGCCCTGCTGGGTTTCACACGTGGCTACTCAAAACAGCACAAAAACTGGCCTCTGCCTTGAGAAATGATGACACCCTTTGAAGGAGCTATGATGCCAGTCGCCACAAGCCCTTTGATTCGGCCAAATATTAGGAGCATGTCAAATCAAGAGACCCTGATTATGAGCAGTTCATGCCTATGTGTTGCAGAAGGTAGGTTTTAAAACCAAGAGCTGTTAAAAGTGAAGTTGTCTTCCCCAGACAGATTTTGATCCAGGCAATACCTACAGCAGCAAAACTCTAGTGCCATTCTGCTGTCCTGCAGGGAGGAGTCTATTCTCTTTGACACTTGGGGGACTTGTGGCTCTAAAAGGAGCTCCTAGGAACCAGAAGAGCAAATGCCACCTCAGGTTCTCAGGAGAAAGGACAAAACGCCAAGTCACTGACAGTGGGATGCTGCGTTCGGAAGAGAACCAATTTAACAACGGCGCAGCAGGCCCACCACTCAGGCTGCGTGCAGTGCCTGGCTGGCTCACTGAGATGGGACCCCCACCCTCCAGAGACACATTCTCCACCCCACCAGGCCCCTACCCTCCCAACCATCAACTCAGAAATGCTGACATCTGTGGCAGGGAAGACATCGACTTGAGGCGTTCTCTCCGCCCCTCAGGAGACATTTTATAAAAACCCAAGAGTTAAACAGGGTGGCTCAAGTCTTCAGGCAAATGGCAGGGAAAGGCACAGCCCCAGGTCACAGGGCAGAGGGCTTGGCCTGCCATGCAGGCAGATGGAACGGAATGTTTAGTGGCGGTCACTGTCATTCACCTTCTGAAGAAGGGGTCTCACAGGACCGTCTGTCTCTCTCAACTTCCACAGGCAAGAAGAGAAACCAGTGCAGGCTCCCACTGGGCTGTGTGTGGCCGTTTGTTTAATGCAGGCGAGCAGCACCTATCTGGGATGGGCAGGCCTTTACCCTTCCAGAGGCACGTCTTAAGCCTGCAAAGCAGGCAGCCAGGCTGGCCCTCTGGTTCCCAAGGCATGAGTTGGCCAACGGTCAGCTCCCTAATCAACCCCAACGTGTTCCTGACTTATGACAGGTTAACTCTTCTTGCCTGCTGTAGTGTTTGAGCCAAAATTCTCCATTTCAAACAGTACAGTTCAGGCTGTGGTTGTAGGTTCTGCGTGTGCGCCAAGTTCTGGTGGCCAGAAAATGACCCAGGGTGGTGACTAGGCCCCTGGGATGAGTTATGTTGCAGAAATGAATCTCAAGTGCTTCTAAGTACACTGGATTTCTTTGTAGAGACAACACAAAACACACGCGAGAAACCTGAGCCTTTAAGGAAGCAAATAAAATTCTGCGATAAAGCAGATATTTAGGATGCAAATTTTACATTATTCACAAGGAAAAACTAGCTGTGATTTAGTTGCCTCTTGATTTAAAGTGATATTAACTTGTTATAACTAAACACATCTAACAATTCCTTTGCATTGTGAAAATCAACAAATAGGCCAGGTCCTCACGTCTGTAATCCCAGCACTTTGGGAGGCTGAGGTGGGCGGATCACTTGAGGACAGAAGTTCGAGACCAGCCTGGCCAACATGGCAAAACACCGTCTCTACTAAAAATACAAAAATTAGCTGGGCATGATGGGGCACGCCTATAATCCCAGCTACTCTGGAGGCGGAGGTTGCGGTGAGCTGAGATCGTACCACTGCACTCCAGCCTGGGCGACAGTGAGAGATTCTGTCTCAAAAGAAGAAGAAGAAGAAGAAGAAGAAAAAGAAGAAGAAGAAGAAGAAGAAGAAGAAGAAGAATATAGTAAGAAACAACCTCTAAACTAGCAGGCATCTGCAGTTTTACAGGATACAGGTCTACATTTAATTTTTCACAAGTGAAGACTTCTTTATGTCTATACCTTCAGGTTTCTTCACTATCTATAAGGTCCTACCTAAGTATCTGTCTCAGGTAACTCCAAACCTGGGAAAAGGATCTTCAGGTACCCACTGGTACAAATACCATGCATGAGGAACAAAGGAAACCAAATCTGTCCCGGGTCTTAAATGTTTGCTTTAGAAATGCTTGATGGATACGTACCAGGGGCCCCAGGCATAATGATGCAGAATTAGGCACGGACTTAATTTTTAACTGCTGCAGCTCTGGTGTCTGGGACAGTATTTCGCAAGTTCCAGAAAGAGGTAGCCATGAGGAGACTGCACTCCTCAGAGTACAACCTACCTCCTTTGGCAACATTTACATATAAATAGGCAGAATGGAGGCTGGGCACCCCTCGGGAGGGGAGGGATGCCGGAGTGCAGGAGGCCTCTTTCCTCGCCCGCTTTATGCCTTGCATTTTTCACACTCCGCTCTCCCGTTACCACAGGATGTATAAGCAGGAAGTGAACTTGCAGCCTGGCTTTCTATTAACCTATTGATGAAATAATCCATTTTAATGTGCAAAATGTCGTGCCTGTTTCTTCCCCTTAAACAAATGGACGTTTTCTGGCTGCTACCAAGGTCCCGATACGTGCATTGGTCTCTGGGGGCATTGATTGCTCTAAGTTCCCTTGTTTAGAAGCTTCTCAACGAGAAAATACAGTCCTATTATCATCAATAACACCTCAGGTTATGCCGGATGCTGCTGCCTGGAATCACTTCCAGGGGCTACGGAGACACTGTGCCACATGGAACCAGGAAGCTACGAGCTGATGTTTGGTGCCACCCGGCCACTGCCCATCACTGGCAGCCTCCCTCTGGTCTCAGGCCTTTGGAATAAAAGGTGATTCTCGGGGACTTCAGGGGGTCTAGCAATACACTAAACTTTCTGGGTCTTTATTTTAATTAAAATTTTTAGTAAAATTCCTTTTCTACTTTCAGGAATACAGCTTCTTCCTCTTAAACACAGGCTAACTTATTTTGATTTTGTTACTAATGTTATTTCTCACAAAACCTATTATTCTAATATCAAAATTTCACCTGTTATTGAACAAAAAAGCAGCAGGATGTGAGCATTCCGTTAGTGTTTTCCATTCTGCTATTTTGCTTGCTGCATAAGCAAAAGTCTCTTTCGTAAACAGAGTTTCACAATGCCTCCCATAGCTATGTAAGCAGCAGGATGTCTCAGCACTGTCTTACACGTTTAAAAACACATACGCAAATCTCAATGGACATGAAATCCCACAAGTATAATTTCAGATGTGCTACAAACTGACTGTCAGCTCCAGTGTAGACAGTGAGATTGATCTCTTCTCACTTCAGTCTGCAAATTAAATGGAACTTTCTGAGCTCTAATCTGGGTAGGCAGAACAGTCAGTGGGCCTGGGGAGAGAATGCCACTCGTGGGAGGACAGCACTGTCCCCACAATGGTGCCAAAACGTGAACCGTGAACTCAGGTGAAACACAAGGGTGCTACATGCGGGTATCACAGCAAGAGGTAAACAAGGGAATCACTGCTGACTGCTGGGAATTTAAAACACAGATGGAAAACTCATCATCGTGCTGGCTGGAATGTATTTTTTCTTTATATTTTCTTTTTTCATTTTTTTGAGACGGAGTCTTGCACTGTTGCCCAGGCTGGAGTGCAGTGGCGCGATCTCAGCTCACTGCAAGCTCCGCCTCCCGGGTTCACGCCATTCTCCTGCCTCAGCCGCCCGAGTAGCTGGGACCACGGGTGCCTGCCACCACGCCCGGCTAATTCTTTGTACTTTTTTAGTGTATTTTCTAAGGATTAAAAGGATCAAAGCTTTGAAAAACTCAGGTTAAGACAATGCAGAGAGACTCACTCCCAAACTCTAACACAAAATGTTTATTTACCCTTGCGTAATATAACAACGGTATTAATTTTCCTGAAAATACACACAAAGCGCTCCTGTTGAGGAACACCGAAGGCCTTAGTAAACTGAATTCATAAGGCAGTCTTTGAATTACAAAGCGACATTAAGATCACTGTGGCACCTTCTGGTACCACAATCCTAACGTGCACAAAGTGTGCTGATGTCTACACTGGCTATGTATGTACTTTCTATGTCTTCAGGTTGGCAGATGGGATGGGTGTCACTCCACTCGTGAGGGTCTCACGTGGTGCACACCAGAGTGATGCATTTAAAGAAGAAAGCGTGATAGAAACTTTAACTCACAGAACATTTCTTAAGGCATCTGATAGTTATAAACAGCAAACCTTGTGTCTGGATGACCAAACGAGGCCTGGCAGAATATACTCAGCCCCTTGTAATTACTAACAGACAGTCACGAGCTTTTCAAAGACAGACAGAAGGGGAAAGTGCGCAGCTTACTACATCTTTCTACTAAGTTAGAGTAGCTGGAATCATTTAGCGTTAACAGCTCCCAATTATTACACCTCTCCTTACTTTTAGAAGCTACAGCTTTTCATCTGGGTTCCTGCGACATGAGGGACTTCAATTTTTATTTTGAAATAAAATTTGTTAATTTGTTTCTTTAAAAGTTTTTTTTTTTACTAACACATGTGAATGCCTGAAAACTTATCACTGAGACTTTAAACTTAACTGAAAACTTAAAACTGAGACTCTTTTGACTGGCTCTTTATAAGCAGAATAAAAATATTCTTTAGTCTGCTGGCATGCTCAAATGAGCAGGATTTTATTCCAAACTCTTCCTCCATCATTGTACCAGGAAACCACAGGCTTATTAATGTCACCTCTGGTCTCCTCCTGACAGCACTCTTTGTTGATCAGATAAATATTCCTCAGATAGCTGATTAAAAAATGATGCAGCGCCGAGGCTGTGTGTCCAAGGCGCGTCAGCCATGTTGGACGTCCAAGTGTGCATGAATTACATCCTGGCGTGAACCGAGCAGGGCCGGCTAAATGAGGCACGCTGCAGCCCTCAGAATCAATTATGAGAACTAATAGGATCTTTTTACCTCCATGGAGGAAGGGGCTGGGTTGAAGAGGTGTGCCACTCATTTCTAACAATGTCTTGTCTCCGAATGAAACAAATAGCCCTCTCTATTCATACAAGAGAGAGTAAATTTGTACCTCTAAGAAAAGTCAAATGATCACCTTGTCAGACAGCACTACTCTCTGTCCACATCAGACACGTATTAATTTATTTTAAAAGCCGCCATCAGTATAAATGCCACTGTTGCAGAGGGGAGCGTCTCTGCTCCTCGGAGTGCTTCAGGCTGACTGCGGCACCAGGATCCTTTACACAAAGATCATCCCCCAGGAACCTCGGCAGGTATGAGCGGATTCTGCTGTGGTTTTGTGTCACTTCCAGTTTAGTGCGCCCGGTATCCCGTGATCTTTTGTCCGTGGCAATTTCATTGTGAGGTTAGAGATTGGGGATTTCTTTTGTGCTGGCCATTTGAACGTTCATTTGCTCAACAAGACGGTGTAAATGTTCTGTTCTCTTATAAAAAGGCAGTGGATTTCTTTTTTTCATAAGATGCAACCCAGAAGATTCTTCCACTATGTGAACTCACTACTTTAGCTGTGAAGGGGCTTGACATGATGGCCGCTTCCTAGCGGAGACCTCACAGAGAAGGAGTCATGTTGAAACATCAGTTCAAAGGGCCTTTGAAAGGATTAAACAAAACCCGAGGCCAAGCAAATATATAGGACACATGTTCAGGAAGGAAAATAACTTTGCCGTGATCAGTTTCTTGCAAGGCCAACAGTCTTTGTAATTTGGAGCCACAAAACACAGAAGATAAAACACCTAACTAAGTAAAACTCATGAAATAAAGTCATCAATCTCCAATTATGGAATTTTAATCTGGTTCCCAATAACTCACAGTGGCTCTTTCCTTACAGCAAATACGATTTTCACATTGGTGGCTTCTTTCAACCTCTTACTCTGTGAAAACCGCCAAGGGCTTCTACATAGTGGGCTAACGTAGGTGCACACGGGAAAGACCATCAAACTGGGAAAATAAAAACGAAGCATGACCTCCAGGATATGCAATAAAACCAGAAGTTCCAATTAGGTAGAGAGTTGGTTTTCCCTTTGGCCTAGAAACACGCAGAAGTGGAGATCAAGGGTACAGGTGCACCCCAAATCCACTGGGTATTTCAGTACAACACCGAGAGTGTAAGTTGTCACAGGGACTGAAAAGAAGTGAGTTGAAGTAGAATATACCTTCATGATAAATTTCTAATGTAGACTTTTTGTTTTGCACATTGTCAGATGAACATGAGAAATGCATCAGTGAAAAACAGAAACTTCTCTCCCTGTTTTCACGGAGTGCCTGTTCATTTTGCAAAAGAAAGGCTTTTTTGGAGGATGGCTTGTCAGGGAACTGACACTGAGGTTACATGGCTCCTGGGCTTCCCCTATTTCTGGGTATATGACAACAGCATGAGAACAGAAACCGACGAGGCCTTGGGTGTCGCTGGGCCCCAGCCAGCATCATGAGGCATCCCCTGCCTGGAAAATAACTTTACCGTGATCAGTTTTATTTTCTAGGTCTAGTTATTTAGCTGCACAGTGTTACATGCACTCCAACCATAACATATGTTAGGACTGAATACTTGGCAATCAAAATTGAAAACACACACACAGCAAACCAAATTCTCACTTAGAAAAAAATAAGGTTCAAATTAGTTTTTCAAAACCAAATGATGTGTGGAGTAAAATGCACCTCTTTCTTGTGAGATTTGTTCAGTGGTGGTCACACAATTGTGTATGTTGAGCAGCACTGGTGCCTGGGAGCAGCCGCAGGTCCCCTGACTTATGCCCCTTCTCACATCCCCTCTCTAAGGACTGGCTCGCTGCTCTGTGAAGCGGAGAGCAGGCTGGGGGCCGGTGATGCCGAGATGGGAAGGCTGGTGAGGAGGGGCCACCTTAGCCCTCCTGAGACAGAAATGAGTGATAATGGGAAACATTCATCTCTGTTTTCCCTCATCCCTTTCTTCTTTTTAATCTCCTCTAACAGAATATATTGCAGGCCTTTTGGTTCTCTTTTTTTTTCTTAAACACAAAATCTTTTTCAAAAATTCAAAAAAAATTGTTTTTTAATAAAACTCCAAATTGTGTTATCATATTTCAAAGGCAATGGCCAGTTCAAGCAACTAATCAAAGGTATAATTATGTAATGACTGCTGCTTGTGCTCTCACGCAGGGCCATAATTGAGGGGCTGTGATCGCTGGACCACCAGCCTCCACAATGGCAAACAACCACCCTTCTTGAAGTATTTGATCTGCCATCTTTGTAGTTGAGTTCTGACAACTACAGCGGGTGAAATGATACACTTCAGGGTTATCCAGTCAATCATGCTCCTCTTATGTGTAAGCCATCTGAACTGAAGACTGGTGAAAATATCTACTAGAGATAATTTTAGCTTTTCCATTTAAGGACTTCTCTGGAAATTCCCAAAAGTATCCTGACGTGTGGCTTGAGAAATCATGAAAATCATAAGATACATGGCATTTATTCAGTCAATCAAGCATTAATACAAACATCAGAGTGGAAAAGCAAAAGAAGAATTCCCAACTTCGGGATCTTCTTGCTATTATGGAAATACCTTCCTTTAAACACTCACAGATTTCCTCCCATAAAACTGCTTTGACCTTAACTTCACAACTTTTTCAGCAGGCTCTTTGGTTACTGTGAATGAGTAAACAAGGTCATTATTAATCTGGGAGGGCCTGAAAAAGCACTGCAGGGCTAACACAACAACGGAATAAAAAAGTCTCATTTCTTTCATTTAAAATTAAATACATCAACTTCATTCAGGTTTCAGCAAGAACTCACTGGAAGACTAATATTATGGCAGAAGCAAAGTTAATTTTATGTTAGTTTAATATTAAGAATAAGCCATGGCTAATCTACCTTTTCCATTTTTCCTTTAAAGTTCACATCTGTACACACATACAACTATCACATTGTAAGCGTAACTCCAACAGAGACCTGTACTACTTTTTAATGTAAAGTATTATGTTTCCATAGTTTTCCAATCTGTCTCTTATAACAGTTGCATCATGGAGGTAGTATAACATAGTTGTAGCCATTCCTTATGTTAAAACACTTAGTTATTTCCAATTTTATGCCAGTAAGAATATGAAATCTGTTAAATATAGATACAGATGGTTACATATAGAAATATTTGTAGATATATATGCATATGCAGGTTAGTATACACACATTTCGTTCTTTACTCTGTTGGCCAAGAGAACCAAGAAATGGCACCCCAGAAGCAATGAGCACTCCTAGCTCCAAGACACTGGTTTCTAATACCATTCTCCAGTAAAAGGAACCAGAGCTCTTTGGGAAACAGCCAATTCTAAGATTGTGGCAGGAAAGATACAAAATGCACCTTGTACTGACAGAAAGGAAGGAAAGTGCTCAAACAAAAGAAAACCCACAGAGATGGGGTGTAGGGCAAAGGGCGCGGGAGCAGCCAGAAGAGCCCCCAGGAGCCACAGGTGGGATAATCTGAGCCACGGCAGTATTGGACAGCAGCCTAGAATACAAAATAAATATTCACAAGTCCATATGAACACAAATAGACAATTGAATATATTCATAAACGGGGGAGAGAGACAAATCTCCCCTGCAAAAGAATTCCAAATAATTTACATAGACACCCCGCCCTCAAGGACAGGGGGTCTAACGCCCGACTCCTTAAGTGCACAGTTACTTCCTTCCAACACTTCAGTATGGGCTGGGGAGGGGCACAATGACTTTACAGCAGAATAACTTGACAGACACTACCTCAAGTCAAAGGATCAAGGTCAACATCAGCAGCCATAAATAAAGTTGATGGTATATACCCTTGACAGGACAGGATGGAAACAGCACTTCACCCTGTGGTCTTTCTCCACAAAACTCGTAACTCCAGACGAAACCTGAGAAAAGCATTGCACGAATTCCAGTAGAGGGACTCCTGTCATGCACCTGGCCCAGCATGCCTCAAGACCTTCAAGGTCATCAAAGACAAGAAAAGTCTGAGATAATGTCCCAGCCAAGAGAAGGCTAAGGAGACATGGCAACGGAATAGAATTTGGATCCTGGAACAGAGACAGGGCATGAGGTTAAAGCTAAAGAGATGCAAATAAAGTATGGACTTTAATAAAAATGTATCAATATTGACTCATTAACTGTAAGAAATGTACCATACTAATGAAAGAGGTAAATTAACAGGGGAGAGAGTGGGCATGGTGGCTCATACCTATAATTCCAGCACTTTGGGAGGCTGAGGTGGGTGGATCATTTGAGGTCAGGAGTTTGAGACCAGCCTGGCCAACATGGTGAAACACCGTTTCTAACAAAAATAAAAAAATTAGCCAGCGGCACACTCCTGTAGTCCCAGCTATTTGGGAGGCTGAGGGACAAGAATTGCTTGAGTCTGGGAGGCGGAGGTTGCAAGAAACAAGATTGCGCCATTGTACTCCAGCCTGGGTGACAGAGTGAGACCCTGTCACAAAAACAAACAAACAAAAACCAAAACACACACACACACACAAAACATGGGAAACTTGTCAGGGGGAAGTGGTGGGAAGCCTATGGAAATAACCTATAATATCTCCTCAATTTTTCTAAAAGTCTAAAGCTTTCGTAGAAAACAAAGTCTATCAAATACACTCTAATAAGCATCTTGAACAGGAATATTATTTTTTCTTCCATTCATTTTAGTTGTTTCCATAGAATAAAATGCCAAGAGTAACACTGCCAAATTAAAGGCTAGAAGTATTTGATAGCTTGGAGTACATACAGAGAAAACTATTATCTCATCACAATATATCATTTCTTCTCCTAAATTTTACAAATTAATGACAATTTGAAATCTTACTGTGGCACACACACTATATGTCACATTTGCTACTGAACTGCTTAACAACTCGAAAGCCTGCCCCAACTGGCATTCAGTTGTGACTGAAAGAAGTACTATTGAATTTATGATTGTGAAGATGGCTTTCAAAGTATGTTTGCTAACTAATCTTCTTCGGAGGCAATAATTTACCAATGCCAGTTCTTCCGGATGCTGTGCTGTCTCCTTATATTTTATTTGGAATTGTGGGAGGAGGTTATAGCCTCCTGCTGCTCTTTGGGGTAGACCAGCTGTTCCCACACAGACGCAGAACACTGCTTGAAATTATTATTTTTGCTTTTAACAGATTACAACGTATGCTTGAACCATGTTCCAGCTAATTTTCAGGATTCGCTTTTAATGATCAGAAATGAGCTTTGGCCCACTGGGAAAAAAAGTTTGTGCTTATGTTGAATGTGGATCCCAGTTTCTAATCAGCACACTAACATCATCTTTTTAATAACAATGACAAAGTTTGGTAAAGCTGGAGACTTGGGTCACGCTAAGCTGGCTTTGTGAAATTCACCGAGGCACATCTGTCGTCACTGATCTCCCCTGGGAAGCTCTGAACTCAGGAATGGTCTCAAGACCCCCAACTGCTACAGTCAGGAGACAAAATGAGCATCTTTCCTGAGACAGGAAAAACAGTGACAAAGTTACACAGGAGGAGGGTTTGCAGTCACCCAGGCATCCAGAATATACTGTCCTAAATAGGAATATTGGGGGCACAAGATATGAGGTGCCCATTGGCTATTTTCACCAAAGCTCATTGCACCTGTAAAAGCCCTAAGTGAGTTGCCAGAAGAAGGAATACTAAACCACCCATTCCACAGAGCCACGGAGTCCAGGGGCTGACTTTTTTATGCATCAATCTATACCATATATGTATTATTTAGGGGTTTTCTCATATTTTTTCATTTTAAATTCTTTGGGAAAAAAGTTACATATTTACAGATAGTGTAGGACATGCAAACTTCCAGAAAAAAAAAAAAGTGGTAGGACAGCAGTGACCCCTCCACAGTGACCTGCACGCAGGCCGTGTCAGGTTTCAGTGGGGTTAATGACTGAATTTGATCAGTGTGGAAGTGCCCAGCAGGTCCTCCTCTCAGCACTGCCAGGTGCACAGCCAGAAAAAGAACAGGAGCAAATCCAAGGGAGAGTGTGGGGTGGAGGGAGCTCGGATGTGGGACTTAAGGTCACCCCATGTGGGCAGCAGCGGCCCAGGGGGGCTGCGGGTGACTCTGGGCTCTGGGCCATGGGTCTCTTGTCTGTGCTCAGAGTTCACCTCCATCCCAGCGTGGCCATGAGGATGTGCGACCACACACAGAGGCGGGGTAAAATCTTGGTGCCTTGGTGTGGGCCAGCATCCTCCCCTGCTGCGTGAGGTCAAGGCCCTCCAAAGGACAAAGACCCATGAAAAGAAAGCATCCTGGGCTGGGCGTGGTGGCTCACTCTTGTAATCCTGGCACTTTGGGAGGCTGAGGCAGGCAGATCACCTGAGGCCAGGAGTTCGAGACCAGCCTGGGCAACACGGCAAAACCCCGTCTCTACTAAAAATACAAAAATTAGCTGGGCGTGGTGGCATGTGCCTGTAGTCCCAGCTACTTGGGGGGTTGAGGCACAAGAACTGCTTGAACCTGGGAGGCAGAGGCTGCAGTAAGAGCTGAGATCGTGCCACTGTACTCCAGCCTGGGCAACAGAGTAAGACTCTGTTGGCACACAGTGGGCGAATACGTGAGTAATTTTCTAACTGACTTCTGTGTTAGTTCTGTGGTTCCTGAGTCCTCTTTTTCTCGGTGAGCAAAACAAGAGCTGGGTGCAGAGCAGGTGTCTCATGGCTATGCCTGGAACCCAGCGACCCCGGCCCTCCTGTTCACACACAAACTTCACCTTAGGAGACTTGGTCATTTTTCAAACCACACTTAACTTGAGCACATACTGAATTCAATGCAAGAAATCTATAAATATTTATATTTATAGAAATCTATAACGAATTGCACTTCTGAAACTTTTGGTAAAATTCAATACTTCTATGAAATCTTGCTTTTCAGGGGGACGCTCACAGTCCTGCCCATCTCTGTGTCCCCCCTTTAAATGTTTAAGTGTCCTGTATTCATCCAGGAGGGACAAGAAGACGCAGAGTTCCACTCTCAAAGGCCAAAGACTGCCAATGAACAGGAATGCATGAAGTAATTCTTTCCAAGGCCTTCTACAAGGGCAGCCAGTGACCCCCTCATGAGAGGGAGCGACATTACTTGTTAACATATTTGTTTCATGTCTCTTTTGTCAGAAAATCAGGATTCGCTTATGAAAACACACAGCCTCTCCCCTACTCACACATGTGCACATGTGTGTGCACGGATACATGGAAGAGAGTGAGGTTGGGATCTGAGCTCTGAGACACTGGCTGTTCCAGGACGGGACCAGCAGCCTCCTGGGCTCAGGCTGGGTGCGTGGGTCATGTTGTGTTTGTCTGTTTATTCTCAGAGCCCAGCACGTGCCTACCACACATGTTCTGAACGAGTTTGCTGAACGAATGACTCAGTAACAAATGGACCCTGGTAGCACTGCTTGTGCGGGGAAGCCAGCTCTTCCTGGCATGTCGCTTGAGAAACTCTCTGTTCTCACCCATGGCCCTGTCAACACAGACGTCCCAAGTCTGGCTGTTTCTCATGTGTCCTCACCCCGTCCAGGACCAGCCATGGACGCATGGGCTGAATGTGCAACGCAAGCTTCCAATCAGGCAGGGATGTCCACAGGAGCAAAGCGTGAGCGCTTCAGAATGTATTTGCAACGATGTTCAGGGAAGTATCACTGGTAATTGTTAAAAAACTGCTGGGGCAATTTCAATGCCCAACGAGAGGTGCTGGCATAACCTATTAGAGACCACGCATTCCACGCAGTGCCCTGCAGCCTTTCAAACAGCTTGTGGAAGAACTGGAGACCCACGGTGTGTTAAATTACAAAAGTAAAATTCCAGAATATACATGGTGTGATCTAATTTATACAGAGACAAAACAAAAGGTGAAATCCCTGCCCCTCCAGGATGTGACGTTCTACCGCTCTCGGCCTCCTGGTCTCCCAGCCCTGGTCTCTGTGTCCCCTCACTTCCCGTATTAACTCCGTCAGCAAGTCCTGCCAGCTCTGCTTGCAAGCCACAGTCTGTGTCTCTCCTCCTGCAGCGCCGATGCCTGGGGAAGCCACTGTCACCACTGCCTACTTCAGCCCCTGCAGCCCACTCTGCCCAGCCGCCAGAGGGAAATTTTCAATGTTAACGGGCTCACGTTAGTAGCCACACACCTTCCCAGGCTCCCTACTGTGCAGAGGACACAGAGACTGGGCAGGGGGCACTAGCGGCCTGCACCTGCCACAATGCACCGCACGCTGGGCGGCGTGAAACCACAAAAATGCGTTTCCTCTGGGTTCCTCGGAGGCCTGAAGGCCATGCCAGTGCTCCCGATGAAGGCTCCCCGGAGGACCTGTCCCTTTCCTTTCTCTTGGTTCCTGATGGTGGTGTTTATCTCAGCATTCTCTGCCCCACAGCCATGCTGCCCCAGCCACCCCCCGTCTGCATGTGGTGCTTCCTGTGTGTCTGTCTCGCCTCTGAGGGTCCATCCCCTCCCCTCCTGTATGGCTAATGACATCTGCCATGACCCTAGTTCCATATGAGGCCACATTCTGAGGTACTGGGGGTTAGGACAACTCATCTCCTTCTGGAGGTCACAATTCAGCCCATGACAGATGGATGACAGTCCTTTGTGGCATGGACTCTCCCCCCTCCTCATGCCATGCGGCATCTGCCTCCCTCGCTTGGCCCCTGTTCCTTCCACGCAGGCCCTTTCTCATCAGCCACTCTCTGTGCCTGGAGGACCCTCCTTACAGATCAGCACAAGTGGGGCTCCTTCTTGCTGTCACGGGTCATCTTCTCCGCTCCCCTTAGTGGCCCTCACTGCAAACACAATCTCTAGTACCTGCCCCGCCACACCAGTGGGGCTGATCGCCTCAGGCACGTGCCACTATCTGAAATCACCTGTGTTTTATTCTTCACTGTGCGCCTCCCTGCAGGGAAGTGAGTGCCAACGATGTCCATGCCCATCCTGCTTAAGTCAGGCTCGGGCTGGTGTTCGCCCAGCCTCTGCACAGAGCAGGCGTGCCATGGCCTTCTAGGAACAGGCTTTGGGGGTGGGAGATGCACACCCCACCATCAACGCTCAGGGTGGGGGACTGGACTGGAGAAGGGGGACGCAGTACCACTGTCTCTAAACAACTGTTTGTTATTTGAGCTGTCATGCATAGTGATTTTTGTACAGAAAGTCCTCAATGCCATCGACAGGTTCTTGGAAATGTGTGACTTTAAGCAAAACTGTGTACAGCAGGTCCTCAAATAACTTTGTTTCCTCCCTAGTTGTTTCGTTATGATGCTGATAAGGAAAAAAACTGGCTTCATTATAAGTCCTTTCGCTTCAAGTCGAAGTTTTAAGAACCTATTGGTGAATGACGTTGACTGAGGACTTAGTGTAATTGGAAAGACAAAAATAAGAACGTAATATGCAGCTCTCCAGTGATGATGAGACAAAAGCTGGCCTGCAGGGATGTGTGTCCTCCCGATGGACGCTGCACGTTTACGGCTAACCAACAAACCTTCGAGGATGCCTGCACGTGAGGACACTGGTCTAGAAGCTGGCTTTCACGCATTCTTTCTGACAGTCATTAGACGCAGGATCAATGGTCTATGAGACTATTCAGAACTCATGACTATAATACTACATTCTTGGTGTAGCAGGTTTGTTTTGGGCACACATCAGGAGCACCCAAAAATGTAAAAATCGTGACTTACAAGTTTAATGAATGGAAGTCAGAACACTGCCCTGCTTTACACAGCTCAGACCTGACCCCCAGCATTCAGGGAAGCATCAAGATACAGGTTCCTCATCTCCTGCTCCCATCAACTTCATAATCAGCATCATCACCACCATACCATATTGGTCATCAAACTGCCATCGTCGCCATCACCACTATCACCACCACCACCACCACCACCACCACCACCACCACCACTGCCGCCACCACCACCTCTCACCATCGTCACCACAATCACTACCACCACTGTCACCACCACTATAACCTCTCACCATCATCACCACCATAACATATTGGTCATCACACTGCCATCGTCACCATCACCACTACTATCATCATCATCACCACCACCACCTCTCACCATCGTCACCACAATCACTATCATTGTCACCACCACCACAACCTCTCACCATCAGCACCACCATACCATATTGATCATCATACTATCATTATCATTCTTGCCATCACCACTATCACCACCACCATTAACTCTCACCACTGTCACCACAATCACCACCACTACCCCGTCACCACCAGCCCTATAACCTCTCACCATCAGCACCACCATACCATATTGATCATCATACTATCGTCGTCATTGCCATCACCACCACCACCACCACCACCAACTCTCACCATGGTCATTACACTCACAACCACCACCACCACCAACTCTCACCAATGTCACCACAATCATTACCACCACTGTCACAACCACCTTCATAACCTCTTACCATCATCACCACTGTACCATATTAATCATCATACTATCACCATCATCATCACCACCATCATCATCACTGCTACCACCACCACCATCATCACCACCACCACCACCACCTCTCACCATCATCACTGTCACCATCCCTAACTTTTGCTGAGCCAGGTACCACGCTGAGCACTTACCATAGATTTATATTTAGAAAGTTGGCCTTAAGGCATTATTTTATCTCATTCCATTTTCCCAGCCTTTCCATGAGTGAAGTACTAATCTATCTCCATTCCAGAGGTGTAAGAACTAGGCTGAAGTCCACAGCTTTCAGGGGTAAGATAGGGGCTCGGTTAGAGGGACTCTAGAGCCTGCTGGCTCACCTCCAAGGCATCCATCTTCTCACTCCTGTTCCTGGAGTCAAGGAAACCTGACATGTGTCTCAGGTAATCTTTAGCCCTTTCTCCTAGATTTCTCCACTAGGTGGTAACTGAGCAGAGCTTCCTAAACACTAATAAAAAATGTTTTTCTCCCATCTGCAATAAAATTAGAAAAAGAGGCTCTGAGCAGCGTCAGGGTAAGTCAGTTAATTGTACCTCGGCCAGAGCTTACAGTTGCTCTCTCCCATCGGCGCTTATGCAGTCTTTTTCTATGAAACCATGGTGGCAGTCCAGGGTGGTTATTGTTTTAAATGTCCTTGCTTGGCAAAACTCAAAGTTGGTCAATCCTTTGTTAGTCTCTCAATTTACTGACATGATTTTGTTAATCACTGAAATTAAAAATGCCTGGGGTCCACTTTCAGAGTAAAACAGCAGGAAACAGTGACCTAACTGCATCCAAACTGTGGGCCCTTCATGTATAACACCAGCCTCCGAGACCCCGAAATGCTACGTGGAAGACGACTGTGGCTCGTGGTTTCAAAGAATACCCCATAAACAAATGCATTGGGAAGTCCTCTTAAAAATACAATCCCTACAGAAGGGACTGAGCTACTATACAATTAAGAGGGCAGACCAGAACCTTCCACTGGAATGGTCTTCAGATTTTTTAGTTAGGAAAAAAAAAGTTTTTATTGGTTATTCTGGAGACGGACTGCGCTGGGGAGCTGGAGTGGCTAAGAAGCTCTCAAAAACACTTCTTCTTAAACAATAAACCAAAAGCTTTCACAAGAATCAACATACGCAGTCCCCACATACAGTGGGCAGTTACCACACAGTCAGTGTAGATGCTGCGGGCATGGAAGGCACAAGACAGGGCTCCAGGCCTCACAAAAATGTATGGCCACACTACAAATATACCAAACAGTAAGCTTAAGGTAGTAGAGAAAGGTGCTGGAAAGCATTAGAAATGCAATTTAGAATGACATCTTAAATTATGAGTTATACTATATTTTAAAAGATCTTCATTAGGCTGGGCACAGTGGCTCATGCCTGTAATCCCAACACTTTGGGAGGCCGAGGCGGGCGGATCACCTGAGGTCAGGAGTTCGAGACCAGCCTGACCAACATGGAGAAACCCCATCTCTACTAAAAATACAAAATTAGGTAGGCATGGTGGTGCATGCCTGTAATCCCAGCTGCTCGGGAGGCTGAGTCAGGAGAATCACTTGAACCCGGGAGGCAGAAGTTGCAGTGAGCCGAGATTGCGCTGTGGCACTCCAGCCTGGGCAATAAGAGTGAAACTCCGTAACAACAACAACAAAGAGCTTCATTAAAGGCAATATGCATGTATGTATGTAGCTACGCATGCACACACACTCCTGTCTTCATTATGGGTAAAGCCAGAACACTGGTAGAATCATTAAATAGGTCTCAATGATACATACATTCAGTGATTTTTTTCTTCTCCTACACTTAGCTAGTGGTGGAATTATTTTTTCTGATAAATTAGACTCGAGTGAAAAAGTGAAAAAAATTGGCAAGGATTAATCTCTTTCAGTGGTTCCCAATTTTTAAAAAATATGCAGGCATCTTTTGATGAGCATGATTTGGCAACGTTCTAAAATGACTTTGTTTTCCATTAACCACAATTTCAATATATGGTTACTTCTGTCTACACAAACCTACTCGCTGATTCCAGGCCCCTGGCATCTCCAGAGGTCTGTTCCTGCAGGCTGGGGGCTGTGCTCCACCCTCTCCTCACTCCAGATGAACCGGGCTCGATGGTGAACAGAAGGTCCCCAGTGGGCAGCCGGCTGGCAGGGCCTGGCTCTACCACCAGGTCACGCTGACGTCGGGGCTTGGGTGCAGGCAGGAATAACACTATTTCTCTAATCAAGATGGTTGGCATTTACATTAAAAGGCAAGAATATTTTCATAAAAGGATCAGTAGGTGGTAACAGAATAATGCTCACCTGTTTACTATTCTCATAACTACAGTAGAACTTAACTACGTATCAAAGTGTAAGTTAAAAAAATTAGAAGACACCTGTCAGATACGAATCTCTAATCGGCCAAGGGGCAGTGGGAGGTGAGTTTGGCCTAATTTCTGCTGGAGACATGGGCAGTGGATGGGTTTCCACCTGGGTGCAGGTATCAAGTGGGTGCCCTACTGGCAGAAGCTTTGAGTTGTTAACTACAGATAAGTAAATGATAATGGCCGCTACTAATTGCTTATCGAATAATGGAAGTGACACAACTGATAAAAGGTTTCAATCTTGAGAAAAACGATTTATCGTATCTCAGTTTACTGGCACTGCTATTTGTGTGACAAACGGTTGGCAAGCCTCCAGTTAATTTCTGTACCCCTCCGAGCCCACGTGGCAGCTTGGGCTCACACATCCAAATCAGGAACAGCTAATAACACTGCACGGAGGCTGTGAGGGCTGAAAACTGGTCTTTTATCGAGGCTGACCTCCAAACCCATCGCACAATGACCTCCAAACCCATTTTTGGCAATGGGTGAGGGAAAGTGAGGGAGAGAAGAGCCAGAGGCAAGAAAGAAGAAATACTACCACACCGTCATCCTCACCATCACGACACTCAGGCCACAGCTTGCAGTGATGCATCTAGAGTATGGTTCCGAGACACAGAGATGGAATCATCAATAGGACCAAAGCATCAATGGCTTCTGATAAGGTCTGTGCAGCTTTCTTGATGGCAGAATCGGACCCGCAGTGTCAAGCTGCCCTACTAAGGTTCTCTGCCACACATCGGTGCGGGGCTGCTGTGCATGGTGAATGTGCCTTCCATTTATGATGCACAGAGGGTCTTTCTTCTTTACGTATAATTTTTTCTTTCTTTTGTTTTTTTGAGTCACAGTCTTGCCCTCTCGCCGAGGCTTAAGTGCAGTGGCACCATCTTGGCTCACTGCAAACTCTGCCTCTCAGGTTCAAGCAATCCTCCTGCCTCAGCCTCCTGAGGAACTGGGATTATAGGTGTGCACCACCAAGCCTGGCTAATTTTTGTATTTTTAGTAGAAACAGTTTCACTATGTTGGCCAGGCTGGTCTCGAACTCCTGACTTCAAGTGATCTGCCCACCTCAGCTTCCCAAAGTGTTGGGATTACAGGCATGAGCCAGTGGGCCTAGCCTTTTCTTTTTTCACTATGGGAGGGTGATGGGCATGACAGCTTTAAGTAAATTAAATATTTTATTTATAAGCTATACTCCAAATAACATATTTACTACTGTGGTACAGAATAAGATACTATTGTATCTTACTCTGTTTTTTTTTTTTTTTTTTTTTGAGACAGTCTCGCACCGTCTCCCTGGTTGGAGTGCAACGGAGCCATCTCGGCTCACTGCGACCTCTGCCTCCCGGGTTCAAGCGATTCTCTTGCCTCAGCCTCCCAAGCAGCTGAGATTACAGGCGCCTACCACCACGCTTGGCTAATGTTTTTGTATTTTTAGTAGAGATGGGGTTTCACTATGTTGGCCAGGCTGGTGTCAAACTCCTGACCTCGTGATCCACCTGTCTCGGCCTCCCAAAGTGCTAGGATTACAGGCGTGAGCCACTGGGCCCGGCCTATTCTAATTTTAGTTTTTTTAAAAAAAGAAGTTCATCATGCTCTTCCCCTGAAAGGTTTGTGTAACATGGAAATCTAAACAACTTCACACCTTGAGCTGAGCTCTCCACTGCTGCCCGGTCACTGTATCATCAGGTTGCAGGGCATTGGTAAAGTCAGGACTGAATAAGATAATTCAGGGAGTGCAATTAGGAAACAGTTCAGTAGAAAGTAACCTCTCAGTGTGTCCCCACTATGATGATGATGGTAATGACCTATTTCTCAACTTTCAAACCAGAAAGAAATGGCCCCCTGTTAACGCTGTCCTATCAACAGGTAACTCCAAGGAACACACAAGTATGAGCACTGAAAAAGTTGTTACATGAGAAGAAATGAATTTTGAGGTGTGTGTTATAAACTATGTTATCTTCATCAACTATTGCACGGCACGAAAATGACAGGGAACACCCCTAAATGGAACCAGCTTTCAGGAGGGCATAAAAGCACAGACATGGAGAAATGCTAAATATGACGGGTTTCAACAGAAATGGATGTAGGCACTCTAAGATGAAGGTGTCTTGCTAGAATGAGAGTATGAAACGACAAGACTGTTAAAAAGGACACATATGGAAACCGTGTTATGAAGCTTTGGGGGATAGAGAAACAGTGCCGTAACTTGGGCATGATATTCTAGAGGAATTAGAAGCTGGGGGACACACAGCCAATGGGGGTCCCAGGGGAAGGTGTCTGCACTACAGCTGTCCTGTGGAGCAGGCTTATGGGCCGTCGTAACTTTCCCAAGCTAAAAAAAACCCACCTAGGACCTGTGTTCCTATGACATCTGGAATGTTCTGGGTTTTCATATTAGTAAAATCCCAATTGCTCACAGACTTTTCCCAAATTAGAAGTGAGGAGGTCTCAGGATGTCCTGAATTTTGCTGGGTAAGTAATTAAAATCTACTTTCTCCAAGTGCACCTGAGGACACACCTGTGCTCCCCAGGACTGGAATCTACTTTCTCCAAGTGCACCTGAGGACACACCTGTGCTCCCCAGGACTGGAACAGCATCTACACAGCCAAAGCAGAAGGGCGTGGCAAAGATGGTTTGGTAAGAAAGAGTTTAAGTTAAACGAGGATATTTTCAAATGAAGCGTTTCTCAGAGCCCTTAATTTGGTATTGTGCATCAAAAACTCCAACAGGGAGACAGGATGCAACATTCTCCAAGCATTTTCCTTCACAGTATCTTGCTGGCTTCAGTTTCCACAATGTGAACTTTGGGAAGCATTGGTTTACATCACACAAAACCATACTTGCAGAAAAGAAATATACTGCAAATCCAATTACCACCTCCCTGTAGGCCTGCGGAGGTGTTCCCTGTCTTCCACTTTGAGAAGCAGTTTCCATCAGGCACACACCACGTGCACACAGTGTGCTGGACTTTCAGGGACACCAGGAAATACCTGAGACGAGTCTCCTGCCTTCTTGGGCTTCCAGCCTAGTCGAAGGGACAAGGCTAACCCAAGTGAAATGTTTAAAACACTGACAGCAGGTCAGAACACAAGGCTGCCAAGGCTGCTCCAAGGCAGTGAATATCAATAGTATTGTATAGACTGGCTTGAGTTGAGGAAAAGATCACTGCAAATCGCCCTCCTCCCCACAAAAACAGTTTGGTGTTTGAACTGCACAAGTGCAAATTGTGGGAATCCTATATATATGCTGCTATCAATACTTATATACTTATACAATATTTACACAACTCCATATATTAGCTAGAATCTCTGCTAAAGTCATTTTCGGGTTGTACATATGAAAAAAATCAATCCATGTCTTAGTTTTCTGTAACGTATAACAATAACTTTTGCTACTATCTTACATGAAAGGCAGACATGACAGCATGGAGGCATTTCCAGTTCCACTATGTGGCCAGCCAGGCTCTCCCAGGTACGGAGGAGGTCAAAGAAAGATGTCCATGGTTCACGACGGAAAGAGGCCAATACAAGCTCAACTGCAAAGGCCGTTAAGCAATGCACGGCCTGTGCGTGAAACAGCTGGTCTACCCCAAAGAGCAGCAGGAGGCTATGTTCTCCTCGTCGCCCACGGTGCTGACACATCCCCAGGTGCACAGGACCTTAGCGGCCAGGATATTCTTGGTGAGTTGAAGAGTCACCTTAAAAATGTGGTTCAATGCTACTTAATGCATAATCACTGATGAGTATTGCCTTCAACATTTAAAAAGCATAATAAAACAAGTGATCTCTTATATCAGAACACAACAGTGTCCCCGAGCCTTTCTTAGGTGAGTCAATAAAATCTGAAAATACACTGCACATAATTTGGCTCCCACGAGTAATATTGTAGTCTATAAGAACTGAATCCTCAGAAAGGAATGGGTGGCAGTCTCTGTTCCCACATGGAGTGTCCCCTGCCACTGAACGCCAGACACTCAAAGCACAGGAGTTCATTGAGTGAATCCTGACAACAGTCTTGGAGGTAGACAACCTGATCGTTCCCATTTTACAGCTGAGAGCACTGACACAGGAGCGTGAGGCACTTGCCCAGGCCACCCGCCAGGAAGAGGCGGAGCTGCAACTAAAACCCAGGAAGAACGGCTCTTCCGCTGCGCTCCTAACCACGCAACTCGGACCCCGGAAGACCCAGGAAGACCGGCTCCTCCACTGCGCTGCTAACCACGCAACTCAGACCCGGCCCCTCCGCTGCGCTGCTAACCACGCAACTCGGCCCCAGGAAGACCGGCTCCTCTGCTGCGCTCCTAACCACGCAACTCGGCCCCAGGAAGACCGGCTCCTCTGCTGCGCTCCTAACCACGCAACTCGGCCCCAGGAAGACCGGCTCCTCTGCTGCGCTCCTAACCACGCAACTCGGCCCCAGGAAGACCGGCTCCTCCGCTGCGCTCCTAACCACGCAACTCGGACCCAGGAAGATCGGCTCCTCCGCTGCCCTCTTAACCACTCCTGTCATCTGGGTCTCGTCATGGCCACCATCACAACCCTTGTCCACACACGGCTACGGCCATGTCCTGTGGACAGAGGAGACACCAACTGAGCAGTCTCAATGGGCTTTCACAGATGCGAGAGAAATGTGGACATCTGTGAGGCTGGATGTTTCAGTTTTATGGACAGCAAGATTCTAAGCATTTTTTTGCAAGTCTGAATCTGTAGAGAATTTTTTACTTTTTTCCCCTGACTCACAATTCAAGAAGACATTACAGGAGAAAATCAGAGGTAGAAAGAACATTTTTCCAAAGTCGGAGCAATGAGAAGAAATGAAACCCTTACAAGAAATATTTCAGCAAAAGAGAAATTCCTTCTTCTTCATTAGATTTGGGAACTGCAAGGAAATGCCTTAATTACCCATGAAGCAAGATAGCCTTATGTGACTGCCTTCACTTTAAGAGCCTTAGAAAGAATGCCCAGTATTAAACGCTCATGTCTTTTTCCAATTGCTGGGCAACGCCAATGCCATGCACCAACCTCAGAAAATAATCTTATACGAAATGAAATGATTTTAAAAACTGTTTTCTTTCTTTTTTTAAGAGGTGGGGTCTCACTGGGATGCCCAGGCAGGACTTGAACTCCTGGGCTCAAGCAACCTTCCCGCCTCAGTCTCCCGAGGAAACTGCCTTGAAACTGTTAAGAGTGATACGCACTTTTATTAGCATCCCCTCATATTTGCTGGTTCTCTGGACCACTTTTTAAAACTGTCCAATGTTCTGATTGATCATGCTGCTTGGAGAGAATAAACCCTACAAATATTGGAATATAATTGTATGTGGAGAATGAGCTAGAAGATACTGAATAAAGTATTTTTATACTGACCCTTCCAAATTAAAGGACAGAGAAATAAGAAATGTATAATAATTCTTGAGACATAAAATACTTCTCCAGTCATATTACCAGAGAATAAGTACAACACAAAAATCTAGGTAAAATTCAGCTTGTTTTACACAATACAGTAGAACATAAGCATACAGCGCGTGATGTTAACTACAAACAAGTACTGAGTTTAAGGTGGCCACCACAACAGCGCAAACACAATTCCCTGGCCAGGAAGATGCCGACCACAGAGGGCCACCTGGCGACAGCCTCACCTTTGCTGGGCCTGTGCTATGTGGTCTCCTCGGTGAGCCCTGCTTGGCTGCCTTTGCAGAAAAGAACCTTGCCCCACCCCTGGTGGTCCCAATTCCTCTTACTCTATCTTGTTCCATTGTGTTGATCACAATCTGACATATTACACATTCATTTATTTACTGTTGCAAATTACATTTTCCAAAAATGGCCATGGTCATATTTTAGTCCGCATGCTCTTCTAGAACCTTGCCACTCTCCATCCAGAGGCAGAGTCTATTTCTGCTACCCTAGACCCTAGGTGGGACTCTGGCTGTGCTGACTACAGATGGAGTAAAATTGACACTCTGTGTCCTCTGAGGCAAGGTCACAGAGGAAACAAGACTTCTGCCCAGCCATGTACCTCTCTCATGTGATGCCTGCCCTTGGAACCCAGCTGCCATGTTGGAAGGAAGCCCAGGCCACGTGCAGAGGTCATGTGTAGGTGTTCTGGCTGACAGCTCCAGCTTAGGTCCCACCCAACAGGCAGCATCAACAGTCAAACACGTGAGTGACTGGGATTCGGGATGTTGCCAGTCCTGGCTTCTGAGTCTTCCAGGTGAGGCCCCAAACATCATGAGGCAGACACAGGCCTTCCTAGCTGCATCCGTTCTAATTCCTGACCCACAGAAGCTGTGGGGAAGCGTCTTTGCAGGGAACTCTGCTGGAAGGTGTGGCTGGACACAGGGGCACATGTCAGTGGAGAGAGATGGGTGCTTTAAGGAGGATGATCTGTTTTGAAAACAGCATCTGCAGCTCAAATAGTAACTTTGACATAACAGATAATATTTGAGCTTTTATTTTTCTGCAATTTGATTTAAACCAATAAAACAGGGTAGGAAAAACATTAAAAAAGGTTTTAACAGGAATCCTAACAGTAGAGCACTTGGGACAACATAAGAACAGCTTGTGTGGCTGTGGGTCCTGGGGTGTGGCCCACATTTTTATGAGTCTGAATCTCCGTGAGACGCTGGTCCTTCACACAGATCTAGCTGATCTTAACCTAAACCACTGGTTCCCAACCCCGGCTACACATTTGAATGATCTAAACTGTCCAGATTGCTGACTGGCCAGCCCCTCCCCTCTCTTTCATCTCTTCTCCTGTGGGCAAAAGGAAGATGCATGGATTTCCTTTCAAGGCTGTCCCTCCCTGTGAGCTGCTGCTGTGACCGTTCCACTCCACGCACTTCTCCTGCATGGACTGATGCTTGCCAGTGTCTTCAGTCCTCCTCCCACTGACCCACCTCCTCCAAGGATTCCCCGTCCTCCTGGGCTCCTTGATTCATGACTCTTTCTCCAACCAACACCCAAGGAGCTGGTGCAGCCCGAACTCTCCTAATCCCCTCTAGTCTCTCCCACATCTTCCTGGGTGGCCCTAAGCTTTGTGTGTGGCCTCACGTCCTCCTTGCACGCAGGCGGCCCCTCAGCTACGCCACCAGTGTGCCCAGGCCCTGCCTGGGGCCGCCTCCCTAGGGCAAACCCTCTTCCAGCCCAGCTCGTCCTGTCCCAGCACCCATCTCTCCCCTACACTCATCACCATCGAGCTGCGGACCCTCCTCCTGATGTTTTCACCTGGTCTGTTCTTCCTCTCTCCATGGTTCCAGCTGGGGGAAGGGCTTAGGAACTAGGTTTTCATTCAGGACATTGTGAGCTTGCAAAGTCTCCAGATGGGCAGAGGAGCTGGGTGAAGCCACACGCAGCAGCGACCTCTACACAGTACCTGCTCAATAAATACCTGTCAGCAGCTTGAACGAAACATATCTAATTCCAAGGAAGAAGGAAGACACCACAGGCAACAAGCTGTTAAGATCTGGTATTGCCTAAGTCTTGCAGTTTTAAATAACAATTAACCACCATCATCATCATCTTCATCTCACATTATTTGAAGGACACAGGAGAAGAATTCTCAGGGGATGCAAACTCTGAAGAACAGAAAAACCAAAAGACTCCACACTGTTGGCCAAGGGAAGCCTGACAACATGTGGTCTGTGCGTTCCTCGGGAGACCTAAACTAAAACTCAACGACCCCAAGGTGCAGGTGCGTGAGAACTGGAGGATCACCAGCACCCAGGCAAAGCGGCGCTGAAGCAAGTTACCTGCTGGGAGACCGTGTGAGTGATGAGAGTCAAGGAGGCGACAGTGACGCCCAGTCTGGGAAACACATGCTGACCACAGCAGAAAGCGTGGGTGCAGGGGAATGAGCGCGCATCACCAATTCTGAAGCGCAATCTGAGAGCTCATCTTGGCCACAGTGGAGTCGGCGGGAAAAAAATAATCATCTCCCATCTTTAAGATTCCATTTACCCACTGGGCCACTCATTACTGGAAAGTTATAGGAAAAATGCAAGTGTTTCAGAGACAATGGAAAAAGCTGACCTCTGCAGGCAAACTAAAACAAGGAGAAATGCCTGCATGCCTTGACTAAGTACCTACTGCTCAGAGAAACAGCCACACCTGCCAGAGAACACTTATGCTAAAGTTCAGAAATCACTTCCTGACTTCGGGGTGGGGGCGGGGGAGGGGTGGCATTTAAGGACAAGAAATTCTGAGCGGTATCTGAAGCAGGTGCGACTGATTCATGGGAGCAGGGACAGGGAATCCATTGTCACACATGCACCAATCAAAAGGAGTTTTAGGCCAGGCACGGTGGCTCACGTCTGTAATCCTACCACTTTGGGAGGCCGAGGCAGGTGGATCACCTGAAGTCAGGAGTTCAAGACCAGCCTGGCCAACATTCTGAAGCCCCGTCTCTACTAAAAACACAAAAATTAGCCGGGCGTGGTGGTGGTTGCCTTTAACCCCATCTACTCGGGAGGCTGAGGCAGGAGAATCACTTGAACTTAGGAGGTGGAGGTTGCAGTGAGCCGAGATGGTGCCACCACACTCCAGCCTAGGCAACAGAGTGAGACTCTGTTTCAAAAAACAAAACAGAACAAACAAACACAAAATAACAAAAGGAGTTTTAACTACCAACATTCTGCATACTTTTGGTTTTATTTTCTGGAAAAAGCAACAATATTTTTAACATGTTTATATCAGCTATTTTTGTAATTAGGAGGGAGCCTAATTACAGGAGCTTCTTTAACTCCGTATTACGCATGGATGGAGAAGGACAAGGTAAAGTCACAGAATGATGTAAGAGAAGAATTTGGCGGTTCCCACACAGTCACATGGAAATTGAACAACCTGCTCCTAAATGACTCTTGGGCAAATAATGAAATGAAGGCAGAAATCAAGACGTTATTTGAAACCAATGAGAACAAAGCGATAACTTACCAGAATCTCTGGGATACCGCTAAAACAGTGTTCAGAGGGAAATTTATAGCACCAAATGCCCACAATGGAAAGAGCTAGAGAGGCAAGAACAAACTAATCCAAAAGCTAGCAGAAGACAAGAAATAACTAAGATCAGAGAAGAATTGATAGAGTAGAGACACGAAAAACCCTCCAAAAAAAAAAAAAAAAAAAATCAATGAATCCAGTAGCTGATTTTTTGAAAAAGAAAAAAAAAAAAATCAATGAATCCAGTAGCTTTTTTGAAAAAAATTAACAAAATAGATAGACCGCTAGCTAAACTAATAAAGAAAAAGAGAGAAAAATCAAATAGACATAATAAAAAATGATAAAAGTGATATCACCACTGACCTCACAGAAATACAAACTACCATCAGAGAATACTATAAACACCTCTATGCAAATAAACTAGAAAATCTAGAAGAAATGGATAAATTTCTAGACACATACATCCTACCAAGACTAAACCAGGAAGAAGTCAAATCCATGAATAGACCAATAACAAGGTCTGAAATTGAGGCAGTAATTAATAGCCTACCAACCAAACAATAAAAATAAATAAAAATAAAAAGCCCAGGATCAGATTCACAGCTGAATTCTACCAGAAGTACAAAGAAGAGCTGGTACCATTCCTTCTGAAACTATTCCAAGCAATTGAAAAGGAGGCATTCCTCCCTAACTCATTTTATGAAGCCAGCATCATCCTGATACCAAAACCAGGAAGAGACACAACGAGAAAAGAAAACTTCAGGCAAATATCCCTGATGAACATCGATGCAAAAATCCTCAATAAAATAGTGGCAAAACGAGCCCAGCAGTACATCAAAAAACTTATCCACCACGATCAAGTAGGCTTCATCCCTGGGATGCAAGCCTGGTTCAATATACACAAATCAATAAACGTAAACCATCACATAAACAAAACCAAAGATAAAAACCACATCATTATATCAACAGATGCAGAAAAGGCCTTCAATAAAATTCAACATCCCTTCATGTTAAAAACTCTCAATAAACTGGGTATTCATGGAACGTATCTCAAAACAGTAAGAGCTATTTATGACAAACCCACAGGCAGTAGTATCATACTGAATGTGCAAAAGCTGGAAGCATTCCTTCTGAAAACTGGTACAAGACAAGGATGCGCTCTCTCACCACTCCCATTCAACATAGTATTGGAATTTCTGGTCAGGACGATCAGGCAAGAGAAGGAAATAAAGGGAGGGTATGCAGATAGGAAGAGAGGAAATAAAATCGTCTCTGCAGACAACATGATTTTATATTGAGAAAACCCCATCATCTCAGCCTAAAAACTCCTTGAACTGATAAGCAACTTCAGCAAAGTCTCAGGATATACAACATCAATGTGCAAAAATCACAAGCATTACTTTACACCAACAATAAGCAAGCAGAGAGCCAAATCATGGATCAACTCTCATTCACAATCTCTACAAAGAGAATAAAATACCTGGGAATACAACTAACAAGGGATGTGAAGGACATTTGCAAGGAGAACTACAAACCGCTGCTGAAGGAAATAACAGAGGACACAAAAAAATGGAAAAACACTCCATCCTCACAGATAGGAAGAATCAATGTCATGAAAATGGCCATACTGCCCAAAGTAATTTATATTCAATGCTATTCCTATGAAACTACCATGGACATTCTTCAGAGAATTGGAAAAAACTATTTTAAATTTCATATGGTATCAAAAAGACCCTGTATAGCCAAAACAATCCTAAGCAAAAAGAACAAATCTGGAGGCATCACATTACCTGACTTCAAACTATACTACAAGGCTACAGTAACCAAAACAGCATGGTACTGGTACCAAAACAGACATACAGACCAATGGAACAGAACAGAAACCTCAGAAATACCACCACACATATACAACCAACTGATCTCTGACAAACCTGGCAAAAACAAGCAACGGGGAAAGGATTTCCTATTTGGTAAATAGTGCTGGGAAACCTGGTTAGTCATATGCAGAAAACTGAAACTGGACCCCTTCCTTACACCTTCTACAAAAATTAACTCAAGATGAATTAAAGAGTTAAATGTAAAACCCCAAATCATAAAAACCCTAGAAGAAAACCTAGGCAATACCATTCAGGACAAAGGCACGGGCAAAGACTTCACGACAAAAATGCCAAAAGCAATGGCAACAAAAGCCAAAATTGACAAATGGGATCTAATTAAACTAAAGAGCTTCCGCAAAGCTAAAGAAACTATCATCAGAGTGAACAGGCAACCTACAGAATGGGAGAAAATTTTAGCAATCTATCCATCTGACAAAGGGCTAATACCCAGAATCTACAAAGAACTTAAATTTGCAAGAAACAAACAACCCCATCAAAAAGTGGGCAAAGGA
The DNA here is from genome assembly GCF_028885625.2 of Pongo pygmaeus. Lineage (NCBI taxonomy): Eukaryota > Metazoa > Chordata > Mammalia > Primates > Hominidae > Pongo > Pongo pygmaeus. Next base: position 136,593,700 of record NC_072384.2, on the reverse strand, counting down.
CATGAACAGACACTTCTCAAAAGAAGACATTTATGCAGCCAATAAACATATGAAAAAAAGCTCAACATCACTGATCATCAGAGAAATGCAAATCAAAACCACAATGAGATACCATCTCATGCCAGTTACAATGGTGCTTATTAAAAAGTCAGGAAACAAAAGATGCTGGTGAGGCTATGGAGAAATAGGAACGCTTTTACACTGTTGGTGGGAATGTAAATTAGTTCAACCATTGTGGAAGACAGTATGGCGATTCCTCAAAGATCTAGAGCCAGAAATACCATTTGACCCAGCAATCCTATTACTGGGTATATACCCGAAGGAATATAAATCATTCTGCTATAAACACATTCACACATATGTTTATTGCAGCACTATTTACAATAGCAAAGACATGGAACCAACCCAAATGTCCAACAATGACAGACTGGATAAATAAAATGTGCTACATATACACCATGGAATACTATGCAGCCATAAAAAGGAATGAGATCATGTCCTTTGCAAGGACATGGATGAAGCTGGAAGCCATCATCCTCAGCAAACTAACACAGGAACAGAAAGTCAAACACCACATTTCTCACTCATAAGTGGGAACTGAACACTGGGAACACATGGACACACAGAGGGGAACAATACACACCAGGGCCTGTTCGGGGGTCGAGGGTGAGGGGAGGGAACTTAGAAGATGGGTCAATAGGTGCGGCAAACCACCACGGCACTTGTATACCTATATGACAAACCTGCACAATCTGCGCATGTATCCTTTTTTTTTTTGAAGAAATAAAGGAAAAAAAAAAAAAAGAATTTGGTGGTTCCTTGAAAAGTTGAACAGAGTTACCATATGACCCAGCAATTCCACTCCTAGGTTTATACCCTGAAAAAACTGAAAACAGGGACTCAAACAGATACTTGTACGACAATGTTCACGCAGCATCATTCACAATAGCCAAAAGGCGGAAACAATCCAAGTGTCTGTCAACAAACAAAATGTTGTAAATCCACACTATGGAATATTATCCATCCTTTAAAAAGAATGGTGTACAGACACATACTAGAACATGGCACATTATGCCAAATATAAGATGCCAGACACAAAAGGATCCATCTTCAACTATCATATGATTGTACTGATATGAAATATCCAGATGAGGCAAATTCACAGACAGAAAACAGGCTGGAGGTCACAGGCGCTGGGAGAAGTAGGGACTGGGGAGTTGTTGCTTAATGGTTAGCAGGTTTCCGTTTGGAGTGAAGAAAATGTTTTGGGAATGGCGGTCATGGTTGTCCAGTACTGTGAATGTGCAAATATAATTCAACGGCACTGAATCGAACACTTAAAAACAATTAAAATGGCAAATTTTATGTCACATACAGCCATGTATCCCCATCGTTAAGTGACGCATTCTGAGAAACGTGTTGGTAGGCGATTTTGTCATTGTGTGACCATCAGAGTCCATACATAAGCCTAGACGGTGTGGCTACCACACACTCAGGCTATGTGCAGAGCCTACTGCTCCCAGGGCATAAACCCATACAGTATGTGACTGTACCGAAAGCTGTAGGCAGTGGTAACACAATGGGAAGTGTGTATTTAAACATCTAACCATAGAAAAGACACAGTAAGGACACGGTATTATAATCTCATGGGACCACCACCACATTACGTGGTCCATCATTGAACAAAATGTCATAATGTGACGCATGACTGTATTTTGCCACAATAAAAGAAGTTCAAAGAAAAAAGAAAGAAAAAAGAGAATAAGAAAGGGAGAAAAAGACAATGAAGTTATGGATGGGAAAAGAAAAAAGAGAAATTAAATAAGAGAAGCAAGGACAGTCTTACAGGAAAAAGGAGAATGGAAGAGAAAGAAGGAAAGGAGAAAAAGGGGCCAGAATGTAGAAAGTGATGGGAGGTTGGTGCTGGAGAGGAGCTGAACAAAAGGAGGGGGCCTAGCAAGGGGAGAAGCCCCTTGCCTGGACCCCTGCCCTGGTGGATGCCCTCCCAGCCATGTTCCCTGCAGCAGCGCTGGTCCTTTGCACACCTGTACAGAGACCCTCCTACAGCTTCTCCTTGCTGGGCACTTCTATAACCCCCCATCCTGTCCCTTCTCTGGGGTCGTCCACCAGCCCCAGCATCCTGGGAGACCCGAGGCCAGCTTCCTGCTCAGCAAATGGCCCTGCAGCAGCGAGCACACCTCCACAGACCTGGCGGGCTTATGGAATGTCTCCTCATGCTCACACATCGCTCATCTGAACAGTGTGGAGGAGTGTTTTCAAATGCTTTTTAGGGGTTGGGAAAAAAATTAAAATAAGAACTGGATTTGGCCTATAAATGAATGGGTATGAAATCTTGTCTCAGAACTCATGTAAAAGAACTTGGGAAAAAGTAGCTCTCCTGGGCAAACTAAGCTGATGAGCTGGCAATCAGAAACAGAAGGTAACAAGTCACTGATGACAGTAACATATTAATCTTTGAATGTCCAGAAGGAAAGAAAACCAATTTCCCATCAATGACATTCTGGAACCACTCAGGGCACAATGCTGGAAGTCTGGAAAGAATGGCAGCCAAGGGCTGGCTTCGGTTCTTCCCTTCCACGAACGGACTGGGCAGGTGTTTCTGTACTGCTCAAAAAGAAACAGGGCCTAAACTTTTTCTATGTCCCTTCAATGAGCCTGGGAGAGCAGACGAGGAAGAGGAAGGCTGAAAATTCTTGTCTTCAGTAGTCCCCTAGAGCCAATGATAATACAAGTTACTTTTACCATTTATGAGTTCTTCAAACCAACACCCCACAACAGCAGTGCCTCATCGGATGAATCGTCCCCCCTTCCTTCTGACCTCCTAGCTATGACCCTCTCAGCTGATGTCCCCACGGTGTGCAGAATAAAGTAATATTTTGGGGGAAAATAATGAAAATAGTTATAGATCTTAAATTGCTTAATTAAATTGGCCTGTTGAGGTAATTATATGTTAATTGTAAGAGTTACTCTGCATTCACAGCTAAATGTGTTTCTGCATGTTTACTGACTCTTTGATTCTCTTTAAATGTGAGAAATGGATTTACTTGTCCAGGTAAAATTACCAGGCTGTGAAGAGATCATCATTATATATGCCAGCTTTCCAAAATTACAGCCTTTGAAATTTTGATCATTTGTTCTTCGTGGATCTGGTATTTTCCAAGTGCTGTAAAAATGCATTCTGTCGATCTGCTGAAGCACCGCCTCGGGTAAAATGTCAGAAGTTTTTATGGTTGGAATATTAACTTATTAAAATTAAGAAACACTCTTCAGATAACCCATAACAAAACCCCTTATTTTATATGAACTTCTGCTGTAGGAAGAATCCTAGACAAGCCAAGATATGGAGGCAAGACCGCTGAAAAGACAAGCGCCCCCTTCCAAGGGGAGGGAAGGTCACCGTGGAGATGTGTTAGAGGCGGCGAGCACTGCTGCCCTCGCCTGGATGGGTGGCCCTATCGCTGCTTTCTACGTCTATGGCCTTGAGCAAGTTACTTAAACTTTATGACCCTCGGTTTCCTCAGTTATAAAAATGCGGATAACGGCACCCACCTCCCAGGTTCTTGTGAGGGTTATGAGACGCTGCGTGTAAAGCATTTAAGCTCAGTGCCTGACACATGGCAATGGTCAATAATTGATTGTGATATTATTGCTAATAGATTGTCAACTTTGAGTTTCTGTTTTGTGATTGATTTTCTCTTTGAATGAGGCATCACTATATGTGTATTCTGGTAGAAAATATTTTATTTTCATGAAATTCAGAAAGAAAAAAATAACACCGTGTGTGTGTGTGTGTGTGTGTGTGTGTGTGTGTGTGTGTGTGTGTGTGTGTACGCATGGAACACGAACTTAGAAATTCTGGTCAGCTCTCTTAGGGGTGTTCTGGTAACCATGCCTACAGTATATCATGGCTTCTGCAGAAAACCAGCTGAAGGGGAAAATCATTCCTACCTGAAGAAAGCAAGAAAGACCCAAATGAATAATCAAGCCAAAGAACAAAACTACCTATTTATTTAATTAAGAAGAGTCAAATCAAGTTATTGAAATACCTGCTGGAGCAATGCTAGGGCTCTCGTCCCTCACATACGCTTTTAGTGACCACAGGCCCCGAGGCAGCATGTGTTGGCGAGTTCAAGACAGACTTTGAGAAACATCTCACAGTGATCACATACTCTGGGGTGTCTAATTCCTTAAGCCTTGCACAAAATGTTAAAACAAAAAAATAAAACACCTTAGAATTTTTCCTAATAATTCTAAGACAATCCGTAAGACAAGAATCAGAATTAAGAGCATAACATGAGGAGGCAAAAAATCTTGGTTTATACCAGTTTTCACTTCTACATAGTAACATTGGTTTAATTGTCTGATTTTCTTAACAGGCAACATCATGCCTCACTCTGGTAGGAAACAATCCCATTCTTTCAAATGTCCCCAGACTTCAAGATCAATAGCGAGGGGAGAGAGGAAACAATGGGAGAAAGTCTTTTGGGCACAGGGTAAAAGGCTGAGCCCAAACCCAGCAATGCTGACATGAGCTCCACGGTCACACGGAGCGACCACTCAACAGTAGGAAGAATTCTCTGCCTATTTTCCTGCAGATGAAAAGATCTTTAGATAATTAATGCTTTTATGCCAAGATGGAAACTAACCGCCAGATCTCCTCAAAGCTTAGAGCCTCCCCTGGATCAATCCGGGAACCTGAACACGGTGGCCACATAATTGAAACTGTCCTCGACGCTCAACATGTGTGCTCAGCGGCAAATGCGGTGAGATATCTTAAATATTATCAAACACTGTATCATTAAACAGAAATTAGACGGAAACAAGGGAAGCCTAAAAATTGACTAGGAGTTCGGATGCTCTCAATGGCTAATATGTCCATTTTTCACCTGAAGCCCTCTCCAAATGCAGTTTTGCTATTAAGCAAAACCCAAGGAAAGGTAATCAATTCCAACTAAAAAGCACTTATCCTGGGATGACGATGTACAAGGCACTTCAAACCCCTGGCTGCCTGCCAAAACCCAGACAACAGCCATCAATGTTTCCGACTATTCGAGGAGCACAGGGGCCATGCATAATTGACTAGAAGATGGGCTAAAACTGTGCCCAATCAGTGTGTGATCAAAAACGCGTGGAATATTCAGCGCCACTTGATTACACGGAGGTTCGTCCTTTCACTCTCCTCATGAAATCTCTTCAAGGTCCACAGTACTGTAATAAGATCATTACTGTCAAGCGGTACGAATCGCAGGCAATGAGTCTTGGGATAGGGAGTCATACTTCACAAGCTCCCCTGCTTTCTCTCTCTCTCTTTTTTTTGTATTTTACTGCATGCAGAGGCAGCAAGGCGACGAGGTGGCAGATAATGATCACATCACTGTGTGGCAACTAGAAAGGCACTTTTAAGAAAAAGCAGAGAGAAATCAGCTTAAGAGAAAAGTAAAACATTTTTCCTTTGCTTTTTTCCACTTAAAAAAATTAAATAGAATTAAACTGTGTGCAGTAGGCACTTTTCATGAACTCTGATATAATGTCATTGATTTTACCCATTTGATAGATTTTCATATTGCAGCAAAGCCCATTACCCCACAGACAAATGGCCAATTTTCTCCATGTCCCACGTGCACAAGAGGCCCTTGTGAAGTTGTGTGTGCGTGCACGGCAATGCCCGCCGGAGCGTTCGCTGCGCCTGTTCTTTCATTGGCTCCACACCTTGGTGCCTATGGTATGTCTGAGATGAGAAAGGGGTGGAGTGGAAAGCCAGGAGGGTATTAGCAAAGATTACTAAATAAACACACAAAGTTTATCTCAACTACACCTTCTCCAAAGCATTAATAATACATCTTGATAAAATGAGCGCGAGTCAGTAACTATGATCGGACCCCGCAGCCAGGCGAGACAGGCATTTGATTAACACTTAAATCAGCGATGCAGGATTCAAATGAACGATGGGGGGGCTTAATCAATCACCACCCTCCTCCCTCCAACCTCAAACTGCCCTTAAAAATGTGCACTCTAGCTGGCTGTGGTGATACATGCTTGTAAATCCCAGCAACTCAGGAAGCTGACATGGGAGGATCTCTTAAGAACAGGGATTTGAGACTAGCCCGGACAACACAGTGAGATCACATCTCAAAAAAAAAAAACAAAAAACACAAATACACTTTTCTCATCCAAAAAAAAAGCATACCAATCTTAAAATGAACAGAAAAACTGGGTTCACTGCATCTGAGTTAAATGTCCATAAGTCCAAAAAAATTTCAAGAGAGATATCCCCTTGTAACAGAGCCCATCTAATCCTGTAGGTTCTAACTGTCTGCAAAGCAGGTGAAGCAATGATTTGCATCTTTTTTTTTAAAAACGTATCAGAGTGTGCATGCACTTGTTTGCAAGGAAGCCATACCACAACACAACAGGCCTCCTGAGAAAATCAGCAAAGGAATGACTGCTTCCCAGTTCTCAAGGGCAGTGGTGGGGAGCCGTGGGCACGGCCCTGCTGTGCCGCAGAAATGGACATGTACAGAGGGAGAAGCAACTCTGAGAGCCACAGGATTGAGAGTCAGAGGCCTGCAGAAGGCTCTCCTCCCACTCCAATCCCCTGAGGCCTTTTCCAGGTTAACAGATGAAACGCAAAGCAAAATACAGACTTCCAAGTCCCAGAGGCCACTCATCTACTGGCCTTGGGCAAATTACTCAACTTTATTCAACCCTCTTCCTCATTTGTGACAACAGAAATGCCACCACCCACCTGCCAACACCACATAGGGTTGTTTTAAGGATGCAATGAGGTAGCGCACAAGCAGGCAGTAAATCCATGGTGTTCTTCCTTTGCACTGGATCATGTCTCCTGACAACAAATCCAAGACTTGGGAGGGAAGAGTGAAGGGGAAAGGACAGCTGTGATCTGTCCAAGCAGTTTCTGACCTGAGACAGTCCATGAAATCCTTAAATGGCATATGGTGGGTGGGTGCCACAGGGACATTAATCCCACAGCCAGGAATAGAAAGTTGCACGGTCTTACAGACTGAATGTTTGTCTCCTTCCAAAATTCACATGTTGTAGCTCTAATTCCTCACCCCACCAATGTGCCGGTATTTGGAGACTGGGCCTTTGGGAGGTGATGAGGGTTAGATGAGGCCATGAGGGCTGGGCCCTCATGATGGGATGGGTGTTCTTATAAGAAAAAGAAGAACTTCTCTCTCTCTCTCTGTGTGCACACCACAGAAGGGCCACATGAGGACACAGCAAAAAAAGGGCCACCTGCAAGCCAGGAAGAGAGCTCTCCCTAGGAAGAGTCAGTTGGCACCGTGATCTTGGACTTTGAAGCCTTCAGAACCATGATAAATGAGTTTCTGTTGTTAAGCCCCCAGTCTGTGGCATTTTGATATGGCAGGCTACAAACGGTAGGTGCGATTTTATTTCATCCTCCCCATTTGCCAAGTTGCTTCCACATAGACTAAGTTTTGCATTAGTCAATATCCCCTTTTGTTTTACATCTTTAGAAAGAGGAATGAAGTCGCCACTGCCTGTGAGATAAAACACTGCCTAGTTTCATTATTGCCAGGCCTGGGAGGAAAGACAAAGCAAGCTCAGCTAGAACATCTGAAAATATAACCCCCGGGCATCTCTACTTCCTGAAGCCCAGGCCGCACCTGTCTAACAGAGCGTGGGAACATCTGAGGGCTGCTGAGGCCGAGAAAAACACCCTCGTGCATGAGATGTGAACCTCTCATACCTTGCTGCTGACCATTTCAATCTGTATCCCTGTACTTTGTGTGTAAAATATATGCAGCTGCGGAAAGTAGAAAGAGTAGATGAGGATTTAGAAAAGTAAGGAACACACAAGTTAAACAGCACTGGTCGCCAGAACCAGCCCCTCTTCCGGCTTCAGGACCTTGCTCCAAGTGGACCATAATTTCACCGAGACTTAAATGACATCCGAAGAGCCTAAGAGCTCAAACATTTTGAGACCATCAAGAAAATGACTTCAAGACAGATCCTAGATTCTAATGAAAGTCAACCAATGCAGGGTCTCCCAAGCTAGCCTGAATTCCAATCCCAGGGTGCACACAGGAAAACATGGTGTCCCGAGTTCTCTGCTGATGGACACCGGAGCCTGTGAGCAGCTCGTGCTAACCGAGCCCCACTCGCAGAAGAGAATCTCTAAGTCTAGCTAAAAAAAAAAGAAGTTGAGGTCCGTCACATTTCTGTGTCTTATAAAGGGACCTTGTGAGTAGTCAGCATTTTTCAAAGGTGAGTTTATGCTTCTGTGTAGCAGGCTAAGGAGCTCAAATGCTTGTCTGTGGCGTCAGGAGTTGCCTAGGTACCCCCAGGAGCTCCAAGCCACCTCCTTAGAAGATTTAGTTTGTTTTGACTTTTCAGATTTTTTCCTTTTTTCCTCCTTGGAATAGCAGATATTTCATTCTCTATATAATGTGTGTGTCTATTCCCCTTTGGGGAACCTCCCTGAGGTCCTCCAGGCAGCTGGGGGTGCCCTGTGCTCCTGCATAACCAAGTTTCCCGGTGTGTTTCTGCTTTCTCCACTGGTCTATGTGCGTCCTGATGGCTGGGCCGCTTCAGTTGATGTCCCATCCAGCATCAGACAAAACTCTTGCGTGCAGTAGATGCTCAATGAACATTCTTGGACCTGAATCCAACCCCTTTAAGTTTGTGTGTGGTTAAAAAAATTCAAACAAACAAACAAAAAAACCACACTACAAAAATCCTTCTGTGCATCAGTTCATCATGATGGGAATCTTCTGTTCTGGCTGCCCCTGCTGTGATCGACTCATCTTTGTTTATTTCTGACCTGCTGGCTTCCACAAAGGATCTGAGAGCACTTACTGCTACTGTGTGTTTGTGGCAGCCGGACTGTACCCTGCAGGATGGCTTTTGAGTCAACTGTACCCAATCTACAATGTCAATGGCTAGAGTAAACCCAGATGATCTACTCAATTTCAGCAAGTTCATTCTCTTGGAAGCTGGAGTTACAACCTGAGAGCAAACTCTCTTTGGAGAAGTCATCTAGTTTGTGGGGAGGAGGCAAGTCCATCAGGATACATGGTGTCTCCCATCACTGACAGCTCAAGGGTGATGAAACCCAGCCAGTCTCCTGATATCCTTAGCAGAGTCAAATGACTGCATTGCCAGTGTATCTCCCAGGAAGGTGTTCTGATTCTTGGTTTTCCACATCCGCTATAATGAACTGTTCAACTCAACTGTTCAGATGCACTAACCAGTGGTTGGCTAAGAAGGAAGTTTAATTAATAAGTCCTAATTGTATCAAAAGTTACTGTTGATTATGCAGTTTTTAGGGAGCCGATTGCGGAGACTTCTCGTTCCCTTTCCAGGGTAGCTGCCAATGTTAAACAAGGAGCAGACACGGGAGGTGCCGGTGGAATGTTCATGGAGAAGAAAAGGAGAAAACCTGAGGGAGGAATGACAGTAACACTCGCGCAACTGGATCTCCCCTCCAGCCACCTCCAAATAACACAGAATTCAATGTGAAAGCCCCTGTAGACCGGATATAAACCTGGAAGGTAGCAGTTTCTGGGCCCTGACTCCTTGACAGTCATGTGCTCACCAACATGTGCACACTAATTGCACCCCAGGAGTGAGAAAAGATGAGAGCCTTGTGCTAATAAGACTCTTACAACCTTGTTATATTCTAAATAACAAAACAAGCACACTGCCCTCCCAATCACGGCATGTAAAATCCCCAAACTACCCAGCAATGGCTCAAGCTGCATGATAGTCCATCTAACTGGATGGTTACAGATTAACTGAGAGCTTCCACGCACCCACGTATTGCTTTCCTGCAAAAAAAAAAAAACACTGTACGATATGCATGCACGATTCTTTAATTTCTCTCCAAAGTGCCTTCCAAAACATCAACTAATTAATAATAATAAAAAAAAGTCCTAAGGTAAAAGGTAACTGATCAAGAATAGCAACATCTGTTTCTTAGCATCTAAGTAAAAACAAAACTCCATTTTGTGACTAATTAAATCACTACCACTGGTGTTTAAAGTTATAAGTAGGCAACATTTAATGAAAAAGTAATGCTTTCTGCAGTTTTATTAAATAAGATAACCATTATGTGCTAAATCTGCACAATAAAAATTAAGCTCTACAACAGGTTAGCCTTCCCTAACTTTTACAGCTCAGTGTATTTTTGTGTTTCTTCTGAATTCCCATGCCTTTCTTGAATATTCTGCCTGACATCCTCGTTACAGTTTCTTGCATGTCTTATCTCCATAATCAGGCTCTAAACTCCTTGGAGAGAGAGAGGAACTGAGTTTTATTTCTCAACGTCTCCCATGGAGCCAAACACACAGCGCTTTCCCTGTGGTGGTTGCTTAATATTTGATGAAAGAATAAAATGATCCACAATTTCAGGTTCTCCTTTGAAAGAGTGAAGGGAAACTAAGTCCTGGGTGACCTCTGCAACTCTGGAGTTAATGAAATTTGTCAACATTTCATTGCTCAGTGAGTGCAGCTGTGATGAGCAATTCATTTTCTACCATAACAGTGAGAGGCCCATTTGTGACTTACCCTCTACAGGAGAATCTTTCAATATCCATCCAGGATCAACCACACAATGGTGCGATAAAGACCAGAATGAACAACCAAAGTAACAAGATGAGAAGGATAAAATAAATTCCCTTCTGAGACCTTCAGAACAAAGCGCTGTGAACCCAAGGGGGGGATAACACCAGGATTTCTGCATACCCTCTTGTATAATAAGATTGGGTAAATCCAGCCTGGTCCTGCATTTTTAAAGAAAGATCTTTGCTACACAACTTCTAGATGTTATGAGCCATATAAAAGTCAGTGTCTTTACATGGAATCTGAGAAATATCAAGGAAGCTATTCAGTGTGCCCCACTCCCAGATTCAAAAGCAGCTCCACATACCTCAAAGACTTGCTTTTTGCCTGGTGGAAAGAGTTTGAGGCAGAGAATCAAGAGACAGTTCTGTCACCTACCAGCAACCTGACCCTGGACAAGAAAGCCACTTAACCTCTCTCTACTTCAGCCTTTTCACTGGGGAAACAGGGAAATTAGCACTTAATGCAAACTTGCATGAATGTTATAAAACTAACGAGAACCACCAGGTTCGGGCCCACAGAATGCGACTGCAGAGACCGTTCATTTTAGCAATGACAACCTCACTACTGGACCCGAGATATGAAGATGCCCAGAAAGTACTGTAATTCAAAGACAATGCCAAGAGCTGACAAGCCATTAAAGATCTGCAAAATCCCACTGCCCAGGCGCTCTTCCCTGGCACATACCCTTGAACTTGGACCTGGTCGGGAATCCAGGGCCGTGGTGCAATCACCTTCCAGAGCCCGGGTTCCTCTACCCTGGTCCAACCCATGCCGACCCCACGCAGGGTCGGAGTCACTCCCTCTCCGGCAGCCCTGGTTCGTAGAGCTTTTCTTAGAGCTTTTAATATCAGAATCAAAATCCATCTCCTTGAGGCTTCCACCCATCAGGTCCCATGGTTACCACCTGGGCCGTCCAGGACAAGTTGGGACGCCCTTCTTTGCAGACCTTCCATCAGCTGGTCACAGTCACCATGCCTCATGGCCCTCGTCCTCATCACCACCCTTCTCTCTGGTCACTGCACATTCCCTCCATGCACAGCCTTCAGGCCCCGTCACCATCCTGCCCAGTCACATCTCAGTTTCCTCCCATTGGTCTACAATGACCACGCAGCACAGCAGCCCATCTGTGACGTAAGAGCCTAGTGACGGGCTCCGTCATCCACACATCTCCTGGTAATCCTTAGAACCCAAAATATACACAAAAAGATAAGGCATTCTCCAGTCACAGTCCCTGCTTCTGTAACTTTCCAGATTCCTCCGATTCATTTTAAATTGTAAACTTAATAAATGCTCTCCTTGGGCTGGGGTCTGACACCCTCTGCCATCTGGTGCAGAACAGAGTGGCTGTTCTTCAGCAAAAAGAGCACAGCGAGGACCTGCGCAGGGAGAAACTCAAGGGCAGGAACGGCCCTATTTCCATCGGTCACCCTGACAGCCCCGTGTAGACAGTGTTTCTGGGTTTGCAGCAGCAGGTACTGATGATTCCTACTATTAGCCTTTACTTTCTGAATAAGTGCACCACAGAGGTAAGAAACGGCCAGAGTGAGAACCTCTGCGCTCAGCTGGGAGTCTAGGAAGACCTTCTCGCAGGGTCCTTGTCGCGCACAGCTGCGGAAGGGCGCTGAGGTCTGCTTAGGAAGCCGCGAGGGCTCCCTGGGCCAGGCTAAAGCCAGACCCTGGGGGATGATGGAGGGGAGGACACATCCCTGCCCTCTAGAGGCTTCACTTCCTGTGTTTGTGGACCACCAGCAGAGTGGCATGGCACTGGCTTCAGGGGCTTGCCGGAGGTGCTGTGAAAGGCACGAACACTCTATGGCTTCTGTTGGTTTTGTCTTGGTCCTGGGAGCCAACTGTGTGACTGGCATCGTGGGCTCTTGGGGCTTTTGGCCTCTGGTTGGATTTGGTCAAGGAGGGGCCACTGGAGACCAGTGGGCGGGAGAAGAGTGAGGTCACCCTCACCCTCCCGGTCACCACAGCCGGACAGGTCTCTCTCTTGAAGGCCACAGCTCCTAGCTGGAAGCTTTTTCCCAAATAGTTGCCCTCTCTTCGCCCCGTTACACCCCGGGTTCTACACCAAACCCACCGCTTTCCCCGCACCTCTGCAGACACGCCCAGGAGGACTCTCCTCGGCGAGCCAGCCAGCGAGCCCCATCCATTCCAGATTCATCAGCTGACTTCAATGGATTCTACTGACCAATGCATTCAAAGGACCCTGATGAATTTGCTTACTTCAATGGAATTCTATTTTTCTTATACTCTAAAGAGATTTGAACCTAGTTATTTGTTCCAATAGGGTATGTTAAAAACCATAAAATTCAACTACTTTACACAAATCTCCTATAGAAGTTTTATATCTGTAATTCCACCTTTTCAGCACTTGGTTAGGCAATAGAGAATACACTAGTAGTAACCAGTCACAGAGCCTTGCAGGAAAGAGAAGCAGAAATGGTTTCTTGTAATTGAGTAGTATTCTCAAAACATAAAATATAGGCCAGGTGTGGTGGCTCACGCCTGTAGTCCCAGCACTTTGGGAGGCTGAGGTGGGAGGATTGCTTGAGCTCAGGAGTTCAAGACCAGCCTGGGCAAAAGAGTGAAACCCCGTTTCTACAAAAATACAAAAAAATCAGCCAGGTGTCGTGGTGCCTGCCTGTGGTCCCAGCTACTTGGGAGGCTGAGGTGGGAAGATCACTCGAACCTGGGAGTTCGAGGCTGCAGTGAGCTGTGACTGCACCACTACACCCCAGCCTGGGTGACAGAGCGAGACCCTGTCTCAAAAAATACAATAAATAAATAAATAAAATAAAACATATATAACTGGCTTTAGTTTCAAGAACAGAATTTTTTTTTTTTTTGAGACGGAGTCTCACTCTGTTGCCCAGGCTGGAGTCCAGTGGCGCGATCCCAGCTCACTGCAAGCTCCGCCTCCCGGGTTCACGCCATTCTCCTGCCTCAGCCTCTCAAGTAGCTGGGACCACAGGCACCCGCCACCATGCCCAGCTAATTTTTGTATTTTTAGTAGAGATGGGGTTTCACCGTGTTAGCCAGGATGGTCTCGATCTCCTGACCTCTTGATCCGCCCGCCTCGGCCTCCCAAAGTGCTGGGATTACAGGCGTGAGCCACTGCGCCCGGCCAGAAGAGAATGTTTAATTTGGGTGTTTTACACAACGTACTTTCAAGGAATTAACAGTAAATAAAACTATCAAAAATATTATATATCATTGAATCTACAATGATATGTTCTGACTTTAGATATGTTACAATTTGGGGGGAAAATGTGGCTTTGAAAAAATGAAATATAGACTTTTTCACAAAAGTGACTCATTTGTAGTCTGATAAGTAACTTTTCCTAGGGAAAAATGATACATTTTCTTTTTATAAATGACTTATGACTTATTTTCTATTGGAAAGATGTCATAGCCGCTGATGTAGAGACCACTCTCCTAATTAAAGAGTGAGGTGGCTCCCTCGGAACCTCTGCCTTGGACTTCCAAACACACGTCACCTGCTTACACATCCATGTTTGAGACACCTGTGATTTCCTAATCTCGGAGTTTCCATGGTGCCTGAAATCTTTCTGCTGGTGTTACCACCTCAGCAGTAAGACCCTTTAAGGAAAGGGGCCCCCATTTGCTGCTTGGACAGAGCCCGTGTCTCAGCCTGGGTATCCACTATTGCCTGGCACCCACATACCATCCCATTCACTCAGCAAGTGGACTTGAAACATCAGGCGTCTAACATGGTCACGGTCACTTGTCAAACTTCCTTCAAACTCACCGGTGCTGAACGGAACACTGGGTGGTACCAGCTGCTCAACTAAATGTGCAGAAACGCTACTGATTTATTCACTCATTTACACAGCAGTCAACACGTGGGTGGGATAATGTACGTGTATCTAAGTGGCAACGGTCAGTTCCTACCAGGTTGTGCATTAAAAAAAAACCACAGACCTCGGCTGGAAACACACAACAAATCCAAGAAGACATATACCTGTGAAAATGAGAACTAGGCCTGTCCCTAAAGGGAATCTGGCGCCCGCCCCTGTGTGTGCACCTTAGGGGCGTGGAGGGTACAGGCTGCCCACCCTGGGGAGGCTAACCTTCTTCCCAATCAGGGAGGGGTGGCTGCACGTGCTTGGCAGGGTGATTTTGGCCAAACGGTTGTCTGAAGGAGTCTTACCAACACAGAGCGCTTGTGGCTGAAACTCTTTTCAGTGGGAAGGTCAGTGGCATCTGTGGCTGCTCTGACCCATAACCATTATTTTCTACCATCGCTGACTTAATGGAATTATCCTCACTCACCACAACATGAGAAAAATCGTCTTTTTTTTTTTTTTTTTTTTTAAGACAGAGTCTCACTCTGTCGCCCGCCCAGGCTGGAGTGCAGTGGCATGGTCTCAGTTTCACTGCAACCTCCACCTCCTGGGTTCAATAAATTCTCCTGCCTCAGCCTCCCAAGTAGCTGGGATTACAGGCATATGCCACCACACCCAGCTAATTTTTGTATTTTTAGTAGAGACGGAGTTTCATCATGTTGGCCAGGCTGGTCTCGAACTCCTGACGTCAGGTGATCTTCCTGCCTCGGCCTCCCAAAGTGCTGGGATTACAGGTGTGAGCCACCGTGCCTGATGAAAAATCAGTTTTTATTGGCTAAATATGTTAGCAGGAAGCTTATAGGAGGCAAAACAGGAAGAAATGTGGTGAAGGAGAAAGGCTTCTAACCCTTCTGCGGAGGCTGGCGGGCTACTCAGAGCTCCGAACTTCAGCTTCCTGATGATGGAAGAAACGATGCTCCCTGCGTCGGGTGTTATGGAAACACACAGCGCACCCCACACTCGGCCCCTTCCCTGCTAACACACGCACCGTGGGTTCGCGTGCTCCGCTCTGGATATGTGGACGGGATGGGCCACTCCCTCTAATGAGGCCACTGTCTGACAGCTCACAGGTTTGAACCCTCAATCAAGCAGAGTATCTGGAAAAAGCATGGCAGCCGTAGAGAAAGATAAAGGACGGAAGCCATAAACGTTGCCCCTGGGCATGAGACCCTTGCTGAAGACACGCTTTTACCATGTCGGTCTCACAGGTAACCACACTCTTTCACCATTGTCGGTCTCACAGGTAATAATTCATGTTCTAACAACAAGGTTCTCAAACTTTAATTTTTCCTTTTAAGTATTCCTTTGTTACAACTGCATTAATTTTACCTCTCATAATGTGGGGGGTGTGTGTGTATGTGTGTGTGTACGCATGCACTTACGTATCTCTACTTGCATCTATGGAATTTAAAAAAAGGGAATTCATTTGAAGGAGCCACTTCAGGAAGCTCACATCCAGCCATCAGTGGCAATAAAAACTAAGGAAGGACTAAGGTGAAAGGAGACTCACAATGAGCTGTGACAACTGGAATATTAATAGAGCCCACATACCAGAAAGAGCTGATGGACATTAACAGAAGAAGCGTTTATCATAACACGTTGCTAAAAGCTGAAATCAAGGCAGGTGTCTGGTTAGTTAAGAGTAACCAATATCAGAGATGATTCCTAAACTAGAAGTGGGCACCGTCCCCAGCAGAGTCACACAGCGTGGCCCACCTTGGCTGGAGAGGACAATCGCCCAGGCTGCCAGGGTGGGGCGAGACCTCAGAACTGGATCAGGCTCGTGGCTGGGAGACCAGCACTCCTACCCGCGACCAGCGACAGCGGCCAAGTGAGACAGCGGATTTGGTTGTGTAATATGAGAATCAGACAGTGATGAAAAGGTCCCAAGGGCCCTCTCGTGCCACCTTGCAAACAGAAAGCACACACGGTGACCAGCATTACTGTGCATTTGTGGTGCTAAGGGTGTCTAACTTCACGCATTTGAAAAATAACAAAGAATTTTCCGCAGTGGAGACTCTCTCCCGGGGCATCACGGAGCCCTTACCTTCAGCAGTGCCGGACAGGCCGTCGGCTTTGAAGTTGCTAGTGCTTTTCTTCCTTCGGTGCTTCTTTCTGTTGGCGTGAGGGGAGGGGGGCGGGTCGAGCTTGGGGCTGGTGGTGCTGGAGATACTGGGGCTGGAGCATACGGAGTCACCCAGCCCTGTGTCTGCCATTGGACCAGAAAAGGCAAAAAAAAAAAAAAAAAAAAAAATGCAGAGAGTGAGCAGTTACAAAGTAGAATACGCAGAAACAGCACAGCCACGCTCCTCCCATACCACACAGGGCCCTGCAAATAACATCCCATCACTGTATTGCTGGGTTGGAGGCCTAGAGCCTCTGGTATGAGATGGGCTCAGTCCCCCTTGCTCTACTGTGCCACCAGCTATTAAAAAACAAGCATTTATTTTTCTACCACCAGCATGCTATGGATACGTTCTCCTTCTCTCCTTTGCATGACTGGAGCTCTGCAAAAGGAGAGGGGTGAGTTTATGCTTTTTAGTTATCTTTCTCTTCTTAAAATTACCTTGATATATTGGAAATGAAAATGATGCATTTAAGAATACATTTGGAAATATCATCTTAAATGGGTTTGACTCCTGTGGGTGCACAGGATAAGGGACTCCTGATCCTTTCTTCTGGCCTCAATATTACGGATGACTATAACTTCATCTTGTTTTATTATCAGTGAAAAATTCTATGCTATTTTTTTCTCTCTCTCACCAATGTCCAGTGACAGTGTCTGGAAGTCGTTATAGTAGGCCTGCCAATTTTTGATTCATTGAAGCTACTTAGAACAGTTTCAAAACCAGTGCACATGTGATTATTCACTATAAGTGAAATTCTCAATGTATTATGTCCATTTGTATCTTTATCAAAGAGAAGGCCAAAGCAGTACTACATGACCAGAACGCACATATAATTCAACCAGGGTGGAAAAGCACACTGAAAACGTGCAGGAAAAACAGGTGGTGCGTGCCTACGGAGTCTTGAAAAGTTTTTATTTCACGATTCAGCATCTTTAAGTCCAAAGTCAGAGTTCTGTGCAGCACACCGCCCCCATTCAGCTGATATTTTTTGAGCACTGGCTGTGAGCCAGCGGCTTTTCAAGATGCTTGGCAGTCATCATCGAGGAGAAACAGATAAACATTCCTGCCCCAATGGGGACTCTGTAAAGTGGAGCGGCGGTGACATGGCAGTGGCGGTGACATGGCAGCCGGGCCAGAACCTGGAGTCCATCAGAAGCTGGTAAGAGTTATGGGAAAGACCGAATAGGAACGCGGGGCATCAAGGCTGGGAGGCTGGGGAGAGGCGGCAGCGATGGGGGGTGTCATTTAAAATAGGGTAGCTGGGGCAGGTCTCGCTGAGCAGTGGACACTAAATCAAGACTTGAAAATGGCAGAGGAGTGAGAAGGTAATGAGAGCAGAGAAACAGCCAGAGCCTGGCTCTAAGGAGGGAGCCTGGTGTGTTCCAGAAACGGAGAGGGGGCCCGAGTGGTGGCAGCCGGTGTGGGTGGGAGGGGCCTGTGGAAGGTGGCACTGGAGAGGAGGGGGGCTCGCGGGCCACTGTGAGGACCCTCGCCTGTGCTTTGGGGGAAATGGGGAGCCACTGCAGGGTTCTGAGCAGAACAGTGACATGATTTCAAATATAAAGATAATGGAAATCAAAATGAATTGAAAATATTTTTATTTTGTGAAGTTCTAGGAAATTTTATCATATGTTGAGAAATGTAAAAACATACAATTTAAGGTATCTGAGAAATACATATGGTCCCAAGAACACCCCGATGCATGTTCCTGGACGCCCTAAGGCAGAGACCCCTCGCCCCTCTCTGCACAGTCAGAAGCATCACCCTTCATTGCATGCACCCTTTACACATGGAAGAAGAGGGCTGTGGGGAGCTCCTCCTGCGAAGGGGGTGAAGGGCCACCCCAGGGCTTCTGCAGGGCAGCCCAGGCAGCACTGGACACCATGAGACCCCTGAGACTGTGTCAACCGTGTGCACTCCTTGTGGGTGGTCACTCACTCACAAAAGGCGGAAGTTCCCTTCACCACTTTAAGGAGTTGCGAAAAATGTGGCAATTCGGTGTCTCAGCAACTTTCCCTCTACCAGGCAGGAGGTGCTTCCTATGGACGCACATCCTTAGATGCAGAGGCACAGGGACAGGTCACTGTCCCCTGGTGGTAGGTGAGAGGTAACATCAATGGCAGAAATCTGGCTATCAGCTTCCTGGGGTGCGTCTGTTGTGACTCCGCCATCACGGCTCCTCTACTGGCCTTCTCCCCTCTCCTCCATCCTTAGAGGAACAGGCTCCCCTCTCTCCATCCCCAGAGAAGTGGGCTCCTCCATCCTTAGAGGAACGGGCTCCCCTCTTCTCCATTCCCAGAGGAACGGGCTCCCCTCTCCTCCATCCCCAGAGGAACGGACTCCCCTCTCCTCCATCCCCAGAGGAACGGACTCCCCTCTCCTCCATCCCCAGAGGAACGGACTCCTCTCTCCTCCAACCTTAGAGGAACGGACTCCCCTCTTTCCAACCCCAGAGGAACGGGCTCCCCTCTCTCTTCTATCCCCAGAGGAACGGGCTCCCCTCTTCTCCATCCCCAGAGGAACGGGCTCCCTCTCTCCATCCCCAGAGGAAAGGGCTCCCCTCTCCTCCATCCCCAGAGGAACGGACGCCCCTCTCTCTATCCCTAGAGAAATGGGCTCCCCTCTCCTCCATCCTTAAAGGAATGGACTCCCCTCTCCTCCATCCCCGGAGGAACGGGCTCTCCTCTTCTCCATTCCCAGAGGAACGGGCTCCCCTCTCCTCCATCCCCAGAGGAACGGACTCCCCTCTCCTCCCTCCTTAAGAGGAACGGGCTCCCCTCTCCAACCCCAGAGGAACAGGCTCCCCTCTTTCCATCACCAGAGGAACGGGCTCCCTCTCTCCATCCCCAGAGGAAAGGGCTCCCCTCTCCTCCATCCCCAGAGGAATAGGCTCCCCTCTCCTCCATCCCCAGAGAAATGGGCTCCCCTCTCCTCCATCCCCAGAGGAATGGACTCCCCTCTCCTCCATCCCCAGAGGAAAGGGCTCCCCCTCCTCCATCCCCAGAGGAATGGACTCCCCTCTCCTCCATCCTTAGAGGAACAGGCTCCCCTCTCTCCAACCCCAGAGGAACGAGCTCCCCTCTCCTCCATCCCCAGAGGAACGGACTCCCCTCTCCTCCATCCTTAGAGGAATGGGCTCCCCTCTCTCCAACCCCAGAGGAACAGGCTCCCCTCTCCTCCATCCCCAGAGGAATGGACTCCCCTCTCCTCCATTCTTAGAGGAACAGGCTCCCCTCTCTCCAACCCCAGAGGAACGGGCTCCCCTCTCCTCCATCCCTAGAGGAATGGACTCCCCTCTCCTCCAACCTTAGAGGAACGGGCTCCCCTCTCCTCCATCCCCAAAGGAATGGGCTCCCTCTCTCCATCCCTAGAGGAATGGGCTCCCCTCTCTTGCTAAATGAACATTCCTAGCTTGTCCTGGTCCCGTCTTCCATCCTCAGGTGTTTCGGCCAGGTCACTTCCACTCATTCCTCCCTCTCCATTGCGTCATTTCTGTCCTCAGAAGTCCCAAGATCTTTCATACCCACTTTCCTAAACCCCATTATTCCTTACAGGGTTATTTCCTTAATCCTTGAAGCCACAGTCTCAACAGCAAACACTCATCCAAAGTTACTACCCAACAGGGGCTATTCCAGGCTCTACCTCTTCAGCAATGCGTTCAGGACTCTAAGCAATCCGCTGAGGCACGTGGTATCCCTACCACCTCCACTTTACAGATTAGAAAACCAAGGCACAGGGGGAAGTTAAGTCACTTGCTGAAGTCACAGAGCTCGGTGGGGTCTGCTCAAAACCACTGCAGGCCTCTCCAGACAAGGTTCCTATCCAGATACAGGGTTTAAATCCACTGCGTTTCTTCCTGACTCCTTGAAGTCTGGCTTCCCTCACCACTGCTTCTTCAAAATGGCACACTGTTTCACTGTGCCTTCCTTTGCCCCCTTAAGCCTTCCTCTCCCTCATCATGCTAACTGTGCTGGCCCAGGATGCCATGTTTTCCTGCCTCTCCTCCCTACGTCCACAGGGGCATTCTCCATGTGCATGACACCAACACCAGTTCCACGCTTGGCTCTACCTGACCCTCTCCTCCCGGCAGCCGGCTCCCAAGAAACAGCACTCACTCTGACCTTTGCATTCCGGGCAGCTTTCTCCGCTATCACCTTGGGCTTCACCCTTGAAACTGACACTTTCCTGCCACTTCTGCCCAACTCTTGCTTTCCACGGTGGACATCTGGTAAACCTCCTTGGTTAACTGTACCCGAGGTGTAGCCAGCAGTCCTGAGACCCCCTGAGCCTGCACTATGGCTGTTTGGTTGTGGTGGGACTGCAGAGGTGGGAGCGGGCAGGTTTAAATAAGACACGTCCCTTGCCTTGAGCAGCCTGGGACCCCGAGCTCAGTCTGTTTTCACAAAGCCGCTCCATGACTGCCTGCTCTCCGTTTAAGCACCACTCACCCCTGGTCCAGTTCTTACCTTACCCCAAGCCTAGGCTGTGCAGCCAGCTCCACGAGGTCCTTCTCCTCCCAGACTTTCACCTTTTAAGCTGTCCCATGATTTCACAATACTAATATTTCTAAAGTAGTGGTTCTTATATGTATTTCTGGAATACTAGATTCCACTGAATATCAGATAAAAGCTATAGATATCTCAGACAAAAAGGGCGAGACTAATTAATTTTTATGTATGATTTAACAGTGTTCAGAAGCCTCATAACGTTCGTGGGGTGGGGCGAGACCCCAAGATCATTACCTGATTCTAAAGCAACCCTTCTCTGTGTTGTTCAATGCTCAAACCAGGCAGGCAATCTTTTTGCTCATTTTAAATATTTTCTGCCCAGGGTTCCCAAGTCTTTACCATCCCATCCTCTCTATTCAGTGTTAGGAGCCCACTCTGCCAGGTATGGTGCCAGGCCATGGGAAACGAT
This sequence comes from Pongo pygmaeus, assembly GCF_028885625.2. Classification (NCBI taxonomy): domain Eukaryota; kingdom Metazoa; phylum Chordata; class Mammalia; order Primates; family Hominidae; genus Pongo; species Pongo pygmaeus. Next base: position 136,572,153 of record NC_072384.2, on the reverse strand, counting down.
GGTCACCGTGACTGTCTTTGCCCTCAGAGAGCTCAACCCTAGTCCTGCAGGCAGATAAGCAGAGCAGGCAAACACAACTCTCCTCGGCTGCCGCGGGCCGCTATTAAGTAATATTATTATATTAAAATCATATTATTTTACTCTGTCCCTTGGGTGTCCTCTCATTTCGACAGGCCATGTTCATCCCCAACTGTGCGTCCTTCCCTCTGTCACTCTGTGTTTGTGACACTCTCTCCCAAACTAACGTTTCTCATCTCTACACTCCCATGGAGCCCACAGTTAGGACCTTCTGCACGTGGCTGCCAGTCGCTTATCTCAATCTAGCTAGCATGCCTGTGCCCAGGGCAACCACCAGTGCCCACCATCCCTGTGGTGACTTGTGCAATGCTGAGCCTACAGTAGGTGCATTATACCATAAACTCTCTTCTGTTATCCAGCGGTTGTTTTTATGAGTGTATACCGCTATTTCTAAGACACTCAGAACACATACATTAGCTATGTCGTCCACATGACAGGCTTCCACATGGGTGTGGTGGGTCTACCACTAGGGTCTCTATTCCAGGCCACCACTCTTTATGTCTCTCTCTGTGTTCTAAGCCTATGCGTCGTTACTCTTCACTATTGTCTTAGTTATGCTTGACTGTTCTGAGCATATACTCCCGTATATCCATCCACATCAATGAAAAAGATGGTGAACAGGGTGGAGTCAAGATAGAGCTTCCCACCTTAAGATGCACCATCCACTCCTGGAAGATTCTAAGAGTGACCACTGAGCCTAGATAAATTATACTGTCTTTGTGTTCAGCTCACATATCTTTCAACTTGCCTATGAGGAAACTAAGGAACAATCTTGTCAAATACTCTGCTGAGGGCTATATGGTACCCAACTCACACATATTTTTGACAACTTAAAATGATAAAGGGCCATCTATTTGATGTCTATCCATTCTCTTTAATAAACTATCTCTGTTCAAATACATCTGTTTCCTTTTCTATGTGCACACAAAGCAGCCCTTTAACAACTGAATTCAGAATCCCACCTGGTTGTGACCTGACTCACTGGCATCTAGCTCAGAATTCACGTTTCTGGAAATCAAAATGGCACATCTGTTTCTAGGCCCCTTCCCACTTTTAGCTGTAGAAAACTTTTTGCGAAACAGTTGACAGGGACAGGGCCCTCTCATTTCCAAGCTTTCTACATATCTCGGAATATTTATAATTCAGGGAGAAATCCCGGACTCACCTGGAGGAGGCAGCTACGTGGCAGTCTTGGGAAGGAGACAGCACTCGGAAATACCACCACAGCCAACCCATCAGCATTTCCTCCACATCCACGTTTTCCTTTTGTGTCCTTCCACACAAGCACTTCTAGCCCCATGGGACTCTGGATTCCCACAGATCCACCGGTTCTCCAGGAACCCCTACCATCAAACTGGGTGGAGTGGAGTGGAGGTGCTACAGGCATCAGGTGGTAGAAGCCAGAGGTGCTGAAAAATGCCCTACAATGCACAGGACAGCCCCTGCCACAAAGAATAGTCTCAAATACCTAAAATATCAATAGCGAGAAACCCCACGGAATTTCAACCAGAGCTTCTAGTTTTCAACCTCTCGCACACACCTCCTTTGGAATTTTGGTCTGTCTGCATCTCAGCCTCCTGGATGTCCTCTCCAGCACCCTGGCATCTGCGCCACTCCACCCTCATGAAGCTCTTCTGCCCTGGACCTCAGACACCCTCTCTCATGGTCTCACCCAGGCTTGCTACCAGCAAGAACCACAGTTTCTAGGGTCTAACTGCCACCCCCACCCCTGCCTCCCCAGCTCAGTAGGCCTTCACTCCCGTGGCTCCTCTATGCCCTGAGTTCCAGGCCATCTGACGTCCAACCTGCTCACAACCCACGGTTTTTCTTACACAGCTGGGCAGCATCCCACACGACTTGAAACTCACCTTTGTAAGTTTCCCTTCTCCCACCATCTCTCCTGAGTAGGAAGCCCCAACTTCACTGACTTCCAGCCCTCCAGCTGCTCAGCACTGTCACGGGCCAGGGCTGGGAGAGGGTGGTGCCATGCACACCGGCCGCCTCTGCGTGGTCAGTGTACCCCTCAGTGGCCTCTGGCCTGCTCTTCAATCCTACCTCACTTCTGCAGTAACCCACTTCCCACTCTCCAAGGGGCTATTTCACAGCTTCTTCTCCCACTTCAAACACCCCACGCCCCACACCATCCCCATGATGACCTCACTTTTCACTTCACTGAAACCAAACCAAACCAAACCAAACCAAAAACCAAAAGCATCCATCAGAAGAGGACACCCTCCACCCCGCCCTGCCCCAGCCTGTCCCCAGCAGTCTCCATGGGCGCAGGACCCCTCCCCTGGGAACTGGATGCTCAACCACCCTCGCTCACCCAGCACCCGGCACTAAACATGAGCTGTCATCTCACATTTTTTTTCTTTTTTTTTGTGACGAAGTCTTGCTCTGTCGCCAGGCTGTAGTGCAGTGGCGTGATCTCGGCTCACTGCCACCTCCGCCTCCTGGGTTCAAGAGATTCTCCTGCACCACGCCCAGCTCATTTTTGTATTTTTAGTAGAGACGGGTTTCAACATGTTGGCCAGGATGGTCTCCATCTCTTGACCTCATGATCTGTCCACCTTAGCCTCCCAAAGTGCTGGGATTATAGGCATGAGTCACCACGCCCGGCCCTGTCATCTCACATTTTTAACACAACTCCTCTCCCTTGGCCACACACCTCCACCCTGGACATCTGACTCCTGCCCTTGTTTAAAGCACAACTCCCTAGGGCCTGTCCCTCTGCACTGCTGTCCACGGCTGGCCTCACTCCAATCCCGCTCACATCCCACCAACCACTGGTGTGTCCCTGCTGGGGCCAGCGGCACCCTGCAGTTGCTGCATCAGTGGACAAGGCTCAAAGCAGTCACACCAGTCTCAGCAGCATCCACACAGCTCATCCCTGCCGCCTTAGATGGGGAGCCGTGTTGAGGGGTTCTGCTAGGCAGGCAGAAGGGACACCAGGAAGTTTTAGACTCCAGAAGCCAAAGGAGGAAGCCCCAAGAGAGGCCTTCCCCAGGCTGGCCACTGGTGCATCCAGCCCCTCCCGGCCCCCTGAACTCCGTGGCTCTCTCCACATGGGGACACGACATGCTCCATGCGTGTTTCTTTGTTTACGGAACATCTTCCCTGTGAGCGCTTGAGCTTCAGGAAGGCGAGCCTTTGCTCATCCTCTTCACCAGCACACATCCTCCCTGAAACATATTCGGGATGAGTAATGGGGTTCGATACGTATTTAAGTTTTATGAAAGAACTGACCTCTGTGTGACAGGCACTTGCGCGGGCGGATGGAACAGACCACTTTCTGGTCTATCATACAGCAGTGTATCAATTTCGCGACTTAGTTTTAAAACTAGTCACAAGCACGCTTTTGTGCCAAACCACTGTCCTATGAGTTTCCAACCATTTGGAATCTATTTTTAGGCGAACGACTGAGTCCATGAGTGAAGTCTATTGACACAGAGAAAGCATCTCCCTGTTGAGTGTCCCCACGCACCAAGCGTGCCCTAGGAGCCGGCCGCTGTCAGAGAATAAAGGGCAAGACCCCTGTCCCACGGGGCTGATTTCCAAGGAGTGAAGAGAATGCCTATCAAATTTCTTGCTTGATGCCTTCCATAAAAGACGATTTTTCTTGGGCCCTGCTACTTGAACAAAGAAGGAAGAGGGGAATCGCATCTCCAGCAAGCACGCAGATGGCAGGGGCCACAGGTGCGGGGAGAAGTGAGGTACGGAAGAGTCCGCACGCTCACCTGCACTGGACCGAGCAAACCCTGGCCGCCTCCAGCCACCCCAGAGAATGGGACCAACAGGGAGATGAAGGTGTCATTGCACCAGGAGAAAGCCCAGGAGAGGGCTGGGGAGACAGAGAACAGAAAAATGTGAGCCTTGTCCTGGCCACTGCGGGGAGAGGGAGGCAAGCTTTTCAGAGGACACAGAGTTGTCATGGGATAAAAACAACGGCGATCTCAAGAATGGAAACAGAAAGCCAGGCCAGCATTCATGAGCTCCTCGCAATCGTCCTCAGGAGGCTATGACTCGAGTAACTGATGTGTGCAAAGCACCCGAGATCCTGGAAGCAGCACCAGCCCACGCTCCGATCTGCTGCTCACAGGGCTGAGATCTTCCAAGGTGGGTCGGCAAGCACCCTCCCTGCCCCCGTTTGGAGGCACGGAGTTGAGGCAGTGACTTTCCAGGCCATGCTGCAGGCAGGGCAGGGTGCATCTCTGCCCACTGCGTTCTCCTACAATGGCAATGCTCCAACACTCCATAGCCCAGGCCCTGGACATCTTACTCCAACTTTCTTGGAGACGACACTGGAAGGAGACAACCAGTGGCGCCTGACCACTCAGAGGTGTGGTATCTACGGTGGCCCAAAAGGGAGGCACTCAGGCCCTTAGAGAAGCCACGTGCTCTGGGCTGGGGCGGGTGGGAGCAGGTTTGGCAGGAGTGGACAGGCAGCCGGCGGGGAAAGTGGCACAGCTTTGACAGGAGGAAGCTCTGGTGCCAGTTCCAGATGCCTGCCTGTGGGAGGGCCCGGCTGCAGCAGCAGGGGCACCGGCTGCACGAGGGAGTGGCCACCATGCTGCTGAGAAGGTGATGGCGGGGTGAATTAGGATGTGAACTGAGGGGGGGCTGTGGCAGGAGACAGAAGTCGGGCAGGAAGTGTGACCTGGGACTCAAGACCAGTGAGGACCGACCAGAGAGGACCCACCTGGAGGCCAGGCCCTGACCTCTCCTGGGCTGGGTGTTCTCATGGCAAGAAGGACCAGGTTCCCGTCCACTGGGCGCTGAGCTCGGCCACGGGAATATGAATGCCCCTGGCTTCTAGGTCTCGAGAGCTCCCTTTCAAGGAGTTAACATTCCCCTGGTTTAAAATACGAGCAATCACAACGCACTAGGCTTCCACGCTGTGCTTTTCCATTCCAACTACTCCCCTCGCCTGACAAGGTATTCCTCAAATTGAAGAGGCCCCGAAAGCCCCGCCTGAGACACTGTAAATGAGCTCCAGCCGGCCCACGGAGCGCCATCCGCTCCTCCTGGCTGCATACAAAGAATGCATTTTATTTTGTATCAATTACCGGGCACCGGGACAGATGACTACTGTCGACGGCGTTAAGTGCGGGAGGGGAGAGGCGAAGAGAAAAAGGCCATGCCAAATTAAAAAAGCGAGAGCCTCATTACTCCACATCTAAACCGCTCTGACGGAGGGACTTGGGGTCCCGAGCCGCGCGGCGCTGAGCCGGGATGGGCCCGCACCATCCCGCACATTCAATGTCAGCCATTAGTTCTTCCCAATCGGGCATCAATGTTCAACGCACACCCCAAAAAATATATAATACGAGCAATAATGATCACAATCTGCAGTCTCTCCGAGCCTCGGAACGTGAAGTATGAGTCAAAGAAGCAGTTTCACTTTTCACTCGGAGAGCTGACAAGCATGACTAGAGGGGGAATAAAATAACATTCCGTCCGCATAAATATCAAGCAGCCTGCTTGAGACTGATGGGCCAGGAATGTATTCTTAGCTATCATTCCGGCAGACAGGCCCAAGGACACTCATAACTTATTTTACAATCATTTAGTTTCAGCTCAAGTGGAAAACGTGACAACTTATCTCTGCTGACAAGATGCCATATCGAACCTTACAATTAACTCTCCTCCGATTATCTGCCCAGCCGATCATTAGCTGGGCAGTTTTTGATGAACCATTGCAGGGAGCTCGCCTTGGTGAGGGTCGTCGCCAGGTGTGCTGATAGGTTTTTGATATCCCGGGTGATATTCAAGAGATGAGGCTCCGTGCTTGTGATTCTCATGTCCCTCGCGCTCCTGAGGGTCTCTAAATGTGTCTGCTGGGGGAGGTGCTGGGCGTAGGTGCACCTGACCTCTGCAGGCCTCCCTGCTGCAAGGACTCCCGCTGTTACTGCTGCCGTTAGCAGGGCCCTAATACCCTCCCAGGTCAGATCTTCCCTGACCCTGGAGCCTGGATTTCAGGGAGTGCAGGGCCCTCCAGAGACATCTCCAACCTCTCTCCCTCAGGGGGCTTAGTTTGATGAGGGGCGAGCCAAGAATTTGCCAGAAGGAGGCAACACTCACTCTGGGAGAGCTGCAATGGTTCCCGAAGGGTTGGCTGTTAATTTTCTACATGTTGATTAAAGATACAAAATGCTTTAAAACATGTTCATAAGAAGCATGCCTCTATACGGAAAAAAAAGGAAAGAAAGACAAAAGAAAAGAGAGAGGAAAATGCTAAGCACATGTGTATCAGCCCCCTGCCCCCGCTGGCTTCCACCCATACCTTAATCTACCTATTTGGCAGTGTCAGGTACATGACTAAAAATCCTTTTTTGTTTGGTATTAAAAGAATTTAAAATTATCAAAGACAGGCCCATTTGTAGGTGCCAGGAGGGGAAATCAGTTGAGGGCTGAAGCCCCCTATGAACTCAAGATGAAGTCGTTGTAGGAACTCGTAAATTAAAACACACTTCCTTTGATACACGGCCAACGATATAAAGCTAATTTGGATCTTTAATAAGGGCTCTGTTCTTTCTGAAGCTTACAGAGATGTGTAGGCTGGTAAATAAAGAACAGGCCACCTTTGCCATCCAAGGAAATCACAACATCCTGGGTCTCTGTTAAAAGGTGAGTGTGAAGTGAGGTTCAAAACCTCACCCCTTCGCACAGTCCTTTTGACGGGAGCTTTCAGCGGGAGGAGGTTGACTTGAATTCCCCATCTCTGAAGATGTTTCAGAGACTGGCATTATTGTCCCTTTCCCTTTGCCGCTCACACAGAGGTACACAATGTCAGAGGGGCAGCGGGGACACGACAGGGGGCCCAGGAAGATGACAGGTGTTGGCGAAAGGAAAAGACAACACAGTGTTAGACCGAGTTATAAAAACGGTGAGGAAAGGAATACAATAGGAGGAGCCAGAAGCAAGAGAACACACAGGAGAGAAGAATTGCCTACTCGGGCCATTTTCAGTTACGCCCAGAGATATCTCTAAATTAAGCCTTGTCAGTAGGAATTTAGGAAATTTGATCTTCCATTGAGATGAGGACCCTGATTACTGAAATGTGTTTATAAAGCCTTACAAAGAAAAAAACACATATTCTGACCACCAATTCGGGAACAGAGTTTCTTTTTTGAGACGATGAAAATGTTCTGAGATTGACTGTAGTGATGGTTGCAGGTATCTGTGAGATACTAAAAACTACTGCATTGCACCTGTTAAATGGGGGAAGTGTGTTATGTGATTTTTATCTGAATAAAGCTGTTTAAAAAACAAGAAGAAAATGGGAGAGGTCGTTGTGTTAAATGCTACAAAGCAATTACATAAGGAAGATTTTAAAACGTCCACTGTACGGTCTAGTGAGATGGGGGAGAGGGTCAGAGGGGACGGGAGGGGGACTGGGTTCCCCCAGAAACGGAAGCTAAAGACCATCATGAGACTTGGGCCATGAGCTGAGTCTGGATGAAGAAATGGACGTGGCTGTCTGGCCTCCAGCCACCTACCAGGATCTGGCTCTACACAGATGACCCACAGTCTTGAGCTGCTCATGGGGCCCTACCCTGAAGGGGTGTCCCCAGCCTCCTCCTGACCACAGGCGGGACAGCCCTGGGCTTCTCAAGCTTCTCTGTGTTCTCGCCTCCCAGGTCATACTCCTCTGCTCTCTCCTCTTGGTTCCTGTCACTTCCTTTGCACCCCATCCATTTCCTGGTATCTCTCCTTTCTTGTCCACTACAACAGTTTTTTTTTCATGCCAGAGGGCCAGCTGGCGCCGAATGGCATCATCCAATTTGAAGGGATGACAGAAGGAACACAGAGTGGCCAAGTGAGGCAGAAAGCCTGGGGAAGCCGTGGGGAGTGTGACAGAAAGGAGCATGCTTGGGAATGCAATGCCTATCAGAAATTTATAGTTAAGGCTCAAAAATCAAATTGTTCTCTAGCTGATTTTTAGCTGAATGCAAGCTGCACAAAGTTTGAATTAACATGGTGAACTCCGATAAATGGGAAGGCACGATGCGCAGCGCTGTTAGGTGGAAATGAAATCATTTCGAGAGATTCCCGCTTCTCCCCAGCCTCTTCTCTTTTTACATAATCAGCCACTACCATTTCTCAAGTTGGGTGCTCAGATCTGCTAAATTGAAAAGAGATTCTGTTTCACGTTTGAGGGTGAGCAGGCTGGGGAGAGACTGAGCGCGTCTTGCAGAAAACTCAATTAAATCAGGAAGGTAATTAGATGTAGGAGCCCTCTCTGATCACATAAATTTCTCATCTTTAGAAACCTAGCTGTTTCTATGAAAAGTCACATGCAGTCAAATGACCCACCGCTGCACAGGAAAGCATCGTGTCTGAGTGGGGAAGGTGGGCTCCTCAGGCCAATACAGCGAGGGGCTTTGTCCAGGGTCCTGAATGCACCTGGCCACTTCAGTTTGCTCAAGGTACAGCAATACACCAAACTCGGGCCGCTGCTTCGAAGTACATCCCTGCTCTTATCTACTGACATCATGTGGTTTGAAAAAGTGTTGGTGTCCTCAGCTATGGGAAAACCTGATATGCAGAAGCCCAGACTCAAAAAAGAGGCAGTTTGGTTGTGAGATATCATCCCATGGGTTGAGCGTTAAATGTCATAAGAAGATAAGTAATAGGATTCTTTTCTTCTTTAACATCATAAACAGCAGAATATGCTTTGGTTTGCTTAGTCAGTTCCCTGCTGCTTAGATGGATTCCAAATTTTTGACCATAAATCAGTACTTCTGTGTGTTTTCAGTAATTAGAATTATGACTTTGGGGCAGTTTTCGAGACACAGGCTCATGAACATGAGCATTCGTGGGGTTCTGGATACATGCTGCTGAGCCAAAGTTCTGTGCTGCTCCCACCAACGGTGTGTGAGGATGTCCAAGCTGTGTGTCGCTGGAGCCGACACGTCTGTTACACTTCAGCTCCCACCCTGCCCACGTGCTGAAGGAGAGGTCCCTGCTCCTCAGGACAGCCCACACCCAGAGTACAAGAAGGAAGCAGATGAAGGTCAGGGAGAAAACTGCATGGTGCTCCATGAACTGGAACCGCACAGACTCAAAGGCAGCTCCAGCCCCAGCCTAACCACCCGGCCACGTGACCCTGGGCATGTCATCTCTTTTAGCCTCAATTTCTTCACACAGGAAATGAACAAAATAGCACCCCTGAACCTCTACCCTCAACTGGCCTCACCCTACTCTTGCGCTCTTCTCCATCTTGGTCAACTAAGATGGCCAAGAGCCAGTTAAAGACTAACTAAGGCAACTCTACCCTCCACGCCAAACCAGTGGGAGGCAGTGCCATGTGGCCCATCTACCATGTGCTTGGTGTGGGGCTAGACAACATCCAGACACATGGAGGGACAGAGAGACCCACACCCTGGTCAGGCTGTCTCCTAGGAGCTGCGATAATAGCAGTAAATAAAGCTCCTGCCCCAAAGAGCTTAGGTTCCAGCAAAGGGAGAGAGTTAATAAGCATATATATGAGTGCATATCGATCACGGGGAGGGATGACAAGTGCTGTGGACAAAACTGAAGGACTCACAATGGGGTGGCAGGTGGAGGCGGGGTGGCCTGCCCTTCAGTGGCACAGGAGGCAGCCTCTCTTCCCAGCTCCCTTGGACACTGCACCCCTTTCATGGCCCTTAGTGTGCTATGATTGCTTCTGTGGATTTCTCCTTTATTTGGCTGTGTCCCTCTGATTTTTTTTTTTTTTTGAGGCAGAGTTTCACTCTTATCGCCCAGGCTGGAGTGCAATGGCGTGACCTCGGCTCACTGCAACCTCTGCCTCCCGGGTTCAAGCGATTCTCCTGCATCAGCCTCCCGAGTAGCTGGGATTACAGGCATGTGCCACCATGCCTGGCTCATTTTGTATTTTTAGTAGAGAATAGAAGAAACGGGGTTTCTCCATGTTGGTCAGGCTGGTCTCAAACTCTTGACCTCAGGTGATCTGCCTGCCTCAGCCTCCCAAAATGCTGGCATTACAGGCATAAGCCACTGTGCCTGGCCTGATTTTTAAAAGTGCATTTTCTTTTCCAGACAATGTCTCACTGTCACCAGGCTGGAGTGTAGTGGCATGATCATAGCTCACTGCAGCCTTGAACTCCTGGGCTCCAGCGATCCTCCTGCCTCAGCCTCCCACAGGTGTGCCCCACCATGCCATGATAATTTCTTTGTAGAGATGGGGTCTCACTATACCTCCCAGGCTGGTCTCAAACTCCTAGCTGGAGTGATCCTTCTGCTTTGGCCTCCCAAAGCACTGAGATTACAGGTGTGGAAAAAATTTTCTTTACGGATGCTCAGTGGCCAGCAAGCACCATGCACAAAATAGGTGCTCCGTAATCAAGTCTGTCAAGACAAGGAGGTGCCAAGTCGGACCACTGCAGCACAAAGAACAACCAAATTTGAGTAATGTCTTTGAAATGCTGGAGGGAAAAAAATGCAGTATACTTCTAATTGTCTATTTAAGGCTTAGGAGTGTTGAATATTATTTAAATACCAGCTAAGAAATCTGTATGAAATATCCTTGCAGTTTGAACATTTTGGAGAATAAAAAATTAACATATCATAATGATAAATGACATCTTCTTTTCCCTTGGCCATCACATGTAACCTCTTGTTATGTCAGAAGCAACTGTGGGAACCATCAGGGTACTTTTTTGGGGGGTTAAATCAAATGCTAATTTGCAAAATTCATTCCCCCTTATCTGTCCTCATAGAAATATTTTGTAAACACCTAAAATATTTGAAAAACTTCTTGTTCCAGGTGATTTCATGACTCTCTCCTAAACTGTGGACAGGAAGTTTCATTATGAAAAGGGATCCTTGTGACTCCCAAGCCTTTATTGGAGGTGGGTGGCATGTCCCAGTCAGCGAGGATGGCGATAGCATCGTGGTGTCAGGTGCCTCATACGGAAGGCCCAGCCACTTGAAAGAGAGGCCGTACGGGTCCTTCCGCCACACCTGGCTCTAACAATTGCCCCAGTCAACGGGCTGGAGGTCACAGAGCAATACTCTGGCTCTTGGAGCCGCCCAGTCCATAGGGCAGCTTTGAGGGCTTGGGTTCCACTGGTAATTTATCCACAGTGACCCTGAACAGAAGGCCCGGGGGCTGAGCTGAAGGAGGGGATGCAACTGCTCAGGACCACCAGGATGGTGAGGCTCAGCACTGGAGGGACACGATCTTGACGGCACACTCGAAGGCTGTGTGCGCGGAAACTCCAGATATTTACAGATATGATCAACAACTACCCAGGGCCACTCAGGGGGAGGCACTGTTTAAGGCCCTGGGGAAACAGTAGTGGAACAAAACAGAATATTTCCAGTTTAAAAAAAAAAAAACACAGATAAAATTTACAGTGCAAACGCTTCACACTAATCCAATCCTAATTCTATACTGATACAGATTGACTTATAGACACGGGAACTCAAAATATATTTGTCTACATTTGCATCATGAGCTGCCTGGGGCACCTATCTAGTACCTGGATAACCTTTTAATGGTATAAACATTTTTGATAAAAATACCGGAAAAAAGTCCGCATATTTAAATTTGAGGGTTTGGCTGATGAAATTTTTTTTTTAAAAGGTATGTTATGACTTCTTTGACAGCCACTGAAAAGAAAATATTTTTCTCTCCTGCTGTTTTAGGATTTTGCTGGGCTGCTGCAAATGACTAATGACTGTGCTGCATATTTTATGTAGATTCTGAGGCTGGGGTTCACCTCTAACTTCCTCTGCTTGAAAACTAGATATTATCAGCCCATTCATGTCTCTGACAAGAGGCAGGTGAGCTCTGCTCAGCACATTCACATCAATAAGGAAGTTGAAACATGAGGTCATCTGTACACTGAATACTGGAATCAATCTGATGTGGTGTTAATGAGAAGATGAGGCTTATGACCTTTCATTTTTGACTACACTATTAAACAACTGTATTTAAAAATAATTTATCAGGTCACAAATACATAGCAGGTAGGATGACAGAAGGTTCCCCAACCAGATGGTTAAATGAGGAGATCAGGGTGGACCATTTGTTTCCACCAAAAATCTGTAGCTAAGACTTCCTCTTGAAAGGAACCTGACAGTTTCCCGCACTTATGAAGCTCTAAGTTTGGCTGGTGTAAAAACTGCCTGTGTGTGACGGGACTGGGAGACTGGCGTGGTGTGACTCATCTGCACCCCAAGGCTTCGGTCATCCAGGATAGGAGGAAATGTTTATTTTGTACCAACAGACAACGAGCGATTCCCAAGAATGAATCGGTGAGAAACAAAGGCTGTAGCAAAGGGCACTGACACGAGCCACCTTCACCAGGGTGACATCTGTCTTTCCTGGGACAACCTCCGTTTACGCCTGTCTCTCAGTGCAATTATTAATATGTGGTCATGGCAATCTTAAACCAACCCTGCAATCATTCCAAAAAGAATGAGAAGAACAAAGTTCAGAGAATATCTAATAATTTTGACTAAGCTTTGGGCAAGTAAGAGGTTTGAAAACCTGCTACACATTTTTCAGTTCCATGCTACTCTGTCTCACGATGACTGACAACATTGTCCATAATCGTACCTGGGGCTGGTAAATGCTGGAAAAGTTTGTAACATGAAAGATAATTTGAATGTGCTGTGGACATCGATCGAGTATTCTACTTGGGATAACTATCTCCACCAACACCTCCACTCGTGAGCATCTTCATCCGCAACTGCAGATCAAAGTCCGAAGTGTCTTCTAAAGCACAGCCTTTTAAAGCAGCTCCATCACAGTGGCCAAATGTGTCTTCTTTATTTTGTATTTTCCACAAAATAAGAAATCATTCAGAGTGCAACCTCTAGAATTAATGATATTTAAAAACTAGAATTAAATTTACTTCCAGCAAAAAACTATGAGTAATTCACCATTACTATTAGATACTATCAGAACATCCTTTTTTCAAAAAAGAACTGACTTTGTTTGCACCACCAAAGTTTTATCATATTATTTCTACTAGTGTCTTGGAATTTGGGCTCTGTCCTAGCCAAAAAAGAAAGTGCTTGGAGATCCTGAGTTACATTTGCTGTGAGTTTAAAGCATTTCCTTTATCAAGCTAAAATTTTGTTAATATAGTTCAGTCAGATACTGTGGTTGATCTTTAGGGAAAATTGCTTTAAAATAAACTGAAAGGTGAGATTGTGCTCCAAAATGTAATAATTGACATTTTTCTCTTTTTCTTTAAGCAAAACCCTGACCTCCTGTGGCTGCTGGAAGGGTCAGTGGTGGATGTGGCAGGAAGTAGAATCCTGGCCAGCTGGCTATTCAGCAGAGAAAGCTCTGGCCATTCTTCCCTACAGAGGCCTTTCATCCCCTGGGGTGAGGTTAAAATCGTAGGTGACTATCCACCCACCTCTCAGCCAGAATCAGGGTCCCTCCCTTCCTTCCCAGCTCTGCCAGCCCCCAATCCTCAGGAGTACATCCCTTTGCTCCTCCCGCAATTCCTGTAGGTTCCCACCAGCCATAATTTTATCTTGCATACACTCCCGGCATTTGCTCCTGCACACACACCCTGTGATGTTCTATGGCACAGCCATGGCCAGGTCTGGCTGGCTGGCTCCTGCTCTTCTTTGCAATTCTGTAGCTCACCAGCCCAAGTCCCTGTGCTGGGCTGGGGAAACCTGGAGTCACCACTGGGAGAGAAGACTTTCCGGGGGCACTCTGGGCATGAGACTGGCGGGAGATTCTTATTCCAAATCTGTCCAGGATCACTGGGGCCGTAACTCAGGCTAGACTTTCACACTCACCCCATTTTCTGTGCTCTCCAACTCCAGCATGGACCTTCACCCATCCCAACTGGCTTTTCCCAGCAAACACCTCACTCTCTGTGTCCAAGCATCTTCCAGCAACCCTCCAAGGAGCCGCTTCATTGCTATTTTTAGTGTCTTCCCAGACTTCCCAGTGCTGGCTACAGAAAAGGAAGAAACAGGTGCAGTTTCTTCCACGAAATTCCAGTTAGTTTTCTAGTTCTAGATCCACGATACTTTTGCTTAGGCAAGGAAGTCTATTTTTCCTGGCAGAACTTTCCATTCTGCATGAGCTGTGACTCTGGCCTTTGGTACTGTGGTGATCAGAGACAAGCACAGGGTCCACGTGCTCGGGGCTGCGGCGTGGCTGGGGTAGCTCAGCCGCAGGGCTGTTTATGCAGCTGGACCAACTCATGTTTTGCTTTTATTTTATGAGGATAAGTGGAAAATGGAAATATTTTAACTGATATTAGTGAAAAGAGCATGGCGCTCATAAGCTTACTATGCAAAAGAGGCACAAAAAAGGAATTTGCTAGGCATGCTCAAAGCGGCAAATCTATACAGCCTTGGGTGTTCGAGGGATTTAAGCAGATCTGTTCAGTTGTGAAGAAAGAGACTAAGATGATGATCTGGAGACACGGTGCAGAAGAACAGGCTGAGAAGTAGCATAATCAGGAATTTCATGGTATTTTTCAGCTCCTTGGGAAGAGTACCCCCTGGCCACTGCCCTCTTTTGAAGTGGTATGGCAGCACTTCTTACCAATTCAGCTTCATAGGTGTTCCAGAAAAAAAATTATCATGGAAATTACAGGTTGAGTATCCCTAATCCCAAAATCCGAAATGTTCTGAAATCTGAAAATTTTTGAGTGCCAACATGATGCTAAAAGGGAATGCTCAATGGAGCCCTTCGGATTTTGGATTTTGGGTTTAGGGAGCTCAACGTGCATGTATGAAAGAAGGGGCCTTCCTGTATTTGACTGCACATCAGGTACTTTTCAAAAACCTATCTGCTCATGCCATGCTTGCCTCACCCAGGGAGAAGGGGCCGGGGCAAGAGAGGATTCAGAGCCCTGCTCCCCATCTAGGCAGGTGAAAATGTTCACTGACTATTAAAAATTATAATTTGCTTAATCTAACTAAACTGTAAGTTGTGATTCATCGTATTGTGGACACTGCGTTTGTAAATAACTCCAGATAACACTGGAATGCTGTCTGCTTTACTGGACATGGGACAGGCTCTGCAGAGCTGCACCGTGATTTGATACCTGGCTGCTCTGGGTTGAACTGGGTCTTTCCATACACCTGTCATTTTCTTGACTGTGTGGCCAGTGGGAGGATGGGGGCCAGGATCCTAGCATTCTGACTCTGGCCTGACACATGCCTCTGCCTGGCTGCTGTGCCCTGACTGTCCCCTCCAAGTCTCAAACACCCGCCTCTGTCCACCCTTCTCTATCACGGCCAGCTGAGGACCCGTCTCTAGCACCACAAAGACAGACTCACTGCACTCACTTTTTAAGTTAAAGTTTCAAACTAAACATCCCTACTGCCAAAGCGGACATGGAAATTCTCAAGTGTTCACCTCTCAATTTGTATTCTCGTTATGAAATTCGTATTTTAAAATAACTTTATTTAAAACATTTTTAGGCCGGGCACAGTGGCTTACGTCTATAATGCCAGGAGACTTTGGGAGATGGAGGTGGGGGGAACACAGAAGCTCAGGAGTTCAAGACCAGCCAGGGCACGATGGTGAAACCCCCATCTCTACCAAACATACAAAAAATTAGCTGGGCATGGTGGCGCATGCCTGTGGTCCCAGGTTCTCAGGAGGCTGAGGTGGGAGGATCCCTTGAGCCCAGGAGGCAGAGTCTGCAGTGAGCTGAGATCGCGCCACTGCACTCCAGCCTGGGTGACAGAGTGAGACTCCGTCTCTAAGACAAAACAAACAAACAAACCCCCCCCCCCAAAAACCTGTACATTTTTAGATGAGTACGTACTCATTACTAAAAGCTGAAATGGAACAGGTAAAACAGGTAAAACTTCCCAAGAGTCCCATGCCCTCTTCATTCACACAGCCTTCATGTGGACACGTGCATTCAGGTGGGCACACAGGAAGGCCTGGCCTAGCTGGCCTAGCCCAACGTTCAGGCTTCGATCCGTACATCACACACCGGATCCTCATCACCTGCACAATCTTGCACAAGTTATTCAAATTATTTAGGACTCAGTTTAATCATTTAAAAATGAGGATAATAGTACCACCTCAGAGAACTTCAGCATAGACTTAACAAATAGTACCTATAAAGCATTTAATCCAGGGCTTAGACATTGGCAAACAGTAATGTTCAACTGCTCATTGTACCACCTAATACTTGGAAAATTCACTCCACAGAGGCTGACTGTGCCCCTACTGCTGAAGACACTGTTCTAGGCTTTGAGAATAGAGGCAAACAAGACAGTCCCTCTCTTTAGGAAGCTTAAATTCTGGTGGGGGGGAGATGACAGATCAGAAAATTGATCCAGCAGTCCCACTACTGGGTATCTACCCAGAGGAAAATAAGTCATTATACAAAAAGACACTTGCACATGCATGTTTATAGCAGCATAATTTGCAATTGCAAAAATATGGAACCAGCCCAAATGCCCATCAATCAACAAGTGGATAAAGAAAATGTTATATATATATATATATAATTATGGAATACTAGTCAGCCATAAAAAGGAACAAAATAATGGCATTTGCAGCAACCTGGGCAGATTTGGAGACCATTATTCTAAGTGAAGTAACTCAGGAATGGAAAACCAAACATGGTATGCTCTCACTCATAAGTGGGAGCTAAGCTATGAGGATGCAAAGGCGTAAGTGTGATACAATGGACTTTGGGACTCAGGTGAAAGGGTGGGCAGTGGTGAGGGATAAAAGACTACATATTGGGTACAGTGTACACTGCTCGGGTGATGGGTGCACCAAAATCTCAGAAATCAGGGCTAAAGAACTGATCCATGTAACCAAAAACCACCTGTTCCCCAAAAAACTACTGAAATCAAAATAAAAACCAGAAAAAAGGAATCACATTTCAACCAGTTAAGTAAAATATCTATATATAATTTTTAAAAAAGGAAAGGAAGGACTAGATGACAAAGGCTGCCAGAAGGTGACTGGTGGCATGCAGAAGTAAGGTGGGGAAGAAGGACATGGGCAAGTTTAAACTGGGGTCAGAAAGGCCTCACGGTGAAGGTGGTATTTGGTGGACACGAGGGTGGGGAGGGGTTCCCATGCATAGCAGGTGAAAAGGCACTGGGGTGGCAGGGATATGCCTGGCTTGGCAGAGGGGCGGGACCACACAGTGCCACCTCCCTGCTGATTCTTAGAACAAATGACGCCTGGCGATTTCAATGGCCAGCTTTCCAAGCTACTACATAGAAAGCAGCACTTGAATGGCTGCCTAGCCTCTCCTTGGAGGGGCCCCCAGTCCCCTACTGCTGGACACAGAGATTGTTTCTAGTTTCTGAACTGAGACTGTTTCTAGTTTCCACACTGAGAGTGTGGAAATTTAACCTATTTATACTTATTTTCTTGTAAATGCCATTAAGTACACGAAAATATTCTCTGACATGGAAAATTTTAATGGACATATTTATATGTTTAAGTGGAAAAGGCCTGGCCGGGTGCAGTGGCTCACGCCTGGAATCCCAGCGCTTTGGGAGGCCGAGGCAGGTGGATCACCTGAGGTCAGGAATATCGCTTGAACGTGGGAGGAAGAGGCTGCAGTGAGCTGAGATTGCACCACTGCACCCCAGCGTGGCTGACAGAACAAGACTCTGTCTCAAAAAAAAAAAAAAAAAAAAAAAAGGAAAAAAAGTCTATTATGATCCAATCCACTTTGGGGGAATAAACACATAACCACACACACACAAACTGGAAGGGTATACACCCCCAAAATTAACAGCTTTGTGTAGGACTGAGTTTTTTAGAAACCAAAGAGCTTATCTGCATTTTAAATGTTTCTACAATGTATTTTTTTTTTAATTAGGGGAAAAGTGCATAATTTGGATCTGTGTCTCCGCCCAGATCTCATGTCGAATTGTCATCCCTAATGCTGGCGGTGGGGCCTGATGGGAGGTGACTGGATCATGGGGGCAGAGTTCCCTCTTGGTGTTGGTCTCATGAGATCTGGTCACTTAAAAGTGTGTGGCAATTCCCCCCATATCGCCCCCACCATCACCGCCAGCCATGTGAAGTGCCGGCTCCCCCTCTGCCTTCTGTCATGATGGTAAAGTTTCCTGAGGCACCCCCCGGAAGCCAAGCAGATGCCAACATCACATTTCCTGTACAGCTTGTGGAATAGTGAGCTGTACACTCACTATAAATATATAATTTATTCTTTATAATTTATAAAGAAAAGAACAAAACCTCTTTTCTTTATAAATTACCCAGTCTCTGGTGCTTATTTATAGCAGTGTGAGAACGGATTCATACAGGTACCCACTCCCGAATCTAAGAGCTTTGTGTAGGACTGAGTTTTTTAGAAACCAAAAAGCTTAACTGCATTTTAAATGTTTCTAAAATTTAATTTTTTTTATTAGGGGAAAATGCAAAGACATTATTGTAAAATTAGCAAAGAGAAATGGTAGTTAACCCATATGCTAGAAGAAAGAGGCAGATTTGTAGAAACAGGCTGAAAATATGTGCAACAGATACCAACAACCTGCTGTTCTCCAGCCACGCACTGTGGCCTCCATTTAATGGTGGGACTTTTCTGCTAGTGCACGCGTTAACCATGCTTCTGTAATGAAAGAATTTTATTGGGAGGCCAAGGCGGGTGGATCACGAGGTCAGGAGATTGAGACCATCCTGGCTAACACGGTGAAACCCCGTCTCTACTAAAAATACAAAAAATTAGCCGGGTGCGGTGGCGGGCGCCTGTAGCCCCAGCTGCTCAGGAGACTGAGGCAGGAGAATGGTGTGAACCTGGGAGATGGAGCTTGCAGTGAGCCGAGATCGCACCACTGCACTCCAGCCTGGGCAAAAGAGCGAGACTCCGTCTCAAAAAAAAAAAAAATTTTTAAAAATGAAAAGCTTCACATAACACAATTTTAGGAAAAGAGAAAAGTTCTTTAAAAGGACAAATAATTTCTTTTTTAAAAAATTAATTGTCAGGAACTTGGATTAGCAAGATTTGATCAATAACCTTTTGGTTTACAATGTTACCGCTGTCCCCCAGGAGAAGGTCCTATGTAAAAGCCGGGTGCTGGTCCAGGTAATAACCCAAACCTTGACTGCTTCAGAAGGTGGTGTAGGATGATAATTTTTCCAGAACGTGTGGTCGGAATGGATGCTGCAGCCTCACAAATCTCATCTGGGGGCCTGACCCGCCTGTCTTGCTGTCGCTGCCACTGCCTTCTGATTGATGAGGGCCTGACGTGCCCCCGGACTCCAATTCCCCTCGTACCACCCCTATAAAGGCTCTTGCAAAGAGACACTGATGTGGTGCCTCTGGACACACAGCTAGCCAGATGATTTCAGATGTATCACTTTGGGTAGTGGAGATACTTATTTCACTTTCTGCATTAATGCAATGCTTGATATAGAACAAAGGATGGGTCAACAGCTGGTTTGAAGATGAGTTTCCCAACTTGGGAAGCTTAAAATGTGGAAGTACATAAAGAATTTGTAAGTAGATGGAATTTTCTGATTCTACTTCGCATTGGAAATAATTCTTAAGTGGTATGCTTACCCAGTTATAATTTAAAAATCCAGCAAAGGACTATTTATCTACAAACATCATAAAAATAGAGTACCTAAAAAGATAACTGGTAAGGTTGTTAACTTGATGAACGTTCAGAGATTAAGTCTTCTACTAGAGCTGAATTCTTGAACTATGACCAGATGGAATGATCATGTGTGAGAACAGTGTGATGTATTTATCGATAATTTGAAGCCCCCCATTCTGTTTTCTCAATGTAATTGTAATTGTTTCCTGTAAATAAGTATATAATTTAAGAGGATCTGAAATAGACATAGAAACATTTCCCTGCAAATGTAGTAAGATTTTAAAAATCCCACTGCAGAAATAATGTAGCAATTAAAACAGCATTTATAACTAAATATGTTTAAAATATTTCTTCTCATATAAAAGAGTAAAATTTTAAGTCATTTAAAGTAACCATCTGCTTCTGTGTGATATAAAATTTTTAGTATCATTGTATAATTAATATTAATATCACTTTCTGTTAATAACCTTATCTGTCACGTAATAAAGCCAAGATGTAACATGATATGTTCATTGAAAGAAGTTTAAGGATGCAAAACCAAAGTAACATACAAATCCTAACGGAGAAGCTGGACAGTGGGCTTTCTCAGCCACACCCCACCCGCTGTCACCCATCTCTGGCTGTCTCTCGATCTAGCCATGTTATAACCATCTTATAACAACTTATTCATTTTAAATACCACTCTTCTCCAACACTCATTTCTTCCATGCCTTTCTTTTTTCTCAATACCCCCCAAAATTTTAAGCGGCCGGGCACGGTGACTCATGCCTGTAATCCCAGCACTTTGGGAGGCCGAGGCAGGTGGATCACCTGAGGTCAGGAGTTCGAGACCAGCCTGGCCAACATGGCGAAACCTCGTCTCTACTAAAAACACAAAAATTAGCCAGGCATAGTGGCATACAGCTGTAATCCCAGCTACTAGGGAGGCTGAGGCAGGAGAATTACTTGAACCTGGGAGTGAGCCAAGATCGTGCCACTGCACTCCAGCCTGGGTGACAAGAGTGAAACTCTGTCTCAAAAAAAAAAAAAAAAAAAAAAAAATTAGTCCTTTACGTCTTTGCCTTTTTGCATGTGTTTATGAAATCTACAAAAGGAAGCGAAGGAGGAAATTAAAAAGATTTGACCAATTTTATTCTAACAGTTGACAAAGTCACCAGGCAGACTGACGTTTCCTAACCTGTTGGGTTCCTAGGTTGTGGAACTGAGCAAACCACAGAAACACAAAGTGAATATTTTCCTGTCCCAAGAGTTGTATAAAGTCATGTGGAAAAAAAGTCCTGTATTGCTTAAAAACGTACATTATAAAATCAGACATTCTAATGTTGAGAACACAAAAGATCACAAAGTTTTCTTTCCAGTTGGAGAAGCAGCACATATGTTTGACAAATCTTCAAATATATGTGCCTCTTGGGTAGCTGGGACTACAGACGCACACCACCAGGCCCAGCTAATTAAATGAATTTTTTTTAGTAGAGACAAGGTCTCTCCATGTTGCCCAGGTTGGTCTCGAACTGACAAATCTTTTTATATTGTACTACCTATTCATAATATGAAGCTAGGGTAGTCAATGATGCTTTCTATCTTTAAAAAAGTCCCTGTGAAATTGAAAATTTGCAGCTGCAAACATGGGGACTAAAAAATTAATAAAATGCTAAATAATTTTGTAAAATTTTAGACTTCCGTATGCTAGGAAATTTTTAAAATGTAGGTTTTTTTTTTTTTTAATAGACAGAGTTTTACTCGTTACCCAGACTGGAGTGCAATGGAGTGATCTCGGCTCACTGCAACCTCCACCTCCTGGGTTCAAGTGATTCTCCTGCCTCAGCCTCCTGAGTAGCTGGGATTACAGGCATGCGCCACCACGCCTGGATACTTTTGTATTTTTAGTAGAGACGGGGTATCTCCATGTTGGTCAGGCTGGTCTCGGACTCCCAATCTCAGGTGATCCGCCCGTCTCAGCCTCCCAAAGTGCTGGGATTACAGGTGTGAGCCACCACGCCTGGCCTAAAATGTAAGTTAATGACACATTGTTGTCTTGAGGCCAATGAGAAGTGACCTGACTAAAAATTGGGCCGAGCAAATGAGAAAGGAACCAAAGAACGAGATGCAAATTTCAGTGACAGCTCTACCCACGGCTCCTGGACTCCTGGAACCACGAGAATTGCAGGTTGTCTGCAGTGAGCCCACTCTGCTCTCGATTAACCCTGCCTGGCATGAGCTGTCTACACAGCAGATGATAACCCAGGCTGACTCAAGAGGGATCTTTTCAAATCTCATTCCTCTCTTCCCTAGGAGATGATGAGAGCAGTCACGGCTGGGGATATGAGCTTGGGTATTTCGAGTCTAGAGGAATGGTCAGGCCTATTTCAAGAGGAGTGCAGGGAGGATGGGACAGAGCTGAGTTCTGGGCCACATCTATCAGGGCATTCTGCTGGCTCAGGATCACGGGCAAACCTTTTTAGAATCCTTTTCCTCACTCTTCCAGACCAGGCTGGAATGCTCCTTCCTTCCTCCGTGCTTCGCCTTCAGTGTCCGCCCTTCTTACACCCTCAACAACAACACACCATAGCCGCACACACCCTTCCCTTTGCATGGATCCCACACACCCTTTAGCCTACTGAGTTCTTGGCAGCATTTCATTGGATTGGACCAACTGATGTGTCCATCTTCTCTGGGGTCATTTCCCAACGTATCCTGGGACACCACTGCATATGATAAAGCACTAGTTGTGTATTTGTCAAATGAATGGAATGAACGACGAACAGATACATTGCTGTGATGGTCTCAGCTGAAAACATGCTTAGTAATTCACACACTCATGCACGCACGACTTGACTTCAGAACGCGAACGTATGCCTCGCACCTGCTCACCCTCATTTTACTTTTCACCACCTGACAAAGCAGATTTCAATTTGTTTCCTTAGTGATTATCCGTCGAGTCTTCTTTTGCACCTAGAAAGACCTGGGAACTCCGTTTGGATTCCTGCTCCACTCCCAGGGCCTGGGCAGTGGGTGGCCACAGCAAGTGATCAATAAATACTTGTGGACTAAATGAAGTTATATATGAAAATAAATAATTGCTGTGAAATGTATCTAATCTACATAATCCCTATTAATTTACACCACTGACTTTACTTATGATTCAGGAACAGGCTAAGATGATCCAAGGTAGGAAACCCAGTTTCCACTCTAACTACTTATACTAATTTAAGAACCTGTTGCTGACACTGCTGCCAGTGTTTTCTGCTATAAACTGTATAAATTGTGACCAACATGCTCTGTCTTAAGGGGCAGCAACACTGGTTCTCTGTTAAGAACCAGTTTCTAAAGCAATATGCAAAGCATTAAGATACTTAAAAATTCAAAAAATTATATCATATAAAACTGGCGGAATCCTTGGAGCTCATTTTGCAAATCTAGCGAAATACACCAAGCCACCCCACCCCTGTCAACACTTGGACTATTCCTATTTGGGGATGCTATCTAAGTGTGCTCATTCACTAACTCAGCATAATTACCATGCAATGGCATTGTGATGACAGGATGGGCACAGCTCCAGGTACTCAAGAAAGTGGAGACAGACAAGACCCTGAAGCCCCTCTTTGTGATGGAGTTAGAATTCTTGCAGAAGACACATAAGCAAACAGGATCATTTCAGATAGTGACAGATGCTAGGAAAAAAAATTCAAGATGGCAGGGGCAGGATGACCACTTGTGACTGGGTAGGAGTCGAACAAGAATGTGCCCAGAGTAA
Source organism: Pongo pygmaeus (assembly GCF_028885625.2). NCBI lineage: Eukaryota > Metazoa > Chordata > Mammalia > Primates > Hominidae > Pongo > Pongo pygmaeus. The sequence goes on along the minus strand of NC_072384.2, from coordinate 136,548,773 downwards.
GTCAGGCCACAATACATGCTGAGAAAAACAAGAAGTCTGGGTAACCGCGAAGAATGGGATGGAGAGGGGCTGTCTGCAGTGATGTACACACGCTGGAGCTGACGTCTGGGCGGAAGCCTGAACTATCTGGTGGATGACTCATCCCAGATCTCAGCAGAGCTGCCGGCTGGAGCCATGGAGAGGCAGTCAAGAAACAGGGGTCAGACCAGCTGGGGCCTTGTCAGCTAGAAATCAAGAATCGGGAATATATTCCATGGGCAGTGGGAAGCCACTGGAGTGAGTGTGAGGAGTGGCAATCTGGCTTATGTTTTGTTTTTTTAAAAGGTGAATTTGGCTGCAGAGAGAGAGGACTTTTGGGAAGTAAGAATGATAGACCAGAGATGACTTAGGACTGATGCAGCAGAAGAACCAGGGGAACACAGAGGAGGTGGAGGTACGGGGCAAACCCAGCTGGTATTCTTGGAGGTCAAGTGGAGGGAACGAAGCAAATGAAGACTGTGAGGTGAGGCCGAGGGAGGGTGTGCACGTGATGCTTTGGGTGTGTTTTGAGCTACTGGGAGGATAGATGGTGAAAAGGTGGGTGAGAAACAGACGCTCTGGATAAAAGCTGGAGTTCTTCAAATATGCTGAGCGTGAGCCACCCAACTCCCTTCCGAGCAGGTAGCTGGTTACCTGTGTTCAATGCGGAGAGAGGAGTCATGGCTGGGGATGTGAACTTGGGTATCTTCTGAGTCTAGAGGAATGGTCAGGCCTATTTCAAGAGGAGTACAGGGAGGATGGGAGAGAGCTGAGTTCTGGGCCACATCTATCATCTGAGGTCTGCTGGTAAAGGAGGATGACACAGGGGGCAACCAGAGAGCAGCAGGAAAAACCCGTGTGTGTCTTCAGAGAAGCCCAGAGGAGAGAGGGTTTCAAGCAAGATGGGGAGTCAGCAGGGCTCCCACTATGAAGATTACCACGGGAACCAAGGGGTGCTCCTGGGACTGACACGGATGAGAGCAGTGTTGGAGTGTGCTGGGCTGACGACACATGGGTGAGGGTTGAAGAGAACGCGGGTGGTAGCTGGGGACAGCGAGGACAGACGAGTGTCCTGGAACGTGTGGTGAGAAGGAAAATAGAAGGAGAGGTGGAAACTGCAGAGGGCCATGGTGTTGGGGTGAGCGATGGCTGAGCAGGTATGTAAGCTGAAGGGAGTGATCCAATACCTGGGAGAAACCGCTGGGACAGGAGAGAGGGTGTCCACGGAAGCAGAATCCTTTGGAAGACGAGAGGTGATGAGTTCAGAGGTGGAGGGGATGCCCTACCCCATTTCCAAGCAGGAACAGATCACACATGGAAGCTCCAGAGGCTGGAGAGGCATGGGTTTTGGCATGGGAGAGATGGGGGCATCTTCCCGTTTCATCGGGAAAGGATGCAGAGGGCCTTCAGGCAAGGGAGAGGAAGGCAGAGATGCCAGAGGAGAAGGTTGGAAACAGTCGCTGGGAACTGTCTCACTGCATCAGACTACTTGGTGTCAAAGTTGTCTTTCCTGCAACTCCTACCCATTGCTCCCAGTTCAATTCTCTGGGTTTATACAGATTTTGTCCTATGACAATCAGGATCAGATTTTGTCCTATGACCACCATTCACACACATCATTTAGGTCCCTCTGAAAGAGCTTCTCAACCCCGGCTGCGCATCTGAAACACGTGCGGGACATTCCACTGCTTGGGTTCCACCCCAGGCCAAATGGACTAGATCTCTAGCTGTTGGCCCCAGGAACAAGTATTTTAAAAAATTGCCCCCAAGAATATAATGGGCAGCCATTGGACGATGCCTTCCCGAGAGGCTCCTCTCGCCCTCCCAGGTTTTCAGCCATGCTAGGTGTTGTGGGTTTCAGGCCCCTCTCCCCATCTCGGCCTCCCGCTTCGTGTGCTTCCCAGTGTGCCGATATCTTTCTCAAAATGTGGCCCCCGAAAGGATCCTCGGAGCCTTCAGAACCTCTCTCGTCCTCTTAGTGCAGAATGTAAGTCTTGACAGCGCTTCTGCAGACAAACCACACCCAGGCCTTCCCCAGCAGTGTCCGGTACTCTTGTTCCATTATCTGTACTGTTGGTTTGTTGAGCCTGAATACAAGATTTTATCTGTTTCACTTTGTTAGTTTCAACCCATTTGGTAGTCTCTACATCTGGAGATTTCAGTGTAGATTATGTCTCGGCTTGTGGCATCCACCCATCTGATGGCCTCACCTCCCTGTCTTCACATGCGCAGCAGGGGGATACGCTGCACACCCAGCATTCTTGGAGGCAGTCGGGTGGGTAGGAGAACAGCTTAGTGACAATTATGACACAGGCTGTTTGAATCTAGCCTTGACCACCGACCTGCTGCTGTTATAGGCCCAACTGCCCTCTGCCCCTGCTTCCTCATCTAAAACAGGGAAGGCTCTGGCACTCATCTCCTGGGGGCCTGTGCCCGGCAAGCAGCGAGTTCCATGAATGTCACATCATGTCAACACTGGTGGCAGCAGGACGGCCGCTGAACCGGCCATGCCCCCAGACAGATGCTCTGAGAAGCTGTGTGGAAAGCACCCTGAGGACCAGGCACTGCCCTGGGTTGGCTGCAGTGACCCTCCTGCAAACCAGAAACCGGCTTTCCTTTCTTTGGGAAGGATTCTTACTGAATTACCGTGCAATGCAGCAACCGCAGCTGGAAGGGGCCAAGGAAGCAAAACCTTCATTGTCCAGATCGGGGCTTCCTGACCGTGGCACCGCTGGTGTTTTGGCTGTGAGGGGCTGGTCTCTGCCCCATGGCACACTCAGCAGCACCCTGGTGGCTTCTACCCACTAGCTTCTAGTAGCATCACCCTCCCCTATGTGACAACCAAAAATGCCTCCAGACATCACGAACTGTCCCAAGGAGACAAAATCACCCCTGGTTGGGAGCCCCTGGAATAGGTGAAGACACGCCGAGGGCCAGAGGGCCAAGAGGTCTGGTCCAGGCACTACAGCAACTAGCAACAATATCCTTCTCTATTCCCTGTTTACAAGCATTTCTAAATTTTTTTTGCCTTGCAACAACATGAGGATTTCTGGTCTTCGGGCATGAAATGCGCTGCCCCCGTTCGGTTTTGATCATGGGGCAGCATTTCACTGTCCTCTGTTTCCCCTGGTCAGCAGCTACTGCTGAAAATAGCTGATAGGAAGGAACTAAGGAGACAAAGTACAAAGTTACAACATTCTGATTGGGAGGAAAAAAAATCCACCTTTCACCCCCTGTGTCCAGTTACCCCAGGACGCTTCTGCCTGCTCCTCGGCCACATGCAGAGAAAGGAAAGCAGGCTCCGAGCACAGAAGGGAGCGGGGTCAGCCTTTTAATTAGGCCGGCCAGCCTGTCGAGCCGAGCAGCCCCCCCGGCGGTGAGGCAGGGAGTGCCCAGCTTTGAGAGATGAGAGCCCAGGGGCCTTTAACACTGAGCTAAGCTGAAGGTTGATGACAACCCCCAGGGAACGCTTTTGAATGCCAGCCAAGATTTGGGAAGAATTGATAAAGGAAACTTCAGCATCAGTGAGAGAAGACAAAATGTCTAACCATCTTAGAACATACTTCCTTGAAAAGCAAGTGCTATCAAAAGACAAACAATTTTTATGATACGATGTTTTAGTACTAAGCATGCGTTTCTCCTTAAAAAAAAAAAATAGCAGAGGGGAATGATTATAAGCTTTGAAATCAGAAAGATCTGGGTTTGAATTTTGGCTAATAATGGTAAGTATGGTCTTGGTTTCTCAGCCTTTTGGAAGCTCAGTTATCAGAGATGATGATCCCCAAGGAAATGAGTGTTAGGTATGAAGGTCACGACAGGGAAGGCTGTCAACACAAGTATTTCCTCCCCATCACGCTTCACTGATACCCTCCCATCAAAGAAGCTTCCAGGTCAGAGACCGGCAGTATCACATTACCGCCGCCTGCTGGTCATGCACTAAAATTGTCAGTATAACATCCAAGAAGAGGAAAAAAATGCTCCAACTATGATTAAAATTGATGAATGGTGTGGACATGCTTGCTGGAAAGTGTGGTTCAAATGCATTGGCTCCGAAAGGAAGTGTGGGACAGACAGCTTCCAAAGCTGAAACTCATGTTTCGAACCCCCATCATCAAAATCGACGTGCAAAACATTTTTATAATGAGAAAAGACATTTAAAAGTTGGCAAAAACTCAAATGCTTTCCATTGAGTATCAGCTACTTTATAACCACAGAGTCTACTGGAAAGATACAATGATTACATGGCCAGAAGGAAACAGGGACCAGAGCATACACCCGCACACACACACGTGATACACTCCTTCCATGTGGAAGATGGACATGGTGTTTGTGCTCGATGGTGACGAGGCAGCGTGGTGGCCTGAGGGAGGCCGAGGGAAGTGAGGCTCAAGAGCCACATGGAAGAGTCATATGAAGAAATGCAGTATTAACAGTGATGGCCAGTCAGCGTGGCAGAAGATAAACTGTTGGACTGAAGCAATCGGGGATGGGGTGGAGCTATCAGAAGAACCTGACAGTCCAGGGTTGGGGGAGTGAGGCTGCCATGGCAACAGCATCAGCTGAGACCACCAGCTGAGGCTGGCCCAGCCAGGAGCCAGCGGGGAGGGCCGGGCCAGGCTCACCCAGGTACTCAGGAGGCAGGCAGGCAGGTAAGCACTCTGGCCCTGAGGACAGGTGTGATGCATCTCAACGTGCATCTTGTCTTGAAGTAAGACAAGATGGCTAAGTATGCTACATATGACACCCCCAGGGCCCCTGCTACCCTCAGTGATGCTGACTCGTGGCTAACACTTCTAGAGGAAATTACCTATGGAGGAAATGATTAATCAAAAAAAATTACAGGCTTCCAATAAGATTCAAGAGAACCCTCAGCCAATAGTTGTTGCAGAGATAATTGTTCTGAATCTATCAATAAAGCAAAGCTGCCCCTTCATTGACCGCAAACACCAATTTCTTTCACCCAGGATTATAAGTTGGTGTTCACGGGCTCACTACTGCCATTACGGTGATAAACAGTTTAAACCACAACAGGATCTGACATGTAGATCAATTCTGGGTCCATAAAGAATCTACACAAGAGGTTGCAGGACAGGAATTTACAGCCACCAGTTTTTATTCTCTCTTGCTGCAAAAATTACTTCTGTCAAACACTTAGAAGAGTGGGAAAAAATGTAAAAAAATTAATTTTTCATGTACTCCTGGAACGGCCTTTTTCAATGCAGAGGCTCAAGATGAATATGTTTCTGCATTTAAAAAATTACGCTCAGCAGCATGTGGTGCTCAGCAGAGGAGGGATCCAATCCTCCGTGCGGCTTGCAAGCCGGCAGACGGCAATTTGAAACCCTCAACCGAGCTGTCTGCATTTTCTCTAAGGGCAGATGCGGGTCTCATGTTAGCAACGCCAAATTATATTAGACATCTAATTTTAAACCTCAGGTACTTAAATGTGAAACCTTACAACAGTAATAGTCATAAAGCAGTGGGCATTCCATTTCACGAAATGGATTATTTTCTTCTTCCCTTAATTTAAGCAGCACCTCCTGTTTTGTAGGTTGCCCCTACAAAGGAATCTACCTAATTAGGAGTTTCTCACAGCTGCTTTAAAGGAAGAAACCCCGGGGGCACTGGTGTGTCTAGAGAGGAGACTTTTAAAAGTTCTCCAGAGCCAAAGTCTTAATTTAGGGTGGACATGGGGGCAGAGAAACAGTGAATCCCAATGTTGCCGTGATTATTATGTTTTAGAGTAAGAGTGTGCGACAATGGGAAGGCACACTTGCCAACACGGGCGTCTGTATTCCAAAGCTGCTTAGCCTCTCCCCATTCATTCCTGCTGCTAGCACAGAGTAAGCGACTCTGAAATCCAAACCAAAGACTAGGGATGGGGGCAGATACATTTAAAAAGGAAGTGGGGGTGGGGGGGACTTATATCACCAGCAACTTAAGAAGAAAGAGCATGACAGAAAGCTCTTAATGATGTTCGTTTCTTCTGTGATTATTTTCTAAGCCCTGCAGGGAATGTTTATGCCAAGGCTGAGGTCCTGAAATCCATTCATAAACACGTTTTCTTGAAGTTGTCCATCAGATCCTGTGCCCTGGTGTTCACTAAAAATTGCTGGGGTCTGGCCACTTGATGAATCAGCCCACTAAAGAGGGGAATGACGCGAACCAGAGGGATGCCAGGATGGTGCCCTCGGCGCAGACAGACAAGGATGTGTCCAGCAGGTCTGGGTAGAGCCTGAATTCTGCATCACCAGCCAAATCCCTGGAGCTGTCAGATGCCACTTGGTCTGTGGACCAGGCTTTGGGAAGTAAGGACTAACAGCAGTGGTTCCCAAGCTTCAGCATGCCACGTGATCCCAGAGGACTTGCTATACACAGGTTGCCTGGTCCCATCCCCTGAGGACTGGATTCAGTGCGACTGAGACCGGGCTTGAGATCAAGATTTCTAAGCAGTTCCCAGAGGCTGCTGCTGCTGCTCCTGGAGGCACACCTTGACATGCAGTGATGGAGAGCTGAATCGGGCCACCTGGGTTTGAATCCTGGCCCTTCCCAGGATGTGACTTTGAGCAAGTGATATTTAACCCTTCTGTAGCAAAGGCAGCCCCTGTAGAAGGCAGGTAACAACAGGATCTACTCTGTGAGGATCAAATGAGATTATCTACATAAAGCCCTCAATCAACTGTAGCTCTTATTATTACTATTATCGTCTCCCTTTTCAAAATATTTTGGGTATGACATATTACTAACCCTTAGAAAGGCCGGGGGTGGTGGCTCACGTCTGTAATCCCAGCACTTTGGGAGGCCAAGGTGGACGGATCATGAGGTCAAGAGATCGAGACCATCCTAGCCAACACAGTGAAACCCTGTCTCTACTAAAAATACAAAAATTAGCCGGGCGTGGTGGCGCATGCCTGTAGTCCCAGCTACTCGGGAGCCTGAGGCAGGAGAACTGCTTGAGTCCGGGAGGCGAAGGTTGCAGTGAGCCGGGGTCGCGCCACTGCACTCCAGCCTGCCAACAGAGCAAGACTCCATCTCAAAAAAAAAAAAAAAAAAAAAAATCCTTATAAAATACAGGAATCAACCAAGACCCCCATAAAACTGCAGGAATCAGACTTCTGTGCACCATTCTGCTGTATTTCTGGATCTTTGCTGTGTAAAATGTCAGTTCCCAAGTCTGAAAATCAGATGCTAATTTGGCAGCACTGGGCTCTCAACACTCATCCCTTCTGGTCTCTCCTCGTTTTTCTGCACCCCAACTATCACCTTTCACTTCAATGTAGCTCGTGGCTATTCCATCTTCCCTTTTCCTCCTCTCTGGGTCTTTGTCCAAAGTGCCCCAATGCTTATAATAACTTCCTCCTGCTGTTTTGCACAAAAAAATCCATCTGGTTCTCTAAGCATTCCTCAAGTTTGATTTTCTTTGGGAAGCTTTCCTTGATCAACTCTATCAATCCTTAATGACCTGCACAATTTCAGCTCTGGGCTCTCCCTACAGCTCTCCTTCCATGTCCCTCAGCAGGCTGACACCTGGGGCATCCACTTGCTTGTTTCTTATCTTCTATGTTCAGGGTTCAAGATTTACGAGGTCAGGGAGCATACTGGTCTTTAATGGACACCCACGTGTGTTAATATTATAGAAATTGCTTTGTGAATAAAAAACTGGCATTCAAACATAGGCGACTTTAGTCTCACATGGGTACTGTACAAATGCATGTGTGCAGACAATGCAGCCCACTTCCATGGAAAGAGACTTCCAACCAAACGGAGGCTCTGGAAAGCAGTGTCTCACGATGTGGCGGTGTGGAAATGCCCACTGCACATACATACAGCTCAACAGAAAGAGCTATTCAGTAAAGTTACCTAGTGAGTCTTTACCAGACAGGTAAGCGTGCAAAAGGAAAATCTGTATAGGATGAATTTTATATGACTACTTAAAGACCTGTATTATTGGCACCTAGACTACTCTCACTCAGCAGAAGCTGCTTGGTAAGGCAAGGCCTTGTGCATCTCACCTGTGCACCTGGCTCCAGAAGGCCCAGCGTGGAACTCCCCACGCCCTCAAACGTGGCCCTACGCAAGAAGACCCCCATGAGATGGCGGCCACAGAACGAAACCTTATCAAATAGTAATACTAATTGATAATACATATTTTAAAGTATTTGATAATGAAACGACTATGTGAAGTCTCTGCTCCTCCTAAAGGAACCGTGATTAACAGTGGTTCTTCAGTCACGAAGAGCCAACTGTCCTGTGTTGTGACACATGCCTAACTTCTACATAAGGGAGGGGAGAACGTGTCCATTGAACAGATAAGAAAACGGAGGCTCATGGAGGTACGGAGGCTCATCCTAGGCTGCCTGGCTGGCAGGTGGCGGGGCTTCAGCTGCAGCACACACAGGTCTGACGAAAGGCTGACTACCAGGCCCGCTGGGGCATGCAACAGTTACGAAGAGAGTAAACTGTAGACGGTTAATTCATCATAACTTCAAACCTCCTTGTTTGGGGTTTTCAGGGATATCATCGTGATTCCAGATGAGGCAGAGAGCCTTAGAGAGCCCTCGAAGAGGCTGCAGGCAGACCTTTGCTATCTAACAAAGTGCCTTCTTTTGAGGGAAGGAAGGAGCCCCCGGCGCTGGGATGGGAATGGGCCAGCCGGGGCAGCCGCGTGACGCTCTGTGTGTCTGCTCCAAGTCACAGGCTTTTCCAGATCCTCACCGCTATGGTGTGGAGCTACCTCGCTGACTCCGCGTCTCCTGGCTCGGTTTGGAGATGTCTTCCTTTAAGGCTTCTGCTTGGTGGCGTCTGCGGAGCCACTAGAAATAAGGATGATGTTTACCCAAAGCAAACGTCCTGCTGCAGCAGCTGGTGGGTCTACAGGGAAGACCTGATGCTGAATCTTTTAATTAGAACAAATTATGCTAAGATTACTCTAAAACCCTGTCTGATAGATTACATACATCAGTGGGAATTCCTTTAAATACTGGTGAACAGGCTAGAGACAAAACGCCACAGGCAAACCCTGCCGCAGCCGCCAGGGTGCCCTCGGTGCCGCGTCATTCACGCTCCACACAGACGGCGAGATCGTTTCCAAAGTGCACGTTTGTTCCTCAATAAGCTGGATACACTTGTCAAAATAATAATAATAATAATGCCGATGGAATTTGAAAACTGAAGGATTACAAAGGGGACTCCAGAATTTAGAGGGTACACCAGGAATTCTGGAAAACAGACAAGGAGACTGAATTCATCCTAATGATATAAAATGTGCACTAGTGGTGGAAGAGTGTGGGCCACGCCATGTAGGGCAGTGTGACCAGGGAGATAAAATCAGATATTATTTCTCAGCGCTGCCACTTTGGTCACGTGACCCTGGGTAAGCCGGCTGCCCTGTCTGCAGCCTCAGTTTCCAAACTGACCAAATGGGATGACCATCTCCTCCCTGTGCCGAAGAGGAACAGATGAGATGACATGGGCAAGACAGCCTAGCAAGGACAAAACGTTCCACAGATGAAAGGCAAGATGTGAGTCTCTGTTGCAGCCGCCTCACAGGGTGCTGTGCTCCCAGAGAAGCATGAGAGCTTAGGGCGTCCTGTCCAGCCCCTGGCTTACAACGAAGGACCCTGAGGTGGCCGCGGGTCCGTGGGGCTGAGCCCCCTCTTACCACTGCTGATGGCCGAGTTTGCAATGACCGTAGCCTCACTCCACTGGTCGGCACTGGAGACTGAGTAGGAGCGTTGGTGCATGCCGTCGGGTCGGCTGTTGAAGGAGACCAGGCTGATGCCGCTTGCCATCTGAGACCCAGATGCACTAGTGACATTCCCTAGGAATAAACAAGTCAGGTGAACACCACCGCGGACTGCAGACCACAGAAACCAGCGCGAGTTAATCTACGGGACCCACACGCTGGCACACAGTGCACCTTACCACCGAGAGCAGCCCCTGTCCTGCCTGCATGGCAAACGGAAGCACCAGACAGAAACTATTCGGGAGGAATAAAAGGGGGACGCCAATCTTGATGGTGCCTGACAAAGCAATGTGAAGGGACCTGATGCCGCAGATGACTCGCACAGAACAACCCTATACAAAGACGCAACCCAACCGCAACCGCAACATCGAGTGGAAGTGAAGACAAAAGACCCAGTGAATCTCAGCAGAGACACCGCGATCCGGCAGGCCAGCAAGATGGGGGCTCCAGGAGCCCGGCCGTGTCACCCTACCAATGGAACGGAAAATGATCACCCATTGAGAGTCAACTGTCTGGTGCCAGAGGATTATTTTCATGGGGAAGCCATACTTTATGATCAACACAAATCAAAGGCCCTAGACACGACATGGAGGAAATGCAGGCTCTTCAACCAGATAGGTTTACTCTTAACCTTGAAAAGACTAAGCAGAGGAAAAATAACCTGTGTGACTTCATAGAGCACACGGGCTGTGATGAAAAATGATTCCATTGTATACTTAATGATTTGAATCAGTTGCTCAACATCAAAATGAATTATTATCTGGTCATACCAATTTTAGACTCAAAAACATAATTAAGTGCCTTTCTCTAAAGCTCAGCCAATCATACCCTGCTGCCAGTGAATTACTGTTAGGTCTATTTGCAGATCTTCGGAGGTATTGGGGCTTTTTAAAAAAAATTTTCTTCCAATTGTTTTAGTTCAGAACCAACTAAGTTCTAAGCTGTCTCAATAGAAGTTTTTCACAGTGCAGGATTTTATAATAAATACGTAGCCCATATTAGCAGTTCTTAAATCTGGCCAATTACCAGAATTTCCTGTGGAGCTTTTTAAAACTAGAGGCTTCAAAAAATACAGATTTTGATTCAGAAGCTCTGGGAATGGGGCTTGGGAAAAGATGCATTTTCAAAAGCACTCCGGTGATTTGGATGAGAAGCCAGAGGCAGGAACCAGGGCTCCCCTCAAACAAGCGGCCTCACTGCGATCCCGTGCAGCACTGGGAAGCCACGGAACCACGAGCTGAAGAGCAGTGTACGAGCCCTACACCCAATCCGCGATTAACAACAATGAGGCATTTGGCTTTGAAGAACAGAGTTCTGCCTTAAAAAAAAGAAAAGATACCTATTTTATGCTGTTGTCTGAACTGAGTACATTCTGAACGTCATAAGGGAAATTATTCATAGGCAGGTCTGCTTGATTCCAGAAAAAAGCCCACAGTGATGCCTCAGGGAGGGAAGGATCGGAAAGTCACAGAGGCTGTGGTCTTCGGACCTACAGAAGCAGCATTGCCAAGAGGCATGCGAGAAATGCAGAATCCCGGGCCCCACCTGCCACCTGCCTCTTAGTAAGATCCCAGGCGATCTGTGTGCACATTAATTAAAAAAACCACTCCAGCCAGAAAGTCACTACCATAAAACAAAAAATCACAACCAAAACTCCACCACGGCAGACCACTGGCATCCAAGGGGCTCAGGTGGGAGGAGCACAGAGCAGTGGCTCGGAAGCCTCGGGTCTGGGCTCCCCTGCTTACATGTAGGGTCTTGAGGCAGTTTCTCATGCCCCCAAGCCCTGATGTTCTGAGAGCTCTATCTCAGGGCATGGGCGTGCCCTAACGTCCTAGAAACACACAGCGTCATTTGGAGCCCACATCTTGAATGACAGTGCCATGTGGTGCTCCCACGCTTGCTCTTGCACCAGGCCTCGCAGCAGCCGGGGAAGGTGGGCCAGGCATGTGGCATCTTAGAGATATGGAGGAGCAGCCCAGGGCTGGCAACATGGCACTAAGGGGAGCACTCACGCTCTTCCCTGTATTTGCCACGTGCCACCATCGAAGTCACCCTGTGGCTGTCCTCTGCATACTGTGTGCCTTAGCCGGACCCCTATTACAATAGGGCATTCAGATCCCACAGAAGGCAGCATCCCCGAGGAGCAGAGGAGATATTCCCATCTCGGGATCCCCTCCTGGAGCCCGTGCCCACCATGTTCCTGCCACATCCCTTCACATCCCTTCTCTGCCCTGCTCTCCTCCTGGGAAGGCACCCATATGGGCTGCACCTGTTGGCTCCAGCACCTTCTAGCTTCTCACTGGGCTCAACCAATGGTGAGCACGGCAGAAATCTAAAGGAGAAAGGAGGGTGAGGGTGGGTGCTGACTCCAGGGCTCGTTCCCCGAGCAGTTGTCTTGCTGGGTGACCCCCTCTCTCCTTGGCCCTTGGGGCCCATGGGTTGTCCTGGTGCATTTCTGCCAGCCCTGGTGCCTGCACTGTCCTGCGTGCTTCTCTTCCCCTTCTCTCCCTCAATCCCACACATCCACCCATCGAAGGTGAGTTTGGGGAGGAGGCGCCTACCAAGAGTGGCTGCCGGGGCTTCCCTGGCCTGGTTCTGCTTTCATCACGTGAATTCTGAGCAGACAAAAGGCTTCCAGACACTGCTGACGCTGTTATGGTGGGCGAAAGGACTCCCCAAAGGTGGAAAAAGACAATGACAAGATGCCTGCAAGCAGCTGGGGGTGCGGGGTGGGGGGCACCTCCCTTGCTGGGACCCTGACTGCTGTGCCAGGCACTTCTGGGCCTGCTCTACCTGCAAGGACACCTTCTGTGTGGGTAAGATGACAAGGAGGTAATTCCTTCCCCACTGCAATACCCAATCAGACCCCTATCAAGTCATTATTAAGCATGCCATCTGTCCACAGACCTCATTTTATACTAGTTTTAGGCACACAAGGTCCAAATACCTGAAAAACAAAAAGGAATTTCACTGTGTCCGTCTGTCTCTCCATCTTTGGGTCGATGATGACAACATGGCACTCAATAGAGCACCGCTTCTCTTGCTCCTTCTCCCTGGAGAGTGGTTCTCCGATGACAACCAGGCCTAGAAACCTTCCAGAACAATTTCCTTTAAAAGGCAGAGGAAAGTATTTCAGTGCATCCATCACTGACTACTTGCAATAAAGCTCCAGAAGTAAGTATCAACACACAGTAAGGAGAGCCAAGTCAATCTCAACCCCAGACAAGGGACCACAAAATGTTCCAATGGAGGTAGCTGATCAAGAACTCATCTTAGGTTTATGAGTTCTTCATCTCAAGGCCAAACGTCACACTGCCAAAAAAGGAAGGGAGAGATTCCTTCAAGCCTACACACTGAGAAACAACAGGACTCTGCTGTGAATGCACTGGTTTTCAAACTTCTGTCTGTCCAGCAAAATACAAGGACAAGTCCAATCCACTGAGATGCTGGTGTAGCAGCTCTGGAGATGTGGCTCAGAGCCCACCTTCTGCCTCCTGAGAGAGTCCCCAAGGAACCAACCTGGAACCTCTGGGGTGACGAACCTCCTGGCAAGACCACACGCTCCTGGCGTCCAGATGGAAGACACCAGACCAGCTATGCACAATCCTTCTGACGGCGGACTCTTAGGGCCCTATAGCTCGTGAAGGCGCCCCAGCCCCAACCACACCCACTTCCCACTGCGGGACTAAACTGAAACAGCATGACTGAATTTGGGCCACATCAAGGTGTATACATGGACAAACAGTGATAAAGGTGAAACTTTCAATCAGATCCACAAACTATCGCCTGACATCCAGGCTGAGCTCATAAAGACATTTTTACTTAGTGGATCATTTTTTTCAAAGTAGAATTAAATTGGGAGATTTCATTTAAAAATTGGCGGTTTCTGGCATCACTTAGAAAATGAAAGCATCTGGGAACTGTAGGCCTGTGTTTATGAACAAAGAGCTGACAGTCTCTCTCTCTCTGGATCTGTCTGAAGGATCTGAGTGGGTTCTGGGGTTGCCCAGGCTCACACCTGCCTCCCCCCACCTCACTGCACTCAACCCACCTCACTCTTGACCTCTGGTCAAGACCTTCCAAAAATATGCGGAGGAGGAGACTCATTCCATAAGCAAAACATTTCCGATTTTCTCTTACGGGAGTAAATCTCTGTTTCAAAATATACCCATTCACTATATTTGAGATCAGTTAAATTTTCTTTCAGAAAAACCAACAAAAGGAAATAAAAGCATTTTCTGTGATAACGCGGAAACGTATTTAACTAAAAAAAATTATACAGGGTCAGAAATATTGTTTCTGGGATCCAAACACAGTACCTGCCTTTCAAGGTAAATGCATGAAGACATCTGCTTAAACTCTGGGCAAACCAGTGGTCCACGGCCTGAGCCACGACACTATGGAAGCTGCCATGCTGGGTTAACAGGCCCATGGAGCATCTTGTGCCACGTGTCAGTGGTCTCGGGCCAGTGGCCACACTTTGAGGCATTTCCACTTACTTTCAGTAAATCCACCCGTCAATGAAACGAACCACCCCCAAATGTGGAGTGTATCTTTCTAATAATCGTGCACATTCCAAATCCAATTATAGTGTTATACTTTCTCATGCTTATTTTCACACAGATACGCATACCGAGTCTAATACGTAATCTCATTTCTGTTCTTGAATGAATGTCATTAACTGATTGACCTACTAATGCTGTCCTGGCATCCAGTTTTGTTATGTAAGCATCAAGCAATACCTGCCCTGTGTTACCACACAGGAGTTTATACCTTTAAGCATAAAAAAAAGCCTCTGTTTAAAATCACTGTATTCTCACTCGAAGTACTCGAGGGCTACTGTTTTCACTCACTGGAATTCATTTCACGTTAATGAGTTATAAATTAAGGCTGAAGGTCTGAAGTCCTCACTTGTGAAAGAAGCTGGATGACTTTTTTGATTGCTTGAGGGGTAAGGATCCTGACATCAAGACCAGCTAGGATACAAGTGCACCAAACACTGTTCTAAACACAGTCCAGGTCAGCCCGAAGCAGTCCTGCCGAGGTGGAGGCCTCATACCCAGCAACCAGGCTGAAGGGCAGGGGACCTAAACCCACGTGGCCACCAACAGTCAACAAAGACACCAAGCTCTGCTGCTACTGTGTTGATTAGCGAAATCACATTTTCACACCTAGACCTAATAGCTAAGAGGGTGACTTCAAGGAAACGCCCGAGTGCTTGCTACCCAGGCATTAAAGTTACTAGTTCAGGAAGGCTGCTAGAACTAGAGCTACATTCAGAAATGCCAGGAGGATTGCAAGGTGCATGGGGTCTGCAGGAAGCCACGCCCCAAACCTCAGCCCCAATAATGCCCAGGAAAGAGAGCCTCTTGATTCCGTCTCCATCAGGGACCACCTCAACACACAGCTGTCTTGCTACAGAATTTCATTCCCGTGTCTAAGGAATAAGATATGAAGCTGGGGTCGTTTAGATGTGGGAGAACTCTGCACACCATCGTTGGAAATGTTCTTTGCAGGCACGTCTGTATTTCCCTAGAAGGAAGAGATTGTAAAAGCCAGATTAGAATGTCCTCCTTCCTGGAGCAGACGAGGTTAAGTCTAACAAGTGGTCCTAATTCACCAACCTCAAGTCACACGCAAATACAAGGGTCTTAAAAGGAAGCTTCTACCCCGGAAGCCGAGGGGACACTTGTACTCGGGGATAAGTACAAGGACGTGGCCTCTTTGGGGGTAAGTACTCTTCACTCTTCCCTTCCCTTCCATCTACTCTCCCTGCCGCCACCAGCACATCCCACCTCACTGCTGCTGGCAGCCAGCTCTCCGTGGGCCTCAGTTTCTTCTCTTCTTCTGGATGTGGACACGGGCAGGTGCTCTGCTGTGTTATTTTGCAAGGGATGTCGACAGAGTAAACAGACTGGTACAACAGGGGTGATGTCTACTTTAAGAGGGGGGCACATCTGTTTGCTGTCTGGGACAGTAAATGTCGCTTTCCACGGCAAACTTTGGACAGGTTTGCTTACGTGCTCTTATTAAACACGTGGGGTTTCCTAAGCTCGGGGTTCCTCTTACAACGTGAGTCACTGTGTGTGCTGGTGTCACCCTGTGGGAACTGAGGCTTGGGAAGCCATTGCATGACAATGCTGATACTCTCACTACTGCAATTGCTCCAGGAGACTGTCATTCATCTTGATCCAGGAGTCTCCTCACCCAGGAACCTAGGGCAGGCTAACCTGCTAACTCGTGGGTAGGGGAAGATGGGACCCGGTATGCAGAAGCTGCCGCCTATTCTAACACTGACCTTCTAGCGGGCCAAGCGGCCGCATGGAACTGAGCCCCTACTGCATTGGGCACAATGAAGGAAGGAGTCCCTGTCTTAGGGAACCTACAATCTAGTCTAGTAGAAGGTACACAGCAGATCCACGTGTGGCCCAAACGCACGGCAGAGTAACACAAGAGCAGCCAGAAAGTATGAGGGTCAGGGAGCCCACCCCTGCTGGAAGGTACAGGAGAGTCTCCAGGGGACACTGCAGCTTTTAGACTTTGGAATTAGGCCCATCTAGATAAAGAATAGATGGAAAGGGGAGATACTACCTTAAGTCTACTTAAGACACTACCTTAGACTTAAGGTAGTATCTTGCAAGGGATGTCGACAGAGTGAACAGACTGGTACGACAGGGGTAGTGTCTACTCCCAGCGAGGGGCACAACTGTTTGCTGTCTGGGAGAGTAAATGTCGCTTCCCAAGGCAAACTTTGGACAGGCTTGCTTACGTGCTCTTATTAAACATGGGGCTTTCCTAAGCTCGGGGTTGTCCCAGACAACCTACACCGCTCTTTTAATAACTTATCGGATGCAAAGCTTTCATAAAACATTTCAAGTCCACTTCTTTTTTTTTTCCTCCTTTAAGATTTCTCTTCTCCTTTCACATCTTTCAGATTTAAATTATACAGATGCACATAAACATGGCCACCAAAAAGTAGGTGCTAGAACGTTCAGAGCAGCACTGCTCTTAACAGCCCCACGCTGCTGTCCATCACTGTAGGTACATCACGGCACAACGGAACATTACACAATGACAACAATGAACTACTGACATGGGCCACAACTGGGGCGACATCACACACAGAACACAGAGCCAGAGAAAAGCGCGAGAGTGCCAAGTGTTGGATCCTGTCCAAGGACAGGCGAAACCCATCTACGGAGTGAGAAATCAGATGGTGGTCACCCTTGTGAGTGGGGTGGGGTGGGGTGGGGGTGCACGTGACAGGAAGGGGTCCATGAGGGCTGGCTACCTGCTGCTTCTGGATGTGAGCGGCAACCCCTGTAAACGTGGCTATGACTTATGATTCTGTGCGTCTTATGTGTATGTTGTACCAATAACACTTATCCAAAAAACTAGAAAATGTCACTGGAATGGCTTGTGAATGCTGAGGTCAGGTCAGGAAGTGTAAGAGACAGAACAGGGTTGTACAAGGAAACAGTTGTACCAGCAGTAAGTCCTTAAAAAGTGGCCCAGCCCCAAACAGTATACAATGCCGGCTTCAATAGGAAGGCAGTCATAAAAGGACCTTTTCGGCATTGTCCCCCAAATATTATTTGTGTTACCATGAAATACATGACTGACGACCTGGCCCATTCTGAACTCAGAAAGAGCGTTTCCTCAAATACCCCATCTTCGGATCAGCTGGGACTCGCCCCGATTAGCAGGGGGCGACTGCATTACCATGCTAATCCATGTCCTCGCTGCGCCACTTCCTTGATATGGATATGTGTGTGTGCTTACTGCGCTGCCTTGATTAGTGCACGCTTCCATGTGTCAAAAGCGCCAGATTCTTTCCAAAGAATAATTTTAGCTGTACTTATATCACTAAAGTGGAAGAGTTGATTTGAAAAGGTACTTACCTCCACCATATGCTATTTTTCTTTAAACAATTTGCATTTCAAAGTGAATATGGCATTTATATCTGAATGAATATCAGTATGTTGCCTGAACTGATCTCAAATGAGCATGAAAAAGATGCTGGTTTTCTATTGAACAAGCATGTTTTCATCCACCAAATGACATCAAAGACAGAATCCCTCTTTTAAGCTATTGGCTTATTACATTAAAAATAGCCTGTTCTGATTTTTAAAAATATACTCTGAAATGATGGCTTTTCATAGCATTCAAATAAAGATTCATCAACCAATCTTTACAATAACAATAACAAAATACAAAAGTTCATTCCCTGCACCTTCCAATTTTGGTCTGTCTTCACAAATAGGACTTAACTGCACCAAAGCATTTAACTAGGAAAATAATAGCTGGCATTTGACTTATTGGTTAAGTAAGCCTGAAAAGAGGAGCAACTCTTGGTGATGGTGATAGGAACTTTCATGTACATAGAAAGAGGGTGGGGAAAAAGCCAAAAAGGATTCTATGAGCACTTGAGTGTAAAACAGACGTTTATTCCCACTGCAGAATTGTATACTTTTTATTTTAACAAATCCTAATTATAGGAATATGATTGACAGGAATTCACCCTGCCCCTATGGAGCCCTCACCCTTAGAAACATCCAGGGATGGCTTTCTTTGGTCCAATCTCATTCATAGACAGCTTCAAATGCTGTAAAAACTCAGTGTGAGCAGCCACCTTGCAAACCCTACAGCTGCACCACACCCGTTCTGTGCATGTGTGGGAAAACCGGGTTCCCTGGAATCACAACTGGATGAAGGAGGCGACGCTAATGGTCACATCACTTCAAACTAGGCCTTCGCCATCTGTTCTGTCCTCTAATTACAAACCCCAAAAGAATATAATTCACAACACTACCATAAAAAGTGAGACACACACGATTTAAGGCCTGTGAAGGGGGCCCATTCGCTCCTGTATTTGCATTGGAGATCTGCCTTGCTTTCGGCAAGTGGAATTTCAGGCTGAGAGGATTTTTTTCCAAGGACACATTCAGTATCTTGTAAGATGTAGGCATTCAGGACTCTGCATCCTGTGATACTTGTTTTGTGAAAGAGTACAATTCAACACATCTACTAGGGAGACACAAATCTGGTGTTTCTTGATACCTTTTTTTTTAGTTAGAGATTTTCCATGTTATGTTCATCAAGACAAAGTATAGACAGATGTAATTACTACTAAATACAGCAACGTGGCCAGGCTTAGGATTCCACATCCTGGAATTTCACAGCTCACGGCTCTTTCCTACAATGTAGAAACAGCTCATTGTATGCTGCTTTCTCCCTGTTCTAAATTACGATGTCAAGGAAAAAATAATGGGGGCCTATTTTGTTGTACTGTTAAAATTAACTTGGCAAAAGCACAGATATACAAATAATGTAAACTAAATCCACCAAAATCTCGTCTAACAGATCAATTTTTTACTGAATGTATGCATACATTGTTCTTGGTTATGGCCACAATAAAGATATAACTTTATATACTTCTTTAATATGATTTCCTAACCATTTTCCCCATGTTGTTATGTAATCTTCATAATTTTAGATATGTAACATTATTGATTTAATGTAGATAATTTACATTACCATTTTTCTACTTCTGGATAGTTTTGCTTGTTTCCAATTTCTGACTATAAACAACACTGCAAAGGACATCTTCTACTTTTGAATTTTCCTTAGGAGAAATTCTCAGCAGCGTTATTACTGGAACAAACAGCATAATATATCTTTCTGATTCGTGATATATGTTGTTAATTAATTTTCTTAATGACCAGTAACTAAAAGAAGATGGAACCTGGGCATCTTTAAAACAATTTAGTCCATAATTTCTAAGTGGATAATAATAATAATGAAGAAATGGCGATAATGATAACAGTATGCCCCATGTGGTTAATGTAATGATCAAATTATGTAAAGCACTCTGTAAACTGTAAAACCTCTGCAGATATCAGTTATTAATCTCATCAACAGTGGGTTTTCCTATCTCTACAGTTTTTTAGCAAAAGCTTAAAATGGTGATGTTGCTAATCTTGTCTTTAAAATCTAAAATGTCTGAATATTTTCCTCATGTTTCCCTTGTAATGGTGTCTCTTCACGTATGAACTGCACATGCCATCTGCCTCCTGTTTGCTTTAGTGCCGTAGTTGGCATCACTTTGCTTGAGCTTACTCATTCCCTCTGTGAGTACTTACTGAACACCCACCATCAACTAGTGAAGTGCTTGGTGCTGTGGACAACTCCACGGCACGCCCCATCTTCCAGCATCCCAAAGGTCTGATGATCAGAGCGATGCCAATGTTGTCAGAGGTACAGTTTACAAAAGAAAGGAAGGAGAGAAAAAAAAAAAAAAAACAACCCTGCGCTTGGGGCACCACGCACACGCAGCGGATGAAGGACATGGCCTGAGAGCAGGTGACAGTGAGCTGGAGCACCAGAGTCATCCCTTCCCTCCCATCCCTGGGTTACTGCTCCATGTTGGGAGTGGCTATCATGTGGCAGTTGGTACAATTCAAGACAAAATATTTACCATGTCAGACGCTAAGTTCTCATTTAAGTAATTATATTTAGAAATAAGCGTTAAGTATTTATTCTAAAGATAAAGTTGCTTTCTCCAGCCACACAGTTCTACATAACAGAAAAAAGAATATACAGAATCCAGACCCAGTTGCAACGACAAATGTAATGATTACTAAATACATCAACGTGGACATGCAGAATTCAACATCCTAGAATTGGTTCATCATCACTTCCTAAAACATGGAGTTTTATTCCAACCTTTGCAAAACAATGTGTGCCATTCTCATTTTGCCATTTTTATCTGCTGAAGGAACACATGCTACTCCAGATTCTGACAGTGTTTATGGAGAGAGCCATCGTACGGCTTGTTTGGCCACAATCCATCTCCTGGTATGGGTTATATGGACAAGCTGATGCAACAGCGAGGATGAGGGGTGTAAGCATTATGAAAACGGAGAAGAAAAGAATTTTTCTTTGTCTGATGTCTTCCTTTGCCATGAATAACGGTTCCATCTTTACAATGTTCTTTCTCCTTTATATGATAAATGCAACAGGTGTGTTTTTTTTTTAACATAAAATTCATTTTCATTTGACAACACTGTTTTGAGGGGAGCGTTCCCTGGTCATCTCTGAATTTTACAGTCCCCTTCCAGGAGCAGGTGGCCACGCAGCTCTACCCTGAGAAGTATTCACTACTGATTCTTTCTCTGCCTTCCAGTTCTTACAAAATGATCTCACAACTGAATCCAGCAATGACACAGGGAAGACAGAGCACCAAGGAGTACCCCGGGCTCATAAGTCTGATAACATGAGGCGGGTTTTACAGGTTTGCTGGTTGGGATGTTACCGGGTTTGACCACTCCCTAGAAATATTCCAGAAAGACAAACGCTCACTATATGAGTGGTAACTCAAAACAATGGGCCGCAAGGTTTCGAGATGGAAAAATGTCACGATTACTTCAAAAAACTCTCCTCTGTCAGTGTGGGAAAGGACTGCAGAAAGCAGGAAAGCCACGGACTCAACTCTAGCCTGGAAGAACCAGAAGCCTTTCCCAAGGCCTCGGATCTCCCTGGCCCCTGGGGCTGGCAGCTGGCTCCCTGGTGAAGGTGGCCCGGGTAATTCACAGACGCTCTTCCGGGCACCTCCTCTTTCCCACAGCTGACCCTGCAGACCACTTCACTGGTCTCGGAAGCATCAGTTCAGCAGCTGAAACACTATTCCTCACCGCCCACACACATTTTTGAGAGAAAAAAAGTTTTTGAAGCACCTTTTATTTACTTGTAGGCACACCTGTTACCACATCCAATTCAGGGTCCTGGCCATCCCCTGATTATGTCTCAGCTGAAATCATCAGGAATCAAGTTGCTTTAGTTGGTTCTTTCAGAAAAGAACACTCCACTTAGAGTTCAAATAATTGAAGCTATCCTTAAATTGGAAGTACGATACTTACTTCTGAATTGCACACCAATGCTCAGGACCACAGAGGGCTACTACAGGGAACATTATCTGCAGGAAACCAACTAATCTCCTTAACATCCATCACTTACATTTCACATGATGGGTAACATGCAGGAATATATACTTAATGAAAAAATAATTGCTAGGTCACAAAACTAAGAGAGGATAACAAAGAAAGAGAAGTAACGGTGTATGCCTCAAAGAGTTTACAATTTAATGATGGAAACAATATCACACGAATTTGCCTAAACCTCAGTGGGAGCAATGTATAAACACAGAAACAACTAATAGTGAGAACGCATTACTCATAAGAGCTGAAGATGCTGCAATTCTTAAAAAGAACTAAGATGAACTTTAGTGTCTTCTAATGTCAGATTTAGCTAACTTCCGGACGTCTGAGAAGCCTCACAAAACATTAACATTTTCCCTAAAAATTGTTAAATAGACATTAAAACCAATTCCAACAAAACCTGGTTTATGAAAGCAGATATCGCATGCTACTGATATTGAGGTTTTATTTCAGAAAAATAATTCTCAACCAGTAAGGCTTCCGTTTGCAAATGGTCTACCAAGGTGCTAGAAGGGTACTTAGCAGAAGCTTCCAATTTATATATCAGAGGTTGTAACCAAGATCCGATGTGTGGGAAACTCCCGGGTGACCTCGGTCGACATGAGTGGGAAGCAAGGATCTGTGTTCCACCAAGCCTTGGCCACACCGCATGCTGGCAGGGGACAGGTGTGGACTGACACTGCTCATCCAGGGCCTACAACAGACTCCGGACTCCAGAGTTATTATAATGTTTTCTAGACCGTTTGAAACTAAACAAAGAAAAACTTTCTTTCCATGAGACAACAACGGGTCTAGTTTTGATGTTGCGTTATTTTTTTTTAATAGCTATTACCACTGTAACAGCAGCTTCGCGACTCCGCGTCTGCAGTGTGAGCAGTTTTGATAAACAGCCTCTGCGGGCCACACAACGGGGATAATGTATCCTTAAGTACCGCCAATGAGCTGCCATTCTGCACAGCCAATTACTTCTGTGCGTCTGTCACTCAAAGGAAAAATGACTGAGCCCATTAGATCAAACCTTTGTCACTGTTCCTAATGCACTCTTAGGCCTCATTAATCTCCGGGAGCAGCAACAGAGCCGCCGGTGCCTCATTGCCTCCCCCGAACAGGCCCACGTGAAGCCTCTCATCTCTCCCCCAAGTGCACCACGTTAATCAAGCTCTCCTTATTACCCCGGTCCCTGTCACGGCGGAGAGCGCTCCCTCTTAAATGCTCTCATTATGACCCATCTTTAGAGCCGGCTAAGTGGAAAAAAAGAGAGAGGGAGAGAGGGAGAAAAAGGACGAGAGAGAAAGAGGAGAGGAAAAAGCAAGTCCGATCACATTAATATTCATGAAAATAATTAGTATTCTAGGTCACTGAATATTCATGCTATTAGTTTGGTTTTTTATGGGTTTGCTGGATGTCCTGATTGCTGAAGTGTGGAGAAAACAGCATGGTTGAGACTTTAGATGTCAACGGCAGTTCAATACTCAAAACACATTTGCTGTCCCCGCCTCCCCCACCTCCCCTGGAAAATCAGCTTCAACCCTCCTGACGGCTTTAATATTTCGAAACTGCTGGGGGCCTCAAGTGGGGAAGCGGGGGGGATGTGGAGGAGAAGGGGAAAGGTTTCCTTTGACAAAGGTCTAAGCATCAATCTGGTTAGGATAAAAACATATCCATAGTTGCAAAAACCCAACAAAGACACACTTTACAGACAAGAAGGTATCTGTCATCCTAGAACAAAAATGTCACAACCAGGAGTTACAGAATAAAGTGACCACAGGACACAGAACTGGAGCAGATAGCTCCATGGAGATCCATGAAAGTCCGGAAGAGCATTTCTTCTGTCTGCCCCCTCGCTGCCATGATAGCGGGATGCTGTCTGTTGGGGAGCATGGGTTTGTGAAGTCTAAGCCCTACGTCCATTACGTCTACTCAAAGGCTATGTCAACGCTTTATTGTATTTGAAAAATTAATTCAAGAACATAATTTCTTTCCCCTCTTCCTTGCTTCTGGCATAACCATTATGATGAATTAATGATGTAATTCTGTGAAGTCAGCATCAGCCAAGCTTTTCAAAGGAATGCCTTGTGTTCTCCACAGAACAGAGGTGGACATCATTTCCCCATTTTAAAAACAAGGAAGCTGGGGTTTAGTGAGACAACTTCAGAAGGGTCTGAGACAGGAGAAATGGGATTCTATTCAGTGATTTGGACTCTGAAACCCTTGCTCTTGGACATTATGTTTTCCTGCTCTCTAATTAAATGCGAAAATAACTGTGGAAGCTAATACAACTCTGCGTTGTTACATGTGGATACAGCTTCACCAAACTAGGCTGGCCAAACATTCACGTCAGAAAATACCTTGACGTTTTACCTCCTTCTCTGGACCTACAACTGAAATTCAAGTTGGGAAGATTCTCCAAAATGTGGCTTCTGGTGGATCCTCATTAGAATGGCAACTTAAGACAATGTAAGTTCCAGGCCAAAAGAATGGAAGTGGATAATGGTCATGCACATCTTGAGAAGCCAGTGACCTTGAATGAGGAAGGGAAGGTTTAACCAGGCCTGAATATCTTTTGGATGCTTCTTTTTTTTCTGGAGTAGACCCTTAAGTAATTTTTTCAAAACCCTTTAAGATGGAGATGTTGTATAGCCCTGTATGTCGTCTAAAGATGTCTTTTTTTCTGTCTTCATTTGATTAGTAGTTGTCTTTGCATAGGCTTCTAGGTTCAGAATTATTTGTCCTTAGGAGGGAATATTTCCATTATATTTAAGAATGCATGTTGCTCTTGAGAAGTCTACAGTCAGATTTCTCTTCTTTTGTAGGTAACCTTGTTGTTCTCCTATTTTTGGTGTGTTTTAAGATTTTATTTGTGTTTTTGCAGAGCCTCCTCTCCCATCCAACTTGATACTTGACTCTTCAGATATCCTTCCTTGCTTCTAGCATATATATTCTTCTGTTATATCTTTGACTACCAACATGTCTTTAGCCATGTTCTTTACCGTATTTATCTACTGAATTTTTTATTTTTGCAATCTTTATTTATAAAACTCTTTCTCCTATAGTATTTTCACATACTCTTTATTTTTTTGACACAGGCCTCACTCTGTTGCCCAGGCTGGAGTACAGTGGCATGATCATGGCTCACTGCAGCCTTGACCTCTTGGGCTCAAGCTATCCTCCCACCTCAGCCTCCCCTGGGACCACAGGCACTCGCCACTATGCCCAGCTAATTTTCGCATTTTTTGTAAAGACAGGGTTTCACCATGTTGCCCAGACTGGTCTTGAACTCTTGGGCTCAGGTGATCTACCTGCCTCAGCCTCTCAAAGTGCTGGGATTACAGGCATGAGCCACCACACCCAGCCAAACGCATGCTCTCTGTTTGCCTCATTTTATGAGTATCATTAATAACTAACCTATTAAATTCTTCTGTTGATAGGAGTTATAATTTCCTTTTAAATTCTCTTTCACCAAAATGTCACTCTTTTTCCTAAGATCAGTTATCCTTCACATTTTACTGTTGGTTCCCACAAACATCTTCATTGTCCATTATCTACGAATAAGAGCATGTGGGTTGATAAGGCAGATGAAGGGGTTTTCTCTGCAGCCTTGGCCAACCAGAAGGCTGGTTGTGGGCTCTGAGCAGGTGTATGGCCCATGCTGACTGGTGGGTTTCATTTAGACCTACCATGTGGGGGGCTGTGAGCTGGCTGGTGCACTTCATACCACCTACGGTCAGGGCTGCCTTGCCTCTCCATTTCTTTCTCTTCCTGAGACTGAGGATGTTTGAGTTTCACAATGATCTCTGTTCCTCTTTGGAGCACCAGCATCCACATCAAAAGGTTCTGCTCTCCCTAGGCATGCTGCCTGTTCCGATGCATGCTCTCTTGGGGGTGTCAGTGGCAGGGACAACACTGGCCAGCTCTCCTTGCTTTCGTTGCACAGCCTGCTGCTGTGCCCCAGCCCACTCCTGAACTCCACCACCGCCACAAGGAACCCAGAGCCACCCCATCACCATTGCAGCTCCTCTGCTCTCCTCAATGCATGACCCCCAGAGGGTGGTCTGAGCCTAGTCATCAGCAGTGCACAAGGCAGCTGCTCTGACAGTGCGTGTTTCTTCCTCTCTCCAAAGCCCATGGCAAAAACTGACATGAAGATGACCACATTTCCAGCATTTTAAAGTGTGAAATGTAGTCACTATTTCAATACAGGCAAATCACTTCCCAAATGCTAGGAATACCCCACCCCCGAGCCCCTCCAGGTATTTTCTATTCAATTGCCCCATGTGTCCCTTCAGCACTTATCACTCCTTACAACGATCTTACTTGTGTGTTTATCTTTGGACTCCTCCACCCCCACTTGAGTGTAAGGCTCTTGGAGACACGTCTTGTCCTCCCCCCACCCCAATATCCAGAGCATTAATCAAGGGTGGGCATACAGCAGACTCAATAACGATGGAGATGAATGGCACAGGAGGCAACACAATCCAGTCTCTGTATCAGTAAACTGGTGGCATACAGTTAGGCATTACAGTATTTGAAATATGGAATGCATTATGACTGTGTGCTAGAGAATCAACAGAAACATCCAATAGCTATTCCAACTAACAAGAGTTCAGCAAGATGGCTGAATATAGAAAATACAAAAATTAGGAGTGTTCTTATTTCTTACCAATTAGATGACATAACAGACCCACCCCTCTAAAAAAGATTAGCTTCACAATACACCAAAAATTATAAACAGAATAGATTAACAAGACATGTCCAGCATCTAAATGAAAAAAAAAAAATGCTGAACTTTGCTGGAGGCTATAATACAAATCTGAATAAATTAGGAAAGAATAGTGTTCCACGATAAGGAACTCAACACAGTAAGATGCCACTTCCTCCACAATTCATAGCTTAAAAGCAATGCCAGTTAAAAGCCATGATAGAATTATTTTCATTATTTTATTTACATGCCCGTATCAGCCTCAGGAGGTCCTGATGTCATGTGCACCAATGAGGGGATTATTTTGATCAAGGAGGAGAAGGTTTCAAGTTACTCTTTAGTTCATTTGAGAAAAATAAGCAGGTAGCAGTAGCCAAGAAAAACTGGAAGATAAAAGAGAAATATTCAACTGTGTTACACTACCAGATACAAATGGAGTCATACATCTAAGACACTGTGGTAAATCTACATAAGGTAAGACAATGCAGGGATACCAGGTCTCGGAACACATCTGAGAGGCCAGAAACACAGCCCATTTGATGAAGTGATTGAGTTCTACAACAAAGGCAACATATGGAATTAATAGGGAAAGAAAAAAAATTCAACAAAGAGAAAAAGGACAGTTGATTATTTATTTGAATAAAAAATTCAATTAGATTTCTGTCACACACAATAGACACAAACAAATTAAAGGTGGATTAGGGGCTAAATACATGCATATACATGTATACACACACATACATACAGATATATATGCATATACATATATTCACACACATAAACACATACATGTATTTTTTAAGGGAAAAAAACAATAAAATTAAAACTTAGAAGTATACATATATAAACTCTGATCTGGTTTCAAGATTATGAAAGGCTTTCTAAATAGCTTAAAGTAGAAATCACAACAGTAAAAGATAATCTGATTATAAATAAAAAAGAGGGAAAACCTTTTCATGTAAAGAAGAGCATAAAATTTAAAAGGCAAATAATAAACTGGGGAAATACCTGCAAAATATATTCATACCCTAAATATACAAAGAGTTCTTAGATATCAACAAGAAAAAGACAAGAACCTAGTGCAAAAATGGGCAAAAGATATACCTAAACAATTAATTACAACGTTAAGAAATACATACAGCTAATACATGTGAGCTGTTCAACTTCATTACCGATTGAAGAAATCCAAATAAACAAAACATGAGGTATTTTTATGGCTCATCAGATTAGCATAAATTCTAACAATAATATTAGTAGCATTAGCAAGTGTGTGAGGTGAAACGGGTGATGGCTATGGATGGGAAGAGTTTTCATGTAAAAACTTTTAGAAGTTAATTTGGAAATGTGTATCAAGAACCCTGTAAATGGTTATACCAACCGAATGAATCATTCCATATATGGACAGTTATTCCAAAGCAATAATAAGTGTTATCCACAAAGATTTAGGCTCATACATATATCAGGTCTCTGTGAATGCAAGTTATGAGAAGAGAAGGCATAAAATGTTGATCTAATTCAATCACATTAAGAAAATGAATACAAAAATGAAAATACAAAGAAAGAAAACCCTCCAGTTCACCCAGAACTGAGACAAAACAAATGAGTCAGGAGTGAAGAATAAGGTTAAGTATTCAATTTTTTGGCAAAAACAGCTCTCTAATACCAATTTTTAGCTGGAAGTCCGTCTCTGAAATGTAGCCTCAATCTATTTCAGATTGAATTTGCTGTGTTGGAATTCCTCAGGTGAGAGGACATTTTGTGAATGATGATTTTAGACACAAGAAACTCAATTTTCAAAGAGTATAAAAACTCAAATCCCCAAACGCTTTAATTCCTTAAGCAAGAAAGAATGTATCACTTTACAGATTCATGTTCACGTTTAGAGGAGGTGAATGCAAATTAAAATTTCCCAAGATTTTAATGAAGCTGCTTCCTCTTACAGAAGTGCCTCCGCCCATGGCTTATTCTTAGAACCCAAGAATGAAGCTGAGCAATCAACAGGGAGCTGCCATCTGAGGATCTGTGCCCTCCTGCTGCACACCAGCTGATGACTGCACCCGCATGCTTGGTCAGCGTGCCACTTCCCTTAGCACTGCTGTGGCCACGAGGCATTTTCTTCTTCCCAAAGTGGCAACGCCTTTGTGCTAAGGTCATACCCCCACTTCTCTATCCCTAGTTGGAATCCAGAGAAGAGGGAAAGTCAGCCAGGCACCTGTGTGGGATTAACCTGTTTGAGGGTTGCGGAGATGTCCTGTTACACACTGAGGGCTGTGACCATGGAAAAGGAATTTCAATCTCGTCGCAACCCTCCCATTTGCCCAACAGGGGCTCTTAAAGAGAATGAAACTGGGCAATGGGAAATGCCTTCCAAGGACACACAACTCACTCCCTCAAAGAGAAAGGCCCATGCAACAGCCAACACCATCAAATATGGTACGGTTTATAGGGCCTTTGTATTATCTACTTATAATCACACATTAGTGTTTCCCTTAGGACAAAAGTGGTATTTGGCTCCAAGGAACTAAGTCTCAAGATTAGGAAGTTCAAAATCCTACTTTTACACAGTGAACACTTCTTCACAGAATTGGTGCCCCTCCTTCATATCTGTGTGCCTCGCAAATTCCTATCCTTTATTCAAACTCAGCAGGTATCCCCTATTCCTTGAAGCCTGGCCCACCTCCTGGGGAGCCGACCGCAGCATCACTGGGTCTCCAAGCCCTGCCCTTTACACAGCCCTCCTGGGGCCTGTGGCTCCGTGCGGCCTCCATCTACTTGTCTTTCTCCCCAACAACAGGGGAGATTCTTGAGGGCGGGAACTGTGTCTCAGGCACACATTAGAAACTCCACGAATGGCATGATTTAGCCGTTCCACAATGTACACATAATTCAAAACACCATGTTACAAAGATAAATAAATTTTTATTTAAGTTAAATTAATTCTATTTAATACATTTTTATCAATTTAAAATTATAAAAATGAAACTCAATAAATGCTTGTTGACTTAAATAACTAGATGACTAGATGTGATGGGTCAGAAGGGGAGGTGGAAATGGAAGAATTCTAGAGGTTAGGGACTCCATATCTACAGTGCGCACAATTTCTGGCACAAAATAGGTGCTTGATACATTTTTTTTTTTTTTTTTGAGACAGAGTCTCACTCTGTCGCGCAGGCTGGAGTGCAGTGGTGTGATCTCGGCTCACTGCAACCTCCGCCTCCTGGGTTTAAGCGATGCCCCTGCCTTAGCCTCCTGAGTAGCTGGGATTACAGGCACGCACCACCACACCCAGCTAATTTTTGTATTTTTAGTAGAGATGGGGTTTCACCATGTTGGACAGGCTGGTCTTGAACTTCTGACCTCAGGTGATTCACCCACCTTGGCCTCCCAAAGTGCTGGAGTTACAAGCGTGAGCCACCGCACCCGGCCTATAGATATTTTTTGAATAAATGCAAGAGTTTATGTAATGTACTAATGCAATAAAGCCTTCAGCATTTTACTCACTACGGATTGTTTTTTTCTTTCTTGTGCCCTTCTTTTCTCTCTTCCCATCCCATAGTTAGCACACCGCTCTAATAAGAAAAATCTCACGGATGTCTTGGAAGAAAGGTTGGCAGGTCATAGAAGCCCCTGTAAAAATACTGTTATCACTTTTTTGGGAGGCACTAAAGACTCCTTTAGCATAAAGCCAGTTTTAATTTTGATTAGAAACAACAGCTTGTGTTTGTATCCAGCTTTCCCAGCACTTTCATGTTGTCTCCTCTGACACTGCCCCCCTGCAACACAGGCAGGCCAGGCAAGAGCACCCCAATGTGGTGGGAAAGAACCAGCTCAGTGACTGCCTAACACTGCGCAGCGGAGCCCAGGATGGTGGACCCAAATTTGAACTCCTCTGTACCATCTTGCTCTCACCTACCAGTGTCGTTCATGCCTCAGAACCAGGCGGTCAGTACCATCCCTCTTTAAAAGCACTTGATGTTTCAGAAGAGGAAAGTGCAGCATTAAAGACCAGAAACTCTCGTAGGAGAGAAATCTGTTTTTTTTTTTTTGAGATAGAGTCTCGCTGTCACCCAGGCTGGAGTGCAGTGGTGCAATCACGGTTCACTGCAACCTCCGCCTCCCAGGTTCAAGCGATTCTTCTGCCTCAGCCTCCCAAGTAGCTGAGATTACAGGCACCCGACACCACGCCTGGCTAATTTTTGTATTTTTAGTAGAGACAGGGTTTCACCAGGTTGGCCAGGCTGGTCTCGAACTCCTGACCTCAGGCGATCCACCCGCCTCAGCCTCCCAAAGTGCTGGGATTACAGGCATGAGCCACTGCGCCTAGCCAGAAATCTGTTTTAAGACTGGATGTAGGTGGGAGAGAAGAAAGTTCTGGACTTTCCACTGGAAAAAATGCAAAATTCTTGAAGGGATTTCCCCATGTTGAAGGAGCCTGACTGTATGTGTGTGTATGGGAGGGCTCAAGAGGATCTTCACCTTATCTCTGATGAGCAGGCACGGGAAGGTTCATGACACAGGGCAATTATTCGCAAAAACGTAAATAAAATGAACAATGTCATTTTGGATGGCTGGCAACTGGGCACAGGGGCCAGGAATTTCTAAACACATCAACATTTGAGAAAATACAGCTTTCTCTGATCCTGAATGAAAAAAAAAACATTTCCTTTAAAAGAGAATACTGAGAACTAAAGTTGCATTAAAGAACGGCAGATAATTAAAATACAATAACACAAAATTTACATTTTATATAGGTTAAGTGGTTTCCTCTGAATCTTGCTCCGAATGGTTTTTCCACTTTCATATATACAGTTATCAGAAATGAGTTAATCTTTGACACTTTAACATTAATTCACGTTTTTCAGAAGGCCCTTAAAAACCCAGTTCACATGTTAAACTTCACTTTCCACTATGCAGCCCTGGGAAGGCCTAGACGCATGGTTTTTGCAGCTGTGACTCAAAGCACCATTTGCTCGCTGGCATTTGCGGAACTGAAAGTTTAAAGGAAATGATCAGCCACAGAAAGTAATAAGGTTTCTAAACCTTAATCTGTAACGTGATAGTTACCGTCTCCACTTAACCTAAGAGTCCAACACTGTCCTCAAGCCTGGACCATCTGTTGCTGTTGAACTTGATTTGTTAGTGCATTTGCTATAAGCTTACCTGAATTGGGTGAGATGTGTAAACTGCTCATGTCCTTGGATAGGCCATTGGTTTTAGGGCTGGAGATGGGCGCGCAGGCCGACGTGGCTCGGGGTGGCCTCTTCCCTGGGACTTTCACAGTGGTTCTCAGAAGGTCAATCTCCTTACCATGAACATTCTGCATGTAATCCTGTTCAAAATGTTAAACATCCAAGAGAGATTAAAAAAAAAAAAAAAAAAAAAAGACCTTTTACAACCTAGAACAAAAGGGTCTATCAGACGTCATGAGTTAAAACCCTATGACCCTTCCACTGTGGAAAGTACTTTAAAAATCATGAGATTTTTATCTATAGAGTACTGGTAACATCATCATTATATTTAAATCAGAGTTTTGCTTCTGTGTCCTGAACTAATCCAGGAGCTAGATATAAGGAGAGACACAGCAGGTGCCTCCTTCAAGGGGCATTAGGAAGTAAGTCTACACATAAAATCTGATTTTTTGAACTCTTGCTTATCAGAGGGTACATTAGGCTCCTCCTATAAATTCCAAGTAAAATTCCATGGAGTAGGAAACCATTTTGTAATAACCTTTCTGTCTCAGATGGGAATATCATTAAAATCTAGATAAGACTGAAGCTCTCTGGTGAAAAATCAGGTGAAAACTGGAAGTAAAAAGGTCAACTGTTTTGCTAAGAACCAGGAAGATGTCCAAGGGGTATCTGGCTTTCTAGGCCTTGGAAGCAAATGACCAGCAGCGATGAGAGAACTACAGGGAAGCCTCGGTGGACAGTGACTGCTCTCTGGCAGCTCACTTAACTCACTGTGGAGTCAAACACTACCTGGAAACTGGCTGATGGACAGGGAAGGGGGCAGGTGAACAAGCAACTGAGAGCCGGGGGATGGGCCTGCTGGCCAGTGAGTTACTGATCCTCCAGTGCATCATCATCATCATCTCATTATTATTATTATTATTATTTTTGGTAATGAGACTCCTTGTCTGCAAACACAGTATCTTAAGCATTCTGGACACATATTACTCGATATCACACGTTAAGAAAGAATATACACTCAGCCCTCTGTAACAATATAACAATTTAAAAAAATAAAAATAAGAAAATATTGCATTTACATTGCATGAGGTATAAGTAATCTAGGGATGATTTAAGGTATACGGGAGAATGTGTGCAGGTTATATATAAATACTATGCTATATTATATAAGGAACTTGAGCATCTGAGGATCTTGGTATTCTGGAGGGGTCCTGGAGCCAATCCCCCATGAATACAGAGAAATGATTGTATTTGAAAATTACTCTTGGAAAAACAACATTTCAAGTGTTTTAAGACTACGCAGGAAGTGGGAATAAATATGCTCTTTCTTTGGCAGCATCTTGGTGAATTCCCTTTAGATTTGAAAACCAATAAATTTGTCTTTGTTAAAAGTAATTAAGTTCAGGTGACCATAATTCCATTTCATTTATTAATTTTTTTAGAGATGGGGTCTTGCTAGGTTGCCCAGGCTGGTGTCCAACTCCTAGTCTCAAGTCACCCTCCCACCTCAGCCTCCCAAAGCACTGGGGTTACAGGCATAAGCCACCGTGCTCAGCCAACGTAATTTTAGAAGAACTGCCAAATAAACTCACATGCTGGATGCAAGGGACCGAGGCAGGGTGGGGAAGTGGGCTGCTGTCTTTTAACTGCCCAATGGCAGTTACCCGATGCAGAGAGATAGTTGGATCAAGTTCTAGAATCACTATGCAAGGGTCGGAAGCCTCTGTCTCAGGGACAAGGAAACTTGGCCAAGTGTATTGAGGGAGCTGCTGGGACACAGGGTAGGGTAGCAGAGAGGCCAAAGCAAGATTCCAGTGGCTTCCAGCAAACGGGCTGTCCACCTTTTTTTTTGTTTTTTGAGACAAGAGTCTCACTCTGTTGCCCAGGCTGGAGTGCAGTGGCATGATCTCAGCTCACTGCAACCTCTGCCTTCCGGATTCAAGAGATTCTCCTGCCTCAGTCTCCCGAGTAGCTGGGATTACAGGCAAGCAGTCCACCTTTTAATTGCAGGACAACACCCACACTTGTGAAGGAGTCACAGGTTTGTCAACAAGCAGATGTTTGCTGATAGAAGAAACGGCACAACAAAAGCCACAAAGTACCCAATTCCAGTTTAGGGGAAAGGAATGAAACCGTGGGTCCTCAGGGCAGAGGATGAGAAGAGCTGTTTTCTCCCTGCCCAACCATGGTCAGATGGGTGAGCCTGGGGTGTGACAACGTAGACCTTCCCGCAACCAACATGACTTACAGGGTGCCACATGGAGTCAAACCAGACTCAAGGGAAAAGGGTGCAGGAATTCTCAATGGCAGGACGGGTGGGAGGAGAACCTCTTTACATGAGGGCACAGCCACATTGGCGGGGGACACTCTGGCAGATAAATACAGAACCCCGGCAGGCTCCCCTACACCAGCCCCAGAGGGACAAGATGCTTCAGGGTCCCTGGTGACCCCTGAGGATGGAAGTCTTGGTGCAGACAGAAAGCTCAAAACACCGAGGTCAGAACCAGGAGGAAGAACAATGGGCTGAAGACCACTGGAGAAAGGATCAGAAACTGTGCTACAGTGGGGCAAATTCAGAGGCAGGGGCAAGGCCAGGCATTCCCCAACAAAGGACATACAGGCCATCCAGGCAGAAAACCCTGGTACGCGTGCATCTCACATCAGCCCAGAGGCCGGGAGCAGAGGTGCCCGGCCACCCAAGGTTGGTGACTGGCCATTTCATTTTACAGGGTGGCTCAGGGAGGATGGCCTGACTCTCAGGGCAGGCTGGCTGGAGTCAGCCACAGTCCCCTTCGAGGAAAGCTGTCATGGTGGGTTCGGGTAACAGGGGGGTGGTATCTGGGCTGGGAACCACAAATCTGACTTCACCAGCCCCCGAAAGGAGATTCCACTTGGAAGTTGGAGATGCTGGACTCCAGAAAACATAATCAGCTTTGAGAGGATGTAGACCAAAGACAGAAAGAAAGTTATTATTGAATTAACTCTGTTAAACTAGATGGAAGGAAAGCTAGAGCTGGAAGAGGCACAGGAATTCTCAGGACTGCGCTATTGAGGATGACAAATGAAAAGCACATCAGGCTGGGCGTGGTGGCTCACGCCTGTAATCCCAGCACTCTGGGAGGCCGAGGAGGGTGGATCACTTGAGGTCAGGAGTTCAAGACCAGCCTAGCCAACATGGTGAAATGCCTGCTCTACTAAAAATACAAAATTAGCCAGGTGTGGTGGCGCATGCTTGTAATCCCAGCTACTTGGGAGGCTAAGGCAGGAGATCGCTTGAACCTGGGAGACAGGTTGCAGTGAGCAGAGATCGTGCCATTGCACTCCAGCCTAAGCGACAAGAGCGAAACTCTGTCTCAAAAAGAAAAGAGAAGAGAAAAGAAAGGAAAAGCACACCGTAGAGTGGTTAGTGTTGGTCACTTCTTAAAAAAGGTTTTTCTCAAGCATCTTTAGTTTACTTCCATTAATATCCACTGAAAATATGCAAACCCAACTTTCCAAACCAAAGTTAATGCTTGTAAATAATGAATTCCTTCTTGCACAGTTACTCCTTTAAAAATATCAACTTGCTATAACTTTCTTCCTTAATGCCAATTCTTAACAAATTAAAATACAATAACAGGAGTGTAATTGAGCATTTATTGCTTATGGGCTCTAAAATGAGGCTAATCAGATAGTGACTAAGCCTCAGCATGGGCTCTTTTAATAGACATGTTTTAACATACAATAACCAGGATATTTTATTTAAAATTATTATAGAAATGTACCAAGTGTCTACTCTCCAGATTCGAAAGCGGCAAGGGAACCCATTTATCTTTAGCTCAGCATGGGCTAAGGGATCTGTTTTCTTGCCTGAGTTAGGCGTTACAACCTCAGAAGAACTAGCTCTAAAATAAATAAATAAATAAAATTGGTATTTAAAGTAGCCAATTCTTATATTTCAAGGCACTGCACATTTTTAAAAACTTTACAAAATGCATTTCCTACTCAGTAAAAGCCCTCCGACTCAGTGCTTCACACACAGGTGGGAGGTAAAGACACATGTATCTGTGGCTTCTAGTTCCTCCCAAGAGAAACGACACTGAGCTTTCTGGTTTTGAAAGAACTGATCCTTTTCATCTCTCCCCAGCTTGGTACTTGAGGAATTAAAGCTACAACCACTAAACAACGTCCTCCGTAGAAGTCAAGGGGCTGTGCAGACCCTTCACGGGTCTGAGGTAGGGACCTGGGTAAAATTAAGACAGGAAGCTTGATTTTGATATGCAAATGTTACAGATACTACCCTTCTCCATGTTCCTTGTTGAAAATGCTGATCGAAGATAAAAGAGAAAAAACCCTTTAACAAGGCGTGAGGGTAATTCAAAGCCAAGTACTTTTAAACAGCACTTAACAAGTCCCTGGGGCCCACTCAAGAGCCAGGCCCCCCAGAGGTGCCATCTCCTGCCCCTCAACAGCTTGAAAAAGTAGTAATTGCAAACCTATTTGCATTTTCCTTCTCAAGTTGTCCATGATCATCATGCGGCTTATTTTTTCCAAGCAGGCGCCAGAGCAAAGGGACCTGTTTCCGAACCCGCCAATTGCTCGGTAACTGTGCCTTGCTGTCCCCCTGCAACCCTGCTCCGGCACCTTTGCCATCCCTTGTTTTTTACATTTCGCTCCTAATTATGTTGCATCTATTGCCGTACACTTAATTAGCTGCATTAATGTGATTTCTTTTCACATAGTCAAGCAATTAAGAGCTATGATTGAGTTTCATTCAATTAGCCTCAACAAACATGCTAATTGATGTCCCAGATGCAAATGAGGTGCAATGAGAGAAACCTGCTAGCAATTGAAAGCCATGTCAGAGACCCACAGCTTTCAGCTTGCTGACAGCAGCACAGCTTAACGTGGCGCCCGCCTTCTGTGGGGCTG
This sequence comes from Pongo pygmaeus, assembly GCF_028885625.2. Taxonomy (NCBI): domain Eukaryota; kingdom Metazoa; phylum Chordata; class Mammalia; order Primates; family Hominidae; genus Pongo; species Pongo pygmaeus. Next base: position 136,512,212 of record NC_072384.2, on the reverse strand, counting down.
CCTTTGGAGAAGGATGTGGAGTCATTAGTACCTCAGTGTACCAGATCCCTCCTGATACAGAGAATTAATTGATTCACTGCTGTATCACATTGTCCTAGAATTTCACAGTTATGTGTTTCCAGGACCGGGAGGTTACCAAATGAGTAACACTTGGCTCCAGCAAGGAGGGTGGTACAAAGTCCTCATCAAAATACCTTATTAGGCTACTAAAAAATATATAAGAATTCTCCCCAAAACTACAAAGGGAAAGGTGTGTACATCTTGTCTTGGCAATCCCAGATCCCACTATGTGCCTGATGGCCTCTCCCGTCCTCAGTAAATGGTGAGTTCATCTTAGTCAGCTCTGGGGCATTTGGCACTTGAAGTTAAGCTCAAAATACAGCAATCCATCAACATTCTCTAAAAATACCCTTACTATATTGATTCTCACTGCCTCGCATCCGGAGGTTACCTTTGGCTGTCTGGTGAAAGATGGTTTGCTGATGTGTTCACAGGGGTACTAAAAGCAGTTAACAAGATCTTAAAGCTAAACTGAAATGCATACACTATATGATTGGCATCTGAACATCAGATCAGAAATAAGCATAAGGCTTTGAAAATCTGACAGTGCTTAAGCTCCACTTTCTTCAAGGATAGAAAATGTAATCAGCATACTCCATATTTACGTATACTTCAAAAAAGTATTAAGGCTTTTAATTTACATAGTTAAATGATGGAAAAAATAATGGAAAATAGTGGCAATCTGTTCCAATTCGGTTTCTCCATTAAGTTCTAGTTTATAACTGTACATGTATGTTGAGAAATATAATATTTTATATTAATATATAATACTGAAAAGATAGATCACTTTTCAGACAAATCAATAAATTTTCAAAACAATTCAGATACAGTACTTGCCTTTTTATTGCTGTGCTGAAATTTGTTTTGACGGTGCAAACATGCTGGTGATTAACATGAATCATAGTAGCCCCAAACTGTACTAGTCATCATCACATTATTCACTGGCATGTTCTTTAAGTACGAACAAAAAAGTTTCACTTACAGATGTTCTGAATACACTTAAAAAAGAAGTGCTACTGATTTTTAAACATTTCAACCTTTGAGTCCATGTCTTCATGTTCTCAGGTATGGCATGGAAAGCATACACAAAGCATTTTTGCTGGGTATGGGAGGGTGATGGTTGTCTTGCAGAAAGGCACTTCTGCAACTGTTGGGAGTTGCAAGCTGAACCAGCCACTTTTTTGGTGGGACAACATTTTTACCTGAAAGAATGACTATGCCAGACATTGACTGACTATGGTTTTCAGTTCTATGTATGTGGCAAACTTGTATCTCTAACTACGAGCTTGACACCTTCCAAAGACTTAGCAACTTTTCTGACAAGATTGGCGGTGATACGAATGAAATTTTTTGATGTTATATGATGAAAACTGTCACTATTTAGAAATCTGCATACTTCATTTCAAAAATAGTTTTTCTTGAAATGACCGTGGTGTGACATCACATGCATGGATGCACGTGGATATGCCTGCATGGATAAAACACACATAAAAGATCATTCAAAGGGCAAGTCAGTTGGATGGATTTTAAGGTAGTAGAGGAGGAAAAAAAAGTGATTTCACATTGCATTACTAAGCTTTAAGAAACTATCACATGTTGAGTTTTGGTGAAGTATGCAAGAGGAATATCCACAATTATCTGAAATGAGGGTTGAAATATTCCTCCCTCTTCCAACCACACATCTATGTAACGTAAGATACTCAAAGACTAACCAAAACAACCTATCACAACAGACTGAAGCAGATACGAGAATCCAGCTCTCTTACACCAAACTGGGTATCAAAGAGACCTAAAAATATATAAAACAATGCAACCCTTCTCATGATTTTTATTTTGAAAATTATACTTTTCACAAAAATATTATTTATACTAACATGTAATGGGTGGTTTATTGTTATTTTAAATGGATTACATATTTTCTCTGTTTGAATTTCTAACATGATGAATATCAATAGACAAAATCCATATGAACAAAAGCTCTTTGGGGTCCCTCCGTAATTTTTTTTTTTTGAGACAGAGTCTCATTCTGTCGCCCAGGCTGGAGTACAGTGGTGTGATCTCGGCTTACTGCAATTTCTGCCTCCTGGGTTCAAGCGATTCTGCTGCCTCAGCCTCCTGAGTAGCTGGGATTACAGGCACATTCCTATGCTCAGCTCATTTCTGTAGTTTTAGTAGAGATGGGTTTCACCACGTTGGCCAGACTAGTCTCCAACTTCTGACTTCAGGTGATCCACCTGCCTTGGCCTCCCAAAGTGTTGGGATTACAGGCGTGAGCTACCACACCCGGCCCATAATTTTTAAAAAGATAAAGGGGTCCTGAGCCCAAAGTCTTGAGAACCACTAGTCTAGCTTCATGTCTGCAAAGCAGCCATTGGCTCCATGTGTATGCTTTTATGTACACAACCGGGGAGGAGCAAAGGGTTGGACTGTGGAAAGATATTGTAAATGTTTTCACATTTGTTTGTTCCTCTTTCTCCTGGAGGAAAAGAATGACTCATTATTCCCTATTTTCACTGCACTCCATGAATGTCCAGTGTCAAAAGGAAGCAGTAATTTGTTAAGTTCTATTTTTAAAAAGCCTCACCTCTGGGCTCAAAAAAAAAGTATGTAAGAGAAGCCATTGTAAAGTTCACTATTATTCCCAAACTCCATTTAATATTACATTCAAAGGAAACTAATCATAAAGACATATATAGGACCACCCATTCAAAAAGATCAAGCGAATGTTCACGTCCCACATTTATGAATAATAAACAATGGCCTCGTACGTAGTCACAGGTGCAGACCAAAGTCATGCTCCTAAAAATACTGTGAAAATATTGTAAAACTATGAAAAATCTTCTGGCCACATCCCTTCAGATCACAGAACTCAAGAAGACAATTTCTCTTCTCTCCAAAGGATCATAGTCACAATAGCAAGGTAGGAGGCAGCTTCAAAGGGAAAAATCCCATGAGAAATAATTTTGTTTCCCAAGACAGCCAACAGCATTCCAGTGTTTCACTTTCAGAACTGCCTTCCTAAAGACTACCTGACCCATGCTTGTAAGTGCATGAGAGTGACCAGCAGCCATGGCAGGAAGAAGGCACCTGGCCAATCAGATGTGTAGCAGAGGCAAACGGCTCATGCTTATGGAATTCACTGGTCTTACCATGTTCCCCATCATCCTGAAGCAGCTGGATTGATAGAATGGTGAAATGGCCTTTTGAAGTCACAATTACAATGCCAACTAGGTGACAATACTTTGCAGGGCTGAGGCAAAGTTCTCCAGAAGGCTGTGTATACTCTGAATCAGTGTCCAAATATATGGTACTGTTCTTCCCATTGCCAGGATTCACGGGTCCAGGAATCAAGGGGCAGAAATGGAAGTGGCACCACTCACCATCACCCCTAGTGACCCACTAGCAAAATTTTTGCTTCCTGTTCCCACAACATTACGTTCTGCTGGCCTAGGGGTCTTAGTTCCAGAGGGAGAAATGCTGACACCAGGAGACACAACAATTCCATTAAACTGGAAGATTGTCACCTGGCCACTTTGGGCTCCTCCTACCTCAAAGTCAACAGGCTAAGAAGGAAGTTACAGTGTTGACTGGAGTGACTGACCCAGACTACCAAGAAGAAATCAGTCCACTACTCCATCATGGAGGTAAGGAAGAGTATGTGTGGAATATTCTTGACTTAGTAAATGCTTTATTGGGTCTGGGTCATTACGCTACACATGGTAAAAGAGAAGGCTGGTGAGGCCTTGCTGGGGACCAGTGGTGGCAGCTTCATGTACAATGGAGAGTCCCTACATGATGGCAAAAGCAAACTTCTCTGCTTCATGTGCTGCGGAGGCCAGTGTCCAACATGCGTGGGCTCAAGTCCACCAGTCCAAAGGGTTAAGTTATTCTACTACAAATCAAAAAGCAAAAAATTCCAAACGAATTATGAATACACCTTTTGCTTCTTGACTGTATCTGTCTTGACTGACCTACTGTATTGAGGTTTACACTGCCTGAAAGATTTTTCTCATTCTAGGTTAAATTGAGTATTATGCAGTTGTAACCTACGCCTGCTCAAACCTAGCCTGTACAATGCATGCCTCGGGTATGAAAACAGCTGCTTGTCTCTACACAGTCACTGTAGGCCTCTCACTACAATGAACTTCAAGGAGCCAGCACCATTCCTTTGCTGTCCTAGTATTTTAATATTTGATTATGGCTTGAAACAACTGGATCAATAGTTAGATCCTAGAAATTTTCACTTATAAGGAAATGTTCACCATGGTGATACTGCCTGTCTGGGTCTCTTTAAAACTTCAGATTCCTTTGGACGAATTTGCTAAAATGTGCAGCGCTAAAACAAACAGTTTTTTTTTTTTTTTTTTTTAAAGACACAGTTTCGCTCTTGTTGCCCAGGTTGGAGTGCAACAGCATGATCTCGGTTCACTGCAACCTCCACCTCCTGGGTTCAAGCAATTCTCCTGCCTCAGCCTACCAAGTAGCTGGGATTACAGGCGCCCGCAACCATGCCTGGCTAATTTTTGTATTTTTAGTAGAGACAGCGTTTCACCATGTTGGCTAGGCTGGTCTCGAACGCCTGACCTCAAGTGATCCGCCTGTCTCAGCCTCCCAAAGTGCTTGGATTACAGGTGTGAGCCACCGTGCCTGGCCAAACAGTAGAGTTTTAAGACAGCAGAGCATATACATCTGTCCTCTGAGGTGAATATCGATTGCTACATCGTGTCTTCTGCCATGAGACCTAAGGTAACATGGAGAAATTCCCACTTCGGTTTTTCCCCATGACAAAGGGTCAGTACTTCTAATTTTTAAACTTTCTACCTAGGCCTATTTAGAAGTCTCCTATACGTATTTTTCCCATGCATTGCTTTTACAGGAATTACTCTGTTTTCCTAAACATAATGCCTGCCAAGGGAGTTCACAGCACCTTGTATTAGATTCCATTCAAATGAATCACATAATTCACTGATAACCGCACTTTTCTGATTTCCTAAAGAAGTCTTCGGAAGACAAAAGTCGACTTTCTCTTGGTCAGGGAAAAAGCCTCGAAATCAGAGCGCCTCCACTCTCCTCTGAGTTGCACACTGGAGGCCTGTCATTCAGTCACTCTGGGTCCCCACGTCCACATCTTTAAAAACAGTTCTTGCTTCCTGATACTGTTGCGAGGGTTCACTGAGATAATACTGAAGTGCTTAACAGAGCGCCAAAGCCCTCAATAAATGTTAGCTCTTACCACTCTTGTCCAATAAAAATACTGAAATATTTTCCCTCTGACTTTATGTGGCAATTTCTTGAGCTAAAGGTGTTGTTCCCACTTGAGGTAGCAATTCTGACATGATAAGTCATTAGGGTTGACTTGCAAAGCCATTTTTTACTTTGCAGCACGGCGGGGCGGGCGCGGGGGGGGGAACACAAAAAACCTGTCTTCTGCAAACACACATTTTCTGCTTTTTCTTCTTTCTCTTCCCCGACCTTTTTTTTTTTTTTAAGTGGGGGAGGCATGTATATGGTAGTCAGACATTTTTATGGCAAAATGCCGTCTGGAAAAGATGCAAAACAAAATTGCTAAAATGCAAGGGGAAAAAAAGAAGAGGGAAAAACAAAAGGCCCCGTTCCCTTTGCTTATTGAGTTCAAAGGCATAACATGTAGCACCCCGCAGCAAATGGGAAGCTACACTAATTTTAAAGCCATAAAACGCTATCAAGTGCCCTGCGGGGCAGGACTACTCTGAAGCTAGTGGCACCTAAATAAGACATGGTTCATTTACTTCGCAGCTTAGCCTAATGTAATCATCAGCGGATTTTTAGCCTAGAGTTGTAACAGGCAAATAGCCGATGCGGCAGAGGCGGCCCTCCCAGCCATCGAGGGGGCTGCAGCTAGATTGCTGTTGATTAGAAAATTTTTCAGTTTTGACAAGCACTTAATGAACATAAATCGCACCTTGATTGGTTTCCATTTGGGGCCACAGGCACACCTGAGAAGAAACAGGCCTCTCCAGCCCCGGCCCTCCCTACCTTCCAAGACCTCGGCAACAAGCCCGCAATCAGGTTATGAGCCAAAGAAGAAAGTATTTATAAAATATAATAATGAAATTCAATTTCTTAGTAGAAGTAAAAGAACATTCCTCATGACCCCCCACAGTCATCCTCTCCTACTGAGTCCTCGGCTGTGACTTACTGTTGCTGAGGAAACCAGAGGGATTTGATTTATTTACCTTGTGTAAGAATTTTTGGCCTCAATGAGTGACACTAAAAGGCCAAAAATGGAAAACAAAATGTTATCAATTGGGTACAAAGGACGGCCAGAGATGATCTGACATATCATGCTGCGTACTGGTAGGACAATGTCCCTTGGATTCCACTGGAAGCTTAGAGACTCAAACCCTCCAGCCACACTGTTAAATCTGCTATTTATAGAAACACACATATGTTCTATTTTTTCATTTTAACTAGAAATGCAAGAAGGCAGAATTTTTCAATGTTGAAAATAGGTTAGGTAGCATCTATGCTATTTAGTGGTCTAATTTTTAGAAACACGACGACTTGGTGAGGGGCGGTGGTTCACGCCCGTAATCCCAGCAGGTTGGGAGGCCAAGGTGGGTGGATCAGTTGAGGTCTGGAATTCAAGACCAGCCTGGCCAACATGGTGAAACCCTGTCCCTACCAAAAATATAAAAATTAGCCGGGCATGGTGGAATTGCTTGAACCCTGGAGATGGAGGTTGCAGGGAGCTGAGATCAGGCCACAGCACTCCAGCCTGGGCAACAGAGCAAAACTTTGTCTCCAAAAAAAAAAAAAACAAATAAAACCAAATAAAACAAAAAACAAAAAACAAACAAAAAAAGAAATATGAGGACTTCATTTTGTCCAGTCTCACCCTGCTTCCATTCACTTTGTGTCAACAACATCAATAATGAAATGTCATGAGGATAGCTTTCGGCCCTTTTATTTTTAAATCCTAAACATTTCCAAACCCTGGGGGTATATAAAATAAAGAAAGAATTACTTAGACAGAAATAGACTTTGATAAAGAATCCTTTTTTGTGTTGGTGTAACAGCAGTGAGTTTTTTAGTAGGCTCCGTTTCCAACAAAAGTTGTCAATATGCCCTGAAAATATTTCTACTTTTACGGCAGCCTAATTCCTTGGCTATATGGGAGAAACAACTGATCACGTTCTTTCAAACAGGTCACAGGAATGACAAAGTTCTTTCCCAGGTCACCCAGGTGCTTGGCAAACTCCAGGAGGGCCCATGTGATCATGTCATTGCTGGGTGGCTTTCTTATCGCGTGGCTTCCAGACCACCATGCAGGTTACGAAGCCTGCACAGTTCCCTGCGGTCAGGACTGGGCCCAGCAAATGTCCCACGACCAGAGTGCTGGTAAGGCTGGGCAGGTTTAACCTTCAGCCATACTCGGTAGCTTTCCCATGTTACAGTTTTTACATTTAAAACCCAAGCTCTGAAGAGTTATCTGTATGCCCACATTCCTAGCAGCACTGTCCACAATGGCCAAGAGGTGAAAGCAAGTGTCCATCCACGGACAAACAAAATGTGGTGTGTACATATGACGGAATACTACTCAGCCTCAAACAGGAAGGAAATTCTGACACACACTACAACTGGAAGAATCTTGAGGACATAATGTTAAATGCAACAAGCCAGTCATAAAAAGACAAACAGCATATGACTTCATTTATATGAGGTTCCTAGAGCAGACAAATTCATAGAGACAGAAACTGGAATGCTGGTTGCCAGGGGCTGAGTGGAGGGGGGATAGGAATTTGTGTTTATGCGTAGAGTTTGTTTTGTAAGATGAAAAAGTTCTGGAGGTTGACTGCCCAACAATGTGAAATACATGATACTATTGAATGGTATACTTAAAATGATTAAGATGGCAAATGTTGTATGTATTTTACAATTAAAATGAAAAAAACAACAAACAAAATCCTGAAGCTTTTCTCCTATCAAGATCCTTCTTTAAGTTGCAGCAAATGGAGCCAGAATACGGCTGAGACATATTTCTGCTTCCTAAAAGTGTTGCGTGGTGGATTCCTTCCACGAGGTTTCAGGAACTCTAGTCCTACAGATTTAAGGAAAGGTTAAGCATATGGGCTAATTGTGCCTCCATCCATCCATCCATCCATCCATCCAAGCCAGTGTTCCAGATGTTAGAGATACACTGGTGACATATACATCCTTGCCTCAAGGAGCTTCCAGTCTTGTGGGAGAATCAGAGAGATGGCCCAATAGAGTAACGTGAGAACACACACAGCATGGGTGCCCAAATAGGCCGAGTGCGGGGACACTCCCAAGAGGAAGTAGCATTTAAGCCAGGATTGGAAAGAGGAGTTAGTGAGGCAAAGAGATGGGGCAGAAAAGAACATTCTCAACAGAGGCAACTGCATTTGTGAAGACCCGGAGGCCAGAGAACATGGCAAGTATGAGAAACTAAAAGAAAACAAAGACAGCGATAGAGCAGGAAGTGGGTGAGAGGCGAGTCTGAGGAGGCAAGCTGGGGCAAGAGCAGGGGCACGGACATCATCCAAGAGGGAGGGAGGATCTTCTCCATCATCGAAATATATAAAAGAACTCAAAGGAGGGAAATAAACAAAAATATGATGAGAATCACAAGGTGAACGTTACAAGCAGCTTAGGAGTAACTGCTATTCTTCGTACAGCCAACAGGTTTTGGAAAACTTTATGAGCAGGCCACTGCGCTAGTTGAACTGAGCAAAAATGCAGGCCTGCACACTCGGCGGGGGTATGGTCTGCAAGATCATCTCTGTGTGACTTCTGGCATCATTCTGGATGAATTCCCAGGAGGAAGAGAAAACAGAGGCCGAGGCCAAGGCTATGGGTGGAGGAAGAAGAGCTAGCAAAGCAATCACTGCATAATTGACCTTGAGAGGCTCAGTGATTCTCACACTGTGCCTGAGTCCCAGGACTCCACAAAGCCACGTTGGAACCAACATGGAAGCGGGTGGGGCAACGGCAGAACCGGAAACCACAACCGATTCCCAGCTCAGTGTTCCTTTGACCTGCACATCAGAAGGATCAGCTAAGAGAGGAGCTGACTCACACTTTAGAATCAAGGAGGGAAGAAATCTTAAGATGGAAGGAGGTAATTTAGATTTGCAAGCCACAAAGTTCCAATACCTTTACTTCACAATCTACATAAAACAAGTTGAAATGAAGTTGTGCCCATAGCTGTGTGTGTGTGTGTGTATGTGTGTGTATATGTGCATGTGTATGTGTATGTTTAAGTGTGTGTGTATGCACGTGTGTGTATGATGTATGTATGGTCCTATGCATGTGTTCACAATACATTTTCACATCCATTTTCTGTTGGAAGCTGCTTCAAATCCTATCTTGGGAAGAGGCAGAGCTGCAGTATGACTTGAAGCAGGCAGTATCTATACATCAAGGTTCTTGGGGTGACATTCACACCACTGGCCTGAAGGGCCAGATATCCCTGTGAAAGCAATCCATGTGGAAAGCTGGACTCTGGCTGTTCCCAGGGAAGCAAAGAACATCACAGACTCAAGGACGTGAGTGTAAACTCTGTTCAATGGGGATTATCTCTTCAGTCCCAAGAACAGACAACCAACTGGGGATTCTTCCTGCTTCCCCCGAGCTGACTCCTGTCAGTCTTAGAAACTTGCAGAAACACCTGTTGCGGTTCATATTGTTTACAAAAGCATTCCTATTTGCCTAAAACAGGCAGCTCAGGCTAGAACAGCAATGTTGGTTTGTTGCCATAGTTCCAGATCTTTGTTCTTTAATATCTGTATAATCTCCTCATATACCTCTAAATAGATTGTTTTTTGGATTCCAGTGATGTGTTTAGATTTTGCAACATTTGTAATAATGCCGTGTGAGGGAGTGATTGTGATTGTGTGTGTGTGTGTGTGTGTGTGTGTTCTCCCCCCAACCCTATGTCAGCTTAGGGAGGTCATGTTGTAAGACATGGTGAGTATTGTTAGTCTCAATCACACCACAATCTGTAGAGCAGAGCCAGGATTGTCCATGTTGAGGGCTGGAGTCCAGGCAGTTCAGGAGCAAAGATGCTGAAGGAGTCACACGATTGGAAGCTTCATTGTGGTGGCACTCAAGTCATCGTGACCGGTGCATACTAAGCAATACCTATGTGCCACTCACATGATAGCCCCTGGGCAGACTATGGGGAACACAGCCCTCCTCAATGACATACACTAGATGGGGCAGAAAAGGACATTCTCACCAGAGGCAATGATGTACACTAGATGGGGCCTGGAAATCAGGGAGGGCCATGAAGGCACATCTGCAAGATGGACACAGTGCACCCTCATGATGGACATGGCACACCTGCACCACAGACATGGTGCACCCTCGTGGACACGCCACACCCACGCCACAAACATGGTGCACCCACGCCACAGACACAGTGCTCCCTTATGATGAACACGGCACAACCACACCACAGACATGGTGCTCCCTTATGATGGACATGGCACACCCACACCACAGACAAGCCACACCCACGCCACAGACACGGCGCTCCCTTATGATGGACACGGCACACCCGCACCACAGACATGCCACACCCACGCCACAGACACAGCGCTCCCTTATGATGAACACGGCACAACCACACCACAGACACGGTGCTCCCTTATGATGGACATGGCACACCCACACCACAGACAAGCCACACCCACGCCACAGACACGGCGCTCCCTTATGATGGACACGGCACACTCGCGCCACAGACACGCCACACCCATGCCACAGACACGGCACTTCCTTATGATGGACACAGCACACCCGCGCCACAGACATGCCACACCCACGATGCTTCCTTATGGACACGGCACACCCGCGCCACAGACATGCCACACCCACGCCAAAGACACAGCGCTCCCTTATGATGGACACGGCACACCATGCCACAGACATGGCGCACCCTTATGAGGGACATGGTGCACCCGCACCACAGACACGCCACACCCATGCCAAAGACACAGCGCTCCCTTATGATGGACACGGCACACCTGTGCCACAGACAGGCCACACCCGCGACAAAGACACAGTGCTCCCTTATGATGGACACGGCGCACCTGTGCCACAGACAGGCCACACCCGCGACAAAGACACAGCGCTCCCTTATGATGGACACGGCACACCTGTGCCACAGACAGGCCACATCCGCGACAAAGACACAGTGCTCCCTTATGATGGACACGGCACACGCTTATGATGGACACGGCACACCCGCACCACAGACACAGCACATGAAAGGCCAAAGGACAGCTCCAGGCACCTTGGCTTATGACCAAGAAAGCAAGATGAAATAATTTTTGATCTTAAGATGAATCATGCCTTCTGCAGCAGCGTGCCACAGACTTGACATGTCTGACTACACTCTTCTCAGTAAGAAAGGGAGGTCTGTCTTTTTGGACATCCCAGCTTCACATCTGAAAATCTGGCCTTCACATTTGTCAATCTAGTAGCCTGCACAGGAGTTATTCTGACTGTTTCAATGTTCTGGGGAAACCAGTGAAAAGTTTCTCTGAGCGTAAATGAATATTCACCACCTCAAGAAGTTTGAGGTCTACCCTAGCAGACCGTGAAGGTGGGTGAAGAGACGGATCACAGATTCTTAGTGAATCTTCAATCCTCAAGTAAAATGTTGCAGTCCTATGTGAGGAATTCGTGTATTTACAAAGGCAATTACAGGCACTGAGCACAGCCACGAGCTGCTATTCTCATAGCATAGGTATCTTTTTTTTTTTTTTCCTTGAATGATTTGAGGAAAATACCTACTTAGGAATCATCACAGATCTTTTTGTTGTCTTTACATCAGTAAAGAGTGGGTCTTCTGTCTGATTTTGAAACTAGAAACTTTCTGAAATCTGCATTCTGATGATAATTTTAGAGAGTCCAAGTTTGGCTGCCCTGGCTTTGAAAGAACAAAACCAAACCTCGACGACACACAGAATCAAAGGGTTTATGTGTTGCAGGAGAGTCCAAGCCACTCAGTTAGAAATTAACCTGCCTAGTAATGAAAAGAAGGAAAGTTCTTTAACAATTTTAAAGGAGGAAAATTTAAGAAGGAAAATTCCAGTATTGCCGGTCAGGGAGAAATGACAGAGCCACAGCTGTTTTAATCTGGGCACATGCAGAATGGAAAGGAATCTAAGAAGGACTTTTTTTTTTTTGAGATGGGAGTCTCACTCTGTTGCCGAGGCTGGAGTGCAGCGGCACCACGTCGGCTCACTGCAACCTCCATCTCCTGGGTTCAAGCAATTCTCCTGCCTCAGCCTCCCAAGTAGCTGGGATTACAGGCACCCACCACCACACCCGGCGAGTTTTTATATTTTTAGTAGAGATGGGGTTTCACCATATTGGCCAGGCTGGTCTCGAACTCCTGACCTCAGGTGATCCATCCACCTCAGCCTCCCAAAGTGCTGGGATTACAGGTGTGAGCCACCACGCCCGGCCAGAAGGAGGTTTTTTTAAAAGTCTGAGCCGTTCATGCACATCTGCCAGGTATGGCCCGGAGGGGAGGAGTTTCACAGCTGCCAAACGACCTCTTGAGGAAGCCCAGAGAGCCAGGACCGGAACGCAGGTGAGCTTTCCTGGACAGAGGCACCGTGAAGTCCTTGGCTTGACCGTGAGGACACTGAGCTCATCCTTCCAGGTCCACTTAGGAATCCCACTGCACACATCTTTGTCAGCAGGAATTGCAGCCTTGCACTCGACGGCCGTGCTTTCGACATGGAAGATGAATAGGTGGCCACGCTGAACTGTGAAGCCCTGAGGTCCAAGTTCTTTCTCATTATGCCTCCATTTTTCTATCAAGGTGCTCCCTAAGGCTCACATTTAAGTCCACAGAAAGGGACTCTCAGGGTCTTAGAACAGGCTGCCCTCGATCCACCTCAACTGTGATCCAGCAAAGTGTCTGAAAACCACGAGACACTCATATATATTTCCCCCAAGAAAGTTAAGCAATTAGGGCTTTTTAAAGGTCTTGGAGACATACAATTTTTCAAAGATACAAAAATGTAGACCGCGGAGCAGCAGCATCAGCCAGCGTGCTTGCTTTGACCGTGTCAGTCTTATTTAAATGTTTGGGGTTATCATTGCAAAATGCCAAGTGGAGATAAAGGAGCTGTTAGGGTGGTCAGTCCTGCAGCAAGTGCGGCCAGGTCCCAGATTGCCTGGGACTTCCCTGATGTTAGCTATGAAAGTCCTGCACCCTGGGAACCCCTCAGTCCTGCAGAAAACCAGGGCAGTCGGCCACTCCATTAAGGCAGTTTCATTCATTATTTGGTTGAGCTTTCTATCTGTTATCTCAACTGGGTTTTGGTTTCATTTAATAATAGCATCTTGAGAAAGAAAGATGAATTAACTGAGGTTTTTTTTTTTGAGCCTCAGTTTTAGTCTTATACCCAGTAGCTTCAACTTCAGGACAGCGTTTTCCTTAGAAATCCAACTAACTCCATTAGCTTGGGTTTGCTGAGAGTTTTTCGTGAAAGTTTTAGAGCTCACGCTCTTTAGAGTCTGAAGTGACCTAGAAGACAATGTCATCAAACTTCCTACCCACTGAAAGAATTCGTTCTCCACGTTTCTAAAATGGACACCTTCCAGCCAGTTTCCCAACGTCTACCACCTTCAAACGCACCCATAGAACGGATGTAGCCTGAGCGTCTGCAGCAGGGCTCCTCTGTGTGATCTGAAAGCTATGCAGGTGCGCTCCAGCTCCTGGACAGGCTGGGCAGCCCCCGCCCACTGTCAACTGGTGGCTGAACATACTCTGTGAGGGAAGCAATGATGTGGACGCTGTAGGTTCATTCACCCCTCCCCACTCTGGCGCTGTCCTTGTTATCCCGCCCCACCACTGGCCTTTAGGAATAACCACAGCTGGGCACAGTGGCTCACACCTATAATCCCAGCACTTTGGGAGGCTGAGGCGGGTGGGTCACTTGAGGTCAGGAGTTTGAGACCAGCTTGGGCAACATGGTGAAATCCCATCTCTACTAAAACAAAAAATTAGCCAGGCGTGGTGGTGCATGCCTGTAATCCCAGCTACTTGGGAGGCTGAGGCAGGAGAATCACTTGAACCCAGAGGTTGCAGTGAGCTGAGATTGTGCCACTGTACTCCAGCCTGGGGGACAGAGTAACACTCTGTCTAAAAAAAAAAAAAAAAAAAAAAAGGGAATAACTACAGTGGAAATCTACCATCACTTCCTCCTGTGCTCATACCTCCTCCTCTCAACCTACACAGCATGGAAGTGCAGGGACCCCATCATCCTGAGCCAGCCAATGCTAACACCTCCTAAGCCTTTGGGGAAGAGCTGAAGGAGGCTGGGAGATGTGGCTGTGGGTGATGGCTGGGGTCAAGACTTCATAGAACCCAAGCTGAGCAGATCTGGGGACTGGAGGTATCACTGGCATAAACTTTCAGGGAGCTTTCTTAGTCTGAGTTGGCTCAATGTTTTGCTTCTTTTCCCCTCTGATTTCCAGGGAAATTATCACACCCTATGACCTGGCTATTCCATAAGCAATTCTATTCCACTGCTTAGAAACAGAGGTTCTCTCCTAAGAAAAAGGTTTGAGGTTTTCAACCACAGGAAACAGACCTGGGGAAAAAGGTTTCCCTCCACATCTTCCATCTGTGGTGTAGGAAGGGTATGAAGATTTAGCTTATGTCCTAAGTAAAGGACAGAGTGAGGTTGAGCTGCGTGTCAAAGGAAATAGGGATTGCCAGTCTCCTAACAATCTTTGTAAGGACTGAGCTTGGGGCTCAGGGCAAAAAAAAAAAAAAAAAAAGAGAAAGACACTTTTGGGGGATGACGAGAAAGGAAAGAGAAATCCAAAGCAATTAAGTGGGAAGGAAAGTGACATCCCAGGGCCACCGCCCAGCTGAAATCCCTTGTCATGATCTTCTGCACGTAGAAAGCTGCCCCAGTTCTGAGGGAGACACGCAGTCCCTGGGGATCAGTATTCGTGAGGTTCCCAGGCAGCCGACCCATTCTATGTACATTTTCAGCCTCACGCCAGCCCCACGGTGTCCTGCAATGTCAGATGCCCCCAGTTTCATGACTGGCTGCTTTGTTCTGAAGCCACAGTTTCAAAGAGCAGGTCATCCTGCTGGGATTCCCCGAGCTTGGTGCACAGCACGGCCACATACCGACCGCTTGTTTGGCCAAGAGCTGGGTTTATTTTCAAACACACCGATGTGTGGAAAACATCTGTCTGGGACTGATACTTGAAGTTCGTGTCCAAAGGTGATCGATCTTTCACACAAACACTTCCATGGACACTTGTGCAATAAGCATACCATGTTCAGATACCTCAGGAATCGAACTGACCTCTTCAGGGAGATCTTTTTCTAAGGGCATCTAATGAAGACATTGAAAAACCCTCACCCAGAGTTTTTGGCAAGGTTGGGAAATGGTCAGTCTCCTGCTTCCACAGTGTGCGAAGGAACTGAAAGCCAGAGCTCCCCACTGCTGGGGTGTCTTTCCCAAACAAAGGTATGAGGATGCTGGCACTGCTGGGAGCACGCAGGAGCTGAGGTGGCCACAGGGAAGGCTGGGTGGCCGCTCTACCTGACAGCAACAAATGCTGTACCTGCCTCTAACAACTCTTTTTTTTTTTTTTTTTTTTAAAAGACAGGGTCTTGCATGGTCAACCAAGCTGGAGTGCAGTGGCATGATCATAGCTCACTGTGAAGCCCTGACCTCCTGGCTCAAGTGATCCTCCTGCCTCAGCCTCCTGAGTAGCTGGGACCACAGGTGTGCTCCACCACGCCTGGCTCATTTTTTTATTTGTTGTAGAGATGGGGTCTCTCCATGTTGCCCAGGCTGGTCTATCAACGCGGCCTCTGCTTACCCATCTTGTCTAGGGAGGACTGGTTGGGGAGCTCGCCTGGGAATTTAATTTGGTTGACTAATGCAGGAGCTGTGTGGAGCAGCCCTAGGAGGGGAGTCGAGCCTTCTAGACCCTCCTATCCCACACAGGCAATCCTCTGACATCGGCCACTATGCCTGAGCATCCCTGTGTCACAAAGGGAGAAAGACAAGGGTGGTAAAGACCCTCAATTCCACCTTCTGGGTTTGATCCTAAAGAACAAATAATCCTGAGATCCTCTTGAACTACCCCCTCCCCCGCCCCCTGCCCATAACCACATTGGCCTATTCCATTTAAACTTGACTCAGTTGTTTACTCTTGCTCCAACGTTCCTTGTGTGCAAGACCCTCTCCCCAGCTCCCTGAATTTAACATGATAAGCAAATGGAAAGAGGCGGCTGGTGGCACCACGGTGCAGCCTCACAGGGACTGTGAGCAGCACACACGTGGACAGAAAATAAATGTCTGTGCTGGAAGGGAGAGGGCCTCACCACCACGGGCAAGCGTTGGCGTTGATGCGCTGCTGCACGGCCCTACCTCATCTCTGTCTGAATCTTCCACGTTTAATACAACTGCAAGCCTGGCGCTCTCAAGTCAGCACCCCATAATAAAAGTATTAGCTGATTAGAATCCCGTCTCCCCAAAACCATGTTAATTTCCTTTTTAGTCCACTAATTACCTGGGCTTCTTAAGTTAGTGGTATATACCAGGAATTGGTACAGCAACCTCACTATTGATACCCGCTTACACCTTTGTAGAAAACTCTAAAAATATCGGATGGTTTGGCCGGGATTTTTTTCCTGTGCTCTGTGGAAAAGAACGGGCTGTAGGCTATGCTATATGAGCTCAATGCAGGCCACTGCTCTGGGGGCTCTTGCGTTGGAACCTGGGCCCCATCTGCCTTTGAGAGAAAAGGTGGATGAGAATAGTGTTCTCAGAAACTAGATAACATTTCCCTCTAGTGTAAAAGAGGGAGTTATTCTGGTCCACTGACAGGTTAACATCTACTTTTAATGACTTGATATAGGTCTACAGAGGCTGGACATGGGCCCGAATCCCAGAGGAGAGAAAAGGAGGCAGGTTCCCATGTTCAGACAATAGGGTGTTAACCAGGGAGAGGCCCCACTTCACACCGTGGTCAGTAATAGAGTTAGGAGCAACAATAATGACTCTGAAATCCAAACACCAGCAATCCTGGCAGCTTTCCCAACACTTGACCACTTATGCCACCACTGCATGTGGCCAATGACTCTCAGTGGTCCTTCTGCCGTAATAGGTCCTGGAGATAACCAAGGATGTGGGTGTCACAGCGTGGTCCATGTTTAACTGAGATCATCTGGTTCTATGATCTTTTGAAATTTTCCAGACTGAGATAACTGGGTCACTCTCACGGTGTAGAATTTTGAGACTTGAACTAGCAACACATTTGCACATTCTCAAGTTTCTTATGAAGGAAAATCTGGATTCGGCTCATGGGTGTCCCGTTGAATGCCTCTTCCCATTTTGAACCAAGACCACCAGACTAACTCAGCTGGTGTGGGTCAGCACTTCCCCTAACAACTCCCAACGGAACGGACTCGTATGCACCTGTCAGAGAATACATTTGGAAGTCACGGCCTCTCCACACTTTTATCCAATGCTTGGCTGTGAAAATGAAACCCATGAAGGATTACATGGAAGGTCATACCATCTCTTCAGGCTCTAGTGATTCAAATCCATTCCTGGATTAAGCCCCTCCCCTAGGGAACTATGTACCTGCATCAAAAATTTTAGTTCCAAGGAGACTGGCATTAACAGGATTGCATTTGAAAATGACATTGGCTCTTGCTTGCTATACAATTATACAACAAAGCCCCACTGCGCCCCTCTTCTGTACTCCAGTAAGATTCATGCATACTTATGAATGAAGGAGAAAGGATGGAATTGGCAAACACTGAGGGACATCACAAAAAAAAAGCCTGTGGATAGGAGAATTTTTGAAGAACTGGTTGTGATTATATACTCAAGAGATTGGATGAAAAGCAAACGGGCTTTAGGCCTCCTAAGGGAATCTTCTGATACATATCGTTGTTACCATATCTGCCACTTGGCAAAAAGAAGCAAACATCCCTTCAACTGAGCCTGGGCTCAGCAGTAAGCATATGTTGACTGGAAATGTATCATCCATCAGCTCTCACTTTTTACTGGTCAGTGAGTCTTACCAAGAATGATATTTTGATTGCACTTCTGTAACTTACATAAAGCAACTGGTTCAATAGTTAGATCAGCAACAGGGCAGCCCGGCCACTGCTGATGGAACAACTTTGCAGAGAGAACCTAGGGAAGACCCGGTGCCTCACTGTTGTTCTGATGGATGGAAGCTGGGTGTGGAGAGGGCTGCAGAACTGGAGACCTACATGGGGTAGTCCTGGAGAGATGCCAACGTGGTCCCAGGTGGGTGTCATGGAATAGGTATTACATCTCTCTGATCTGAAGGCCCCCTGGAGAACCAGTCTGACTATATTCCAAAACTAAACTAGCAGGACACTGAACACAAAGGAATTTCCTTACTACAATAAAGAATATCTATGTAAGAATCTATCTGTATCTGCATCTCGAATCCCACTGAACAGTAACGCATGGGAGGTGCTCTCAGTAACAACAGAAACCAGTGAGAGATGCTGACTGAAGACCTGCTTTGCTGCGTGGTTCTGAAAGGTGTAGCTACACTAAAAGACAAGGAGACAAGGGCAACTCACGCCAGCAAGTGAACTCAGCATCAAGGTTACCATGTGCTACCTATCGTATCAGGAAAAGCTCTTCTTTCTGAAGGTAAATGTTCTTGAGAGGGCAGAGAAAAGGCTCTCTTATACACTGCCAGATGAGATAAACTGATACAACCTTTCTGGGAATTTGACAAGATACAGCAAAAACCACGAGAGCACACGCAACTCTTCAACGCAGGAAGCCGATTGCTAGGAATGTATCCTAGGCAAATGGACAAGGGGACAGAGAGATAAACAGAGGAACGTTGATTAGAGTTCTTTATGACAGTGAAAAAACTGAAAGTAAATTTATTTGCCAAGGTTCATTTTTCAGATACCGTGGGATCAATGAAGGCACATCCACACAGTGGAATATTATATAATCATTAAAAATGGTGGTGTACAAGTATATTTCTTGACATGAAAATATCTACCATGAGTGAGGAAGGCAGGCTGTGGGCAGTGTATACACAGTGACCATATGCTTGTGGAAGGAAAAGGGAAATATACATAGAAACAGCCGGGAGTATGCACCCTAAAATGTGAAGTCAGGTTCCCTAGGTGTTATTTTAGGAATGATATTAATTTTCTTCAATATGCTATTTCTAACTTCTCATCAATAACTGTGCCATTTTACAAAGCATTTCAAAATTTTAAAAATTAATAGCTTGGCTGGGTGTCATGGCTCATGACTGTAATCCTAGCACATTGGGAAGGCGAGGTTAGGCAGATTGCTTGAGGCCAGGAATTCAAAACTAGCCTGGGCAACAGAGGGAGACCCAATCTCTATCAAAAAATACAAAAAATACTGCTGCTGCTGCTGCTGCTACTGCGACTATTACTACTAGCCGGACACAGTGATATAAAGTTGCCCTTTATATCTGTGGATTCTGAATGTGCAGATTCAACCAACTATGGATTAAAAATATTCAAAAGAAGGCCAGGCGCGGTGGCTCAAACCTGTAATCCCAGCATTTTGGGAGGCCGAGGCAGGCAGATTTCTTGAGGTCAGGAGTTCGAGACCAGCCTGGCCAACATGGTGAAACCACGTCTCTACTAAAAATACAAAAAAATTTAGCTGGGCGTGGTGGCAGGCACCTGTAATTCCAGCTATTTGTGAGGCCGAAGCAGGAGAATTGTCTGAACCCAGGAGGCAGAGGTTGCAGTGAGCCAGGATCGCGCCGCTGCACTCCAGCCTGGGAGACAGAGCGAGACTTCTCTCAAAAAAAAAAAAAAAAAAGTGAAAAATAACCTAATACAACAGTGAAAAATTATACAAATAAAAAACAACAGTATAGCAACTATTTATAGAGAATTTACATTCTATTACATATTGTAAGTAATCTAGAGATGACTTAAAAGTATAGAGGACGATATGCTCAGGTTATATGCAGATACTATGCCATTTAACATAAGGGACTCGACCACCATGGATTTTGGTATCCAAGGCGGATCCCAGAATCCATCCCCCATAGATACTGAGGGACAATGGAATAGAAGGACTGACTTTCACCATATATTCTAATCTACACATTTCTCTACATTAAGTAGGAGTTATGGAATGTGTTGCTATGAAACTAGAACACCCCAACTTTAAATTTTATCAAGCGTAGAATGTCTGCATTTCTTCCCCAAGAATAAAGTTAATTTTGTTTATAAATCTATCTTATATACCACCGATATAACAAACTTACATATAACACAAACTTACATATAACACAAAGAGGAAAGTTTCTTTTGCCTAATGCACTGGAATGTGTTATCTGACAATAAAAGCTGAGTCATGAATTGCATTTGACTTCTGATTTTTGTTCACAGCTTTTCAAAGCTAAATCCTGGGTTCAAATGTAATTGTTTCCTTCATTCTCGATTTTCAGATAGATCACTCTTCTCTCCTTTCTCTTTTCTTCTTGCCCTGTCTTTTTACTCTCATCTAAAATTTTACTTCATCTGTGCCTTTTATTGTAATTCTTTGTAGAATTGGAAAGCCACAGATTGACTGGCAGGGAGGGGAAGAGAGAGAAAGACATATGGTCTAGTGGAGTGTGAGGGACAGTGTTATTTATCTCACAGTTGAACAGGAGACCAAATACGACTTTCACTTCAAACAGAGACCAGAGGCTGGGCTGCTGGTAGGTTCCCCTTCCCCACAGTGTTTAGTTGAGGTCTGCAGCTGTTAATTGCTCCGAGGGGGCTATACTCACATGTAAACTGGGATGATAGGTCAGCACGCCATTGTCACACAGGGTGACATATTTCTTTTTCCACTCTTTATTCAACGATTTGCCACTTCGCTTCAACAGCATGCCCTACAAGGGAAAAAGAGCCAAACAGAAAGTCTAACGTAAATAACAAAAAGAAAAGGCAGATACACAGGCAACATATACATTCAAAACACTCCTGTGTGTGGGCAGAACTTCACTCTGTGATACTGGCGAATGCTAAAAGATGTGCCATTAGTTCAACAAATATGACACAAACACATTGAGATGTGCTACACTAGATCTTTTGGATAATTAACTGCTAAACACACAGGAAACACCTAAAGGTACAATGTTTTAAAGAAAGAAACCCCAGGCTGGGCACGGTGTAAGGATCGTTTGAGACCAGGAGTTCGAGACCAGCCTGGGGAAGATGCTGACACCCCCATCTCTAAAAAATAAAAAAAAAAATAAATAAAATTAGCTGGGCACGGTGGTGTGCTTCTGTAATCCCAGTTACGTGGGGGGTTGAGGTGGGAGGATCTCTTGAGCCCAGGAGGTTGAGGTGGCAGTGAGCTATGATTGTACCACCGTACTCCAGCCTGGGTGACAAAGCGAGTGAAAGAGAGAGAGAGGAGAGAGGACAGACAAAGAGAAAAACAAAGAACAAACTAAAAAAACTGCATTAACCGGGCCGGGCACGGTGGCTCACGCCTGTAATCCCAGCACTTTGGGAGGCCGAGGCGGGCAGATCACCTGAGGTCAGGAGTTTGAGACCAGCCTGGCCAACCATGGCCAATATTGGTGAAACCCTGTCTCTACTAAAAATACAAAAATTAGCTGGACGCAGTGGTGGGCACCTATAATCCCAGCTACTCGGGGAGGCTGAGCAGGGGAATTGCTTGAACCCAGGAGGCAGAGGTTGCAGTGAGCTGAGATCCTGCCACTGCACTACAGCCTGGGCTCTAGCGGGAGACTCTGCCAAAAAAAAAAAACAAACCAAAAAAAAACAACAACAAAACAACAACAACAAAAAAAAACAAACCAATGGGCTCGGAGCGGGATGACACCGATTGTTTTAAGAAAATGGCAGATAAACCAGACATGGGGGGAATCTCCAGCTTCGACAGGGCCAAGCTGAAGAAAACGGAGACGCAGGAGAAGAACAACCCTGCCAACCAAAGAGACCACTGGGCAGAAGCAGAGTGAAATTTCCTAAGATCCCAGAGGATTTCCTGCCCTCGTCATTCTCAAGACCCCAGTCGTGATGTGGAGGAAGAGCGACCTGCAAGATGGACACGAGCCACAAGCTGCACTGTGAACCTGGGTACTCTGCGCCAATGCCACCGGCCTGTGGTGTCTGAAGGCCCACCCCCATTCAGATTGCCAAATTCTCTAGTTTGCCCCAGGACATTATAGAAAATTATTTCTATGAATAATGAAAATAAAACACACCTCGTAGCCCCCCCCAAAAAAACCCACAAAAAAACCCAGAAAAACCAAACACAAAAAAACCACCAAAACAAAACAAAAACCACAAAAAAAAACCAGCAGAAAAATCCAAACTGCATTAACTGTATTCTCACCTTATATTTGTAAAGAAGAATTTTTTTACAGTTTCATTTCAGATTTTTTATTAAAACTAAAATTCCACTGGCAAATTTCAGTAACAGTATTTAATAGATGAATCCCGTGTAATTTACTCTAATTCATTTTTAATGAAATCATATTAGGCCTCCTTGAAAACCACTCAGAATTTGAAACCAACACGTTTTTGAAGTCATGTTTAATCCAGTCTTCTTAAATGGTCGTTGAGAATTTCTTCTTGCTTTAACACCAATTCCCAGCAAGCCTTGCTCCACCTTTACAGGTTTCCCTTTGTTAAGGAAGCTGACGGCCAACACTGAGCTTGGGCAGGCCCCACACCTTGAGCTGGGGTTCTCTCCTGCTCAGCCTGGGCTCCATGCCTGTCCAGCTCAGTCCCTTTCAACGGCAGCATTCAGATCGGGAGTCTCTGTCTCTGTCTTCCTCCCTTCTCATCTAACTCTGGTCCATGTTAACCAAGAAAAATGGAAGAATCTCTTTACTTCCTCTTCTCCTACTCTTTTATAAACTTATGTAACCTTAATATAACTGAGAGAGCATAAGACTCAGGCTAGTTAATTCACCTGGACTGAGGCAGAAGGCAAGTTATGAGTTTTGAAATATAAGAAGACACTTTGAGAAAGCCGAGATGCCCCACGAGTCACCTTTGGAACTTTTCCCAGCCTCCATCGACCTCCTAAATTCTGCTATCTTTCAAGAATCACAACGTGAGAATGAATTAAGTATTATTATGGGATATAATTGAGTTCAAGTTCCAATTAATTACCAATACTGTGACAATACTGTTTTTTATTTACCAAATCGTAACCAAGTTTCACAAACTTAATAAAGTATGAGCCAGCTTGGGGCTCCAATCACCATTAGACACTGTTGCTTAAGGGAAAATATTTGAGTTTGAAATGACTTTGGAAGATGATTTCTTTGCAAGTTCTTATTAACGGAAACGTGGCAAAATGTGGCATACCTTGATTTCTTGGAATCTAGACCGCTATAAACCAAATATGGAACTGAGACCAATCAACCCAACCAAGCCCACAGGAAAATGCTAAGTTGCAAACCAAGACAATAAGGGCTTCCTTGCATGGCAGGAATTAGAGAAGAAGGGCAGTCACCATTAGTGATGCAGTAATAAATAAGCAATAGCTTCAACTCATGAGAGACCCCTCTCCAGTGGGATTCCCGTGGATTTTAAAACTTAGCATAACAAAGCCTCACTCAAGTTCTTTTTTTTTTTTTGAGACACAGTTTTGCTCTGTCGCCCAGGCTGCAGTGCAGTGGCACGATCTCGGCTCACTGCGAACTCCGCCTCCCGGGTTCCAGTGATTCTCCTGCCTCAGCCTCCACAGTAGCTGGGATTACAGGCAAGTGCCACATGCCTGGCTAATTTTTTTTTTTTTTTTTGTATTTTTAGTAGAAACGGGGTTTCCCCATGTTAGCCAGGCTGGTCTCGAACTGCTGACCTCAGGTGATCCACCCACCTCACCCTCACTCAAGTTCTACAGTGGGCTCCCATTTTTCCGTCATTCATTTCAGATGGAATTCCAACAATACCAGGGCCACGGGTCTCTGATGTCACCAGGAGATTACAGATGCTCCAGGCTTCATTCAGAAAGTTTCATCCCTTCCCACTCAGACAAATGCTGGCCACGGCGCACACCTCCGGGGCTCCATGCGGATGGACTTGCACCACTCTTCTGGCTGGCGTGTGGGGGGTGCTTTCATGAGCAAATCATATCTTCAAAATTGTCCTGCCCCCAGTGAAGGCTACGAGGACTTATTTGTTAAGGAAAAAGGGGGAAACAGTCTAATTGGAAGGCATGTGAAGACATCATTTCATAGCTTTCTGAGGAACTAAATTAGGCTGAATTAAAACTTTAAAAAAAAAAAAAAAAAAGGCTGGAGTGCAGTGATGCTATCATAGCTCCTTGTGGCCTTGAACTCTTGGGCTCAAGTGATCCTCCCTCCTTCCTCTTGAGTAGCTTGGGACTACAGTCGTGCACCAGCCTGTTAAGCTAATTTTTTTATTTCCGTTTTTTGTACAGATAAGGTCTCACTCTGTTGCCCAGGTTGGAGTGCAGTGTACTGATGCATTAAAGCTCACTGCAACCTTGAACTTTCCGGCTCAAGCAATCCTCCCGCCCCAGCCTCCTCCGAGTAGCTAGGATGACACATACACGCCACCATGTCTGTCTAATTTTTTATTTTATTTTTTGTAGAGACAGGGTCTCACCATCTTGCCCAGGCTGGTCTCGAACTCCTGGGCTCAAGCAATCCTCCCGCCTTGGCTTCCCGAAAGTGCTGGGGTAACAGGGGAGTGGGCCACCATGCCCCCGCTTAGGTCTTTAGAAAGTGCTGGATGACAAGGAGTGAGCCACTGCGCCCGGCCTACGCTGATTTTCTTTTGATCCTAGGAAAACTATCAATAAACTTAAGAGCTTATTAAATAAGTAAACTTAACTTAAACTCTATGTCTTGCCAGGGAGGATAATCTTGGATTCTAGGCACTATTCAAATGCTGCGTAAGTGGCAGGACTACAGAATACCCTGGCCTCTTAGGAGTCATATTTCTGCCTTCCAGCCTCAGCCCCAGTTGGGTTTATTATCTGGCCCCCCCAAGAATTGCTGTGGCGACCAAGAGCCACTTGGCTGCCCCACTTGCCACGTCATGGCTGTGGTCCAGCTGGGCTGGGGCAGGTGCACTTTTCTTTCAGTGGCCAGAGCACTACCCCACGCTCAGCCCGGCTGTGCAGTCGTGTCCCCTGCTCCCCAAAGGAACAGGTCAGGGGCAGCGAAGTTATGGAAGTCATGGCTCCCTGAAAGCCAGGACTGAGTTACACAGGGGAAGTGTCTTGTTAGCTAATGGAACGTGGCAGGGCCAGCTCTCCTGCCATCTTCACTCCTGCCAGGACACTGGGCTGCTGGGCTGCTAAAGTCTCCTGTTCCTACTGATGGGCAGTGACCTGCTCCCCACGCAGAACCTCTGGGTGTCCCAGCCACTGCCCAGCCCAACACTTTTGGTCTTGAACTTCAGCTCTCCCTTCCAAAGCACAAACACCAAGGGGCGGCTGCTCAGGATCCCTCTGGCAGGCACCTCTGTCACCTGAGTCCCTTGTAGGGAGAGAAGTGAGACTTCACGACAACTCGCATTTTATCTTCCTGCTGCACCGCACAGTTTACAGAGGGTACCCCCAATTCCCACTAAAATATAATGTGAGCTCGGAGTGAGAGCAGATGAGCAAACATTTCCCTTAACTGAGAGTGCACACGGCTCCAGAGGAAGCAGTTTCTGTTTGCTAAATCCAGGAACAGCCCAAGAAAGCCTCGACCCTGAGTGTCTTCAAGGAAAGAACAGGACAAGAAATCTCAACCCGACTAGCAAATTCCAGGAACGGGGTGCCCAGGGCTGCTGGAAACTAGAGGTCAGACCTGCTTGGCAGGGAGGAGTACTTTAGCCCAGAACATGACAGGGCCACATGCTGCCACCAACAAGCCCCTGGGGTTGTGCAACACAGCGACCCTGTAGGGCTGGAGGGCCCCACGTGGCCAGATTTCCTGATTATCAAAGAGAAGGAGAAACACTGGACTTGTGTGTGATGGCTTCTTATGTTACAATACTGGCCACGGGTATACATTTTTGCATTGAACACAGGTTACACGGAACCTGCTGCAGGCCAGCTGCACGTGCGGGCGGTGTTTGTGACTTCTGGCCAAGAGTCACTGGGGTTGGATGGAGTCCCTCTGCCCTCCTATGGATCTTAGGATCCAGCAGCTGCAGCGCCCATACTCTCCATCTGACACGGGGAGCATGGCCTGAGGGGCAGCAGTGTTCAGAGGCCACACTCTTGGGTTTCCACGGACACTGTGAGCCCTTCTCTCAAATCAGCGGCTGCCCTCAGCCCCACTTCCTGCCTGGCCCTGGAGGTGCCTGAATGTCTGGGCCCTGCCATAGGTGAGAAGGGTGGAGGGAGGAAGGGGTTATCTGATTTGCATTAGGAAAGATTCCCCTGGCTACGACAAATTTTAAGTTGGCAAAAGACGGAAGCGCTTTCCGGCTCAAAGTGTGGCCCACTTTAGACCAGCGGTTGGGTGTACCCAAGAGGGGAGGGATCAATCCAAATGTAACAAGATCCCCAGACGGTCTGAGCAAATTTGAGGTGCAAGGGAAACCTGTCATTTTCTCTGGAACCGTAATTTCTCCAATAGAATTTTTTTATTTTTGAGTGTATTTTAATCACTATCTAAAAAGTGATCCAAAACCACCACTGGATTCCACCACCCGAGTTGGCATCTCTGACTTCCTAGGTCATGAGTGGTGCTAAGGGGGACAGCACTGAGGGAGACGCAACATGTAAATCACTCACTCTGAGAACAAGTCAACCTCCGGGGAAGGCACCGCATGCTGTACACAAAACGATTTCTCAGTATGAAAGCAGGAAAGGAAGAGACTGGGGTCACCACGTGATACAGTCACAAGGCAGCTAACACCAAAGGAGCCTGCACTGCAACCGTCATCCCTAACCCCTGGCACGGATGGCCGTCATTTTGTTTCAGCAAAACATCATCATCCTTAACATTAAATGCACAGTAAATTAATGCTATTAATTTAAATGTTTAATAAATATAACTTTTATATTTATTTAAAAGCTATAAAGACAAGGAGCTGAATCTTAGTTTTCTGCTTGTACCTAACTGCATAATTATTATCAAAACAGTTAAATCATTCATGAGATTTTTGTTCTTTTAAAAGGCTCTGGCGGGGCCTGGTGGCTCACGCCTGTACTTCCAGCACTTTGGGAGGCCAAGGCGGGTGGATCACGAGGTCAGGAGTTTGAGACCAGCCTGACCAAATGGTGAAGCCCCATCTCTAATAAAAATACAAAAATTAGCCGAGCATGGTGGTGCATGCCTGTAATCCCAGCTACTTGGGAGGCTGAGGCAGAAGAATTGCTTGAATCCGGGAGGCAGAGGTTGCAGTGAGCCAAGATTACACCATTGCACTCCAGAATGGGCAACAAGAGTGAAACTCTGTCTCAAAAAAAAAAAAAAAAAAAAAAAAAGGTCCCAAACCACTCAAATGTGGGAAAGACTGGTCTAGAATGGCAGTGATGATTAGGGATGTGCCTGGGGAAAAGAGAGGAGAAGGAAGGCAGGCAAGGAGAATGCAGATGCAAGAAACACGCTGGACGTAAAATCGGGACAAGGTGCTGGGTGAGGTGGGGCGGGGCCAGCACAGACAAAATCAGGCTTTAGTTGTCGTGGCCCAGTGGGGTCATTCACTGAGCCAGAGAGTACAGGAGCTGGTGACCAGAAGGGAAAGGAAGACTTTGGTATCAGCCACACAGCACTGGAGGGCTGGTGTCCCAGGTAGGCAAGGCGGCCAGGCCAGCCATTGAGGTTCCACGTTCAAGGAGGAAGTCTGGGAGACGGAGGGTGGCTGGGGAGGAGCCAGGAGAGACGAAGAAGCCTAGGGGGTGAACATGGTCACACTTAAGGTTTAGCACGCAAGGGCCGGGTTATAATCTGCTTAGCCAACAAAGAATCAGAATCCCATTTTGAAGAATTTATCATCTAAGGGTCAGCAAAATTTTTCCTGAGAATCATTAAAATCATGATGTAATCATTTAATAGGTTGACTAGTTCATTCTCCTTTAAAAATAAATTATTTTAAGTATTTCTAAAAGTACATAAATTGATAGTAAAAAGCATCATGTTCACCTTAGGAAAACAACAGATATGAGTATTTGCAATTTCAAATGAGGAAGCTAGAGAACAATGTAGTAAAAATAGAGAAGACAACGCATACCTCTATTGAAGATGAGAAAATTATCTGCAGGTGAGCCCCTTACAATGGAAACAAGTCATCTAATTACAGCGAGGAGATCCTGGTCATGGGTCTGACATAGAACAACTACTTTTTGAGAAATTAACATTTGTTCCATTATATGGTCAAACTTAACTGTCATTAAATGAATCCATGTTAAATATAAACAAACAATGCATCGAGTTTTTAAAATGAAATAAAAAGACATTTACCAGTTGAATAAAAATTTAGAAGTCCCTAGTGCAATTATAATGTATTTTGGAAGATGTTTTTGTCTGATTAGTCCGGATAATCAGCCATCAAAATCACTGCACGTACTGTTGGGCAGTGGGAAGTATAGACATCTGTGCACAACTAACACAGAAGTCTCCAAGTGGCTCCATGTGTTGGTTTCATGGCGCCCCGTAAGCAAATGCAGATGGGAAACAGGAGACCACACAGTCCCGGCAAAGATGGGGAGAGAAGCTCTACTCAACCACAGGCCTGGGCTGCAGGTGGAACCTCAGGAAACGCGCTGGGAATCTTGTGTCCAATCGCAGCCTTCAAAGCACAAGTGTTCCAACACACAGTAAGCATGTGACTCAAAATCGACCTGGCCCTGAGCACAGCCTTGTGGGCATCACAGACCTGTGCTGAGTTCTCAGCCCTGGCAAACATCGAGTGAGGAAGGCTGGTCCCCTGGGAATCAGAACTCTCAGCAGAAAGCACGATGGTGAGACTCGCACCTCAGTGGGCTTTTAAGATATCAGGAACCCAAAGTGCTTGTTCATCCCAAGCATTTAAAATACCATCGATTTTATTACAATTGTTGTTAGTCCCAGGAATTCTGAAAGGTGAAAACAAACAATGGGAGTTGCTCTCTGGTTGGCAGATACAGAAACAGGAAGGGGCCATGGACCAGTAAGGTTGAAAAGTGACCTCATTTATAAAACAAGGCTGACCTCCTCCTTGCAGTAAGGGCAGATGGGGGAGGGGGGTGACAGGGCTCTCTCCACCCCACGACCCCAGGAATACTCCCCCTGGCCTCCAGGGTTCTTCCCCCAAAACTCAGTCTTCAATCAGTTCTAGTTTCTCTTTTTGCCCACGTTTGGGAGAGCTGTTTCTAGTTTGCTTCCACTTCACAAGAGGTTACCGCTTATCTAATGGAAATGTGGGGCCATGATATTGACAATTTCTCTGATAAGTGTGTATTTTAGTACCAGTTTTTAAACTCATCCTCTGTCTGCCTTGATCCATGAGCATGCACGTGCATGTGCGCGCGTGCACACACACACACACACTCATAGTATCTTGGTTCTAGGAGTGATGCTATCTTTGTAATGAGTTCTATACATGAGTGCCTCCTCTTTCATATTCACATGTCCAGCTTCTCTTGAAATTTCCAGAATAGATGAAGGCAAAGCCAGAAACACGACAGAGTCCTGTCCTGACCCCTGGGGACAGGAGCAGCTGATCCAAGTGAGGCCTGCCACAGCATCTCGAGAGCACCCCTGTCCCACCCAAACCTGTCTGCTGTTAGCAACCGAGCCTCTTAGCTCCCTGCAAAGTGCACTTCGGTTGCTCTGCCTAGGTGAAAGCACCCAGAGTGATGGACAGCAACTACAACCACAGCCCTGGCCCCAAGGAGGCATGAGGGCAGCCATGTCTGAGAAGCTGCTGCAGTGCCCCCAGTTAAGCCAACTTCTTTGTACATCACCAGGTAACCTCGGGAGCTCAGCTCAAGAATGTGGTTCTGGGCCGGGCACGATGGCTCACATCTGAAATCCCAGCACTTTGGGAGGCCGAGGCCGGCAGATCACGAGGTCAGGTGATTGAGACCATCCTGGCCAACATGGTGAAACCTCGTCTCTACTAAAATGCAAAAAATTAGCTGGGCCTGATGATGTGCACCTGTAGACCCAGCTACTCAGGAGGCTGAGGTAGGGGAATCGTTTGAACCCGGGAGGGAGAGGTTGCAGTGAGCTGAGATCATGCCACTGCACTCCAGCCTGGCGACAGAGCAAGACTCCGTCTCAAAACAAAAACAAAAACAAAACAAAACAAAACAAAAAACAGAATGCAGTTCTGGGCTGGGCACGATGGCTCACGCCTGTGACCCCAGCACTTTAGGAGGCGGAGGCCAGGGGACTGCGTGAGTCCAGGAGTTTGAGACCAGCCTGGGAAACAAGTTGAAACCCCATCTCTACAAAAAAAAATACACAAATTAGCTGGGTGTGGTGGTGTGCACCTGTAGTCCCAGCTACCCAGGAAGCTGAGGTGAGAGAACTGCCTGAGCTCAGGAGGTCGAGGCTGCAGTGAGCCGTGATTGTGCCACTGCACTCCAGTCTGGGTGACAGAGTAAGACCTTGTCTCAAAAACAAAACAAAAATGTGGTTCTGGACTGACATCAAGGTCCTTCCACATGGACTGGACAGCGGCACTGGCCTTCCCACAGCCGGGTAACTTAGGCCTCCAAATTATTACACAGGCTTGCTCTTCCTTGAAGGGCCCCAATCCCGGGAAAGCCCAGACTCCCCAGCTGTGGATTTAATGCCCACAGATCTTTGACGTCAGAGAGTCCATGTCTGCACTTATACATGTAAATCTTTTAAAAAAAAAAAAAAAAGGTTTGCCAAAACAATAGGAAAAACTACAAAACTCTCTACTGTCTCTCCTTAAATAATTTTAAAAGGCTTTTCCTCAAAAGTACGATTAGACAGAAGCTCTCTGATGAGTGAAGACGTTGGCTGGGGCTTCAGAACAGGAGACCAGATGAGCGCTCATATCAGAGTTCAACTGGACTACAAATGAGCAGACTCGGGAAACAGCTTTTGTGGATTAAAAACATGCTTTTTCTTTCTTGGCTTACATTAATTCTGAACACTGATTTTTGAAGAGTGTTTGTACCAAGTGGGAATCAAAGAATTTCAGTCTAGAGCGACCCCAGAAGTTAAACCATTCAGCCCAGAATCTGCTACAAAAATGTTTTGCATGATCCCCACCTGGGGTCCCGCAGTCTCTGCATAAGCACCCTGGGGACAGGGGTCATAGGTCTCAACAGTGAGAGCTGCCTGGACGATCTCCCTCGGAAAGAGCCAGGGTCCTCTGCCCTCCTGGGGCGCGGCTGGTTCCTAATTCTAGAGCTGCACTGAGCTAGTGGGGACTTTCAGGGACCGTGGAGCCGCCACAAAAGCCCCATTGAGAGGTCTTCTCACATGTGGCAACACAAGCCAAGCCCCTTCTTAGTCCACACTCTTCCCAAAGCAAGTTCCAGTTCGACCATGGGACGCCCCTCTGAACACACTCAGCATCCCCCACGTGCAGCAGCTAAATGGAAACCAACCGGGGAAGACAGGGGGCCCGTCGCTTTCCTTAGGGAGGAAGCGGTACTAAGGTGGCCCCCGCTGGTATGGGCTGAGCACGCAGAAAGCCTCCCCTATGTTCAATCAGTCCGAACTCTCACACTTCCAAGGACCAAGAAAATGGAAAACCCTAAAAATAGTTCATTTGAAACTTTTAGAGGACATGAAGCCGTGATCCTACTGGCCAGAAGATGACAGAAGCCGGAAGGCTCTGCCTGAGATGCTCAGGCAGAGAGTTCCCGTCAGTGAGTGCCAATGGCCCCTGTGATCCTAAGTCTTTTTGATTCTGCATAACCCAGGGCCAAACGGCATGGTGGCATGTCACCATGCATACTTTGTCCATCTTTCAGATGCCACTTCTGTACATGTGAAAACCATCTCTGCTTAAGATTCTTTCTTGCTGTCCAGCTGTCACAGTGAAGACATGAATTACAGTTAACGCTTTCTTTTACTCCTATGTGGCTTCGGCATTTATTTAGAATTTTTTTTTTTTATTTCTATGCAATATTGGGCTCACTCTGAACCAGATGCTGCTGCTCTAAGTGCCTTGCAACTGTTAACCCACTGAAAGTGCATGACAACCGGACGGTCATTGATTATCCTCATTTCATGGACAGGAATTGATATGACACCTTTAACTGGGGTCCAAAGAGTATGAATACCAATCGCTCAGTATTCACAACTGCATATTTCATCAACTGCATTCACAATTGATATCCACGACAATTCTCATTTCATGGATAAGGACACTGAAACAGACTGCTTATGTAACTTGCCCAACGTGAACAGCCAGCGTGGTATCTGTTCTCCAAAGACGGCTCCCATTGAACCACACTTTGTGGCACTGGTGTCCTGGTATAAATAAATCCTCCCACACTGACCCTGGGCTGCCCGAGACTCACTTTAGCTAACAGCATCAATGGGAATAACACTGTCTCCGTTGGGTATAATTCTCGAGAAAGCCTGGCAGCTCCTGCCTTGGGAAGCTCTGACAGACAAGTCAGCCCTGCTGGGCTCTGTCCACAGGTCTCAGCCACAGTGTTATAAGAAATAGTCAAATGATCATTTTCTTAAACCCTGAAGTTTCAGGGTGGATCCTTATGCAGCAACAGGTAAGAAAAACAGAATTAGCACCCTGTACTGCTGTAACAAAAATCAAAAACACATGGCAGTGGCTTTGGAACTAGGCAGTTGGCTGAGGCTAGCAGAGATGTAAGAAGCATGAGTGGAAGTTGTGAGGACAGTGAGGAAAATGCTATCTGAGGATGGAAATGGGGCCAGCAGAACCGGCACCAGCAGGGCAATTAGCAACCTGCCCCCTCCCAGCCACCCCACGCAGGGGGATGGGTAGCACAGCAAGAGTGCCTCGTGAGTCTGCACACCTAGCTACCAGATTGCCATGCCAGATGCTGGAAGTGCTCCTGGCTCTGTTAAATATGGGAGGAGAGAGAGGAGGTCCAGGGAATTTTCCAGCACAATTAGAAAAAATATTTCAACTGTAAACTTTGCTGGACTGATCACAAAACAGTTTCTCATTCCCAGCTTCTCCTGACAGCAGAAAACCCTTGAATAAGAACTGGCATCAGAACTAAGATCAAATCCTGGGGATGCCAGTAGCTGTGATCTCAGAATGAGGACCCCTTCAATGGTGTGGCAGTCAGACCCTTTCCTTGAGAACTCAAAGATTTTAAGGCAATGCCTCACAGACCCTTCTGATTAGAGATCCATGGATTAGAGAGAGAAATCTGTGCATTAGCTTTTGTTTAATGGAACGGATTATGATTTGACACAAAGGATGCCCACAAGATTTTTAAAGGAATTATACCACCTTGGATTAAAATGCACAGAGAAAGTTCAGAAAGAAAAGTGGTCTCTGGGCCCTCAACTTTAAGTACAGCAGGAAGCAGGCTGAGAAAGCTGCATAGTAGCAAACATGGGTCAATTCTTATGGGAAAGGCAGAAGGCAGAGCCAAGGGCCAAGGAGGATGCCTCCTGGGGAGAATATACAGTTCTTATGCCCAGAGCAGGGTGAATCAGCATCATGTGCTGGCTGGATTTCAGAATTGTTATGGCCCAGTGACTGCTCCATGTCTCTTGTCCCTCTCATTTTTTTTTTTTCAGATGGAGTTTCACTCTTGTTGCCCAGGCTGGAGTGCAATGGCGCAACCTCAGCTCACCACAACCTCCACCTCTCGGGTTCAAGTGATTCTCCTGCCTCAGCTTCCGAAGTAGATGGGATTACAGGCATGTGCCACCATGCCCGGCTAATTTTGTATTTTTAGTAGAGACAGGGTTTCACCATGTTGGCTAGGCTGGTCTTGAACTCCTGACCTGAGGTGATCCACCCGCCTCAGCCTCCCAAAGTGCCGGGATTACAGCCTCTCCACCTTTTTAGAATAAGGGTATCTGTTGCAGTTCTCCTGTTCCTGAGTCACCACTGCATGGTGTATGAGATAACTTGTCCCCTGGGTACCCTGGTCTTCTGATGGGGAGGACCATATCCAAGGAGCCTCATCCACATGTGTACCTGGTATAGACGACAAGGCCATGAACTTCAAGCCTGGGCCGGACGCCATAATGGCTTGAGACTTTGGGTAGCTGGGGACAGGCTGTGGGTACTTTGCATGAAGGAGGGTAGAGTAAAGTAGCTAGTGTCCAAAGATGGCACACAAAAACCAGCCCCCTCATCCCCCGTGGTGCTCATACCCTGTGTGATCACTCTGCCCTCTGACTCAATTGAACCAATAGAATGTGGTGGCAATTATGCTGTGCCACTTCTGGCCAAAGTCTGAAGGAGGCCTGGAAGTGCCTGCTTTACGCCCCTGGGAAGCCTGCGCAGCCTTGTTAAGAGGTCAGACTATCCTACTGGGGAGACCAAGTAAAGAGGAGATACCCTGAGACTACTCGAGGAAGAACTGAGGTCTCAGACAGATGACTGCCAATGACCTTTTCATGTCAGCCTCCAGCCAGCTGTGCCACTTTTGCTGAGGCATCATATACATCAGTAAAGAAATGATCTTGGTGATTGGGGAAGTGATAAATGTCCATGAAATCTTCACAGTTTATGTTCAGAGATTGCAGTAAAGACAGGCATAAGAAATTATAAAAGTATTAATTTCGGGAACTAATAAATGTCCATGAAATGTTAAAAAAAAAAAAAAAAAAAAAAAAAAAAAAAAAAAAAAAAAAAAAAAAAAAAAAAAAAGAAATGATCTTGGACGCTGTAGCCCTAAGAAAGTATCTTGTGGAGCATGGACAAACTGTCCCCAATATGCCCTGCCCAAACTCCTGACCCACAGAATCATGATAAACAATAAGGTGGCACTTTTATTTTTTATTTTTGAGACGGAGTCTCGCTCTGTCACCCAGGCTGGAGTGCAGTGGCGCGATCTTGGCTCACTGCAACCTCCACCTCCCGGGTTCAAGTGATTCTCCTGCCTCAGCCTCCTGAGTAGCTGGTATTACAGGCACCCGCCATCACGTCCGGCTAATTTTTTGTGTGTATTTTTTAGTAGAGATGGAGTTTCACCATGTAGGCCAGGATGGTCTCAATCTCCTGACCTTGTGATCCACCTGCCTCGGCCTTCCAAAGTGCTGGGATTACAGGCGTGAGCCACCACACTTGGCCAAAATGGCACTGTTTTAAGCCACTATAATTTGGGCTCATTACCCAGCAATAGATAACCCAAATGGCAGTAAGCGGAAGAAACAGGCGCAAGATTCGAGATACAAATCAAGGGTTTGTACTTGTCACCCTGCTGCTATGCTGCCTCCCTGCAAACCATTTCACCCACCAGACAAATTTTAACTTGTTTGTAAAGCAAGAAATTTTAAATGTTTTGTGACACCTCAAATTATTCTTATCTTACTTGGAAATGGCAAATATTGATCTAATTCCTACCACCTAATTTACTGACATATCAGAAAGACTGATTTTAATGATCTACAACCAAAATATCAGGATTCCTGGCAGGCACATCTTGCTTTAAGCCCAAGGAACTTTTTCTACAGTGCAGCAAAGAGTAGAATTGTCTTTTGGCTGCAATCCCTTTATTCGTCATGTGTATTCTTTGTCTAGTCCCAAGAGGTCATTGAAAGCCAAAAGCAATGTTAAGTGTACAAGCTTTAAATAACTTACAAAGTTAATGCAATGAATGTAAGTGCTATCTGAAATCCATCACTCAGTGTTTCTGCAGCCCCAAGCTGTGATAAAACACCACTCATAAATTTATATTAAAACTCTGCTCGATAGCAATTATTTACCAACAAAGATTTATTGACTGCATTAGAGACTGGGGGTCTTAACCAGGCAAATCAGTCTTTGTTTTGAGTCTCAGGGACCAAATGGTGCTGGCCTCTGCTCACACAGGGATCGTCGTTACACAGAGGGAACATTTCATGGCTAAGCTCCTACGTGGTGATGGAGCAACAGCAACAGTCTCAATGCAGGCGGCGCCATGTCAAGATCAGATTATCAAGAGGCACGTCCACAACCACTTGCCTTTGCTCTGCGGGCAGCATTCCTCATCGGCTTTAACAGACACCGGAGGCCGTGCATGCATTTGACTGAATGTAAAGGATAGTGCACGTGTGATTTCGCAATGAGATCAAATGAATCCTCTTGCTGCTGCAGGAGCACTAATAGTTTCCTAATTACCAAGTTTTTTAAAAAAAGTTTTTTCTGGCTTAAAAACATCCATGCAAGTTCAAAAAAAAAGTGATGTTTGAGTACTTCGGTGGTTTTACAGTGAATATTGTTAATCGCTCATTTAGTGTCTATGATTTGCATTCATTACACTTTGGAACAGGTTCTTGTTAAAGGTTTCTACGAAGTTCTAAAATGGCTCAGAGAAAAGCTGGTACCTTTAACTGAGATCCAAAGAGTGTGAGTACCAATCACACATTTGCGTTTAATAATTTTATTCTAATTATTCTAATTAAGATTTTTTTCCCTATAACACGTATTAAAATTGTGACTGACAGGAACCAAACTGACCTCAATAAAACTAGAGAAGCGCATCTGGGTGGGTGGTAGGTGGATGGAATGTCATCACTGGAAACTGGAGAAGCACACGGGTCATACAAGCTGTGACCTATTCTTCCTGCATGGCACCAGCTCCATGAGGAAAATGGTCCAACCAGGTGATGCCCCTGCTGAGGCTCCCCTGACATCCCACTTTTCCATCACGAACACTTAGTCATCTTGCTTTTGCCCTCTCATTATGCTAAGCTATACCGTGCAGATAACACTTAGCTAGAAATAGGCCTGGACCCAAGAGAGTGAAAATCCACGGCCCTGTATGCTTGGTGTGGGAGTCACCCTCCCTCACTTGCACTCACGATTAGGCTGGCGTGCGCGTGCACACACACACACACACACTGCAGCACCAGCATAAGGTGTACAGTCCCGAGTGGCCAGAGCCTTCCCGCCTAACAGGAACTCTCACAGCCTGTGCACCCTCATCCAGACTATTAGCGTTGACTGGGGCCGGCAAGCTCCCACATGGCGGCCAAATCTGATCCTCTGCCTCTTTCTGTAAATAAAGTTTTATCGGAACACAGTCAAGTTCATTGGTTGGAATGGCTGCCTTTGCCCTGAACTGGCAGAGGTAGGTAGTTCAGGAGAAACCACACAACCCATGAACCCCTAACATACCTCCTCTCTAGCCTTTTATAGAAGACTGCTACAGGACAGGAAACCATGCAGACCCAATCAGAGGCCACCAACTTTAATGTAAATTGGCAAATTCAATTCTTTCTCCCTGAAATGTCCTTCTTGCCTCCTGCCCCTTACTCCGGCCATCCTGGGGGGCGCCCCTTTAGCCTCCCATGCTCAGCTGCAGGGTCACAGGCTCCGCATAAGCAAGCACCCCCCAATGCCCATCCCTTAGACGATGACTATTATGGGCTGCATTGTGCTCCACTCCCTAATTCAGATATTGAGATCCTAACGCCTAGCACTCACAATGTGACTCTATTTGGAGTCAGGGCTGTTACAGCGCAAATTATGTTAAAATAAGCCTGTTAGGATGGGTCCTAATCCAATATGACTGTTGTCCTTATTAGAAAAGATCAGGACACACTCACGGAGAAAGACCACGTGAAGACACAGGGAGAAGATGGCTGTCTGCAAGCCAAGGAGAGAGGCTTCAGGAGAAGCCAATCCTGCTGAGGCCTTGATCTAAGACTTCCAGCCTCCAGAATTGGGAGACAATAAATGTTTGCTGTTTAAGACAAAGTCTGTGGTCTTCTGTTATGGCAGTTTCAGCTGACTCACACACAGGTGCATGAACAGGCCGTGCACTGCTCTAGGACAGAGAAATGCTGTCTCCCCTTTCCCCCTCCAGCACACCGACAGCACCCAGCATGGGAGGTGGTCCAATGCTGACCTCACCAGTCTCACCAAATACGCCCCATAGGCCCTGGTGCCACACTGGGGACTTCAGCTGTCTCTTCCCCACTTGCTGGAGTCTCAATTCCCATTCCGTACTGGACACACTTCCCCGAGTATCCATCAGGTACCTCAAGTCCAGAACACCCCAATCACACACACGGATTGTCTCCCCCAGTGGGCTAGGAATTCTGGGGAGTCAGGACTGTCTGAGGTGGCTCTGGCTCCCAGATTCCCACATCAACCAGAATAACCACACCAAGTTATAGATACTCCTAGTCTCAGAAAATAAAATATCAAAGCAATCCACCAAAAATCTAAAACCAAAAATAAAGACGCACACAGGGCATCACACGCTGCTGCTTAATTAAAACAGTATCAAGTAAATCTGGATGAGTGACCCATATACTGCAAGATGTAGGGTTTAACAGAAAAAATCAAGTGTGGCAAAAATGACCAGACCACAGATACACAGACATACATGGATCAAGACAGCTTTCATTCAAGCTGCAGAAAATGCTGTTAAGTGAAAGAAGTAAATCGATAACATAGAAATCATTCGTTGTGTGCAAAAACACATCCCAATTAACTGGCTTTCCCCAGTCCTCCACAAACGGAAAACTTCTGGCAAATTCACATCCACGATGCTGGGAGGTAAATTTTGGTAAAAGGAGATGACTAGAAAATGTGACCAGCAGACACAAGCTCTGCTGCTACTAAATCTTTTTAACTTTCTATCTAGTCTAAAGTGTTTCCATAGGAACAGCAGGAATCCCCCCTTAACTGAGCTTTTTAAAATAGTAATATTTCCCGCCCTGTCCCTCCTCCAGAGCACCTATTATTTTACAAATGGAGGCTTTTCTGCGGCTCCTTCTGTACAGTGGAGGGAGTTGGGGGAGGGGCAAAGGGGCGAGGGGCTGATTCTGGATCTTTAACCAGCTCCCCAAAGACCCCTTCCCCTTTCTGGCGAGTAATATTTCTGTCGTTCTGCCAGGTTGCAGGGTACTAAGGGTTACACTTTAATTGAGCTGTCAGCATCTCCAGCAATCCTATAAAGCCCCGATTATGCACGGCGGGGTTAGTGACACACTTGTTATTGTGGATGCCCTATTTGCGAAACCCAAGCCTGTGCCACACACAGGTCAGCTCACCCGTGCGACCTTCCTGTCATTAGCCGCGTCTATTCCTACCTCACTGCTGAGAAAATCACACAGCACAGGCTTCAAAGCGCCGGCCGGGACTGGATTCGGCCAGGAGCTAATCACCCACAAATCCAGCTCAAATGGCAATAATTGGCTAAACTGCTCCCCTCTCCAGAGCTCAGCAGTAATTTGGGATAATAAAGAAAAGAATTATTCAGCTAACTGCCCCGAAATGTATGCTTTGTGACCGACACACTTCACATTTTAATAATGATGGACACAGAATCCAATTTAATACAGCGTCCACTGAATAACAAGACCAAGAACAATGACAGGGAAAGAAATAAAAAGTTTGTTGTGTTTCTTTCCTTCCCTTTTAAAAACCCATGTTGACGATGAGTAATGCCGACGAGATGTATGGTTCACATTAGGTCTGGCTAGCATTATTAAGTCCCAACCAGAACCAAACGCTAATCAAAGGAATTTTGAATATGGGCAGAAAAAAGCCAATGAAGCTACTATATGCTGGGGTACTAAGACCAAACCAAACCTCCTCCATCCGAAGGAAAGAAAAGAAAAGGAAAAGGAAACTAAGAAAAACAAAATTTTTTTTCCCCCACCAGCACTGACAAATCCCCTCTTGATTTTTCTAGTTAATATTATCTCTTGATCGCCTCGTTTTTCTTTCCCTTCACTCTGTGTCTCCCTGTCACAAGATGTTCAGGGACGACACCAGGGACGACAGTATCTGCACTTAAAGGCTGCTGGTGACACCTCTGCAGGCTGCCCCTCCGTGCTGACCTGCGTTTGGGGACTCCGGGGGCCGCGTAGTGGAGCAGAAACGCTCAATCACCTCCCGGCCGCCCACCTCCCCCTCCCACCCAGACCACCCCGGAGGCCAGAACCGGAAACAAAACCAACGGGCACTTACCATGGTCTGGAAATGGACTCCATTTGTCCCACAGCTAAAGAAAATTAAACAGAATCCAACTGCCTGCCTAGGAAGCGCACCCAGGCCTCCAGGCCGGCCACAGAGTGAGCCGAACCCCTTCACGTAATGGGGGCATTCTGCGAAAACGCAAAGTTCACGGGACTACACAGCGGCGCATGGATATGGCAGGGAGGAAATACTGAAAAAGGAACAATCAGAACCTGCTGCTCCTGCTTTATTCTGGCAAATGATCCCTAAATTGTTGTCACTGCAAATATTATACATGCTACAGCAACTGTTTATTAACTCACGTGGGAACGGCCCGCTTGCGCATTCAAGTCAGATCTAGAGAGTCAAAACCGAGCACATCAGGCAAGCTATGAAGTCGATTTTTATATCTATGGAAAATAATTACAAGTCCTCCGCATAGAAGATTTGTCCTTTCTCTCCAACACACACTTTTAAATAGAGTAAGTTCCTGAATGACACACTTCCCTTGTTCCCTCTAGTTTCTCTTTTCCATTTCTGGCAACTTTTCATCCACCTGACTCTTCAATGCTCAGAGTTCCTTTCTTTCCGAGTTAACT
Organism: Pongo pygmaeus; assembly: GCF_028885625.2. Lineage (NCBI taxonomy): Eukaryota > Metazoa > Chordata > Mammalia > Primates > Hominidae > Pongo > Pongo pygmaeus. The sequence continues at coordinate 136,471,496 of NC_072384.2, read as the reverse complement.
CTTCCCCTAGAAGGTCTCATCCACAGCTGCAGACATCACTACCTGGTGTCCCACAGGTGGCACATCCTCAGCCTGCACACCGGGTGTCCCACCTCATACCAGGGCTTTCTCCCACGCTGCTGCCTTGCATTGGCAAGCGACCTGCAGTTAGCCATGTGCTCTCCCCACAGGGGCCTTCGATGACCTCGGGCCTAGGAGGCCCACCTCACACTGCCTCCCCAACCCCAGCCAGCGTCTGTCTCCTGGTCAGCTGAAATCATCCGTTGCTCAAAGAGGAGGCTGTTCCTGTACCATCCCACAGGACCACCATCAGCCACATGTGCCAACTGAGGACTCGACGAGAGGCCAATCCCAGCTAAGAGGTGCTATATAGGTGAACTACACACCAGATTTTGAAGGTTCTGTAGGGCACAATGTAACTTCTTGTATTGACTATATGCTAAAATGATCAAACACTGGATATACTAGGTTAAATAAAGCATATTAAAATAAACTTCAGATTCACTTGTTTCTTTTTACTTTTTCTAATGTACTTTGCCCCTGCAAAATGGAGATTACATTGTGGTTGGCACTGTGTTTCCATTTGACAGGGCTGTCCAGACCACGTGGGATGCCCCTGCCGTCTGGCTCCTTAGTTGCTACATCCTGAGCTTATGGACGGTAGGGACCATTCCCGTCTTGCCCATAACCTGGCAAATATCAAATGTTCAAAAACTATTTGATGAATGAATTACTGAATGATTCTAACAAATATCATGAATGGTAAAAAGTTTCATGGAGGTTAAATAATTGGGCAAGGTAATATAACCAGTGAGCAGTAAAGGGGAAGCCACATTGTCTATGGGCTCCAAATCCCATTATGATAACTACATACATATGCCCTGCCCTACACAGAGCAGAGGAGATTAGAAAAAGCATGCACACAGAGATCTCACCAGAGAGCAAAGCAACCCAAACAGTCTCAACGCACGCACGGTGAGTGGACAGCACCACCCTGGATGCGAAGAGGCATAAAGAACAACCCAGGGCTGCCCTCAGGATCCTGACATCTATTAGGGAAGTTCAGAGGTGCATATGGTCGGTGAAGGCAATTCAGACATGGACTAGAGGTTCTACTGGAGAAATGAAAAGGATTACTCACTTTCCTCCTAATTGAAGAAAGAAAAAGGTTTATGCAGACAAACAGCCATGTGTCAATTTTAGTCTTAAAGACTTAAACCAAGAATGGCTAAAAGGTACCTGGGACAGTTTGTAGTTTGCACTGCCCCTACCCCATGGTGATGGCAGATGGCATCTGCAACGCCTGAGCCTCCGAAGCCTTCTCAACATAGCACTCCACGCCGTCTCTGCTATGGATGAGAACGGGCACGGAAAATCCACTCTACATCTGGACCTGAATTCCAGAAACATTCCATGTGCGTGTTTCATTACGAGCAGCACAAATATTTCCTTATACTGCTGTTACTAGCACTGCCACTTTGATGACGATGACAAGGACCGCTACCACTGCTACTAGCAATAATTCCTTACTACAAATAATTTAATTTCTTGGAAATTTGAATACCATCCCAAACTGATTAGAAGTGAAAACAAACTGTGCTTCTGGAAAACAAAGTGCATCGAATTAGAGTCATGGTCCCGGGCTCCACGTGCACGGAGCCACGGATGAACGGAGCTATGGATGAACGCCCGGGACAACAGGGCCCCTGAGTGGTCTAATGCACTCCTGCAGTTTTCTTTCTGAGACACTCACTTGCCAGGTGCTAAGCCATCCGGTAGTACAAGCTGAAGGAGGCACTCCTGCTTTTGATCTCTGACGAAACGAATGAGCTCAAGCAAAGGTGCCCAGGACACTCAGGAACCCCACGGGGCAGGGTCCCCAATGGTTCTCTTCCTCCCAAATGAGACTTTTTAAGTCATGTTACATCTAACATGTCAGAGAGATCTTTTCTACAGATGTTAACGTTTCATTTAAGGAAATGCCAAGTTACTGGAAATAGTGACCAGATGGAGGTAAGATATAGATATGCATAGAGAAGGTGAAGGGTCATGCCCAGAATCACTCCCCTGATAAGCAGGAATCAGGGTACCTACCAGTCCACCAGGGACACAGTGGGTCTTTCTACAGACAAGCAGTCAGTTCAACTGCCTGGACCTTCCTGGAACTAAGGAGAGGGAAGACAGCTGTCAGTATGCGCTCCCTGCAAATCACAGGCAGAGGCTGCCCTGCTAAACATAGGTAGTGCATGTGGGTGACAGAGGTGACAGTTAACGTGGGACAGCTTGGATGTGTTTCATTTCCACCAAATGTCCTCTACGAAAGCATTCTCTGTTCCAACTTAGAGGCTGTAACAGAGATTGCATCCTGTTGCTATCAACAAGAAATGTGTTCCCTGATGAGGGAGTAGATTTCAATGGTGCCTATGACACCTTACCAATTTCAAAAATCTGGATGAAATGCACAGCAGTGGTCAAAATGGCACTTCTGGAAATGACCACATAAAACAGACCACACCTTATTTCACTCCCAAGTTCCCAAATGCCCATTACCATTTAAAGAAGAGGATGAAGTGATGTTGAACAAATCCTCTGATTCATCACATTTAAAAAAAACTACTCAAATGGTCCCTCTATAGAAGCTGATTGTTAATCAGGACAATCTAATGATGAACCACTGCAAATATTGTATCGGCAAGTTAAAAATGGCCTTGTTTCAATGGAAGACTCACACAGTACATACTATATATAAAGTATTGTGCTTCATGCTCCATTTCCTGTAACATATTAGTGGGCTCGGCCATCAAGTCACAATTGTCTCCTTGCCTGGTTCAGATATTGTGGGGGTGAGAGGAGGGGTGTCTGCAGTGGGAGAACAGCCCTTGGAGGCTGATGGCCATACACAGGGAGAGATTTGGTACTATTTGTTTTATGGGCCCATCAACAATATTAAATAATTGCACATCTCCGTTTTGGCAAATAATGCAGTCTCGGTAAATATTTATTTTTATACATGCTAATTGAACCATCATTTGGCATGTTGTTCTTCCTTTAATTATTTAAGATTACTCAAAAAAGAACGGCTGAATAGCAGAATCTTCCTGCAATTATTTGATTAATTTACTTCACTATTAAAATGTCAGAAACATTTATTACAAAAAAACAGAATCTGCACTACTGCCACTTCTCCGTAAAGCAAAACATTGTACTGTGTTTAATTATGAGCTGTTTGGAATCTCAGTTACTTGCTATATTTTTAAGAAATTCCACAACTGAGAGTAAGATTCACAAGGACAATACTGTATTTGTTAGATTCCTTTTAACACTATCCTAGATACCATTAATAAAATACTTACCTGTGATGTGAGACTGGAAGGTATGGGGAGACAGTGGTGACTAGAAAGCTGTGCAGTTAGAAAAAGGTAATCCTCATATTAAATCCATAAACCATCTCCTTGAGGCAAAAAAAAAGGTAATTATAATTATGGTTTCAAGTTAGAACAGAGAGTTAAAGGAAATACAGAATGCACTTACGTAATGACTTCCAGCAGAGCTCAGCATTATTATCTTCCTTTTTGCCTTGAGTGCTAGGACGCTCAGAGATAAAGTTATATTTTTTATTTCTCAGTGTATGTTTTCTGGTATAATGCCCTTTCCCTTGTTGCTTGACAACTATCTTTTCACTGTTTTAATGAGTATTTGTGTTTCTTTCAGTGTAAGATACAAGTTAAAAGGAGGAGGAGGAGAAGAAGAAAACAAACTGAGATGAAGGTTTAGCCCCTAAACTTAGCATTACTGAGGACAGAAGAAAGCAATTATGAGACTGGGCTGGGAGGGGAAGGTAACCCATGGGGATGGTGATCCCAGCCTAGTTCCTTTACAAGAGACATTCGCAGTGGCCATACAACCTCTGCTTGCTGGTGGAAGGCGCTGCGCACAGCCAAGAACTGAGTTGTCCTAGAATCAGAGCTGTTTGTTGCCTCTTGCTGGCGAAAGAGGAGCAGCTCCAGGACGGAGGCATTTCAGAGCCTTTTGAACTGCACACGGTGCTGTGAAGGGCAGGCAACGGCTTTTCAGACAATAGTTCAGAACTTATTCAGCAAAGCTCGATTTTTTCCTTCAAAGGTTGAAATTTGTTCTACAGATAAAAGTAATGCCTTCGGGAAAATAACTCTAAGGCCTTCCGGACAAATGCGAGTCTCTCTGAGCATTGAGTTACTATTGTGTTAAGGTATAGTCAGCTACCGAAATACAGTTAGAAACGGGAAGCAGGAACTTTTTTTTTTTTTTTTAAAAAAACTGCTCAGAAAAAATAAGAAACTAGAAGGCCTCATACCAATTAGTCGTTCCTATCTGAAAGCTGCAGATCCAAGATAGTGTGTCGTTTTTAGAGGTAATATGCTCCCATATTGTAAGGGGATGGAACAAAAGGCGGGGGAGGCGGGGGTGGGGTGGGGTGGGGCAGGTGTTGGGGGAGAGTTGCAGATTTCAGGATGGGGGTTCTCACCGGGCCAGTAATGGCCATTTCCCCACAACAACAGTGAATGGTTCTCTGGCCTTAGCAAACAATTCCTTCTATTTAACGTCTCTGAAAACTTCTGGGTGGAGACGGCGTTAACAAAAGAAACAATATGTATAAAAAAAAAAAATGCAAGGTGTCCAGAGTACGGCTAATGGAATTTGATGCTGGCTTTAATTTTAATGAAGAAAGTTGCCAGTAGCAACAAAACTGTCAGCAGCCGCCAAGCACCATTAATAAAGATCGAGACAACATTAGTGCCCGGCACCAGTACAAAAGGTTCCCCTTGCTTCATGCTGTGCTAAATTGGCTACCCAATTTTTCTTAAGTGTCCATTCTATTTAGAAGACAATTTATTAATTTTTGCCATTCATTGTCAGTTGACAGGCCATCATTTTGTAGCCCGAATTTTAGATGAAAACTAATTGAAAAGACTGGCAGTATTTATGAGGGGTATTATTTGTCAATTACAGTGGCAAATACTCCTTGCTACCACCAACTTTGATGCCCCTGATCTCTGGGTGTGAGCACTGTTACTGCTGGCATTAAAATATGAGTAAGCCTCTCCCTGCTCATCAATTTCACAGGCATGTAGAGAAACCACCTTTCATGTTCTAGGGACCTTTCATGGTAGATGGATACATTATAACTTTTGACAAAGAGGAAGTACACATCAATTAATGATCATAGACAATCATGCATACAAAATATAATGCATTGTGAACTAATTCATTTTTTTATATCATCTCTCAGTAACAGTTATTAGTTAAAAGGTCTCTTTCCTAAATTCTGTATGGTTTTAAAACATTTTCCCCCTAACCTACCGCATCTTAAACTCAAACACGTACAAACAGGATATATATGTTCTGCTCATCAATTTGCCAACTTGAAAGCTCAATGTCTTATCTTAAATAAAAAAGGCTGACTTCTTATAAGTAAAAATGTTTTTGATCAGTAAGAAGCCCTTAGAAACTCTGCAACTAAAAAGTTTGATAAGTATACTTCTCTAAAAATATTATGTTCATGTTCTATAGCATTATCCTTACATTTTTTAACTAACGCTACCAAAACTGTTGATAAAATGCATCTTAGCAATGAACAGTCATCTGCTTACTAACTAAAGAAAAATTTACCGAATTACGATTTTATATGCCCAACTTAACTTCCTTTATGTGGTAATGTTGATGTTGGAATTCGTTCAAGATTGCTATATAGTCTGGATTATGTTCAATTTGAATTTATACAAAGTTAGAGATTTTTTGCAATTAAGATACACATTTTCCCGAAGTGGTGATACTAAATTAAATGCTGTACCATCATGGTACCTTGTAAACTCTCCAGTCTTGTACCAGAAAAATGAAAATCCCCCATCACCCAGGAAGCAGCCCTGGGTATAAGACTCACACTCCCAACACGGGCAGACAGTGTGGCAAAAAACATGGCACAGGGCGATAGGCCTGCCTCTGCAGGCTCTGGTTCTTCCAGCGCTTTTACTGGAAAACTCTTTATACCCAGTCAATTCCCAAATGACGACTGTACTACATTCTTGCAAATCAGTTACATAAGAATGCTTATTATTAGCTGCTTCCAGTCTTTCCTCATCACTAGTTGACTTTGAATTTGCTGCTATACAAAAGCTAGTTGGCAAACAGAGGAGGTGCTCTTCTGTGTCATTTCTGTATGGTGTATATGTGGAGAAACAGACAATGTATACATGTGACACTCAATGCATCCATGTTCTTGGTGTATCCACTTCTGTAGGTTCTGTTTAAAAAGGAACAGCTGCAATCAGGGGGGGAAGCTGCTCAACGGACATGCACACACTGTGAGCAACTGGAGGGTCGGGGTCAGGACCCTGCAAGGCAGGAACCTGTGTCTGAGGTCTCCTTGGGGACGCTCGTCAAAGGATCTACGACAGCAGCCCCCAACCTTTTTGGCATCAGGGACCAGTTTCCTGGAAGACAATTTTTCCACGGATAGGGAGGGGGGATTGGTTTTCAGGGTGAAACTGTTCCACCTTGGATCATCGGGCACTAGATTCTCATAAGGAGTGTGCATCCTAGATCCCTTGCATGTGCTGTTCTCAATAGGGTTCGCACTTCTGTGAGAATCTAATGCCTCCACTGATCTGACGGGAGGCAGCGCTCAGGCAGTAATGCTCACTTACTCGCCGCTCACCTCCTGCTGTGTGGCCCAGTTCCTAACAGGTCATAGACTGGTCCCAGGCTGCCATCCGCGAGTGGGTGACCCCTGCTCTAAAGTGTAGCATCTCAGGCTCACACCTGCATCTCCATGGAGATCACTGGCCCTACTACTGCTCCAGTGAAGGCACTTCATATAGGAACGTCTGACTCCCACTTACACAAATCTGGGCCCATTAAATACAGTGTGGCTGAGTGTGTGTGTCTTCATGTTTCCCTACAGCGGCATTCTTTCAGGCACTGGTCTCACATCTACCATATCCAACCGGACCGCAGCGTGGGAACCAAGCGTGCTCTCAGATACCTGAGCTCACGACAGTGGCTGGCACTTGCAGGAGGCCTTCAGGTCTGAGTGTCAAGTAGGGAACACTGGCTGAAGTTCTGAAATTTCATGACAACTTGGGCAAGGGACATTTATGGTGGTTGTCCTACATCCAACTCCTGTGCTCATGGCCAGGACCTGTGACTCCGCATGGGAAGGTGACCCTTTCCCATCCTGGCCTGTGTACTCTGGGTCAGCATGTGGCCTAGGCCAAGGCAATGGGCCCCAGTCACAGGAACTGGTTCAGTACTGGACAGGCCGGTGGTCCACATGGGGCTGCTCACAACTGATGAGGACATTAACGGACCTTCGGTTTCAGTCTACTGCTGGCTTAGATGTGGAAAGGACAGGAACCTCAAGGGCCCAAGTTTAAGCACGCAGGTCATGAGAATGTACAGATCCTGACGGCAGCCCCAACCCAGAGGAATCGGACTCAAGCCATGCCTCCTCATGGTGCTGTTTGGGGTGACGACCCTGCTTCTATGAGTCAGAGAATCCCTTCCTTACTGACACTAAGTGAATCACATTTTCTTATATGGAAAACCCAAATAGTTCTGGGTGAATCACTGGGTACAAGAACAAACTAAAGAGAGGAAGCTATAGCTTCAGTGATGCTAACTTAAGATGGACATTCAAAAATATTCTCGGCTGGGTGTGGTGGCTCATGCCTGTAATCCCAGCAATTTGGGAGGTCGAGGCGAGTGGATCACAAGGTCAGGAGTTCGGGACCAGCCTGGCCAATATGATGAAACCCCGCCTCTACTAAAAATACAAAAATTAGCCAGGCGTGGTGGTAGGTGCCTGTAGTTTCAGCTACTCGAGAGGCTGAGGAAGGAGAATCACTTGAACCCAGGAGGCAGAAGTTGCAGTGAGCCGAGATCATGCCATTGCATTCCAGCCCGGGCGATAGAGCGAGACTCCATCTCAAAAGAAAAAAAAAAAAAAGAATATTCTCAGTACTTCTGAGACAAGGCTGACACCCTGGGAATGTAGTAGCCTCCGTGCATCTAGATTCTACATAGGGTAAACAAGGCATTTCCTCTAAGGCATGAGGATCAAGGACGTGTCCCCACTCACCCACTTGTCACTGTCACCCATTTACCAACACCCAGTCTCCAATTCAAACAAACATCCTCTGACTTGAATTCAGTGGAGCTGCTGCTCAGCCTCTCAGTCTTCTCAGCACAGTGGAGGTAAGAGAATGAGATGAGTAGCTGTGTATTTATAATATCAAAATCAGAAGTTCAGGGCAGCGAATCTAAAGGAAAGACTGATACTCTATATTTAAAGCAGAAATTGCTCGATTTTAAATTTACTATAACTCAACTTTTATGACTTCAAAAACATACTGAACGTAACACAGTTTAGAATTTGGTTTGAAAAATGATAAATCTGTAACTGAATGCATAAGGACATCTAAAGAAACTTTAGCAATTATCTTTAAATGTAGTATAGCAAAGAGAACTTAGAATTTCAGTTGACTTTTAGCTTTGAATAAATCTACTGATGATTAATTTTGACATGCCTGTCACACTACTCACTCCCTGGAAAATCAAAGTAACCATTTTCCAGGTAGACTTTTGTTACTGATCACAGGGATGACCTCACGCTTCCATTTCCGTGCGCCACCCCAAGGGATGGCAGCACACGCGTCACCACGCCGGTTTTCCACCTGGGGCCTGATGAAGGCTGGTTTGTTGAACATCACAGACAAATACCTTCATCTTTTTTTGCCTTTAAACCTTTTCTACTTTTCTGTTCCTTCACGAAATAAGGGTCCATTAGTCACCCTAGTTTAAAATAACTGGCATTAAGATTTCAGAAGTAACAAATACAAGGAGGCAGACCTCACGGTGGGCCCTCCTCTGAAGTACCCTCCCTCTCACAAAGTCTACGTGATGAAGTCAGAGCTCACCAAACGTCCTGGGCTCCTGCAGCAGAAGCGATCTACACTTCTGAGGACATTGTACAGGATTACAGACTCCAAAAATAAGAATATGAATAAAGAGTTGTTTCTCATTTACTCCATTAACTCCTCTATGAAAATAATACTAATAATAAACAAGAGAAACCAGGGGAAACAGTCACTTTTGAGCTCCTACCATAAGAGTACCTACCACTCCACAATTCACTGCCATCAGCAACTGCCACTTAACAGATAAAGCAAGTCAAGCTCAGAGGGTAAGAAACATCCCCAAGTCCACCACTGGTAAGCAGACGCGGCAGCCCCAGGCTCCAAGCTGGTCTGGGTTTAAAGCCTCTGGTTTCCTACCATGCGCTGAAATGGGCCTGCTGTAGAGCTGGCTGTGCCTTTGTAGCCACAATAGCAGCTGAGGCTGGAATGAGGCAACCATCTTTCCCCCACCTCTGTGATGAAGGGCAAACAGCAAGCAGGGAGGTGAGCTGGCAGGAGTGGCCCATCTGATGCCAAGCTGAGCTAGAGACAGGCCTCACAGGTCCCATCGATCAGGGAGAGAAAGAGGGAAGGAGAAGGCCCATAGGGAGCCAACAGGACCACAGCCCATGTTCAGTTGGATGCGGGGGAGGAGCGGGGTCTACTCCATGCAATATTCTTTCTCCATGTGGCCTTGAACAAGGCCTAAGTTTCTCAGCTGCGACGGCAGTTGTCAACACTTGATCACCGATTTTCAAATTGGGTTTGCTGGAGGTGACCCCACGAGCCCGGGAAGACAAGGGGAGGTTGAGGGGGAGTGCCTGTCTCAACACGGCGGCTCCACTCTCTCTAGCTGAGTATTTGGATTTTATCCAGTCATATAAGGTGGGGTCATCCCATGAGCCTACGCATCAACTTCCTTTTTCTACACTCAAAGAAAGCCTGGAACGGACATATTTGCCGTATTTGCTTCAATAAAAACTTGGAATTGTTAGGTATGGCTCAATTATGGCATCTAGTATCTCCACATGGGAGGCTGACAACGAGTCTGCAATGAATGACTAGGGACTGTCGCTAGTAACAGTACTTCCCAAGTTAATTCAGGGTACAGCCTACACTTAAAACCAAAACAAGCTAGCAACCATCCTTTCCCCCATCCACACACACCCGTCTGTTGGCTTCTCAGCCTACTTCGCAAAAATGACCTCGTTTGTTCTACCAATTTCAGCACTTGTAGATGCACTTACCATACTTTACTCCCTAAATGAGGCTGAATAATATATTCATCTGATTAAATTTTCATTAACATCCAAAATCATTATTCAGTCATATTGTCTGATAAAACATTCTGGCCTTAAGTCCCCAAATAATCACCATAGGGTGGTCTGGAAAAGTGGTATCTAGTCTTGCTAACAAAGAAGAAACAAAACTTCCATTTAATCTATTACAAAACACTGACTGTAAAAGAGGAAAAGAAAGTCTCACATCTTCCTATCTGCCGCATTCCTAGGGTATTGAGAGATTTATCTGTACCTGCCTGGGGGTTAATTAGAAAGGAACAACTAAAATCACAAGGAAGTTGATGTTATTTCCAACTCAGTACCAAGAAAGTCACAACCTTCCCTGTTCCTAAAACAATTCCTCACTCAACCTGCCCGAGTCAGATATTTCAAATCTTGAAGCAGAGTAGGGGGAGCCATTTTACCCCGTTTTTCTCTCATCCAGTCTATAAAACGCAGTCAAGACAGATCTGCTCAATCTTGGATTTTAATGTTTTATGTTCCTACTACTGCTCGTACCCAAAACACGCAAAGCGCCAGTAAATGTTTTTTTCTTTAAAAAAAGGTTCCTCAAAGAAAGAGCGTAAATGCTCATTGATTTCCTTCCTTTGTGGACTGAACTGCCCGCTATAGAAATTAAGGGGTCTTTTGTGAGTTGCCCAACTTTCTGGAGGAGCGCTCCATTTCTCCAGCTCTCCCTCCTGTAACCTCTTTGTTGGAAGGTGTCAAAGGTCTATCAGAGATGCGCTGAAGTCAGGACAAACAGCAGCGGTCTGCAAGCTATCGGCCGATCTGGAGTTCACCTCTATGTTAACTCCCACTGCTAATTCATCATGGCCCCGGACAGCTGGGCTCATTGTGGGCCTTCAGCACAATGCAGGCTGGGCTGACCACCCCTCGGCCCTGGCCAGGGGGAGGACTGACGGGCACGGGCTCCAGCAGGCCCGAGATAAGTGCTGGCTGTCAGTGCAAGGACAAAGAAGGGCAGGCCCTGGGGACAGAAAGGAGATAAAAAAAATTCTTCACAACTGCTTTATCTGATGAGGGTTATGGCTAATTAATTATAAACTCAATTACCTAACCCTTACTTCAGCATTCTCTATTCATTAAGAGATAAAACTTGAGTGACGGCTAACTTTCTCTCGCACACATACACACACAGCATGCTCGTTTCAATTTGTACTCGCAAACACCCAATTTCCTAAAAAGATCTCCAAAGGCACCCATACCTGTCAGGCGCCTGTCAAAAGGCGGCCTGTTTCGGGGTTCCCCCCCTTTCCACCCCAAGCCCCCTCCGCGCACGCTAGGAGGGCCCTGCTCCCTTGCTGGGCGCTGGCATTAAAAAGCAAACGCAGACGCTGACAATAGGCATTATGCACGCCCGGGCCCCTCTCCGCTGCCTCGCTTGTCTCTGCTGCATTTTAAGTGAATCTTTTAATTTGGGTGCTCAAATTGGGTAATCGGCTACAGAACCGTTTTTCCTCTTCCCGAGTAAATCTTCCCAATCAGAAACGGGGGAGAAATGAGCACTCAAGCATATACTAGTTTTAAATATAAATTTCCATTTCCCCCCTAAATTCTGGACAGGCCTGACCTTCTTTTCAGTTCCTGGCACCTTGTTTCAGAGTCGGCAGCAGCTCACAGGCCTGTTTCATCAATGGGCTCTATTCAGCGGAGGTTGTTAATCTCTTTCACCCTCTCTCCGCTTTGCCCACTTTAATGTATTTTCATGTCTATAAGTTCTTTTAATAAGCTGGGAGGGTCTGGGAGAGAAATACTTCAGGTTTCCTTACTGCTCGTCGCCAAAATTACCTCTGGCGTACTGCAGATGAGATGTGCGAGGTGTGCATCAAAACATTGGGTTTTCTTTCTTTTCCTAACAGGAGGCTACCAAAGCCCCCAGATTTAATTTCAGCTCAATTATTTTTATGGCGAGCAGTCAAGAGGCGCTTCCCCGTCCCCTTCTTCTTCTTTCTGTTCATGGGCTCCTTGCACTTGCACTTGTATTTCCGGGTGTTCTGGGTTCAGGGCCACACACACGGAGATAAGCCTAGAGTATGCTGCCGCGGGCATCCTGGCGCTCGCCGGCTGCAAACGCTCCAAGTGGGGAGATATCCAAGGGACACTGGTAGGAAGTAATTGCAAGAACACACAACACACTTTGCCTTGAAAAAAAAAAAATCCCTGAAACGAGGGCCATTTTCCCAACACTCGCCTGCGGCACATGGTGCGTTGGTGGATGGGTGAAGTTTAGGGAAAGGGCATGATATGCGGACACCTGCGGCCAAACTGCTTCTGCCCTTCCCAGGAAATGGCCTTGCTTAGTGTGTTCACTGTTCCATGGCCTCCCAGCCCAAACCCCATGTCTGTAGTGGAGCCACGTTTCCCTCCCAGCTCCGACCGAGCAGCAGGAGCGCCAGGCGGGCATTGATGGTCTATATGCAGCACTGACAGCCTGGACAGGGCCCTCTCAGGTCCACTGGCTCCTTGTACTCTAGGCCAGGCCGTGAGCTCAGAGGTCCTGGTGACACTGGCTGCTGTGTCCAAGGCTAAAACTGGGCCGTGCCTAGAAACCAGGTCTCCTGGCTCCTTTGCAGCCTGGCACCCTTCCTGTGGGAGAGTCCTGAACACCAACCCCATGAACAGCCCGCCTGGGAGCCCCCTCTGTAGGTTGAGCAGGGAGGCTGTGTACAGTGGGAGGATGCTGGGCCAGGTCCCGGAACAGCCATTCCCTTGCTAAACCCCTCGGGCAGGTCAGTCAGCCCCTGCCCACCACAGACCACAGTCCCCCAGATGGACTTGGACCTGGAAACCCCCTGCTCCCTGAAATGCACTTGACATGAGTGGGCTGTGGGGTGGGCCATGGAATTCCCCGACTTTGAAGTACAGTCATCATGCTTTCAAATCTAAAATGTGTGTGAAGTCACCACTCCCATCATGTGGGATGGCATGAAGATGAAGGGTGACTAGAAACAGGAAAACTTTTTGCAGAAGCAGCCATTTTTTGTGAGAATACACAACAGCTCATTCCAAAATGTCCTACAGTATTTCTTTGTGAAGCCCTACCTGCCAGCAGCCTTAGGAAACCAAGAAGCAACACCGCACCCTCATTTCCCAAGCGAGGCCTCGGAAATCAGAGCTGCTCAGAGCGACTTCTCCACCAAGGTGCGTGGACACTAATGAGGGGTGGCAGAGCCAGCCGGCTGATGTCCTGCCAGGGCGCATAATGCAGAGGTGCTGGGACCAAGGAGACCACGTCAGACACTGCCCCTGGGGAGGTGGCTCCTTTCAGAACTACAGAAAGGCCATGCATTAGTAAAGCAAGATTGGAAGAGAGGTAGAGACCAGTCACTTGTGGCTATGGAGATTTCCATCGCATTCAGATGTAACCGACCACCTCCCACTGCTTCAGCTGTTTTTCTGCAGAGTTGGAACACGCACATCTTCCTTCCAGAATCTCCAGTCCTTTGGCTCAACTGCAGCCTCTGTGTTTGCTAACATCGTCCAGTTACTAACCCACGGTTTGCCTGAATTTGTCCACAGCACTGTAAGAGGTGCTGTGGGCTGCAGAGCCCTGGGGCCAGGACACCGTGGGGTGGGTGGGAAAGGCAAGGAGACAGGCGTGTGTACACCCAGCATGGGCAGGTGCCAGGCCAGACCTGCTCAGGAGGCATCAATGCTCCTCCCTGCCTTTCCTCTGCCCTGTCCTCCACCGAAGAGGAAGAGGCTGTGAAGAAGGCTGAGAGGGAAAAGTGAGAAAGGCAGGACCAAGAAAGAGTCGTGGTGAGAGGGAGAGGGGAGCATGTCAGGGTGTGAGTGGCTTGTTCCACACATGTGTGAGATGGGGACAGGAGCACTGGGCACCCAGAACATGCTTGTCTTCCTCCCCTCCAGGGGCGGGACGCAGAGTGGACGGTGGAGTGGAGAAAGGCCATCTGTCCTGGAGAAGGGACGGCTTGCCCTAGCAGCCATGAGGAATGGAGAAGGGCCAGGCGAGGGGTCGGGTGGGGCTGGACACTCCATGCCCAACAGGCGGCAACCCTTATCCAGGCCTAGCATCCCTGCAGCATGGAGAAGTTGTGGCTGCAGAGGCTGAGCTGAGCTCTGAGCATACAGGCCTAAAGGGGCCGGGGCTTCCGCTCACTCCAGAAACCCTCCAGAGTCACACATGAAAACCTGCTCTCAAACTGTGATGCAAACCTGTCCTCCACTGCAGGAGAGGCCACTGCCTGAAAACTTAACGTTAGCTTGTTTCTATCATCTACACCACTCCGATAGAGAAATCACTTTTAAATTTGATTTCAAACAATGAATACTTGGAAAGACATTCACAAAAAAACCAGTTATAGTCATATGTGTACTCATAATTGGCCCTAGTTGGCCAATAGAAGGAAGACATTTGCAACTTTTCCCAGGAAATTATATTCTAAATCCTCCACGAGGTGGACCTCGTCCTTTTCTGAGAAAACTTGATGGCGGTCTTTAGTATTCACTGGCATAATTAGGACTGCAGTTAATTTCATTAAATTCTCTTGCTGCTAAATGAAGCAGATTATGAGACATCTTTTATTGCAAGGCGTGAAATTACAGCCTGTCAGCTGCCAATGGTGGGGTGAAACTAATGAATTACAGGGTAAATAACACCAGAATTAACCAGCCAATTTAACATAGTGCCAAGGAACAAAGTCATTTTTACTTAGAGCTTTAAGGAACAACATGGCCAGGATACCTCCAAAGCACACAGACGGACAGGGAAATCAGTCTTGGGATACTGACAACCCTAAACACAGAGGGGCAGGAAGGGGCGACAACAAAGCAGCCCCGAATACAATTCCTAAAACCTTCCCCAATATCAGAAAAGCATTCAGAGCCCAAATGAGAGAAACTCCTCAAATACTTACTAGCTGGGGGGAAAAGTTAAAGCACTAAATGATCAAGGTGCAACTGTGCGTTCTCACCTCATCTTTCTGTTAAAAGGACGAGGAAAATCCTTTGGTTATCTGGGTGCTGTGTGATTTACATTTCAACACACACAGCAGAGTTTGGAAAATGTAAAAGTACTTTGAAAATAGTACCTTCCGAGCAAACTAAATTACCAGTATTATTCTCAAGAGTAATGATGTCACCATGCACATCACAATCAATGGATTATTAGTTTCCCTGTGAATTATTTCCAGTTTTTGCTAAATCTAAATCTTTGTTGAGACAATAATTATTTCCCTATTTCCCTCTTTTTCTCAAGCATGTTCTGATATGGTATAAGCAGCTGAATAGCTCCCAGTGTTAGAAATAAGAGATTTGCCTCTGAGTAGGACCTCGTTCCTTATTCATTTACCTTGCATGGACTCTGTCCCAGGTCCTGTGCTGGGTGCAGGTGGAGAGATGAGGGCACAGGCCAATCCCTAAAGAGGCTCAATGCTGGCGGGCGGCTCTAATAGGTGGACGGACAGATGCAGTTTAGTGAAAGCTAAGCCAAGACAGGGCCATGCCCAGGGCGCTGTGAGGAGCCAGGCAAGGGCCCTTAACCCACAGTGGGGACAGCTGTGTGAGCCATGGCTTACGGAAACAGCGTCCTCAGGATGATGGCGAGTGACAGACAGTGTAACCGGTGGGATCCTCCCTGTCTAGGGCACCCAGAAACCAAGCAGTGCCTAGAAACAGGTATCACTCAGGAGGCTGTGAAAGGCATTTGCTTATAGAATTGACCAAAAGCTGTGTTATGCCAAAGGTTTTAATTCTTCCCCATTGTATTAACCGGACTGTGAAAACATAGGACTTTATAACCCTGGTGTGAGAAGTGGCTTCCAAGGCTGCCTGGTAAGATCCATCACGTAAAACATAAGCCAGGAACAGGAGCACTTCCTGGGGATTCTGCCATCCTTGGTCAAGAAACGGAAAACGGAACCCCAGGGAGCTTGGCTTGGGCTGTACCTTCACGAGATACACGCCAGGCGTCGTGTAGGAGAGCCCCAGTCGTGGCAAACAAGCACAGAAAGGCGCCCGTTTCAGGATCTACAAACGGTACTGAAATAGAAATGATCTCTTCAGTAACACCAGCTGTACTGCTTGAGTGATGAGTAGTCAAAATAGTAAAAATTTTTCTTATTTGATAAAATGACTGAGATTAAATTACTATGGCTAGAACAGTTTTACGATAAACTTGATTCATTTTAACCCTGTCATATCTTTTCAAAGATGTAATTTTCTATACAAAATGAACTTCAAGCTAAATAATTTATGAAGTGGTTCACATTACTTATGAATTTAATATTGAGTATGTACACTGTGTAACAACATCATTTTCATTGTGAATCATTTTTCTTTTGGACAAAATTGAAAGCAAGAGTCAGTGAGTAGAAAGAGCATTCTGTATTTTGGGATAGAGTCAAAAGCCAGAATGGCCATACATGAAAAAGATGGCCGTTTTTCAGTCCCAGTTTCCTTTCTAACGCAGTATTTTTTCTGAACCAAACCATCTTTTCTTCCTTAGTTTGCTATTCTGTTAATGAAACCACCATTCTTACAGGCACCCATTCTCGAAACCTAAAGTCTCATGAGATGCTCTACCTTTACGCCTCTATATTCAAAAAGTCGCTGAGTCTTGGAGTGCTTGCTGGTCTACCTGTGTGACTGCCATGGTGGCCTCTGCACCACCCTCCTAGCATTTTGCTCAACATGTTGAACCTGGGACATGTCAAGCAATCCATGGATCTTAACCTCTTAGGGTGGGGAAGAGGGGGAGGCCACAGGCCCTCTTCAAAACTGTAGAACCAGACCAGGCGCAGTGGCTCATGCCTGTCATCCCAGCACTTTGGGAGGCCAAGGCAGGAGGACTGCTTGAGACCAAGAGTTCCAGACCAGCCTGGGACACATAGTGAGACCCTGTTCTCTACAAAAAAAGAAACATTAGCCAGGCATGGTGGAGTATGCCCGTAGTCCTAGCTACTGGGGAGGCTGGGGTGAGAGGATCACTTGAGCCCAGGAGTTAGAGGCTGCAGTGAGCTGTGATTATGCCACTGCACTCCAGCCTGGGCCTTGTCTCTAAAAACAACAACAACAAAATTATTTAATTAATAAATAGGCTGGGCACAGTGGGTCACGCCTGTAATACTAGCACTTTTAGAGGCTGAGGTGGGAGGATCACTTGAGGTCAGGAGTTTGAGACCAGCCTGGCCAACATGGTAAAACCCCGTCTCTACTAAAAAACCAAAAATGAGCCAGACATCATGATGCCTGCTTGTAATCCCAGCTACTCAGGAGGCTGAGGCAGAAGAATCGCTTGAACTGAGGAGGTGGAGGTCGCAGTCAGCTGAGATCATTGCACCACTGCACTCCAGCCTGGGTGACAGAGTGAGATTCTGTCAATAAATAAATAATAAATAAATAACCCATAGAACCTCTTCTGAGAAGATGTACATGCAAACTCTTACATTCCATTTTGGGTTTCACAAGGGTCTATAAACCTCAGGGTAAGAATTCACAAATGGCTTTCTTTAAAATCTTCTGTACCTTCTGAGTCCCAGATCGAAATTTCCAACAGTCCAGTAAATGATTTACAAGGATGTCTCTTTCAAACTCAATGACTTACGGAGAAAAAGACATCTAAATATACGATCTCAGTAAAATATGGTAACTGCAATCGTGAGAAGTTTGAGAATATAGTGAAAATAAATTTTTTTTAATTTTAATATTTTAAAAATTTAAACCTTATCCAGGAGGTCTGGAGGGCCTGGGAAAGATTTCAACCCTGTGGCTGCAGCTGAAGGGTGAGTGGAGGGGCCATTCTGGGGGTGCAGGAAGGAGGGCATATCTGAGGGCTACAGACTGAAGGCTGGAAACCAGTGAGGAGGCCCAAACACACATCCAAGCCCCAAAACACATGCACGACTCCTTCAGAGGGCATGATGGGACAGATGCTCAGGAAGAAAGGGAATAAGGACTTGGTGACCATCTAGGAGCAGCTAGAGAAGGTTAATAGATGAGATCAGGAATAGTCCTAGCTGGTGACTTGGGTGACTCCATGGATGTCACCGAAAGGCAAAGACAAGCAGATTATACCAGAAAACATACACTGAGAAATTAAAAAGCAGATCTGGGGGGTCAGGAAAGGAAGAACTGGAAGGAAAGGTCTGCTGTCAACCGGCTGGGCTGTCGGAGGCTAGTGGTGACCTCACAGCTAAGGATGGGGTGTCCTCAGGAAGCCCAGGGTTCGCCCAGATGGCTGAGCAATGCTCAGCCCCCATTCCGTTTGCTGACTCAGGAACTCAGGGTATCATATGATTTTCTGCTTCCATGTCTGCAAAATCTGCACTCCCAGAAGCCAGCATGGTGTTGGATTTTGCTCTGGGGGTCCCCTGAGCACAGCATACATGTGGTCTGAGCTGGATTAATTACAGACTCAGCCTCTAGACTCCTGTGCAGGGGTCTGGCTGTCTCCCCTGTACTTGCCGCTGGGCCTCTTTGTGAGATCCTGGGATGGCGGGGCTGCTGCTCCCAGATTTCCTTGACGTGTGTGGCTCTTGGGACTAAGCTTCAGCCCCATCCACAGTTCTCTGTTTGAGCAACCGGCTAAACAGGATGACACAAGACTTGTTAGGAGGCTGCCTTGTTGACTGTTCAATTCAGCCATGTGGAGCCCCACTGCTGGGCTGGGACCCCACTAGGTCCTGGGGACGAGGAACAGCAAACTATAACTGCTGCTCATACAAAAATCAGATTCCAGCGGGGGAGGCGGCAAAGGTAATAAATTATCATTACCCAGTGTGACAGGTGCTACAATGTTCGTCTACAGAAGGCCATCTTGGGAATGAAGGAATGAGGCACAGAAAAGAGGCACCCCCTCGGGCCAGGGAGAAGAAAGCCAGGAAGACTTCTGAGGGGGCGACAGCACTAACGCTATGTCTTGGACCAGCAGGACCAGCCAGGTGGATGAGTGATGAATGGAAGAGCACTTTGTGCCCAGGTACAGAGAGGAGGCCACTCAGATGCCTAGGGACTTGGGTGTTGGGAGTGGATAAGACAGAAGCTGGGATAGGGAGGCAGACATTGGTCAGGGGGAGCCTTAAATGCCCTGCCAAGCTACATGAGCTTCGTGGGAAGGTCAGGGGGTGGGTTTAATGCAGAGATGCCATCTTGGTGACTTGGGGACTATTTCTAGTCTGCAGAAGCATTTTCATCAGCCCCCAAAAGCGCATAATAGATTTTTGGAATCAGTTGCCAACATTTAAAAATGATAAAATTTTATATGCAAATCCAAACTCCTGGCTTTCCTTAAACACTAGGACCATCCGGGAACACGAGGCCACTGAGCATGAGGAGGGCGCAAGTGAGGGACGGCTGCCCCTGTGGGTGGGAGCTGCCCTCCCTGTTCACCCAGACCCTTGCCCCCTCCAAACCCACTCATGACAAGTACCTGCCTGGCTCCTGCATTCAAGTTAAACATTTTAATTCATTGTTTAGAACATTTAAGATGGACAGGGAGTGGAGATGAGAGCCATTAGCTGAGCTCCAGACCAGCAGGGGAGGCCTGTGGGGGCAAGCCAAGGACTCTCACATGCAGACAATGGATGGCCCAGAAGGCTTTCAGCAGGAAAGACTTCATTAGCAGTGGGGAGAACAGACTCAATGGGGCCAAGACTGAGGCTGGGTGGTCCTTTGGGGACTCTTGCCAGATTCCAAGAGGGAGAGGTTCAAGCTCTGAGCTGGGGCAGCGGGCAAGGTCCTGAGTGACATTGATGACAATGTGAGGCCATGCTGGGAAGCAGGCTCCTTTCTCTGCCAGCTCCACACCACTGGCGGCCCAGGAGGCTGCCTGGAAGAAGATTCTGTGCCAAGTGTGGACACAAAAGGAAAAGAAAATGTGGTAGTGACTCTCGATGGTGGCCACTGGCACCCCAGGTCTATGCTGTCCACTGACATCCTGGAAAAGTCCAACAGGGAGGTCCTGCCGGGAGCTAGGCTGATGAGATGAAAAAGATCCCAGTGGCTACACATCTAGGGAGAGCTGGCCTTAAAACAGAGATCCCAGATGCAGGGCGGAGGGGAGCCCAGGTGCAGAAAGACCACAGATGATGGGGAAGAGAAGGCAGGCGCTGCTGGCCAAGACATGGCATCTAGAGGCTCCAAATGGGGAACGAAGGGAGGCAGAGGCATCCCAGAGAAGAAAGAGCGCTGCGCAGGAGGAGCTGCACTGCTTTTCTGGAAATGGTAACATTGCTCCCTGGCCCCAGAAAATACCTTTCCAGGAAGAAAGTGGGGTCCAATCAGACTGTGCCATGCAATAAGCAGACACCGAGGAGGAATTCTTAAATGAACTCAAAGAAAGGAAGAGAAAGGGACGCAGCGTGGGACAGAGGGAGGAGATGGAAAGAATCGTGCGGGTGAGAAAGGGGAGGCAGCAAGCAGTGAGACCCAGGGGGCTGGAAGGCCGCAGCCGAAGCTCAGGTCCTCCTGAAGACCACTCTCTAAGAGGAAGGAGGGCTGGTGATGGGTTCTGGGAGCCGGGGGTACAGGGAGCCTGCAGGGATGAACAGCGACTTTACAGGTGGATTTGGTCTCAAAGGGCTGCAGGGTGAAAAACCGACAAGGATAGCAACAGGACAATGAGCACCTCTGTTTCATTTTGAAGACCCGTGTCCTCAACTTCACATCAAATCTCACATGGGCCGGGCAGGGCTGCTCATGCCTGTAACTCCAGCACTTTGGGAGGCCGAGGCGGGCTGATCACCTGAGGTCAGGAGTTCAAGACCATCCAGAGTAACATGGTGAAACCCCATCTCTACCAAAAATACAAAATTAGCTGGGCATGGTGGTGCATGCCTATAATCCCAGCTAGTCAGGAGGCTAAGGCAGAAGAATCACTTGAACCTGGGAGGTGGAGGTTGCAGTGAACCAAGATTGTGCCACTGCACTCCGGCCTGGGTGACAGAGTGAGACTCCATCTCAAAAAAACAAAACAAAACAAAAAAACAAACCTGACACACAGGATGAAAACTTCAGTTTATAGAATTCATAGGGTAAGAAACTCAAATCCACAGGGAGGCTTGCTACAGGTGGGTCTTTTTTGGCATGTCCCAAAGGATCCCTTCTCAAAGTATTAGATTTAAATTCACAGGATTACAAAAGAACCAATCATATCAAAATACAGTCACCAAAATATAAGCAATGCCTGTGGCTGGGTAATAAGCACACTGCTTTATTAATGCACTGAGACCCAATGGCAGACCTAGTACCTACCATTGTCAAACGGTGACCAGAGAAAACAACCTATTCAATTATCTGGGACAACAGCAATGTGCTGTGAACATGTCTGTGATTCCGAGGGCAGCAAAGTCACAGGTTCTGCTAACACTACTGTGGATCGTTGCCTACATTCATACCTGAAGGAAACGTTAACTTTCAGTTGAAGTCAGTGGAAATACGAACGAATTTCCCCCAGCCACATTCGCGGACCCCTGAATTCTATCTACAGAACCACAGTGGAGAACTCTTGCTCCACAGCACGGAGTCTGTGCTCCGGAACTAAGAAACCAGGAGCAGGAGGAAGCCCAACGCCAGCAGGCTGGGGAGAGGGGCAGCCATGGAGTGAACCTGGGCTTCCAACGAGAGGCCCTCCTCCACATGAGCAGCACCCCACAGGAAGCAGCAGGTGAAAACCTTAGTATCCTAGTGTCTGCATGAAGTGGTGACAGCAAGATTTCTTCTAAACACGGAGACACATCAAAGTTCCTTAACTCACTAATGAGTGTGTAGGGAAGACTTCCCAGAGCTTCAGGGGAAGAGAGAGAGCAGCGGGATATGGGTGAGGAAACAGAAAATAAGGAGCAAATGCGACCTGGATGAGCCTATAGGCAGGAATATAACTTATGCTCTCAGCAACAACCGAGGAAAACAGAAACTCAGAGCTGTCTGGAAGGAATCGTCCCTTGGTGAAAATTAAATGCATTCATAACATAAAGCCAAATTACAATGTCTAACACGTACGAAGTGTTTGACAAACATAGGTAATTGTTTATGAATTGCTAAATGATAAGCTACAATTTTTCTTTTTTGAGACATGGTCTTGCTCTCTCACAGCTCACACTGGAGTGCAGTGATGAGATCATAGTTCACTGCAGCCTCAACCTCCCTAGGCTCAGGTGATCCTTCTACCTCAGCCTCCAGAGTAGCTGGGACCACAGGTGCACGCCACCATGCCTGGCTAATTTGTTTATTTGTTGTAGAGATGGGGCCTCACTATGTTGCCCAGGCTGGTCTAGAACTCCTGGGGTCAAGGGATCCGCTCGCCTTGGCCTCCTACGGTGCTCGGACTAGTCGTGAGCCACCGCATCGGACCCGTAAGCTACTAACTTAAATCAAATGTATGTCTACTCTAGGGTTGCCTAGTGAGCGGGGACTGTTGGTAACTTCTTTTTGGAACAGTTCGCCACTGTATCATTTATTATTCCAAGTGAATCAATAACTTCTAGACCTGTTCCTCCCTTTAGCATCACAGTCGGGCCTCTCCTAGGCGGTGTCTATACTTGCTGTGCCGTGGCTCCCTCCTGCTCATCGTTCACAGCCCTGCCGCCGCTTCCGCTGCATCATTTCCCTGATGTCATCAATGACCCCTCCATCCCACAAGCCAATGGACATGCTGTAGTCCTTTTCCTACTTTATCTCCCTCTTTCAAAAGGCAAATTCTTTTTTGTTCTCCTAGGAGAACAGTCTCTCAAGTTTCTTTCCCGCTTCTCTGGTCCTGTTTGCTTTCTGGGGATTCTGCCTTTGTCCCTCCTAAGAACACCAGTGGTCCTTAGCTCTCATTCCACCAAATTCCTGGATCTCACACTCTCTCTTGTCTTCGATGGCTATTTCTGTATGACTCCCAAATACATACCTTCAGCACAAGTGGCCCTCATCTATTAAAAAAACTCTTCTTTCTCCTTCATCCTCCACATCGAATCAACCTGTCCATCAGTCCTATCTATTCTACTTTCCGAAAGCCTCCAGATATGTCTTCTCTTTTCCATTCCTGCAGCCCCCAACTCTGAGAGCCCACCAGGCTCTCCCTGGGAATGCTGCTCTACCGACCACCTCCTGCCTGGGCTCCTGCCCTCCGACAGCTTCCATTCTGCAGCCAGCATGGCCCTTCTGAAGTACAACATGGTACCGCTAGGACAACACGGACCCATGAGTATTGAGGTCTGACCCACCACAGCGCACGGCTTCTAAAGGGAGAAGTATAGAAAAGGAGGCTAAGGAAGAGGCTGTTTCTAACACTTTCTGGGCAAAGGTGAGAACAAGGAGAGGAACAGCCGTGTCTTGTCTGCCCCTACATAAATGTCACCATGTTGTGTCTCTAAGCCACTTTACTTTCTTTAATGGTCACTGCAATGTTTATTGAAGCCATCAGAATGGACAGTGGCTTGCTGTCATGAAAGACCGGCTGTCAACAGGTGTCACCTCTGGAGGGAACGTGCCCTAACTCCCCAACTGTAAGGCCAGAAGGAAAAAAACAGAAACCACGGGCTGTGGGAAGATCACAATAGGACCTGATTACAAACATCCCCATCAAGGGTTTTGAATAAACAGCGAATACACTCTTAGATGGAAAATTATTTTCCTCATAAATTATTTCAGATTTTAATTTTCCCCTTTTCTGGGTATGCTGCCTCCCTTCATTGACTTTCTCATTTTAACAGAAGTTCATAATTCTTTATAAGGTTCTCTCATCCTGTGTTGGTGACATGTATTTCTGAGTGGAAATCAGGCTACAAAAATGTCTTTCAAATGATAGTCTGCAAATAAAAAACCATTTCATGTATGAAAAGGCAAATACTCCTCCTGTTCCCACGTCTCCTGGAAAGGAGGTACACGTAGGAGCCCCTTTCCTCTGCCTAATGTTCTTCTAAAGTGGTTGTTCTTAAGCAGGTGGAAATGAACTCGCTGGGAAAATGGATTCTCAACAAATCTGCCCTCCCCAGGAAAGCCCCTTCCCAAAGCCTGGGGTCTGGCTCCTCCAACATCATGTTTTGTTTTTAAGATGGGGTCTTGCTCTATCGCCCAGACTGGAGTGCAGCAGTGCAATCATAGCTCACTACAGCCTTGAGCTCCTGGCCTCCCGTCCTGGCCTCCCAAAGAGCTGAGATTAGAGGCATGAGCTACTGTGCCCAGCTTGCTTTTTGCTTTTTTAAGCTCTCCGGGTGATTCTGATGAACACCTTTAAATGGGAAACACTAGAGAATAGATGCCCGGGCCCCATCCAGGCCCAATGAGTGTGACTCTGACCCTCTGTGGACGGAGTGTGTGTGTGTGTGTGTATGTGTGCCTGCACGCCCGCACCCGTGGGCATATCCAGGGTTGAAAATCAGTGGTCCAACGGCTTTGGGATCTCCTTGTGCCATATTTAAATGGAAAAGCACAGGTTTGTGTTCTCAGACACTGTATTTCAAACTCATTCTATTTTTTGTAAGTTTTTTCCATAAAAGATTGCTTCATAGTAAATGCACACTCAGGCCCCTGGGGAGAGAAATGGCATGGGTATGAATTCTGATGTTTAGACCTCGGTCACATGAAATATCCAACAGAGTTAATGTGCTAAATACTGAAACACCAACAATTTATCTCTTGAATAAATCTCACATACATCCGAGTTAGCTTAATGAATGGCTTTATGTTTCCAACTGAAATTCCTGAGTGGCAAAATTTAACCAGAAAGTCTTAGGCACTGGATTTTTCACTTATAAGTCCAAAAAGTTGTGTTCACTTCTAATTTATGCTTCTTAAAAAAAAGTCTTTAATCAATTAGGGTCTGAGAGAGAGGCTTTCTGTTCACTAAATGTCATCTGTAGAAAATACTAGAAGGTTGGGGATGGACGTAACACATGGAAACCGAAGCAAATGCTCCCTTCGGGGTTCCCCTGACACATTCTAGTGCAGGTCAGCTCTGCACGGCAGTTACTGAGACAAGCCTGACTTTCTTGCTAGGCTGAGTTCTTAAAAGCGTAGACTGTATCTCACTAAATCAATTTCCTTTTTATAACTACTGATGGTGGCTAATACATATATATGGTCAGTAAATGCTGGCTGGCACAATATGTAGTTAATCATGTCATAATATTTTGGAGCAAATTATTTTGAATTCATCAGATTTTCTGAACACTTACCCCTGGGAAAAATTCAAAGGAGGAATAAATGCTTCAGAAAGCACAGCGCCTCTTCTTCCTCCTACCATATGAAATGTTACAGAAACTGTATATATACATACTTTTAGCAAAATCACTTTGGAGGCAAAACATTCACCAATGGCAAGCCTGTTATTTATCAATAGTGCCATTTACTTACATTTGTGAGATGGTTCAACTGTCAATTAAATGTGTTAAACAAACTACAGCTTTGTAAAGTAACCCTGGCATTCCCTCTTTTTTTTTTTTGGGGGGGGGGGGAACACAGTCTCACTCTGCCACCCAGGCTGGAGTGCAGTGGCACAATCTCTGCTCACTGCAACCTCCGCCTCTTGGGTTCAAGTGATTCTCTTGCTTCAGTGTCCCAAGTAGCTGGGACTACATGTGCACACCATGACGCCCAGCTAAGTTTTTTTGTGTTTTTAGTAGAGATAGGGTTTCACCATGTTGGCCAGGCTGGTCTCATACTCCTGACCTCAGGTGATCTACCCGCCTCAGCCTCCCAAAGTGCTGGGACTACAGGTGTGAGCCACCACACCCGGCTCTGACATTCCCCCTTAGCCTTTATTAAGGGAGCTTGTACTCCCTTATCTATTCTATTTTTATGCTTAATTTTTTTCTAACATTTATCTGGAGTTAACAGTAATAAATTTATTGATGAGAAAAGAGACTCTCCTCCCATATGGAGTTACTATGATCTAATAAGGTTTAATGTCTAGTGTTTACATATGGTTACTTTTATAAGAATACAGAGATCATGACGATAGTAACTGTTATTTAGTGAGCTATTATTATATGCCACCTGCTTTACAGGTAGTCTCCATCATCTTATTAATCCACCAACAACCCTGGGGAAGAGGGTTGTTCTATCATCCTCATTCTGCACCTGAGTTAACTGAGGTTCGGAGAGGTCTAGGGGTTTGCCTGAGGCTCACAGCTGGCAAGTAGGGTCTCCTTCCAAGGCTTAGGGCCCTGGACCTAGCAGCCCTCCCCACCTTCCCAGCTGTTCTGACCCTGAACATCAGTGTCAGGGCTCAGGCCAACAACTGTGTATCTGGATCCTTTAGAGTAAACGTTCCCTCTCAGTAAAGTACTCAGTATTACTTTAATGTAACTGCTGTTAATCATATTTAACCTAAACATTTCTTAAAAAAAAACTCTTGAAGGCTGGGTGCAGTGGCTCATGCCTGTAATCTCAGCACTTTGGGAGGCCGAGGTGGGCCGATCACCTGAGGTCAGGAGTTCAAGACCAGCCTGACCAACATAGAGAAAGCCCATCTCTACTAAAAATACAAAATTAGCCAGGCGTGGTGTTGCATGCCTGTAATCCCAGCTACTTGGGAGGCTGAGGCAGGAGAATCACTTGAACCCCGGAGGCGGAGGTTGCAGTAAGCCGAGATTGCACCACCGCACTCTAGACTGGGCAACAAGAGCAAAACTCTGTCTCAAACCCCACCCCCCTACCCCCCTCCCCCCCCCCAAAAAAAACCCTTGAACTCTCTGTCCAGCTGCCTGAGTTGTGATCTCCAGTTTTACACCGGCATTGTCAATCACCTAGAGAGTTAACCGTGAATGTAAATGGCACCAGTGTAACCCGTTCCTTCTGTTCTGTCTGTGCCCCCATGACTCTGGCCTGGGTCATAGTTTTCCATCTCGAGGAGGGAGCTTTAGAACCCATCACTCTCATAGTTTTCCTTCTCAAGGAGGGAGCTTTAGAACCCATCACTCTCATAGTTTTCCATCTCAAGGAGGGAGCTTTAGAACCCATCACTCTCATAGTTTTCCTTCTCAAGGAGGGAGCTTTAGAACCCATCACTCTCATAGTTTTCCGTCTCGAAGAGGGAGCTTTAGAACCCATCGCTTATAGTTCTCTATCTCGAGGAGGGAGCTTTAGAACCCATCGCTCTCATAGTTTTCCATCTCGAGGAGGGAGCTTTAGAACCCATCACTCTGGCCTGGGTCATAGGTCTCCATCTCAAGGAGGCAGCTTTAGAAAACATACCAGGAACTTGATTCTTCAGGGCTGTCTCCATCTTCTCCCGCTCCTTGAGAAGAGTGAATGAAGGAGCCTTGGACTTCTGGAATCATCCACTTAAACTGGTTAACTTTAAATGCCTGCCCCTGAAGCATGACACAGATCAACACAGTTTGAAATCTGAGAACCCAAGAGGAGAAAAAGTGTGATGGACACCAGATTTCCACTTCCTGGCTAAGCGCCTTGCAGCAGGCTGGCTGAGACACTGACTTCGGTATTACAGTGTGAACCTGTACTTAAGTGACTGGGTTCTGAAGCAATCCCAGTCAGGAGTGTAGCTTTCAAAAGTCAGCGGCATTCCCACAGGGAGTGGATGCATTTCCTACGGGATCACTTTTTGGTGTTTCTCCTCTATCAGCCCCTAAAGGATTCCACAGGGCCATCACCAGCGCTCCCGGCCACTTGCTGCAGTGCTCTAATTTGAGTATTACTCACTCAATATTGCTTTTGATCGCTGTACCTTTACCAAAGAATTAAGGTAATGGAAAATTTATGGCAATATTTATAGCCATCAAAAGTTTGCTTCATTCAAAAGCCGGCTAAAGGGCTTTAGATGCGTGCTGTTCAGTTTACTCTTTTGATTGCTTTTCCACTATGTAAATCAATTTGTTAATGTTCCTTACAAAATGCATGAGCCAGTTATACTGACAAACACACAAAGCTCATTCGTAATTAGCAGTTAATTAGTAAGAAGGAACAGATGCTGTTAGAGTTTCAGCAGGCGAACAGGTTCTGTAAACAATGCTTATAAATCTAAATGAATTTATTAACCACAATACAACTGTCAACATTTTGTTGGCAACCATACAAAATATGGCGGAATCCCTAAAATGTCTTTACAATGTATTAATAATCACGGTGACAGCCGAAGCCTCTCCAGTCAGTGGTTGGCTGTTGTTAGCCGCCTTCTTTGTCTAAGAAGCAGTAGCAAAATCACTACTTTCTACCTTAATCTTTGATACACACTTATTAGTAAACTACACAAGCAAAGTTTAACATGATACAAACTTTTTGCAATGGAGACATGATTTTGTTGTCAAGTGCCCAGCACAGGGCTAAGCACCAAATTCCCAGCCATCTCCAGGAACTCAGTGTCCATGGAGAGCCAGATATGAACCCCTCGTCCTCCTCAGAAAAGCTTACACAACGTGCCAGGTACTTTAACAAAGTAATGGACAAAGTGCTAAGAGGCCCACAGTGTGGGGCAGTGGGCAACTTACACCTCAGATGAATAAGAACGGTTACACAAGAGAGGGGCTACATGAGCAACACCTGAAAAGACGAAAAGTTTACAAAACAGACAAGACGTAGATGAAGGAAGAAAAACGCTCCAAGCTGAGGAACCTCTCTGGCAGGTGTGGCAGCACAAGACACACTGTGTATCTGAACACCAAGAAAGCTGATGGCAAGACTTTGGCTGGGGTGTACAGGACTCCGATGCCTTCCAAGGGTGATAAACATTTTGGTGCAGGCCATGGGGAGCCACTGAAGATTGCAAGTGAGGCAGTGACAAAATCCAGCCGGCACTTACTGAAATCTACCTCTGAGCTCAGTGTGGGAAACGCATGCCCGGGGAACACACTGAGGGCACCTGTCCATCCAGTGAGGCTACTGTGCAATCGGGGAGAGCAGAAGTAGTGAGAATCAGGAACGGGGGAGGTGTGAGGCTGAGGGACGGGGATGCCAAGGCTTTAAGCGAGACTCCCTGCTCTGATTTCTGAAGTCATTCCTGTCCACTCCAACTAACGAATCACATGTTCTCGTGATGTTAGCAAAATGCTTCCGCAAGTTTTCTGCATAGAATCTGTTCCACCTGCGTGGCGTGATTAAGGCAGGCTCTCCCTATGGCAGAGGGGCCTCATCCTCCACCACTCGACCTGAGCCTCTAAGGGCCTGGATATTCTGCATAAGCGCCCAGAAGTCAACCTCACTTTCCACATGCACCTTTCTCCAGATGCCTGTCTGACTTCGGAGCCTCTTGCTCTTGCTGACCTTTTATTTAAATGGCATTTTTCTATCCTCTTGCGGGGACCTCGCAGGGACCTCCTTTCTAATGGCCTGCTAAGTGAACAACTGGTGAAAATGAATGTGAACTCCAGTGGATGGTACCCAAAAAACTGACATTCCAGGCAAAATATTTTCTCAAGGTAGGCATGGAATATGTAAATTAAGAGCCATGATTATGGGTTAGGCTGCGGAGGACAGGGCTCTGCCCTCCTGCTGCTCACAGACCCGGCTCTGTGGCTCCCACACGAAACACGAGGCAGCGGGGGAAGCAGTTATTCCAGCAGGCGGGGACAGAGGATGAACCAGGATACACCCTTTGAAAGGACAGAAGGCACATCTGAATCTGCAGTGCCATCCTGTCCCCATGTTCTGTCTTACACTGGTGTGTCCCTATGAAATAAAAGCCTGCACCTCATGCTATGTGGAAGAACATGCAGAGACACAAACCCCACAGCCAGCACACCTCTGTGTACCTGCGGACGTAGCTAAAGAAAACCTGGAACTTTTCTCCCACAAGGCACCATATGAGGCGCCCGTCTGACCACGGTGATTGCGCTGAGAACTAACCGTCAGCTGTCCCAATAAGGCAAATGAGAACTCAGCGTGCCTGCGGACTGCATGGAGACACAGCACTGGATTTCTCCAGACCGGCCTACATGGAGAGGGCTGGCTCAACCAGGATGACAGTTAACATGTCAATACTGGACAAAGAGCCAGTGCTGCTACTATGATGTTTTACAAAATATGTGAGATAATTAGTGGGTCATAAAATTACCTTAGTGAGCTGCAACCAGAGCTTTAAAAACAAAAAACAAACAAACAAAAACCAGATTGGAGGATTGGAGTGAGATGCACTTAGGATCATTTCATAGAACTTTTGTTTCAATTATACACATGTATTCATAAACATGCACACATATAAGTGTGTCATTCCATTTTATAACCATATTTGTAGTGGGATCCCATTTGATAAATGTATTTAAAGGTTTACCAGTTATTGTTCCATTTATTCATTCAGGATATATTTCTTGAGCACCTTTTATGACATTCACTGTAACGAAAAGTCAAGATTTCTACCCACATGGAAGCCAGGACAGATGGGATCCAGAGTGACATTAGCTAGCACTCCGAGGAGGGGATGGGGTGATGGGGAGAGTCAAGGTGAGCATGAGGGCCTTGGAGAGTGGGGGTGGGTGGTTTAGGTGTTTCAGAGAGAGTGAACCTTGAACAGGGGTGTAAACTATGGGGGTAAGCACTTTCGTCCCAGAGTAATGGCATTAAGGGGGTGACTTCTATGTTTTTGTCCATTTACATCTTCTAATTTTGCTACGGCAAGCAGGTATGATTTTTCTAAGTTTCTAAAATAATCCCGCCCAGTCCCTTCCTTCCTGCTCATTTGGCCACGTGTGGTCCCTCTCCCGTGCCTACACGAGCCTCTGCCGAGGCCCTGGCGTCACTCAGCACGGCGGCAGGCCGACGGTGCTTCTACAGCACCGCTCCAACGGGGAGCGCCTGCAGCACCCAACAGCCTGCTTGCTGCCTGCACCCTCGGGTCCTGCCAGTGCCCCTCCAGAGCCAGCCGCTCTCTGGCTTGTCTCTTCTGCCATGCTCCCCGGCCCACCGGCCCCCTCCAGGTCTTGTTTCCTTGTGAAGATGTCCATGCCCTGGACTTCAGATGTGACACGGTCTCAGAGCCAAAGGCCCTGGCCCTGGGTCAGGGCAATGGCATAGGCTACTAGCTGCCTTGGGGCTGCCAGTCTCCTGTTGTACACCCACGAAGCAGGGGAGAGACCAGCCTCCTCCTGGCAGCCCGGTCTCTCCCTCCCTCTCTCACACGCACAGTATTGATCCTTGGGATCTAGGTGCCAGCTGCCCACCTGCCTTCTAATCCATGGGGTTGACCAAGGCTCAGCCAGGCTTGGTTTGCACGTGGTCACTTCAGCCAACAAGCACAGCTGCAAACAGGCAACGACTTCCCCAGCTGTTAATTACACATGTTATTAGCACTGACATGGGATGGGGAGAACTATTATTCATAAGAACTTCACAGATTCCTGGATGCTTATTAACTGGAATGAAGTCTGGAATGTCTACAATACATAACTTATAAAATGTCACCCATTCTACATTTCATACAATGTGTAAAAGTGCTTTTAAGAACTGTATATGCTCCTAAGCAATTATCTCATCGGAAGAGTTGATGATTTTGAGGATGTGCTCACTCAGAAGGTTTAACAGTGTAGAAATTGTTGAAATTAATTTTACCAAACTGTAAGGAAAATGCTAATGATATATTACAGGCAAAATCAAGCCCAAGACCCACATAAACAACATATCAATAAGCTGGAGAACCTCGAAGGAGAACAATTATTAGGAGGGAAAAGAAGAAAGATCAAGAAAATGAGAAGTCAAGCTACAGACTGGGAGAAAATATCTATAAAAAACACATCTGAAAAGGAGTATTATCCAAAACATACAAAGAACCCTTAAAATCAACAATAAGAAAGTGAACAACCCAATTAAAAAATGAGCAGAAGATCCGAACAGAAACCTCACCAAAGACGACCTATAGATGGCAAATAAACATATGAAAAGATGCTCCGCATTATATGTCATTAGGTAACTGCAAATGAAAATGACCAGGGGATACTACTATACACACATTAGAATGGCCAAAGTCTAACACTGACAACACCAAGTGCTGGCAGGATGTGGAGCAAGAGAAACTCTCATCCATTGCTGGTGGAAATAAAAAGTGGTACAGCTACTCTGGAAGACCATTTGGCAGTTTCCTGCAAAACTGAAAATATTCTTACCATACAATCTAGCAATCATGTTCTTTGGTATTTACACAAATGAGCTGAAAACTTAGGTCCACACAAAAACCTGCACCCAAATGTGTATTAGCAGCATTAATTATAATTGCAAAAAGTTGGAAGCACCCAAGATGTCTTTCAATAGGTGAATGGATAAACACACCGTGGTACATCCAGGCAATGGAATATTACTCAGCACTGAAAAGAAATGAGCTACTGAGCCATGGAAAGACACGGAGAAAGCTTAAATGCATATTAGTGATATAAGCCAAGCTGAAAAGGTTACACCTCTATCATTCCAATTCTATGGCATCCTGGCAAAGGAAAAACTATAGAGGCAGTAGAAAGATCTGTGATTTCAGGGGGTGGGGGAAATGAACAGGTGGACCAAAGGATTTTTAGGGCAGTGAAACTGTTTCTTATGATCCTATACACCATAGTGGTGGATACAGCTCATTATACATTTGTCCAGATTCACAGAACACACTCCAACAGTGAACCCTAAAGTACAGATGGACTGAGGGTGACAATGCTGTCAGTGCGGGCTCATCGGCTGCAACAGACTGTAGGGGACAATGGCAGAGGCTGTGGGCGTCCTTCTGCTCAACTTTGCTGTGACCTAAAACTGCTCTAAAAAAGAACATTTAATTTTTTTTTTTTTTTTTTTTTTTAAAGAATAAGAGTGAAGCACTCTGGACCAATCTAGTTAAAGTCTCGAATGTGATTCCCTAACAGCTGTCATCAGTGCAGAGAGCAGCCAGCAGGTGCTGGCACCACTGTGACTCTCACGGGGTGTGCTCCTGGGCCAAGCTTGTGACATCTTATAAAGGTAGCAAATGCCAGCCCTGTAGAAGGGCTTCCCAGGTATCGTTTACACTGGCGACACACAGGTGAGGAGGCAGCACCCATCAGCATTCTCACAGGAATCCCCACCATCCAGTCCCACTCCTGCTTAGCTGCAGACAACTAACCAGCTAATAACTACTCTTTTAGTTAGGAGTTGACTACTGGGCCTACCGAGAGGTGTACCTGAGAAGAATGAGGCTATCAACAGCATCCAATAGAAGTAAAATCACTTAAAAATTCCGAGGAAGAAATATCTTATAAATGCATTTTCCACCTGCTGTGAGGAACACTGGGAGTGCAGTGTTAGTGGCTTGGGGCCGCACACCGTCCTGGGCTAGCTTGGAAACCTCAAGGTGCAACCCCCACCCCCCACCAACATCGCTTCCCCCAACAAATAAACTCCAAGCCCCCTGAGCCCCCAAAGTATCTCACAAAGAGTGCTCAGCATGCGACCCTTATGAACTGTAAACTCCCTGGTGCACACGGACCTGATGAGAGGGCACCCTCTATCAGCGGCTTTCTGATGGGATGTTTAATGAAATGAATACTTTGAAAAACAATGAATGGAACTGACGGCTTTGAAGTGCCTGCAATCAGAAAATTCACTGGCCTTGATTTGAAGAAAGACAGTGGACACCGCTAAGTGACAGCGCACATCTATCTCCTCACTGACATGAACAAAATATGAAGACAAATTCCATCTGACTTCTAAAATACAACGAATTTACTAAGCAAACCAATCCTCCATGGGCACTCAAACGGTGACTGTAGCCTGGCCCACGGGTGTCATGGGGAAGTCACACAGAGCCGATTCCTACCTTGTCTGCATCTTCTCTGGGCCTCCCAGTCTCGGATCACGGTGGCCTTGCATTGGCAAGTACTGCCTTAGCCCTGGACAGTGTCTTCACAAATGAGAACGACTCCATCAGCCGCCAAAGCTCTGCATCACGCTGTCCCACCCTGACCCCCAGTCTTCCTTTGACTGTCCATGTCCAGATGTGCTGGTCCCCAGAGACTACCTGTCACTTCCTGAAGCTCTGCCTGTCCCGGCCCAGTGACACACCCACTCTCTATTGCCAGTTCTTCACACCACCTTCTCTGGTCCTTGACTACCCCCTGCATGGCAAACTTCTCAGGGCCAAGCAGCCTCCTGTCTATCTGTGCCTTCCACAGAGCCCAGCACAAAGGGGCCACCCACTACTGCAAGGATGGACGATACCATCAGGCTGAGTCACCAAGCCCTCATGGAGTTTGAAGAATTTCCCATAAAGAAGATGTAGAAATACACAGAGTCCAAAAAATTAAAAATCATCTATCACCAACTTATAAAAAATCTCTTCACAATATATAATAAGCTAACATCATGATTAATTTTTCACAAGTGAAGGAAAACTACCCAACTGGCTTCATCAGGAGTGGTGGTGAATTCTCCAGTGGCAATTCAGTACCTATTTGGCCAGGATTGACTCAGATGTCAAATGCTGTGCGCTTTCTTGCTCACAAGGTCTCAGGGTTCTTAGGAAAGTTAGAACTTGGTTATTAACATGGCCACAGTCTCCACATCCTGAAAATACTTCTCCCTTTGGAAACACAGGTGACTGACTGCTAATGCTGCCCCTATCACATTAGGGACATAAAGAAAATAAATCCTTGATCATGAAAGTGGAATTCTGACAAAGGCCACAGTGGTCCAGCTCTCTCTCTTCAGAAAATGAAATGCACCATCTAACAGCAAGGGAGGGGCCGGGGGGATGCACAGAGGCCGCCTGCGAGTCCAAGGTCTGCCAGGCTCTGCCTCATGCCCCAGGGCAGAACAAACAGGGAAACGCAGGTTGTAGACAAAATCCTGGTGCCAATCCGCCCAGTCACTGGTGCCCATCTACCCAGTGGCCCAGATGTTGAAAGACAACACGAATAAAAGAGAGAGATTTGCCTTAGACTGAACTGTGTACCAGTCCACAAAACTGCATCTTAAGACAATGACACCCGACCCCCAAAACTGAGGCTCAGAACTCTGGACAGGCCGTGTCTGAGAGCTGTGTCTTGCAAACGAGGACTCAAGGTCTGTCCTTTCTCGAAGCATCCACTGCACGTTCGAACGGTAAAGCCTGTGAGTCATGCAAAATGACACCCATTATCTTCGTGTGGTTTAGCATGTCCTCAATGTGTCAACCAGGGACATCTGGTGACACCCAAGCAGCATGTGGACCCAACAGTCTTGGGATGGACTTGGAAAACGCTGGGTGAGCGAAAGCTTCTGGAATTTGCTCCATGACATTACACTCTTAGGACAACATGCTCTCAAAGTAAGCTTGAGCCTAAATTCTACCCTGGGCCACCCTCTCTGATTCCAATTCCAGAGGTTTATCAATGAAGACACACACACCCCTGGACACGACCTCCCCAGGTATGTTCTGCCTTCTCACAGAACAAACGTGCCTCGTGGGCAGTTCCATACAATGCATAAGTGTTAGTTTACCACTCCCAGGCTGAGTGACATTGCGTAAGTGGCTCAATTTCTCTGGCATTCATTCTGTCTGTGAAATGGTGATGATGCTATTATCCCTCCTAAGGTGGTTGTGAGAATTGAGATTTTTCATTACATAAGTATTTACTGAGAGCTACTCTAGGGGTCTGGGATACACTAGTGACCAAAAAAAGAAATTCCCAACATGGGGTGCTTATGTTCCAGTGGGCTGCCACAGAAAGGGGTCGGCCCAGCACAGAGGAATGCTCATTTCACTGAGTTCAAAACACTTCCTCTTCCATCAATTCCTGTACCCAAGAAAGATACTCGAATTTAATCCCATTATTTCCCAGAAACCTGA
The DNA here is from genome assembly GCF_028885625.2 of Pongo pygmaeus. NCBI lineage: Eukaryota > Metazoa > Chordata > Mammalia > Primates > Hominidae > Pongo > Pongo pygmaeus. The sequence continues at coordinate 136,435,590 of NC_072384.2, read as the reverse complement.
GAACAAGCCAGAAAACATCTGTCCCCAGGAAACCAAAATTCAGGAGCCCTATCCGCTCTCATCTTTCTCTGGGATACTTGTCGTAAATCTGTCAAAATACAGCCCCTCCGTCAGCCGACCTACTGCGCCATCAGGACCCACAGTGGCTGGGCAAGCCTCAGTCCTGGATTCCTGCAGGCTGGCCTGCTCCAGAAACCAGGGCTTCCCAGAAGCCAGCGCAGCCTCCCTCGCAGTCTGGCCCTCTGGGCCTCTCCCCTCAGGCATGCTAGCAACACCCCAGCAGGCCCAAAGCATTCCAGAGTGAAGACAGCCACCCCTGAAAACACCCCTCTATCTTCAAGGCCTACATTTCTCCAGTATTCTGACAGCTTTTAGCACGGGCAAGCTATGTTAAGGGATAAGCCTCCCCTTAACCTTGGAAGTGTTAATTCAATGCCGGTGACGATTCAGCCGTGGATGTTACTCTTAGGCGTGCCACCTGTGACGTATGCTCAGCGGGTAGAATGGGGGCCACGGCCACGGCCACACCCTCTCCCCTTCCTTCCAGGGGCAGCAGCAAAGTATCCTGGCACACTAAAGAACTTTTAAAAGTCATTGATAAGGCTCATTAATGTATCAAAATGTCACCTACTCAATGTGAACCATTAAAAATTATTAGTACAAGTATTAGTAGAAATAGTCATTAAAGTGCAGAAATATCATGAGAAATATCAAGTTGAAATATTCATCACCTTGGAGCTATGCCGGCAGCCCTCGCCTCCTGCTCCAAGCCCTTCAGCCATGTGGGTGCCCTGTGGTCTCAGCCCTCAGGTCAAAGCCCTGAAACCTCAGGGTGAGCAAGGAGAGTCTGCGTGGAGAATCAATTTCACTCAAACACTTGGAGAAAAACAGCAATGTTAACTGACAAATAATAGAAAGTATATTCAAACACATGATACGTGTATGAAGCAGAAAGTAAAAGTCACACATATTTTTAAAATAAGATGTTGCAGCTGTGTCCTCTCATCTTGAAGGGGGATGTATTTCCTCTCCTCTGCAATTTGGGGAGACGCACAAGCCGCACTGCAAACCTGTCCAGGGGTGAAGAGCTCCCCTCGTCCCCGCCCTGCTTAGGATAAGCCACAGATCTGGTACTGAATTCTCCAACACGCAGAGCCGCCGTATCTGAAAAGTGAAGGTACTTTTCTCTAACTTAATCAAAGTTAGTGAAATAGGGGAAGGAGTTATGAAATCATTGCTTTGGAGGCTGTTTGGCCAAATTTGTGTCTTTTAGAAACGTTCTGTGGAGAAAAGTGATGAAGACAGCCAGCCACCTCCACAGGAACTTCGTGAAGAAACTTTCAGGGTAGCCAATGTTGCAAAAAAACATTTTAAAAAAGATATGGGGAAGCAGGCCGTGTACAGTGGCTCACACCTGTAATTCCAGCACTTTGGGAGGCTGATGTGGGTGGTAGGAGTTCGAGCCCATCCTGGCCAACATGGTAAAACCCAGTCTCTACTAAAAATACAAAAATTAGCTGGGTGTGGTGGCGGGCGCCTGTAATCCCAGCTACTTGGGAGGCTGAGGCAGGAGAATCACTTGAACCTGGGAGGTGGAGGTTGCAGTGAGCCAAGATCATGCCACTGCACTCCAGCCTGGGTGACGGAGCAGCAAGACTCTTGTCTCAAAAAAAGGAGTGGGGGTGGGGGAAGAAAAAAAAGATATTGTGAAATGGAGCAACAGAGACGAAAGTAGAAAGAATGAACCTGCAAATGCACGGTTATGCAGCTGATGGTTACCTTTCCTTATCCCTGGTCAGGCCCTGTATCTGCCCAAGCAGCATCTCTGAGTTGGCAGAGGTTAGACTTTTGGGGCCCTTAATAAGCCATGCCCATGAGGAAAACTAGGTTACCCTATTTGGGGGTAACCTGAAAGGAATCTATCAGGGATAAAGAGTATGCCACAGCTCTGCCATCCAATAAGCAAACAGTGTGTTCCTTCTCCTTCTACTGGAGCCAACAAGTAACCAAGTGGCTCTTTCATCACAGGGCATGGCGCCATGTTAGCATGGTTTAGCACACCTCTTCCATGGCTGGGTGCAGCAACAATTGAGAGGGTTTCTATTTTTTTCTGTTTTTAATTTTTTGAATACATAGTAGGTGTATATATTTATGAGGCACATGAGATGTTTTGATACAGGCATGCAATGTGAAAGAAGCACACCGTGGAGAATAAGGTCTCCATCCTCTCATTTATCCATTGAGTTACAAACAATCCAATGACACTCTTTAAGTTATTTTTAAATGTACAGTTAAGTTATTACTGACTATAGTCACCCTGCTGTGCTATCAAATAGTAGGTCTCATTCATTCCATTTTTTGGACCTAGGGAGGGTTTTTATATTTCAAATCAAACACTATTTTTTTATTGTATACACTGACCAACATGCAAACATATTTATTTGATAAATTAGTAACTGTGTTCAATGTGTATTTAGTTCTAGCCATCTTAAGCTTTTTAATGAAGACATTGCTAAATACATTTTCTGCTTCACCTAACTGAAAATAAAATACTACCATCTACTTTTAAAAGTAGACACTGAAACAATGCACATGATTTTTGCCCCAGTTAAGCAAAAGCATAATGATATTTATATGCATAAGTGATCACGGGAAGGGCAATAGAAAAAATAACGGACTGGTCTAAAATTAATAATAATAGTTTTCAAAAACTTGTTAATGCTGCTTTTCAGGCCATAAGCACAGCCAACAAGATATTAAAAATGTTTTCCTCAAAATGAAGCCACACCACCATGTTGGCAGCTGTTCAAAGGGTCATTGGATCTTCCATTGGAAATTCAAAAAGATAATGGTTTCTGCATCTTTCACATTAGCAGCATCAACATGTGCACCATTTCAGTGTCCTCTCTCCTCGGTCACCAAGAAGGAACGGGTCTGGAGACGGGAGCCTGCATCCAGGAAGCCTGGGAGGCTCCCTCTGACCCACGATGGCTGTCTCTCCTTCTATCCACACTCAATTTCAACAAGGAGAAACAGGTCTCATTTTCTTCCAATATCATTTTCAGTAGCAATTTGTACTTTTCTACAAATGGTCTTTCGTATGGTTATTCTTGCTGAATTGCAGACAATAAGAAAAAGCTTCCATAAATCAAGTCTCCTGAATCTCCTCCACTGTTGATAAAAAAGGAGAGTTTCCATTAGGGAGAAAGAAAAATCAGAAAAGTGCCTGTAAACATGAGACATAAAAACATGCTTTCCTTTTCCTGAAATTATCCAAACCCGTGAATGCGCCGGTTACCTTGATGGGTATATATAAAACAACAATATGCCTGAGAAAAACACAGTTGTGTTTTAGGTGAGTATTTTTTGGTACTGCGAAAGAATGTGGGCCGTCTGATATAAGGGCACATCTCATCTACATGTGGAATACATTTTTATTGCTCTGGGAATAGTCACTGTTAACTGAATGCAACAACAAAAAGGGGGAAAAGGAGCATGCAGACCCGAGGGAATCACCAAATCAATTAACAAGTAATTCGGGAACTAATTTCTACATTGCCTCTTAGCACAAAATTGTATCTTTAATTTCTCCTGCAATAAGCATCTCAATGATGGTCCTAACACACACTGACGCTGTAAATGAGTTTACAAGTATCTCTTTTTGATTGGCTGTACAACATTATTTCTTCACAGTTCAATGCTACTGTAGCCAAGTGCTCTGAAATATTTAATTATACTGGTAGCTACCAGTTACCAATTTGCAAGACCCACGGTGAGTACAGTACATTTTAAAGAACTAGTAATCAACTAATTAAAACCACTGTCAATCCCAGATACTCCAATTACAAACAACTGCTTTCGAACACACTTAGAGGATTTCTGCATTAAGGGGAAAGGGATCTCGCAGAAGGCCTAGCTGTACCATGGAACGCGGGTGCCACCAACCGAAGACCCCTCAGCGTTGGCGCTATTTAGAAAATGTTTCTGCAGTAGTCCCTGGGTGTAGTCCTGTGCCTGAATTTTTAACATAAACAGAATGTTAACTTATATATGTTTAAGTTAAGTTACATACTGGAAGCTCAGTGCTACATAAGGTCCTTCAATGTGAAGACCACTGGTTTTAGGATAAGCAGACCTGGGTTTGAATCTTATCTTCGCCTCTTCCAGGCTCTAGGAAATCAAGCAAGGTGAGCCTCAGCTTTCTCATCTATAAAATGTGCAGAGGAATGAATGCCACCTAGCCTCACAGGACTGCTGGGAATCAATGAGCCTGCTAGATACATAAACACACAAAGGATGGTCATGTTCTCTCTCAGTAACCAGACGCTTTCAAATGTAATGCTTTTTATCTATTCCCTTGCATATTAAAAAAAACAGATAAAACAGCATGAAGCTTAAGGATTCAATTTAGAAAAAGCTGACCAGTCGCAATACAATAAAAATATCTGGGTCAAAACAGTAAACAAACACTATTTGTTATTTCTATTTTTTTGAGAAGTGCACAAGGAATAAGAAAATGCTGGTGTCAGTGGTGGAAACGGTACTGGAAGAGCATCTGGAAGGACCTTGAGCAAGCTCTTTACCCTTCCTGGGGCTCAGTTTCCCTAGGTATAAGATGAGGGTCCCTTCTAGCTTTAAAAACAGCACTTTGTTGGGCAGTTCGCTGTAATTCTGTTGCGAGCACAGGGAAAAGCACTCTAGAGCTGGGTGTGGTGGCTAGGTGGCTAGGGCAGGAGGTTCGCTTGAGGCCAGGAGCTCGAGACCAGCCTGGGTGATACAGGGAGGTGGGGAAGGACAGCACTCAGTTATTTGGGCAACAACGGGAAGATGGTAGGGAAAAACAAATCTTAGGGTTAATCTATAGAATTATAGATTATAACTGGTAACAATACATAATGATATGTTACATATCATAATATAATAACATGTTAAGTTACATAAATTTACATATGTATACACATACTATATATAGTTTTTGTTCTCTGAGAGAAATTGCTTGGGAAAAATAGGTAAGATTCTGAGTAACAGAATTCCCAACCTTCATGAATGAAATTACGAGACGAAACCCAAAGAACACACGTTGGTTTGTGGCAGTGCCTTTGTGAAGCTTCTTTACCTAAAAAGAGAGCCATGCCTGGATCACAGTAGCATCTGAATTGCATCTGTTGCTTGACTAACATATTGGCATGGCCTGAAAGGAAATCAACAGCCATCCATCCTTCCCTTGGATGTGCTGGGTATCTATGGCATGCACACACCTTGGGGTCCATGACCAGGGGCCCCTCTTGTTCAGTTCCAGAACTGCCACCCCATTCTCACCAGATCTATCTAGGAAGGCCCACTCACACTCACCACTCCCAGCTCGGGCTCACTCAGGGCTTCTCCAGCTCCTCTTTGCCCATGAGCTTCTTCAACTTCTTCCCATTCCCAGGCTTCTCCAGCTCCTCCTCACCCTTGGGCTTCTCCAGCTCCTCCTCACCCTTGAGTTTCTCCAACTTCTCTTCATTCTTGAGCTTCTCCAGCTTCTCTTCATTCTTGAGCTTCTCCAGCTCTTCCTCACCCTTGAGCTTCTCCAGCTCTTCCTCACTCTTGAGCTTCTCCAGCTCTTCCTCACCCTTGAGTTTCTCCAGCTCCTCGTCACCCTTGAGCTTCTCCAGCTCCCCCTGAACCCTGGGCTTCTCCAGCTCCTCCTCACTCCTGGGCTTCTCCATTTCTTCCTCACCTCTAGGTTTCCCCAGGTCTTCTTTAAGTAACCAACAAGTTTCAAAATCATCCTCATTTACTCCTTCCCTCCAATACAGGAGGAGTTAAAAGAGCACTTTAAATTTTATTTCAGACTGTACACATTTATCAGAAGAAAATAGTTTTCATTTTATAAAACCTACTTATTATTGAGTACAATGTCTATCACTAAAAATGATCAGCACAGCCTCAAAGTATCTCCCCCAAGACATTCATCCCTATCTTTATCAAATGGAAAAATAAGAACTCAAGGGAGAAATCCAATAGGTCTCGCCTTGTCCGAATGACCAAGGTCAATGTCCCCAGGAATAAGACAGGTGGCTGTCAGGTGCTTCCAGTAGAGAGCACCAGGAGGGGTACAAGGCTTCTGTGGTTTTCCTGCCAGAAATGTAGATCTTCTCTCTATTCAGGAGATGACATCGGGCAATCCAAATTAAAGGGCTTTCTACAAAGTAACTGATCAATATTCCTGAAATAGTGTCAAGGTCACGGACGTAAGAAAGACTGAGGAATTTTCTCAGGGTGGAAGTGGCAAAGTAAATAAAGCAATTAAGTGAAAGGAGGGATCCTGGATTGGATCCTGAGATAAAAAAGAACATTTCAGGAAAAACTGGTAAAATGTGAAGAAGGCCTATAGATAAGTTACTAGTACCTTACCAATACTAATTTCCTGGTTTTTATAGCTGTACTAGTTATATAAAAATGTCCACAGTGAAGGAAGCTGGGTGAAGGGTATATGGGATCTTTGTATTATTTTTTGCAAATTTCCTTCAAATCTAAAATTATTTCAAACAAGAAGTTAAAATTTTTAAAGTTCCCTGTAGTCCCAGCTACTCGGGAGGCTGGGGCAGGAGAATGGCGTGAACCTGGGAGGCGGAGCTTGCAGTGAGCCAAGATCGCGCCACTGCACTCCAGCCTGGGTGACACAGCGAGACTCCGTCTCAAAAAAAAAAAAAAAAAAAAGATTTAAAGTTCTGTTTTAAATCTACCCCAATTCACTTGTTACTGTGTTCCTATTCATCCAATTTAGAGCCACATATATACATATTTTCATGTTCCAATTATTATACACAGTTTTATGTTTTCACTTATCTCTAAAGAGTATTCAAATTGGCCATTTTAATGGCTGTACATCCTGGTACTATTCAGTTAGCAATTACTAATTTAACTTCTTGCTTGTTGAAAATTTGTAGCTCCCAGAATTTTAATATTATAAATAACTGCTATGCACACTGTTTTACACTAAAGGTCTTTTTCCCTTTCTCCTAGTGAATTATTCCCTTGAGGATAAACTTCTAGAAGACAGATCACTGGGACAAAGTGAATCAAATTTCTTACGTCCATCATGTATGACTGTTAGATTGCCCTTCAAGAGGACTGGGTCAAGTTTCAGGACTATAGCAGTGCATTTCCACAACTCTGCTCTTCTTTATTTTTCTTAGAGTAGGATTTTATCATTCTTTGTTAATGATACATTTTAGTATACAATGATTTCATACTGTCTTAAATCTCCAGTACTTTAGATATGAGCAAAGGAAGGCCAACACACCCAACCAGAGCTATCTGCTTCTCGTGGTTCCTCATTGCCTAATCATTACTTGGCACATCACATTACTCGTGTCTCCACTAGTATTTCTGTGTAGCTGTTTTATATATTCATATAAAATCAATTTTTATGTACACGAAAAATATAAACATTCTTGTTTTTAGCACGAATGAAATCAGAGGCTGTGGCTGATAGAGACTGAACAATATGGTAAAAAACTTGGCAATTACAAAAACAGTCCAGTGTTACTAAAATTTGTGGGTTTAATCTTAAAGAATTCCTTATAAACAAAATCATGTATGTGAAGACATTTATTTAAACAAATTTTCTTCTGTATAAATACTCAAAAGTAGAAAAGTTGTACAAGAAACCAGTTTTCTGAAATTATTTTGGGTCACTGGCAAAAGCTTTATTTTTTGCAGATTAAAAAAAATGTGACCACTTTTGTGTAACCTAAATATACTATCTTAGATACATAAAAGTTAAAGAATGTTGACTTAAAAATTATAATGTTCCTGAAAATACAATTTAATGAATACTGCAACTTCTCCAATATAACATATTCTTTTAAACAAACAAAATCTGTTTTGGTGAAGAAAAGACATTTTAGCCATGCATGGTGGCTGTAATCCCAGTACTTTGGGAGGCCGAAGCAGGCAGATCACCTGAGGTTGGGAGTTGAAGACCAGCCTGAACATGGAGAAACCCCATCTCTACTAAAAATGCAAAATTAGCTGGGCATGGTGGTGAATGCCTGTAATCTCAGCTACCCGGGAGGCTGAGGCAAAAGAATCACTTGAATCCGGGAGGCGGAGGTTGCGGTGAGCTGAGATCACGCCATTGCACTCCAGCCTGGGCAACAAGAGCAAAACTCCGTCTCAAAAAAAAAAGAAAAAAGAAAAAAGCCATTTTACACAATTAACCTATGCACCTAGTACTACTACCACCAGCAACCTGCCTACCAAATACCCTCCCTGCTGTGTAAACAATGCAGGAGAAAGAACGTGTCTCGGAGTGTGCACCATCAGGAAGCATGTGGGAAAGGAGACGTGAAGGATGCACACATCTATAAACAGGGAAGATAGAGAGCAAGATCCCAAGATCGGACAGGCATCGGAGGAGAGAAGAGGAAAGAGAACACATCTCATTGGTTTTCCTGGAAGAGAAGGCATCTGACACGGGCCTCATGGCTAGGAAAATTTTCAGGAGCACAGATTAAAGGGGCTGGTACCAACCAAAGAGTCATCTATTTGTGAGGTGGGAAAGGAAAGAAGCCCTGAGTGACTCCATGTGCCTAGAAAGGGGATCTCAAAGTATGGCTCCTGGATTAGCAGCATCAGCATCATTTGAGAACACAGAAATACAATTTCCTGCCAGGTGCAGTGGCTCACACCTGTAATCCCAGCACTCTGGGAGGCGGAGGTGGGTGGATTGCCTGAGCTCAGGAGTTTGAGACCAGCCTGGGCAACATGGCAAAACCCTATCTCTATTAAAAATACAAAAAATTAGCCAGGTATGGTGGTGTGCACTTGTCGTCCCAACTACTTGGGAGGCTGTTATGAGTATGAGGATCAATTCAACACGGGAGACAGAGGTAGCAGTGAGCCAACATTGCACCATTTTATTTCAGCCTGGGTGTCAGAGTAGACTCTGTCTCCAAAAAAAAAAAAAAAAAAAAAAAGAAATACAATTTCCTGATACTCGATTCTGACCTTCTCAGGCAACCTCTGGGCCCACAGAGACTCCGATGAACACTGGAGCTCAAGGACCTCATCTGATCTTGATCCAGGTGCCAAACAGCACAGACTCTCCAGGACAGCCCCGCATAAAACAGCCTGCCTTGCTGGTGCCCCACCAGGAAAGTACACCGTGTACTTGATGCTTGATCTCACACAGAAAAGATGGCCATGGGCTGGGCGTGGTGGCTCACACCTGTAATCCCAGCACTTTGGGAGGAGGCCAAGGCAGGTGGATCACCTAAGGTCAGGAGTTTGAGAACAGGCTGACTGACATGGTGAAACCCCATCTCTACTAAAAATACAAAACTTAGTCGGGCGTGGTGGCACGTGCCTGTAATCCCAGCTACTTAGGAGGATGAGGCAGGAGAACTGCTTGAGGTCAGGAGTTTGAGACCAGCCTGACTTAACATGGTGAAACCCTGTCTCTACTAAAAATACAAAACGTAGCTGGGCATGGTGGCCCATGCCTGTAATCCCAGCTACTCGGGAGGCTGAGGCAGGAGAATAGCTTGAACCCAGGTGACAGAGGTTGCAGTGAGCCGAGATTATGCCATTGAACTCCAGCCTGGGTGAGAGAGCGAGACTCCATCTCAAAAAAAAAAAAAAAAAGACGGTCATGGTGAGCACAGACGGCATGGGGCGGGAAGGGGATGCAATAGCACAGGCTTTTCTAGAATGTTTCAGAGAGGACTCCTGGATTTGAATCCCAGCTCTTCCACTCATGCGGAGCTATGTAACATCGGTCTCATACCTTAACATCCCCAAACCTCAAACTCTTCGTCTAAAACAGACTAGCAAGTTGCATCTTAGGTTGGTGGAGGATTAAATGAGGTCCTATGATGAAGTATCCAATGCAATGTGCAATATGTACTCGGCATGTAACTGCCAGCATTCTTATTACAAGTCTCACACAATAATAATGTGGTTGATTCTGATGAGTTTTTAAGCAGAAGGAAAGGTTAGGGAGTAAATATTGCAGGGAGCAGATCAGATTGAACTAGGAGGACTAGACTTGGGACGGCCCTAAGATGTTAATAGTATTTTGAAATGTTTCTGTTTTCACCAGTCTGCAAACATTAACTATAGTATTAGGTATTTTATAGACAATGTCTAAGTAGGGACATATTTCCCAAACTAACAAACTCTTCTTTTTTTTTTTTTTTTTTTTTTTGAGACAGAGTCTCACTCTGTTGCCCAGGCTGGAGTGCGGTGGTGCGATCTCAGCCCACTGCAACCTCCCCTTCCTGGGTTCAAGCGATTCTCCTGCCTCAGGCTCCCACGTAGTTGGAATTACAGGCATATGCGCCACTGTGCCCGGCTACTTTTTGTCTTTTTGGTAGAGACGGGGTTTCGCCACGTTCAAGTGATCTGCCTGCCTCGGCCTCCCAAAGTGCTGGGATTACAGGCATGAGGCACCATACCCAACCTAAAACTAACAAACTCTTCTATGCCTACTTTATAATATTTACATTCCTATATATTTAATTACAGCTGTCAGCTTTGGTACCAAGGAAATAGTGTTTTTTGGTTTCAAAACTTGGCCTTCAGTGAGTCAGTTAAAAGTAAATTCTTTTACTTTTAGATGTAGGAAAGGAAAAAGTGTTTTTGCTACTCAAAACTATCTGATAAAAATGTCACTGTCTGATGACTTTCCAGAAAAGCCTCAAAAGAAGACTGTGAAGACTTCTCAAGCCGCCACCTTCTTTAGAACTTGTGGAGCCAAAGGCTCTGGAGTAGGCAACAAGCAGAATCATGTCATCAAAGGGTGTGTGAGGGAGAACCACAGCAAGTCTTGGGACAGAGTGCAGTCTGGGCTTTCCTGACCATTTCTGGGAAAACGTGTCTGGTCTGAGAGCCATGCCAAGTGCCCTAAGTTCCACAGTTGCTGTTTCTAAACAAAACATGAAATTCTGGCGGGCCAGTGATTCTCTCTACCAGGAGAGGTGCTTGTTTGGTTGTCAAATTCTCTATTCACCAAGGACAAAACTCAGCTTGGGAGAAGTCCTATTCCACAGTCCAAGTTCCTACGCAAGGAGAAACCGAGTCTGCTGTCAGGAACTGTTAAATAAATACTGCAGAACTGAAATAAGACTTTAATGATACGATTTCCTCAGGAGTCTTGGTCTTGGTAGATATCTTTTTTTTTTTTTCTTTTTGAGACGGAGATCAAAAAAGGAGTCCAGTAGCATGATCTTGGCTCACTGCAACCTCCGTCTCCTGGGTTCAAGCGATTCTCATGCCTCGGCTTCCCAGGTATGTAGGATTACAGGTGCACACCACCATGTGTAGCTAATTTTTGTATTTTTAGTAGAGATGGGTTTTTGCTATGTTGGCCAGGCTGGTCTTGAACTCCTGGCCTCAGGTGATCCACTCACCTCGGTCTCCCAAAGTGCTGAGATGACAGGCGTGAGCCACCACACCCAGCTGGTAGACATCTGTTTCTATGTAGTGTTTGCAAATGGCCAAAGACTGTGGGAAGTAGACATAGCTACTTGTCATGTGTGGGGATTTTAACCTTTAAGGTGAAAGGCCTCCTAAGTCTGACCTGGGGTCTCTGCACTCCTGCTCTATCTTTCTTTCCTTTTTTTTTTTTGAGACGGAGTCTCGCTCTGCCACCCAGGCTGGAGTGCAGTGGTGTGATCTTGGCTCGCTGCAACCTCCGCCTCCCGGGTTCATGCGATTCTCCTGCCTCAGGCTCCCGAGCAGCTGGGACTACAGGCACCTGCCACCATGCCGGGCTAATTTTTTGTATTTTTAGTAGAGACGGGGGTTTCACCATGTTAGTCAGGATGGTCTCGATCTCCTGACCTTGTGATCCACCCACCTCGGCCTCCCAAAGTGCTGGGATTACCGGCGTGAGCCTCTGTGCCCAGCTGTATCTTTCTTTCAGTAATGAAGTGAGTATACAGCCATCTTTTATACCTGGGAGAAATTAACCAAAACACAAAACACCACAGCCACTGTCAAAGCAACCAGTGACACAACTGACAGTGGGCACCTGCTCAATCCACAGGCTCTTCCTGAACATCCCCAGCTGCAAGCCCAACATTTACCCGCGGCCCTGAGGAGCTGCCTCTGCAAGGGAAGGGAGCTTTGGTTTTCAAAACCAGCCTGAAGGAGGTCTCCCATGGACGGGACCGAAAGGCCTTAACAGCTGTAAAACGCACTGCACAGAGTGAGAGCTACGCATCTGGTATAAGGATTTGTTCCAGCAACAGTCTTATTTCAAATGACAATAGTTTACCACAACTTAGAAAAGTTTCAATGGAAACCCCCAAGTCGGAGTACTTTGAGTCTCATATGTTTCCTATCTAATGCATGCGGCCTCTTAAAATAAGTTTTCTTTTTTATTCTCAAATATGTTGGTTAGAAATCAAGTGGCCTTACCTTATATGACCAGGAAGGCCTAAGCTAGGACATTGCAGATGGAAAGAACATGGCAGATGGCTCTCGGTCACACAGAGCTCAGCTCCCGTCCCAGCTCTGCTACTACCCAGCTGTGTGTTACAGGATGAAATATGTTACCCCAAAACTTGCATGTTGAAGCCCTCACCCACAGTGGGACTGTATTTGGAGACAAGGTTAAATGACGTCATACAGATGGGGCCCTGATTCAATGGGACTGGCATCATCATAAGAAAAAGAGACAGCAGGAGTGTGCACATGGAGTCCAGGCCACGGGAGGACACAGCAAAAAGGCAACAGGCTCAAGCCAAGGAGAGGTCTCTCCAGAAACGGGCTCTGCCAGGCCTTGTCTTGGACCTCCAGCCTCTAGAACCGAGAGATCAACTTGTGCTGTTTAAGCCGCCCAGGCTGCAGGATTTTATTATGGCAGCCCTGGGGACTCATGCGCTCTGTGGGGCTGCCGGGCACGCCCCACTGTCTCCCCAAGCCTTAATGTTCCCATATGGGAAAGGGGAGCATGGCACTTCCTAGGTAAGGGGGACAGTAGTAGAAAGCTCTAGCACAGGGCACTCGGAAAAGTGGTCAATAAACGCTGGTTACCACCAATACTCTGGTACATCAGAACCCCCATCATCTCAAACCCTATGGGGACAGAGTAAGAAGGGGAGGGAGATCCACTCCATGCGGCCATGAGTCTCTAACCCCCCACACCACTGCTCCTACGAATAATATGGGGAAATCAACCCTCCTCTACAGGGCAGCCAGAGTCCTTGGCAAGCAGACACCCTGGGCCTTTAGGACCCTCCTCCCACTTCCTCCTGAACCCCTCCATCCGCAGCTCTGCTCTCTGCCTCCCTCCTGTTCTGCCACCATCTACTTGTATATCCCAGTCCAGTGGGATTATCCCCACCTCCATTTCCCTGTCTTTCCCTCACCCTCTCCTGTCTAACTCAGTAGAATTCACCATTCCTTGGCGTGACACCCGTCTACTTTCACTGGGGGTCATGGGATGGGATCGTCAGTACACACCTGAGCTGGGCCCGGGGGCTACAGACACCTTCTGCCTCCTCCAGCCTTAGCAGAGGACCCAGGGCATGTCACACAAGGACCAGTGCACAATTGTTACTAGCTGATCAAATCTGATAAGAAATAATTCCAGAAATAAGTATCTTATTGATTCATCAAGACAAAAACAAGTTCTGGCAACATTAATTTTGAGAATCTTTCCTCTACCTGTAGGAGAGTTTGTACTTCTGAGCTCATGGGAAATTGAATTTCACCACCACTGTTCAACTTTTAAAGAAAATAAGCACTATTTTGCTGAAACAAATCACTTAGATAGTATCCCGGTGAAATGGGAGGCAGGCAGGGAAGTGCTGGGTAGAGAAGGGCAGGCTCCCTGGCGAGAGCTCCACCCTCGGGCCTCTGCTCACAGACCTAGGTGAGGACAGGCATTCCAGTTTTTGCGCCCAAACACTGCATTTTCCAAGACCTCCCTGGCCTGCCACTCCCCCCATCCTGTGCCTATAAAAACCCTGAGACCCTAGTGGGCACACACACAAGCGGCTGGGTGTCGAGAGGAGCACACTGGCAGAAGAACACACCAACAGACTCTGGCAGGCCACCAACGGCAGAACGATGTGGATGACGTGGAATTCAGCTGGGGGCAGTAGGAGGAGAGTCCGGCCACTGAGTGGCCCGACTCCAGGGGAAGACCACCTTCCCACTCCATCCCCCTTCTGGCTCCCATCCATCTGCTGAGAACTACTGGCACCACTCAGTAAAACCTTGCATTCATTCTCCAAGCTGACGTGTGATCCAATTCTTCCAGTACACTAATGTAAGAACCCTGGGATACAGAAACCCTCTGTCCTTGCAATAAGGCAGAGGGACTAATTGAGCTGATATCACAGGCTGCCTGTGGACAGCCAAACCGAAAAGCACGCTGTAACACGCGCCCACTGGGGCTTCAGGAGCTGTGAACGCCCAGCCCTAGACCATGCTGTGGGGTGGGAGCCCACGCTCCCCACAACCCGCCTGTCTGCCTGCCCGCCTAGGGGTCTGAGCTGAGGGACACCAAAGAAGTGAGCCACAGCCCATCATATGCCCGCGAGGGAGATAAAGGAACTTTTCCTGTTTCACCAGCTCTGGATAATGGATACATAGAGGACACACTGAGTCTTAAAAGTAACTTCCGTTCTTGGAAATGCCATTCTGTCAGCATGGCAGTTGGTCGTGCATGACGCACCTAGGGCTACACTACTTCCTATCACCCTCACGCAGCCCTCATGACCACGGGAAGTATTTTTTTCGATTGCTTTGCAGATTTGTGTATAAATGATGGATTTTGTGCTTTGGGTAAAGTAATTCCAAATAAACATTCTGCACATCTTGTGAGGAACATATTGTCACCCACCAACGCTGCCAAAAGGGCAGGGATGTAGGGGAGGGTGTGCCCGATATACTCAAAGACGGATGACTGTCATTTCACGTGTAGGCCTCCAGATATTCTGGACTGTTCTGGCAATGACAGTATGAGATTTGAGGAGTCAAAGTAAAAGCACTGATACACCTGCCTGGCTATTACATTAATCATCGTAACTGGGCCGGGTCTGTTGTGAACCGGGCTGAATATAAGACTCTCAGGGAGTTGTTCACCCAAGTGAGGTCAATTAGCTTGCAGGGCACGGCAGTTCACTCGGTAAATTATCTGCTTCTGGGGAGCAGAACGGGCCCCGATGCCCAGGCAGAGCTGATTTGCCACGTGGGTGGGCACCATACGCCTGGCGAGCCTCTCGCTCACCGTGGTTCCTCAATGGTGGGGCTTAATAAACGTGAGCCGTCCTCCTGTAAACCCACTCTGCCTACGCAGAGAGCCCACAGGACTGTGGAGCTCCTCTCTCCATGCCCCTGAAGGAAGGGCACTGCCATTTCTCTCCACCTCCTCCGATCTCTATCAAGTTTCAGCGTGGTCTTCACATTTGTTTCCTCCATGAAAGCAACACACGCCGGTGAGGCAGTCAACCAACTCACTGTGACCAGTGTCAAAGTTTCAGGAGCTGTTAATGCGGGCGTCATTATGCTCCTTTCATTCTGCCCACGCCACACAATACACCCCTCGTGTTGATCCCAGGTACCAGACAACACAGGTCGGTGGCCTGCTGCAGGCTGGATGAGGGGATTAACTCCAGAGGTTCCTTTCACTTAATTGACAATTGCCTCTTTCTACTCAACTGAGAATCAAAAACACGCACGGCTTCAAAACAGTTCACAGGCTCGATGGCGGGTGCGGCGGGCTTGCCCTGGGCAGGCTGGCTCTTCCTCTGACAGCTTGGGAAGGCTTTTCCCACGGCTTCAGATGGCTGCTGGGAAATGACTGCTCTCATGGCTGACTCCCTGGAGGTGGCCATGACATCAGGGTTCAAGGTCAAAATGAAGACTTAAAAAAAAAAAGTTTTTTTTGAGGGATGTTGTTCCTTTGGTGCATCCACCGAGCATCACAAAAGGGAGCCTGCCCGATGGAGGGTCCCCCACAGTGCCCTGCAGCCCAAAGAACTGAGAAACAGCGCCTTGGTGGGCATTGCAGAGGAAGGACCAGAGTGGGTGGCCTGCAAGAAAAGGACCTCCAGCATGTGACGGCCGCAGCTGTCAACAGGGCTGTTGCCTCCTGATGCACATCTCTCTGCCTACCTTTCTTCAAGGCAAGCAGAGACCTGGTTCTCTCAAAACACCAGCCAGTTGATCAAATAAACACAAAACTTCTGAAAGTCGTAGGCAGTGTTTTTCCCATGAATCTCTAAGAGCTCTCTGTGAGTCCTGCTAGCACTTAAATCCTTAAACACAAAACCAAGACAGCGAGACACCCTGGCCAAAGCTGGGCCAGGCCAGGGGCGGCCCCTCTGAGGGGTCTGCATGACAACGAGGGGTCGCCCCCACGGCCTGAGGTACAGAGCATGCCCCGCACACTTTCTGTATTTCTCATTCCTGACTAACCCTAGGAATGCCAATCCCCTGATGGTCCAACCACGAACCAGGGAAGGGGAATAATGGGTAAATACAGTTGGCCTGTCTGAAAAAGGAAGAAAAGACTCCCAAATGGAAGCATGATAAGGCAAAGATGGTATCTTCTATTTTTTTTTTTTCTCTGAAACCTCACGAGACAACACAAAGTCTCAAAAGATGTAGTGAGGAGGTTCTGTGTGTCCCCACCAAGTAAAAATAATACGCTTTCAATTGCGTAAGCACAATGAGATAAACTGAGCATGATTTTCAAACAATTCAAATCCTTCTAGTGTACGCTACCAAGTACAAGGCAAGTCTTGAACGGTTTCTGCAGCCTGGACATCAGAGGCAGGAGGGGATGGCCAGGTTCTCTGGCCAGGGCTCTGCGAAGGGCAGGGAGGAGGCCAAGGCGTACGGCTGTGTATCTGTACTCAAATATAGAGATTAAAAAATGCTAAAGAGAAAGAAAGAAAGGAGAGCACACAGCTGCCGTCCCCCAAACAGACCTCCCATCTGCCACCCACGATTTGCATGTCACCTTCTCCGGGCTCATTTGTACTTCATTAACTGCCATTGACTTAACAAGATTTATGCAAATGGCACCATAGGAGCTCCCTAACTCCCACTGCAATCAAGTGATTATGTATGTACAACTCTCCACAGCAATGAAAAATTAATACGTGACAAGCCCACTCGCCGCTGAGCCGGGCCTCTGGCTTTTCTTTTTCTTGCTTTGCTTTTTAATTTTTACTCGAATAGACCTTATTAATTTAAAAAAAAAAAAAAAAAAGAAACCGAACTCTCTGAACCAACCTCCTCCAAGACCCCAGAAAGGACACCAAAGGAGAAGTAGACCCAGGTCCACCAGAAATGAAGTTATAGTCCAGAAAATAAGTCATATTTTTGATGGGGAATCTTTAATTGGGACAAAGAAGAAAGAGATAACGTCATTGACCATTATGATTCGGCGAGCTCCCACAATGAGGTGGGGGGAGCCTGGGTGCTTACAGCAAACGAGATATCAGATGGAAGTGAAAGGGGGTTAACATAAGCCACTGCGACATGTACTATCTGTAAACTCAGGGGTTAGGCTGCAGAGAGTGTTGAAGGCTGCCTTGCCTGGATCCTAAACCATCCGTTACAAGACTTCTGTTGGGGGAAAGAAGTCTGCATTAGCAACTCCACGCAGGTTGCTGGGGTTCTAAAACGATTCCTCTGCCATCAGGCAAAGGTCCACTAGCTGGTGTGTGAGGCTTCGATCATGCAGACCCGAGTCTTTCACATGGGCTGAGCACTAAGACACAGTTCTCTGCAGCAAGTGACAAGAGCAGAGAACATGTTTGCAGCAAACACGGTAAGGACGGGAATGGAATGATGCCTGCCACCCGGAGAATGGCTGAGCAGGGCTGTGTTATCCCTGGAGAAACATGTTGCTGCAGGCAGTCTCAGAAGTTTCTTTATACAGTCATAAGATATTTTTGTCTCAGGTCGTGGTTCACTTACTTAATTTAAAACATGTAACTTTGCTTCCTAAGCTTTCTGAAGGCTTTTCATCAATGGGCAGTGGAGAGAGTGCAGGCATAGGGGCAGAGAGGCCTGGTCCGAATCCTTGGACCTACTTCCTAGCTGCCTGGTATAGGGCCCTCCCTATCTCTGTGTTTAAAATAAGGACACAGCTACCATAACTGTGGCAATGTCGAGGATTAAGTGGGATCTCGTATGAACAGCACTTACATAATAAGCACTCATTTAATTGCTCATTTATTCAACAAATAATTTGGTTGAGTTTCTAGAATATGGCCATCAGGCTCCATCCCCTGCAATCCTCTCATTTCATTTCCATGCTGAAGTCATCACACCAGGAGGGTCAGGAATTCAGGCTACCTGGAGTGATCTATGTTCCTTTAGAAACAAGGGCACACACAGGGATGTGAGATAGATCGATACGACCATCTGCAAACCCACATCAATCCGCCCGATGCACAGAGAGGCTTTGACAAGGGTGCCCTGAATGTGACTAATTCAAAAATCCAGTTTTGCTAACACTTAAAAATCCTCTGTGGAACCTCCACATCTAACTGCTTCAAGGGCTTCAGACATCATCCAGTTCCCCATTTTACAGATGAGGCACCTGAGGCCTGGAGAGCTGGCCACGGGGGGACTCTGCTGGGACAGGTGTGGATTTGAGGAGGGAGCTGTCTGTGGCTGCAAGAGGGGGACAATTAGGAGGGACAAGGAGCTCCCTGTGCCCAGGAGTCACCGGGAAATCAGACCATGATTTAGATTTCAACGAGATTACTTTGAACATTCACAATCGAAAGGCTTCCAAGGACTGGATAATACTCATTTTACGCTTGATGGTCAACTCCAATCTGCACACATATTGAAAAGCTAGCCTGCAAAGCTAGCCCCCTCCACAGATGAGCAGGGTACAAATTGAATGAAGGTTCCAATTATACCGGGGGCCTGCCTGGCTCGCACAGAGGGACTCCTGCCAGGCTGGTGAGCGCTCCCACCCAAATCACCCAAATCAACCACAGACAGGCATTAAGAAAACAGTCTATTATTAAGTTTTAATATTCCCCAAAGGAAATGTCCTGGTACCAGTTTATGAAAAAGAATGATTTTTATAATTGATTTTTATAATTCCAGTTGAAAAAGATATCAGTGGCATAAAAATTACACATTAACATCAGCTTATGCAGAGTTAGGTTATAAATAAATGCACCAAGAAAGAATAAGCAACTATGTGCACAGACCTCTAAAGTGTTTTATAGTGAAAACACCACCCACCATCAAAGTGGAAAGTTCTGTTGTTGTTGTCTTTGAATATATGGAGGGAAGAGAATTTCTCCTAAAGGTGCCCTGGGCCAATCCATATATTTGCGGCCCAGTAGATGATCGTGTGTCTTACATAGATGCATGAGGGCCTTGGTGATGACCTGCAGGCCTCTTTCTTCTCTGCCTGGCAAAGGCGTGCCCTGTGAGCAAGGAAGGAGAAAGCCTGCTCCCGGGCAGGGTCGGTCACGCTGTGGGCAGAGGTGTGGTTTTTGCAGTAGTTCCTGGGCTCCTTGGGAAACTCTGTGGACTCCCTCCTCTGGTCTCACTCAAGATGCCGTGGCCCTATTTAACCCCTCCCTCTCCCACATCTTCATGCTGACACTGGCTGGCCCCTCTCTAAGGCTGCGTTCCTATTTGCTTCAAATGGACGAAACCTGCACCACCAGAATAATCCAACTCCATGTGTGGAAAGACTCTCCCCTTTTTAAGGGCAGCCAGTGCCTACACGGTTCCTAAGGGATTAGTGATGCTGTGCAGGTGCCCGCAGGAGAGAGGAGAGCAAAGCAGTGAGCTGGACCGGAGGTGCACACCAGTCACAAGCCCTGTGCCTAAGAGGCGGAGCCATTCTCCTGCCCACAGAGGCTTTTGCTCAAGAAGGATGCACTCTAAATCAATTGGCTTTCTTTAACAAACCAAAAGATGACATTTCAGAAGCCACTGTGTGGGGCTGAACTCTATTTTTATTCTCCTTGGAAATCAAACCACAATCTACGTCACACATAGACTCCAGGGTTTTTTTTTTTCTTATTGGAGACATAAAGTGATTTAGAATCTGGTTTCTGGGCTAATGAAACCCTTTTCCAGGCTAGCAACATAGGCCAAAACAAATGGCTGAATTCAAGTCCTGTTGTGTAATGAGGAAGTTTAATTAAGGCCCCACATTACAGCTGTAAATGTTCCTTTATATAATAAGGTCTAAATGAAACCGAACCTAATCAAAGTTACAATTCCTTCATTAGCAAATTACAAACAAGAGCGCACAGCTGACACACCGGCTATGATTATTACAACTAATTGCCTCGTTGTTACAAACCAGCCTGAAACAGTGTTCAGATGTCCGTCTGTGAGAGCAAATTAGGGCCACATCGGGCTGTTCCTGTGATCACAAGGGGCTCTTGTAGGCGATCTGAGTTACCCCTGTTGCCCGGCGGCCCGCGGCCCAATCAAAGCCGTGCTACAAAGGCAGCCTTTGAAGGCTCTCAGCCTGGAAACGCACTCCATATGCAGGCGGGCAGCCCGCACTTCATTAGGTCTGTTGTCTCCGTTCCCTCTTCTCATTCTAATGATCCCATTTGAATACACACAGGAACTCTGCTAATTGATGTCAAGTGAGAGACTTCTACATTCATCAACAGAGCACATCAGACAGACCTTGGCGCGGGAGCCAGCATCATCTCCAGGAAGACCTGAGGTGTATCTCTGGCGACAGGGAGGGAAGGATGGGGAGGCTGCTCACCTGTTTAATTGGGATGGCTCGGCCGCTCCCAATGCTGTCCGCACGACTCTCCAGGCCTTTCTTCTCTTTGTCTGGGTCGCTCCCTTTCCGAGACTGCAAAGCAAAAGGAAAGTTGGCATCTAGGTAAAGGCTGCGGTTCACAGACGGGGCTCTGCCCGTTTGCAGAATTCCTGCCAATACACATTGAGAAAACACGCGCGATCTATGTGTGCGCACAGACACGTCCGATGAGCAGACGGCTCAGTAGTTCATCTCCACTGACTTCATCATTTTTAAAGAGAATCATCTAAACTTTCCCCCTGACTTTTCCACCACAAAATTATCTTTTAATTCTTTTTTAAAAAGTTCAAAATTCAATTACTAGAAACCAATGGGCCATATAGGAAAGTAACGCCCAACAGAAAAACACATTCGAAAGCTGCAGTTCACATAGCCGAGGAAAAAAGGGGCTGTTCAATGTTTATTTGGAAAATCTACTGTATAAACATACGTATTTAATTAATGTTTGAATGATTTTAAAATTCTGTTAACTAGTCAGCTGTGCGATTTAATGGCACACCCTTGATTAGTATCAAGGTGCTGTTAACATTTTCCGTTTACTGCTTCTGGATGGTTGGAAAATGGCAAATTTGAAGTTAAGCTAGTGGACAATACCACAAAAAATAATGAAGGGAAAAAAAACCCTGAAAATCGCCTTTGGACAAAAAGGTCAGTATTTGGGAAATGATGAACAGCTTTATTTGACAAAGTCCTGAGTCAATTATCTCCGATGCACTGCTGACATGCTGCAGACGACAAGTGGCTGGCACTGGGCAGGAAGGGTGGCGACCTTTAACCCACGGAAGCCCCAACCAAAAGCCGCACCTTGACTTGGGTAAAACTGAATGAGCTCCGTCGTCTCAGTCTCCTCTCTTGTGGCATGAGAAAGTGTGAGCACAATGATTTTCTGACAGATTTATTTTATTATGAGAGAAAGATCGGAGACTCGTCCTCCTTAATAACTGTGCTGACAAGTGACAACTTCACTCCATTACTTTTCAATGGGAACATTACTCACGCAATATTGAAAATGGAGAAACATTTTCATGTGCTTTTCAAATCTGAGATGATATATGAAATGAACAGACTTTGTGGTGTCCACTGCTACGATGAAAAGCTAATGGAATCCAGGTTCAAAGGGATGTGAGATGGAACAGCTGATTTACAAAACATACATATTAAAAGGGGCAATGTCATGGGTCATAATACAAACAAGAGCTGATGGGACACATTTAGGATTCCAGAAGAGGCTGCTACCAAATTAAGGAGGAGGACAAGGAGAACAGTTCCCAGATGGAAACTCAGATCTAGCACTTCAAAGGGTGCTACTCTTCTGGGCAGCTGTGCTCATTAGGAAACATGCTTCTCAGATGGTGATAAGAGGTGATGTTTATTGAACACCTACTATGTGCCAAGCACTGTGCACTTGTTTCCCCCTTAGGTTGGTGGATGCCTAGAATGAGGTGACAGGGAATAAATCAAGCAACAAATATGAAGTTGCAGAAGAATATAAAACATAAGGTTAACCCTTTGGGCTAGAAAGAAAATAGAGGTATTTATCAATTCTTTGTCAAGGGCTCATTTTTCTTTTTAATTAATTCTTAATAATGTATAGTAAGAGCTACACAATAGCCTTAAATTCTTTTCTCCACATCTCAATTGATGAGAAAAGCTGGCTCCTGATGTTCCTAGTTTTAAAATAAATTTCAAAGCACGCAGTGATAACATTAAAAATTTTTTTTAATTAACAAAGAATATTTAAGAGTACTTTGGGAATTTTACAAATTCTAAATTTCTAAATTTGGAAATCCATCTTCATTATTCTCTATTAACCAGAATAATTAACAAAACAAACATTAAAAAAATTAACATCTTCCTCAACGCAGCACATCTGTCCCCCCAGCCACTCCATTCTCAGAGCAGAATTTCAGATTCCACTTGAAATGGGAAGAAATAGCTCATTGCCCTGCTGTAAACACCTTAGAACATGAACTGTGAACAACTAAACTCAGTATCTGATCACACACTCTGAGATAAAAGAGATTGAAACTTCGGTAAGACTTCATTGCAAAAATAAAACAAAAATTTCCTGACAACTTTAACAATTTGCTGGAGACAGTCAAAAAACTAAAATTTCGGGAAAGAACAGTGGCAAGATGTTAGGCAAAAGAGTTTGCTGTACCTCAGCCCCACAATTACTTTGTCTACATCAGGCTCTATCCATAAAATTGAAATCCAACAACCAGACTAAATCAAATCTAATGGACATAGACACCCCAGCATACACAAATTCCCAGTAAGGTTTCCTTTCTCTGCCAACTTGGGAGACTTCATCACTAATGGCACATCCTTCTGTGATGCTGGAATGGCTCCCAGGAATCATCAGACACAAGGCAGCCCTCAGCACCCACGGCGCCTGCCAGGAGTGACCCTGCCCTGCATACAGCCTGCTGCACACTGCCAGAAATGTAACAACAGCAGATCACACCCATCCCAGAAGGGCTGCAGATTTAAAGTCAACACATGGCAAGCCACCATAGTAACTACTTAGCCGCCAACAAACACTCAATGCAGAGGAAAGAAAGGTTAAGGTAAGCCAATTATCACCTGTTTCTTTACAAAAATGTGTAACTTCCCCTGCTGTGGTGAAAGAAGCCATGAAAGACACTCCCATCAACTAACTACCTGCCTACAGGAACAAGCGCATCATTGCCAAGAGCCCTCCGTATCAAAGAGAAGCCCATTTTCCCCCTTTCAACCAGTGGCTAAGTCAACAGGGGCTGGAACACACTATGGGAGGTACCCAGGAGCTCCTCTGCAAAAACAAATAAATGCCATTGAAACAGTTCTCTTCACACTATGAATTTTGCTGCCTTATTTTTTTATGGCAAGTTTCTGAGCTGGACAATGTATATTCACAATCTTTGGTTCCTGGGTACACTTGGCTCTGTTTAATGGCATCAACATGATATGGTAAGCTTTTAAAAAATATCACATAAATGACATCGTTATTATAAAGCTTGAAAATGGACAAAGCCATGTAATGTATAATTTCAAGACTCACAATAGAACAAGTTTACAGCATGGACACAGATAATATAGACCAAATTCAGGTTAATGCTGATCCCTGGGCAGACAGGCAGCAGAAATGTGTCCTGGAGGCACATGGAAGGAGCTGCAACTTTTACTTAGGATTTGCTTATTTCTTGCAGTAGCAGTGTAGCAGGAAAGGGCTTGTATTTGATGAAGTGTGTGGTGAGTACACATATGTTTTTTATTTCTGTATGTTTGAAAAATTTTTCTAATAAAACATTTTAACCACATGTAAACTAGGGCCGCTAAACTAAATTAACTGCTCTAAGAACCCATATTACCAAACTAGGGATTAAATGTATACAGTCTTTTAATGTTTGTTTTTTTTTCCCAAAGAAATAAGTGAAATAAAATATAACTTAGGGTTTGCTTAGTAAAGTAGAATTCCTACTGCAAATGTAACATATAATGTGGACTATTACAGAGATTTTGTTTGTACTATTTTATAAAAAAGTCATTTTTGTTTAAAAATTATATATGAATATATGCAAACAAACATCTGGGAGCACAAAATGTTAGCCCAGAGCAGTACATTACAGTCTACTTTATAAAACGTATAAGAATGGTATTGGAAAAAATGATACGTGTACTACTTAATTAACTATGGTCTCTTTATGATGTTCTAATAAATAAGGTGGATAGTGCCCCTCCAGCTGGGTGTTACAATCCCAGTCTGCACGAATTTTTATTCACTAAGATTGTCTGCATATCATGCATCTGTCCTCCGACTAGACACTTCCAAATAAATACATATTTTGACAGTTTATGCCTATAATCACCAACAACTGCCAGGGATGAAGAGTCTATTCAATTTTACATATTTAAAAATAGAAGAAAACTGGTCATGATAAAAATTTAATTTCTTAATTGCTATGATTTCAAAATTAATTTGCCTTCTTTTTGTTCCTTGGATGACACTGACATCTAGTGGAGTTACTATTTCCAGGAACTTCAACTTAAGACTACACCACATGCATCATCACCACCACCACCACTACCACCACCACCATCATCATCATCACCACCACAACCATCATCACCACAACCATCATCACCACCACAACCATCACAACCACAACCATCATCACCACCACAACCATCATCACCACAACCATCACCATCATCACAACCACAACCATCACCACAACCATCATCACCATCACAACCATCATCACCATCACCACAACCATCATCACCACCACAACCATCACCACAACCACAACCATCATCACCACAACCATCACCATCATCACAACCACAACCATCATCACAACCATCATCACCACCACAACCATCACCACAACCACAACCATCATCACCACCACAACCATCATCACCACAACCATCACCATCACAACCACAACCATCACCACAACCATCATCACCATCACAACCATCACCATCACAACCATCATCACCATCACCACAACCATCATCACCACCACAACCATCACCACAACCACAACCATCATCACAACCACAACCATCACCACAACCATCATCACCATCACAACCATCACCATCACAACCATCATCACCATCACCACAACCATCATCACCATCACAACCATCACCATCACAACCATCATCACCATCACCACAACCATCATCACCACCACAACCATCACCACAACCACAACCATCATCACCACAACCATCACCATCATCACAACCACAACCATCACCACAACCATCATCACCACCACAACCATCACCACAACCACAACCATCACCACAACCATCATCACCACAACCATCATCATCACCATCATTTTGTTCAATGTCGAACCCACTGAGGACCAACATATGGATCCCTGCCCAGAACTTTCACCATCTTTTCCTTAAATGCCACAATGCAAACCTATTGCAGTGGTAGCTTCTTTTATGACTCCAAATTTCTATTCCCACTAATGCCAATGAGGCAGCTGGATTCAATTTCTGATCTGATCTCATATTTATTTTCCAAGATTAAGGAGAAAGACAACAAACACTGGTCACCCTTAGATCCACAGGCAGACCATTATATTATGTGACACATTAATGGTGAAATAATTAATGGTGATTTTTGGCCACCGTAACAATGAGTTTTTACTGGCTTCTGCACCTGCCCTGCCCGGACTCTTCATGGATGCCTGTAAGTGCACCTGTGTGTCTGCAGGGTGAATCCACAGCAACAGGGTCTCTCCTCCTAGTGTGCAGAGCCCCTTCTCCTTCACCCTAAACTGCTTTCCCTTGAACATGGGTTGACTCTGGCAGCGAGTCTTCCTCCCAGACACTGAGCAAAACCAGGGCTGTGCAGAGAGCAGATGTTAAGTCAATATTTATTAAATGGGCTGTTATTTTGATTCTCTCTGCCTTGAAGTGTTCTCCTCCCTAAGTCACCTGGGTTGTCAGGTACCCAGTGGGATACTACTTTCTGGCACACTGCAGTTCCAGAGCTTATAAAGGGAGGGGATGTGAAGGTGCCGGCATTCTCCTTATAAATATTCTCATTTTTAAAGATACTTTGTGGTTTTAAAATTTCTCTCCTTGAAAGAGAAAGCAAAGTCAACAAACAGAAAATGTGGCTCTCAGAAGGCGTCTGAGAACGAGTGCTCTCCCTCTTCCACTCCCTTAACGGAGACACAGAAGGTGTTCTCGACCACCACGATGACAAGCCCGCCCCTCCTCCCGGGGCACAGGCCGCCTGCCCACAGCCCACCCTCTCTCAATCCAGCTGCATCTTTGGATATTGGTTTCTCAAGCCACTGAGTCACTGTGCAGCCTGTTCTAGGAGGAAATACTTCAACCCAAAGCCCCCCAGTCTGGGTGTAGACAGGGGCTCCAGGTGTTAGACGGAGCTGGGAAGCAGCTATTTAGGTGACTGCTGCTGTTCTCGGTGTGTCTGAAGAAACTGCCCAATAAAACATGTTATCCATGCACTAATTTAAGCATGTGAGATACTCATCTGTATTTTGCAGAAACCTAAATACCCACCTCCTAATCTATTGCATATGCTTAACACTATCAGAAATCATTTTATAGCATCAATGGGAGTGAGAAAACCACGGAAGCAATGCCACCAGATCTCTTCTGCCTCCTCCAGGAAGTCTTCCAGGAAGCCGCACTGCAGAAGTACTATGGTTTCCAGCCCAGAGAGGTCAAGTAATTTGCCTAAGGTCAAACATCTGTCAGCAGCAGAGGCTGGGATGGGAGCTTGGTCTGTCTGATCAGTCCTCACCCTGCTGCCCAGCAGCAGCCTCTGTGGGAGCTGATGTGGCGCAAGGCAACTAGCAAAGGCAAGGAGAGACTGGGGAGGAGGGGGTGTGTGCAGCTGGCAACCGCCTCTGCAGTCATGAGCATCCAATGAGAGACTGCTCCAGACATGTGGCAGAGGGGCTGGGGATCTCCCATACTTGGCAGGAACTGCAACATAACATCAAGATCGGATTCACAAAGGGGCAGCAAATCCAACTCCCAGCCACCCCTCTAGAGCTTTGCATCTGGGTCAGCAGTAATCAACCAAAATGGAAGTCAGATGGTTTAAAGCAGGGCACCACTAACATGTGGGGCTGGATAATTCCCTGCTGTGAGGGGCTGACCTGTGCACTGTGGGATGCTTTGCAGCACCCCTGGTTGCTACCCACTAGACATCTGCAGAACCTTTACCTTCCCACTCCCGTACTCCTGTTGTGACAGCCCAAAGTTTCTCCACAAGTTGCCAAATGTCCTTGGAGAGCAAAACCACCCGGGTTCAGAAGGACTGTTTCAAAAGCATGTACGTGTAATGCATGATCCAGGGAGGAAAAGCGTTCTTCTCAAGTCCAAAGGCTTCAGTCACCTGACAGCAGCTGTGCCTGGAGTTTGGGGCTCAACTGTGTAGACTCCAGGTTGATTGGTAACGTCTGCTATGCACAAGGAAGGAACAGGCTGGTATCATTTTTGCCACCTCTGTAGTTCAGGGATTCTCTGCATCTCAATCACCCAGCGAGTTTTTAAGCACTTTGCATGCTGGCTGTGCACTATGGCTCATGCCTGTAATCCCAGAACTTCAGGAGGCCAAGGTGGAAGGATGGCTTGAGTCTGGAAGTTCAAGACCACCTTAGGCATCACAGTAAGACCCCATTTCTTAAAAAAAAAAAAAAAAAAATTAGCCACACGTAGTGGTGAGTGCCTATGGTCCCAGCTACTCAGAAGGCTGAAGTGGGAGGATTTCAGGAGGTTGAGGCTGCAGTGAGCCATGACTGAGCCACTGCACTCCAGCCTGGGCAACAGAGTGAGACCCTGTCTCAAAAAAAAAAAAAAAAAAAAAAAAAAAGGAACAACACATGCCCGAGTGCACCCAGATTGTGAATTTATAAACCTGAACCCAGATAGCTCATCTCTGCTTTCAACATGCTCTACAGAAAAAAACCCAAGTGGAGAGCAGAGCCTCATGGCAATGAGCCTCCAGGAAGCACCTCCCAGTCCTCATCTCCACCCCGAGGGCAGCGCCAGGCACCCAAGCAGAAGAAGAAGAGGGCCTGTGGACAGTAATAGCTTATATATCATCTGAACGGTTAGAGACACACATCTGGGAATCTTAGAGTTTTGTCATCTCCTTGTATCCACTGTGACACGTCTTTAGCTGCAGCCACAGGATAACAAGTGCCTTTATACACACCCCCAGCTCTTCATTTCAGACACACGAAGTCAGGAATATCTACATGAAGAAATTCCCATTCTACTCAACATCCAAATCTTTGCTTCTCTTAATTTTCTTAGTCTTCCACAAAAATCAATGGTATTCACTTTAATATAGTTGAGATTCTACAAATACCACTGAACCGTGTGGCAACCAGGTTTACGTTAACGGAAATGCTTCAGAATTGCATTCAAATCTCCACCCAGGGTTGACACTCACGGTGAACAGGTTGGACCGGCGCTTGGACTGCTTGCGAACAGGCGTGGGTGTGTTGGCAGTGGGAGGAACATCGATCCGAAGTTCCTTCTGGCTGGTGCTGGGAGTCGATGGAACAGAGGAGGAATAGTCGCTTAAACTCCCACCTCCATTACTTGTCTGAAATGATTAAAACCCAAGGTTTTATTAATGACACACTCAGTAACCCAAGGCCTCCACTTAGGCAAGGTCATAACCAACAAGTGGGCATGAGCCCCACGGAAGGGATGTGTGAGAACGGCTGACTTGCGTCTATGGTTTTGCCAGGTGTATTAGCGTCACGTCTACAGAGTCTCATCCTGGAACATGCCAATCATCTCACTCAGTGGCGTCCCCTAAGAAAAGTGACTGAAGACAAAGAAGTCTCTTTCATTTAACTTAAAAGATTTCTGAAAGTTCAAATCTGATTATTTTCTCTTTCCTCTGAAAATGAAAGGGGTTGGTTAAACTAAATGGATTCTACGGTTCCTTCACTGCTCTAGATCAGCAGAACCACAGCCAACATTATGAAAATGACACCTGGAAAATCTGAATGTTTTTGAAAAGTATTTCAAGATTCACAGAAAATTAAACACAGCAAGTGAAGACATCCTTTTTTTTTTTTTTTGAGACAGCGTCTCACTCTGTCATCCAGGCTGGAATAGAGTGGCATAATCACACTCACTGCAGCCTAGATCTTCTGCTGGGCAGAGGTGATCCCCCCACCTCAGCCTCCCAAGGCACAAGCCACCACGCCCAGCTGATTTTTCTACTTTTTGTAGATACAGAGATGTAGTTCTGCCACGTTGCCCAGGCTGGTCTTGAACTACTGAGCTCAAGCGATCCACCTGCCTTGACTCCCAAAGTGCTGGGATTACAGGCATCTGCCACTCAGCCCAGCCAGCATGAACATTCATGACTGTACCTTGACAGGCTCTGACAATACATGCCATAACTCACTGGCTTCCCAAGCAAACTGAAAGTATGACACCGAACCTCTTCACCATGTCCTTAAAAAAAAAGTGCCAATAGAATACCTGCCCAAGAAACGTAATCAAAAAACAAGCACAGGCAAAAACAAAGCCAACTGTTTCCTTAGGAGGTTTTTGGTTGAGTTCTTCAAAGTGACAATTATTTCGTTTGCTTCCAAGTAAATAATTTTGCAAAATGTTGTTATGGAAAGATAGCAGTTTGTATGGGACCTAAGGGAGATGGTAATTATAATTGAATGCCACTACCAAATTTAAGTATAAAGCGAGTTTGGCCATTAAGATTTACTCACAACTGTTCAACCTATAAGCAGACTAGGACCAAGACCAGAGAAGGGTGGTTTAAATCACCAGTGAGGACTGCAGCACACACCTCCCATCACCACCCGGGCCAGCATGCCTCATAACACAGGCAGTATGAAGACAGAAAACATTAAAGAATGATTCCCATAAAAATCACTTGGCCACAGCAGTTTCTGAAGAAAATGTTAAGTCAATTACAACATGCTGTTACTTACAAAGTTGAAAAGAAAAAAAAAAATCAACCTTAGCATTGGCTGGGAACACTATTTGCACATTCTCTTTGGTTCTAAGAGTCTGACTTCTCACGTCACCTAACGTACCTGGCTGATGTGCACAGCAGACACCTGCGCGGAACAGACGGAGGAATGGCTGGGAGAATTAGGTAGCGACTTGCAGGGTCCTATGGACAGCTGCTGCTTCTTCCTTGTGGCAACAATCTTCTGGGCAACTGGTGGACACACAGACAAAAAGAAATCCATGTCAATTTCCAAATTCAGGAACAGAGCAGAGATCATCAGTCTGTTGTTGAAATCTGCTATTTCCTTCTTTCACAGTAGTAGCATTCCTGGTTCTTAGTTGGGCAAATGACAACCAGAATAAACATGACATTTGCCAGAGCCTCCTCCCGTCCCCCTACCCCCGCATCAGCTGAACATGGCCGGGTACACAAGCTCTGGCCAGCAGGATGAGAGCAGAAGGATCACAGGGCAGCTTTTAAGGATCTTCCTTGAGAGCTTCCCTTTGCCTAAATTCTTGTATGTTTTTCCTACTTGTTGCCTGAAATGCACAAATGTTACATAGCCTCAGCAGCACTGCGGAACATGAGGTGACACTGGGAACAGGAACCACATGGGAGACAGATAGAGCCAGTCCCCCAACTCCACAGAAGGCTTCAGCAGCCCTGCACAGACCACCTCAGAGGAATGTAAAGCAAAAAAAATACACACCTATCTCATTTAAGTTATTCTCATAAAATCATCTTTTTTTCCAGTTACTTGGAACAAAAATAATCCTAAATAAGGCAGGGCAATTTAACTAAACCCCTTGGAAAGACAAAAGTCTTTTTTTTCCCTCAAAGCCTAAAGAAATCCTCTTAACTCTATAAGCTATCATACAGAATTATATTCAAGGAGATGTAATTATATCAAAGACCTTTTTTATTTAAATATATTACTGCACACATTGGAAGTTTATCTTAATCAATACAAATCTAAATTCAACCAGCCATAACTTCTCTTGGCAAATAGGCTCGCTGATAAAGCATACTGAATGTAATTGGAAAGGAAGTCAACGATTAGAAAACTCTTCCTACACCAATGGTGTCACTGCCGCAGAATAACTACAGTTTTGATTTGAATAGATGTGTGTCTTTGGGGACTAGCAGTAATTAAGTTCAATGATTTTCAATCCTTGTCTTTGCCTAGATAGTTGCTATTTTCGAAGATGTCCACGGAAAGGAACACGTCATCTCTCCCCAGAAATAGGTTATAACGTAGACGGGGCCCATATAGTGTTTGCAGATAATTTCTTTTCCAAATGAATACAATTTTAATAAGAAACTGGTTTGTCCACAGCCTATGGGTTTCATGTAAATGAATGACAGTATAAATATGATTAAGTGAAAATGCAATATATAAAAAATGGCTCACAGATAAGAAGCAGCAGCTTCATTAGTTACATCCCACCTCCAATAGGCCTCTTATCATCCTTTCAGGATGATATGAATTAATTTATCTTCCGGTAGTGTATCGATCATAACCTTCATCAGCTAATCATGTTTAAATTACAGAGGAATATCGCAGCACTCTGTCATCTCAGAACCATTGGCATATTGATCTGGGGTCTTTGAAGACATTTATTAGAATATTTTAGAAGTCATTATGTGAACTCAAAAATAAAATCTAAGATTTCAACAGATGCAAAATGTGTTGTCTAGGTATCCTGAAACTGCAAAAACCAAAAGTAAATTAGCCAAAAATCATAATTGCCTGGGTGAGTGCTAAAGTATTGCTACTTTGTTTTTGAAAAATAGCAATAAGGGGCTTTGATTATTAACTACACTGAAATCTGATTTTACTCCCAGCTTCAGAGTTACTATTCAGCTGGATGGCCACACTGACTTTACACTCCTAAGAAATGCGCAGATGTCAGAATTAAATAGGACTAGGATGCATGCTTTGAGAGCTTTGCAGACATTTTCATTTGTAGAAACTAAGGGAAGATGCGAGAAACTTCCTAAGACAAGTCAAATACGTTATGAAAACGCCTGTTGTATGAAACTTCAAATGCAAATGAATGGTCTATCCTTCCTATGGAGTCTAGGAAGAGTCAGTTCATGAGTAAAGAGAATATTTTTACAACAAAGCCTCTCATCAAACTACAGACAGGATGTACAAAGTATGAATATTTAGCATTGTTAACTGCTAAAATTCTTCTGTCCATTTAATTATTATTTTACCACATTAATTAAAAAATAAAACGAAGTCACAACATCCAATAACTGGTAGTATTTTTTAAACTCTACTATTTTTTTCATATTTGTCCTATTTCCCCTGTACCTGTTATGTCCTTCCTGCTTCCATACACAAATGAAGGAAAGAAAATGATTTATAAATATATTGTTTTAAAATATACAGACTGCTTGAATGCTTTAAAACTATAGGGTAACCCATTAGAATAAGGGAAAACTTTAATGAAGAACAAAAAGTATCTGACTTGAGGAGGAGGAGGGGGAGCATGAGGAATAGGAAGGGGAAAGGACTCCTTTGTAACGTCTGCCCACGTCTCCCCCATCTTGAAAATGCAAACTGACTACAGAGTCAATGCTGCAAACAGCCACAAATTTGCCAAAGGCTGTTGCTGCTATTTGCTCGATGTCCCAGGGACGGGGTGGAATCTCTGGGCGCCTCACTTAAAGACATCCCTAAATGAATTGTTTGGGGAAGCAAAAAACTAGTATGACAACTGCCATCCAAGACATCCGCAGTCCTTCCCCACACAACCCAGCAGCAGGCTGGGTGAGTTCACAAGAGCTCCTAGAGGGAAAAGCTTGGTGTGTCTATGTGAGTGGAGGAACCCCCCTCCATTCCCACCCAAAAAAAACAACTCAAAGAAAACGGATGGAATGTCACGGGAGGGAGCTGTTCTTCTGTGGTTGTAATTGTTAATTACTCATAATATTTAGAACATTTAAATGTTAATAGGTTTAACATGTGAATATTACTCCAGACTATGCTGTCTGGGAAGCTTTTTATAACCACTGAGTTTTTGTCTATATTTGATTATTCAAGAAATAAATGTGTTGTTTTATATAAATATGTATGTTCAATGTAAATGTGTGTGGGTGCATAGACATAAATATGTTCAATGTAAATGTGTGTTGGTGCATAGATCAGAAACACAATCACGTGGATTTACTTAAAAAAAATCTGGAAGCGGCTGGGCGTGGTGGCTCACACCTGTAATCCCAGCACTCTGGGCCAGCACTCTGGGAAGCCGAGGCGGGCAGATTACCTGAGGTCAGGAGTTCGAGTCCAGCCTGGCCAACATGGTGAAACCCCGTCTCTACTAAAAATACAAAAATTAGCTGGATGTGGTGGCGCATGCCTGTAATCCCAGCTACTTGGGAGGCTGAGGCAGGAGAATCGCTTGAACCCGGGAGGCAGAGGTCGCAGTGAGCCAAGATCACGCCACTGCACTCCAGCCTGGGCAACAGAGTGAGACTATCTCAAAAAAATTTAATTAAAAAAAAATCTGGAAGCTTTGTCACTGAGATTTGATCTTTTCTCAAATTGGGTAGCACACTTCACTATGACTCTGTCACATGAGCTACTCCTAAATCTAAAACAGTGTCAACGGGTACTGAAAACATTTGCTCTTACTACTGACACTACCAATTTAATTTCTCTCCTGAGACTCCCAAGAGTAATGCTCAGTGTTCTTTTAAAAGTCACTTCTTCTATAATTTTAAAATTTTATTTGGGTTAACAGATAAAAGATACCTTTAACTAGCACCTTCAACTGTGCAAGTGTGCGTGTGTGTGTGTACATTGTATAAAGGTGAAAACCAAGCTGGCCTCACCACGGGGTCAGAAGGGAGAACTGTGCCCATCTTCAGGGAGCAGAGCAGGCCAGTGCCTGGGACAGGATGCAGGGGTTTCTGGGGTCTGGAAATAGGCCCTTCTTGACCTGAAGATAATTTTATGACAACTTTTTAAGCCCAAATACACTTTCATGTGTTTCCATTCTTCAATTAAAAAAAAAAAAAAAGTTTAAGAATTTAACAAAAAAAGTGAGGTATACATTTACTTTATCCAAAAATTGTAAATGTTCTATTCTATAAAGGGAAACAGCACCCTTTAATTAGTGGTTAAAAATAAGACAACAGCTCCCAAACAATTAAATCCTGACATAATGCCCAATTTCTACTTCCACCTTGTTTCTAAATCACACAAAATGAGGCAAGGAATGGCCCTTGGTCACACTAGGAGCCTCCGGGCCAACCTCACGCCCTCTATAACCAGAGGACAGCTCCTCCTCCTCCCCTTCCTCCTCTTTGCTGCTCAAAGGCTGAGCAGGGCTAGGCGGCCTACACTTCCCATCCATTAACGCATTTCATCCTGTCAGCTCTTTCATTTTGCAGGTGAGAAAAACCAGGCAGCAAGTGCACCAGAGCAATCCGACGGCTCCGGGACTGCTCATGACACCACCATGTGGCAATCGAACACCCTGCCAGCACCCCAACAGACTGTCCTGGTTCCACAGCACAAATCATGTGTTCTTTTGCCCTTGCACCCTCAGTTTCTCATCAATCTCTAACTTGTACTTGGGTGACTAAATGAAATGGGTTGGGTAACTAAACAAAATGCTGAAAAAGACTGAGTGTGGTGACCGGCACACAGGAGGTGCTCGCCAAGGCTGCCCTGATTACACCGTGTGCCACACCCCATTCCCAGCCAGGCCTTCTGGAAAGCCCGGGGATGCTGCTCGACTCTGCCTCTCCTGCTCTCTGCAATCTCTGGGCTGGGCCTGCCATTGCCATGGTCACTGGGAGCGGCCCAGAGGCCAGGTCGCACCTTCCTGGACCTCTGAGCAGCACGTGGTGTTCCTGGTCATTCCCTCCTTTCCTCTTCTGCATCCTCCTCGGGTTTCCATGAACCCTGATGTCCCTGGTTTTCCTCCTCCGGCTGGAACTTCTCTTTCTCATCCTCCCTTACTGGCTCCTGAAGTGCGGGTGCTTCCCTGGCATCCTCCTGGTGTCCTCTTTTTTCCCATGCCCTCTGCCTGGGCAACCTCCTCACGAATGTCTCGGTCACCACCTCAGTGCCAGGAGCTCCCAGGATTGCCACTGCCATGAAGAGCTCCGCCTCACCTCCTGCCTTCTAGAGTTGTGTAGCCAATGACCAACTTGGCATCTCCCCTTGGATCTGTTAGAGGCGCCTTCAAGTCCGCGCCACCCAGCCTGGGCCTCCTCGCCTCTCTCAGACCTGCTTCTCGTCTGTTTTCTAGCTCAGTCGATGGCACAACCCGCTCTTCAGCATGGACAGAACAGACCTAACAGATTATTGGTTCAACCAGCAGAGTTTCTCAGAAATTCGTCTTCACTGCCACTGCCTTGGTCTAAGACTTAATCAAAGCAGCTTCCAAATGAGTCTCCCTGACTGTCCCCTAAGTGCCCCAAACACACCGCGGGGCGACCTCAAAGGCAAATCTTACCATGGCGCTGTTCTATTTCTAGTTCTTCAACAGCTCCTTAGCAAAACTGGGCTCTTTCATGTTTGGGGAAGGTGGCTTGTCCACTCCTGGTATTTCCCTACATTAGCACTACTGGATAAGGACCATAGTCTCTTCTGGAATAGGCAGACACCTCAAAAGAACCCCATGCAAAAGCTTTGTGAGGGACCAGATGACACGTGAAGGGTGGGGAAAAGTGGGGGCAGAGAACTAAGGAAGACAAAGAGAAAGCGTATAGATTCCAGTGACACTGAAGAGCCACCATTAGATGATAACTAACGACTCAGTGTAAATTGAGCCCACGTTTGGGAAGAGGGTTCCTCTGCTACTGGGAAAGCTGGAGCACAGTGAGGCCAGTAACTCGGGAGAAGGGGGAGCAATTCCGAGTAAGCACTGTCAGGTAGGGATTATAAAGTACGAACCACACCTCCAATAAAACCGTATTTTAAATGCTCAACACAGACACACTGATGAAATTCACATGAGACTGAACACTAATTTTACTCCACGAAAATATTTTAAAAGCAAAATTTATGCAGCTGAGGGCACTGCATGTCTTGTCTCTATCTTTGGTGTCTCCACCCAAAGGTGACACTTACTTCACTTTTCATTGAAAGGCTCTTCCAGGCCAGGTGCAGCGGCTCATGCCTGTAATCCCAGCACTTTGGGAGCCTGAGGCGGGCAGATCACCTGAGGTCAGGAGTTCTGAGACCAGCCTGGTCAACATGGTGAAACCTTGTCTCTACTAAAATTACAAAAATTAGCCAGGCATTGTGGCGTGTGCCTGTAATCCCAGCTACTCGGGTGGCTGAGGCAGGAGAATCGCTTGAACCCGGGAGGCAGAGGTTGCAATGAGCTGTGAGCCAAGATCATGCCACTGTACTCCAGCCTGGCCAAAGAACAAGAATCCGTCTCAAAAAAAAAAAAAGAAAAAAAATCAAATCAACATGCCATCTTATTGTTTATCACAAGTCTGTGCGTCAGGAGTTTGGACAGGGCATATCAGCATATCAGGGACAGTTTGTCCCTAATCTATCCCCCCCAAAAAAAAGAAAAGAAAAGAAAAAGAATCTTTCATTCGAACCATAGGGGGCTTACCTGGAGACCCTCCCATAAATAATGAAAGCCACTACTGGCTGTAATCTTCCAGTAACAAATAAAGATCCCCTAACGTCTCAACTCCGTTTTAAATCACAGTAGAGTGATCATTAAACTATCTTATTAATTAAGAAGAAATTAATTACCA
Source organism: Pongo pygmaeus (assembly GCF_028885625.2). Classification (NCBI taxonomy): domain Eukaryota; kingdom Metazoa; phylum Chordata; class Mammalia; order Primates; family Hominidae; genus Pongo; species Pongo pygmaeus. The sequence continues at coordinate 136,398,559 of NC_072384.2, read as the reverse complement.
AATTATCTATGTAGTACAGAATGTGTGACTTCGGAGTGAAAAGAAATACGTAGAATTTTTCTCACCAAGAAAATCTCAAAGTTAAATGTTAAAGGAGGTGTACTCTATATTGTTGATAATTCAGGCCCATCTCCTAAATGTGTTTTCATATGATCTGTGTTTTGAGCAATAAAGAAAAGCTAAGTCAAATCATAGCCATGTGAGGAAGCACACACATCCATGACGGTCTCTTGGGTTTTCTGGCTACAGTATGTTTCTTAATGACAATCAGTGAACCATGGGACCCATGGCATGGCCTGGCACTTACACACCTGTGGAAATCCTGCCAAACTGTGCCGTCTACTAAAGAGTATAGTCAGCCTATGTTCCAAGACAATGGGCCAATTCCACCGAGCTGGGACCTCTTCTGGAAATGCTTGAGGCCATGCTGTATTTAACTTCCTGGGGCCAGGGCCTGCCCGACACTCAATGGGCACACACCAACTGGATGAATGAATGGATGGGTCAACAGTGGGGCTGGGGTGGAAAGGTTGTAAGAAGGTAGTGGGAGAAGATGCTGAAATAGGCAACTAGAAATGCATTTCTAAGGACCTGATAGGCAGAGAAGAGTGGCAAGTGTGAAGTTGTCCTTAAGGCAATTGGGGTTATTCAAATTGAATAGAGAAGTGAAGAGATCTATGCTTTGGAAAGATACCTGGGGTGGTTGGAAGATACAGGTCATTTCTACCTGGACACTCAAGAAAGGGAGTGTGCAGGGGTGAGATGAGCGGAGGGGCTGGGAAAGAGCCTCAGGGGCTGAATTCAGCAGCCTGGTTCCAGCGGTTTCCAGAGAAGCACACATATATTTTCTTTTGAGACTCCGATATCTAAAACTGTGTCCCTCTACCCTTTTACTGGATTAGTATTTTGGCAGCACACAGAATTCTAGGCTAATTACGTACCATCTGATGATTCTAAGCTACCAAAATGAGTTCTGATAAGGTGATACAAGCTCAGTGATACAGTTTTAGCTAAACTCCAAGTTTCTTTAACCTACGTTCCATCTTCCCATAAGCACGGCAACCCCACAAGGAGAAATTATCCTTGTTCTAGAAGAAGAGGCTTTCATCATTTTTTTGCCACTACCTTTAAAATCAGCACTTAGCTATTCACCCCAAATCTACCCATTCCCACCCATCCTTCACACGGATGCTGCATTTATGAACAAGTCTGGTCCAGCCACTTCCACATTTCAACAGGACGAATTCTAAACCATCAGAATAATTTTCCAATCAGAACAAATACTAACAAGGAAGGTAAGACATCCTGCAACTAAACAGGTCATAAATTTAACTTAGGGGTGTGTAAATAGGAAATGCTCTTCTATGCATTTGCTTTTTGGTTCCTTGTCACTGAAAGCCTAATGACAGGCTGTGGCCAAGATTCAACTGCTCGAGTAAGTCATTAGGACATGCCGTGCCCCAAGCAAGCCAGCAGGAGAACGGGTCTGGTGGGTGGTAATCCTTTGATGACTTACCTTCTGAGTATCGAAGCACAAAATATGACTATATATATGTATTTTTTTTTTTGAGCAAACAACCCTCTAATCTAAAATAGGCTGTGGTTAAAAAGTCAAGCTTGCTTGAATTTCTTCTAGTGAAGCTTTTAAGTTTTTCCTGAAGTACCGAAGTCTGAATTCTTAATGTGAAATTCAGTTCTTGTCTGTATTCTTTTTATCTCGTTGTATTAAAACAAATTTATCTTCATTTATGTCGCAATTACCTATTAGGGTTGTTAATTTGCTGGAAATGAAGCTATTGTTTAATTGCTCCTATTAATCGGGGGATTTAAATGCCGACTGTAATAAACAGTTACCTTCAGGACAGAGCAAAGTCAAGGCTGCTGACATTAATTTCAGAATTTTAGAATGAGGGGAAATTTCTACCATGTCTAGGGCAGCTGGACTTCCCTTTTCCTTTCAGAGAAAAGGGGAAACAACATAATTAAAAACAAAAACAAAAACAAAAACCCTGTGCTGAAACAAATATGGTGTTTTTGACATTTTTAATATGTGTATCCAATTCTGGTATAAAGTAGTTATTTGTGGTAAAGGGGACTTCAAATCACGCGGCAGGAAACACACATCCCTTCCTCTTCCATGCATTCATTCACAGCACAATAGTTCCTTAACATTTAACCCCAAAGTTGGGCTGCCAAAAATCAGGAATGTCTGATTCCCATAGTCACCCTGGGCTATAGGGCAGCAGGGGCCAGGGAGCTGACCATCTGCCAGGCTCCAGGCTTCAGGAGGACCAGGGATCCTGTGTTCAGAAGCACCAACATGCAAACATTCACTCCCCTGACAGATGCTGAAAAGCACCCTAACGTGGTGTGGCCCTGCAGCTGGTTTTATCTAGGTGCCAGTCTGAATGCGCGCTTCTGAGGGCTCCATTCTGCTTCCATCAGCACTTCTCCCCTACCATTTGGGAAAGGAGAAGGGGCTCCAAATGATCCTATCTGGAGAACCCCTGAGGGTCATGTCTCAGGCTTCAGTCTGCCCCATGCGCCAACAGGACGCCCACCATTCAGTTCCAAGCACTGGGATGTGCACTGAGGACACCGAAGGACCCTCCCACTCTTCTCCTTGCCCCACCTTGCCTCCCACTCCTCTCCTCACCCCGCCTCACCTACCCCCCCACTCCTCTCCCCACCCTGCCTTGCCTTCTCTCAGCATTGCTCTCATCCATGCCTTCTCCAGTTTTCAAACTCAGCTAACCTCATCCAAGATCCGCACCACACCATCCTGGCTTACTAGTGGGCTCCTAGCTGTTTATCCTTTTGGTGGACTTTCCTGAATTAAAATCCTCAAATCTTCTAGGTCTTTTCCTATCCTTAGGGATTAGGAGTTTGTACATCCAAGTCGTACTCCAGCGTGAAGGAATTAAGCTGTGTCTGGAACCCTGTGTTTCTGGCTGGCTGTACCGTAGGGTCCCAGTATGGTGCTCTGCTTCTCTGTGCACTTGAGCTAAGTACTGTGTATGATCATGTCCTTTCAAAACCTCCTGCCCTACTCAAGTAAGTCCTACCCATCAGGTTAAGTCACGATGACCCCATGAGGCACGTATGACTCAGAGGCTGCAGCACTGATGCCAATGGCCTAGGAAGGTCCCAGAATGTATAACACATGGTCAAACTCTTGGTCCCAGAATGCTCATGGTCATGCTCTTGGTCCTACGATGCTCTTGGCCTTGCTTGCTCTTGGTCCCGGAATGCTCACGGTCATGGCTCTTGGTTCCAGAATGCTCATGGTCTAGTATGCTCTTGATCTTGCTCTTGGTCCCACAATGTACTTGGTCATCTTCTTGATCCCAGAATGCTCTTCAGCTTGCTCTTGGTCAATGCAGAATTAAGCAAGTCCTCACAGAAACCAAGCAAGTTGCTGCCCGTTCTTTAATACGTGGATTTGGGTGCTTTTCCCTTTAACGTGTCAAGGAAGGGTTCTTTACTATGCTTTATAGCATCCCTCACTCATCCCATTTACTGACTGTTTTTATTGAGCAACTAGTATGTGCTGGGCAACTTGCTAGATGTGGGAGATTGTGAAATCCAGACAAATCTGCCAGCTGCATCATCTAGAAAATGTCAACCAACCAACCAGAACATCACATCCACCTCCTGCACGCCTTGTCAGCACCTTTCTCTCCCAATGTGTTAGGTAAGTGGCAGCGTGTGGGATATAGGAAGTGCTATAAAGAGAGGTGTGTGTCTATGATGCAGACAAAGAAGGAATAATCTCCAAGAGGGAAATACTGAGAAATTATGAATGTTGCATAGACACAGAAGAGGCACTTAAAGCAGGAAAAACTCAGATAGATGAATGAAACATTAGAAAGTGTTACGTCTGTGGAACAGAAAGTCATTAGCACATGATGAAGAAAAGCTTTCATAACATAGGAAACCCACATGGTTTGGAAGCAGCAGCCAAGGGTAGAGGCAGCCCCTGCTAGCTCAACTCTTAAAACAGGAGAGGGGAGAAGTCTGAGAACTCAAAGGTAAGAAGTGAGAACTGGAGCCCACTGATCACAAGCCTGTGGGGCCATGCCCCCAGGCCAGCTTGACTCCGAGTACTGCCTAAGTATGTGTCAAAGTGGCAGGAGCTGGTATCAAGACCCTGATTTGGGGGGCGACAGCTTCCTCAAGGAAGCCTGACAGAAATAAAACTAGCATATGCTGGGAAAAGGTGTCAAGGAGAATACGGGAGCCAGAACAAGTGGGGAAGAGAGTGGCAGGGCCAGGAGGACCAATGGACGGAGCTCATGCTTTCTCACTGGAACTCTAGGGGTCTCCTGAACCCTATAAACAAATGAACTTATTCTTCAGGACCTTATTAATGAGTTGCTTCTTCAAGACCTCACCTGCTCCGAGTAAGAGAGCTGTGCTCTTCTCATCACAGGGCACAAGAAAATAGACGAGATCTTGTCACAGGCACATTCTCCTTTGGATAGCTTTTAACTTTCCAGAAAAATGGACTTATCACAACTGAAGCTGTTTTCCTATTTCCAAAAATAATTAGCCCTACAACAATCTCCATAAAAATTTCAGAATCTCTTAGAGAGCTGAGCGTACCATCTCCCTCCATGCCCAACTATAATTCATTATTAATTATTCCACTTAATTGAATAAATCATCATCAAAAACAAGTAGGCAGAATTTAAAAGCAGCTAACATAGCTTAGATTAATCTGAAATGGAGAAAGATATGCAAAAAGCATAAATTAAAGATCTTCTGAAGAGCAGAGCTTTCCAGACTAGGTCACTGTGCTATTCTCCTCATGATACAGGTTAACACAAGAGTTGAATATAGACTCTCATTAGAAAATATGTAACATTTCAAATACTACAATTAAACACAGTACAAATCTGTTCAAAAGGCCAGGAGATGATTAACTTTCTCTCTCACTTATTCTCAAGCTGGATGCAAATCAGCATCTTCCCAGACGAGGCAAGTGAATATCCCAGTAAACTGGCAATACAATTTAGATGGCAGGCAAGGATCTCAAAGATAAATGGCTTAAACAAAGAAGGGAGAGATGAACCTGTCAGTTCTTCTCAACTCATCAAGCTGTCTCGCAGAGAAAGTTGATGATCCTGGAGCAGAAATGTTTCTGCCACCCCCTGAAGGTGAAGGCTCACCGGCTATTCTTCAGTCTGCACATGAGGCTCCTCAACACTCTTCCACGCCAGGCAAGGCTACGGGACTTCCCTTTTCCATCCACGTTTTTTTAAAAGGCCCAAATTTGGGGTTACAAAGTAAACGAACACAATTTGTCAGTGGAATGAAAGACCTAAGATAAGTGCAGACGAAGGTGGTGGTATCAAAGGAATACAGTACACTACGAAGACAGAATACAGAAAAAGTGATTGGTAAAGGATTTTAAAACATACAAACAGAAAAAGGTACCACCAACAACATGATAGCGTGCCAGACTGATTATGCTAAATTATTCCAGCTAAAGAAACTACACAAAATTTTAAAGAAAAACAGATTATGCTAAATTATTCCAGCTAAAGAAACTACACAAAATTTTAAAGAAAAATAGATTATGCTAAATTATTCCAGCTAAAAAAACTACAAAAAATCATAAAGAAAAAAAGATGAGAAGATCAAGATAAATGAGGAACAGGACACGCAAGAGTCCTAAAGAAGGGAAAATGTAAGATGTAAAGGCCAAAAGTCGATTTTGAAATCAGGAACCTTGAGACAGATTCAGTTAAGTACAATAATTGGTTTTCTTTTTAAAAAATTAACACAGTTTGATTAATATAGGCTTAACAACTTATGAGGTCTAATTTGCTTCCTATTTTTAGATATGAACACCAACAGAAGAAGTTTAGAAACTTCTGTAATCTTTCCATTTGTCACAGGCACACTCTCCTTCGGATAGCTTCTAACTTTTAAGAAAAATGGACGTATCTACCACAACTGAAGCTGTTTTCCTATTTCCAGAAATAATTATCCTTACAACAATCTCCATAAAAAAGACATTTTCTTCTTAAAGTGGGGGAGAGAAGATGTCTTGGTTGGAACCTGAGAGAATTATTCGTCTCCTCCCTGCTCTGTTAATAATGAGCAGCAGCGGTGGCCCTGTGCACGGGAAGTGACAGTGACACACAGGTTGAATTATACAATGTATTGTGATGCAATTAGGAAGAAGGATGAGATGACAAAACAGATTTCCACTTGGTCTTCAACAGGGCTTTGGGCATTAAGTCATTGTAATACTCTCCCCAGCACCCATCCATTATTATTACTTAACCAGCATTACCTCCCAGAAACCTACCTTTTCTGATACATGAAGTTCCTCTGGGGAAGTTTTGCCCTTTGTGATGTTATAGTCACATTACCCACAAAGTTAGGAGATGCATGATGAATTTGAGGGTCCACATAAACATTTTTAAAACGATCTAAATTCTATATGATTAACATACAAACTAGGTAAAAATTTTTTGCATAGGCCATGGCTACTGAAGAGTTAAGTATATATGGCAGAGAGAAACTTTTCATGGTTTTTTTTTCCGCTTTAATAAGAAATCAAGTTTATCAATTGCCATTGTAATTACTCACAGCACCTCAAGTAATTAAAAGGGATCTAATCTAATTTTATTTACATTTAGAATACCTGAGGTCATCGCCGATCAAGATTTCACATGTGTGACTAATAATGTTTAAGTGTTAATTAGAGTTCAGCAGAGAATACTGATTGATTTTGAATCTGTAATCTGTTGTGATTTAGGAACAGTGAGGAAATCAAAGTACTCTTTTCTGTTACTGCAGTTCCTATGCATTAGTGAAATTCTTCAAAGAATCATGTATGCCTTTTAATTCTGGCAGGATTCATTTTTGTAAAAGTTGTGGCTCCTCATTATACTGTACACTTCTACTTGTGAGAAAGCACATCACATTAAATTAGGTTTATCTGGACCCATCTTCATGTAAGAGATCTACAATGACATTTTTAATGTAGTAACGATTATTTTGATTTCCCCCTTTATTTTATTAACACATTTTTTAAGCACACAAAAAAATTTGAAAGCGAACACCTCCTTCCACTCCGCCTACATTTTATAATTGTAACATGTTGCTACATACTTGCTTTATTATATATCTATCCACCCATCCGTCCATCTGTCCGTCCGTCTGTCCATTTCATTTTCTGATGCAATTCAACTACGGTGCAGGCATCAGTTCACTCCCACACATTTCAACATGCACGTGATTAACTATTAGGTTCTTTTTTTGAGATTAAATGTACATACTGTGAAATGCAAAACATCTTAGTTGTACCAGTCCATGAATGTTGACAGATGCCGTGTAACCCAAGCCACGATGAAAATATCCCTCTAAGAAGTTCCTCTGAGCCACCCCCAACCCCAACCAATCCCTCCTCACTTTCTGGCAACCACTCTTCCGATTTCTTTCATCACCAATCAGTTTGCCCGTTGTAGAACTTCATATAAATGGAATAATTCTTTTCTGTGCATGCCTCTTTCCACAGAGCATAATGTTTTGCGGGTACGTTCGTAAAAACAAGTTTTCAAACCACATCACTGGCATAACAAGATACTACAATCCTGTGATGACAGGGATGTGACAAGGTCTTTTTCTCTCCACAGTGACACAGAGCAGTCCGTCCTCTGCTTCCTAACAGGACTCTATGAGAACATGGTGATGTCCTACCACAAAGAAAGGAACACCTGATTATCAATAACTTCTCTGGTCCGGCCAAGGATGAGCAAGGAACAAAGAGCTTTTAGAACATTAAGCATACATCTAAATTTATTTGACCTGAGGTATGCAAATGTTAGCTATAGGTAAAAGGTTATGACGACTCTTCAGGCCATAAATTCAACTCTTTTTTTTAACCCCCAAATCTTGCTATAAACTACCCTACGAAAGTATATCTTTCACTAAGAAAAGCCCGAGAAACACTTTGTCTTTGGTGACATCATGGTTCAAAGCTTACTGAGAAAAATGGTATTTAAGAAAAAAAATCCATGGTGAACACTTTGAAAACAAGTGTCAATCACTGACCAGATCCTCACTCTGCAACCTACACACACTCACACACACACACACACATACAAAATCTCCTGCCGATCACAAAGTAGTCTAAAAGGTTAAAAACTAAAATAAACAAACCACAATTTATTGCACTTACAGCTGAAAATGCTGCCTCCCATACAACGCCTATTCTGTTACACAGCTACTTGGAAAAGGTATACTTCAACTTAAACACAGTCAGTAGGTTTACCTTAATACTGAATGCTGTGAAAATTAAGCACGCAATACGGTTTCCTCAATACCATCCAAGGGTGATAGTTAAAGAGAAAGTGGGAATAGGTGACTGGGACTCCTATTCAGTTATTCCAAAGAAGGCAGACTTTTCTTCTGGGCTTCGGCGTTCTCCCACTGGTACTGCTACACAGCACCTTTTATCTATTACTAGCATAAATGTTTACATATAAGCTTTTCTAGTGATGCTTTTGCAAATTCATTTTGAAGGCGGAAAAAACAACGTGCATAGACAAAAAGAACTCAAGATTTGTGCCAGTTAATAACCCAAACCATTAGCACTCATCTAAAGAATGAACGCAAGTAATCTGAAAGTAATGCAACCATTTCACTGTGGACACTCAAATACATCTGTGGATGAGATATGTAAGTAAAAGGCAAATTACAGCTTGTGAAATTTAAGATGGCAAATGGTGACATTGTCCAAGTATAGAAAATCAGCGATTTCCTTCCTCGAAAAAATAACATACATGAGAAAAGATGGTAAAGATATTACCTCTGTTTTCAAAACAGATTTCTCTTTTGATGGAAAAAATACAAAAAAAAAATGGGCAGGAGTGTAAATACTGTATAGTAGCCAGTTATCCTTCAAATAGATTGAAAATCCACCCAACCATGGCTTTGAATCAAATGCCATGCTCTCGGTGCCCTGCGTCTGGCCTGCAGCCTCTCGTGAGGACGGCACCTGCCCAGCTCCATCTCCTGGGCTGCAGGCCTTCCTTCTGAAATGAAGAGTTAGTCCTGCTGTCCAGTTAAACTAGGCCTTAAAACAACAATTCCAATCAACTATGGCCAAACAGTGAACATGAAAGGAACCACATTGTGTCACTGGGTCTAGAAAGTTAAAGGGTATCACAGCCCCCATGATGCATAAAGATGTAGCTTCAAGCTTCCTTGATTCTACAAAAGGAATGAGGAAACTCCGTACACACTAGTGCCATCCACTAGAGAATCAGGCCTTTGATGAGATTATTTACATCAAAAAAACAACAAAAAAAAGCCCCTCCTCCCCCCAAAAAAGCCAACTGCTGACGGGAACAATAATTTGCTATTTGGGTATTTTTCAAAACAGCTTCCATTGGCTCAGGCCTTACCCTTCCAGAGCCCACTGCATTAGAAAAGAGAGGCACTGCATACTGTTTGGCTTATGAAGGCTTCTAGGTGCCTCCAAGACTGTGAATCTAGGAATGAACAGGTGTCCAATGAAAAACTGTCTGCATTCAGTAAGTGTGATTTAGTCTCCAATAAAGACCCAACTCTTCATTTGTGCCTTTCTGGCCTTTATAAGCATTTAACTTTCATAACATCCATAATTCAGCACAGAAAAGGCATCATAGAGCATTTATTATAAATCTTACAAAACATCTAAGGCCCCTTTGCACTTTAATCATGTGCTAACAGTTACAATAAGATTGTATTAAAAATTTAAACTGCCCTACTTAAGCAATTTACCTTCAAACGTCCATTTCCAGGGAATGAATCCAAGGGATATGAATGTCCAACCCCTGGTCAGATTTATTGCACCAAAGAATATTTCTCCCGATATAGCTCTGATGAGTGAAGTCTAATGACTTTAGTTTTATTACTTTTTAAGCACTTAATGGGAAAATTCAGACATTTTCACAAGACTGAGCTTCAACAAGAATGGTACATCTAAAAAATGACAGGTAGGGAAAGGTCTATAAGATTACTTTAGACATACCCAGATTAAATATAATCAGTGGAAATTTTAAGGCAATGACTAATATCACAGGCTTGCCTCTGTCATTATTAGTTTGTTCTTTTTTTTAAATGTCTTAAATAATAGTCCAGAGAATATTTAGCAAAGAGTAGCTGCAGAGAATTTTATTATTATACATGTAAAATTTTAAAGCCATTTAAAAACCCCACAGTATTTAATTTTTTTTCCCACACTTATAAACCACCTACCTTGAAGAGGCTACACAGCAGATACCATAATTATCTCAGTATAATTACCCCAGCCTTGGCCAGGATCAACTGTTTCTACCACCAACCAGACTGTCAGCGGGAGAACTATCTTCAAAATGTTAAGAAGCAAATCTAAAAGTTTTCCTTTACTTGAAGTAATTTTTTCCCCCTAACTTAAACCCACAGCTGTGATCTCTCAGATTTCAATTAATGCCTAGGTAGTAATCCTATCAATCACCAAGGACTATAAATTTCTTATCTTTCTCATTAGCTACACCGTTGCACAGCTTAAATATAAACATATCTTGCCACAGCACTGTAAATTACTTGGCTGAGCAACTCTACCCACCGTCAGAAGGGGCAGGAATGATTTCAGCAAATCTGTGGTGTGCTTGCTGCACTAAAGCTGATTTACACTTCTCCAAAAAAAAATAAAAAACCACGAAGAATCACACTGACAGCAGATCTCTTTGAGTTTGCTTATTTGGCTTAAAACTGGTAATGACCTGTCTTTATTAGTATTACTAAGTTTTATGGGCAGAATCCAATTTTCTGTGGAAATATATATATATATATATATATATATTTTTTTTTTTTGCTGCATCTGCCAATGATATCTTTTGCAGTTACCTGTAGCTATTAATTTTTTTAAACCTAAATTCCTCAACTTATTTTTTAAAGCTGTAAAAAAAGAAAGCAACAAACTGTCTTCTTCTTGAAATAAAATTAGGCACCACTGTATCAAGAGATGGCGAAAACAGGAGGTAGGGGTGGAGGTGGGAGGGGCAGCCCCCCAGGAATGTCACCTCCTATTTCAAACACTCTTTTAGGCTAACGTCATGATACTATTACTCCGGGTCTTGCATGAACCGCTTCATCACATTTTCTCTAAGGAGACTGTGCAGTCCAATTCTTTAAAGGAATACAGACTATTTACGCCATTTGCTGTTAAGTACAAACTTTGCAGCGTACATTCCAAGCACGAGTGGTGAGGATTTTGCTGCTGCCCTTTACAAAGCAGCTACCAGGGGTCCCGGCTTTAGGCTGCACAGTTCTGACAGCAGACCGGTCTTCAGCCATGAGCTTCCAGTTTCTTATCACATTCACTTTATGCCTAATTTATTTAATTGTATCTTTCAAATTAAAATGGATGTAGCACATTAACTGGCTATCACCTTCAGTCTGCAAAGCCTATAGGTTACTGATTATCTCACCTGAAGGAAACCAGGGGCAGGGATGTCTGAGCCTCAGCCCCAAGGGCACCTCTAGCCAGGGCGGTACTGCCATCTAGTGGCCTCCGTTGTCACTTGCCAGACTTTTCCAAGGAGCAGCTTGGGCTCTGGACTCGCAGAGCTGAAGGGCAGAACCCGGAGAGTCAGCCGGTTCTGAGTGCTGAGCTGAGCTCTGACAAATTCTCACATAGCCAAATATAGCATTCGAAGAGCCTGGAGGGGTAAGTGGTGACCAGACAGACTAAGGTCCTACGGGATGAAATGCAACCAATATTCATCCCCAATTATTTTTAGATTACAAACAACCCAAGAGTGGCGGAGGCCCCTCAAAAAAAGTCAAACCCAAAACAGTCTTAAAAACAGAGCTAAATCGTTAGGTTGGAGACCATGTGAATTGTATCTTGGTGAGGCTGTATTTAAAAAATAACACACCTGAATCCACTGATGTGTCTACAAGGATTTTTCTCCCTCGAGTCCTCTAGCTGCTCCTTGTCAAGTTACTGAGGCTTCCTTGCAGATGAGTCTGTGTTTTTGGTAAATGTTCACAGGCCGCCTAACAGAGGTGGGGAGCGCCGAAGCTGACTGCCTGGGTTCCCAGCTCAGTGAGGCAATTTATGACCTGCACAATCTTTAGCAAGTTACCTGGCCCTTTTGTGTCTCAGTTTCCTTATCTGTAAAAGGTACACACAGGATATGCTTCTTGGGGTTGGTGAGGGAAGTCAGTTGATCCATGTGAGGCACAGAGGGTGCCAGCCTCCCGCAGTGAGGACTGCCATGGGGCTGGAGAGGCCACAGAGATGCAGGTGACAAAGATGTGGTGCCCGGGCTGGCATCCCTAATATGAGGGGCTAGATGTGGTTCCTGATCCCATGGGGTTTACAGTCTAGACCAAGAACACAGCCATCAGAGGCCACTGTCATCTCCAGGCCATGCTGAGTCCCACCTTGTGTGGGGCCCTGCTCCAAGCACTGGCAGGGCCTCTGTCATCACCAATTTCCCAGATGAGGACCCTGGCACTGCGTCTCCGGTCAGGGTAGGCACATGGCAGCCAGGAATTCCGACCTGAGAACTGAACTAGGGAGGAGAGGGGGAAGAAACACTCCCTGGGAAGCTAGGAGCTGGAGCTCTATGCTCACAGATAAGGAGCGAGTGAGTGAGGGGCCCGGGCAGGAGGAAGGCCATGGAGCAGGAAGCATGAGGACAGGGACTCTTAAGAACCTCGAGGAACCTTCTGGCTCTCAGGACCCACAGCACAGCGGGGGTCTGAGAAAGACACTAAAGAGGTGCTGTCTGATTAGATGTGAAATAAAATTCCCTGCTGGCTGCACTGGTCAAAAAACTAGGGGAAATGGGTGGATACCCAAAGTGGAAAGTGCAGAAAGAAACCCAGGCGGGGCGATGGTGGCTGGGGCCAGGGCTCTGATGGCAAGGGTCGTACAAGGTACATGAACCAATACAACCTGGTGCTCAAGCAGGCACAGGGAGGAAGGGAGGGGAGTCAGAGCGGCCCAGGGGTCTAACCTGAGCCAGGGACAGAGGGGCCACTCAGCTGGGGCCCAGGTGTGATGTCAAGGACACAGCTGATATTTAAGCCTCAAGCTCAGAGAAAGGATCTCAGTGGCCGGAAATGTGAGCGCCTCGGTGAAACACACATAGGAGATCACCCAGGTCCGAGGCAGAGGGTGAGGGCAGCAGGCCCAGGGCAGAGCCAGGAGGGGCCAAGGAAGCCCCCTTCTTCCAACCACTACAAACATTTCAAAGGTACAGAAAATGTAACATACAATAGATAAACCCCATAAACCCACTAACATCCAATAAATACAAGTCCTTTGCCATATTTGTTCTATCTCTGTATTTGTCAACTGAGTCAATTACTTCACAGCCATCATTCGTTAACGTCCCAAACACTGGAGCGTGCACCTTTATCAGGACATCCGCCTACCTAGTCCTTACGCCAATGGCGGTGCTCAAGGAAGGTGCTGGGCAGGAGCCTTGAACGTGCTCAGGTGACAGTTGAAGGCACTTAGGACCGGCATCGGATTCTGAGAAGGCGATTGGAGGGGTGCAGGTGAGACAGCTGTGACTCGTCCTCTATAGCAACAGGACATGGTGAGTACAGCCAGTGTAATTTGCTGGTGAAACAATGGTTTCTGCTCCCAGAGGCAGACGGAGGCTGCCTGCTGATAACGAGGAGGGAGGTGGGAATCAGCCCCACGTGGACGCTTCACACCTGTAATTTTTCTTCTGTCCCACGTCTGCTGGTTCTGTCTCCAGCTTGGAGCAGCTCAGGAAATCACTTTTGTCTTTTTTTTTTTTTTTTTTTTTTGAGACAGAGTCTCACTCTGTCACCCAGGCCAAAGTGCAGTGGTGCAATCCCGGCTCACTGCAACCCTCCGCCTCCCAGGCTCCAGTGATTCTCCTACCTCAGACTCCCAAGTAGCTGGGATTACAGGCGCACGCCTGGCTAATTTTTTGTATTTTTAGTAGAGATGGGGTTTCACCGTGTTAGCCAGGATGGTCTCGATCTCCTGACCTCATGATCCACCCGCCTCGGCCTCCCAAAGTGCTGGGATTACAGGTGTGAGCCTCCGTGCCTGGCATCACTTATGCCTATTACTTCCTTGTTTCTCTGCAGGATCCAGCCCGGCCTCTCAAGAGCAGACGCTCATATGATAAAACGTGCTGGGAACTTGTCATGTACTCAGCAAAGGGAAGCAAAGGTGAGCACGGCCCCAGCTTTTCCTGCTCTGAGGCTGCTTCCAGTTTGGTGGAAAAGGCAGAGATAGGTTGCAGCCAAGAAAGGGCTGGGGAGCCTGGAGGTTTTGGAAAAGGGGCTCTGAGCTGATGCCGATGCCTGAGGGACGGGCAGGTTTTTGCTCGGAGCAAGGCTTTGAGGCTAAGGAAAGGGTCCGAGCTTGCAGTGCCTGGAGTACAAGGTGTGCAAGGGGAAGGGGTAGGGCCCTCCGCTCCCTGCAGGGCATGGCACCTGCAACACAGGAGGCTCTCTGGGAAGAGCTGCTCATGAGCGAGTGACGCCCACTGGGACAGATGGTGCCACATTCAGAGGGCAGGAATCCTGGCGCCCTGCACTGCCCGCTGCCTTACACACTGGCCTTCAACTTAGGAGACCCTCGACAAGAAGGGTTCACAGCCAAAAACAAGTTTGGAAACCACTGTGGTAGGTGCTAGAGAGGCATCAAAGGCTTTTGAACAGGAAAGAATCCTATCTGAGCTCTGTCACAGGCAAGTGCAGAGGCCAGCACAGCAAAGATTCGGTGCGGGGTCATCTGCCTGGATACAGAAGCGGGAGGCTGACAAAGCGGTCTCAGTGACCGAGGAGGAGGCCTGGACTTCCGAATGCGCAGTAGGTAGGGGGACAGAGGCTGAGGGAGGAGGCAACACCAGTCTTGACCACCCCTGCGAGGCCTTGGAGCCCCACCCTCCTCGTCACTCTCATTCATTAAGCCACACTGATGGAGAATTCACCACATCCTAGACACTGTGACCAGAATTTTGAAACAGGTCCACTTTTGGCCCTTGTAGATCTTATCAAAGCAAAATCAGTTCTTAAGAGGGAGGGTCACGCACCTAATATACATTCAAAACCAAACACAATGCAGTCTCCTAAGCCGTACAATGTCCTATGTCCACACTTCCTATTAAACTAGGAAAATATCTTAGGAAAACCTGCAAAGGACAGAAGCTGGCAGTTGCACATAAGGCAATCCCAGGCACGGAAAAACTTAAACGCTTAAAAGGAATCAACAGGCCGTCTTCACATTCAATTCTCATTGCCAACTCTGCACAACCTCCTTGAAAACTTATGTCAGAAATTCCTAAAACGTGTTTCCAGTGTTTTTCTATCTTTGAAATACTTCCAGGAGTATTAATCAATGTTTTGATTAATTACACGTACACAGAATTTAAGACAAAGTAAAGGCTCTTCCATCCCTTCAAGTTCCCAGAGAAAATTTATAACAGCAAAGT
This sequence comes from Pongo pygmaeus, assembly GCF_028885625.2. Classification (NCBI taxonomy): domain Eukaryota; kingdom Metazoa; phylum Chordata; class Mammalia; order Primates; family Hominidae; genus Pongo; species Pongo pygmaeus. The sequence goes on along the minus strand of NC_072384.2, from coordinate 136,383,080 downwards.
ACCATCGTTACTAAATGAGAGCGTAACCAGGTATGTACTGGGGTTAACACTTAACTCGGAGCAGGCCGGGAGGAAGGACTATGACACTTCTCAGTGGCCGTGAGTTATTAAGCCTTTATCTCCTGGCAGACAGAGAAATCTAGGCTGACGATAACAGAGGAAAGTACATTTATTTTCTTTTTTGTCTTTAAGAAACACGCTCAGAAGGTAGGAAAATAAATGTTTTTTAAAAAGCTTTCTATGGTAACTCGTCCTGGAAAGAAAGTCATTACATCTATGATTTAAGAGAACAGCTTTTTATGCTTCCACTAATAAAACTCACTTTTGGCTGGCACAAAATGATCTCACAGGAATTCTTTCAGTCATCAGGGCACCAAACACAGGCTATACTGATGCAAACCTCCTTTCGTTGAGTGTGACACGCCCCACGACAAAATCCTGTGCCAAAGAGTGTGCAACAGTCTGGGACAGGAATCCCAAATTGGTTACCGCTCATCACTGGTTGGTTCCTGGACACCTGCAGGACCTGTGGGCTCTGTCCCCACTCACCTTCTCTGTTCCCCAGCTGGCTGCAGGCAGACAGGACAATCTCCGATGCCCCTTCTGTTCACCCAGTCCTTTTGCTTCGTCACTACTCCTGGAGCTTTCTCTCAAACTTTCCTAGAATTTACAGGGGAATCTCTTCCATAAAAAAAATAAATTTGGCTCTCAGAAGGAAGCTCCGGCTTTCCCCAAACTGACACTGTGACATGTCAACAGGGACCCCAGCGAAGGGTGGTGGCTTCATTTTTGTAGCCTGGTGACAAGCCCAGGAGGTGAATGAATGGGCGAGTGAATGCAGGCGCCAATCACTCAGATCATCCCACTGCAGAGATCTCGCTCATCTGAATTCTCTTTCACAAGATAAAAAGGTTAGTAATTACTTTAGGACTGCAACTGTTTTCTACTGAGACTTCATTGAAAATACCAAAATAAGTTCATTTGAAATCTCTGATTGGAATCAAAGTACCGCCATAAAGACGCAGGCAGCCTGCTGCATCTAAGGTAATTGCGAGCAGCCTAACGACTACTTTAATTACTGCATTTAGGCCCAGCTCTACTTCAGAGCCCTGGCTTCATTTCCATTTTAAATGCGACAGTTCTCAGTCCTTGATCGCTTTCCTATCAGCAATGTTTAGGCTACTACACTTGAAGGTTTGGATTCTTATTTTCCCATTAGCCTACTGGTCTTGGCCAAGTCCATGCTGACTTGGGAAAAGTGACTGCCCGCCATGGTGGAAGGGAAGTACTCAACCCGACAGACTCAGCCCTTTTTAAAAACCGGAAGCAGGGGTGAGTCACGGAACTCCCTCTGCAGCAGCGCCTCCATCTTCCCATCCCTGGGCTGGCGACAGGTGCGTGAGGGACGCCTCTGATGGCTGTGGATGGGGGAGGCTGGCATTTCCGCCTTACGGATTTTCCAGATGTGCATTTGTAGTTATAGGTGTGCCATACTTTACAGGAGAAATGTCTATAATATCAAGAATAAGGGCGCTTATTTATGAGTTGAATTTTCAAGACTTCTACAAATAGTTTTCTCCCAGATCTGGATATTTAGATAAAAGGCAGTAAAACAATTTGAGATTAAGAAATTTAACTTTTGTTCACAGTAGTCATAATTGTAGTAGTAATTGCTATCTCTTGGTCCTGTTTATTTTTGTTAAAAACCTTAGAGGGGGGAAAAAAAGGTTGGCTGAATGGACCAGCAGGCGAGATGAAGAGTTGGTTGTCTTCAAACATCAAGTATCTCTTCAAGCAAGAAAAGAAGAAAAAAGTCTCTTCAATAAATGTTGGCAATATTTTCGAGAAGATTTTTTTTTCTTTTGGTGCAAGGACAATAAAGGAAAACAAAGGGCACTCAATTAATTAGAAGATAAACTGTGGTTCTCCGAAGAAAACCAGCCCCCATCTCAGGAAACTTTCATAGGAGAGGACATGACTCACCAGTCCATTCTCAGGTCCATCCACTGTTTCTAATGAATGAACCGGTGCTATTATTTAAAGGGATCAGAATCTATAGTGAGGTAGTAGAACAGAGTATGGGGGCAGGGAACCTAAGGCCGATTCACGCTGACTTGCTAGAACTAAATCTTCCTAGAACTAAATCGAAGGAAAACCCCAACTTTCCACACCTAAGTAACAAAAGGACCTGAGGCTGCTCCCTTTGCAACCCCCTCCCTGCCTTTTCTGCAAGGCAGATGGAAAACTCAGTGCCTCCGCCTGGTTGCTTTCTGCAACCAATCAATTAGACATTTGCATAGGAGTGTAACTTTGTAACTTTGCTTCAGCCTTTGATTGGTTGCTTTCCACAACCAATCAGACTGACCGTAGGCCAGATCTTCATTTGCATAGAAGTGTAACCTTTGTAACCTCACTTCCACCTTGGATTGGTTGCTTTCTGTAACAAATCAGACTGACTGGGGGCCACTACTTCATTTGCATGGGGGCGTACACCAAATGGCCAATGGGAAACCTCTAGAGGATATTCAAACACCAGAAAATTCTGTAACTGGGTTCTTGAGCCCCTATGCTCCGGCTGCTCCCACGCTGTGGAGTGTACTTTCATTTTCAATACATCTCTGCTTTTGTTACTTCATTCTTTCCTTGCTTTGTTTGTGCATTTTGTTCAATTCTTTGCTCAAAAGGCCAAGAACCTGGACCCCCTCCACCAGGAACAACAGTTAAGTTGATCTGCTTCCAAAACACAGAGGGGAGAAAAAGTGGCTACAGAGAGCTTGGTGCTTTTCATGCTATATCCCAACAAAATCAAACAGCCATTCCGACAGCTTTACTGGGCACATAAATAATGCAGGGCCCACAAGGACTCAGTGACCTCCTGAAGGTCAGAGCAAGACCAGCTTGCATCCCAGGCTCCGAGGGCGGCCTCTGCCTGTCTGCTCGCGGCTGGTTCTATGTGAAGGCTGGTCACAGCCGCTCAGCTGTGCTCAGTCCCTGTGACAATGAACTCTCTGCCTTGTGTTCAGTGTCACCCACCTTCTTAGGCCCAAGCTACAGACACATCTCAGCTATGAGAGGCATTCCCAGAAGAAGATAATCAAGAAAAGGCAGATCCATTTCGCAGCTGGGTCAACTGAGTAAGTGAGATGCTGAAGCACCATGAATGGGAGGACTCTGTGGTCCAGCCCAGTGTTTATCCGTCCACAGGCCATAACCTACAAGTGTTGGCTTCTTGGTAGCTGACTGAGGAACAGCTAAGATGGAGATCTGATGGGGCTGGAATTCATGCGCCTGCTGGTGAGGAGCTATTTGTCAACAGCTGTCTTTAGGGAAGTTCGTCAAGAGAAATCAGAGTTTCTCAGTGTGGTCTGTCACAAAGGATCCGCTCTGCTTGTCTTGTCATTAGCGGGATTATAAGAAACATCTAGGGCTGGGTGCGGTGGCTCACACATGTGATCCCAGCACTTTGGGAGGCTGAGGCAGGCAGATCACCTGAGGTCAGGATTTGAGACCAGCCTGGCCAACATGATGCAACCCTGTCTCTACTAAAAATACAAAAAATTAGCCAGGCATGGTGGCTGGTTAATTAATATAATCTCAGCTACTTGGGAGGCTGAGGCAGGAGAATTGCTTGAACCCGGAGGCGGTGGCTGCAGTAAGCCAAGACCACACCACTGCACTCTAGCCTGGACAACAGAGTGATACTCCATCTCCAAAAAAAAAGAAAAGAAAAGAAAAGAAAACAAACATCTCAGCTCCGGAACATTGCATTTACTTCTATTTTCTAAACAGAATAGTTATGTAATTCCATCTGAATTTTTTGTCACAGGTCTCGAAACAAGTAAATAGGATGAATGATTAAAATATGAAATATCATAAGGCTAAAATGACATACTGATTCTTTGAAGAGAAATTTAGAACTCACATCTAACACTGGGGAGAGACAGGACTGCTGGGAAGAGGGGGAGGTAAGGAGTGAGTGGGAAGAAGGAAGGAGGGAGCCCCTGACTGCACAAGATGTAACTGATGCAGATGAGGACCCACCACAACAGCCGGAGTCACACAGCCTCTCCTTGCTTCAGCTTCCTGGGCTCTAAGCCTCTCCAGGCTGGGATCACTCTTCGGGGAAGACCCAACAGGGCAGATGGAGCTCTCAAGTCACGTGAACACACGGCCATTGGTTCCACGGGGCAGAGACCGGCATGTCTCCAGTTGAAAAGCCACGCCCGTCGTCTTTGCACGCCCACATGCCTTAGGTCACCCTGGCTGCATCGTGTGGCAGGTCCGTGGGTTCCTGGGGGTGCCCTGCTCCCAGCTGTGCCCATGTGTGGTGGGAGCCCCAGAGTGGCCCCAAGGCTCCTCATGTGCACCTGAACCTTCTGCACCTATGGCGCAGCCTGGAGACAGTGCTCCCCAGCAGAAGCCCTCTGGAGGCAGCCTGCCTCTGACCATCTGCCTTAGCTTCCTGCAGCTGCTCTAACAAGTTCCCACGAACCCAGTGGCCCAACAGAAACTTAATTTTCTCAAAGTTCTGGAGGCCAAAGTCCAAAATCGCCATCACTTGGCTGACAACGTGCTGGGGGCCACGCTGGACCCAGAGGCTATAGGGGAGCAGTTATCTGTGGGCCTCCCAGCACCTGCGGCTGCCGCACTCCTGGGCCATGTCAGTCCCAACATCCAGGCAGCATCTTCAAACTCCTCTGCTCCACGTGGACCCTTCTCCCTCCCTATTATAAGGATACATGCAATTGCTTTCAGGGCCCAATCAGAATGTATTCAAGATTCTTAATCACACCTGCAAAGACTCTTTATATTTTGGACACAAAATGCAATATTTGTCAATTCCAGGGATTAGAACATGAGTATCTTTTGGGACCCCACCTTCCTGCTCACCACACCATCTCGGTACAGGGATCAGACATTCCTGAAGCATTGGAATCTGCCATTTTGAGCTTAATTATCCCAGCACTGACTGTGATAATCCACCAAAGGCAATTTTTTTCTCAAAATCCACCAGCTTTTCTAAGTAGTTTAAAATAAAAGTCTGAAATGATTCTGAGTGTTCTAAGCCTTGTCCTTCAATTTAAACTTCTATTTAAATCTTCTATTTTAGGAGATTTTATGATTGGGTGAATACTCATCATGGGTTTAGGAACGGATCTTTATAAAATCCAGCTCAGCCTTATCGTTTGCCAGCAAAAAGGGGACTCAATGAGCCTATCTAGTCCCTAGCAATTTTCATCAAATGTATTTATTTAATGATATCGGTTCCATTATTTCCAATGAGACATTTACTTATCAAAGGGATGGACTCTTGTCACCCTCTGGCTACTGATGACTTCTCGTGGCAAAATCTACCTGGAAGCCAGTTTTTAACCACACGGTTCACGGGTGACCAGGGACGCAGGAGAGGGGGTCCTGACAGGCTGATGTCCCCTCACACACACAGCAGGGAGTTTGGGCACCTATCTGGGAGCGCTCCCATGCGCCAGCTCCTGTCTCCTCACGACCAGGGTGCTCTGGTCAGACCCAGGAACGTCACAGCTGACTGCGCCTGTGCTAAATGGCCAGAGCCTAAGCTGCTGTGAGTTCAACAAAAGCTCTTGAGCAAGAGGCGGGCACTCTTGCTACCCAGTGGGCACTCAAAAAATATGCAGAGAATGGACCCAGCAAAGGACTGAGCAGCACATGGCTGTCTCTGGGGCTGTCCATCCATGGTCAGCAGATGTCAGCAGGGAAAAAAATGCTATGACGTCATAAAGGCATGGGTTCCAGAGGAAATTAAATAACATGGTAAATAGTCTCAGGCCTTATTAAAGCAAATTATTTAAAAGAACATAGAAGAGAGTCCCAATTTTACTTAAAAAGTATTGAAAACTGAGGGGCATTTACAATAAAATGTTAGTTATTGGCTGGGCACGGTGGCTCATACCTGTAATCCCAGCACTTTGGGAGGCCGAGGCGGGTGGATCACCTAAGGTCAGGAGATCAAGACCTGCCTGCGCAACATGATGAAACCCAGTCTCCACTAAAAATACAAAAATTTGCCGGGCGTGGTGGCGCAGCTTTAGGAGATTTTATGATTGCGTGAATATCCATCATAGGATGCAGGAGCCCCCTAGAGCCCCCCCTTGAGAATCACTTGAATCTGGGAGGCAGAGGCTGCAGTGAGCCGAGATCGCACCACTGCACTCCAGCCTGGGTGACAGACTGAGACTGTCTCAAAAAGAAAGAAAGAGGCCAGGCGCAGTGGCTCACGCCCGTAATCCCAGCACTTTGGGAGGCCGAGGTGGGCAGATCATGAGGTCAGGAGATCAACACCATCCTGGCGAACACTGTGAAACCTGTCTCTACCAAAAATACAAAAAAAATTAGCCAGGCATGGTGGTGTGCGTCTGTAGTCCCAGCTACTCGGGAGGCTGAGGCAGGAGAATGGCATGAACCCGGGGGACAGAGCTTACAGTGGGTGGAGATCCCACTACTGCACTCCAGCCTGGGCGACACAGTGAGACTCCATCTCAAAAAAAAAAAAAAAAAAAAAGAAAGAAAAAAATGCGTGTGTATATACATTAGTTATTACTAGCAGGTGGGATTATAGGTGATTTTTACTCGCTTACAGTTTCCTGTATTTTTACAAACAAGTTATTTTAATCATAAAAACATGTTTAAATGTGTGTATTCTGAAGAGAAGAGACACATTTGCTAATATATGAAACATACATAAGTGTGTATCTTAATAGAAATAGATGTGAAGTGTAACTCTGGAAAACCAAAGTCCATGGAAAGCACTGGATGCTCCTTGGCAGCTGAGGGCCACGTCCTCCCCTGTGCCAGTGCAGAACTCAGCCAACACAAGCCAGGCTGCCTCGGAGCGTCGCCTGTGCCTCCCCTATGATCCAGGACCGGGTGAGAGGCGGCACCTGGAGATGACCTTTAGTCACTGCTTTTTTTTTCACTGCCTCCCCGAGATTTTGACCATGATATTTTATAGCAATTAATTGTATATTGTGTTGGAAGGATTTCCTCTGAATGTCATTAAACTTCTTCAAGAGCATCCTAACTTATCTCATGCAACAGCAGGAACGGAACAACTAACTGCGTTTCTTTAACCATTTGGGCAAAGGGACTGCCCAGGAAGGAGGACAGAAACCAAACACCTGAGTGAGGCTTGTCACCATCTCTCTCGCAAAACTCCAATTCCTTAAAACATTATTTAGTAGCATAAGCCAATGATGCAATGCCAACAATTTTCTGCAAAAGAGTGAAGATCATGCAAACCCTGACATTAGAGGAAAAAGAAAACTCAAAGCAGAAAGACTCGGGCACACCCTGCTCAGCAGCCCAGGCATGTCCTGGCTCTCGTGGGTTGGAGACAGAGCCAGCTCCATGTGCAGGTGAGCAGTGACTGCATGACCTGCCACCAATCCCAGGAGTGCTTCTGGAGGGCACTGTGCCAGGCACTGGGTGAGAAAAGACACGCCTGGGCCCCAAGGCAGCAGCAACAGGACTGTGTGACGGAGCTATGGGGGATGGGCACCAAGAACCCAGAAGAAAATACCCAGGAAAACAAAATATCTGGGAAAAGGATCCAAGGCGATTTCTAATCCAGTCGAATAATTTTCACTCTTTTATTGTGAATTACTCAAGTCACTGGGATCTTTAATAAAGTTGGTATAAGTATTGGGATGTTTGCTAAGGTCTGTCATCAGGAATCCTATTTCTGAGATCAGCGTTTTTCAAACTGTATTTCGGCAGCAGGTGTTTCTTCTTCTGTAAAAAACGGATCTGGGAACTAGATGAATCAGACAGAGGAAGCTGCAGCGCTGGCCAAACTGGGGCCTGGCCCGCGTGGCTGCCCCGATCCCCTGACAACACTGTCAACCGCCCACCGTGCTGGGAGCAGGCTTCATCCCACAGCAGCCGTGCCCACCTGCAGGTAGGTTCTGTGAATGTGCCCTGGCACCGTGCGCATCCCTGGGTGCCGCCGGAGTTTACTGATTCGACTCCAACACCTGAACCTTGGGCCCCAGCTCTACCCACTGGCTCCCCATAGAATGCCCTAAATTTTAGAGAATGGTAAAACATTGTCCTTTGGCACTAAAAGACTACTTTGAGAAAGCTACCCTCCTAAAGGGAATGTGGCTCTACACGCTGATGAAATACCCACTTTTACTTAACTTCTTTTCTCATGACTTTCTGCCAAATTTTCACTATTCTATATACTGAAAGTAGTAAAATTCTCCAAAATCTTTATAAATTCTAGACACTCAATTTGTACATATTCTGATAGAGAAAATGTTTGAAGAATACTGAGTTTGTGATTGGATGTATTTCTCATTTGAGGTACTGAAAATACAATTAGTCCTATTTCACAAATATAGAAATTGAAAGTGTTCTGAGATGCTACAATTTCTCAAATTCTAATGAACCTTATGTAGTGAGAGAAAATAAAGGGTGAAAACAATGAACAAACAAACGAAAACTGGTAGGGAGAAGCCCTCTATCTTAGGGTGAGAAAAACTAAGAGAAAAAGAAAAAAACATTCAAGAAACTAGAAGACTCTGGCCAGGCATGTTGGCTCACACCTGTAATTCTAGCACTGTGGGAGGCAGAGGCGAGTGGAATGGTTGAGGCCAGGAGTTCGAAACCAGCCTGGCCAACATGGTGTAACCCTGTCTCTACCGAAAAAGCAGAAATTAGCAAGGCATGATGGCACGGGTGCCTGCAGTCCCAGCTACTTGGGAGGCTGAGGCAGGAGAATGCTTGAACCCGGGAGGCAGAGGTTGCAGTGAGTCCAGATTGTGCGACTGCACTCCAGCCTGGGAGACAGAATCTCGCTCTGTCTCAAAAAAAAAAAAAAAAGAAAAAAAGAAAAAAAGAAAAAAAAACTGGAAGATTCTACCAAGATAAACATGTTATACATTAAAATCCCATCCGTGCTGTGCCCCCAGCCCACTGCCAACCCCACAAGGAACACAGCAGCTGCTAATCCTCTGGAAAGGTCCCTACTGCCTGCAGAAACTTACCACTCTTGGTAATAGTGCTTAGATTTGTAAACGGAATATCTACATTTCCAAAAAATGATCAACTCCCGTCATTCTCCCAGGAGCGTCAGTCTGATTTTGCCTTTGAGACCTCATCTCTCTAAATATGACTGCATAAAGGTAAGGTCATGGCTTTAGTCAACAAGAAGAAGCAATGGCTGGGCAGAGGATGATGGTGTAGGCCGGACCCTCAGCCTGCAGAGCCTCCACGCTTGGCCCGGGTGCTCGCTGGTGCGCACGAGAAGCCTGCACCCGACCTGCCTCCCAATTCAAGGCTGCAGACGCTAACGTGAGGTGCCTGGGCAGTCACTCAAGCCAGAGAAACTTTTGGTGCGTTCTGTTAAGAGAGAATGATGGTCTAAATAATAAGTCCCTTTATCATACTCTATTAAGAAGTATCAGGCCGGGGCGCAGTGGCTCACAGCTGTAACCCCAGCACTTTGGGAGGCCAAGGTGGGCAGATCACCTGATGTCAGGAGTTTGAGACCAGCCTGGCCAAGATGTCGAAATCCTATTTCTACTAAAAATACAAAAATTAGCCAGGAGTGGTGGCAGGCTGTAATCCTAGATACCTGGGAGGCTGAATCAGGAGAATTGCTTGAATCTGGAAGGAGGAGGCTGCAGTGAGCCAAGATCATACCACTGAACTCCAGCCTGGGCAAAAGAGCGAAATTCCATCTCAAAAAAAAAAAAAAAAAAAATTAGCCGGTGTGGTAGCACGCACATATAATCCCAGCTACTCGGGAGGCTGAGGCATGGGAATTGCTTGAATCCGGGAGGTGGAGGTAGCAGTGAGCCCAGATCATACCACTGCACTCTAGCCTGGGCGACAGAGCCAGACTCCTCAAAAAAACACACACAAAAAACTTTGTATCTTTGGCCAAGTTTTCTTTGATTCTTCTGTAAAGTTATATGCAGGGCAAAATCACAGAATATATAACCACAGAATGTAGAATTCTTTAACCACAGAATATAAAATTTCATCCTTTTAATCGTGTTCTCCTCCTCATTCCAATGAATGAAACTTTTTTACTTCTGCACTTGTGTGCTGCTGATCCAGTAACTTCACACGCTTTATGGAGTGTATCTTATTACAGGTCTAAATGGTCTCTTAAACCAGTGTGTTTTATTATATCTGTATTCTCCATGGCGACAGCAAAAGGAAAAAATTTGCGCAGGAGAATAATCCTTAGAAGTGCTTTCAATGCCCCCTAGTGGCAGTTTACTAAATTACAACAGCACTTGCATACACTGTACTTCATGGGCCATACAGTCCTTCTAACTCAGACCTTGTCACAGACCCAATGTCCTGTTACTCACATACTCTATTGCATGCAGAAAATGCTGTCAATTTTTATTAGTTAGCTTATAAAAATAATCGATGTGTTATCGTACTGCATTTAATCCAAGCACCCTGTGCTAAAATGGCTTAAATTTTACTAAAAATAATTATAACGTAAAGGAGCATTTTATTTTAGCTCACTACCAAGTTTTTAAATGTAGCCAATGACTTCTAAGTGTAACATTCATAAAACAAGAATCAAACTGTGCAGCCAAAAGATACAGACCTAATTTCTAGCACCTGCCTTGCTACTAAACACTCTATCTGACAAGACCCGTCCTGTCCACCTGTGAAGGGAAGGGTAGAGCTAGGTGGGGTCTCTGTCCTTCCAGCTCTGAAATTCTACACATCTAGAGGTCAGGCCAGAAATGTAAACGCTACCTTGGACTTTTCACTGAATAATGAAATCTCAGTGCAGGCATGGGAGTATTTCCTAGTATCCAGATGACTATGTTGGTGTTCAATATTTTTTCTTAGTTTACTCACAAAGTTGAATGAGGGAGTTTTCTGAAACTCCACAATTCACCGACCATAAAGACTCACTCTGAACTATGGCTATGCTTGGAATACGGTTGGCTGGGGATGAGTCACAGCCCCTCCTGCAGACGTAGACACGTACAAGGCAAAGTGCTGCCGAACATTTAGGGGGGAAGCGATTGCTCAGCCCAGGGAGAAGGGAACATGTGGTACAGTCCAGTTGGCTGCGCTCACGGCACCAGGACTGACCACGCGGCAGTGAGCCGATAAGCCCCCAAACGAAGTGTTCAGCTTCTCTTTTTAGGCTGGACTGCTGCTGATTATTTACATGTTTGACTAAACAGTGCAGGCACATGTTCCCACTGGAGGGGCCGGGCCTGTGGGGGCAGCGTGAGACTACCACCCATGGGGAAAGCAAAGCAGCTGCCACGGGCGCTCCCAGGTGCCCCCACCCCAAGGACACTCCCAGATACCCCCACCCCACGGACGCTCCCAGGTGCCCCCACCCCACGGACCCTCCCAGGTGCCCCCACCCCACGGACCCTCCCAGATGCCCCCACCCCACGGACCCTCCCAGGTGCCCCCACCCCACGGACACTCCCAGGTGCCCCCATCCCACGGACACTCCCAGGTACCCCATGCCACGGACCCTCCCAGATGCCCCCACCCCACGGACCCTCCCAGATGCCCCCGTTCCACAGACATTCCCAGATACCCAATCCCACAGACCCTCCCAGGTACCCCATCCCACAGACACTCCCAGATGCCCCCACCCCACAGACACTCCCAGGTACTCCATCCCACAGACACTCCTAGATGCCCCCCACCCCACAGACAGTTCCAGATGCCCCCATCCCACAGACATTCCCAGATACCCAATCCCACAGACATTCCCAGATACCCAATCCCACAGACCCTCCCAGGTACCCCCATCCCACAGACACTCCCAGATGCCCCCATCCCACAGACACTCCCAGATACCCCCATCCCACAGACACTCCCAGATACCCCCATCCCACAGACACTCCCAGATACCCCCATCCCACAGGCGCTCCAAGGTGCCCCCATCAGGGGTGGGAACATGCAGGCAGCCGAGCCGACTCAGGATGCAGCAGAGATAAGGAGACATGTTTGGGTTTTAATTCTTTAGCTGTTGTGGCAGTGACCTGTCAGTGACTGAGTTCTGAAATCCTGATATTTCAAACATGGAATAACAGATTTTTATGATCACCAAAGCGGGGGATGTGCTTTAGGTGCCTGGGAAACATGGGTCTACGTGACCAAGATCCCCAGTCCAGATGGACAATGAGGAGAAGCAGAAAAGGAATAAACATGGGCAATGGGGAGGGGCTGAAGCGACCGTGGCGGGCCACAGCTCTTCCCTGAAACTCAGTTTCTGTGCATGAAAATGAAGGGTATAGAGGGATTCTCAAGCCCTTCAGAGCACCAACAACACACAGCCATGCTCAAGGAACTGGCAGTTTTGCTTTCTCTTTGCCTCCCTTGAAGTGTTCTTCAGATATTTGTCTGTAAGGTGCTGATGTGCCGATAAAAGCAACCAGTCGGAAAAGCTTACGGAAGCATGGCACTTCCGCCGTGGAAGTTCGCCTCCACATGTCACAGCCACACATGGGCAACAGCCACACACAGGCCAGAGCCACACACAGGTCACAGCCACACACAGATCAAAGCCACACACAGATCTTCAGACCAGGGCTCTGTGCTGTCAGCATTCTAGGGCGCACGGCTGCTCCCACCTTTGCAACCGCCTGATGACCCCAAAAGGGCGCATCTGTAAGAGCAGCAAGGACTGCCTGGGTCCCATGTGTCATCCTCAAGAGCACACCTTTCCTACCTAGGACAGGTGGGAAATCAGTTAACAGATTATAGGACGTGGACTTATTTTCATATTTGGGGGTGACTTACATGAAATAATCCTTCTGTGTATAAACTGATAGAGGTTTTCAAAATGAATATACCCAGTGTGGCCAGGTGCAGAAAAAGGGCAGCTGCTGGAGAACCCTGAATTAGGACAGGCCTCCTGGAAGGCTAGTCAACACCGAGGATTCAAAGCCTTAACATTCTGCAAGCTGTGGACACACAGTCTCACTTCCAGAGATGGATCCTTGGGAAATCAGGAAGGACAGAGACACAGCTTTCAGTAAAGAGAACCATGCATGGAAGCACTCATCTAAATCAAATACAGAGGGATAAAAATCCAACTAAATGTCTAATTGGAGACTGGGTCCAAAAGCTGTTCTGTTTGCTCAAGGAAATGCCGTGCAAAAATCAATAACCACAGGGTCGGAAAAGTATTCACAGTTGGGGATCTCTTGTCCAAAATGCTTGGAAACCAGGGTGTTTTGAATTTCAGATTTTTTTTTTTTTATTTTGGAATATTTGCAGGCTGAGCCTCCCTAAACTGAAAACCTGGAATCCGAAATTCTCCGTGAGCACTTGTGTGCCATGTCTGCACTCAAAACATTTCGGATTTTGGAGCATTTCCAGTTTAAGATTGGATTTTCAGATTAGGGATGCTCCACGTGTATGTGAAAGAGTATGCTATAAAGTCTCACAATGCATGACAGTCCATTTTTTTCAAACACGGCAGGTGCACGCACACACACACACACACACACAAACACACACCCGAGCCTTAACAATCATTGCCCCCGGGTGGCAGTGTTGTGAGTGGTTTTTATTTCCATATTTTATATCCTTTAAAAATGATCTTTCTTCTCTTTGGCAAATTTCACAAAATCCAACGTACTCACTGAAGGTTTTACAATCCATTTTTCTTTTCTGTTTTTTTTGAGATGGAGTCTCGCTCTGTCTCCCAGGCTGGAGTGCAGTGCCACGATCTCAGCTCACCACAACCTCTGCCTCCTGGGTCCAAGCAATTCTCCTGCCTTAGCCTCCTGAGCAGCTGGGATTACAGGTGCCTGCCACCATGCTCAGCTAAATTTTTTTTTGTATTTTTAGTACAGACAGGGTTTTGCCATGTTGGCCGGGCTGGTCTTAAATTCCTGACCTCAGGGGATCCACCTGCCTCAGCCTCCCAAAGTGCTGGGATTACAGGTGTGAGCCACGGCATCTGGTCTGTTTTTCTCTTAGGAAAACAAAGTTGAAATCCACTCTTCCCAGCTGACTTTTGCTTACGTCAGGGAAGACTCCTAAGGCCGTCAGTGCATCGCTCTCCTCGTCACAACACTTCGAAGAGGCTCTACAATCAATACACAAACTCACCTCAGATTCCAGAGCCCAACCTTTAGGGATGCCCCTGATCTGTTCGGAGCCTGAATTCCTCACATCCTCTTGGAGCCAGTGTCTGGCCAGGCTCACCCTACAAGGACTATGCAAAAAATATCAAAGTCCATGAGACAAAGCCACCCTTTCTGAGGTTAAAGGACTTCACAACTTAAAAAGGATTACTTTTCCTCATCTTTCATCAAGTGAACAAATTCAGTGCTGCTAACCCAGTGGTTTGTGGGTAGCTTCTCGATGAGTGAAGTTTACTTAGAAAAAAGGACCATATGGCTATGTCCATATTCTCTGCAATATTTTTTTTTTTTTTGAGACGGAGTTTTGCTCTTGTCCCCCAGGCTGGAATGCAACGGCACGATCTCCGCTCGCTGGAACCTCCGCCTCCTGGGTTCAAGAGATTCTCCTGCCTCAGCCTCCCGAGTAGGTGGGATTACAGGCATGCACCATTATGCCCAGCTAATTTTTTGCTTTTGGTAGAGATGGGGTTTCACCATGTTGGCCAGGCTGGTCTTGAACTCCCGACCTCAGGTGATCCACCCACCTCGGCCTCCCAAAGTGCTGAGATTACAGGCATGAGCCACTGTGCGCCCGGCCTATGTCCATATTCTCTAAGGAAAAAAAATTGTAAAAAACTTCAAAATAACTGGAAAACATCAGCTACAGATTGTAACAACTTCTGACTATCCTAGTTAAGTAATATTCTCTTATTCTTTTGATCATCGATTCCATGGAGGGTTAACTAGGTCAAAAAGTACATCACTACTTAATCATTTTAAAAGCATTAGAAAGAGCAGAATGCCGTGGCATTACGAACAGATTATGAACAAAAATAAAAGCCATTTGTATGCATTAATGATACATCACACTAATTCAAGCTGGCTAAAGTCATTAGAGAGAAGTCCTGGGGCAAAACACAGTTATGATACCGCAGTGCAGAAAAGTATTAAAATAACCATTTTCTATGTCATTGATAAAATTAATTCTATGAGCAAAAGAGATGAGTCTTAACATGAAAATCAAAATAGAGAACATTTACTAATAGTGTGTTTAATGATCTGATGTTGGCAGTGTGAGAGTTAATTCAGGCATTTCTTTGCACACGTATGAGCATCTGTGCACACTTAACGTTTCCAGTAAGAGAAGCACAGCAGGAAAAATCCCAGACTTAGGGTAAGAAATTGCCAGAAGAGATCACAAGCTCTATTAACACAATATTCTGCAACACTACTAAATAACAATTTATTTACTGTCTCTGGTTGTTTGCAACATCAACCTTAAGATTTTAAGATTAATTTCTTCCTGTTATTTCTGAAAGAATCAAAATTCCTTTCCTTACAGGTTCCTTGGGTGTCACTCTATCATGTTTCATACTTGACCCCGTATCGCTAAGGCCAGCAGGTGCAGTCTGTGGAGTATGGAGCACAATGATACTTAAGATATTCCCTCCCCCACCTAAACATTTTCATATTAAATGGCTGGTGTTAAGCAAATCAAGCGATAGACTGAGAGAGAATCCTTTAAAAGTTGGGCTGCTGGGAGTGGTGGCTAATGCCTGTAACCCCATCACACTTTGGAAAGCTGAGACAGGAGGATCACTTGAGATCAGGAGCTGGAGACTGGATTTAGCAATATATCGAGACCTCCATCTCTACAAAAAATTTTGAAAAATGAGCTGGGCATGGTGGCATGCACCAGTAGTGCTAGCTACTCAGGAGGCTGAGGTAGGAGGATGGCTTGAGCCCGAGTCTGAAACTGCAGTGGGCTATGATGGATGGAGTACAGTGATGTACTCCAGCCTGTGTGACAGAGCGAGATCTTGTCTGAATTAAGAAATAATAATAAAAAGAAGGGGCAACTCCAAACAAGAAACAAGCTGATTTCATATTTCTAAGATGAAATAATTGAAATAATATTCAAAAACACTTGGATGATTTAAGGATAATCATCTCAAGCACATTCTCAAATTAGTCCTGAAAATGTCTGGTGTAGCTTCATAATGAATTCTATCTTACACATTCGTATTTATTTTGTTTTTGGTTTTGTTTTTTGAGACGGAGTCTTGCTCTGTCGCCCAGGCTGGAGTGCAGTGGTGTGATCTCAGCTCACTGCAACCTCCGCCTCCTTGGTTCAAGAGATTCTCCCTCCTCAGCCTCCCGAGTAGCTGGGACTACAGGCACACGCCACCATGCTTGACTAATTTTTGTATTTTTAGAGAGGAGGGTTTTGGCATGTTGGCCAGGCTGGTCTCAAACTCCTGACCTCAGGTAATCCGCCTGCCTCAGCCTCCCAAAGTGCTTAGATTACAGCTGTGAACCTCCGCGCCCAGCCCATCTTCTGTATTTGTATTTATTGAGTGAATATGGAAGATTTTTGTCTCAGCTGATGTGCCAGAAGCTTCTCTCATCAGTAAAACATGTGCTTTTATAGCTTCACAAGAGTAAGAATTTTTCAACCCAAACTAATTTTTTTCTAAAAATAGTAACTCAAGAGTATTTTTCATTTGGTTGGATTTTAAAAAAATTTTTTGGTATTAATTTGCTATTTCAGTTTCTAATTTAACCCTGTTGTAGAAAGAGCTTCTTTGGTTAAGAACTGAATTTGAAAATGCATATGAAGAAAGGAGTTGGCAATGTCATGTTTCATAAAAATTATCACTATCAAACATTTATGTATTTTCCCATCCAAATACAAACCAGGGATATGGCATAAGAGAAAGACCCACACAAACCCACAAAGGCTTGTTCCTCACATGTGCGCCCCCATCAACAGGCTGAATCAAGTCTCCCTACAGTCAACAGCAGGTCGGCACCTCTCCCATTCACTGGGAGATAAGCTACTAGGCAGGTCAGATGTGGCTCTGCTGGAGACCATCTGCAGATTCTCACATGCACTGAATGCACTGGATGCCAGGGCCTGGTGCGGTGGCTCACGCCTGTAATCCCAGCACTTTGGGAGGCCAAGGCGGGTGGATCACGAGGTCTGGAGATCGAGACCATCCTGGCTAACACGGTGAAACCCCGTCTCTACTAAAAATACAAAAAAATTAGCCAGGCGTGGTGGTGGGCGCCTGCAGTCCCAGCTACTTGGGAGGCTGAGGCAGGAAAATGGTGTGAACCCAGGAGGCGGAGCTTGCAGTGAGCCGAGACTGCGCCACTGCACTGCAGCCTGGGTGACAGAGTGAGACTCCATCTCAAAAAAAAAAAAGAAGTTGCTGGGCAATGACATCAATGACCGTAGGGCTAACCACACCAGAACGGCTCCCAAACCAGCATCAAACCTCCTTATATGGCCGAGTGCCATGGCTCATGCCTGTAATCCCAGCACTTTGGGAGGCTGAGGTGGTCGGATCGCTTTGAGCTCAGGAGTTCGAGACTAGCCTGGGCAACATGGCAAAACCCCATTTCTACTAAAAATACAAAAACTAGCTGGGTGTGGTGGCACGCACCTGTAATCCCAGCTACTTGGGAGGCTGGGGTGGGAGGATGGCTTGAGCCCAGAAGGCAGAGGTTGCAGTGAATCAAGATTGTGTCACTGCACTCCAGCTTGTGTGACAGTGAGACATTGTCTCAAAACAAAACAAAACAAAAACAACACGTCTTATGTGACTTGATCATTTAACTCTTAAAGAATGTTTTCTGCTCAGCCCCCGACCCCCATTTGTATTGGTACCGCATAAGTGCTGCCAGAGTCTTACGTAGGTCACTTTCTTCACGTCATCTTTGTTCTCAGAAAATGTTCAAATATGAACCCCCTTAATGAAGTGTAATTTAAGCAGCTGAACCTCTTTCATACTGTCCTAATACACATCTACCACCCATCTGTCCCAGGAAGTCTTAGAAATAAGACTTTCAATGTGTGAAGGGGGTGAGGGTGTAGAGACGGGGACAGTGATGAGTACAGGTGCACAGCCAACATCACAGGTAGAAACGGGAAATGATGGCCTCGCCTGACACCAGCTGCACCATATACCTCTGGGAAGGCAGCATTTCCAACAATGTAGTCCCAGCTATAAACTGGGCCTAATGAGATCCACTATCCTACATCATAAACCATTAAATTGTTATATAATTATTAGTCATTACAAGTGATTAAAAAATGGACAATTAATGACCCATTAATCCACCTTTTCAACATATATCAAGTGCCTAATGTACACATATACATGGCTTGCTTTCAAGTATAAAAAATCTTATTTTTTGAAGTATTCCCTCGCTAACACACATACACATACACACACACATGCGTGCACACACACACACTAGTTCCAATCTAATCTCTAATATAATAAAGGAGAAAAAAATAGCAACAAAAACAAATCATAAAACAGGCCACCCCGACAATGAAAATTAAGCTGATTTCAGGAAAGAATGGAAGAGGCATAACTGATATATCCTTTAACAGCACAAGGACTGTGGTGTGAGCAAAACAAAATGGTCCAAGATGATGCAGGACCCAGGAGAAGAGGCCCAGAAGACTGCTTACATTCACCGACGCTCTAGCGCGTGCACTTAGGTTGCACAAACGGGCTCATTAATACAGCTTCCCTGGTTCTGGACACTCCTGTAATTAGGACCAGACAGCTGCAGACATTTAACGTGAGATGGGGTTCTTTGCACACCAGGATTTCAGTCTCTGGCAGCAAAGCATCAAGAGCACACCGAGGCTCCCTGACTTCCCGTGCAACCTTGGTAAAAATCACACAACCTCTCCCAGCTCGGGCTCTTGGCATGGGTTAGATATGCCCAGGTGAGTCGTTACTGGGAAGGGACAAAAGACAAATGGAACGGCTTCTATAAAAGTGCTTTCCAGAATGTTAACTGCAACACAAACATAAAAAGCCAGGGGCAATGAGGTCAAAGGACTGACATAGATCTGCCTAGACCAGGAACTACTCTGCCAGATAAACACCCATCCACCAGGATGATGTACACAGCGTGTGAACAGAGGAAGCCCTAATAAGCCACAAGGCTGTGGCCACACTAGCACCTGGCATACAGAGCCCGGGAGCGCTAGCACCTGGCACACAGAGCCCTTCCAGTGCCACTGCCCAGCTTTCCCATACACCTAGAACCTACTGTCTCCCCCTCCACAATAATGCAGGTCTGTTCTAGGACAGAAGTCTCTTATGTGAGATCACCAAACTGGCCCTGGAGACCATTAAGCAGAGAAATGATAATTTGTAATTTACCTCTTTGACATGGATCTTGACCTGGTCTAACAACTATTATCAGAGTCAAAGTTCTGCATGTAGGTTTTCCTATGGTCGTATGAATACAAGCTTAAGAAGAGGTTGACGTTTTGGTGGGGAGCATGCCCTCGCACAGTGCAGATCATATATCTAATGTGATGCTCTGAACTGGGATTTAACAAGTGACTAGAAGGTTCAGAAAATGCCTGCAAGAATATTAAATTCTATATACCAGCAGTCCCCAACCTTTTTGGCACCAAGGACTGGTTTCATGGAAGACAATTTTTCTGAGGATCAGGGGTTGGGGGGCAGGCGGGGGATGGGGATGCTTTTAGGATGAAACTGTTCCACCTCAGATCATCAGGCATTACAGTCTGATAAGGAGTGCGTAACCTAGATCTCACACATGCGCAGTTCACAATAGGGCTCGTGCTCCTTGGAGAATCTAAGGCTGCCGCTGATCCGACGGGAGGAGGAGCTCAGGGAGTAATGCTCACTTGCAAGCTGCTCACCTCCTGTGCGGCCTGACTGGGGACCCCTGCTGTATACAAAACATGCTGGGATGCAAATAAACAATCCATGCATAAAACCACACTGTGGACCACTCAGATACATCTTTATCAGCTCATTCTAGGAGAGGGGGAGTGAAGGGAGAAAGGGCATCAAACTGCTTGGAGAAGAAATGAAAACAATTCTTTGTACCACTATCAGGTTGTACTCCTGATTGCATATGAAGGGGAAACCCCTCTTTCTTTAGGAATCAGGGGCCTTTAAAATCCCACATGCCACACAGCTACCGCAAAGACACCATAATTTAACAATCATAAACTATGCCCAATAAAAGTTAGGGTGCATTGGCTCAAAAATGTCAAAACAAACAAAAAAACTCTGATCCTGTCTCCCCGATTGAACAGATGCCACGACACAGGCCCCTGTGTTCCTCTATGGCACTGCCACCCACAACAGAGAAAGCTCCCAACACGCTACTCAGGAAGACGAGAAACTCAAAGCATTTGAAGACAGGCTAAAGTTTACGCTCTCCAAAACCTAACTGCAGGGAACGACAGTGCTGAATGCACCATCTCCAAGAATACACAGGCAGAGCCCTCTCTCCGCTCTCTTCCTCCCAAGGTGCACGTGTAATGCTCAAAGGGGCCCTGTCGCTACCTGTACACAGCTTGCTACCACCTTGAACATGACTTGGCCTTCTGGAGGGAGGATTTATTTTTGTCACTAAGTTATAACTATTTTAGGTGACCTTTCAGCATGTAGGCTGAAAAATCCCATCACCAACACTCCACCCTTCCTGACCTTCCAGAGACCTGACTACAGTCCCATGTCAGACATGGACTCTGTCCGGAAGAGATGCTTGCTGCCACTCAGAAAGCTGGTTCTTCATATGAAATGGGAAAAATGTCTCTTTAAAGAAGAATCGCAAGCTGGGTGCAGTGAGTCATGCCTGCAATCCCAGCACTTTGGAAGGCCGAGGCCAGAGGATCACTTGAGGCCAGGATTTCAAGACCAGCCTAGCCAACATGGCAAAAACCAGTCTCTACTAAATAGCCAAAAAGTAGCTGGGCATGATGGCGCATGCCTGTAATCCCAGCTACTCAGGAGGCAGAGGCAGGAGAACTGCTTGAACCCGGGAGGTAGAGGTTGTAGTGAGCCTAGATTGTGCCACTGCACTCCAACCTGGGTGACAGAGACCCTGCCTCGAAAAAAGGGAAGGGGAAGTGGGAAGGATCGTAGGACCAGAGAAACAATGTCTACATGGAATGGACTTTATTTTTCTGTAATCCTTCATGTTCATGTATCCAGAACCTAGGAGAACAAATGAACAGGGACTTTCGAAAAATTTAATGCCAAACACTGAAATCACCATTTTAACTTTAAAAATAGAAAAACTTGTATATAGGTTATTTCCCAGTTGCGGGAAGAAGCAAACAGAGCCACGCAGAATCTGACAGGTGCAGAGCCGCTAGCTGTGAGGCAATCTAGGAACGGGAGCCCTGTGCAGTCCCTGCAGACGGACCTGCAGCCCCCAGCTGCCAAGTCCACACATCCAGCCCACCCCGGCCCCCAGTGCCCCCCTCCCACAGGGCTCTGCTGAGAATCCAAACAGTTGGGTACCCATGGCCCACATCCGGCTCAGCTGCCCAGGTCAAGCAGAAACCATCTTGTGGAGCCAGCTCCCCCAGCCCCGCAAGCCACACAAACTCGCCCGTGAGCAGGAGAGAGAACGCTCCACCCCCCAGAAAGCAGCCTGGGCTGCCACACTTCTTCTCCACCCCTGGGCAAGACACAAGTTCATGTTTCTGCATGACTGTTTGATGTTTACCCTCCCTAGTGGACCTTAACTTCACGGAGGAAGGGACCCTGCCTACGCTTCCCAATCTGCCTCTAGCCCCTGACCAGACGCACAGTGGGTGGGAAGCTGATGCTCAGATGAATGACTGACTGGACGGATGAACCAGCTTGCTAGGCTGCTTCCCAATACCTAAAACCACTTGCTAGTAGCCATCGGGCAACTCCATGAATGAAAGAAAAGTAAACAGGACTACACAAGTGAACAAAAAGTGAATGCAATGTTTCTCCATTAATTTTTATAATGTCCTTTTGTTACAAGACACTAAGAAGTCAAATGTTGAAGAAGAAAGAATGAGGTCCCTGGCCTTTTAAATGAACCTCGGTACAGAGCCAATCAGGAACGTGGACTCCACAGGGCGATGGAAGCAGGTGGATTGTTTTTTTTTTTATTTACAAGCCAAACATTATGTAGAAATTACACACTTTTCCTTTATGTTTTCTTTCTACCATATATAGGTATAAAAAGTAAATAAACAAAGTAAGCCCTAGGGCGAAAAAGAAGCCAGAGTTATCAAGAAATGTGAATAAACTGAGTTGGCGAGCGGGCAGGGGCCCTGCTGGCTGCGTGTGTCCCCTGCAAGGCCCTCCCCAGACCTGTGGGCAGAGCTGGTGTGTTCTTGAGGCCCCAGGACCTGATCTGCTTCCATTTTAATGACAAAATGTTCCGGTGCTGCGGTTAAGTCAAGGCTCTCAGGTCCCAAGATGGGGGATCCAGTCCAGGCTGTGTCCCTTTGGGTCAAGCTATGCCATTTCTCTGAGCTTCGATTTCTTCAACTTTATATAAACCTTACAATGTTTAATTTTCCTTGAGGATTTTTACTTCGTTATTGTTAAGGATTGCTAAGCACTGAATAAAGCTCCTACTCAGCAACTACTTTTATCACTAACAATGAGAGTGTTTGTGATTTAAGTGAAAATATATATACAAATAAGAAACCACATATCATATAACTATGATATAAAATACGCAAAGTAACTCTCATTTTATTTTAAAAATGTATCTTCACATGAAAATATTTTAAGAATAAAAAAAATCGCAATAGTCACGGAAGTTGTAGCATCACAGGTATTTGCTTTTCAGATTCCATAAAATCCTACTTTTTTTTTTTTTAAGGCAGAGTCTCGCTCTGTCACCCAGGTTGGAGTGCAATTGTGCAATCTCAGCTGACTGCAACCTCCGCCTCCCAGGTTCAAGTGATTCTCCTGCCTTGGCCTCATGAGTAGCTGGGATTACAGGTGCCTGCCACCATGCCCGGCTAATTTTTTGTAATTTTAGTAGAGATGGGGTTTCACCATGTTGGCCAGGCTGGTCTCGAACTATGGACCTCAGGTGATCTGCCCTCCTCAGCTTCCCAAAGTGTTGGGATTACAGGCGTGAGCCACTGTGCCCAGCCAAAATCCGAATACATAATGAGAGTGTATTATTTCTATAACACGAAACTGGAACGGAAATCTCCTGTACCCATGAAAACGGACACTCATCACAGCATCACCTGGGGAGGTGTGACATGAGCTGTCACAGCAAAGGAAACGCTTTTTCTGAATATTTTAAACTAATATTTAGAAATATCAGTCCTTATTCTCCCCTTCCACCTCCCAACCTGAAGAAAACGAAACGCTTCCAACACAGAGGTGGCTGGCTGCCTGTCCTCTACCTTGAATGTGCTGGGTGTGGTATGGAACTCAACCCAAATTCTTATACTGAAATCCTGACCCCCAGGGGAATAAGAGGTGGGGCCTCTGCCAGGTGACTGATCACAAGGGTGGAACACCCTGTGATGGGTTAAGTGCCTTTATGGGAAGGGACAGGCGAGGGCTTGTGTTCTCTGTTCTCCACTACGCAAGCACATAGCCCACTAGGAGGATGGCCCTCGGCAGACACCGCAGACACCGCACCCACCAGCACCTGGCCCTGGACTCCTATCCTCCGTAAGTGGCAAAAGTAAAAGTCTGTTGTATAAGCCACTGGGTCTCGTTAGAGCGGCCAGAATGTACAAAGGTTGTTTGGCAGGAAGGCAGCATCATTCTGACATCCCCCAGTATTCATTAATTGACAACCCCCAGTATTAATTGACAACATTATTTTTATAAGAAGTATTCATCAATTTATGGAAAACTCATGTATGTTAACCATGATAAATATAAAAGCAAAGGAGTCACTGTGGAGACTAAACTTATCCAGACAACTGAGTCCCTGATATCCTGTATCGGGGACCGGCAAGCTCTCTGCACGGGGCCAGAGCGTAAATATTCTGGGCTTCTCAGGCCGCAAAGACCCTCATCTCTGCTGTCACAGCTGGAGACGGGCCCAAACCCGCTGCAGCCCATCGACACTAAGCATGGCTCTGCTCATGAAAAGTCTATTTACAGCCAGGCACGGTGGCTCATGCCTATAATCCTAGCACTTTGGGAGGCCAAGGTGGGCAGATTGCCTGGGCTCAGGAGTTTGAGACCAACTTGGGCAACATGGTGAAAATCCCGTCTCTACTAAAATACAAAAAATTAGCCAGGTGTGGCAGCGTGTACCTGTAATCCCAGCTACTGGGGAGGCTGAGGCACAAGATTTGCCTGAACCTGGGAGGCAGAGGTTGCAGTGAGCTGCCATCACGCCATTGCACTCCAGCCTGGGCAAAGAGCGAGACTCTGTCTCCAAAAAAAAAAGAAGAAAAGTCTATTTATGAAAACAGGCAGCTGGCCTCATGCACGGACCTGGGGACCCTTCATCTACGATGCTTTACTTCAACATTCACAGGGGCCTCGGCAGCGCAGCGGCCGACAGTGACCTTGCTCCATTAGGGTGCACCTCTCAGAAGGGCTCCAAGGGCCTCCCTGCACAGTTCTTCCAAGTCTCACTAACGTCTCACTATTGTTCACCAGCATGGCTTGAAATGAGGTGTACTCCCCACAGGACATTCTCCCGACAGAGGCGGCACGAGGTGCCCGAGATAAACGTGAATGGAGGGAAGAAGGGGCTGTGGAACCCCGGCGACTTTGTGCTGCTTCTCAGGGGAACCCTGTGCTTCTTCAGCATTGGCACTGGAAAAGGCGAGAAAAAACCTAAGCCATGAAGGACTAACTAGGACCAATGTGCTGAAAAACAGGTAACTATCTGAGAGGCAGAGATGCGTAGGAAGAGATGGCAGGCTTAGAAAGGAACCTCACTGCTCCAGGAAAGAAAATGTGAAGTTTGAGAACTGATGTCATCTTTGAAACTGAGTTGAACAGTGAATGTACAGAATCCCTACAATTTCATCTGAAGACTAATTTAAACATGTAATAGAAAATTGCCCCACTTGGAAGAAGTCCCGGGAGCAGTCTGCAGCCACTGCTTTCACCGTGGGTCTTCAGGGTCAGAGCGCGGCGAGTCCTCCATCACCTCGAAGCGGCTCTAGCACTCTCCGGAGAGCCCGAGCGTGGTTGCCCTGCTCTGCCCAACAACCCCTGGGCACCAGAGCAGGGGGACAGGTGGCTCTGCCCCCATGGATTTAAACCAGAAGGGGAGAGGACCCTACAAGTGACTTCCGCCACTCCCACCAGCAAGGGGACCCTCTGCCAGAACCATGCCTCTCCCAAGCTTCCAACTTGAAAAGACTGGCTTTAGCAGTATCAGTCCTTATTTACCCCAGACCCTCCTATCCCCAGGGTGATGCCACCTCTCCCGCCCACCCCACGCATCTGCACAGGCTCCTCTCTCATAGATGACGTCTGGCGCTACGATCATCCACGAGTGTGTGACCCCCTTGCAGAACCTCACGCTCTTCTAAGAGAATTTTCTGTCTGATTTGTGGCCGTTCCTGAAGGTACGTGATCAATAATGAATAAAATAACCTAAAAACAATTCCAAAAGGCTGGTCTTCACCCTCTGCTGTGAGTGGTATCGGGTCATTTTATTATTTTTTTGGTGGGGGTAGGTCCAAACTTGACACACTCTCTCCTTTCAGTTCTCTCCTCAAAGCCTAATATCAAATATTTAAACTGCTTTAAAGGACGGACTGGATTAAGAATGGGCAATTACAACAAAGAAATGGCTCACAAACAAGTTTTACAGAGCACATGGATGAATAACAGCTCAAGAAATGTTCTATCCTGTACACAAAAAGGCCCCATAAGTGACACACAGACCCAACACCAGGCTGTTCTCAAGCCATGCCTTGTTGTCTCTTCTGAACACAGCACTATTCATATGAAACATACCTGAGAATTGCCTCTGGAATGGACTGCTCTCAATACTAATGCCCACCCATCAATGACGTATTTCCGCCACCCACGTGCACAAGTGCAGGCAGGACTGATTTATTGAAGTGCCTCCCGTATCATGAACTGAAAGTGAACTCCCAGCCATGCGCATTTACCGTCCTGGAAGACCCTCTCCACGTTCAGCCCATATGTAGCACACGTCTCGTAGTACGTGCACCGTTTCAGGTCGTTGGAGAGCTTCCTCGCCCTGGCGTCATCGATGACCCTCGGGTTAGTAGAACTTATGGCATCTGGAACAGAAGACCAAAAAGTAATGGCACGGTGACAATGACAGCTCTAACTACTTCCCACATTCCCCACAGCATGGAAAACCGGTACCTTACTCAGCAGAAATGTAATTAGTTTATGAATCTGGAATTGTAGAGCATAGTTTGCCTCCCAAATAACAGACTCAAACACCAGAGAAAGTTACTCATTCGTAGAAATTTGTTTTACAGGAGAGCTTCTGAAACTGAAATTTTAAAATGTTCAGAAAGAAGGAACAAGACTTTAATATGGGTCTAGAGGACACACACTTTAGGAAGGAGGAAAAATCACACACACAGTCCTATGTGCAGGCCCGCTTCTGTGCACCACGCAGGTGGCTAAGCACACTCCCTACACTGGCATTATTCTTCCAGGTTTGGTCACTTGTCCAATGACCCATTTAATGAATGCTCACCCAGCCCCCATTTGGGGTCTGTTCCTGTTCTATGCACAGGGATAACCCAGTGAATTGTTGAAACAGACACAATCTGCACTCTCATGAAACAGACATTCTTGTTGGCCAGAGAGGCAAGCAGAAAAGAAAGACGAGTGTGATGAATGCTTCTGAATGTAAGATGGCCACACTGTAAGTGATACTGGGAAGGAGGTCAGGAGGCTTGAGTGACTCTGGGTTTTAGAGCAGGGGGTCAGGGAACCCTCACCTGCAGCAGGTGGGGCGCAGCAGGCACTGCCTGGGGCAGAGCGCCTGAGGCAGAGGCCGGCAGAGCAGCTGGTGTATATGAGGGAGATGCAGGGGTGAGGCCTAGAGGGGTGGGAGAGAGGGGTGGGAGGGAGGTGTGTGGAGAGGGGAGCAGAGAGTCCCCTGAGTTTCTGATGGACCCCCTCAGGGTCACAGGTGACCTGGATCCCCCCAATCTAAGTCATGTGTGTACACGGGGGCGTTTGAGCAGCTGCACAGGGATGTCGGCACCAGTTTCCTAAAAAAGAAACTGAGCCTTTTTTTTTTTTTAAAGCTCAGCTGCCAGGATTCCCCACCCCCAGCCCCGCCCATTCATTCCGTTACTATTGAGTTACAGTGGCACGTGGAACAGAGAAATGAGGAGCTGGAATGTGAACAGCCACAGGGCTTAGGGGGGAGAGAGGACTTTTCGCAGGTGGTTTTTTTTTCTTTTTTTTTTTTATGAGATGGAGTCTCACTGTGTTGCCCAGGCTGGAGTACAGTGGCGTGATCTGGCTCACTGCAACCTCTGCCTCCTGGTTTCAAATGATTCTCCTGCCTCAGACTCCCAAGTAGCTGGGATTACAGGTACTCACCACCATGCCCAGCTAATTTTTTGTATTTTCAATCGACATGGGGTTTCACCATGTTGGCTAGGCTGGTCTCAACTCCTGGCCTCAAGTGATCCACCCACCTGGGCCTTCCAAAGTGCTGGGATTACAGGCGTGAGCCACTGCACTCAGCCTTCAGAGACAGTTTCCTGAATCTTTTTCATAGGGCTTGAAGGCTGTTATGCCAAAGAAAACAATAAACAACTCTTTAAACAAAAATCCACCAACAGGATTTCTCCACCAGTCAAAGAAATAGCAGCAAAGTTATACAACAGAGCAACCACCTTTGACATTTTATTTTTGTGGAGAAAGGCGTTTGGCAACTTCAGTTTCTGAAGTATATTTAAAAAGTGATGTCCTGAAGAATTTATTCAGTTTTTCCTTTTCCCTTTTCTCAGTTATTTTCTTAGCCCTATGAAACAGGTTTGGGCTGACGTTTCCCCGTTACCGGAAGGCAAGTGAACTCTGCAGTTAAGGGTTTCTTCTCTGACAATCACTGCTACAGCCTCCATAGGCTGCACCCCCGTTCCAGGGATACGGTCAAAGGGCACCTCGTCCTGCCTTCTTGTCTTGCTGATGAGTAAATCTGACTTGCATTTCACAACATTTAAGAAAAGAAAGTTGTTTTTTTTTTTTTTACGTATACACAATTCTTTTTAATTGTAAAAAGAAGTTAGGAGTCCATGATGTTTCAATGCTCTAGGATAATTTTGGAAACACAGGCCACGCAGCCTCCAACCACCCGCTTCCATGAGACCCTGACCTGCAGCCCAGCAATCCCGCAGCCCCTCCGTCCTCAGCGGCATGCTCACTCGGTTTCTGTCAAATTTCGGCTTCAAAAGTGCACCATGGGAATCTCTGCCACTGCACCGAAACGGGCTTCTGCACTCGCATTTCGGTTCTATACCTGTCTCATTTTCATTCCACTTTTAACTCCGTAGCTTTTTACAGATCGTGCTTCTCCCTCAAATCAATTTAATTTGCAAGCCTTTAAAACAGAACTTGTTTAACAAACATTAAATGATTACCTCATTCATTCCCATCTTGCCCAATTATGAACATTCATGCAGTCCTTGGTTACCGCCCAGAAAGAGCTCCTGCTGGCAGAGCTGCCCCTCCCACCAGCGGGCGGAGGCCTCACCCCAGCCCAGGCATCCTTTGGCAATGAACCTAATTCCTCTTCCGTTCTTTCCCATCCCATATGCTCTGACCTCTAACGCTGCCTACCCCAAACCAGCAGGAAGGGAAATGCCAGGTGCCTTCCTGGACAACCTGATCCCTCTTTTGTCTCTGGCAACCCAGGAAGCCAAACCCCTGCAAGAGCAGCTGAGCACGGGCTTCAGGGAGAGCACGTCTGCATGCAGGAAGCAAGCGTCGCGGCAGGGACCCTCAGAGCCCACGTGCATGCCAGCTTCCTGCCATCGGGCTTTCTAGGGTGCTCCTTGAAGTCTAGGGAAGGACCAAGAGAATCCCACAGGTGAGGAATACAGCCCTGATTGGAACTTTTCGTTCTGGTTCATCTGGGGGTGGCCCAGCTAAGAGGAGTCCTGCAGGGAAGACATGGGGCCGGCTTACCTGTTCACCCCGGGAGGGTGTGGGGCCGGCTTACCTGCTCACCCTGGGAGGGTATGGGGCCGGCTTACCTGCTCACTCCGGGAGGGTGTGGGGCCGGCTTACCTGCTCACCCCGGAGGGTGTGGGGCCGGGTTACCTGCTCACCCCGGAGGGTGTGGGGCCGGGTTACCTGCTCACCCCGGAGGGTGTGGGGCCGGCTTACCTCCCCACCCCGGAGGCCACCCTCGCACATGCAGACACTCCCCTGCGGCCTTCCTGGGCATCTTTCCATATCCGGTCAACAGATGTTCATGGATTTCATGGGAATGAATGGGGGTACTCTCTTTTACTCAAGGACTTCAACTTCATCAGAGTTTCTCGAGAACCTAAGCAGCCACCACGGCAGGAGGCTCGATGTGCCCCTGGGCTCAGGCAGGAGACTCAGAGGGATACGCTGCCTCCAGGGGCAGGGACAGTGGGGGGTGGGGTTCAGGATCCCAGGCAGGACCCCTGGAACACTGGTCACATATTGAAATATGAGGAACAAAAGCAGCCACCATTAGACGCCTATCCCATACCCACAGATGCACTGAGTGTCTTCGGGGAATTCCTACTGAACCCCACCAGAGCCCCAGGGGTCAAGGTCACCCAGCCAGCAGCCAGTCACACGCAGGTGTGTGTGGTCCCAACTCCTGGGATCTCAGACACTCCCTTCCTACTGACGGAACATGGATGTGTACTCAGAACTCAGAGAACAGACCCTGATCGCAGAGGATCTTTCCAGGCTGGGAACTTCACTGCCACTTTTCACAGTGAGTCTAAGCAAAAGCCAATTCTGAGTCCTAAAATCAAACCTCCTGAGCATCAGCAGCCTGTGAATGGTGTCTGCACACACGGCCCCCAAGGACTCTGCTCAGAAATGCCACAGTCGGGCCTGCGGGAAGGGGAGCTTATTCGGAATTTCTCTATTCGACTTCAAGGCAGCTTTAAGCAGAATCTGCTGTGGATGAGCATCCACTTTAAAACACGATTAGGCATTTTCAAGATGCCACCTCAAATACGGCAATTCTGCATTCTCACAAGAAGAACCAAGGACTTTTTGGTGGTGCGGCCTTGTCTCCTGGTGAACACTAGAGGGCGCATTAGGCCTAAGAATCCTTTCTCCCTTCTGTATCAGGATAAACAGCTCTGGCTCTGAAGGTTTCAGGAGGGAGAGTGACCAGTGGCCACTCCACGTATGCTTTAAAAAAAAAAAAAAAAAAAAAGGTGGGGGGAGGTGCTCTCCAGGAAGCCCAACTCTAACATCTCCCATCTAGCACACTGAGAAGATGCTTTTAGTTTGTTTTTTTTTTTTTCCTTGTGATGGAGTCTCCCTCTGTCTACTAGGCTGGAGTGCAGTGGCACGATCTTGGCTCACTGCAACCTCCACCTCCCCAAATTCAAAAGATTCTCCTGCCTCAGCCTCCCAAGTAGCTGGGATTACAGGCACCTGCCATCATGCCCGGCTTTTTATTTTATTGAGACAGAATCTCCCTCTGTCACCCAGGCTGGAGTGCAGTGGAGCGATCTCAGCTCACTGCAACCTCTGCTTCCTGGGTTCAAGTGATTCTCCTGCCTCAGCCTCCTGAGTAGCTGGTATTACAGGCATGCGCCACCATGCTTGGCTAACTTTTCTATTTTTAGTAGAGACAGGGTTTCACCATGTTGGCCAGGCTGGTCAACTCCTGACTTCAAGTGATCCACCTGCCTGGGCCTCCCAAAGTGCTGGGATTACAGGCATAAGCCACACACCTGGCTGGAAAATGCTTTTAGTTTATGCCACACTATTTTTCTGGGCTTTTGTAGGTTCCTGATCAAGCAGCCAGTCATCTGCCTGGGCAACCTCCTACTTAGACCACACCTAAGTGCAGTACATACAGCTGACGTCCTAAAGAGAAACGTCTCACATCAGAGCATGGATGGGCACGTCAGAGAGGCTAATTTTAAAAGAATTCGCAAAACAGTCTATTAACAGCCACAACAAAAATGAAGGGATATACAATTTTTCCTGATAGGATTATTCGTATGTTACCCATATTTCTGACAAAGCAGTTTTAAAGCTAACCTCCATCTGACTTTTATAAACATCCTATGTGACATCTTAGACCCTAGTGGCAGACCCAGCACAACCATGGGTCTGTGATCAAGAGCGAGGACGTTGTGTCTCAGGCCATGTGACAGCCACTCCACTAAGAGACCAAGTTCCAAGTGACCCTGAGAGAAAACAAGAAATGTGCCCAGTTGGATTCTCTGCTGTCTGAGGGGCCTGCCAGATTAAAAATAAGATACAGATCGTAAGATGGTGACAAACAGAATTTAATAAACAGAACTGCTCTATGTTCAAAATCAGCTCTATTTTCAAGGTGCACTGAAAGATAAGCTTTAATAGATTGTTTATGAATCATTTTATAGAACAGAGAATTAAAATATAGCAGAAAAAATATATATGTATTTGACTATATATGTTTATATACAAAACATATACACACACACACATATATGTATTTTTTTTCCAGAAAACAAGGGAAAATAGATTTTATTTTTCCTAAAGCACCTGGGATATGTGTGTGTGTGTTGTTTTCAGGTTGTTAAATGAGTAGTTTCACCACAGAATCAAATCAGGAAATGTGATAATTTCAGTTCCATAATTTTTCCCAAAAAAGTGAGCGTTCAGTAGGCAATTTTTCCTTCTTTAAAGCATTTTTTAAACTCCCCCATACTGAAAATATGTAACGGCTAGAATCCTTTCAAAACAATCTGCACACGAACATCACTCACCCTGGGTTCCCACCAGAACCAGAGGAATCTCGCTCGTGTTCCGATAGTTGGCCATTCGACTGTAGTAGTGGTAAACGGTCTGGAAACTTATTTCATCCTCCAAGCTGAAGACAAATATAACAGCGTCCACCCACATGGCAAACTAGGGAGAGAAGAAGGGGAGGAGAGCAGGAGCTGAGTGAGAAGGCTTGATTAAGAACGGAGATGTCTGCATGGCAGCAGGCAACAGGGGACGGCAGGAATCCCCTTGGTCGCACGCTGGGTGCTTGACTTTTGACTGTCACTTTTACACACTGTCATGGCACCACGTCCTCCTCCTGAGCACACCGTGCCTGGTGTTCCCCTTGGGAATGGGCTCTTCATCCTGTTCCCACTCAAGCCACTCTGTCTTCAGAGGACACAAACCACACAGTCTCCCCGCGGTCCTCATGCTCCTGGCCTGTCCACCCACTGCCCCGACCTGCCAAGGCGGCCCCGCAGACAGAGAGCCAGCCCCACCTCCTGCCAGAGCCCCTCAAACCCTAGGGCTTTCCACTGTACTCTCAACCTCTTAAGGAAGCCTTGCTGGACCCCTCATACCTGCTCAGAACCCCCCCACCCCTCAGTCCTTCCCACTCGCTACTGCAGCGGCTGGCCTACTCTGTTGAAGGGTAAAGATTCAACCCAGGCTCATCCTTGGCTGAACTCCTGCTGCACCCCTGCGAAGAAATGACTACTTATTTTCAGGGAAATTAACAAAACTTAGGGAAGAAAACTTCACAATAGCCTGACTCTTGCCATTTTGTCCTTGCTTTGCCGTATTCATTTTATTCTTGTCTTGCCAGTTGAACCTACATCACATCCTCTTTCTCACAAATACCCACACAGTCAGGCATATACTAGTACCTCATTTAGTACCAATAACCATCTTGGAAAACTGGAGCTGAGTGAGTGGAGGCTCCCTGCAGGGCAGCGACTTCCCACACTCACTGCAACCGGCTCAGCAAATCTGACATCAGGTCTATCTGGCAACAAAGATCCTTCTCTTTCCAAGTGCAAATTTGAAAAACAAAACCGAAATCCATCCTGTCTGCTTTCTCTAAAAGAAGCTGTAGTTTCTAGACAGGTTTTTATGGCCAAGGTTGTCACCTCTAATACATTTGGGGAAAATTTTTAATGGGTTAAACTCTGACTTCTGCATGTAAGTGAAAAGTGTATTCAGTCATATGTAAAACATGTACATGATAAAATGTAACCCAAAGTTCTAATGATAAATACAAAATGAAATGAGAATGAGGACTTGAAAACAAAGAAGGCCGCGAGAGGCCTGGGAAGATGGTGATGGCAACTTCCACAGAGCGTGCCAGGACCAAGGCTGACAGAAGGCATCTCCTTTTCCTCTTCTTTGCCTTGAGGAAGGCTCTTCCTGTCTCTTCCAAGAAAGCGGGAGGAGTAGACTCCCCCTGCACCCACGAAGAGTGCTGGCTGACCCAGAACCAGACCTCAGTTTCCGAGCCGGGAGCTGAAGCCCATCTGAGCGTCCACCCAGGAAACGTGAACCGTGGCTCTCATCTCCCAAGGGTGCATTCTGACTTCCCCAGCTCCTTGTGTGGGGGGCACCCAACAAATAACCCCCCACTCTAACATGTTCACCATCAGAAAACTGAAACTATGCTTTGGGGTTTGCTTTTTAAGACAAAGTCTCACTCTGTCGCCCAGGCTGGAGTGCAGTGGTGAGATCTCGGCTCACTGCAACCGCCTCCTTCTGGGTTTAAGTGATTCTGCTGCCTCAACCTCCCAAGCAGCTGGGATTACAGGCACGTGCCACCACACCTGGCTAATTTTTGTATTTTTAGTAGAAATGGTGTTTCACCATGTCAGCCAGGCTGGTCTTGAACTCCTGACCTCAGGTGATCCGCCTGCCTCAGCTTCCCAAAGTGCTGGGATTACAGGTGTGAGCCACTGCACCTAGCCTCTTCTGTAGATTTTTCTCTATATTTAAGCTTTTGTGCTTCATATACTGCTAAGACTTGCTTTTTAATTGTGGAGAAAAAAAGCTTGTTTCCAGTCACTCAAAACATTTATGTGCTGGGGAAAACGGAAAATCAACTCAGGTGATTCTAAATGTTACCTACTTCTTTCTCCTATCACCAGCCACAGGAGGGACCTTGCCTCCAAGAGTTCCTTTGTAGCAGAACAAACACGGTCCTATACATTCAGTGGGACTAAGAAAGTGCTGACTTTTATCAGCATCTGACTGATAGGATCCTATCAGACCTCTAACTTTGCCCTGCTGTACTATAAACTACCAGATGGTCACTGAACGTGGGCTCAAACTGCTTTGTAACTGTTTTCACTTTTAACACGTCTTCAAGGTGTTTCCTTGTTATGATCGAGTACATGGTATTGTTAATGCTAAGAAACAAAATTTTACACACTTTAACATCCTTGAAATCAGAATGCACCTAATTATTGCGGCTGTTTCATAAGTTTAACTGGCAGCATTCTTCTTTTGAATATTGGTGTTTCAGAGTCAGTGCAACATGGCAAATCTGTGGCATCTTCTGTATAACTGCACAGCCCTCCAACCTGTGGAGCACTAGACCTGAGGCCTAAGAAGTCCTGTATTCAGTATCTTTCACTTTCTCCATCTTACAATCCTATTGCTGCACGTTCACAAAAAGGGAAGTCCAGGAAATAACGCCAAGAAAATGTCTGACGTTCTGTTTGCATTCGAGGTCACTAGCCATTACCAGCTCTTGGCTCCTTTAAAGTGTTTAACTGGGCTGGGCGCGGTGGCTCACGCCTGTAATCCCAGCACTTTGGGAGGCGGAGACGGGTGGATCACAAGGTCAGGAGATCGAGACCATCCTGGCTAACATGGTGAAACTCCGTCTCTACTAAAAATACAAAAAATTAGCCAGGCGTGGTGGCAGGCGCCTGTAGTCCCAGCTACTCAGGAGGCTGAGGCAGGAGAATGGCCTGAACCTGGGAGGTGGAGCTTGCGGTGAGCCGAGATCGCGCCACTGCACTCCAGCCTGGGCAACAGAGCAAGACTGTCTCAAAAAAGAAAAAAAAAATAACAATAATAATAATAATAAAGTGTTTAACTGGTAAATTATGCTGTACGTAAAACAAAGCGGGTTAAATAAACCAAAAAAAGAGATCTTCCACACTCATGTTTTGTTATTTCCAGAATGTCCATCTTTCCAGGAACTTCCAAAGAAACCATAATATGCTTCATACCGGCTTTCGGTGGAGACTGCCTTGCTTGGGCCAAGGCCAGGGCGGCACAGAGGGGCCAACGCCTGTAGTTACCAGAGACAGAGAGAAGACGGGACTCCCAATTCCACCCAGCAAGCTCTCTAACTCTCATTGCTCTAGAGATCAAACCACTCAAAGGAAAAGGCCAAAAAACAAACCAAACGACAGAAATTTCCAGATGTCATTTCAACTGGGTTCCCCAACCAGGGCAGAGTGAGTGTTTCCTGCCTTTTTAAAAACACAGAAAGTGAAAAGCCACCACATAAACCCAACTTCCCTGCAGGATTTAATCTGGAAAAAACAAAAAAAGAATTAGCTTCTTAGAGATGAGAAAAAATGCAGTGAGAGGAAACATTTTTTACGGGGTTTCCACTTTTTTGGAAAGCACGTCACCGATTTCTAGAAGCACTTCTTGAATCAAACCTTAGAAAACAAAGGGAAAAAAAGCAGGCTTGGGGCGTGCACGTATACTCACCTGCGCCTCCGGGGGGCCCCCTTCATCTCTGATCAGCAGTAGATAGCTCTGTCCATCAACGACAATCTCTTTCTTGAACCTGCCACCTGCCACACACACAAAACATCTTGTTACACAAGAACAACAGAGAGTGAGGAGGGCAGACAGACGTGGGCTTCGCTTGTGGAAAAATACACCCTAGGCTGTTGCCCTGGAGGCAACTGAGTATTTAGGATGTTGCCAGCAAATGCTGAATTTTAACAGAGTCGAACTCAGATTTAAATGTTTGTCTTTAAGAACCCGTGTGCGTTTCCAGTTAGAAGGCACAGCCTCCTTCGCAATGCCAGACACTCATGGCCAAGAAGCGTGGACTTTTCATGTGGGCTTTCTATATAAATTCAGGAATTCTCACTCACTGGGAAACAGAGAACACCAAAATTGTCATTCTCTTGTTGGGTTCACAAAACTGAAACAAATTTTTCATGCTTAACAGGTGCCTGATCTGTAACCTCTTGGTAAATTACAGGGCCGAGAACCTGTATTCTCCTCAAGAGAAACCCAGTTCTTGAAAGGGAGACATAGAACATCATGAGAATGGTGTTTCCAGAGTCACAGGTCACAATTAGGGGAGGGACGCTTCACTACTACACACGGGTTAGACAGAAACTACTGGATGGGACCTCCGCACAGGAGGAGACAGCAGAGCAGCGGCTGACAGGAGGCGTTAGAGACCACGCGGGGTTAGCAGGAGACCACCAGGACCCTGCAGGAAAAGAGGTGACCACGAGGAGGGGTGCGGGCATGAGGGGCCCGGTGCTACCCTGGACGTCCCAGCCCCTGAGGCTCTCAGGAGGGGATGGTACAAGGTTGCTGCAGTGCCCAGCCCTGCCCGCTAGGCCAGCCCTGCTCCTGCTCGGCAGCGGGAAGGATTCCACCCTGGCTCCTCTGCCTTCTCCAATGACAGATGCCCCCCTCCAGATCCTGGGTTCTGAGACCACGCTAGGGAACCCTCACGGGGATTCGGAACTCTTGTTTTAGAGAGGGAAGGCACGCATTGGTTCCTAGCTCTCATCTCCCGCCCCTCTGTGCAGATGCTGTCCAGAAACCCTGTCTAAACCCCAAATCGCTGGACCCAGAGGACAATGCTGCCAGAGCCCACAGGCTGCCTGCCAGCTCCTCTGCCACCCAGAGCCACAATTTGATTCCCTCCCCTGCGACGGGAACCTTCCCTCCTAGAATTTTGGGTCTGAACCACGTCAGTGCCCGAGAAGCAAAAAATCGGAGTCCCCATCCCATCCTGAAAGTGTCCGAGGCCCTCCAGACGGGCACCTACCCTCTGAGGCCACAGAGGGCTGACTGGGGTGCTGGGGCGCTGGCTCGTTCCCGCGAGCTCCTGCGCGCTCGTGTGCTCACACTCAACACCTACGCCACCATCACAGGCAGCCGCATTTGCTAAAGCAAATAAATCTGCTGTTCAGTTCACTCAATAACACAACAATGAAGAAAACCTTTTGATGTTAAAGCAGATAAACTCTCATTTTGCTGTCCCCCCAATCACTGAAACAAGACAGTAGGGCCCACTGGAAATGGTCAGGCTGAGGCCCGCTAGCAGGGGACACATCCAGGCCAGTCACGACGCTGGGTCCAGACAGGGTGAGCCCCAGCCGTACGAAGGTCCCAAAGACTCAGGGTCCCTGAATCGCGAGTCCTCACAGGCAAAAAAGAAATGCTTTTCTAGCAGAGCTGTTGTCATCATGACACAAGCTGGGAAACATCTGACACGGCTGGACGTCCCCACATATGTGACGCTACTGCAGACGGTCGCCCCTAGACCCGGATACTGGCCTAGCTCTGCCTGAATCCTGGCTCTGCCACACACAGCTGTGTAGCCTTGCCCCACCTCGCCCCACCTCAGTGTCCCCAGATGTAAAGGGGATGACGTCCTAGCAGGCGAGGAGTAACAAGTTGACACAAAGAACCCTGACAGTACCCAGCCAGGTCTTATTCGAAATTTCTGCCAAGGTTCTTTTAACCTGCTTTAATAAAAGTCGTATTTAACATTGAATAAGCCTGCTTACGACAGAAAAGTCTGCAACAGTGATAGTAGTAGTATTTCCCTTTTAAAAAAAATTTAAAAAGAGATCCTGGAAACCTGCTGTATCTTGGTGACATGAATTGAATTTGACCGTTTTAAGAAAAATAACATTTAAGGCTGGGTGCAGTGGCTCACACCTGTAATCCCAACACTTTGGGAGGCCGAGGCAGGTGGATCACCTGAGGTCAGGAGTTCGAGACCAGCCTGACCAACATGGTGAAACCCTGTCTCTACTAAAAATACAAAAATTAGCCAGGTGTGGTAGTGGGGCCCTGTAATCCCAGCTACTCGGGAGGCTGAGACAGGAGAATTGCTTGAACCTGGGAGGTGGAGGTTGCAGGGAGCCGAGATCGTGCCACTGCACTCCAGCCTG
The DNA here is from genome assembly GCF_028885625.2 of Pongo pygmaeus. Lineage (NCBI taxonomy): Eukaryota > Metazoa > Chordata > Mammalia > Primates > Hominidae > Pongo > Pongo pygmaeus. The sequence goes on along the minus strand of NC_072384.2, from coordinate 136,345,073 downwards.
GGTGACAGAGCAAGACTGTGTCTCAAAAAAAAAAAAAAAAAAGAAAGAAAGAAAGAAAAATAACATTTGAAAAGGAAATCTGTTACTCTTTATTTGGACAAAAATCTTCTCCTTCATACCCTGTTCTGTGCATGGCCCCAGGCACCAGCCCACCAGGTTCAAATCCCTGCTGCGCCCTCCCTCGCTGAGTGACCTCCGGCAAGTAACTCAACTGCTCGATGCCTCAGTTTCCTCACCTGTGAAATGGGGGTAAACAGAGCCTTCCTTAATGAGTTAATGCGTGAAAAGCTCTTAGAACCCTGCTTGGGACAGAGAGGAGCTCAGCGAACAGGGATCCTCACCATCCCTGCCCCATTTATCTCACCCCCAAGTGTTCTTAATCTCCCTCTGCTCTCCTTCCCTACCCCTCACATTCATTGAAATCATCTACACTCCTTTGTTAGGTTTCTGCACAAGTTTCCCGCCTGCCCGCGCTCACTCCTGGCCTCGGTCCCTCCTTCCCCTAACATATATCACAGCCAGAGGGACCTCGCCGCCACACCGTCCCGACCCTGTGTCCTGAGCCCCACATGTGCTCCTCTGTGTCCTCCGGATGCTGAGTGCCCTACAGGGCCCCGGCTCCAGCCCTGCCCTCTGATGGTTGCCCCAGATACAAGGGTACGTGGAAGCCCTCCCTGCTTGATGAACCCTAGGGTTCAACTTTGATGAGGCTTCGTCTTGTTGAAGCATGCTGGCCCCAGGTCCCATTCCTCAATCACTAAGACTGTGTCACCTCCAGAGCAAGAAGGGAGGAGTGGAGCCTGTCCCAGGGGCCCTGCAACGCCGGTGTCCCTCGGCTGCCTACCTCTCTGGGAGTGGGAACTTGGGGAGCTTCACCACCCAGCTCTCATGGAATGACCATGACACCTTGGCAGATGACCCTCCCTGTTGCATGTCAGGTGAGCACACACAGGACGGATTTCACGTCCATCCTCTCCTTTGCTTCCTCTAACATGTTTTTGCAGAGTCACGTTCACAAGTGAAGCTTCCAGGTGGCTGAATCACAATATTCAAGTTACGAAAAGTTCCCTAGGAGGGCACTGAACCGTCTCATTTCTGCTCTCCTGAAGTCTCTGGCTTTGTGACCTCAAGCAAAGGACTCCAGGCCCAACTTTCACTGCCTCTAAAAGGAGCAGTGATTCCTTCTCCCATCAGCAAGGTCTCTTTGAATCCTAAAGTCAGTTTACATTCCCCCCGCAGATACAGAGTATAATTAACAGTTCTTTTCAGCATTTTACAATTTCAAACACTAGATACTGGTAATTGATTTGCATGATTTTTTTTCATATTACACTTAAATCAGAAAGCAAAAATTAAATACTGCTAAGTATTTGCCACGAACCCAAAGGTGAATAATAAGATAAAATTTAGCCAGGTGCTCCAGCAGCCAGGTTGTAAGAAAGCAAGAATGTCTTTACTGGGGAAATTTTCAAAAGGTCCTACAGGGCACTACTGATAGGAGCAGGCTCAGCTCAATAGGACCACTGGGCCTTGAGAAGTCTGGGCTGGCAGGTAGGTAACACTTTAAAATTCCTTTTCTACACTTGAACCACTTTAACCATGGAAGGAGAGCCTTACGATGACAGCATGGTTGGCAACAAGCTGGTGTTCCGCAGGCACCACCACTTGCATCATTTGAAATTCAACCCACCATTTCATCAGATCTCATCCCAGTCATTAGATTTTTCATTGTTTTTGTGTTTTGTTTTTTGAGACACAGTCTCACTCTGTTGCCTAGGCTGGAGTGCGGTGGCACGGACATGGCTCACTGCAGCCTTGACTGCCTGGGCTCAAGAGATCCTCCCACCTCAGCCTCCCTGAGTAGCTGGGACCACGGACATGCGCCGCCACACCTAGATAGATGAGATGGGGCCTCATTATGTTGCCCAGGCTGGTCTTGAACTCCTGGGCTCAAGCGGTCCACCTGCCTCAGCCTCCCAAAGGGAGATCTTTTTTTCCACCAAAATTTTAGAGGATACCATCAAATTCTACATCCAGTTTCAAGCTGAATGTAGCTTTTTAAATGCCTATTTTGTCCCCATTTCCATGTATTTTCCTGCAGGTCTCTTTCGCCCACTTGTATCCTCCCTGCACCTGATGCACAGCTTGGCCCATGGCCCATGTGACAGACCTGCCATGAGTGATGTGCAACCTTCTCTGCTGCCAATTATGATGACGTAACATTAAATGACATCAGCATAACTTCATTCTCAAAAATGGTTTTCAGTTTCCCCAAACCTGATGTCCCTGTCAGACAGACATCTGGCCCAGGCACACCTGTGAACAGGTGCTAGGCGAGCTCCGCGGGCAGGGGCCAGTGCCTACCCTGGAACCGTAGCACCTCCGAACGGCGGGCACCCCCAGGCTGAGGAACCAGACAGATCAGCCGTGGCTCCCTGACCCTAAGGTGGAACCAGGTCACTGGGCAGCTGTGACAGCATCTCAGTGAGAGGGGAAAACAGAGTCCCAGTCTCACTGAAATCTGTGCTTCCCCAGGACACAAGGATGTCACCGGAGGTAAAGAGCATCACATGGAATCCTCAGCCTAGAGCAGAGGGAGGTGAGAACAGAACCCACATCCTTTCTGGGCTTGGCTTTCTGCACCGAGTTTAAAGCAGAATGGAGTGCTCTCACCTCGTCTGAGCTACTTGGGGATACAGCGGTACCATCTTCTTGTCTGAACTCAACTTCAAGTGCAATGTGCAATGTATTAGGTTTCTGGTTCACCCCAAGGCAAGTGTTTGGGGTTCCCAGAACACGTGGAAACTGCGCTGGGTACCTTAGTTTGCCCTTGAGCTTGTATTCGTAAGCGAGTCGAGGTCTTAATTTCTCCCTAAATCCCACACTGCAGAGAGAAAAGTATATGGAAGGTGGAACTGAGTTATTTCCACCAAGATGCTGAAGTGGATGCATTCACTGCGAATGAACCGGGAAGAAAAGGATACAGCTGCACTCTTTTGTTTTTTAAATACCTTTTTCTAAGTCCTCATAGCCTTTCATGATTACTATTCTGAATCCTGTCTTACAATGTGAGAGCCAGTTTTAAATTTGGGGTGCTGGGGGAAGCAAAACAACTGGGTTCCTTCAAGTTTCTGCACTCACGCGAGGTGGAGCTACGCAGAGCCTCTTCAACACAAGTGCAGTCTACACAGAGAGAAGTCGGAGAGGGAGATCATCTATGCTGTCATTTCTGCTTTAAGAAAAAAAAAAAAAGAGAAAACTGAATTTTCCCATTCCAAAAAAAAGGGCCCTTTTGGGAGTCAACATTGCAACAGATGTTTGGCGTTTCTGTCATTTTGGCTAATTGAACTGAAAGCTATCAACGTATCATTAACAGTCCTCCAAGCGACAGCTATGGCAACGACAGTGTGTCTTCCAACGCTGTCGTCTACAAAGCACTTGTTTTCCCACATCATCTCCGTTAGCCCTCACCCCATCTCATGATGCAAACATCACTGGCAACACCCAAATCCACTCAGGTGGAAAAGGAGTTCAGACACACAGCAAGAGCTCCATAGCCACCACACAGCAGGACCAAGACTCAAATCCAGACGCTCTGTTTCTTACCCCTCCTCTCTTCCATGTGAACTTCTGCTAAGACAAGCCCTACAGAAACAAAGCCGGCAGCCTCCGTGTTTGCTGCGTTTTGCAGCACCCACAGGGCCAACATCAAACAGGCAGAGAGGCGGGACTATCTTATCCTCACTCCACTCACACTCGGGAAGGGTGGCCTCTGTCTTTAGCTCCAATAATCATCACTGCTTAGGAAACTAAAAAGACAGACATCTGTCTGTAACTTGCATTTTTTACTGTTGATTTTTATCTTTTTAAAGTGTTTTTAATTTTTATTGTTCTCTTTATTTTTTTTTCATGCCTGAGCTAAGGATGAAAATGACTCTTGACTTCAAAGCTGCATGTGTGGAGCCCACTGTTTCCCTTTGCCATTAGAGAGGGGAGGGACCTCATGGCAGTGTCTGATCAAGATGCAGTGGAGCTACCCTGGTTCTTTCAGCAGATGCAAGCTGGCCACACCTCGTCAACTGCCCAGCGCTATGGGGTTCAGACTGGAAGGGAGAAAAACAGGAGGAGCATGGCTGGCAGGTCCTGGGTCCCCTTCGGCCACGTGTTTGGGATTCTCTTCCAGGAAAACATTTTCAAAATTCATCTACAATATTCTTTGTTACTGAGTGCCATGATGACATCGGGAGAAAATCTGCAAACAGTATTATTCCCTAATTATTTTTAACAAGTGGGATGAGATGGATACCTTGAAAAGGACAATCGGCCCTCGTTTTTCCCTAGGAGAATACTTAAAATTTCAATCATGAATGCGCCAGAAATCTGTAAAAAATTAATTTGGCTCATTTAACTTTGATAAAAATACTGAAGTCAGTCACTAATGTTGCGGTTTTGGAAAAGTTTTGTATTGTGACATTTAAAAGGAATTTTGGACCACATATTATTTATACACTGGGAAAAAGGTTTTATTGGTAACATCTTTGTTTACAAAATTTAGCCAAATCAGATTTCACTTCCTCTCCCAACTTTTTTTTTTAATTTACATTGTAAAACACAAAGTAACTACTATACAAAGGTACCAGCAGTGAGTGAGGACACCGCACATGGCGACTGTTGACTATTTCCGTGGGTGAAACACTCCGGGGTTCTGACCCGCAGTGAAGTGAGCACTTAACACACGATTTCCTTGGGCAGGCCACGGTCTCTCATGGTTTCATTTAACCCAGATCTAAGTAAGGTACAAAAGGAACACAGAAAAAGAAAAAAGCCAAACTCCAGGTTAAGATGGCAGATTAGAACTTCACTGTAACTGAATTTTCTTTCCTCCTTTCCTAATAAAACAAGGGGGAAACATTAAAGCCAGAAGGAAGGAACTTCACCATCCAACAAGAAAAGGGGCACAGCTTTACAGAATAAACCTCAAAAAACGCAGGCTCTAAGGAACAAAAAGGAAGATTTGAGCTGGGCGGAGGCTCCTCATCTCTCCTACAACCTGAGCCAACACCCCATCACTTCACCCCAAAGTGCGCAGGGAAGAAACGGAAGGGGCAGCCGTGGCCTCATCTTTTTGGTCTCCTGACTGAGGAATGGAAATAAGAAAGCCCCAGAAGTGAATGGCCCAGCAAAGGCTCTCCGGAAGTGAAGAACATCCGGCAAAGGCCCTCCGGAGGCGAAGAACATCCGGCAAAGGCTCTCCGGAGGTGAAGAAGATGCCTGCGTTGCCTGGTGAGCAGAAGTGATCCATGCAGGGGGGCACCTCAAGGGGAACAATGATATATTCCTCCCACCCCCAGGATGGGTGAAGGGAACCTGGAAGAGGACGTGGTAAATTCCCAGGAAGAGCAGAGCCCTGGTCCCTAATGAAGGGCAGACTCCTTCAACGGGAGGCAGTTCCCTCCGACTAGAGGGACGGCAGGGCATGGATGCTCAGTAAATCCTGGGATCTCCAGGAGAACGGCATCCAGTCTCAGGTCCCGCAGCGCGGGCAGCGAGACTCGAAAGATGCCCCCAACACCCCTGTGGCTGGCTGGGGGAGGTGGCTGAGGTCCGGCAAATGGGAGTGTGGGTAGAATGGTCTGGCCCATCTCGTCTAGGACACTCAGGATGAGAGCATCTCCTCTCCCTCACCTTCTCCCACCACAGGAAGCAGGGCGGTCAGGGGCTCCCAACAGCCTAGATCTGACTCAGAATGAGGGAGAAGCCTTCCCAGTGGTCAGCGTCAGTCTCAAGGAAAGACAGTATCTGGGAAGAGAGGTCCAAGCTGAGAAGGCTGAGGAGCAGGACTGGGGACATTATGCAAAGGGCTCCCCAGCAGGGAAAACGGGATAACGGGAAGGCGGGAAAGGCTTGGGGAGAGGAAGGAGGGAAGGGAACAGAAGAGAAACAAAGCAACAATGGAGAAGAAAACAAAGCTCAAAAAGCAGAAGGAAGTCCCTTATAACCGCTTCCCACTCCAATGTGACTTAAGAAAGAACAGCCATTCCATGAGACGAGAAACTCCAGTATGAGAATTTGAAACGACGAGATAAAATGGAAACGTCCAGATCTGAGGATCAAAACGGCATTTGGGGAAATGATGAATAAAATTAGAAAAAGTAAGGAGCAGAAGAGACAAGGCTGAAAGCTGAGTTTCTGACACACAGGAACGGCTTGAAACAGACAGTCAATGAGATTAAAAAGACAGAGGTAAAGTATTTAAGAGAGAAGTTCATTGACAAATGAACCTAAACAAAAGGATAAATGTTATCTCTGACAACACATCCGTGACAAAAGAACTCAAAGACTATTCGAAGATAAAAGACAAAGGAATGTTCCTGAGACGCAGAAAGATCTGAATCCGCAGATCAAAAGTGCACGCGACACACCAGGAAAATGTGACACAGATTCACAACTTTCAAGATGAGAAAACTGAGGTCTGGGGAAAAACAGCACACACTGGCCGAGGGGGGGTTTCTTATTGGCTGCAAGACCTCAGAGCAGCAGGGTTTCAAAGTGAGTTCCAAGGAGCACTTTTCCAAGGAGGCATCAGCGAGTTCAAAACTGGCTACAGGGCTAGGCGCGGTGGCCCACACCTGTGATCAATAGCTCAACAGCTGCTCTGGGGTCTCACCTGGCCCAATGTGTGGGCTCAGCTCCAGTCCACTGGGCGAGGAGAAGTCCTTCTGAACCCCTTCAGCACATCTGCTGACAGTGAAATGAGTGGCAGCCCTCTGGGCAGCAATGGAGGGGAATGGGCTCTGAGCCACCTTCCAAGAACCCACCTCAGGCCCATACCTCTAGGCTGTGTGACCCTGAATAGCTTTTGTGGCCTCTGGTGCCTCTGTTTCCCTAGGTATAAATGAGTTAATCCATGTCGGCTGTCTGTCAGCTTCCTGAAACGTCACAAGTGGCTCAAAAAAAGTTAACGAATGACTGTTACATTACGATGATGACTATACCATTTCCAAATGGAAACTCACACACAGAGGGAGAGTTTTGAAATGCTAATTCAATGAACAGAAGAAGCAAAACTGCAACAACCAGAACATGAGAGATGCCTGTCTTCTGTTCAATTCCTGTAGGAAAGCCAGGCCTCTTCCTAATACGCAGCCATAACTCCATGCTTTCTGGAAGATCCAGGATACGTCTTTTCCCTTACATCAAAACAGCACGTCTTGGACAAGTGCTTCTCAAATGGCTCTAGGAAAAAGATTCTATAAATCTCCAGTAAAGGAGTCCATGTTTATCCAAGTGTGTGGCATGTTCCTAAAGTCAGACCAGAGCTTCCAGGTAAGCAAGTGATAAAATAACAAAGGGGAACGCATCTGCTGTATACTCAGCCAAGGATACAATCTGGTTCCTATTAGTGTGAGCTCCTTTTCTGCAACTACACCACAAAGGCCTGTGCCTGTTTCTCTATTACCACCCTACACAGGTCAAGAACATCTTGGTCATCTCAACCACCACCAAACAAATAGCCATCCCCATTACATGTCAGACACAGCCTTGATGCCAGGAATAGGGTGAACAAGACAAGGTCTCTGCCCTGATGGAGTTTTTTGTCCAGGGTAGCAGCAGAAGGAAACTGACTCATGTAAGACAAGGAGAGCCAGGCTGGGGGCTGGGGGTTGGGGTTGAGCTGCAGGCAGGCTCAGCCTGCACCTCTCGGAGAAAACGGTTGGGGGCTGCTTTTCAATCACCACTCTGAAGAAAAAAATAGTCACATAATGATGGGCCCTACCCAATAAAACCTAATATATAACCAAATAAGTAAACTATTGATTGAAAATCTTCCGATACCCACCAAAACAGTGGTGCTTGAATATTTCAGCATCTCCTGCTGTCTCTGAAATAGCCTGCATGGTCAACTATATATATTTAGTAATACACGTTTGGTTCTTGGGAGGAAAATGATTTTTTAATATTTTATACATTTATTTTAAGCATAAAAAAGGTAAATGGCATGGTAGCTCACACCTGTAATACCAGCACTTTGGGAGGCCAAGTCAAGAAGATTGCTTGAGCCCAGGAGTTCAAGGTATAGTGAGCTATGATGGCACCACTGCACTCCAACCCGGGTGACAGAGTGAGACCTTGTCTCATTTAAAAAAAAAAAAAGGTAAACGAAAGAGCATTGCAAAACTGGAGAAAGTGCCTAACTCCTCATCTGGGGTATTTAAATAAGGCTTTCTCACCAAGTAACAGCACCATAACCTGAGATGGATGCACAATGGCACAAGTGTTAGAATCCAGAGAAGGCGGGAAGCGAGTGGGACAGCAGAGTGCCAAGCAGGGGACCCTTGGCAGTTACTCGGCTGCCGACACAGGCACACAGGCTCCTTGTCCCTCACACCCTATTTCTCTACAATAGTGCTTCCTATGTGAACATAACTTTAGATTAAATAATAATCAGCTTTACGTGAACTCTCTTTTTCAATATGCAATTCAGGAAGTGAGTATGTAAAAGTACGGGCTTATGAGCTGTTTGTCCACATATAATTCTCTGAATGTAAATAAGGTGCTTGTTTCAAGAAACTGAGAAAGGGTGGTTGCTATTTGATGAGCCTGCATGGAGAAACCAAGAAATCCTATGCGATTTGACTATTCTATGCCGTTTTTCCATACTGTAGGGTAGGGGGCTGGTGAACTGCCTGTGTAAAAGGCCAGAAAGTAAGTATTTTAGACCTTGCATGTTGTATCCTTCTTTGTTTTTATGTTTACGACTCTTTAAAAAAACTGAAAACCTCTGTTCTCAGGCAGTAGCAACGCAGACAAGGTGACAGGTCGCTGCTGTAGTCTCATCTTTGGTATTTCTTTTGTTGACAGATGCACTTTACTCTTCTAATTGCCAAACTCCTTTTTCTCTGGGGACTCTGGAAAACGCATTTGTAATGCTTACAATCCTGTGGTGACACTGTAATGGCTTTAATGGAAGGAGGCCAGCAGGTTGTCTCCAGGCCTGTGTCCCCAACCTAGCTGGGATTTTGATCCCCAGGAATACCCAAGTGGACCAACGCCCTGTTCTAGAAAGCACCAAGACCCAGTCTAGCCTCTCATCCACAAGTGGCAGAGGTGAGACTGCCATGAGAACACCCCTACAGCATCCTCGTGGGGGAGGGGGTCACTGGCTCTCAGGCTGAGCTGATCCTGCAAGGCCCAGTGGTTCTTCCAGGAACCTCCTGCCTCTGGAACATCTTGGAATGAGCTGCATCTGCCACTGAGGCACTGCCAGGCTCCCTGGGGCTCCCAGCCGAGATGCTGCCCAAGTTAAAGTGGGTGCCAGGTCACATGGTTCTAGACAGTCCAAACACACCTGGGAACCAGTTTTTCTTAGGCCCAATAAGCAGATGCGGGTCCTGAAGGGGCACACACCCTAGTTAGCGCAGGGGGCTTCATGGTGATGGGTTCCAGCAGCTCATCCCATTAGTCAATGTCAAGGTCCAGAGGTAGCCTGGGGATTCCCCTATCTGTCCTCTTAGGTCCCCCTCCAAAGCCAGTGCTCCTGCTAATAGCCTGGCTGGAGCCCTGGAGCCCTGGAGCCCAGCCGCTCTGACTCTATCATGCCTGCCCGGCCAACCCCACTTCTCCTCTCTCCGTCCCTGGGACATGGAAGACCCACACAGCAGCTGGCCTGGTCCCCTGCCAGATGGTGTGGCCACATCACGCCTGGGTTTTGACGATTCCTCCACATCCCCTGCTCTTGTCCAGGCTCCAAACCTCCCTTCTTCATCCAACCTAAACCTACTCCCTTCTTCTTAGTGTCTAGAGGGCGATGCTGCAGGCTGGCTTCCCCTCCTCCCAGCCCCGCTCTTGCTCCACCAGGCACGCTTTCATTTCAACGTATTTGGCCTTCAAAGAGCAAGTGCTGATTTTTTCCTTCTTGCTTGTGGTGGTGTTAATTTTTTAAAAACATACACAACATTAAGAAGTGGGGGTCAGAAAATAAATGCTGGCAACATGGGCTGCCCTCATACAACAAGAACAGACCACCACCAGCTTTCGGACCCAGGGCAGGCACCAGTAGCTGTCACACTAGCACTCCTCCTGCACCCAGACCCTGCCTCAGAATCCTCCTGAACACTGCGTTCCAGAAGCCACCAAGCATGGATAAAGGACTACACTGTGAGTTGAATCAGGTTTCCGTTTCTGGTCTGGGTCAATCATTAATGAATTTATTAGGTTAAGCCATTGGAACCATATGAAACTGTCATCTTTTGCAGATTATTGGCAGCTGTATATAGCCTAATTTACATTGATTTAAAAAAGAACACACACACACACCACACACACACACACACACACACACACACACACACACACACACACACACACACACACACACACACACACACACACACACACACACACACACACACACACACACACACACACACACACACACACACACACACACACACACACACACACACAGTCTGGCCCATTCCTTTTCAGATCTCACAGCCAGCCAGTAGCACATGAAACAGAGGGGGGGAGCTTGGGGGCACCTTCACTACATGTCAGATTCTCCTGATGTAATTCTTTCTGGCACTCGACCTAATTTGCTGTTGGGAGTTTCTTTCAACTTCTACTTCCCTTGCCTCCATCGTCCTGGCCCTTGGAGTTTGCCATGGGCAGAGAAGTGGCACTTAGTGTCCAGGCCCCCCCGGGCAGGCACGATCTTACAGGACGCAACATTTTCTATGGGGAACTGCGAGAGGCAATCCCAGCTCTAACCGGTGATGAGTGGAGCGTGTGCTCCACACATTCAATTTCATTCCCGGCCTCCTCTGAAGTGTCAATCTCTCCATCCTGACCCACAGCCAGGCCTCCAAACTAGACATGCTGCACCCCCACCCTGTCTTTTCTCTGCACGTCGTCTTTTTCAGTATGCTACCTTCCACAAGAAACCATTCAACCCTGATTGCTGGACTGCTACGCCTAAGAAAGGCTGTATCATGATCAATATGGGCACCTCCTGAGAAACTGACCACTCCCCTTTCCTGACACCAATAAAACAGGCTGGGGGAGAAGCGGAGAGGAGGAGTGGTGGTGAGCTAATGCACTTGATGATGTTGGAGGAAGGATGTAAAAACATTATTTTGTGAGCTGACATTTTTAAGATCCAAACAATGTATAACATTCCAAAGACTAAGCTTTCAGCATTGGAGATTAAGAAGCAAAAACTTGCCTGAAAATGTCAGAGGTCCACAGCCCAAGTGAGATTGTAAAAGTCACAGGGAGACATTTACCAGAGGTAGCTTTGGGGTGAATTCAAACATACCCCAGGCGCTTCTCCTTTAACCCAAGTTCAAACCGTGCAAGCTGGGTATAACCTGATCTGTGAATTAGGAAAGAGAACTGCATTGCACAACACCTCCCCCCCACAGCCCCACCCTGGCTAAAATGTTTAAAAGGGACAAACCCTGAAGACACAGGGTTGGGACCTGCCTCCCTGCCTTTTCTGGGGTCCACCTTCTGCCAAGCCCTAGTCTATCATACTCCTGCTCAAGCCACTCAGCTCAATTAGGCTGACCTCATCTCCCCACCCCAAGGGACAGAACAATCAAAACATTCCCTCCAACCCCTGTGATACTGATTGTTTTAGGGAAAAGCACGTGACTCAAAGGAGGCCACATGGAACTGACTTAGAGTCTTTTGCTGGAGCTATTGACAAAAATCCTCACCTTTCCCTCCTCACCATATCTGAGCATTAAGGACCATGAAACCACCATGAAAGGCTTGCTACCAAGTGGGGAGACCTTGCTGGGCATGATGCCCAACACAGGCAAGAAATGGGGGAGAGGGTTCCTCAAGAACTTCAGTGCATCAGGAGGTTAGGGTCTTTCTAAAACTAAATCCATCCCCTTGGCAGCTCCAGAGATGCAAGTTAAGAAGTTAATAATGCACCACTGGCCTGCCTCTCCCTGCTTTTCTGTTTTAGCTAACCTAAGTTGCTCAACTATCTCATGCAACCAGAAGAGCATAGACTAACACAGTGAGCATGGCCCCGGGGCTTCCAGACCAGAGCAGGCGGTTCCTGGCCAGGGGCACAGTGGTCTGCTATAATCTGGTTTCCTGGACCTGAAGCTGGGCTTCCAGAGAGATGGTGTGATCAAGGCCAAAGACATGGGCAGACGGGAGGAGCAGTGAACACAGGTGAAGGTGTGTGATGGTGGTTCCATTGGGATAGATTCAATGGCTCTGTTAATCCGCAATAAACAGGTAAATGCACCCACAGCCTCAGAACACCTCTGGGGTAAAATTTCTCTAGGAAAAATGATTTGTAATTACATACGTGAAACTTTCTAGGCTCTAGTCTCCTTTTTCCTCTTAAAGAACGGTTTTGTTAAAACATCTGATGCCGTGAGGTTTCTTAGGAAAGCAACAGTTGTGTCAACAGCATGTGCTGTGCTGTTGCTGGGATCTGTGAGTGAAGGGACACACATGAGCCTCTGTGCGCTGCCCTCAGGAGACAGTGACTCCCCACAGAAGCCAGCGGGCTTGTCCTCTTCAGGGCGCTCCCAGACCAGGTGTAAGTCCCAGCCCTGAATCACAGTTACTTATTCAGAAAGGTCTTTTCTCTGGAACACAGGCTCCAATGCAGGCCCAGTATGGCTTTTGGTAAGCCCTGGATTTCTTGTCAAATTAATTATAACAATATGGGACAATACATTCTGAGTTCCATACAGCCAACTCAAAAACACACTTTGTTCTGCCAATTTCATCAATGCCAAAAACATGACTCTCTCTCCTTATTCTGATTTTACAGCTTTTTTTCTTGCTCAAAATGAAACAGAACATGCTTCCCTTTTATTATTTTTTTGAACATCTAGTAATAATGTTAGCATCCTTTACCTATTTTTAGACAGTATCACCGGATCCTCACTATGGCTTCCATGCCAGGGGTCAAGTTAGGGACTGTCACACACACAGGAAGACAAGAACAAAGGGGAATGGTATTTCCATGGTGAATGATCAGGTTAATTCCGAAAATCATCAGTGAAGATGGCTGAACTGACTTCTGCTTTATCTATTAAACCAGCATAGCAGCAGGCTCATAATCTCAATGTTTGCGGATAATCCTCACTAAAAAATTATCATGTGTTTATAACCACTTGGTTGCAACTAACGGTCAAATTCAGGTTGAAAAATCTAAATGGCTAGATTTCACGACTAGTCAAATGTTACTGGAGTATTACAGGTTTGTTTTTTTTTTTCCACTGGAACATGAAACAGCACCCAAGAACAGCTTTAGAAATAAACTCTAACATCTGGGATGCAGTGGTAGCTGACAACCTTTTTTTTTAAGTTATTTGACTTGGAATGGGTTTTTGGAGCTGACAGCTTAAACACACTTCATGTGTCCCAGAAAATAAGACTGGGTGTTTACCACATGTTTTGTTTCTAAGAAACTAAGTAAACATTCGTTAAAACATATTTAAGATACACGTGCTCCTGAGAACACATTTACTACCCTGATGACAGGAAACAATTCTAGGCAGTCCAGGAGGAGGGTGGCAAGGCTAACCCCGGGAACAAAGACTCGCAGGTGGCTGTACAGCCAGCTGGCCCTCGAGGCCAGAAGCCAGTGGCCAGAACTCTCATCCAGCACGCCGCGTCAGCAGCTAGGAACAAGCAACAGAAACCAAACACGCAGTGGAAAACCCCAGAACCCTTCAGCCTCAGTGCAGCACAGCCTGACCCCCAACATGCTGGAAACGAGACGTCCTTTCTTCAGGAGGCGAAGCGGCTCATGCCTTCCTACAGAACCTCCAAGCCTTTAGCAAACTCTGATGTGAACCAAATAAACCAAAGAGACAAGCGAAAGGCTTCTCTTGGAGAGATGTAAGAAATGAGATGGGTCTGGTGTAGTTTCCTGCTTCCCAGGCACAAAGCAAAAGTATGTTTGAGAATTTCCTATGACTTATGCTCAAAAACTCGACTTTCCTGAGTTAGGGAACTGTCAAGCTTAATCTCACCCACTGTTTCTCACTGGTCCTTACCTGGTAGTTATAATTACTCTTAGCACCTGGTATTTTCTCTTAAAGCTTTTCCTCATGAGCACTGGATATTCAGGTTTCTTCAGTCTCCCTTATCTATTTTGGACTCTTCTTTACATAGGGAACACCCCCCCCCCGCCCAACTACAGGTACCTTTTCCATCTGGGAGGGCAGTGGCTTCCCCTGCCCTATGCTGGCAGGCTCCTGAGTGAAAGAGCTGCCTTGAGCTCCTTGACCATACTCTTCTAGCTACCTCGGCTATCATATTCTATTGGGAAAATGAACGAGGGAGGCTAATCTCCCAGTGACCAATGTGTTCCATCTTTGGGACAGAGCATGGGGGCAGCTGCTGCCTATGTGTGGCCCGAGCTGGGAAGATGGGAGAGCCTGGACATGGGGCTGGAGGGTCACCCTTCTGGGAGGGAGACAGGGCCGGCACAGCCTTTACCAGCCATCCTCATTACCAGGCTCCCGGCCAGGAGCTCGCTGGCTGTTGGCCTAGGCACATTCAGGGCTGCCTCAGCCTTGGAGCTAGCTTTCTGCCTAAAATTTTGAGTTGGTTAAGAATCAATCAGAAACTCCAGATTCCATCACTGAAGGAAGGAGCCCCTGCTGAATTAAGGTCATGAAGACCCGGGAACGCCAGGGCCAATGCTCCCACATCATGCCTGGCTACGGCCCTTCCCTGCAAATCCCTCTGTGTGGCGGCAGCAGGCTACGACACCACTGACCCTCGCAGGCAGCCGCTGGGCCTCAGCGGCAGGCAGGCCCCGGCCCTCCTTTTGTCACTTTCACACCTGGATGTGGGTTTCTTCCAGATCTGGGATAAAGGCGGCTCTCAGATGGCACACCTTACTCTCGGTACTTTCATTTTGCAGCTTGGAGTTGGTCTAAGTCTCTCTCGACCAACCAACCAACCATAAAAGCTCCCACTCAATCCATATACAGTTTAGTCTCATCTTGGGAAGCTTGTGGGGCCACCTTTCTGCCCTCCTCAGGAGTGCCACGATCTCAACGTGGTGCTGGCTTTCAGCTTTTCTGGTGCTCAGGTCCTTCTAGCACACGAGCTACCCTGCACAGCTCGGGAGGGCCCATGGCCCAGGATGCCTGGGATGCCATGGGTGACACAGAGAGAGTTGTCCTGGGGCACGGGTCTCAGAGCAATGACTCAGTTCTGCAACCTGAAAAGATCTCAGGAGGACGCCACACTCTCCCCACCTGCAGGGGGTGAAGTGTCTCGGGCAGGTCCACACTTCCTATCTAATGTCCACATAATACTGGATACTGGACGTCCTAGCTGTTTCCTTTGACTTTTTCTTTTTTGAAAGGAGAGTTAAAAGCTGAGTGGCATCATGTGGGGTCTGTGTTGGGGGAGGGAGGCGCATGCTGAATATTAAGCACATAAACACACCACGAGGGAAGTCACATTACACACCCAAAACGTCACACGATTCTAATCAGCAGCCATTAATAGGGCTCATTTGGCAAATAAGTAATTTTCATCTGATTCTCTTTATAGGAAGTGAATGGCAGCTGTGAAATTGTCCTCAGAGGTGTGAAGGTCACTGCCAGCTGATGAGTCCTTGTGAGGTTCTAGAACACCAGCAGAGCTTGCAAAAGCATCGCTGGCAGAACCGTGACCACCACCAAGTGATGGGGCCAACTCCAACAGTTCTAAGTGCAGCGACCGTCTAAACCAAGCTTCTCTAACCTGCCACCCAGGACAGCTTTGAGTGCGGCCCAACACAAATTCGTAAACTTTCTTAACGCATGAGTTTTTAGTGTGTGTGTATATATATATATGTATTTTTTTTAGCTCATTTGCTATCGTTAGTGTTAGTGTATTTTATGTGTGGCCCAAGACAATTCTTCTTCCAATGTAGCCCAGAGAAGCCAAAAGATTGGACACCCCTGGAGAACATCACAGGTATATAACACGCACACTGCTGCCGGTTGAACTGTATGCCCTAAAAGATACGTTCAAGCGCTAAGCCCTGGGACCTGTGGTGTGACGTCACCTGGATAAAGGGTCTTTGCAGATGGGATCAAGTAAAGATGATGTCATGCTGGAGGAGGATGGGCCCTAAATCCAAGGGCTGGTGTCCTTATAAGAAAAAGTTTGGACAGTCACAGATAGCCAGGAAAATGCTGTGGCGACAGAGGCAGAGACTGGAGTTAGGAGTCTATGAGGCAAGAAACAGTACGGATTGCTGACAGCCCCCAGAAGCTCTCCCCTGAAGACAGGAAGGCCCTTACCACCTTAACCGCCCCAGCCATCTACATATCCCAGCCACAGGCCACGATTAGGATAAAGTATATGCATGCACTAATTAAATCAGAACAACTGTGCACAGACATGCAACAGATTCAACCTCAAAGCCTGCAGAAGGACCAACCCTGTCAATGCCTTGATTTCCAACTTGTGGGAATACATTTCTGTTTTAAGCCACAGTTTGTGGTACTTTGTTACCACAGCCCAAGGACTGAGGTACACATACATATATTACACACCTAGATGAACACACACACACGTGTGAGCACGCACACCCAATTAAGGAATCTGTCTATACAAGAGGTTTACTCTTTGATGGCTTTCATGAAATCACAAGCTCTCTACGGAGTAACCCACTTTTGCATTGTTAATTCACTAATTGAAAAACAGTATTTACATTCTTCCCTCATTTGAACTGCATCTTTAAAATCATCTAAATCTGTGAGTTGGCTCTCTTCCTGTAACAATAAAATATCAACCAAAATGCATCACACAATTAAGACAGCAGATGTTACCCTCTGGGATGGAGCTAAAATGCATCTGATACATCTGCTGAAAAGTAGGCTCAGATCTGGAAACGGCTCTGCACCAGAAATGTTTCTACCACGAGAGAGCTCTCCCCTGAAGACAGGAAGGCCCTCACCACCTCACCCCTCCCAGCAATCTACATATCCCAGCCACGGTCAGGATTAGAATATAAAGGATATTCACGCACTAATTAAATCAGAACTGCACAGACATGGAACAGATTCAACCTCTAAGCTGCAGAAGGAACCAACCCCATCAACACCTTGATTTCAGACTTCTGAGAACTATGAGAACACATTTCTGTTTTAAGCCACACTGTGTGTGGTAGTTTGTTACTACAGTGCTAGGACTGAAGTACACATACATATATTACACACCTAGGTGTATACACACACACACACACACACACACACACATACACATAATATTAAGGAATCTGTCAATCCAAGAGGTTTACTCTTTGACTGATTTCATGGAATCACAAGCTCCCTATGGTGCTACCCACTTTTGCATTGTTAATTCACTAACTGAAAAACAGAATATTCATATCCTTCCCTCATTTGAACTGCATCTTTAAAATTATCTAAGTCTTGGCTGGACGTGGTGAATCATGCCTGTAATCCCAGCACTCTGGGGGGCCCAGGCAGGTGGATCACTTGAGGTCAGGAGTTTAAGACCAGCCTGGCCAACATGGTGAAACCCCGCCTCTACTAAAAATACAAAAATTATTCGGGCGCGGTGGGGGGTGCCTGTAATCCCAGCTACTCAGGAGGCTGAGGCAGGAGGATCACTTGAATCCTGGAGGCAGAGGTTGCAGTGAGCTGAGATCACGCCACTGCACTCCAGTCTGGGTGACAGAGTTAAGACTCCATCTCAAAATAAATAAATAAATTAAATAATCTAAATCTTGTGAGTTGGCTCTCTTCACTACAAGAATAAAATATCAACCCAAATGCATCATACAACTAAAAGACAGCAGATATTACCCTCTGGGATGGAGCTAAAATGCATCTGATGTATCTGAGGAAAAGCAGGGTTGGATCTGGAGACGGCTCTGCACCAGAAATGTTTCTACCAGGAGAGAGCTCTCCCCTGAAGACAGGAAGGCCCTCACCACCTCACCCCTCCCAGCAATCTACATATCCCAGCCACAGGTCAGGATTAGGATATAAAGGATATTCACGCACTAATTAAATCAGAACAGGGTACAGACATTAACAAGCGCAGGGAGAATCCAAGGAACTATCTGGACAGGCAGATACACAGCAAAATGCCTTTCATTCAAAGTAGCTGCCCAGTTCATCACTCTAGCAGTTGTAAAAGGAAAGGGGGTCCGATAAGAAGGTAGCAGTACACCAAGAAATGGGATGGTCACAGAGCTCACTCCAAATCCAATCCCTCAACCGGGCGCCAACCACTCCCACCATGGGCTGTGCCCTCACCTTTGTGTGGGTAAGTAACCACAGGTGAGGCTGGGACATCATCAGCTTTGTCAGCCTCCAGCACTGCCCGAGGACAACACATCCCTTTGATAGTCTCCACACACCCAGGTGACAACACAATAAATTATATCCCAAACCCACAACACTCCATACCTAAAGCTTCTCAATTAAGCAAAGCATGGGTAATTGATCAACACTAACTCACTGGACAAAAATTGAAATCACTTTCCAGGTATAGGCTCCCTGAGCATGAGAAGGAATTTCAGGATGGCAAGACCGTGGTATGAAAGAAACATGGCTTCTCATTTGTTTTCTTTCCCCAACAACAAGTATGGCTCCTTTCATTACAAGTTACATTACAACAAGTTATAGCTCCCTCCTGCCACTGTCATGAGGCACACAGTCACATGAACAGGAAGTAAAAGTCCATTCCCTGGTCTCATCAAGAGGGGCAAAGACAGTGGCCACCTGCTTGGTTCTACACAGGAAAGGTAGCTCAGCCATGAGAAGCATGAATTCAGCAGGACTAAGAGGCTTCCAGGCACAAGGAGCCATGTATTCATAATTCTTTCAGCACCCGGGGGCCCTAGACACACACCCACTGGGGTGCACCTGGGTGTCTGCTGCTGTCAGCTCCTCACACTCCCACAGAACAATCCCTGGGACCTCGAGTCAAAAGGTGAGAGGCCACATGCCCAGGGAGGGCTGCTGCAGGGCATGAGAAAAGGTCAGGGATCATGATCTTTCCCCTGACCCAGGAAGCCTTGGGCATGGGGCCCCATGGAGGGGATGAGCTACTTCCACTTTGCAGATGAAGAAAGGGAGGTACTCGCCCACGCTCCTACTCTTAAAAATAATGTATTTTTAAAAACCATACACAATACTATGAAATTTCAGTGCAGAAAAATGTATTACTTGAAAAATCAAAGAAGCAGGGCTGTTAGTGATCAGTTTAGGTCACCCCACAATCCTTCCTTTTGATGTATAAACGTTCAAGAGAAATGCCCTGGTGTTAGTCAAAATGTACGGGGTCAATTATGCACTGCAAAAGACATCACAGCTGGGCCCAAATACGATGGAACACACTGTGAATGTCCAAAGGGAAAACAGCAAAAAGCCACAAAAATGACCAAATAGGCATATAGCAGAAAGGCCACCATGAGTGAGTTGTGGTCCTTGTTCTTACTCCAGAGACCCAGGGCCCCCAGCGCTGCCCCACCAGACACCTGAACCCCAGGGCCAGAGACAGCCACAGCAACAGCAACAAAACCAGGCCCGACTCATGTAACTTCCTGTGGTCCCAGGTTGAAATCCACAGAGTTGCAGGGCCCTGAAGGTAGATTTGCTTGGAAAAGGTGGTCATTTCATTTGCAGGTGAGTTAACCTCTGTATAACCTCTGCAATAGCTAGCCCTTGAAAATAAGTGGAAAACCCAAAGGAATATCTCTAAAAGATTCTCTAAAAGGTGTCATCAGCTGGCCGTGGCTAAAATTCATATTCTGACACAAAGGAGCAAATAAAAGCCGTCAAAACCCAGGGACAGAGCCCTGGCAAACTGTGGCCTTTGCTCGTTTCTCCAAATCATGCCATTTTGTAGCATCTGTATGCATTTCTCAGTGGACAGGCAAGCTTTCTCTTATTGACCCCTACATACGAGCCTTCATTAAACACCTCTAATCTTCCTAAATCATCATTTCAGTATGGAAGGTCTTTTCCTGATGTATGAGGTGTTCATGACATGACTGCAAAATTCTGCAAAACGGTGGCAGAGCCTCAAGCCACTTTTACACTTCTCCGAACAGTTCTACAGTATTCAGGACAAGAGTTAAATGCTAGGACAGGTGTTACAGGAAACAGGTGAAGCTACTTGGGACTACTGCTAAAAAGACAACTAAGGGACAAAACAGGGTGGAATGTTCAACTGAAAAAAAAAGATAAAATGAAGCAAAATAGGATGGTACACAGAACAAGGAGGGAAGGGAACGCTACAGTACAAAGTGGTGCCTTTCCTCTCTCTCCAAAACAAGACAAGCGCTGCCATGAAGAAAATGAATAGTTACCTGCATCCATATCTGCAAAGAATGGAACAGCCAGTAAGAAAAAGAAGGAACCAGAAATTCAGTGTCTCAGAGTTGGATTTAACAAAGTTACACGGAGAGAAAATTTCATTTAGAAAACTGCTTGTCAACTACACCCCTTCATTAGGGGACACGGGAGCTAAATGCTTTCCTACCATTATCATAATTTTATTTAAGGCAAAAAATAAAATATGGACATGTTAACTGAAGAAGTAAATGCCTAATGGCAAAAAAAAAATCTTACTCTCATGCAAAATGATTATTAAATGTTTATAATATAAGGGGGGAAACATACTCAAACATATGGTGGTGGTAATCTGAATGTCTTATCCAGAAAGGCTCTTATCTATGACTAAGTAACATTACATACAAATTATGTATAAATTCAATATCCAGATCACAGGAATGTCCAGTCAGTATTTAAAGGAGTAACAATGGATAAAAAGGACACTGGATTAAAAAGGACATTTGAAAGGACAGAACAATTAGATAAGAAATAAATTCAATGGTATTTCATGGTTCTACTGTACTATTCCAAATATCAAAGTGAATATAATGGGTTTGCTAAAAATACTACAGAAGAAACCACATACTTAAGGGTTTTTACTGCTTGGTATGTTTCATTGCTTTCTTGACCTGTGATACATCAAAGTCATGATTTATAATATGCTAAGGAAAAATTTTAAAAAACTACATTCTTAAGTTTGCAACTGCCTGCCAAACAGCATACCTTCCGGAGACTCCTCCTGGACATATGTGCCCGTCAGGTACCGGTGCACCAGGGCAGACTTGCCGCTGGCCAAGTTACCCACAATTCCCTGAAACAGAAACGGACAACCGTTAAGCATCATCAAATCACTCTATTTGGCATTTTGCAAATACAAAGAGGCTAAAATAGACAGGAGGCCTAAACACAAACATAACCAAGCATTGGCTGGATGGCCAAAAACAAGCTCATTCAATACTTCTACTGGAGTAAAAGGGAGTCCAACACTCTTAATTAACATCTCACGTTCTCATCAGCCTCAACAGCTGCAACGGCATCAGCAATGCTGGTATAAACACTGGTTTGGCATTCTTCCAGAAAACAAGCACATTGTTTACATCAGGGCTGTGTTCCTCGAGTTAGCCCACCGGCATCTACTGTGCACCCTCCAGAGACTGGGAAAAGCAGCAGGTGAGGTGGCACCCGAAGGCAGAGCTGAGTGACGTGGGGAGAGTGGCGAGGACCCACGCATGGTAGCATCTCTAGGGGATGAGTCAAGGGTAGACTTGGGGGCAGGACAACAGGAGCAGAAAAGGGCAGTGTGGGGAGACCTGGGGGTGGAGGAGCGAGGCAGGGGCCGGCCACACAGGCGAGGAGGGCACACACCTGCCTCCCAGACACAGGACCCACCAAGGCATCTCCGAGAAAAAGGGGACAGTGCCGGGGCTGCTGGGAGAGACGGCAAAGATGCTCGTTTGAGCTGGATTAGAAGGCGACCCTCAGGAGTGACGGTGACATGAGGGCCGCCGTCCTAGCAGTAACCTGGCGGCAAGGCTGACTCTCCAGGGGCTTCTTGACAGGAAGCCTCCCTGTTGACACAGTGGACACACCTGGCCTCCCAGCCTCCAAGTGGGCCGATCCCACAGGGAGCCTCCCTTTCCCTGTGCTTGGGAGCTGGATACGCCCCCATGCCGCCTTCTCTGGGAAGCTGCTCATCAAAAATCTCCTGCATTTTAATCTTTTCCTCCCCCACTAGAACATCTCTAGCAATCAAATTTAAGCATGATCGAATCGATTCCTTAAAAAGCCCAAAGCATCACAAGGGACCCATCCCTGGGCACAGGTGCTCATTAAGGCCACCTGCCATTCCCCGAGCTGGGACTCGCCCTGCTTGCTCTGGGTTCCACTTGTTGACCTCCCTCCTGCCTCCACTCAAATTATCTGAAGCTCTGGCCCTGTTGCTACCAGGAAACTGCCCACCAGGTCACCCGCAACTTCCATTTCAAAGCCACTAGCCTGTCTCGCTCTGACCTGGCCCCATCACCAGCAGCTGCTGCTAAGACACTCTCTTCCAACTCTCACACTGGCTTCCACCTCTACCTCCCTCCCAGCCCTGTGGGCTCTTCCTCCATCTGCTGGGACATACTGGGACTCGCCAGGGCTCCATCCTCACATCTCCAGCTGATTCTCCACTCTAATGTCCCAACATGCGCCTGTCCACATCCAACCTTCTCTCAATGAGCTGTGATTTCATTTAACAGGAGACACCCTGCAGACTCTGGAATCATAACTCATTGATAGAAGGTTGGATGCAGGGGGAAAAAAAAAAAAGTTACCTATTTCCAAATTGCATCCCCTGGCAACTGTCCACCCTAGCTCCAGGCGCCCCTACTTAGCTCCATACACCACCTATGCGGTATTCACGCCTCGACGGGTCCACACCTCGCCTCTCTCTCCCAGTCTCCTCATCAGCTTCTGAGGCCACATCACACCCAGCCTCTCCAACCAGAAAGCTGGAAGCCATCCCCGACTCCCAATGGCTGGAAGTCAGGGAGTTCGCTCCCTCCTGGGCACCTTGCTGCCACCTCGGTGTGGACTCTCCAATGTGCATGGATCAAGGAAGCAGCCTCTAGGGCCTCTCTCTGCCTGCAAGCACCTGCTTTTCACCCCGAGAACACGAGAGAGGTTCTTGGAAACAAAGTGACCATGAGAAAGTGGCACTCCTTCATTTCATAAGCCCTGGGAGACTCCTGCTGCCTGGAGGCCAAACTCCAAACATTTTAGGAACAAACTGTCTCCCTCCAAATCTTCACACACAACTTTGCTGGCAGCCAATGGGCCCAGCAGGTCCATGAACTTGCCACAAGAACACTTCGTTGCTCCTGTCACCTGAGCACCCCTCCCCTCTCACCTGACGAGGGCTTCGCTTTCTCTTGGGAAGGCCTCCCTGCTTTCCCCTCACCCCCAGAGAACCTTGACAGTGGCTGGTGAGGCCCTGGGCTCCACCTCCCACTATACTTAGGACCCCAAGGGCCAAGATCTCTGTCTCTGGATATGGGCCAAGACACCAACTCCGAATCTGTACACTTGTCATAGTCCCTGGCTCCAACAAAGGCCTGGTAAACACAAGATGGGTCGATGGATAGATGGATGGCAAGGAAGAAGGATGGGAGGGAGGGAGGGAGGGAGGAAGGGAGGGAGGAGAGATGGAAATAAAGGGGAGAGGAGAGGAAGAGAGACAGAAGGGAGGAAGGAATGTTGGTTAAGTAGATGATGAAGCCAATAGCTATAAGAACAAACACAGGGCTGGGCGCGGTGGCTCACGCCTGTAATCCCAGCGCTTTGGGGGGCCAAAGCGGGCAGATCATGAAGTCAGGAGATCAAGACCATCCTGGCTAACATGGTGAAATCCCATCTCTACTAAAACTACAAAAAAAATAACCAGGCGTGGTGGCACACGCCTGTAGTCCCAGCTACTTGGGAGGCTGAGGCAGGAGAATCACTTGAACCCGGGAGGCGGAGGTTGCAGTGAGCTGAGATACACCACTGCACTCCAGCCTGGGTGACAGAGCGAGACCTGTCTCAAAACAAAACAAAAACAACAACAAAAAAGAAAACAAACAAACAAACATATGAGAGAACAAATTTGGCATGACAGTGTGGAAAAAAGGTTCTCAGTGATTTACAGGCCACCGTGGTCTGCTGTCTGAGTGACAGCTCACAGATCCAAATGTTCTCCGTCACCCAGTCCTGGCCGCTCCCACTCTCTACTCATCAGCCAGAGTGGCCTTTCTAAAACCTATACCCGGTCCTGTCCTCTTACACCCCAGTTACAACCCTGCTGCCTCTCGTCTGCCCGCTCCCTGCTAGGCCTCCTAGTCAATCAGCTACCAAGCCCCATCCTAACAGGCCTTGCTGTCTCCAGGCAACTAAAGCTTTCCACATCAATCATTCCCCGAAACCTACTCTATCAGTTCAGATGTCACCTCCTCTGAGAAGTCTTCAGCTATGGTAGGAATGTTTGTGCTTCCCCCTCCTACCCCCAACACTCCCAGCCAAACTCATATGTTGAAACCTAACCCCCGGCTGGGCACGGTGGCTCAGGCCTGTAATCCCAGCACTTTGGGAGGCCGAGGCAGGTGGATCACCTGAGGTCAGGAGTTCAAGACCAGACTGGCCAACATGGTGAAACCCTGTCTCAACTAAAAAAATATAAAAATTAGCCAGGCGTGGTGGTCCATGCCTGTAATCCCAGCTACTCGGGAGGCTGAGGCAGGAGAATCACTTGAACCCGGGAAGCAGAGGTTGCAGTGAGCTGAGATTGCACCACCGCACTCCAGCCTGGGCGACAGAGGGAGACTCTGTCTCAAAAAATAAAAACAAAATAATAAATAAATAAAAATTTAAAAAAAGAAACCTAACCCCCAAGGTGATTGTATTACAAGGTGAAGCAGTTGTGGGAGCAGATTAGCGCCCTTATAGAAGAGGCCTGAGAAAGACCTCTCGCGTCTTCCTCCACGTGAGGACACAGCAAGAAGATGCCACCTACAAACCAGCAAGCAGGTCCTTAGGCATCAAATCTGCAGGTGCCTTTATCTTGGACTTCCTGGCCTCCAGAACTGTGAGCTATACATTTCTGTTGTTTATCAGCTGCTCAGTGTATGATATTTTGTTACAGGAGCCGGAAGAGACAAAGACATCTTCCTATTGCCACAGCCTCAACTGGGTGCCTTTCCTCAAAGCTCCCTTAGGTCTCTGCCCCAAGGATATCTTACAAGGGAACACATTATTTTGGAAACATCAGTATGTTGATCTGGCTCCCTCCAATACTGACAATTCCTCAAAGAGAGGCACCGGGTCTTACCTGCCTTGTTCTCTGAATCCCTGTGTAATGCAGAGCCCAAGGCAGACGCTCAACAGCACTGGCCGAGTAAAAGAATGGATGAGTAAATGAATGACTCCACTGCTGGTGAGTATGAATGAGATGCTTATTACTAAGGCTCAGAGCCAGGCTCAAGCCAGGCTGTGTGGACAGATTCTAAATAAAGCTGTTTTCCCTCCTAATCCGACGTACATCTTTTTTTCACCCTGAGCCTCTATAATCGGAGAATTTCTACCTACTAATTATTCTTTTGCTCAGGGGCACCCGCTTAATGTCAGCTTCATGCTGGGAAAATCCAAAACAGTATGCCACAGAATTAAATTTTTAATTAACATCAGTTTCTCTTTCTCGAGGAAGAAAATGCTCCAAAACCAAACATCCTTTGGTCTGTGCCTTCTCTGCATAGCAACGTTACTGCCTTCTTCCGCCTAACAAGATGGGCAAAAATTAAGCTCTCCCATAAGTTCTCCCTTAGGGGAACAAAGGCAATCAATCTTGGAGTGGAGTGGGAAGGGGTTTGGTTTGGCTGGAACAGCCATCTCACAGACCACCTCATAGTCACACATGATGGCATTATTTTAATTTGAAACGCTGGTGGAAATTAACAGTTGATGGTGAAAGGAAAATAAAATAAGGGGTCAAAATGCCGTTTCAAGTGTGTCACACCACCCGTGAAGCTGTCAGAGCAGCTGCTGGAAGTAAACCAAAATGGAGGAAATCAATCCAGAGCGAGCCAAAGAGCTACGTGAGGAGGAATGAGGTGTCTTGAAAATCACAGAACTACGTACTTAAGGCAGGAAGAGGTCGCCACTGTCAACCCTGCATCGTCTGTGCAGGGACATGAAGTGCGTCGGAGCCCACACTTGGCCCTTCATATCACAAGGCCAAAGGGAATGCAGTGTCTTTCTAAACTGATTTCTCCAGCGCCCCACACTAACCCTGAGGTTTGCTGAAAAGGAAATCAAGGCTTTTAGTAAAAATTCCAGTTGGAGGTCAATGGAGACACACAAATAGGATGTGAGGAGCTGGGGACTGAGGTCCCCTACACAGGCAAGATGTCCAGGGCCTATGTGCCTTCCCCTCTGACAGAAGCATCAAGCTTTTGCTGTTGGGCACACATCTGCAGCCAGCAGCGGTTGGTTCCTGTGCAGCACCAAAAGCAACTGGTCACGGACAATCTGACCACAGCGCAACTTCAGAAAACATAAGGCCGGGCGCAGTGGCTCACGCCTGTCATCCCAGCACTTCGGGAGGCCAAGGCAGGCGGATGACTTGAGGTCAGGAGTTCGAGCATAGCCTGGCCAACATGGTAAAATCTCGTATCTACTAAAAATACAAAAATTAGCCAGATGTGGTGGCGGCTGCCTGTCATCCCAGCTACTCGGGAGGCTGAGGCACGAGAATCACTTGAACCCAGGAGGCAGGTTGCAGTCAGCCGAGATGGCGCCATTGCACTCCAGCCTGGGTGACAGAGTAAGACCCCATCACAAAAAAAAAAGAAAAAAAGAAAAGAAAACATAAGGCATGGTACTACCACTCTCGAGAAGAAAGAGAACATTGAATTTTTTTCTCTGACAGATTTCAAAAGATTTATTGCAAAATGTTACATAAAGGGCCTATTGGAGGCTTGCCATGACATCATGTCACTGCTGCGTTTGTGAAGCAGGGGCTGGGTTCCTGGGACGCTGACCTAAAGTGCCACCTGTCCTGGGGGGGCTGTGCTAGGAGGGAAACAATTGCAGCCCTATAGGCACTTGGAGGCTGCCTAGGGAACAAAGCAGCGCTTTCTTCAGACCCTGAGCATTCCTCAGCACACAAGGGATCTGCTGGGGGTGCCGATGAGGACCAGTGCCCGCTGATGCCACAACAGGAAGGCACTTGGGCTAGAGCAGAGCTGGTGGACCTGCCAGGATCTCTTCCATCCACACTTGGGCCAGGGACAGGACTGTTCTGAGAACTGCAGAACCAACAGCATGGAAGTCCACGGTGTCAGCAAATTGAAGCAAGCCTTAAGACAGTCCATTTCAGAATGAGGAGCCCACGCTGCCTCAAACGCAACTGTCTCCTCCAGCTCTGGGCAGACATTCCAGAAAATCACATGCTTTCAAAATACCGGCAGAGCACAAGTTTTTGGTGGTAAGCATCCTCGATTATGGGCTGGAATGATCACGTGGGCCCTCTCTGAACCTGTAACACCTTGAACTGCCAAGTCAGGTGGTTCGATACTTGACGATCAGTTAGTCTGTAATGCTGGCAGTAGGATGGCCGCTGGCCCTGCATGGCTATTTCAATTTAAATGAACTAGAATCAAACTTAAAATGCAGCTCCTTGATGGCATTGAATGGCCACGTTTCAATCACTCAACAGCCACGTGACGCCAGCTGTGACTGCACCGGGCAGTGCAGACGCAGGAGGTTTTTACCGTCGAGAAAGTTCTATCAGGCAGTGCGGTGGTGGAAGCACCACCTCCAGGCTCACACCTCAGCTCCGCTACTTCCTCACTGTGGCTCCTTGGGCAGGTTCTTCATGTCTCTGAGCCTCGGTTTCCTCATGTGTGAAATGGGGATAACCGTACCTACCCCTCCCCATGGGGCACTTGTCAGGATTAAGTAATTTTGTAAAGCACTTAGAACACGACCCGCACAGAGCCGGTGCTGTATCGACACCATTACCACCAGTAAAGCACTGTGACTACTGTTCCGTGCCCATCACAGCACCCGAGTGGCAGCGGCTGTCTTAACAGGAAGTAACTGAAACTGCGGGATTGTTCTGAAAATCTCCTGGTAACAACACTGCCAAGCCTGTGCCATTCATTCAACGCATATTTCCTGGACGGCTTCAATAGGCTTAAGACACCCTGCCAGTGCCGCGGTGACAAAGCACACAAAAGACAGAAAGAGGCGGCTCTTTCCAGGCCAGTCTTGCGGAACCCCAGGCTTCTGAGACAGCACTGGGACTGAGAGACGCTTTGTCTCCCACGGGCAAATGCTGCAGAGACAGCCCAGAGACCTTCAGGCAGGAATGGGGCGGGGGGCAGACACTGGGAAGGAGATGGGCCCAGCCGATGACACCCCGCAGTCGAGGTGGGGATGGGTGTGTCAGACACCAATGAGAGAGAGGGCACACTGACCACAGGGCATTCCCATCTCAGGGCACCTCCCACTCATTGTACTTCATTTCCTAAGTTTAAAAACAAATACTTTTCCTGGTGACAAAAGTCTCTTCAAAGACCTAGAAGTTCTTTGTTGCTCTATCTCCTCATCTCAAACATGAGGGACCGGAAGGATCCTGACTCCTGGCCCTTGTCCTGTCCTCCAAGCATGCAATGAGGTTGGGGTCAGTGGGGAGGAGTCCACGGGCCGCAGGAGATCTGGTGCTATCAATAGAAATGCAGAGCACAGACACACCAGGTAGGCCCATGCCGGAGTCTGCAGAACAGCAAGAGCACATCTGCTTTCCTTTCACGGTCAAATGAGAAAATACATACACACATATACAGAAATTAGACATATATACATACATACGTAGATAAATACATAAACACACACATGGAAATTAGACATATATACACATATATACATACATACACAGATACATAAACATACACACAAATGCCACATATTTCACGACAAAGAACCTGGTTGTTTCAAAGTAAGACTTGCCCCTTCCTTCCATCCTACGGTGGGTGGTTACTAGAGGGGAGTGGCTGGAAAGGGTGGCTGCAATGGATCGCTTTTTACACAGGCCAATTTGAAGCTCTACATAATTTCACCGAAAGGGTAAAGTTTGTAAAAGACAAAAATTTTAATTTTATGCCAATACTTGGTCATAGGGTAAATAGTCACATTTCAAAAATGACGGATACCAAAGCTTGGCGACTCATGACAGAAGCCTTCCGTGACATCCTGCAAAGGACAAATCAACCCATGGGTGTGTGTGTGTGTGGAGCCTTCCGTGACATCCTGCAAAGGACAAATCAACTCATGGGGGTGTGTGTGTGTGGACACACACACAACACACACCCACCCACGAGATGTGAGAGAGGGGATGATGATGGCCTCTGCCCTGCACAGGAGACGCCGCCCTGGCTGAGTGGCAGTCATGGCTGTCGTAGCTGTCCCAGGGGCACTCAGGGACTTGGACTCTAGTCTCAAGCTATCAACTATACCTGGCCCTTCCCAGGAACACACCCAGAGTCACACTTCCACTGTGGGCCCCAGTCAATGACCAGTTGCCTGGGAATGCAGGCTTGGGTGTGCACAGAGCCCCTCCCTTCCCACAGGTGCCAGGGCCAGAGGGAACCACTCACCACTTTGAGCTCCGGGACAGATCGACTCAGCGTCCATTCCTGGCTGTTCACAAAGGCATCTGAAAAAGAGGAGGACACAAAGTCAGACACCATAACTCATGTAAAGGCCAAGTCAAAATGCCTCCAATGGGCCATTTTCACATCCAAAGGTCACTGAAGATGGTGCAGACAAGCCTCCCTGTGTCACTCTCACCCCAGAAAGATCAGTTTGTCCCAGTTCACGATACTCAGCTAGATGCCAGTGGGGAGTTTCAGGTCCAAGTCTGTGGTCGGTAACACATGCTCTGTCCAATGACTTCGAAAGTTACTGAAAATCAAACTTTCCGTTTTTCCCCTGCTCAAGCCACAGCCCTTCCTACAGTGGAGCGTGCATCTTCAGACCATCCTGACTGTGCCTGTTCGCAAGTGTGGAGATATTTAAGGACACACCTAGCTTTCCGGGGAGTGATTCTGTTACAGCCAGTCGGTCCACATTTGGATGTCTTTTGCTTGTCTACTACAATAGTCATTTTTCTGAAATCCCACACGCACAGCAAAAAGTATGACGATTGAATTTGAAGATTTGAACGCTCACAATGTAAGTTAACACTTTAGTGTTTATAAGTAACAGGTTACAGCTCAGAAGAAAGATCTGGTGCTAGAGTTTTGACCCTCACAAAGATATTAAACACTGAAGACCCAGCCAGGATGGTTTAGACTATGTCAGAAAGATGGAGGGCTCCTAAGCTCCATGGGGTGGTCTACAGAGCCCAGCCCTGTGCAGGGGCACTCTCCCCCGCCTCCCCTGACAGTGCACCCACCCGATACAGATGACCCAAACGACCATGGCTTTACCTGCAACCCAGTTTTCCACATCCGCCACATGCCATTTCTTATCATAAATGAGACCCCATGATAGCAGTCATCATTTGTCCCGGTGATCACATGGCAGCTCGGGCAACACATGCCGAGTGGGCTGGACCAGAGGGAGGAGGTGCATCCCACTGATAGAAAAATAGCTCTTTCCACATGGGATTTACTTCCAAT
Organism: Pongo pygmaeus; assembly: GCF_028885625.2. NCBI lineage: Eukaryota > Metazoa > Chordata > Mammalia > Primates > Hominidae > Pongo > Pongo pygmaeus. Next base: position 136,314,514 of record NC_072384.2, on the reverse strand, counting down.
ATATTGTCCTCCAATGCTGAAACTTACTCACTCTACATTATGTCTAAGAAGTGACCTGATTCATAAGATGCCTAAAAGTTAGAAACACCATCACCTTCAAAGAACTGTGTGATATGAGGACCGCATGGATGCAGGGCTGGAAGCCAAGGGCCTAACCACACCACGGGTGTGACACAGGAGGGCAAAACCAGCATCTGAAGGAGGCCAGGCACACCCTGGGGAGCACAACCCACCAGGTTACACGATGGGGAGCATGTCCCACCAGGTCACACGATGGGGAAGCACAACCCACCAGGTCACACGCTAGGGAGCGCATTCCACCAGGTCATATGCTGGGGAGCATGTCCCACCAGGTCACATGCTGGGGAGCATGTCCTACCATCTCACACGCTGGGGGAGCACAACCTACCAGGTCACACGCCGGGGGAGCACAACCCACCAGGTCATAGAGTGGGGGCACATCCGCCCAGTGTGTTCTGGGCCGGGGGGGTTGTCCGGGGGGGGGCAACTGTGCAGCAAACCAGATGTCACAGGCCCTGCAACGACAGTGTCAAGGGTCCCCCGATGCCAAGTGAGACATCCCGTCAGAGAAACACTCCCTGCTCCAGGAAAGGATGGCTGGGTAGATCAGGAGGAGATCTGAGTGATCTCTAGAGGGCAGAGACTTTCGGGGCACAACATGCCTGTCCAGCTGGCAGAGCAGGCCGGCAGAGGCCCATCTGCAGGAGCTCAGGAGGAAAGCCCAAGAGCCCTGAGGAAGAAGATGCCCGGGAGGCGGACTTCTCCCTGCACTGCCCGCAAAGACTTCAAGTCACTGCCCCTCTACTCTTCTCCCACTGACACGGACACATTGGGAGCTAAATATCGGGGGCGCAAAATTTTGCATAATTGTGCACCCAAGCACCACCCCAACATGCTGCAGACAAACATTACCCATGGACAGATGATGCGAGGAATGCACTAGCGTGGGCCTGACACCCAGCAGGCGCTCAGTCAGTGGTAACTAATTGTGTCTTAATACCATCAGTGAACAGCATTACCAATTAAGTTGCAAAATACTTCTTTCTGTTATCGACTACTCTTGCAGAAAAATGGGAATGTGGCCTTAGAGGATCTGCAAAGTGACCCTAACGGTCCAGGGAAAACTGAAAGGTCAATGATGATGACTCCAAAATGCAGGCACCAATAGTGTCCAGCTTCTCAGAACGTCACTCTGTTGCTGCACTGTAACAAACCACACCCTGGTTAAGTAACTGTGGATACAGCCACATCATGGAATAGTAAAACCAGTAACTGAAGCTCAACATACTGTAGTGGGGATTCGCCAAGTCTCCAGGCTACTATCAAGTGATGACAGCCAGGTGCGATACAGAGATGGATAGGATCCTCACAAATGCATTTCTAAAAAGTGTATCAGGGGTGAGGGGTGCAAAATATGCATATGCTTGGCCGGGCACGGTGGCTCACGCCCGTAATCCCAGCACTTTGGGAGGCCGAGGCGGGCGGATCACGAGGTCAGGAGATCAAGACCATCCTGGCTAACACGGTGAAACCCCAACTCTACTAAAAAATACAAAAAAAAATTAGCCGGGTGTGGTGGCGGGCGCCTATAGTCCCAGTTACTTGGGGGGCTGAGGCAGAAGAATGGCGTGAACCCGGGAGGTGGAGGTTGCAGTGAGCCGAGATTGTGCCACTGCACTCCAGCCTGGGTGACAGAGCGAGACTCCATCTCATTAAAAAAAAAAAAAAATATATATATATATATATATCTCTCTCTCTCTCTCTCTCTCTACGTATGCTTGTCAAGGCTGAGACTATTTCTGGTAAAATTTCAAACTTAACAGGTGCTGATTTAGGGTTAGGAACTAGATGGCTGAAGTCAAGGGCGATGAGATGATTTTCCTTTCATTGTTACCTTCTGGCACCTTTTAAGTTTTATTCAATTTGGCCCATAAGAAATTAAATTGTGAAGTTTTAAAAATGAACTTTAATAGTAAAACAAAGAGGGTAAACTGTGAATTAAAATGAGCTCTATTCATCAATGCGCTGCTGATTTTTCAACACATACCACCGTAAGATTAACTTTCTAACAATAAATATAAAATATTCATTATAAATTAAGCAGTGCTCCATTAAACAAAGATGCATGATTATATAAACATTGGAACAATGTGAGGCATCTTTTTACTTGCAAATACATCCTCACTTGAATGGAACATACTCGTGTTTGTGGCAACAAGAGTAATAAAATAAATGCTTGACTCAGTTGGCCAAAACTCTTCATCTCCCATTAAAAAATATTTATTTTAAAAACTTTCATCACCTCCATTACTGTCCAGTCAAAATGGAATGCTGCCTCATACAAAGCTAAACAAAAATTAACAAAAGATTCGCGAAAGCCATACATACCAAAATAGTCCCTCCTCCTACTCCACTATGTGGACCTATCTGTGGGCTGGACACTGTGCTGGCATGGAATTGTTCATCACTCAGTAGGTGGGGTCACGGAAGGGTGGGGCAGGGTCCAGGCCAGCTGTCCTGCCTCCTTCCGAGGTGCAGGAACACTGGAAGGATAAATATGCTTCAGGGAAACACAGCTGGGCATGTGCGCATGAGTGTGTGGATGCACATCCGGACATGTGCACACCTGTGCTGCTGGACCAGCCAGAATCCAGTGTCACAGAGGATGTAGCTCGTTCTCAGAAGTGTCTGGGCCAGGCGCGGTGGCTCACGCCTGTAATTCCAACACTTTAGGAGGCCGAGGCGGGCAGATCACCTGAGGTCAGGAGTTCAAGACCAGCCTGGCCAACATGGCAAAACCTTGTCTCTACTAAAAATACAAAAATTAGCCAGGCATGGTGGCACATGATTGTAATCCCAGCTGCTCTGGAGGCTGAGGCAGGAGAATCGCTTGAACCCGGGAGGTAGAGGCTGCAGTGAGCCGAGATCCCACCATTGCACTCCGGCCTGGGCGACAGAGTGAGACTGTCTCCAAAAAAAAACCAAAAACAAAAAACAAACAAACAAACAAAAAAACAGCGTCTTGTGAGTGTTTTACAATCGAGGTTGGTGACAGTAATGATCCTTCCCAAGAGCTAGCCAGGTGCCGGGCTCACTGACCGCTGCAGCCCTTCAGGGCAGGTTCTCCCTGCTGCTGCCCCTGGACACAACGGGACACTTGGGAAAGTCCCCCTTGACAATGCCAGATTCTGAATCCCTCCCTCATTACCTGCTGTCTTGCTCAGAGCCTGCTTGCCCTAGACTAACCTGGGACGCTTAGCAAAGCTGGCAACAGGTGAGCATCAGCCGGGACTCCGGAAATCAGAACCTTCAAATCGGCATTTCTGTTTTGAGACGGAGTCTCGCTCTGTCGCCAGGCTGGGGTGCAATGGCGCGATCTTGGCTTACTGCAACCTCCGCCTCCAGAGTTCAAGAGATTCTCCTGCCTCAGCCTCTTGCATAGTTGGGACTACAGGCGCCCGCCACCACACCTGGGTAATTTTTGTATTTTTAGTAGAGATGGGGTTTCACCATGTTGGCCAGGATGGTCACGAGCTCCTGACCTCGTGATCCCCTTGCCTCGGCCTCCCAAACTGCTGGGAATATAATAGGCGTGAGCCACCACGCCCGGCCTCAAATCAGCATTTCTAACAAGCTCCCTGCAGAGCTTTGTCCACACTTTATTACTCTCCATCTTCAATTTTTCAAAATTTGCTAAGCAGATGTTACAAGCGTAAAACTCCAAGAGCAGGAATTTCTGAGAAATGTGAAAACAGCACAGGTTGCCATGGGCAGAAAGTGCTGCAGTTACTGAGGCTAAACTCCTACCCCATAACACAGCCCTCAGAGATGAGCCCTGCTTCTCGCACCTGGCTGTGCGCATCCCAGTGTCCATGGGAGACCAAGAGGATGCAGAGGGAAATGGGTGTGAGGGGCCAGGGAGCCGGGAGCCATGGGTTTGACAGTGACCTCGGTTAATTTCCTCGCCATAAAATAGAAGCATTTCTGGCTGGGCGGGGGGTGGCTCACGCCTGTAATCCCAGTACTTGGAGGCCAAGAGGCGTGGATCACCTGAGATCAGGAGTTCAAGACTAGCCTGCAGGCGGATCACCTGAGGTCAGGAGTTCAAGACTAGCCTTGTCAACATGGCAGAACTCTGACTCTACTAAAAATACAAAAATTAGCCGGGCATGGTGGCAGGCTCCTGTAATCCCAGCTACTTGGAGGCTAAGGCAGGAGAATCGCTTGAACCCAGGAGGCGGAGGTTGTGGTGAGTCGAGATTGCACCACTGCACTCCAGCCTGGGGGATAGAGCGAGGGAGGGAAGGAAGGGTGCACTCCAGCCCGGGGGATAGGCGGGGGAGGGGAGGGGAGAAGAGGGGAAAAATTCTCTCCTAAGGCTTCTGCAAGGTTCCAAGGAGATGCTGCCAAGGAGGTGGCAGGATGCCTGGGAATGGGCCCAACTACCCACAGAGGAAGCCCTCCTATTACCACCTTTGGAGGTAGGATTAAAGAGCAGGGATTGATGTCCCGTTGCCCAGGTGCCACAGCTGGGGGAGGATGCTCCTGTTCAGAGACAGACACACATGCTACCTGAACTCGCTGCTGCGCTGGAAGCACAAGTGAGCCTGGAGCAACACATGGCCTGCCAAGTCCTGATGAAGCAACCACACCAGTGATGGAAAACCGTGGCTCAGGCCGGGCGTGGTGACTCACGCCTGTAATCCCAGCACTTTGTGAGGCTGAGGCGGGCGGATCACTTGAGGTCAGGAATTTGAGATCAGCCTGGCCAACATGGTGAAACCCGGTCTCCACTAAAAATATAAAAACTAGCCAAGTGAGGTGGCGTGTGCCTGTAATCCCAGCTACTCAGGAGGCTGAGGCAGGAGAATTGCTTAAACCCAGGAGATGGAGGTGGCAGTGAGCTGAGACTGTGCCACTGCACTCCAGCCTGAGTGACAGAGCCAGACTCTGTCAAAAAAAAAAAAAAAAAATTCAAACCAAGAAAACTGGCTCACAGTGACCATTAACTCCACATGGAGTAAAACAAACTAGAAGGCATTACTGGAGTTAGTTTTCATCCCAGGTCAATTTATATTACATCAAATTGCCAGGTCAATCTGACCATAGCCAGGAGGAGATGTTCCTGCTTGGAGACAGGCACACGTGCTACCTGTACTCGCTGCTGCGCTGGAGGCACAAATATGGTCAAACATGGTTGAATAGTGGCAATTTCATAGTGGGGTTCAACCTACAGCACATAAATGTGCATGAAAAAAGTCATCTGTGTGATATGACTACCAACATATACCAAAAATTCTAGAATGGGAAGTAATCCTGGAAATGCCTCCAGTTGGCCTATCTTAGCATTCTACCGCAGCAAACAACAGCATCAAGGGAACAGGGCCCAAGGACTATGGTCAAGGAAGAGAACTTTCAGAGGATTCTGGACCTAAGATGAGGAAGCCCCACCTTCCCAGGCTGCAGGAGCCCGGCTGCAAGGACCAGGGAAGGCAGCTCCTGTCCAGCAGTGCCTCCACTGCGTCCTTCCTCGGGATTTCAGAGCCTTCTGCTAAAGGCTCCCCCACATTCTTCATTAGACAAGGGAGCCAGGACCTCATCTTCATTAAGACAGCCATCGTCTGGCAGGTGGGCTCATTCCCCAGCAGAGCTATGGACTCTAATTTTCTCCTCCAAATTATCAACTAGAAGCACAGCATGCAGCCAATATTAGAACGACTTGATGGTCTCCCGTGTCACATTCACCCCCAGCCCAGCCCCCAATTCTGTTTGGCTCCAGGAACCACAAATACGCATTCCAGACAAAACTCGTGAAATTATACACAAGGGTAAAAAAAGGAACCTGAAATTGCAGGTGACATTTTAAAAACAACATAGTATCTCAGAGATTGGGACGTTTCTTTGAAAACCTTAAATGTCACAAGGATTTTAACTATTATTTTTAGCACAGAAAAGGGGAGGAGCATTTATTTTTAGTTTAAAGCTGCCATAAAGCCCCCAAATATAAAACAAAACAACAATGGAAGAAAGGTGGCATATCCATAGATGAGAGGAGCATTGGAGGAGGCTGTGGCTGCTGCAGCCAGTCAGTTCTGTGCCGAGGAAGGAAGTGGAGTCTTTAATAGAATAAAGAAATCCATTTCAACGCAGCCGGAAAAGAGCCCGCTGTAAATTGGATCAGACATAATCCGCTGATGACTTTCAAATGTAGGACTTAGCAGAAGTTCACCAGCACAGTTTCAATGGTATGATTTAATTTCTTATTTGGAAATCCTTGAATCCCTATAATACATGAAATAAAACATAAACCCTGGGGATACCACAGATTGGTTTCAGGCTTCCCTAGAAGTTCAGGCTCAAAGGTCCTTTTCAGCAGCCTCAAAGATCCACAAACAAGACAGTTTCTTACCCTGACATGTCCCGACAGCATCCCCTGCCCTCGCCATTCACCAGGCCCTCTCAGTGCAGGGTGACGAACACCTGGCCACCAAGATGCCACCATGCTCACCCCTGCAGGCACATCCATGCCACTGCCTGCAATTTCAAGGCTCTTTCCCCTGAGCCCTGAGGTGACTCAGAATCTGTCACAACAATGTCAGCATTTGACTGGGTCCTCTCTCTTCTCCTCTAAGGAAATCCCAAGGCAAAAGTTTGCCGGCCCAAATGGGCTCTAGAGGATTTGCAGGTTTTTAACTTCTTAGAGGATAGTGATTTTTTTTTCTCTCTCTCTCTCTCTATATATAAACATATAAAATATACATTAAATAGAGCATATAATATATACATAACTATATTATATAGAGTATATAATATATACATATAACTATATTATATAGAGTATATAATATACATAATATATACATAATATATAATATATACATATATTATAAATATATACTATGTAGAGTATATAATATATATCTATATAATATATACCATATAGAGTATATAATATATACATATATATAATATATACTATACACACACAGAGAGAGAAAGACAGAGACAGATTCTCGCTCTGTCGCCCAGGCTGGAGTGCAGTGGCACAATCTTGGCTCACTGCAACCTATGCCTCCAGGGTTCAAGGGATTCTCCTGCCTCAGTCTTTTGAGTAGCTCGGACTACAGGCACACGCTACCATGCCTGGCTAATTTTTGTATTTTCAGTAGAGACGGGGTTTCACCATGTTCCCCAGGCTGGTCTGGAACTCTTGCCTTCAAATGATCTGCCTGCCTCAGCCTCCCAAAGTGCTGGGATTATAAGTGTGAGCCACCACGCCCGGCCTCATTTTCATTACAGTTTCTTCAAAAGCATTCCTGAGTGCCTCGTGATACCCCTGCTCCAGAATCATGGTGTTCCCCAAGAACGCCCTTGTCGTGGGTGTGTAAAGCATTGCTTAAAGGATTCATGTCTGAGAGAAGCAAAGCAGAGGGTATGAGGATTTGAAAGTCAAAACGGCAAGGAAGAAAATTGCCCGTTCCTTCTTAAAATGTGAAAACAGAGGCCCACCTACAACCTTGAGGGGCGGAGCACAGCTCTACCGCACTGCTGGGATTATCTTCTGCATTTCCTTCAGAAGAACTGTGTTCCATTAGCTGTGGCTGCTTCGGAATATTTAATGCATAAATAATAACTTCACAGTCCTGAAACCCATGCCCCAATTCCACCCAGTTTCCATCTCACTGTTATAAACCAAGGTGATAACAAGTTTGGTTGCAAGCATCTTCCTAGGGCAGGTTTTGGGTCCAGTGCAGTACAGCCTCCTGGCCCCAGCTTGTTAACCTACAGGCTGAGTACAAGCTTGTTCACAGATGCAGGGAAGAAGTTCATCCCAAGCTACTGAAACAGGCCGTTCCCCCAACAACGAGGTCCCCAGAAGAACCAGCCTCAGGTTGCCTCCAAAATACATTTTGCGGCCTCCTTGGCACTTCTGGCAAAGCCCCACATCTCATGGCTTCCTTGTTTCACAGGGTCTCACTTCCATCTTTAATTCCTGAACCTGGACAGCTTGGTAGAGTGTGCAGACACCCCCACTGCGAATGCTGGTTCTCCTGGAGCCCGGACTGCTGACGCGGTCAGTGGAGAAGGAACGGCCTGCCCATCCTGTGGGTAAAGCACTGTGGCTCTCAAAACCAAAAATGCTTCTGAGTTTGCATCTCTGAGTGATGTTAACCACTTTGGGCATGGAATGCAATTTGGAGGTGGTGCTTCACTTTTTGGAGGGCATTTCATGGCTCTAAGAAGTAAATTTCGGCCACAAAATGCTCCAGGGGTTTTACAAAGAGGGAGGGAGTATCCAGGATCCCATTTAACCCATGAGAATTCAAAGGGGTCACAGAACTCCAGGGGAAAAAAGTACAATTCAACTTCCAGTATATAGTGAGCTCCAATGTTATGAAAAGTCAGCCCCAATTTCCCCTGCTAAAGGGAACCAAGCACCTGATCACCATCATCCAAAATCTTCTTAGCCTTCTTACAAATACATCAGGCTCTCTGTAGCAAGATAACCCAACCAGAGACACTGCCTGCATCTACAGGAGGTCTCCCCAGGCCCTGGACCCCTATCCCCCTGACCCAGCTCATCCGCTGTTCCCATGCCCCAGCAGTAACACCCTACCAAAGCAGGGGAAAAGCTGGAGGGGAAGGGAGGGGGCATGTAGGGAGGACCTGCCCAACCAGTTCTTTCCTTCCTGCATTCCCGTCCCTCCTGTGCAAGCCTAGGTGGGGGGGTTGTCTGATGCCCGTGGTGGTCCAGGCCACCATCTCCTGCCTGCACCACCGACCAGCCATGGGGACGGGGACAGGGCTCCCCTGTGCTCCTCTCCTCTCTAATCTCCAGACACCTGCCTTCAGGAGCTTGCTAAAAACCCACCCCGGGGTTTTCACAGGCTGACTACATGTTCAATTTATTGTTGAGCCTCTGAGTAACTGAGCTTCTATCTAAAGTGGGAAGAGCAATAAAAATTTTAAAATTGTGATAGGTGTGATGAACAATTATGCAACATCAAGCTGCTACAATAAGAAGAACCTGAGAAAATGACTGTACGAACACACTGAGTGCCACCACCAGAACGCCAGCTGTCACACTAGGGAGACACGGCCTCCTGCCAGGGGTTCCTGGCACCCCTAAGAAGTGGTAGAACATTGTCACCTTAGACCAAAGCCAGAATCCTACATTTCACATAAGATGTAGAATTTTGAACAGATCTTGAGAATGCTTTAAAACATTTTAACACCTAAAATAAAACTGCTGAGTCCTTGAAAGTGAAAACGTTGAATAGGGATATTTTATGAAAAGGTACAAGTCAGAAACTGAAAGAAAAAACAAAATCTGTAGGTTAAATTCACAGCCATTTTTTTTCCTGAGATGTAAGAGTAGACAGCTATTTGTCTTACTGCAGTTTGGGTGGAAATATATATTAAAACAGGGGTCCCCAACCGCGGGGACGTGGACTAGTACTCATCCGTGGCCGGCTGGGAACAGGGCCACACAGCTGGAGATGAGCAGCGTGTGAACGAGCAAAGGGAAGCCTCATCTGTATTTACAGCTGCTCCCCATAGCTCGCACCACCTCCTGAGCCCCACCTCCTGTCATATCAGTGGCGGCACTGGAGTCTTATAGGAGTGCGAGCTCCATCGTGAACCACACCTGTGAGGGATCTAGGATGTGTGCTCTTTATGAGAATCTAATGCCTGATGATCTGAGCTGGAATAGTTTCATCCCAAACCATCCCCCCTCCCCCGATCCCTGGAAAAACTGTCTTCTGGTGCCAAAAAAGGTTGGAGATCACCATATTAAAAGATAATTTCGACTGCAGCTTAGATGCTGGTAGTATGCAAGAGCCACTGTATTTGCTGAAGTTAAGACAAGTTGATAGACACGAGAACATTTTCCCTGGTTAAAATCAAGAACGTAGGAGAGAAGATATTTACAATTCATATGCTGAGTTTCTGTCAGTCCTGGGCTGGATATAATTGGGCCTGACAGTTTTCATTCCAGAAAGAATTATAAACTCAGTCAGTCATACTGTTTAATTCCTGGTGAAATTAATGTTTATAATAAGGGATGGCTCAATAACAGACACAAATAAATCCAGAAGATTACTACAGGAAGAGCAATCAGAATTAACTCATTCCTTACTGTTGCTGAATTTTCGCCACAACAGCAGACTAAGAAATTGGTTGGGGGAGGGTCCATGGGGCAAGGTGAAGGGAGCACAGTCTGTGAAGCCAAGGGTCACTCTCCCAGGCACAGGGGTGACAGACACAGGGAGTCCACTAGGTATTGGTCCCCACTGCCATGTCACTCACAGAGAAGCACTGCTTCATCGGGGATTGCAGGGGGAAGTGGGGGCACTGGGCACTAATGTGGCTAAACTACTTCTAACAACCTCACATGAAGACGAACAACATGTACACCCACCAACACAGCTAACAAGCAAACCAGCACCTCCCCATCCTGATGTGGCAATGCTGGTTCAAATCCATGCTCTGCATGGAACGCCTGGGCAGCTTTTCTGCGAGTCACTTAGCCTCTTGGGACCTTAAATCTCTTCATCTGTAAAATAGGAGGGCTGCATCTTGTTCTTCCAGCTCTCACCTCCCAGAATCTATTCTTAGTAAGAACACCCTTTCCATGCAGACCTAAAGCTGGCTGGTGCCTGGGATTGTCCCAGCTTCTCTCAGGTTAATGGGCTGGCACTGACCAAAGGGGAAGGTTCAGCTAAAATAACCTGAATTAATGACAAATTGAACCAAACAAAAGTTGGGATTTTTTTTTTTTTTTTTTTTTTTTTGAGATGGAGTCTCCAGGCTCTGTCGCCAGGCTGGAGTGCAGTGGTGCCATCTCAGTTCACTGTAACCTCTGACTCCCTGGTTCAAGTGATTCTCCAGCCTCAGCCTCCCGAGTAGCTAGGATTACAGGCATGCGCCACCACACGCAGCTATTTTCTGTATTTTTAGTAGAGATGGGGTTTTACCGTTGGCTGGGATGGTCTCGTATAAGGTGGGGACGAGGCTCATTCTGAGGGGCAGCATGGATAATTTTCCCCCACAAATAAGTCTGCAGCACATGCATATGGGAAATGGGCAGCGATTTAATGGTGCCACTACTAATTTTGTGGTTGCGTTACATGATTAAAACAAATCCTGCCCATCAGGTTGTAATGCCCAGCAAATCTAATCAGCCTCCTGGGAGAAGGTCTGTTGAGCCAACTGACCCACACAGACCATCTCTCATCCCTGTGAGCTTGGTCTGTGGCCTCACATCCAAGATGCCACAATCCAGGCTGGAAAGCGTGGAAGCTGGGGCACCCGACCCGCCCTTCACACTGAAATGTCCACTATGCATCCTGGGACCTCACACAACTCTTCGTTCCCCAGTCACTGGTGCCCAGGGTAAGGGTCATAAGCTATGGTTTAAAAATTGGTAAACAGGCCAGGGGCCGTGGCTCACGCCTGTAATCCCAGCACTTTGGGAGGCCGAGGCAGGTGGATCACCGGAGGTCAGGAGTTCAAGACCAGCCAAGTTGTCAAGACTGACAACATGGAGAAACCCTGTCTCTACTAGAAGTACAAAAATTAGCTGGGCATGGGGGTGCATGCCTGTAATCCCAGCTACTTTGGGGGCTGAGGCAGGAGAATCGCTTGAAATCGAGAGGTGGAGGTTGCAGTGAGCTGAGATCACACCACTGCACTCCAGCCTGGGCAACAGAGTGAAACTCCATCTCAAGAAAAATGGTAAACAAAACAATCATGCAGGTTCCCTCTGGGCAATACCCATCCTGGTGCCCCTCTGTCGACAACCCCATGCAAGTGTCTCCTCGGCCCTCCTCTGTTCTCAGCACAGACCTTCCGCTGGTGCACTGAAGGGAATAAAACGTAAAGACTACATCACAGAGGGGTTGGTTATTCAGCATCTCCCACGACAATGCTGTCTGGTGTCCAGAAAAGAAGCCACCTCCTTGTGAAGGACAGTGACCCCTCTCAGCTCCCTGGGCTTGGAGCTCAGATGCTCCTGTAAATACGCATGGTTTCTTTGTGCCCCTGCCGACTTACCTCTTACCTCTTTCACCCAGCAAAGTGCCCCCACTGCGCCCAGCCCTCCGCCTGACCAGCTCAGATGTGGAAGAGACACTGCTCTGCCAATATGTATGCTTAGAGGCAGACCTTGGCCCCACCAAATACTGTGTCCGGAACAAAAGCTGTCTGTTCTCGAAAAAAGTTCCACGACAGATCAAGTGTAATATACTGAGCACAAAAACTGGGCTACAGGTCGTCTGTAACCTGAGCCCGTCTGTTCACCATGTCACTGACTGACAGAGACAGCATATAAACACCCGTGAAGGAAGGTATCTTCAAGAATATCCAATTGATCTTACAACAGCAGCTATCTCTGAGGGACGGGGGGTAGGGGATTGCCTTTTTCTCTTTACCAATTTCAATCCTGTTGTAAGTCTTTACGACGAGCATCTACTATTTCTATAACATAGGGCAATAAAGGTGCACTCATGTAAAGAAGTAGTTCCTTTCTACACCTCTAAGAGCTATTACGGAGTGAGCTGACTCACCCACATCCACATGGTGATCAAGCTGAAACCCTGAAGCCTGCAAAGGTCAGCCTCGATGCTTAAAACACTGGCAAGCATAATTAAGGAGGAAACATGAGGAAAAGGTCCTTGTTTCCCAGCTTCTCATTCTTCACACCATGAATGTCAAAGATTCTTACCTGGTTTTGAGGTGACACAGTCTATTTAATAGTAAAATAGCAGACACAAGATTTTTTAAATACTTATATTCCCCAACGACGGAGCTCCGCTCAGCACCTCCCTCCCGCTCTGGGCATCCTTGTTGCCGCCTTTGGGTTACACCAGGTGAAACTGCGAAGTAGCCAGAGCCCCCCATGCATCCTGGTGCTTACACAGCCTCTCTTCATTTGATCTCCAAGTCTGAGATGCGTTTGCTTCCTTATCACCCATAACTCCTCAGGAGAGAAGAGCACCCCACATATACCTATGAGCTGTGCAGTGACAGCAGGACTTGCCCTGAAAGGTGCCCAGGAGATGCCTGAGCAAGACGAGGAGGAGCAAGTGTCCTTGGGAAGGTAGCAGCTTCCTTTTTTTTCTTTTCTCCCCGAGGCAAAGTCTCGTTCTGTCGCAGAGGCTGGAGTGCAGTGGCACGATCTCGGCTGACTGCAACCTCCACCTCCTAGGTTAAAGTAGTTCTCTTGCCTCAGCCTCCCGAGTAGCTGTGATTACAGGGGCCTGCCACCATGCCCAGCTAATTTTTTTTTTTTTTTTTTTTTTTTTGGAGACAAGAGTCTTACTCTGTCGCCCAGGCTGGAGTGCAGTGGCGTGATCTCGGCTCACTGCAAGCTCCGCCTCCCGTGTTCACACCATTCTCCTGCCTCGGCCTCCCAAGTAGCTGGGAATACAGGCGCCCGCCACCATGCCCAGCTTTTTGTATTTTTAGTAGAGATGGGGTTTCACCGTGATAGCCAGGATGGTCTTGATCTCCTGACCTCATGATCCGCCCGCCTCGGCCTCCCAAAGTGCTGGGATTACAAGCGTGAGCCACGGTGCCTGGCCAAATTTTTGTATTTTTAGTAGAGGCGGGATTTCACCATGTTGGCCAGGCTGGTCTTGAACTCCTGACCTCAGGTGATCCGCCCACCTCAGCCTCCCAAAGTGCTGGGATTACAGGCGTGAGCCACCACATCTGGCCAGCTTCCCGATCTTATTCCTCATGCTTTGCATCACTAGACTTCGAGATAAATGGACAGTTAACTATGCAGCTTCCAGAATCACATGGTAGTTTGTTACTTTTTATAAAATGTTCCTGGTATGCTTTGCAACATTAACAGACATTGAAACTGCCATGTTTTTCAAATGGGAACGTCATTAACCCCCAAGTAAGGGCTGAGGATCAACTCACAGGACCCATACTTATGCCAGAGGAAATCAAGTTTATTTCTGATTTTTTCAGTGGGAATAAAAGCTAATTCAAATCCATTCTCAGTTAACTCTTATCTAATTTCTACATCCTCCTATGGGAATAGCAAGTACTACTACTTCTAATGTTTTGTGGGGGTTTTTTGGAGATGAGGCCTCGCTATGTTGCCCAGGCTGCACTCGAACTCCTGAGCTCGTGATCCTCCCGCCGCAGCTTCCTGAGTACCTAGGACTACAGCCGTGAGCCACTACGCCTGGCTTAATGCTGTTTTAATGAGAGCTTTCGGCAATGCCTTCGCATGACTGTGGTGGGCACCAGCCTGTCCCTCTGTTCAGGGGTAAAGCCTTCAGTACGTGGCTGCCGGGAATGCAGGTGGCTGATCACTCTAGGCTGAGTCCTCATGCCAGAGACCGCACTTGGGCAGAGAAGTGAGTGGTGTGGCCCAAGGATATGACCCCTGGAGGGCAGAACACGTCCAATCATAGACTGCTAACAGGCATAAAGGCCCAGCCCCCGTGCCTAATTGGGGATAGCTTTGAGCGCTACCCCAGCTCCTAAGCCCACAGTGCCACCACCTTCAGGACCCCTGAACCCTTTGCAAAGACTGCACTGCAGCCCCAAAGCCCCCTCCCTCTAGGCCTGCCGGCTGAGCAAATCCTCAGGCGGGAGCTCGAGAGGCGCTGCAGGAAACGTTCTGCACATGCTCTCCTTCCAGGGCCTCCTTCCTGAGGAGCCGGCCTCTGCATGGTCCTCCCCAGTGGTGACTGCTGCGGCCCACACCAGGAAGGCCTCTAGGCCAGCAAATGGAATCTGACACTGCAGTCCACACTGGGCCTCAGCCACTGGCCTGCAGGCCACACTCCCTCTCCCATGCACAGTACCAACTCCACTGACGCCACCGCCCACAGCAACAGGTCCTGCTTACTGCCTCCCTCCCTCCCTTGCTATCTCCGGAGCCAGGCAGTGCCACACCGAGGGAGATACGCACGCCAAGCACGCCCTGACTCCGCCTTCAAGAAGCAGGAGAGCAGGCGACCAGCAAGTCCACTGCAAGACCTGTGACTGCAGGCTGTAACAAATGCCATGCAGGACACACGAGGCAGCGAGGAAGGACAAGCAGGGAGGCTGGCAGGGTGCACGTCAGTCAGCAGCTTCTCCGAGGTGCTGGGCCCGGGGGCTGAGGGTCAGTGAGGGGGACCCACTGGCTAGGCACTGAGGCCGAGTCAGAAAAGGATGGCCCACGAAGGCAAGGGGGAGGGCAAGGGGGGAAGGCATAGGGGCAGCAGGGCGAAGTATGGTTTGATGCTGGGGCTGGAGTGCAGAGTTTGGGTTTCATTGTAATGGCAGTGGAAGTCACCTGGTGGCTTTTGGGAGTTGGAAGGCAACAGGAGTCACATTTTCTAGCTGGTGCCCCTCCTGTTTCCTAAGCCAGATTAGGCTCCATGTGCGCCTGGCAGTGCAGGCACAAAGGAGAAAGTGGACAGCCCAGTGCTGGAGAAGGCAAGGTCCCCACTGGTACCCTGGGGAAGATGGAAGGCAGGGGCCACGTTCTGTTATGGGGGCGAGGCCAGAGGAGCAGGTGCAAGGCAGCAGGCATATCTACATGGGTGTCACCACCTAGACACGATGAGACCTGGCCAGGCAGGGGTACCTGCCAGGGAGTCCCAGGCTTTGGCTTATAGATACATAACACATGTACAAAAGCTTCTTAGATGAATATTCAAAGTCAAACTCAATATGCGCACTTGGGGTCTGAATTTATTTGGTTTACTTGGTTTACATCCTCTTGAGAAAACTTTATGGTCTTTGTTAACTGACTCTGTCTTACCACTAGTAACTAGATAACCAGCAACTAGAGAATGTGCTATCGTAATGCTGTTATTTCTTTGAAACATTTCACAATATGCTGCACGTTTGTTTCTACTGGGAACTCCGATTTTGCATCCCTGCCTTGCCTCTAAATTCCCTCTCCTGGAAGTCACTGGCCATTGTCCCCAAGCTCATCCCTATCCAGTACTTTCTCCTAGTGGGTGAATGCGGGGCGGGCAGGAGTGCAGGGGTCAACATGACGGAGGTCACACTCAGGACAGGGAAGGGAGGCGTGGTCCCCAGAGCAAGAGGCCCCTCAGTTCCCCAGCTTGCAGCCTTCTGCAGATGTGCATGAGCCCAAAGCAACATGACTTGTACTGAGTCTCCCGCTGGTGTCCACTGTCCAGCACTTGTCAACATGGGACCTGGCTGTGGTCACATCCACAAATGACCGTGGCTATCCGATTGTTTTAGAATCAGTGTTGCTGTGTGGAGGGAGAGGGACTCACGACCAGTCACAGAATCCAAATAAATGCTGGCACATCTCAAATGAGTATCTTTAGAGTCTTCAGCAGATTTTAAAGACGTGTTAAATCTACTTTTGCTTCTTGCAATGGAAATGTGTAATAATTCCTGCCTCCAAAAGTAAGGCACTGGCAACCATTGGCCATTATAAAGGTGTGCCTTTCTAACTTGCCACCAACAGGGCAGCGTCCACTGCCAGAGAGTGGCCTTTCCCTTGATATGACAGTCTTGGGGCTGGGTGCAGAGCCCTATGTGCATGTGCGTGATTGATGGTGGGAAAAGGCATCAGCATCCAGCAGCCCAGAGCCTCTCGGGGCTGGGGTCTCTCAGGAGGGACCAAGGCCTCAGAATCGCATGGGGCAGACTCCTCGCTGGCCCCGCCTCGGCCGAGGGAGCAGAGTCTGGAGGAGGGGGTAGAACCTTGTCTACAACCCCCACCCCGGCACTCTAGGTACACCAATCTGAGTGTTCTAAGATACAGGCTCATAGCCTAATTGGAGAAAACTGGGTGGTGAGCGACTTCCAAGAAGGCTCCTGGCGTATCTAAAATAGCAGCCATGAGTCCCTGCCAAACCCTCAGGCCAGATCCGAAGTATTTATATGGCTGGATTTAGAACTCCGAAAAAACCATTGATTTTGACTTCTCGAAACCAATACTATGACTAGACTGGAGACAACAATAAATAAATCCAGAAGAAACACTATGACTTTACCTGAAGATACTGTAAAAGCAACAAAAAGTCAATGCACCTGCCTCAAGCAGACAGGTGTCTACCAATAGTCAGAAGCCCGCACCTCTTCCCAAAGAGCTCCTTCAAACACATTCAGGGCCAGGAACACTGGCTGCCCAGCCCGTCAGAGCTCCTCAAGCAGATGCTCTGCTGTAGATCTCAGCTTTAGCAATATCCATCCTGCCTCGGACTCTGGGTCTGATGTGGCTGCTTAGGTGTCTGAGTTGGCCAGCCTCCTCTACCGGAAGCTAGGAATAAACCACACTTTATTCCTTGGTTATCACCTTTATTTTAAACTAGAAGCTGTGTCTCAATGTTTCAAATGCATAATATCAAGTGCTCCAATGTGAGCTCTGCCTTTGAAACAAAATTTAACCTGAAGAGCCAGGTTCCCTCCTGCACCTGCCCCCGGGGACATGGCCTCCCCAGCCTCAGGAGTCCCCCCGCCGCCTGCTGCTTTCACATTTAAAGGGTGGGGTGCGGAGGGAGTGTCAGAGTCCCTTTTAGCTCAACATTCCAGGGTTGTTTAAGACTGTGTACTGAAGTTCTCTGAGTGGTAAAAGTTAAGCCACTGGATTGGCTCCAAGCAGGTAGCAAGTGAGATCCCTCAGTACCTCAGGTAAGCGAAGAGGGGAACCTGGGGACCCAGCACCTGGGGAGAAGAGAGTGTCAGTACTGCATGAAAATCCACAAGGAGAGACACCCAGGGGCTTAGAACTCCCAGTCACCTTTGCATTTGCTGTGATATCACTTTCATCAAACGCACGCAACAATGCGATCCATTTACCATCTGAAAAAATTAGACCAGGGAAAATAAACAAAAGCAGTATTTTAAAAAAAATAATACCATAAATGACACTATAGGTTCTGAAGTACGCCATGCACACAAAAACTCCTGGAAAGGAGGTGTAGGACACCACCCCAGACGCTCTCCTGGCAGTAGCCTCAGCCCTGCTGACAGAGTCTCTGCAGGCACGAGCTGACACGTCACGCAAGTGCGCATGTACACACATGCAGGACAGTTTACCAACAGCGCAGCTCTATGACTGCCCTGAAAAGTGGAACTTTCAAATGAGTGGAAATGTTGCAGATACTTCATTACACAGATTTGAGGTTAGGGGTGGTCCCTATGGTGACCTGCCAATTTGGGGTCCATCAGAAATTATTTGCCTGAAACAATGAAAACAAGAGGGGAGTTGAGACACAGACTTAAGACTTTCAGAATTCCCCACCACACAGTACCATCTTTCTCTGGCTTACAAATGCACTATTATTTTCCTGGACGAACTATTCTGCCTGCCTCTCTGCGGTCAAAATTGTTATGTTCTATGGTTTAATGGAAACATTATCAGTGCACTACTTTCTGCTCACTAACCCAGTATTGTGCTGGAGACCCTATGGGCTGATGAACAGCAGCAGGCTCACCCCAGGCCCGTATGGTGAGCTGTGCAGTGACCTGTGGACACGGCAACCTCACTCTCTCCATTGCTCTTGCTCTAGCTCCAAAGTGCCCTGAACCATCTCAGTGGCAGCCAATGAAGAGTGTCCAAGGCATAGGCAGGGCCGGGGCCATCTACCAAAGGCAGCACAAGGGCCAGCAAAGCGCAGAAGCCCCTAACTCATGGGATAGCTTTGGGCTTATTTCTTCATTGCTCTATAAATACGTATATGTAGATGTCTCCTACAGATAACCAACCAATCTTATAGATCTACGGGACAATAATCTACCGCACAGGGTTGTTGCTGGAATCGCTGCACAAATGCAAGCAAAGTGCTTCCAACAGTACCCAGCTTGGCGAACGTTACACGGGTGTGGCTGCTGCTGCTGCAATTGCGTTACTGTGACACAGCAACAAGCCCAGTCTAAACACAGGCACAGTTGGTTCTGGCTCTCAAACAGCACCAGCGGGTGAATGAGGGGCGGGATGAGGGGACCCAGGCCTAGCCCTACCACTGACTCCCCTGCTCCTCCAAGCTGTCACCAAAGCACCCCAATGCTCATTTCCTCCAATGCAAAATGAATACACAATGACTTTTCTTTCAGCAGCGGTGACTCCCTTGTCTAGTCTTAACGGGTACACACGTGGTCATGACGAAACTCTCAACAAAAGGAAAAAATTCCAATTCCCACTTCCCACCCACCTATAACTGGAGATGTGGGATAGAACAGATTCTAGCAGGGCCTTCAGTTTCATGTGGCAAAATCTGGCTTTTTCTGAAAGCAGCTTACGTCTGCAGGGCATACTAAAGTACCCTGAGAGAGGCAGAAAGTTTCGGAAGTCTGTTTGAAGTAGAGGGGCTGAAAATGTGAGAGGTGAGTGAGTGGAGGGGACCCTCATGACTTTCCAGAGAGAATGAAAAAAAAAACAATGTTGGGAAAGCAAAAGTGGATAGTGCATATTCCTTCCTGCACACACCTGCTCCCCAAACAGACACCACGGACCCCAAACACCAACGAGCAAAAGGAGAGGTCACACTCCTAAAATACTGACACCTCTGTCCATCGACAGACCAGCAAGAGTAGACAGGAGGTTCAAGATCCAAGGGCAAGGCTGGGCGTGGTGGCTCACGCCTGAAATCTCAACACTTTGGGAGACCGAGGTGGGCAGATCACTTGATCAAGGTCAGGAGTTTGAGACCAGCCTGGCCAACATGGTGAAACCCCGTCTCTACTGAAAATATAAAAATTAGCTGGGCATGGTGGTGCGTGCCTGTAATCCCAGCTACTCTGGAGGCTGAGGCGGGAGAATGGCGTGAACCCAGGAGGCGGAGGTTGCAGTGAGCTGAGATCGCCCCATTGCACTCCAGCCTGGGTGACAGAGTGAGACTCCACCTCAAAAAATAAAAATAAAAAAAAAAGTCAGAGAGCAGAGATTAAGGAGAAAAATCCGAAAAAAAGAAAAAGAAAAATCCAGGAACACATCCTTCTACCAGAGAGTGCTGATTCCTCAGTAATGCGTACTTTCCCCTACTTAAATTATCTGACCTTCCTCATCACAGCTAATGTCTTAAATAAATCTCTGGCCACATCCTGCGAAGGAAGATAAGTCTGATCTGAATGAAAGTGGCATTCTTGCACTCCTGTGTATTTTGGAAACGGACAAAATGAAAACTCATCAGGTCATGTAAACCATCTTTCAAACACTGATCCTCACGTAGTAAGTTTTTATCTGCATGTTTATCAAATTAAACTGATATACATCCAATATATCTGTTTGGAAACTCACCTAAAATGAATTTTAAACTGGTATCTATGATGAAGGGCTATTACGATTTACACATACTGGACTGTCACCCCCAAAGGTCAACTACAAATGAAATCTGGACTCAAAGGTCTGCAGAGGGATGACATTCCTACATATGAAAGGTTTGGGTTAGCACTCACCACCTAGGAACATTAAAACTGAAATCATTACACCTGATGGAACCGGAGAACTTAATCTCCTTCCAAGGGATCAATATCTACCTTAGACTTCAAAGAAATGGGAAATGTCACAAACATCTCCTGTGGTGTGGAAAATTAACTGCCTGAAGAATCGGAATCTGTTTGATAGCAAATGCCCAGATTCTTCAGTTGAGAATAATGTTTACTTTTAGCGCTAGGGTGCATCCCTTCATTGGACATACGAGGAAACTGAGGCCAAGTGAGACTGTTATCAGCTCCTGCCCACCTGATCTGCAATCTGCATGTCAAGTGAGCAGACAAGTAATAAAGTTCAGCAGGGTTCATCAGGTTGAGTGGAGAGTGAGTGGAAAGAGAGTGAGGAAGATAATTATTCAAAAAGCCTTCCTAAGCCAAGCCCAGTGGCTCAGGCCTGTAATCCCAACATTTGGGAGGCAGAGGCAGGAGGTTCACTTAAACTCAAGGGTCTGAGACCAGCCTGGGCAGCACAGTAAGACCTCATCTCTACAAAAAAAAAAAAAAAAAAAAAATATTTTAATTAGCTGGGCATGATGGCATGTGTCTGTAGTCTTAGCTACTTGGGTGGCTGAGGTAGGAAGACTGCTTAAGCCCATGGCGGTTGTGAGCCATGATCATGCCACTGCACTCCAGCCTGAGCTTCAGAGCGAGACCCTGTCTCAAAAATATATATATATATATCTATATCTCCACATATATATATATATACACACACACATATATACATATATGTGTGTGTGTGTGGATATATATCTCCTTCCTGGGAACCAGAATTCGGACGTCAAATTTCAATCTGTCAGCAGTGTCCACGCTCACACTCATACCTGGGTTTGGCTACAAGTGCATGATTTTAATCCCCACAATATAATACAGGTGATGTCAGAATTTTTATTCTGGGAGACAAAGAATTCCAATATAGAAGCTCTGCCTTTCCAAACCAGGAACAAAGATAATCTCCTGAACAAATTCTATCACTAAAGCACACCCACCATGGCAAAGTGTTCATTCCTATCGCCCATCTGACCATCTATTCACCTTGGCCAGCACCTCTTCCCTCCCAGCGGGTGCCCTGTACAGCAGGAGGCTTAGTCTATGGTCAGCTACCACTTGGGGGGACTTCAGCTTTACTAGATGAGATACATCTTTAAAATTCCTAAAAAGACCTGTGCGAAAAAAAAAAAATCTTAGGCCCCCAAAATCACTAAGCTAAAGGGAAAATTCAAGCTGGAAACTGCTCAGGACAAACCTGCCTCCCATTCTATTCAAAGTCATCCCTCTGCTCACTAACTGCATATCTGATTGCCTCCTTTGGAAAGGCTCATCAGAAACTCAAAAGAATGTCAGAAGCCCCCTCCCCACTTTGAGTGGTCCTGCCTTTCTGGACCTAAGCAATGTTTATTTTACATGTATTGATTGATGTCCCATGTCTCCCTAAAATGTACCAAGCTGTGCTCAGGCCACCGCGGGCACATGTTGTCAGGGTCTCCTGAGGCTGTGTTAACAGGTGCGCATCCTCAACCTTGGCAAAATAAACTTTCAAGATTAACTGAGACCCGTCTCAAATTTTCGGGGTTCACAGAGCTCTGGAGCCAAATGTTTGTTTTGATTTTTACAGTAAAAAAAAATCAAAAGGTGCTAACAATATGGCATGACTGGTCATTTTTCATTGTGTTTTGAAAACAAAACCACCCATGGGCCTTCGGCTGTCCAGACAGATGCACCCTGTAAAGGCGGGTAGCAGTGAGGGGCCTCTGGTACTCATAGCATTTGTTCTCTACTGGTCAGGTCCCAGGGGAGCATTACAGCCTCTGCTGGCGGCCACTGAAAACCAGAAAGCAAGCAGAAAAGGATATCGAGGTGATGAGAGGCCGTGGGACAAACAGCTGAAGGTGTTTCAGGCATCGGAGAGGCAGCCACACAGGAGGGGGATCAGCAGGGCTCAATGTGACCCAGAGAGATGAGAACTGAGCCCTGAGAGCCCCTGGAAGGAGGCCTGCACTGCCAAGAGTCTGCTGCATGAACCCAGGAAGGGAAGAACCCACACGCCAGGGCACACAGGCAGCTGCCAGGTCAGGGAGGGGGCTTGTGGCTTCCTCTCAGGAACTCTTCTGTCCTCATCAGGGTAATAAAGAAAGGCCTCCTCACAAGGCGTGAGTGCCCAGCAACAGGCAAAGAAGAACCTTCTGGGCACTAGGATTCTGCAACCGGCCCACTCAACCTTGGCCCACCCAGCAAAGCCCTCAGAACCTGCACACCCCCGACTCTCACAACCCCTGGGGCCTCTGGGGGTCCTGCCACAGGGGACCAACCAGCCACACCTGGAGCACAGGGTCTCCAAGAACAAGGGCTTCACAATGGCCACGGTGATTTGTATGCCAGTCATCCCAGATTGGACAGGACATGACGGTTGCCAATGCTGACTTACTTAAGCAGTACAGCATGATCCAAAATAGGCCCCAGTGTCCCTAATGCCAGACAGACTCTCCTGTTAGTCAAAATTCCTAATCTCTAAAAGAGCCTCTAAGATTGACGAGTGATACCAACAAGTTATTCATCTGACACAGCTCTAAAAACTCAAGCAGCCATGGATGGTAAACAGTAGCTTCCCTCATACAAGAAAGGGGCTGCACCTTGCTTTTTTCCAGCAGCTTCCCATCTATAGTTCAGAAAAGAGATGAGTGTGTATGGATCCACACTCCAAGAAATCACTAAGACTCACTCATTTCTAAGATGCTGCTCTGCACCTGACGAATGAGTGCACAAGTTGCTGCAGAAGTTACAGTCCAGAAGCAGCTGCCAAATCCTCAAAAGGAAGCCTCTGAGCACCCAGCGCTCCCATCATTCCATTTAGGAATTAACGTGTAATGGGACATTCTGGGCAATGATGGCTTTTTCCAAACTGAGAGTGAATCCTAGGGCCTGCTCCTTCACCAGGCCACGATGGGCTGGGTTTCATGATTGCCTTGAGAAGGGCTGTGGCCAGGTGCAGTGGCTCACGCCTGTAATCCCAGCACTTTGGGAGGCCGAGGCAGGTGGATCACAAGGTCAGGAGATCGAGACCATCCTGGCTAACATGGTGAAACTTTGTCTCTACTAAACAAAATACAAAACATTAGCCGGGCGTGGTGGCGGGCACCTGTAGTCCCAGCTACTCAGGAGGCTGAGGCAGGAGAATGCTGTGAACTCGGGAGGCGGAGCTTGCAGTGAGCCAAGATCACGCCACTGCACTCCAGCCTGGGCGACAGAGCGAGACTCTGTCTTAAAAAAAAAAAAAAAAAAAAAAAAGAAAGAAAGACTGTCTCCCAGTGTGGCGACTCCTCAAGGATCTAGAACCAGAAATACCATTTGACCCAGTGATCCCATTACTAGGTATATACCCAAAGGATTATAGATCATACTACTACAAAGACACATGCACATGTATGTTTATTGTGGCACTATTCACAACAGCAAAAACTTGGAACCAACCCAAATGTCCATCAGTGATAGACTTGATTAAAAAAATGTGGCACACACACCATGGAATACCATGCAGCCATAAAAAAAGGATGAGTTTGGCCAGGCGCGGTGGCTCACACCCGTAATCCCAGCACTTTGGGATTCCCAGGCGGGCAGATCACATGAGGTCAGGAGTTGAGACCAGCCTGGCCAAGATGGTGAAATGCCATCTCTACTAAAAATACAAAATTAGCTGGGCATGGTGGTGCTTGTCTGTAGTCCCAGCTACCCGGGAGGCTGAGGCAGGAGAATCATTGGAACCCAGAAGGCAGAGGTTGCAGTGAGCCAAGACTGCACCACTGCACTCCAGCCTGGGTGTCAGACTCCATCTCAAAAAAGAAAAACAATCAAACAAACAAAAAACAAGGATGAGTTCACGACCTTTGCAGGGATGTGGATGAAGCTGGAAACCATCATTCTCAGCAAAACTATCACAAGGACAGAAAACCAAACCAAACACCATGTGTTCTCACTCATAGGTGGGAACTGAACAATGAGAACACATGGACACAGGGCAGGGAACATCACACACAGGGGCCTTGTGGGGGGCTCAGGGAGGGATAGCATTAGGAGAAATACCTAATGTAAATGACAAGTTGATAGGTGCAGTAAGCCAACATGGCACATGTAGACCTATGTAACAAACCTGCACGTTGTGCACATGTAACCCTAGAACTTAAAGTACAATTAAAAAAAAAAAAAAAAAGAGAAAGGAAAAAAAAAGGCCATCTCCTCAAAGGGGAGCGAGCTGGACTCCTGACCTCAGCACACACCTTTCAATCCAGAGCTTCTTCGCCTTTCTAACAAGTTATTCCTAAATTTTACAAACTTACATTTGCACATTTAAATATTAAAATAACAATTTATTTTATAATCTATAAATTTTATTTGTATAATTTATAAATATTAAATATAATACATATTAAGCATTGTATAATAAATTATAGAAATGTAGATGGCATTATATCAAAATGTGTATAAGAGGGAGGCAAGTACATTTTTAATAAAACAATGGTATCTAAAATAGTTACTTCTTTCCAAGGGATCAATGTTTTTACCAATTCTTTTTTGCTGTTGTTTGAGATGGAGTCTTACTCTGTTGCCCAGGCTGGAGTGCAGTGGTGCGATCTCAGCTCACTGCAACCTCTGTCTCCCGAATTCAGGTGATTCTCCCACCTCAGCCTCCTGAGTAGCTAGGATTACAG
This sequence comes from Pongo pygmaeus, assembly GCF_028885625.2. Lineage (NCBI taxonomy): Eukaryota > Metazoa > Chordata > Mammalia > Primates > Hominidae > Pongo > Pongo pygmaeus. The sequence goes on along the minus strand of NC_072384.2, from coordinate 136,289,354 downwards.
GTGTATGCTACCATGCCCAGCTAATTTTTGTATTTTTAGTAGAGATGGGGTTTCACCATGTTGGCCAGGCTAGTCTCAAACTCCTGGCCTCAAGTGATCCACCCACCTTGGCCTCCCAAAGTGCTGGGATTACAGAAGTTAAGCCACCGCGCCGGCCCCCCGTTCTGTCTTAAAGGGAAGAATTTACTCCGCGTTTTCCAGGAGAATAAGATTTCCCATAGACACAGAACCATGGCAGGGTAGCCGCGCTTCCTTCCAGAACATTCCCTGTGTTGGCGGGGGTGGGATGAGTCCATCAATAAAAAGGACTGTAGAACTACAGCAGCTGGCAACAGGCTGGAACACGAACTCCATGCTCTTGCTGCCTGAAAACACACACACACACAGACACACACACACACACGTGCACACACCCACACATCGAGTTCACTCACCAGAGCCCAGCAGGTTAAATGCCATTGTCAGTCCTCGTTTTTCAGGTGAGAAAACTGAGGCACTTGCTAAAGGTCACAAATCTGGAAACCGGCAAAATTCGGTTTCTGGGCCAGGCACGGTGGCACAGGCCTGTAATCCCAGCACTTTGGGAGGTCAAGGTGCGAGGATCATTTGAGGTCAGGAGTTTGAGACCAGCCTGGCCAACATGGCGAAACCCCATTTCTACTAAAAATTAAAAAAAAAATTAACCAGGCATGGTGGCACACACCTGTAATTCCAGCTACTCGAGAAGCTGAGGCAGGAAAATCGCTTGAACCCAGGAGGCAGAAGTTGCAGTGAGCCAAGATTGCACCACTGCACTCCAGCCTGGGCAACAGAGTGAGAGTGCATCTCAAACAAAACAAAACAAAACAAACAAAACCCCCACAAAACAGGATCCTGGTTCCAGAAGCCTCATTCTTAGCCACCAACCTAGTTCAGAGTGAAAATGAAATATGCCCAACTTGAAAGGAGGAGTCCACAGTGTATATATTGTTATTTCTATATTAAAACAAACAAAAAAAACAGTGCTGATACTGTTTTATAACACAGTATAAAATATGCAAACTGAGGCTGGGCACAGTGGCTCACGCCTGTAATCCCAACACTTTGGGAGGCCGCGGTGGGTGGATCACCGGGTCAGGAGTCCCGAGACCAGCCTGGCCAACATGGTGAAACCCCGTCTCTACTAAAAAACAGACAAAAAATTAGCTGGGCATGGTGGCGGATGCCTGTAATCCCAGCTACTTGGGAGGCTGAGGCAGAGAATTGCTTGAACCCAGGAGGCGGAGGTTGCAGTGAGCCAAGATTGCGCCACTGCACTCCAGCCTGTGTGACAGGGTGAGATTCCGTCTCAAAAAAACAAACAAACAAACTAAATTAGACCCTTTATAGGACTTAAGGTATACACATGTGGAAAACAGTAAATTTCACCAATACTGTAATTCCCAACCTACTGCTCTATTAACAATCAACTTTTAAAAGTCAATTAACACAGAGTCCTAAGAGCACATCATTCAGTAAGTGCTGGTCAATGCTAACAGTACAGATGAAAATTAAAAGTGTATTACATTTTTAGGCGCATACTGTATTCCACATTTATTCTTGTCTTGTGAACTTGAACTGTTAGTCTCAAGAGTGAGTGAACAAAGACTTTAAACAGGTCTTCGAAAAAACAATGGCTCTGCATGTGTCTGGCTGTCCACCTGTCGGCTGTGTTGGGGGAAGGGAGTAGACAAGATGGTTCACCAGCTGGAGTAAAGGTGACAGGACAGAGGTCTTGGTTTGCAGTCACCCCTCCCGCTCTAGAACGGCACTAGGTTTGTAGTCACCAGCTCTTCCGCTCTAGTGCATGCTTCCTCCTCGGGAGGCACGTAAGAAGGGTCATAGAGTGTCAAAAGGGCTAAAATTGCCAGGCACGGTGGCTCATGCCTGTAATCCCAGCACTTTGGAAGGCCGAGGTGGGCGGATCACGAAGTCAGAAGATCGAGACCATCCTGGCTAACATGGTGAAGCTCGTCTCTACTAAAAATACAAAAAAAATTAGCAGGGCATGGTGGCAGGCACCTGTAGTCCCAGCTACTCGGGAGGCTGAGGCAGGAGAATGGCGTGAACCAGGGAGGCGGGGCTTGCAGTGAGCCGAGATCGCACCACTGCACTCCAGCCTGGACAACAGAGCAAGACTCCGTCTCAAAAAAAAAAAAAAAAAAAAAAAAAAAAAAAAAGGCAAAAACGGGGGGGGAGGGGGGGGTGGCACTACAATTTTCAGAGGCCAGCAAACTGCCCAGCTGAGAGGAAGTAGGAAAAACGCAGCTGGCGGCTTCCTGAGCTGCAGCTGTGAGCACGCTCATCCTATCCGGGTTCACAGTCCCAGTGTCAGCTCAGGTGTTCAGAGCGGGAAGCTGGCCCAAGAAGTGTGGAGTGGAACTCTGAGCTGAAGCTCTGGGAGCCCGCAGCCGCTCTCTTCCCACCAGGCCAGGCAACTCTTCTGGTGAGGCCAGAAGATGAGGATCTGCCTAAGGACAGCATGCCCAACAAGGAGAAGCTCAGGCAGGAGACCCGCGCCAGGATGCTCCCGGCAGGTACAGGCCCAGCTGCACACACCTACACAGGTACATTCACCATGTCAGCACCAGCCAAAACGGATGTCACTTGCTCCCTGCCAAGGGCAAGACACCAGGAGAAGCCAGCCTCCTGCTCTCGGTGCTTCCCCACATGGCTTCAAGAGGATGCCAGCGACCCCTTCCCCAGGCCCACAGAGAGCTACAGAACAGAGATGGGGGGATCACACATCAAGTCATCTGAGATGGATCCAAATGGACACGAGGGTGCTTCCCAAGTCACAGCTTCCAGAGGGCGCTGCAGGGCCCCTGACCCCTCTGGACAGCAGCATTCACACTCAAACCCCTGCCCCATCCCACCCACACAAGGGCTCAGGCCCAACACTTCTCCCGCAGCCAAATCAAAGCCCAAATCCTGGCCCAACATCCTTGAATTCTTAATATTTTAGCTCATTTACACGAACAAAGCAGATTTTATCACTCTTCTATGAATATATATTTAATTACCACTCTTCAGTCGCAAGGCATGGGTATCCACAAGGAAGGTCAGCCTGGGGCCAGCTCCCTGTTCTCTGATCTCCTGCATATAGAGTTAAAGTTCCTCTCACTAGTTACTTGCTGGTTCAACCATTATCCAAGTTTGTAACATTATCTTCAATGGGTAAGCCACAGTGCTTTTTATCCAAAGTAGTCGTCATTACTTACAAACGACAGTCAAAATGTCAGCATCAGTACAACACAGATCCACATAATACCATTCGCATCATATTAGAAACCTAAATATGTGAAAATACGGAATTCACCAAATGACCTTTATTACACTCCACTGAACAAACCTGATCAATATACCGTGTCAGTGCTTTCTTACTCTGAAGACTGAAAGTCACGCCCAACAAGGAATATCCATCCTTATTCTCTAAATTCGCAAGAACACAGATTACTCTGCTTTCCAGGCAATGCTCTCTGGTGCCAGCCCTCTGGGAGAAGGCACAGCAGGGATTAGGAAAGGTGATGTCAGGACGCAACACTCAGACTAGCTGTCCAAAATAAACACATATTTGGTTTGTACCAGGGATGAGACGAATCCATATGTTGCCAAGTAATCGTTACTCCTCCAGTTCTATGAATAAGAGGAGTGGGAAGGGGATTAAGTCAAAGGAAAAAAAGAGAACTCTATTCTCCCCATGTATAATTTTAAGGTAACAGTGGTCAATAATTTTAAAGAAAGTAGTTAAATTGAAGATCATGAGAAAATACAGGGGAAAACAGTGAAAGCAAAATACAAGGTTGGCTTATACTTGTAGCTTCAGGATATAAGAAATCCACTTGGGCAAATGTATATCTCATAGTAACTATAAATGCAAACATAGCCACATATGCAATGTTTCTATTTTTAGGTCTTTTGCAAAACCCGTATTATAGCTAAATAAACTAAAGCAAAGATACGGTGCTGGGCTGCATGGTGACACATCTGTTTACTGGCACAAGGTAGGCAGGGCTCAGGGATGTAGAATACTAGGCAGAATCACCTTACTAATCGAACTATCATTGTCAAGACTAAACCCACCCCACCGAATCAAGACACTGTGCTTTCTCCATGTGGCAATTTAAACGTGTTCCAACAACCAACAGAAAAGCATTCTTTCTTGCCGCCATGATTGTATTATCCACACACCTGAAATCAGTTTTTGAGTCAAGGCTGGCTGTGCACAGGGAGAATCCGATTAAGATCATGCCCAGCCACCACTTACCATCTGGATGCCCAGAAGACAAATAGCATCGGTATCAAGAGGGGCTTCATGGCCAAACACAAGCCCAGGCAGCACTACTGTGGGGCTGGCAGGTGGGAGGGGGGAGTGGGAAGCAGGGACCTTCCACCCAGCACCCTGCAGCTGACAGGCAGAACTCTTACTACGTTCTCAGGTGAGCCGGCAGAATATACCAGGATCCCAAGGTGGGGTTGGGAGGCAGGCAGGCAGGAGGACAGTCCAAAGAAACTCCAGACAAATATCTTCCTTTAAACCTGGGAGAATACTACCCCCTGAGAGAAGACCAGGTATAAAAATCAAATCCTAGATCCTGAAAGGACTCTAGACCTTGAAAACTAGGATGGGACTTGAAGCCCACCAATTCTAGCCGCAACAACACACACAGCCCCCGTCCTAACAATCCCTCACCAGCCCGAGTCTGGGTGCCTCCAGTGATAGGAGAAGCCAGCTTCTTCCAAAGCAGAATGGCTATGCTTGTGAGAAATTACTTCCTAATTCTGAGCCCAAATCTTTTTCCTTTAAGTTTCCTTAACCAGCGCTAGACACTGTGTCCTTTCTATGTCTGTTTCTCTAATACTAGTAACAAAGCCTCCATGCTCCAGTCTCCTCTTCCAAATTACACATCCATAGTGTCTTCAATGAACTTGGCTTCCAGAGCATTCATGAACCAGATCAGGAGAGAATAGACATCTATGAACAAATCCAAAAGAGAACAGACTCTCAGAAGGTTGGGATTCTAGTTTGGCAACTGAAATAGCCAGAAGAGTGAGATATCCAAGTATCTTGGAGCTGTCAACGAGCTGCATTGGCACCAGAGAAGCAAAAGCCAGCGCCGCGCAGGCTCACCAGCACCATAAGCGACTGTGCCCGCTCCTGAGGCAGCAGCACTTACCGTACAGGAAAGCAAGTCACAAATACGCATCCTCAAGGCCAAAACCCTGCTTTGTGTATTTCACAGAACAACTGGTTTTGCTTTTTTTTTTTTTTGTAAAGAGCTAATGGGGGCAGAAAGGCAGCAACTGGATAAATATTCTTCTCTCGCCTCCACCAACAGGAGTGATTCTGATCCTGTGTAGGAGTCAGAGAGGGCAGGGGCTGCATCAGAAAGGCTGGCGGCACTGTTCACTGAGTCAATCTCAAGTGCCTGACAGTCAGCAGACCGGCTCAAAGAAGCCCTCGCAATGACAGGCACAGAGAGCAAAGGGAACACAAGATTCCCTCTGACAATCGTCTCAAATGAACATCCACTCAAATGATGCTCCCAAAGGCCGTACAGAGAATAAAGGAGCGTTCCTGTGTGTTGACCACAACACCCGGCACACGACATCACGTGAAATCTTGGACCTAACGATCACACCAGAAACAGATTCAAAACATTTTCACCATTCCAAACAAAGGACAGTATAGGAAAGCAACCGTCATTTTCCCTTCCACTCCCACAGACCAAAATGCACCTCATAAAAATTATCTTCATTTGTTAGATAAGGAGCCGCCAAAACAAACCCTTCACAAGCCTTTCACTGGTACACCCTGGTACTGAATGAGAGAGGAGAGGACTCCCATCTTCTGACCCAGGGAAGCGTGCTGTCTGGTAAGCTTTGAGTCTTTAGAGCTGTTAGTGATGTCACGATTAAAAATCAACTAGGAAAATGAACACAATAAAAGATTATAAGAAAACAAAGAGCCAAGATCCATCTCTGAATTAAAACTAGCTAAATGAAATTAAAGGAGCGGCTACATTCATGTCTTCATAGGAGAAGAGAGAACTAGCAAAGGTGAATGCATGCATCAACAATGGGAAACACAGTTCTAGGGCTATCACCAACAAGGAACAATCAACACCACAGCGGATTCTAATTTGGGCTGAATAAAACCTAAACCAAAATGATCACGGGTAGATGGTGCTTCTCTCAAAATAATGAAAAGACAATAATCTCTCCGCTTTTTGCTAATCCGTTGACCTTAATACCAATTCTGTTCTTAATCACCTGGCGACATGAGTGCAGCTGTATGCACTTTATCTCATCACGAGACTACCCTCAATAACTATAACTTTTTTTCATTATTTCACTCATTGTGACATCATTTTAAGTTAATATAATTGTTTCAAATCATTACAGGAAAATACATTGACAATAGCCTAAAGGAGAATTCCTATCAGAAACAAAAACCATATACCAAAAATATTTTTCAAAAACAAAAACACGAAAGCTCATTGTAGAAAGAGTAACATCCTGTTTTATGTTTAGTGTTGGCATTAGTCATAAAGATCTGGGGAACAGGAATAAATTCTTAACAATTAACTACAGAAATCCCAAACACCTTGCTGGTGGAGTCACTCTTCTCTACCTGGTAAACTCCTACAGATCCTACAAGATCCAGCTCATTTGCCCCTCTGTGAGGCCTTCATTAACTCCTTCCCATTAACTCAAGAACATTCAATTCACTCCCTCTTCTAGTTCTCTCATTAGTTCCTCCCATAAACATTTACTAAAATCTATGTGTCAAGCACAGTGTCTATAACTCTGCAGTACACAGAGGAATGATACATGCTTCATGCCCAGGAAGGACTCACTAGTTAGAAGTGGCAGGCATGTATGCGAGGTTATTGTTATACAGTGGAGTAGTGCTCTAATGGAGATATGCTGTGCAGAGAAATAGTCATATCTTCCCTCAAGTACCCCATGAGGCTGTGATTCATTCAATCTTTTCCATCTCCTCCAGTATGCTACTGACCTCTGAAGACAGGAACTGTGCTCTAGTTAGCTCCAGCTTCCACTGCCTAGTGAATGCAGAACACACCATAGACATGCAATATATGTTTGTTAATGCATTAAAAAGACAAAAACTACTGGTGCTTTCTAATTGGGTCTTACAGCTCCAAACAAAAGGTATTTGTTAACTGTATAACCCAATAATTTGCTACAATGTGCCTGTTAACACTGGAGGACCTCTGGAGCAGATGTACTTTTGAACATTCTCCCTGGTGGCAGGATATTCCAGCCCAAGTCTCTTTGATGACTTATCAAAGAGAAAGATGTTAACAGGTGACCTATGCTGAAACTTGGGCTCCAACCTAAGGAAATAAACACAGCAGGACACAGCCCACAGCAGTGACTTAGAAGGTTCTCTGGCTGACCTTCAGCTCAGCTCTTCCTTGTACCCCAAGTACAACTGCTCTGTCTCCAGGAGAATCATTTTAGCCCTAAACAAAAATAATGAGGAGTTTCCTAAATTGCTATCTGGAGTAATTTACAAAAAGCAAGCAAACTCTAGGAATGTTCAATTGTAACAACAAAAGACTGTAGATAATCAATTCTAATAACAAAAGACTAATCAGTTCAAAATGTTTCACATGAGAAACACTGAATTACATGGTTTCCTTACAAGTGTCCTTTTCAGGACAGGCACGGTGGCTCACGCTTTTAATCCCAGCACTTTGGGAGGCTGAGGCGGGCGGATCACGAGGTCAGGAGATGGACACCACGGTGAAACCCCGTCTCTACTAAAAATAAAAAAAAATTAGCTGGGCGTGGTGGCGGGTGCCTATAGTCCCAGCTACTCGGAGAGGCTGAGGCAGGAGAATGGCGTGAACCCGGAAGGCAGAGGTCGCAGTGAGCTAAGATCGCTTCACTGCACTCCAGCCTGGATGACAGAGCGAGACTCTGTCTCAAAAAAAAAAAAAAAAACCCATCAAACAAACAAGAAAACAAGTGTCCTTTTCAGTAACAAATCAAATTTAAAAATCAAAACTTTTCAAATTGTTTCAGTAATTTTATTTCATTTAATTGCTGTGTCCTAACGTTCTCCACTGAAGGCAGTTTGTTTTAAATGGTTTAAAAAATAAAAATTAAAATGGTTTAAAAAATAAAAATAAATAAAAAAAACACAGATGCGGTGGCTCACGCCTGTAATCCCAGACCGAGGGGGGTGGATCAAGAGGTCAAGAGATGGAGACCATCCTGGCCAACATGGTGAAACCCTCTCTCTACTAAAAATACAAAAATTAGGTGGGCGTGGTGGCACGTGCCTCTAGTCCCACCTACTCGGGAGGCTGAGGCAGGAGAATCGCTTGAACCTGGGAGGGGGAGGTTGCAGTGAGCTGAGATCGCTCACTGCACTCCAGCCTGGCAACAGAGTGAGACTCCGTCAAAAAAAAAAAGGAAAAGAAAAAAAAAGTCTATCACCCTACAGTAATTGAGTGATACAAATCAAGGGAATCAGAAATTAAAGAACAAAGCCACTCATAAAATGTGCTGTCAAAAATCAGTTGTAAATTACTAATTTTAAAAGCTAACCTCAGTAAGAGGTATCAATGAATCACTTTATTACTGTAATCAATCCTCTCAGCAAGAGAACACTCTAAAGACACCGAATGCTCTGGATGGGCATAGCCAGTGTGGGCTTCACTCACAGCGCATCTGGTTCCAGGGCCGGCCCAGACGGCATCCACTGGGATGCAGAGAGCATGCGCTGCAAGGGGACACCCTACAATATCATTAATCATTTATTATTTGATCTTCCCTTGTATTAAATTATACTTGAGTCAACGGACTCTGCCCTAATACATGTGTATCAGTTAACACGAAACTGCCCTCGATCTGACACAGGGTCTTTCTGGAATGTCTGCTGGCTCGCTGCTATCCAGTTGCAAGCCTTACACAGAGGGAGCAGCCCTGAACTCAGGGAGGGAACTGTTCCGCGTTAGGGGGAAGAACTGGGAAGAGCCTAAATGGACAAGTTCCAACAAGGATCAGAGAGTACAAGAGAATCATCCTACAAAAGGTAGGTGGGTTCCAATCCTTTCATCCTTAATGCCTTGAGTTCAGAATACAGGCAAACCAAAGGTACACGTATGTAGGAGCCTGTGTGTGCTTTAAAATAAGACTCCAGCCATCTTGCTTCCCTGCGCTAATGGAAATACCTTGTCTAAGCATTTAACTCTAAGCCAAATAGACTATTTAACGCAATAATTACTTAGTCTTTAGTTTCCTGTAGCCAATTCAAAAATTTACTAGCTCTTTTAAAGAAGATGAAAAGATTCTAACAGAAGAAAAACCTGCACCAGCTGAGGTCACTTCTAATTTCCTTTATATTTTCAAGGACTCCAAATGTTAAAACATTATGGCCAAAATGTAGAGAAAGCCAGTGGTGCTTCTCATGATGCTTATCGTGTTGCAGGTCTACAATAGTTTAGCTGTCAATCTGAAATCCAAAAAGGTCTGAGAATGGAACTTCTTTTCATAAATAGCTGGCAAATTACTTTGGTGGCAAAACCAGACTCTAACTGGCATGAGGCTATTTTTAATCACTATTTATTTCACTGAGTGTGGATATCTCAGGCTTTGCTGCAAAATACTAGTGTGTTATTACAGGGCGCCACCCGACCTCACAAGCAGTGTTCTATATAACACACACCATTTTACCTTCCTCAGATCCAAAATTTCCGAGTCCTACAAACCCACCTGTCCCCAATGGTTTGGGGACTTGCATCCTATGGACATTTACTGGGAAACCGAGCTTGGGCTCTACTGCATCTGACTGTTACCTTAGAGACTCTCACCTAAATTCAAAATTTTAAACAGCACCTAAATTCTGAATAATTTACGTCATAGGAAGCCAATATGTAAAGACTGGAGAAATGTAATAAAATGAGAAGTTGTGACACCTGTGGGGGCTACACCTTTTACCTGTAACAAGACACTGGCATCACCAAAATCCTAAGAATATTGACATTTCAGACATTTTAGCCAAAGGCAAAGAATTTATCCAGGTGAAAGATGTAGTTTTTTTGAGCATGTGATTACCCAGAACTTCAGAAAAAAGTGAGGCCCTAGAGTTCTGACCATATGTGCTATAATGTAGTTCATTAAATTTCCGTTTTCTTATACAACCCACAATGCTAGTAATATCATGTCTCAGACCAAAGTAATTCTGCCCAGAGAAGGACTGACCACAAGGAACAAACTGAACATTACTATAAACATTCCAACACACTTTACACCCTTACTACTCCAAATCTACTATCAATCCATTTGACCAGAGAGGAACTATCCAAACTCCAAATGCTTTTAACTTGTATCAAGAGGGACCACAATGAAATGCATTCTCTCTAAATCATGTCTGCGTTTTTCTTTCTCTCTCTGATACAAACTTGTCTGGAACCGAGGCAGCTAATTACTGTTTTCTTCCAAGTCCACAGAACAAAGATGCAAGCCTGCTATTAGAGAACTCAGACCTTCAGGTCTTAACTTCCTCTGAAAGCCAATGATGACAGGAGCAACTTCGTGCAAACCAATTCTTTTAACAAAATAACACGCATCATTTTCTCATATTTTAAGAGAATACATGAAGGGATGGGATAATGGTTGGAGTTAAATACAGTGCCTTCTAAAGTAAGTGCTCCAAGGGAGGTTAAAACGAGATGTGCCATGGCAAGCTAAACACTAAGTGTGGCAACAGTGTAGCCTCACTAATGAAACAGGTCAGATTTTAACATTACTGCACATGCAACTGCTTGGTTTCAACCATCCTCTAGCACATTTTGAGGATCATTAGAAGCATATTAGAACATGACCATTTTATCTTCAGTTTAACCTTAAAAATATTTCAATGAGGACAGTCATTTATTTGCATTAGTTGGTTTTAACATAAACCCTAGGGGCAGTCAGCTGACCTGTTAAGTCCACTTGGGATGAATACCCTCTCCAGAGGTGGGTTACACAGCAGTCTGAACTGCTAATCAAAAGCCCACTCTCCAACTACCTTTATCTGTACCAGCCAAGTTAAATAATTCAGATAAGAAGATGAATAATTTTTTTTTTTGATGGTAAAAATGCACGGCCACTTGTCTGTGGCCACAATCTCTTCAGGCATACATCCCCCTCCCAGGAGAATAAGGTGTAGCAATCTAGTCCCACCTTCCACCCCCAGACTCCCCCTCAGGGTGATGCGCAGTTGATGGAGTCTATGTTTTGAGGTTTCTGGAGGCTCTGACCCCCAAATGCTACCAAAAGGTTAACTGATTCCTGCAGTGGAATAATATATCTGGCTGGAGATCCCTCCATGCAAAGTCCCTGTCAGAGGACATAAGGGAACAGAGACCTGAGGTTTCAGAATAGGCTGCAGGGCTGCGGTTTTCCTGCCCCTTTGCTAAGCTACATTATGAGGAAACAGAATCCGGTCCCAGACTCGCTCTCCTCATTAAGATGCCACCTGGCAAGAAAGCTGTGGAGAGAGGGGCCTCCGTCCCGCCCTAGGCCCCACCACTGTAGTGAGGTGTCCTTACAGCCAGCTCAATACCGAGGGCCACGGAGTCAGCTGAATCCACATCACAACATTCACAGATGGTAGCACTAACAAGGAGACGACTCCAGGCAGGGAAGGGCACCAGGATGAATGCCGGCTTCTCCCACCCAGGCAGCGGCACCTGTGCGGCGGCGGCGACCGGCGAGCCTCGGCTCCCTGGGGCCGCCCCACAGGTGTCGCGGGCAGTCCGCTCAGGGCCGACTCCCGCAGAAGGCCGAGCCAGCACGCGAGGGAGGTCGGCGCCGCCTGGCAAGGCGACCTCTCCCGGGTCAAGCTCTCCTTGATGAAGGCGGTGAACTCCGAGGGGCACCCGCACGCACAGCCAGGCGCAGGGGCAGCCAGAAAACCCAGGACCGCTGCGCTCTGCTGGGGAAAACCGCAGTACCCGAGTTCGCATCCCTCGAGGCCACGTGCAGGTTCCCGACCCGGGAGGGCGGGTCCCATAGCCGCTGCGGAGCCGGCAAGTCCCCACCACGCCCCTTCCCGTCCCGGGACCACCGGCCACGCTGCCCACCTCTGCGCGGGGAACCGTCGATGCTCTCGGCACTGGACGAGTGCGCCTCGGCCGGGGCCCGCCGCAGGCTGAAGTAGCCGCGCGGCCGCGAGGCTCCGCTCCGTAGCGAAGGCCCGCCGCCCGGGCCCCCGTCCCTGCGCGCGAAGATGCCGCTGAAGAAGCGCAGCAGCCGGTGCTCCGAGGCCGCGCCGGCCCCGGCTGCCGCCCGCGCGCGCTCCAGCCGCTGCAGGTCGCTGTTGTCCAGCGTGCGGTTCTTGCTCTTACTGCGCTCCCAACGCTCCAGGTCCGAGAGCGCGTCGTTCTTGCTGAGCACCTCGCCCACGTCCAGGGTGTTGCGCTTCTCCGAGGCGGGCTGCGTGGCGGTCGCGGGCTCCAGGGTGGCCCCGGACGCGGCCTCGTCGCACGGCGCCCAGGCCAGGCTCCCGGAGCTGCTGTGGCGCCTTCCGCCGCCCAGTGTCCGGCCTTGCGGCGTCTCAGGCCCGCTCCAGTGCCTGAAGCTCAGGCTCCGCCGCAGGGGCGCGGCCCGGGCCCCCTCCACGTCGGGGCTGCCGGGCGCGGGCGAGCCGCGTCCCTCCTCCTCGGCCGGGGGGCTGCCGGCCAGGTCCGCGGGCTCCAGGCCGCGTGCGCACGGCCGGAGCCGCCCCAGTTCCAGCTGCCCGGTGCTGCGGGTGCGGAAGGTACGGAAATCCCATGCGCGCGGCCGGGGACCGTCCGGTTCCTCGGCACCCTCCGCCTCCTCGGTCTCCTCCTCAAGCCTCCCGGGCGCGTCCGGGGAGCGCGCGGGCCGGGGCCGCCGAGCCGGGCGTGGGTCCGGGCCGGCGGAGCCCGGCGCGGCCAGCTGCTCCTTCCTGACCATGGTCACGGAGATGCGGTAGACAGTCTTTCTGGGGGGCGTTCCGCGCGGCATCGCGTCCGCGGGTGGCGACGCGGGCTCGCCACTGCCGTCCAACAAGTACATGTCGCCCGCGCGCTGGGGCCCCGCCGCATCCAGCGAGCCCGCGGGCCGGGAGGGCGCCGGGCCAAGCGGGGAGGGCAGGCAGGCCGGGAGTGTGGCCCACGCCCCCCCGCTCACCGCGAGGGCCGCACTCAGGCTGCAGGGACGGCGCCCCTGGCACCCGCCGGCCCGTGCGCCGCGCCGCCCGAGTGCCGGGGTCCGGGCCCGGGGCCCCGAGCCATGGGCCGGCGGGGCCAGGCGAGGCGGCCGGTCAGGCGCGAGAGCGCTCTCGCCGGCAGGTGCGGCCGCGGTGCGCAGGGCCCAGGGCGGGCGGCGGCGCCCGCGGCTTCATTGTCTACGACGCGGGGCCCGTGCGCATCCTCCCGCTCCGGCTGCACAGCTCGGCGGTTCCGCAGCCTCCGCCACTCCCTGGGCTCCGGGACGCGCGGACAGCTGCACCGGCTGCGGCCGAAGGGTGGCGGGTGGCGGGCGGCGGGCGGCGGTTTAAAATGGAAACGCGCGCCGGGGCGGGGCGGGCGACGAGGGCCGACGTGCAGGGACCGCGGGCCGCGCGCCCAGCCGTGCTGGCCGAGTCTCGGGAGCGCGGCGGCGGCGGCGAGCGCGGCGGCGTGCAGGCCCAAGCGCCGGGATGGATCGGCGCAGCGCGGACCGGAGCCTCCGAGGGGCCTAGCCCAGCACCAGCCTGCACCCTAAAACCACGCACACTCTGGGGCTTGGCCTGCAAAAACAAAACGAGGGGCATGTCTCACCTGCTGCACGTTTATATGAGGCATCTTTCCTAACCATGCAGCCTCGAAGATGCAACTCATGTGACTTGTTTAAAAAACAAAGTGTCTTTGGTACCTGTTACCCCCCCACCTCACCTAGGAACAAGTGGGCTTCCAGGAAGAGAAGAACAAAGAGATGTGACTGTGAGGGTGCTGTTTACACCAATGCCCTCCCAATGAAGGGCCACAGTCTGTCTCCTAACATAACTCTCTTTACTGTTTTCATTTTCCATTAGCAATAATCTCACCCCAGATAAACCTCCATGGCTACGATACTGCCTCTGTGCAAAACTCCTAAAATAATCTTGTAGGGTTATTTTACCAATGTGTGGCGAAAGATTCCTTACAGATAAGCACTTGCTCCCCATGACAACAGACAGGAGAATACTGCGGTTAAGAGCAAGAAGACAGACGTGCCTGCCCACAAGCCAGGCTTATCCACTGACAAACCACCTGCTTTTCCACCTGTAAAATAGGGGTGCCGATAAAAGCTCCTAAACTTTGAGCATTCCTGTGAAGATTAAATTGGTTAAAATCCTATGTGCCAGGCATTCTGTATACATGCTAAATATTCACCATTAATACTGAAAACTGAACTTCTCTTCCATCAAATCCCCCATTTCCTACCTGGTGGGCTGATAGATACTGGTCTAGGATGTTATCGGAGGCCACACAATATTTAGACATAGGTGATCAACTTATCAGTTCCTCTAGCTGTCTTAAACACAGATGTATTGTTTCAGAGTTTCCCTGATGAAAAGTTTCAGAAGGAAAAATACAATGTCCCCTAATCACACCACATGCTTACACGACCTTCTCCAGGCCTAGAAATGCCACAGCTTGCTACAGGCTGTTTCTGGGCAAGGTGCTGGTGGCCAGGCCAGGTGGAAGCATTACTTTGGGATTTGCTATTTGCAGGCAGGGATTGTCAGGTGCCAGCTTTCCCTACTTTAATCTTATTGTGGGAGTACCTGTTGTGTTCATGACACTGGAAGTGGCATAAAACTGAATTGGGCAAGCTCTCTTTTGAAGGACGTTATAGAAGTTATAGCCTAGGAAATCTAGATTTTATGACAGCGTTAAATTTAATATTCAGATTTAATGAAATAAATCAGAGTGACTGCTAGGTGATTCACTTTTCTTGAAAGGATACTTTAAAATACACCTGAGCACCCTCTGTGGCCTCGACCTTAACATGATTTTCACCATCACAGGGTCACACCTCAGCCTACCTGCTATTCAAACTTTAAGGGCTCTGGATGTGGTACCTCTGATTACGTCCTCATTGTAAGGCGGAGTCTCCAAGACAGAATCATTTTACCTTTTGAGTTTCAATAAAGAAGCCTTTTTTTTTTTTTGAGACAGAGTCTCACTCTTGCCCAGGCTGGAGTGCAATGGCGCGATCTCGGCTCCTGCAACCTCCGCCTCCTGGGTTCAAGTGATTCTCCTGTCTCAGCCTCCCGAGTAGCTGGGATTACAGGTGTGCACCACCAGTCCCGGCTAATTTTTGTATTTTTAGTACAGACGGGGTTTCACCATGTTGGTCACGCTGGTCTCGAACTCCTGACCTCATGATCTGCCCACCTCAGCCTCCCAGAGTGCTGGGATTACAGGCGTGAGCCACCATGCCCAGCTAAAGAAGCCCTCTTTGATAAGAACCAAGAACCCTAGGATAGGAGCCAGGCGGGATTCATCTGTCAGAATGGTTCAGAATGATAGCCTAGCGCCCGTCTGGTTAGGGAGATGCAGAGGCTCGGAGACAAAGGGCACTTCCCCAGGGCTATACAGCTCCTCAGTAAGGGTGAAATCTGGGGTTTGGGGGTCACACTGCCTGTGCTCTTTTTTTTTTTTTTGTCTTAGTAAGCAACAGCATTCTGCTTTGTTGATAACAAAGACCAAAGTAAACATGTGATTACTGAACTCCACACAAATCAAATGTAAATGTTATCTTGACATTTCCAGGTAGCATTTTTAGCAAACTTTCACAGACTTACTCAGTTTTCTATTGGTTCATTTATTCATCGAATATATATTGAGTACCTACTGTAATGCTACACAGTGACAACACAGGGGTTCTGTCCTCAAAGAATTGACCTAACTCCCAAAAAATGCTAAGGCTACGTGATTTTACCACAAGACAGTGAGGGAGATAAAAGCTTCTCCATAAGCCCAGAGACAGCTACAGGGCCATCCTGCCTCTTTAATGATGAACACCACTAAAATTTGGCAAAAGTCTAAAATTTTATCACTGCAGCTGTACAGACTTAAAGGTCACCCAGGTCTGTAAGCTGAGAAACAAAGCAACGTGGAAAGATAGAGATCTTTGCTATTGTCAAGGGTGGGACCAGAACCCTGGGCTCCTAACTTAGCCAGGTGTGGGAGGGGGAGGTCAATTCTCACTGTTTGAGACCATGGCAATATTCACATACTGAGATGAACTTTAATATGAAAGTAGCTTGTCCATAATTAAGATATGTAAATCTATCTGGCTTGTTATCTGAAGCATTCATAGAGCCCAAAGTAAAAAATAAGGTAATATTCCTTCAGGGCTAAAATACTGGACTGTTTGTGTCTCCCAATTACTGTACCTTTGTCGAGAATCCATCCCAGGTTTTGCACTTTGCCATACGAGATGCAGGCTGCGGAGTAGAAGAATCCATTCCATCCACCTTAGATGACACTAACTCTTCCAGGGAACCTCTTTCAGCCATAGCCAGTGTGTTTGTGATCTTTCAGCATTTCCACCTCAGAAGAAAACACTTATTTTCCACACCAGTCATAATGATACCATGTCAAGTGCGACTGTGGGTGCTGAAAAACCTGGTCACAGAGAATTGCCTTTCCCCACTGCCCTAGAGAGATGGGCTCTCCCGATGCAAAGAAGACACATGCTCCCGACATGTCACTCCAAAATCTAAACCCCCTTCTACAAAGCCAGACCAGCCTTTTTTGAAGAGGAAAAAAAAAATCACAATACTATATATGTTCAGGTGGCATTATGCTTTATCTTCCTGTGGCTTTTTAAACACTAGACTGCCATTTCTTGAATTTTTCCATGCCATGGAGCATATCACTATTTTTTTTTTTTTAAAAAAGCATGTAGTTGATTTCACTGCTACCTCAAAACCAAATAGCAGCCGGGTAATGCCTCCGTGCTGCAGGGGGTAATGCCTCCGTGCTGCAGGGACTAATGCCGCCCGAGAGAGGAAGACTGCAGAGGAGACTTCAGGAAAGGTGCCAGCCCTAGCTAACCCCCATTCATCACCCTCAGCAGCTGGCTTCGCTCCCTTAGTTCCAAGTTTATGAGATGCTTTGGCCACCCTCTCACTACTCCTCTGTCCCGGGTCATTTCTAGCTACCTATAAATCAAACATTCTCCTTGAAAATAGTATTTCCAAGTGTTGCTAGAGCTGATAAGCCTTATTTAAAGGAAACTTCTGGTAGCCAGTCAGCAGAGCCATCTGCTACACAGGCTGGCTTTCCAAATAACAGAACCTGACAGCCAGTAATCACGTTTGCAGCATCTTAGCAGAACCGCGTCTGCTGACGGTAGAAACTGGCCAACCACTGGTACTGCCCTGGCCTGAGCATGCCCACCCTGGGAGCCCACCACGAGCCCCTCCATGGCATGCACATCAAAGGCTATTTTCTGGTAGCCAGCTGACTGACAGATACATGTAAGAAGAAGCAATTACAAAGACGGTTACGTCTTATTAATATTTTATATTTTTAGCATGAGACTCATTCTCATCTGAGAACGTCATGGTAGAACGGTTTCTAAGCGAAGATTTGCCATGATGCTCAGCTTCTAGGAACCGAAAATTCTGCACGCATCCCTTTGCCCGGGACACTCCAGCTGAACTCACTGGGGACCCTATTTTTCTCGTTTTAAAGCTGAAGGTTAAACGTGGAACTGTAAAAGAGATGAGGACTTGACCCTTATCTGCTAGTCGAGGAAGGACAAGTATGGTCTGTCTCTAGGGCAGGAACACTGATCCAGCAGGAAAAAAGACCCCAGAAGGTCCTCTGAGCACCTGCATCCTTCCTGTGTTTTTCCTTAAGGACCAATGATAGCAATTCCTGCCAACAGAACACTGGCGATGTCTATTGTGTATGAACACACCACCACACAGACAGGCTAGAGTGCAGTGGCAAGATCATAGCTCACTACACCCTTGAACTCCTGGGCTCAAGTGATCCTCCTGGCTCCTGAATAGCTGGGACCACAGGCACATGTCACCACCCCTGGCTAATTTTTAAATTTTTTTGTAGAGAGGAGGGTCTTGCCACGTTGCCCAGGCTGGTCTCGAACGTTTCACCTCAGGTGATTCTCCCATCTTGGCCTCCTAAAGTGCTGGGATTACAGGCGTGAGCCACTGTGCTTGGCTAATGTTTTTTTCATTTATTGTAAAGATGGGGGTCTTACTATATTGCACAGGTGGGTCTCCCTTGTTATGCCTGCACCTGGCTAAGGGTTGAGGTGGCATCAGTCACACGTACCTTATCCTCTGAGAATGGGAACTGCCACGTTACAGAAGAAGAGGCTTTAGTTCTATGCACACATGAGGAACACGGGAGAGATTCAGGCCCAGACTCCTTTCCTCCATGCAGCCACAGGAAGCATCAGACCCCACACTGAGACTTCATTTCCACTTAAACAGGCCAGTGAGAAGCAAGCTTGGTTTTAAAACAAGCCAGTAAGTGTCCATTGTGAGTAGATTCTTATTCCCAAATAAAAGGAAAATATTAGATATTTCTTGGTAGTTTTTCTTGCTAAGTGTCAGGCAAAGGTGACTTAAGATATTACATCAGGCCAGGTGTGGTGGCTCATGCTTGTAAACCCAGCACTTTGGGAGGCCAAGGCGGGTGGATCACCTGAGGTCAGGAGTTTGAGACCAGCCTGGTCGACATGGTGAAACCTTTTTCATATTTGTAAAAATCCAAAAAAAACTAGCTGGGCGCGGTGGTGTGCACCTGTAATCCCAGCTACCTGGGAGGCTGAGGTAGGCGAATCGCTTGAACCCAGGAGGCAGAGGTTGCAGTGAGCTGAGATCATGCCACTGCACTCTAGCCTGGACAACAATAGTGAAACTCCATCTCAAAAAAAAACAAAAAAAACCCAAACAAACTATATATTAAAATCCGATCTATTAAGCATTGTTTTACAGAGCCAACACAAACAACACTGAACAGCCACATCACAAACACAGCAGCTCCCAGTTCTGGCCACTCGCTAGCTGCTGGGCACTGGCCACAGCTACAGAGTCCCCAAAGGAGCTCCCATCGACCATCCAGTCTTCGAGCTCAGGGACAGCAGGGATGCGGTCAAGGGTAACACACAACACTGCAGCTGTCTATCAGACAGCCTCAAAGCAGCTCTGGAGCTTGTGTGCAGAAAAACCAGGAAATCCCTACACAATATCTAATCTTCCTAGTATTGGGTGCACAGGGGAACAAGCCTATTTGGTAACATTTTCCTCTACACGATTCACGGGAGGGAACTTTTCTAATATCGCCATCTGTACGATGGTCTTCATGCAGACATTCCTTCTCAAAGCACAGGGAAGAGTCGGATTTGGATTCTCCTAAGAGCCTCCTGGAGTAGGAACGAATACCACGAACTGTCAGAGAACAATGACCTAAATATGTTTGACAACATCTGGATGTTTACCAAGCTTTTCTTTAGATCCACTAACCTCAAAGATTTAGAAAATCCATGACTTACATGAAAATCACATCGAGGCCACAAACGATGCCCTGGGAATTTTTACCAGCCCCATTACAAAGCCCAGCTTCTGAAAGAGCGTGATTTTACACAGTTCTCCCTTCTGCATCCCATTTGGGATTTGGCTGCAGAAATATCTGAAAAATCTTTTATCTGTGCCCAGGGGACTTGAATATTTGATGTATCTTTTTCCTCTAAATGTAGAAAACAAAATGCCTACGATGCCAGTTCAAAGCCCAACCCCACGCTGCTGCTCCCATCTCAGCAGAGGGATGCATGTGATCGCTCCCCTTCTTTTTTTTTTTTTTTTTGAGACAGAGTTTCGTTCTTGTTGCCCAGGCTGGAGTGTAATGGCGCAATCTTGGCTCACTGCAACCTCTGCCTCCCAGGTTCAAGCAATTCTCCTGCCTCAGCCTCCCAGGTAGATGGGATCACAGGCGCCCACCACCACGCCCAGCTAATTTTTATTTTTAGTAGAGACAGGGTTTCACCTTGTTGGTCAGGCTGACCTCAGATGATCCACCCACCTTGGCTTCCCAAAGTGCTGGGATTACAGGTGTGAGCCACCATACCCAGCTCCCCTTCCTCTATTAGCCAGCGTGTCCCTAGCTTGGTGTTCCCCAGGCTTGAAGGAAAACACATCAGGGGCTGCTGGGAGCGGCAGCTACCCGCCCTCCTAGTTAGAATGTGCATCGGAGCTCTTAAGAAAGAACTGTGTCCCTGGGATCACATCTGACACAGTAAGATGGAATAAAACCTCTGCTCGCCATGCACCAGTCAGCAGTGGCCAGGAGCACTGAGCAGGGTGAGGGGTTCTTGCAGCGGGGCAGGGGGATGAGGGACACAGGCTGGGTGTGAGCCCAGACAACCCCAACTCCTGCAGCTGCTGAGCACCTTTGCTGAGTTATGTCCCTGTGCTATCTTTCCTCTGTTCAAAATCACCAACTTCGGCCAGGTGTGGTGGCACATACCTATAATCCCAGCTACTTGGGAGGCTGAGGCAGAAGAATCGCTTGAACCCAGGAGGCAGAGGTTGCAGTGAGCCGAGATGCCACCGCTGCAATCCAGCCTGGGCAACAGAGCCAAAAAAAAAAAAAAAAAAAAAAAAAATCACCAACTTCCATGAAGGCAGACAGACCAAGTGGGGGAATGATAAACTAAATTGGGATGGCCACACAATCTACATTACTTCAAAACCGCTGTGAGTCCTCCCCTCCAAGGACGCACTCTGTCCCTAGGAGTGTGGCTGAAGGTGAGACCTGGTTGGTTACATACCAAGACTTTCCAAATCTGGAAAAGGAGGTTAACTCCTCATCAGCTCAACTCTGCACACTGACTGAGGGATCAGAGGCAGCCTGCACAGACACTGTAAGGCCGTGCCACAAGTTGTGACTGCCTGGCATGGAACTGAGTGGAAACACAAAGCTGGGATTCATGTGCCACCACCCTGGGTCCCTTTTTTCCTGGTCACGGCCTCACAGCCACTCCACCCTAAAGAAGCCGAGTAGGATGGTCAGCTTGGAGGTGGAGGGCCAGGCTGTGCCGCCTCCTCAGCGCCATGGTCTTTTCCTTCCCTGAATTCCTGGAGCCCCCTCCCATGGCCATACCCTAACTCACCCAGGATAACACTGCCCTACAATCTTGGACTCCAAAAGCCCTTTCCCTGCCCACAACTCCCAGGTTGGCCATCCTTTCTTTCTGGAACTTCCCCTCCAGCTGTAGGGAAGCTGACTGTCATGCATCCTTTCCATCCCAACTCAGAGCTGCCTCCTGGCGCCTCCTTCTCTGTCCAGCAGAGGCCAAGGGACATCACTGTATCACTGTCTACTCCAGACACGGCCCCACCTGTCCCTGGCTCCTATAAGACACCCCTGGGCATGCCCCAAAGGTGGATCTGTACGAACTCCAGTGCACTGGACCAGTGTTCTCCAAGCACGGTCTACAGATCAGCAGCACGGGCTTCACCTGGGAACCTGACCCCACCCTGAGATGCTCTACATCTCCCGGAGATTCTCTACGTCTCCCGGAGATTCAGGCGAGCATGAGCATCGGAAGCCCCAAGTCCACATCACCAAGCCCCGCTGCAGATGCACATGTGCTGTGGCTGCTTCCAGCATCCCACAGCCCCCCGACCCCCACAGCCCTGGCCAGCCCCCTTTCCCATTCCTAGGATTCCTTGAAACTATTACTGCCCCATCCCCTCAGTAGGATGGCCTCCAGCCTTGACTTCAGAGCTCCCTCAATGTCCCGCTTCCTGCCCATACCCAACTCTCCCGGTCAGAGTTGGCAAATGGACCCTGTACCCTCAATCACAATCACCGCCTTTCCTTCAGGCGGCAGAGGAAAACACTCGATTACGTCCCACTTAACACAAAACAGAAACAGCCTGCCTCTCCTCCCTCCCTCCAGCCCTCAACAAAAGCCTCTCCTCCGCCTGCCAATCTCTCCCCACCTGCGTATCTGTCTGAACTACCCGAAGAGTCCACTCTCCCTCTACTGTTCACAGCCTCTTCATCTGTCTCGGGATTCCCACAGCACACACGTCCTTGCTGACCCACTCCCAGATGTAGCCTACTCTCAGCAAACCATCCTTACTCCTGCAATCAGAGTCTGAGGGTACAATTCTGTTCGGAGCCCTCAGTGAGTCCCTGTCACCTGCAGAATAAAGCGTCCATTTCCTTAACTGGTATTCAACGCCCCGACACCCTCTAGTCTCCACAGTTGCACTGAGTGGCTAAGAGGCTGGGCTCCAAGGCCAGAATGATGCAAACCACATGTGACCTTGAGGTAAGTGACCTTGAGGCTCTGCATCAGGTTTTCATTTCTGCAAAAACGGGACAATAACAATACGGTAGCTGCGACAATAAGACGTGATGATGTATGGGGAGCATCTGCTCCAATGCTGAAAACCAGCAGAGGTTGTTTCTGCTGCATCCCAAGATTCCCCATCTAAACACGCCAGTGTCCTTTCTAGTTCCCAACCACACCATACCCAGTCTCGCCACTATCTCCTGCTGGGACCAGCAGGATGGAGCTCAACTCTACACATCACTGGGAGCTGGACTCAGGAGTCCCCAAGCTCTTTCCCTGCTGGCCCTGACCCCTTCTTCTCCCCTCACACCTGGGCACACCTGTGCACACCTGGGCACTCTTCCTTGGCATCTGTCACCCTGCTCTGACACTTCCATTTATAGAACCCCCTCCTTCAGTTAAGGATAACTTCTCTCACTCTCAAGCTCTTATCAATGTTCTGCTTAATAAATGCTGCTTGACGGTTGACTTAATCAATCCAGGTAATGCCTCAGTCATGTTACCAACAAGAAGGTTGGTCAACTTGTGCTAAGCCCCCAGGAAGCCCATTTACCCTTCCACACAGTGCCTCCCCCACCATGACCCCGCAAGTTTATCTATGAAGTCTCCAGTGGTTAGGGAAAGACACACAGAAGAGGGTGATTCACTTCTTCCCCTAGCCACAAAAATCCTCAGCCACAGCTGATCTTGGGTGGCCGCCCCGCTGAGAAAGCCTGTCCCTCCCTCCCTTGGTGGAAAACATGAAAACACACTCACTGTGTGTGCTGAGGGGGTGGGGGCATCCTAGAGCATGACTGCCTGGGAAAAGCCAGCCTGGTGGCAGCTGCTTCACTTCAGGGAATGGGATGCTGGTCAGACAGAGGGGTCTACAGCCTTGAGGGGCCCATGGACGGGTGCCTGTGGGCCTGTTCCTTCCCTGTCCACCCCCACCAGCCTGGACCCATGCCAGGCCCACTGTGCACAAGGAGCCAGATGTTGATTCACGAGTCCCCGACCCTCCCAGGACCAGAGGTGGCTGGCTGGTTCCCCAGATTTCGCATCCAAGGGCTTATCTGCAGAGGCCAGGGCCCCAACTGAGAGACAAAGAAATATACACTATTGATCCAGGGCTTAGAAGATCCATTAAGAAACGGAGTGCTTGGAACAACTGAGAACTGTTTCCAGAGAGGATAATAACTGAACCCATCCCCAGAGTTGATGCAGGGATCTGACAGCCCTCGGCACCTGGACCTGCACAGGTTCTCAAAGTAATGGTTGCTATGCTTCAAATGGCACGTTCAGGGGAGCGGCAAAGGGACCCCGAGCAGGGCATTGATGCCTGGGAAGTGACCCACAAAGACGTGTTCAGATAGCACCCTGACTGTCAAAGGATTTCCCAAGAAGCCACAGTTGTTGGAAATTTTGAAAAAGGTGACAGGCTCAGCCTGCCCATGCCCAGCTGATGCCCCTTCCCAGCGCACCAAAGCCAATGCTTAAGGAGGACGCTGCTCGCTCAGGTACAACACTATGGCCCTTCAGACGTTAATTCAGTTCATCCATTCCACACACAAAGTGCCCCAGAGAGGTAGGTACTATTATCATCCCGATTTTACAGACACAGAAAGGCAGAAAAAGTCAGTCACAGGTTAAAAAGGTCCCTGTAAAAAGATCTCACTGTAAAGGGTGGGGCTGGATTGAAGTCCACAACCCACTCATCAGATTCACAGAAACGCACAAACTCTACTCCGCAGGGTGTGGGAATCCAGCTCCAGGGCCTTCCCCAGGGCAAGCCCAGAACAGCAGGTGGATTTGCAAAAGGAGGCTGGCGTGGAAGTTGGCGGGGCGGGAACAATGGAGGGCCTCTCAAAGGAAAGCAAGTGCTGTACATGCTGCTGGGCTGCTTCAGAGGGAGCGCAGGAAGGAGGAAAGAGGAGGAGGGAGGGCAGAGAGAAAAGCAACATGCTAAAAGAGCTTTCGGAGAAAGTACCCAGATATGGTAGTAAAACACCAACAACAAAAACAGAAGGTCCCTCACGGGTATTCCGAGGGGGAGGCTGCTGAAAACTCAAGGCTGATTGGGGTAAAACAGGCTCCCATTTCATTTGAATGTCAAAGGACAAAGAACAGCCCGGTGATTAGGATTATCTCCCAAATCCCACCCTCACCACGAAGTCCCTGTTTCCTTCCAGAGTTCCTGGAAAGGCTGGGCAGGTGTACCTTGAGCTGGCTCTGCCCCGCCAACAGCTCCAGGGAAGCCCAGCCCTGTCCACTGCCCAGGTCTCTCTTTTGAGCCTGTCCACCCCTCCACCCCTGCTGGGCGCGTGCCTCCAGCACCCTCTCACCCGGACACTCCGCTCCACACCTCCTCCCAGACTCTTGACCTCCACCCCGGGAGGCTGCAGGGAAGTCTTTCAAGTGTAGATGTCTCTTTGCTAATGCGGAAATACTCACTTATAAAGCCATAAATTCTTCCCATCTGAAGCATTCAGGATATAATTAGAGCAGTACAAAGGCCTGGGCCTTCAAAACATCACTTATTTCTCCCAACACATCCAGACCTTTTGCAGGTCCGTCAACCCAGACCCTTCCAAGGAAAATATCAGCACCGTTATTTCTAAAGCTGGTAATAGAAGACATTTTGCTAATAGAAGAAGGTATGCACAAACAAGAAAAAACGCTTTGCAAAAGTGTAAAGGAAAAAAATTCCATAAATATTTAATTGGCCACCAAGGTTTTAATGACCTTCCCTAGCAATAGAAAGATTTTAATGTTCATAACATTTAAAGCCATCACTGTATGAGTTTACCAGCCTTGACCTAACAAAGTACCACGGGCTGCGTGGTTTAAACAACAGACACCTATTTATCCTAGTTCTGGAGCCTAGAAGGCCGAGATCAGCACAGTGTGGACAGGGCTGGTCTCTTTTGAGGTCTCTCGGCTTGGACATGCCGTCTTCCCCCTGTGTCCTCACATGGTCTTTCCTCTGTGTGTCTGCGTCTTAATCTCCTCTTCTTATAAGGACACAGTCTTACTGGATTAGGGCCCACTCTACTGACCTCATTTTGACTCAATCACCTCTTTAAAGAATCTGTCTCCAAATAGAATCACATTACGAGGCACTGGGGGTTAGGACTTAAAACACACACATTCTGGGAGGCACAGTTTAGCCCACAGGAATCACCACCATGGTTATGGAATAATCACTCCACTGGGCTGGGCACAGTGGCTCACGCCTGTAATCCTAGCACTTTGGGAGGCCGAAGCGGATGGATCACCTGAGGTCAGGAGTTCGAGACTAGCCTGGCCAACATGGTGAAACCCCGTCTATACTAAAAATATTAAAAATTAGCTGGATGTGGTGGCAGGCACCTGTAATCCCAGCTACTCCAGAGGCTGAGGCAGGAGAACTGCCTGAATCCAGGAGGCAGAGGTTTCAGTGAGCCAAGGTCGCGCCATTACACTCCAGCCAGGAGACAACAGGGAAACTCCATCTCAAATAATAATAATAATAACAACAACACCATCACTTACTCTTAAAGTAATGGGAAGATTCAGTGTGTAAGTCACATTTGGATTCACAAAAGGCCTTTTTCTCAGTAAAAACTCAAATAGCAACATAAACAAGGTCATGCATTGCACAACTCAACTCCAGGGCTACCGAGTGCCCTACAACTGAAGTAACAGTTATAAATTGGAGAGAAACTCAGGATTGAGAGAGACAAGATCACCCGTCTCTGAGGAGGAAGTTCAGAGGCTTCCAACCGGAAGAAGCAGAGAGTCCCTCACGGCTCAATTTCACTGTGATACTCTTGGGGAAAGTAGGAAAGTTAACAGCACATGTGTGAGAGCTGGGTCAGCTTATCTGGACTGTGGTTTCCACTTTTCAATGGAATATTAATTGGATTCATTTAAAATCATGCTGGTCTTGCTGAAATATTAAATCATAATCCATGTGATTGTGGTCGGCAATTTCAGCAGGGACCCCAAGTGCAAAACCGAATAGGACGCCTCTCCTTTTCCTTTCTGTTATGTTAAAGGACGGCAACGTTATGTTATATATAAAGTTTCAGTGCCACAAAAGAAACAGCACTTAAATATAAAATTTTCTTTTTAATTCTCAGCAATGCAAGTTACTTCTATAGATGGGTGCGCCCTTACAGATGGAGCAATGGTGAGTGTACACTTGGACAAGGGAGGGAAGGGGTTCTTATTCCTGACTCATGTGGCCCCTACTGCTGTGTCATTCCCCTATTGGCTAGGGTTAGACCGCACAGGCTAAACTAATTCCGATTGGCTAATTTAAAGACAGTGACGGGGTGAATGGTTTGGCGGGAAAAATCATTATGCAGGGTGGAGAATGAGTCAGGGCAGAGCAGGTAGCAGGTAATCGGAATGAGTCAGGGTGGAGTAGGTGATTGAAATGAGTCAGGGTGGAGCAGGTAATCGAAAAAGGTTGCTTTATGAGAAAGTTAAGTTTAAAAGTAGAAGGCAAAGAATTGAACATATTGACATACTGATTCTTTGAAAAGAAATTTAGAACTCATATCTAACAATTAGCTTCATGTAAACCCAAGTCTTAGGCTTGAAACTGTTGTTTGTTCTCGTGCTTCTGAACGTAGCCTTAAAACAAGCATACAATGCCTGCCCTGCAAAAAAAGTTGTCTTCTTGAAACCCGAATATCTGTCTCCATCACGGTACAAAGCACCAAGATAAATGAAAGCAATATTCTCTACTGCTTGTCCTCATTAGCCATCATCAGCAGGAGCGGCCCCCTGAGGCCAATCAGAATGGGGGCTGCAGTCTTCCTGGTGAAGGAGAACTGCAGTGCCCTTGCCGGGAAGGAAGAAACATGCGATGGACTGCCTTCCCTGGACTCTGCATTTCTTTGTCTTTCCTGGTAGAGTGTGTACAGCCCTGCTAGTTACTTATTGGAAGTATCGGAGCTCCAACAACTGCCTTGCCACATCCTGCACTGCCCCCTCCCTTTTCCATACAAAACCCAGGGTCATATTCCAACAAAGATTCTTCCACAGCATCCAGGACGGTGCCTCACTTAAAAAAAGACCTTGGAAATTTCTACTGAATAAACTTAATCCTGAAGAAATCATGCTTTTGGAAATGTGTTAAAAATACACACGCAGCACTAAAGATCCCTTCTTCACAAAATAAGGAATCCTGCTCCATGTGGACTTGCAGAGCGACACACGGGACACCAGCTTTGCTGGAACGCAGTGAACTGCTCGGCCTGGGATCCCACTCACAGGCAGCCTTGCTAGAGAAACGCTTTCACAGCTACTAACTCATCAGATACAGGTACTCAACACAGGTCAGATATTCCCTTCTAGGGGCGGGGAGTATTACACTGGTGAAATACTGGAAAAGGGATCAAAAGTAAGACTAGACAGCCCATGAGGCAATGAAGGACTGGGCACCTGGGTTGCCCAGGTGTGATTCTGCAACACTTAAGGAGATCCCTGGGCATGACCAACATCGAAATTACCTAGAAAGAAATTCAGGCCACATCACTTTCCAGCTTTCCATCTATTGTCTTTTTCACCTACTCAATTTATTAATACACATCACAAAGAATGCATATACCAGGCTACGAAGTTGTGATCTCCCAATGGAATAAAGTGCTTTAAAGAACAAAAATGGAGACAATGACCTGTCTACCTTCCAGTTTCTGTACACTTAATTAATTCCATGTTCAATTCCAGCATGAATAAATTTTCAAAGCTTATGTCTCCTGTTAAATCTATGCTGACCTTGTATCAAATGCACAAACGTTTCTGTTAACACACAACTCAAAAAAAAAAAAGAGGATCATTCTGGATATAGTAATTAATATTCTTTATTCATGAAAGAGCTTTGTTTAAAATGATATGATTCAATCAGAAAGTCATTTTCTTTCCGAGTTTGCTGGCCTTCTGATATGAATGCAAATCATGGTGACAGAGACAACATAGGGATTGAAAACATACTGCCTACTCCTTATAATTGTTTAATCTTGCTCCAGATATAGCTGGGAGAAATAATTCAGAGATTCTAATTGAATATTTTGAATATTTTTATTCCAACTTTCTTGAGACCATTTGCCTACGTGAAAATAAAGCAGAGACTAGTGATGGAGATCTTTCTGATGAAATTATCATCAAGCACTGTCATTTGATAAGAGAAAAAAAAAGGATCTTAAAAATCCTGTGGGCATGTCATCTTTAGAAGTGGCCAGGGGGACCACTGACTACTAATAACCTAGTCCACGTCACTTTAAATGTGTCACCATCTCGAGATCACTTTATCTCCACTAACAAACACATAGGGACATCTGAGGATGACCGCTGACTTGGTGAACCATTCTTTACTTTTTACTACACTGCGACAGCAATGCACCTATTAAAATATTTCTTGTCATCATTCAATCAGTGGCGTAGAATATTGTGCCCCTCTAAAGCCATCATTTATTAAAATATCCAATTGGAAAATCTGTTTCCCTTATCTTGCTATTGTAGTTACACAGTTAAGCATCCCCAGCTGTGCAGGAAATACCATGGCAGTGAAGACATTATTGAGCACAGAGGAATCAACTGGCGTTCCTGTCAAAGATGTCACATGCCACAAAGAGGCCAGGGGATAAAACACAAACACCCACGTTACACTAAGCACACAGTTACATATAAAATCCCTTCACGGGCCTCTGTCATCCTGTCCCAATCCAGATGGAAATAAGCAACGAATGAACCTAAAGGACACTGATTAAAATCTCCTCTAGATAACTGTCAGATTCTTCTTCTGCTTCTGTATCTGTACTTTCTAAAATTAACATGGATTGTTTTTGTTTTGTTTTGTTTTTGAGACGGACTCTCACTCTGTCACCCAGGCGGAGAACAGTGGCGCAATCTCAGCTCACTGCAAACTCTGCCTCCCAGGTTTAAGCGATTCTACTGCCTCAGCCTCCCAAGTAGCTGGGATTACAGGTGCCTACCACCACTCCCGGCTAATTCTATATTTTTAGTAGAGACGGGGTTTCACCATGTTGGCCAGGATGGTCTTGAACTCCCAACCTCAAATGATCCGCCTGCCTCGGCCTTCCAAAGTGCTGCGATTACAGGCGTGAGCCACTGTGCCCAGCCTGGATTGTTTTCAATACATAAGGCCATTTTTAATTTTTAAACTTGCATGTAGGCTGGCTTTTCAACAATTTTGTTTATGCTCTGAGTGAAACATACATTGTTTTTTAAACCTATCTCTTGGTTTACTCAAACTGACCATTTTAAAATCTGTCTTGGAAAGCTCCCCCTTTACTACTTAATCCATTCAGGTAGAAGAGATGAGGCTGATGGCCAGGGAGTCTGCACTTTAATTTAATTTAATTTAATTTTATTTTATTTTTGAGACAGAGTCTCGCTCTTTCGCCCAGGCTGGAATGCAGTGGCACTATCTCGGCTCACTGCAAGCTCTGCCTCCCGGGTTCACGCCATTCTCCTGCCTCAGCCTCCCCAAGTAGCTGGGACTACAGGCGCCCACCACCGCGCCCAGCTAATTTTTTTATTTTTAGGAGAGACGGGGTTTCACCGTGATAGCCAGGATGGTCTCGATCTCCTGACCTCGTGATCCGCCCGCCTCGGCCCCCCAAAGTGCTGGGATTACAGGCGTGAGCCACTGCGCCCGGCCAGAGTCTGCCCTTAAGTAGCAAGGTAAGAGGGTTAGCTGCTGTAGGGTACGATTTCCTCTTTACAATGCAGCAAATGGGCTTTGAGAGGTCAAGTGTCTTGCCCAAGGCCAGAGAGCAAAGCCCACCCTCTTATCCTTCGAGGTGCAGTGCTGCCTCCCCACACCTGTTGATGGGTCAAAGAACACCTACTGGTATCGTTTTTGTTTTTCAAGACAGAGTCTGGCTCTGTCCCCCAGGCTAGAGTGTGCAGTGGTGCAAACTTGGCTCACTGCAACCTCTGCACCCTGCCCCGTTCAAGTGATTCTCCTGCCTCAGCCTCCTGAGTAGCTGACTCATTGCAACCTCTGCCCACCCTGCTCCCTGCCCCTGATCAAACAATTCTCCTGCCTCAGCCTCCTGAGTAGCTGGGATTACAGGTACCCGCCACCACACCCAACTAATTTTTGTGTTTTTAATGGAGATGGGGTTTCACCATGTTGGCTGGGCTGGTCTTGAACTCCCAACCTCAAGTGATCCACCCGCCTGGGCCTCCCAAAGTTCTGGGATTACACGTGTGAGCCAGCGCGCCCGGCCTAGGATCACTTATGTTTCTGTTCAACTCTACCCTTGAGTTCTCTTCCCTGACGTTCAGTGATGGCTCTGAAATGATGACGTGGCGTCTCCTGAATCACATGGGCTCTCCTCCCCCAGCCGGATAGAGGCTGCTCTCTTAACATGGACTCAATGCTGTCACCCCACAGACAGGTGACTTGCTTAGGGTGGCTCTTGGAGGCTGATGGGCCTCTAAGGGGCAGGAAGCATGCAGAGGATAGGGGTCTCCAGGGACACAGTGGCCTAGGGGGGTGGGGGAGGGGTCTGAGGGCTGCATGGGCAGAAGGCTGGAAAGTGGCCAGATAACTAAGATGGCCATCTCCTGATAAGCATGGAAGCCAGGGCCCTGTCGCAGGGCCACAGAAGTGACAGGTGGGCTGCTCCCAGAGGAACACAGGACATTCAATCAAGCTTCCAGTCGGCCAGTCAGGGAAGTCACTATAAAAGCTGCCTCTGCCACCTGGAAAGCTGATCAGCACGTCTCCTGCCCAGTCCAGGTGTCTTTCAAATGAAATTGTTTGCCCCCTTCAATATGGTCTAAGGTTTGCAATATCCTG
Organism: Pongo pygmaeus; assembly: GCF_028885625.2. NCBI lineage: Eukaryota > Metazoa > Chordata > Mammalia > Primates > Hominidae > Pongo > Pongo pygmaeus. The sequence continues at coordinate 136,258,171 of NC_072384.2, read as the reverse complement.
TATTTCTCAATTATAACCTTAAAAAAGTCAAGCGTTCAAAAAACAAAAGGGGTGCCTCAAACCCTAAGAATTTCATACCAAAAGACACTTGCTGTAAAACAGGGCTCCTTCTCCTTCTCATCAAGACAAGCTGTCTTCTGGGTGCCCTGCTGCCTTTATATGCCTGTCCCTCCCGGTGGACCGCTTCATCCTTTCTGGAACAAGATACGAGTATAAATATAAATCAACCTGTCAATTACTATGAAAATCTTTTTAGCTTAGATTCCTAGAAGCATAATTCCTGAGTCAAAGGAAGCCAACATTTTATACATTCACATTTCCAAGCAAGTTTTTAAAAAGGTTTCCCTTCCCACCATCATTACTTCGGGGGGCTCAGTGTTGCTCACTCCCAGCCCACCCACCAGCACACAGGCTTAATCTGCCAACAGCCACAACGTGGCTAGAGGGCTGAATTTGTCTATGTCGTCGTCATCACTGTTTTTAGTCTTTGCTGATCTGTTCAATAACAGCATTTCAGATTAATTGGTTTTTGTCTATTTGCCTATGGGAATCTTCATGTTTTTCCAATCTATTTGTATGGGCTGTTTAAACATCAGGAATAACCATTTGTCTGCAACATTCACTGCAAATATGTTTCCCTTAAGCTTGTCAAAATGAGGACTGGAGTATGTCAAAAACAAAACATGTTAAGAACGTTGCTGATGGAGATATCTGACGGATCATTTTCGAAGTGGTACTAGATGTCCTTCCTGTTTATCGTCATCCATTGAGTCATTCCCGACCTAGTCCACCAGGTTCCTCGGCCTGTGACCACTGCCTGCAAGGGTGTCTCTTTTTTTTTTTTTTTTTTTTTTGAGATGGAGTTTCACTCTGTCACTCTGGCTGGAGTGCACTGGCTGGCACAATCTCGACTCACTGCAATCTCCGCCTCTCAGGTTCAACCGATTCTGCCACTTCAGCCTCCTGAGTAGTTGGGACTACAGGAGCACGCCACCATGCCTGGCTAATTTTTTATATTTTTAAGAGAGACCAGGTTTCATCATGTTGTCCAGGCTGGTCTTGAACTCCTGACCTCAGGTGATCTGTCCACCTCGGCTTCCCAAAGTGCTGGGATTATAGGCGTGAGCCACCACGCCTGGCCAGGGTCTCTATCTTGGCTGTCTCCTAACGGTGCCACACATCTCAGAGGCTGCTCTGCCAGACCCAGGTCTTCAGAGCACATACTAGCTCTTTTTATAGGACATTCCTTTAGTAAGTCTTTCTAGAGTTTTACTTGAAGCTAAGCTCACAGGTTTGTAATTTGCAAAAAAACACACTTTTTCCTACTCTGAAAATTGGTACGTTTTTGCCATTGAGTTTTCTGTGCCCTATTTGTCAAGGTTTTCTTCAGCAGAGCAGGGTAAAGAGCAAGCTAATTTCCAGGAACACTCAGGACCTCAGAAGGCACCACTTGCCATAGCACGAGACTGCAGTTTTATGTTTTCTGTGTTTTCTTCTTTGCCGTATCCCCAGTGACTAGAACTGAAACAGAGCATGCTCAACTAACATATAATGGATGGATGGGTGAGTGGGCAGAGGGAGGAGAGGAGGAAGACATGGATGTCTAGGTGGGTGGAAGGATGGAAGGATGGAAGGACAGATGGATAGACGAATAAACAAATGAATGAACAAACCCAACTCCCAGAACTCACTCTATGACCCAGGCTGGAGTGAAGTGGCACAATCTTGGCTCATTGCAACCTCTACCTCCCAGGTTCAAGTGATTTTTCCTCAGTCTCTGGAGTAGCTGGGATTACAGGCGCGCACCACCATGCCCAGCTAATTTTTGTATTTTTAGTAGAGATGGGGTTTCTCCATGTTGGGCAGGCTGGTCTTGAACTCCTGACCTCAGGTGATCCACCTGCCTTGGCCTCCCAAACTGCTGGGGTTTCAGGCGTGAGCCACCATCTCTAGCTGGTTTAATCAATTCTTATTTTAATATTTTCCATCCAAAGATCACCATCTAATCATAAAGATATTTTTCTGATGGCAGAGGATGTTCATCCGGTTTGATTTACTGAATTGTGCTGCCTTGGAATCTCATCAATTAACCTGAGTCAGACATTAGAAAGCCACTACTCTGGTGTAAAAGGCACTCCACAGTAAAATAAGAGAAGCCAGCCCATGCTTACATGGAGGAGCTGAAGTACTGCAATTGGTTTCATTTTCATCAGCCTAGATCTTTAAATTAGTGATACCTGATGCACTGTACATTACAGTATCGTTACAGTGATAGAACCTATAGCGTAGTGCTCCTCAGGGCGAGGCGCCAGACAAGCAGCATCAGCACAGCCACCTGGGAGGTGCTAGAAAAGCAGAATCTCGGCCAGTCGCTGTGGCTCACATCTGTATTCCCAGCACTCTGGGAGGCTGAGGCAGGAAAGTTGCTTGAGTCCACAAGTCTGAGGCCAGCCTGGGCAACATAGCAAGACACCATCTCTACAAAATAAGAAAATGTGCTGAGTGTAGAGATGCACACCTGTAGTCTCAGCTACTCGGGAGGCTGGGGTGGGAGGATCGCTTGTGCCCAGGAGGTTGAGGTTGCAGTGAGCTATAGTCCATACCACTACACTCCAGCCTGAACAACAGAGTGAGACTCTGTCTTTAAATAAAAGTAAAACAATAAATTAAAACTGCATAGTCTCAAGGCCTACTTGGCCCCATGGAATTGAAATCTCTTGGGCAGGGCCCAGGAATCTGTGTTAATAAGCTTCCAGATGCTTCCTGTGCATAAACATGTCCTCTAGACTCACTTCTGAGCCTAGGAAAGACTGACGTTCCCACTGCCCCACAAAATCCTCCCCCGAGGAGTGTCCCACTCAGTGACTTCACTTACCTCTTCCAAGAGCCCACTGCCCGTCCCAGAGAGCAACGCAACTCAATTCCAATGCAAGAATGTTCTGGGGTTTTAAATAAGCCTTCTAGAAAAGTGTAACTACTCTCATTTGGGGTTCTCACAAGTCACATTCTCAGGCTAAACCCTGTTCCAAGTCCTCCAAGATCCAATTAGGAGGAGCTACCACGGTGGCTTTGGTGGGAGTACAGGGGAGGGTTCCCTGCTTCCAAAGTCCTGGGAACTGAGGTCACAATTACATGACTGCCTTTTTAAAAAAAAAAACAGAGTCTTGCTTTGTCACTTAGGCTGGAGTGCAGTGGTGCGATCTCAGCCCACTGCAACCTCCACCTCCCAGGTTCAAGTGATTCTACTGCCTCAGCCTCCCGAGTAGCTGGGGCTACAGGTGCATGCCACCACACCTAGCTAATTTTTTTTTTTTTTTTTTTTGTAGAGACGGGGTTTCACCGTGTTAGCCACGATGGTCTCGATCTCCTGACCTTGTGATCCGCCCGCCTCGGCTTCCCAAAGTGCTGGGATTACAGGCATGAGCCACCGCGCCCAGCCACATGACTGTCTTAACTGGAGGAGGAAGATGAGGTTTCCAGCTGTGGCTGAATGTACAATGTGAATAGAAAATCCTCTTTCCACGGGAAGAACGACAGAGAGGGAAAGGTAACATCACCTTAGTCTCGTGAAACTCTGAATCAAGGTGCTTGAATGTTAGTGAGGGCAGAGCTGTCATCTGCAGACTCTTCATGGTTCCAAGAGTGCATTTCTCCATTGAAGAAGGGAGAATGCAACACTGGAGCTAGCCCACTGCAGAGCCTGTTGCAGGGATAGAGTGCACTGCTGCACTTTCACAATCTTAAACAGCAGCAGACAAAAGGAAAAGGAAAGAAACTCAAACTGCCCACCCTGAGGGCACAGGAGGTGGAGGGGCAGGTGTCTGGGGATAACCGGAAGTTCTCAGAAGAGAGGGAGAAAGAGATGGAGGCAGCATGGTACACAGGGGATGGACACCCCCTAGTCAGTCTCTCCCACAATGTAATTAGCTAAAGCTAAAAACTTTTCAACGCCAGCCTACAGCTGCCTGGCTTGTGTGCAGCTTTCTAAGAATAACTTGGGTGTTGGAAGGTCCTCAAGAAGCCACATGTGCTCATCTCAGTCACCCCAGTACTCCTGAGCTCCCTTTCTGATTGGTTCAAATTTGTCTGAAATGGTGACAATCTGCTCTCACCTGGCCAGAGGAGGGAGATTAGTGGCGGTGTGGTGGTCTACAGTAAGGACGAGGAAGAGACCTAGAGGGGATCCCCAGGCTGCCAGCAGGGTCTCCACACACTGGTCAGCCAAGAGCCTGGACAGTAAAATCATGATGAAATTAGACTAGAATGGAAGTTCATTCCAGACCTAAAAGCCTATATTGTCGACACTAGGATTTCTTTGTGAGGCTATTAAAATGTGATTCCTCGGCCAGGCATGGCGGCTCATGCCTGTAATCTCAGCATTTTGGGAGGGCAAGGGAGGAGGATCATTTGAGTTCAGGAGTTCAAGACCAACCCAGGCAACACAGCAAGAGTCCATCTCTACAAAAAGTATAAAAATTAGCTGGGTGTGGTGGTGTGCGCCTGTAGTCCCAGCTACTCCGGAGGCTGAGATGAGAGGATCACTTGAGCCTGGGAGTCTGAGGCTGCAGTGAGCTATGACTGCACCACTGCACTCTGGCCTAGGTGACAGAGCAAGTCATTGTCTCAGAAAAGAAAAAAGAAATGTGATTGCTCAACTAAAAACCTCTATAAAGCAAGTTCAAAGGCTTCAATCTGATCTGAGACAGTCATGCTACATGGGTACCCTCAAGTAAATACTTTAATGGCAGGGCAGACTGTGATCACATTGTTAAGATGATAATTACAAAACTCAGTTGCATGCAGTTGTGACCAGACTGGAACCTTTAAAAAGCAAACAAAAAGCTGACCTTGTATTACTGGCAACATTCATTGTGAAGACTCTTGACTTTTTTTTTTTTTTTTTTTTGAGACAGAGTCTCAGGCGGTGCAGTGGCGCGATCTCGGCTCACTGCAAGCTCCGCCTCCCAGGTTCACACCAATTCTCCTGCCTCAGCCTCCTGAATAGTTGGGACTACAGGTGCCCGCCACCACGCCCAGCTAATTTTTTGTGTTTTTTAGTAGAGATGGGGTTTCACCATGTTAGCCAGGATGGTCTCCATCTCCTGACCTCGTGATCCACCTGCCTTGGCCTCCCAAAATGCTGAGATTACAGGCATGAGCCACTGTACCTGACAAGACTCTTGACTTTCTATGATGCGGATGAACTTGCTTGGAGCCCGGCCCCTCCACACTGGCCAGGAGGTTGTACAGTAGGCCTCAGCCTGTGACTCTCAAGGCCTAAGGGTGGCCCAAGCACCCACAGGTCAGTTCCAGCAGTGACCTTGAACTTATCTCTAGTTGTTGTTCAGGGGTTGGAAAGATGGAGAAGTCAGAGATCAGGTGGAAAAGTTAGGGGCGGGGGGCCCAAGGGAGAAAAGCAACACACGAGCACAGGAAAAGCAAGTGTGTCATGTTAAAATTCAGCAAGCCTAACCCAGCTAACCAAAATGCCCACCGTTCCTACATGGAGAGGAGGCTTCACAAGGCTGCAAGCTGACGTCTGGTTTTGGTCAATAAGATTATTTCTGAGGCACATCTTAGAATGTTGCATTTCAATCACCTGCATTTCAAGTCTTACTAATATGGTTGGTACAGGCAAGAATTTCTAGTTCTTTCAAAAGATTCATTTTGGACCTTGAGAGATTCTATTCATAACTATTAAACAAAGATGCATTATCTTAAGATGGCTCCTTTTCTGTTTACCAAACGAAACAACTTTTTTTTTTTTTTTTTGGAGACAGAGTCTAGCTCTGTTGCCCAGGCTGGAGTGCAGTGGCGCAATCTCACTGCAACCTCCGCCTCCCGGGTTCAAGCGATTCTCCTGCCTTAGTTTCCCGAGGAGCTCAGATTACAGGCACCCACCACCATGCCCAGCTAATTTTTGTATTTTCAGTACAGACTAGATTTCACTGTGTTGGCCAGGCTGGTCTCGAACTTCTGACCTCATGATCTGCCTGTCTGGGACTCCTAAAGTGCTGGGATTACAAGCATGAACCACCGTGCCGAGCCAGAACAACCTTCTTGATGTCAACCAAGAAGCTTGATAGACTTGGGTTTCACCACTTCTGGGTTGGGGAAATTGTAGCAATGGAGCAAAGAATTGTTGGATTCTGAAGTCCTTATCTCAAGCTGTAATTCCCAGAGAAGACCCTTGCTCAAAAATTAGAAAAGCTCTTTAAGCTGTTTAAAAATCACCTTCCTATAAATTCTGATGTAACAAAAGAAACAGGTAGCAGAGACTGGCTAGTTGTTTCTGTGCAGGTTTTCTCCTTCCCCTGGACACTCAGGCCGACCTTGTCTCCCCACCTCCCTCTGCAGGAATGGGTGGTCATCTGACTGCGCGCTGACCCATGGAAGGGGGATGTGCAATGCTGTGTGCCCCTGCCAGGCCTGGGGTGTAAAGCCCTGCAATGCCCCATCCTCTGAACTCTACTCGTTTCACGGTGGTCCTGGATGGCTGAGCCCAGTCACAGAAAAAGCATCTCTTTCCAACTTAATGTGAAAGGGCAATAAACATCCCTTTGGTTAGTCATTGAGAATTTGGTATTTATCTGTTGCCATCTAATAATAGTGCCCCGGAGACCTCACTTCTCGTGAATTCTATCCCTTAGCTTCCTTTAAATGGGCTAAATCCATCTTCCAGAGCAACTTTGAGATAGGTATGTGAGCCTATCTCTTCATTTTTGTTTTATATAGAGTTAATTAGTTTTCAACTTTAATTCTACTTTGTTTGTCATATGGCAGAATGTAGGCCTAAGATTAGAACTCTTACACCTTGGCTGGGTGCAGTGGCTCACGCCTGTAATCCCAACACTTTGGGAGGCTGAGGCGGGCAGATCACCTGAGGTCAGGAATTCTAGATCAGCCTGGCCAACATGGTGAAACCCTGTTTCTACTAAAAATACAAAAATTAGCCAGGCATGGTGGCAGGCACCTGTAATCCCAGCTACTCAGCAGGCTGAGGCAGGAGAATCCCTTGAACCTGGGAGGCGGAGGTTGCAGTGAGCCAAGATCGCACCATTGCACTCCAGCCTGGGTAACAAGAGCAAAACTCTGTCTCCAAAAAAAAAAAAAAAAAAAAAAAAAGTCTTACACCTTGATTGCTGTTGCTCCACTACACTTTAATGCAAACTACGCAAGTCATCCTTGAAAGACAGCAAAGCTGACACACAATAATACTGCTATAGCGTCAACACATCAGTAATAGGGGTTCTCAATCCATGGTGGATCATAGTGGACCAATCGATGCAACACTACTGGTCAGAACTCCTGCACCAAGGTGCACTGTGCTGCGTATCAGTTCTAACTCTCAAATCCCATGGCCTCTCTTGCCAAGATCCCCTGGTGGCCAAGCGCCTGACTTGGCTTTTCCTCACGCTAGCCCAACAGGGATGTTTGAATGATTCCCTCCAAGTGCAGAGAAAATGGTTGGTCTCCAGTTCTGGGGATTAAGATTCTGCAGTGAGCTATTTATACCCAAGCAGAGAATGATGATGAGCTACTCTCAGATAAACGGGGGCGATCCTCTGTGGTTTTGGTACAGACTCCATGGAAACGTATGTGTAAGCACCAGCAGGTCCAAGGGCTAAACATCAACAAGAGCTCTCAGGAGTCCCTGCAGACACACACACATCCGTGAAGAGGCCGCATGACAGTGAACGGGACAGAGACCGCGCTGGCAACAGGCTCTGCTCCGTTCTTCCCACTCTCACTCGGTATTATCTAATCAGGAAGAAATCTAACTGTTCTTCCAGACTTTCTTCTCCCATCCTCTCATTTCGCCTCCAAGGATTCCATCCAGTACTTCCCAACCACCTGCAGCGGAAGCAGCTCAAATAATCCTATGACATCTGCAAGTCTGCAAGGCTGACCTTCCCGGGCTCCCACTGCTCCCTGCTTCCAGAACGTGAAGGCTGCTTTGCGATAGAGTGACCCCCCTTTGTGGCCAGGGGAGCCATCTTTCTGCTCATTCCAGGCCTCCCTTACTACAGAGGCACAGAGCAAAGGCAGCACACATCACGGGGGCTCTGTCATCTGCTTCCTTTGAGTAGATAATCAGTTTTCACTCAGAGGAAGATCACAGGACACGGAAGAACCAAATGTGTATGCTGGCTCAGATACCAGGGGCCCTATTAAGAGATAGCATAATGGGAAAGATAAGTAGGTTGTTTTCCCCCTACAAAGTATCTATTTCTAAGCTATGTTTCAACAGTGCGCTGCAGCAGTTTCTGGCTTCCTATTCAAGTGAAGAGAAACAGGGTTTTGCTCAGATGGATATACTAGATATGGTTATCTCACTTGGCCCCTGCAGATGGAGATGGTAAATTCCTAATGACTTTCCCAGGGGAGATGTTTGGGGGCTCACTTGGCAACACTAAACAGTTAGATCTATCCCTTTTTGTCAAACCAAGAAAGTTTTCCAGTTTTTTCCATTTCCCCAGTGCCACTATGATGATCACTGCTCCTTGACAACACATTAAAAGATAATGTGGGGAACATTTTTAACATCCTTTTAACTTTTTTTTTCTTTGAGACCCAGTCTCGCTCTTGTTGTCCAGGCTGGAGTGCAATGGCACAATCTCGGCTCACTGCAACCTCTGCCTCCTAGGTTCAAGCAATTCTCCTGCCTCAGTCTCCCGAGGAACTGGGACTACATGCGCCTGCCACCACGCCCAGCTAATTTTTGTATTTTTAGTAGAGATGGAGTTTCACCATGTTGGCCAGGCTGGTCTGGAACTCCTGACCTCGTGATCCACCTGCCTTGGCCTCCCAAAGTGCTGGTATTACAGGTGTGAGCCACTGCACCCGGCCATCCTTTAAACTTTCAAAGAATCCATGTATGCACAGCCAGTCCCCCTCTCTGAGCCTCAGTTTCCCCCTCTGCAATAGAAGGAAGGGGGAAGGAGCTGGTCCCTGGAGTCTGTCCCAACTGAGTATCTTCTCCTCCCAAGAAAACCTGCTGCAATTAGCCGGGGCTAATCCTACAGTCACCTCCAACGTTCGGTACCTCGCCAGGTCCCCCCCACCACCGTGCCTTGTCATGGCAGCACATCACAGACAGGCGGCCCCAAACACCACAGTCTAGGCCATGAGAAATCTGCCAAGACTCAGCAACCTGGGATTTGCGTAATCTTTGCAAAGCAAAATAATTTTATTCCAAGACAATGAGATAACTACTTCTCTATTTTCCCCCCTCCTTCTAAAAGCAAGAATTATGTCTGCACATCTCACATAAGCAGAGTCCTCTATAGCTGCTGTAACTTCCTGAAGCAAAGTGGCCTTGGGAAAGTAGTGGTCAGAGCACCCGCTGATTCATCCCCAAGCTGGCGTTGAGGCTGGAGGCTGGCTTGCCTTCCAGGGTGGGTCTGCCTCTGGACAGCTGGCCCCTGGTGGATGATGGTCCCGACAGCTGTTAGGACAAGTGGAAGGTGGAGAAGACAAGTCCAGGCATGACTGTCCACTGGGAGTGCTGGCAAAACCAAGACCCAAATCCCCAACCAGAGGGCTGCTGCTGTCATGGGCTCTCATAGACCTACTGGGGACAGTCCCTGCAGATAAATTCCTAAGCCAGGTTTTCCTCGGTCACAAGCTCTCTTCTAATCAATGCCAGCGGGTGCAGCCTCAGGTCCCAGGAGGTTGAGTGCAAAGGGCCCCTCACCTCAAGTTTCTTTGTAAATCCTCCCCCACTGAATGCCCCCAAATGTGAGGAAAGAAATGCACACTCAGGAAAGAGATCCCATTGCACATGCCACGAGCTAGCAAGACTTAGGAGAGGAATCCCCAGTGCCAGAAGGCCAAGTCGAGCAGGCGCCGCACTCCATGGATGGGCACCCTCTGGAGGGCCCCCGGGGAAGTAAGGTAAAAACACAGGCGTGTGCACGCCTGGGACCTGGGAATCTACTATGAGGCTTTATGCTGAGTAAAGAAGCAAGATGATGTAAGAAGATACCTGAAGGAATGGACAATCAATAGTAAACGGCTTAAATGCTCACAAAATGGGAATGAAGAGAGAGAAGCAGTTTCAGAGAATCTTGTGCCACTGTTCAAATGATAACTGTGAAGGCCAAGGAGCAATGCAGAAAATGCTAATAATTTTTAAAAAGCACTGGAATCAGGTCATACCTGTGCAAAGGGAAAAGCAAGGCTGGAGAGGACACAGAATACTGAATCCAGGTAATGTGTTGAAATTAGATTATGGGAAATCATTATTCAATCATTGTATCCTATAGTGTGGTAACGTTATGCCAGTAACATTGTTTGTGAAATAAATATGTATTTTTTAAAATGTAACAAATAATGCCACTGAACGTATGTGGGGGGGGGGCGGGGGGTGGGGAGTAAAGCCTTGCGACAAAGACAAGAGAAGCAGGGCTCTGAGTAAGAGGCACAGCCGCCTGGGCGGGAGAGGAGCCCACAGGCACAGACGGGCCACGCAACCCACTCAGCCTCTCCAACTTTTTGACATTTACCAAAGTGCTGCTTGAAGTGCTGCCTTGGAATGCAAAGGGAGGCATCCTACCAAAAAAACAAAACAAACAAACAAACAAAAAAAACACCGGGTCTGGGAGAGGAAAGGCATTTCTTTTTTAATCACAAATTACCCTAACACAACCAGGACACTTAAAAAAAAAAAAAAAAAAAAAAAAAAGGAAGGGAGGGAGGGAGGGAGGGAGGGAGGGGAGAGAGAGAGAGAAAGAAAGAAAGAATTGCAGTACTGAGGACCTACACATACATCTGCAGTTTTATTTGCCTGAATCATATTTGTAACATTAGAGGGTAATTTTTTTAGTTCAAAACTCCCACTATGCATTGTTTCAGATAATGTATAAGTCTGACCAACTTTATTTCTGTAATTGGCTGGTGGGCAGGACATGTGCTTTGCATGATTTATGGGAAATACTCTCTAATCACAACCTGAATTAAACTCCCAGAGGAAAAAAGAACTATTGTAGGCAAAGGTATTAGGCCGGTCATTACAAAAAGGCAGAGTTATGAGACATTATAAAAGACATTGTTATCAGACAATTATAAAAGACACTGTTATTAGGCAGGAAAACAGGTGGAGTAGCCAGCACTGCTTGCCAGCCCGCCTAAAGCAATCAGGACTCCTGGACTTTTCTCTCCCATCTTTTCCAATCCACCAAATTCCTGACACTTCTTCAAGTGGGAAGAAAAAGAATCTGCCTCTCAGACTCACTCTCAGGCAGGTTTGCAAAGTGAAGTTCAAAGGGTTTGCTTGCCTAGACTATTCTTTAGAATTTGCCCCCACGACATTTTTAATAGAAGACGGGAATAAAAATGGTGGTAGGTAACAGACAGCAGACACAGGGGCTAGAGAGAGGGAGGCCAGCCCCATTCATGGTTTTTCCTGCAGTCATTCCCAATTAGACAGCTTAATTACAGACTGAAGCTGTTTACCAAAGAGAACAGCCAGTAAACAACCATGAAATGCAACTCCTAGCTGGTCTCTAATTAAGCTGGGCCTGTCAGTGGGGAAAAATGGTCCTTTGGAGTTTTAGGATTTTCTTGTTCCTAAGTTCTGAGATGGGTAATGCATGCTTCCTTCTTTTTCTGAGATTATCCTTCTGACCTGGGTTGGGCCAACCTCCCCGGACCCTTGAATTTCTGCTGGAAGGAACAGCACCTTTTCTCCTGGCCTGAGGCCATATGGCCAGTAGAGATCATTTTTCTCTTATAACTGCAGGGTAAAACCAGCCAGAACTAGGGAGATGGGAGTTCAAATCAAAAAGGGCAAGAAATGTTACAGGGTTTTAAGCTTGCCTGAAACAACTGTCCTTCTCTATCTGGGAATCTAGTGGAAAACAGCAAAGTGAGTTTCTGACTAACAGCAACTGTCCACCTCACACCAGAACTGCCAGTATTAGTGATAGACAGTGCTGGTGTGCGCCTGAGAGGGATGAAGTTAAGTGCTTGTAAACAAAGAAATGCAATTAGGTTGCCCTAAAGACTGCTAACTGCTTACTGAGAGATAACCCAAATCCAGCGGAGAACCCCATTATCAAGAAAAAAAAAAACTGCTTTGGAGCAACTGTGGGTCTCTAACCCCATCACGGGCAAATTACAACTATAAAGGTGCTGATCTCCTCTGAAGGGGAAACTGTCCATCCCTGCCAACTCTTATCAATCCCTGGATCCCTCAAGACGTTGCAAATAATCCAAAAAGAAGTCCGAGAACAGTTTAACCTGCTCTTAAAGTGTTTTTCAGAGCCTGAGAAGCAAAACTGGATGGTCTAGAATGTGAGATGGAACGTGCTGATTTTGAGAACATGAGATGCAGCGAGGCAAGTGCTGCCACTTTCTAACAGTGAAGGAGAGTCCCTGCGATTCTTCCCCAAACAACAGTGCACCCAGAACATTTGGGCACCAGAAACACAGCAGGCAGCTTGACCAATAAAGGCCAGAGAGTGCTGAGTGGATGACGGGGACAAGTCCCACCTACCATGAGATCATCCCACGATGTTTCCACATCTGTTCATGAGCCCCATCCTCACCGGCCAACAGTCGCTGAGCAACAGCTCTGGCCAGAGAAACAAATTCCCTTCCCAGCCTCCTCTTCCTCTGCCCACCCTGGAAACGCTGGGATTCCCCGGGTTCTATCGCAGGCCGACTTCTCAGGCCACACCATGGTCCTGGGTGAGCTCACCCACCCACCTCCAGAGCGTGCTTTCCGTCTTCCGATAACCTTCAAATGGATGCCCCCAGCTCAGCTCTGAGCTTGAGAGCCACTCACCCAACAGCCTACTCAGCTGCTCCCTGGGAACCACAGACTCACAACAGCATGGCCAAAGCTGAACCCATCCCCTCCCTCAACCTGTGGGCCACTATCATCCGTCCAATTCCCCAAGCCCCACATCCACCCTCATTCCTGCCTTGACCAAATTCCATCCATCAAGTCCTCTAGAAGCTCCCTCTCAAATGGCTCTAAGACTCTTTTGTCCCCTTCTCTCCACCCCTACTGACACTATTTTAACCAGTGGGTCTCAGCAGGTGATTCTGGCCCCCAGTGGACATTTGATCTGGATTGTCTGAAGACATTTTTGGTCGCCGCAGCTGGAAGAGATGCTACTGGCATCTAGTAGGTAGAGGCCAGAGAGGCTCCTAAACATCCTGACATGCATGGGACAAAGAATTATCGGGCACAAAATGTCAACAGTGCTGAAGCTGAAGACCCCTGAGGCCCACGCCAGCCCTCGCCTGGGTTGCAACCAGCTTCCTGCCTGCTCCCTCCTCCTCCGGCCTCAGCCTGTTCTCCACTGGGAAGCCAGAGCAGCCATGTGACTCCAGGACACCACGTTATTCTTCTCCGGAAAGCAAAGACAATGATGGCTCCTAGTTCTCCTACTAATTGGGAGCCACCATTCACACTGTGGTATCTTTCTTTCCTGTCTTTTTTCTGGGCATATATACAGTTTTGAGGGTTTTTAAATACAAAACTGAGCTTGTATGTGACCTACTATTTTATAACTTGTTTTAACTTAATAAAGTGAAATAACATTTTCCATCACCATTGTGATGTTTATTTTAACGAGTCTCTATTCACAACTTGTTCTTGGAGCACACTGCAGTTTTCCCCACGACTTCAGTCAAGGTTTACGGAGCACCCACCCTGTGCAGTGCACCTCCCAAGACAAAGGCCTGGAGTCTCCAGGCTCCCCTTCCAAGAGCTGCAACTGTGAGGGGGCCACACTCACCTCTCACAGCACATCTCCGGGTAATCTGATCGAACCTCCTACCTTATAGCCCAGGATACAGCAGCCCAGGCAGATGGGAGGAGTATACCCAGGCCACACAGCTCTGCTATGTGACAGAACCAACTAGAGTCTTGCTCTCCTGACTGTCTACCAACACCTGTGATAGTTAATGTTATGTGTCAATTTGATTGGGCATTTCATTGGGCCAAGGAATGCCCCGACAGCCGGTAAGACATTATTTGTGGGTGTGTCTATGAGGGTGTTCCTGGAAGAGACAACAACTCGATCGGTAGAACGAGTAAAGATAATCTGCCTCACCCATGCAGGGGGCATCACCCAATCCACTGAGGACCCAAAGAGGGCAAAAAGGTGGAGGAAGGGCAAACTCACTCTCCCTGTTGGAGCTGGAACATCTGTCTCTTCCTGCGCTCGGACATCAGAGCTCCTGGTTCTCGGGCTGAAGGATGCCACCAGTCTTCCCAGTTCTCCAGTTTGCAGACAGATCGTGAGGCTTCTGGACCTCCATAATCTCACGAACCAATTCCCCTAACAAACCTCCTCTTCCATACCCATACATCCTACTGGTTCTGGTTCTCTGAGAACCTTGAATAATGCAACACTCACTTTCTTCCATACACAATACTTCCTCTTCCTATTTGTAAAGGTCTGAAACATACACCCCACTGGTCCGAACTTTCCACCTTCACTTTTGTCCTAAAAATAATAATTAGGGCCGAGCACGGTGGCTCATACCTGTAATCCCAGCTACTCAGGAGGCTGAGGCAGGAGGATAGCTTGAGTCCAGGAGTTCAAGACCAGCCTGGCAACATAGTGAGACCCTGTCTCTACAAAAAAAAAAAAAAAAAAAAAATTAGCTAGACATGGTGGCATGCACCTGTGGTCCCTGTCACTTGCGGGGCTGAGGTGGGAGGATCACTTGAACCCAGGAGGTCGAGGCTGCAGTGAGCTATGACTGTGCCACTGTACTCCAGCCTGGCCTGGGTGACAGAGTAAGACTCTGTCTTTTAAAAAAAGTCACATTTTGAGCTCCTAGGAGGTACTGGGCAAACTGTCACTACCACTCTATAAAGCAGGTCTTAGCCTCATTTTACAGACAAAGGAACTGAGACCAGTGGCAACTGCCTTGTACAAGATGCTGAATCCCACAGTGAGTCAGGTGACATTTTAGTTTCCTGGGGCTGCTCTAACAAAGTACCACAATCTGAGTGGCTTCAAAAACAGACATACATCGTCTCACAGTTCTGGAGGCCAGAAGTCCAAGATCAAGGCGTCAGCAGGGCGGGTTCCTTTAGGGGCGGAGAGGGAGGGTCTGCTGCGAGTCTGTCCTGGCTTCTGGCAGCTGTCTGGTTATCCTTGGCATTCTTTTTGGCTTGTAGAAGCATTACCGCAGCCTTCACATGATGTTCTCCCTCTGTGCATCTGCATCCAAATTTCCCTTCTCGGAAGGACATCCATCATATTAGATGAGGGGCCCACCCCACTCTGGCATGACCTCATCCTAAATAATTACATCTGCGACGACCTTATTTCCATTCTGAGAGACGATCACATTCGTAGGCACCGGGCGGTAGGACTTCAATCCCCAACAAGTGATGACACGACAACTTGGTCAGGCCGACTCACCTCTGGGCCAGCGGAGTCCTGGAACGGTGAGTCCAGCCCAATGTCATGGGATGCTGATGTGGAGGGTCCAGAGGTGAGGGATGCCTAGGGGAGTGGACGCTAGGGGGCCTCCGGAAGGGGAGGCTTCACATCATCTCTTGGTTTCTGGATGAGTCCTCTGCTGTCCCTGACAGTGACTCTGAGAGCTCGAGACCAGACAGCCAACTTCCCTTTCCACAGGCATGAACACATCCACAGCGAAGGGCTTTCTCCTGGGTGTGAATTATTTGACTTCAGTGATCCCACAAATGCTCCCTGAGTGGCTGTGTTCATTTTTTAGTGGTCACCCCAAAAATTGGGGGCAGGGGACATGTCCCTGTCTGTCTGCACACAGCCAGATAAAGTCCCAGAAAGGTGCCCCAAGGATAAAGGTCCTGCACTCGCTGAAGAAAGAAGAAGAAACCAGAACCGAGCTGGATGAAATTCAGGACAAGCCTTTCTCTTTGGAATCTTTTGCTCCATGAGATGAGACTTTTATTTTATTTATTTATTTATTTATTTATTTATTTATTTATTTTCTGAGACAGAGTCTCACTCTTGTTGCCCAGGCTGGAGCACACTGGCATGATCTCGGCTCACTGCAACCTCCACCTTCCGGGTTCAAGTGATTCTCCTGCCTCAGCCTCCCAAGTAGCTGGGATTACAGGCATGCACCCCCATGCCCAGCTCATTTTTGTAGTTTTAGTAGAGACGGGGTTTCACCATGTTGGCCAGGCTAGTCTTGAACTCCTGACCTCATGATCCACCTGCCTCAGCCTCCCAAAGTGCTGGGATTACAGGTGTGAGTCACTGTGCCCAGTCTAAGATGAGACTTTTAAAGCACTGAAAGGAAAACATTCGTCCTACCCAGAACAACCTATCGGTAAACCTCCAAAACCAACACATTTTAACCTTCCCGCCTCACGCATCAGACTTCCGGGCAACGTGGCTCCCCATAGCACAGCATCAGTACAGGAGCGAGGCACCTTTGGAGAAGGTGCCATGGCTAACTCTGATGCCTACCCTAGAAAACTCATTGATCTAGTAGGTTGCTCTAGGTTTCCAAGAGAAAACCAAAGTGCGTTCTTTCTTCTATCTTCTTGTTCCTCAGGGACTTACCCCATGGTTTCCAAATCATGTTAAATTATCTCAAACAATGGAACTTTTTGGATGATGAATAAAAGAACGAATTCACCACACCAAAATGACAAATTTTCAGAGTAATTTGTTTTCCTAGGAGGGCTTATTACCAGGCAAGATGAAAGTCAATCCTACGAGCAGAGAAAAGGAGAAATGGAGAAATGTCCTGCTTGTACAAGGAGACTGGGCACAGCTCACTCACAGGCGTGTTTCATGCTCTGTTAAGTTACCTCAGATAGGCATCCTCATTCTCATTTTCAGATGAGGACGCGGAGGCTTGGAAAGGTTTGACCGACCCACTGCTGCCACACACAGGGTCAGGGTAAGGCTGGCATCAACAGTCAGGACACCTGTCTCTAAGTCCAGCCGCTCTTTCTACTTACACCACAGTACCTCTAGACCACCAGGTCCTGAGGCAGGAGATTCCCAACTGGAGAGGAAACATTCACGCTTCAGAGGGAAAACTGGTCCCAGAATTGAGGAAGCGCCACAGAAAATTCCATGCAGATCTGAGGACACACAGTTGGCCACTGTCTACAGCGGGGGGAGGCTAAGGGTGAGGAGGTGGGGGTGGACCAGGCACTGTCTGCGCCATCCACTCGTGCATGCAACAAACACATCCTAACACCGATAACCAGCCAAAGCGTGTTCCGGAACAAAACAGAGCCTCCTTCATGGTACGTAAACTCAATTCTCATTGAAAATTAAACATTTTGACATTTTGAAAAGATGATTTTATTTTTATCAAAATAAAAAAAAATTAGTGTTCTCAGTTTCGAACTAAAGCAAGAACACAGAGAAATCTGATGAGGAAAAAGCCACAAAAATGTGGAACACAAGCCTCTCTAAAATGGAATGTGGAGGAAGAATTTACGGCTGTCCCCAGATTCCCTACAAGGCTCAGCTTTCTCTTATGATTCGCAGTGTCTTGGTCACAATTAGTCTGCAATACAGGTGGCTGAACTGATTAGAGATGGGTTTGCTTCACAGCCTGAGAGACTCCATTTTGACACAAAAACTTGGTTTTTTGATGGACAGCTTCTAAGCTCCAGCTCCCACAGCTGCTTGTGGCAGGACCGAGTCCCATCTCAGGGATGCCCTTGGGAACCTTCCGAAGTCTCAGCTCTTTGTTGCTTAAACAATAACATATGCAGGGTGCGTAATTATCACAATGACAGTGCTGCTGCTGTGTTTAAGACTCCAAAGGATGTGTAGATGAAATACACAGGTACACAGAGATACACAGTGAACTGGGTGCTTTCCTCTAGCAATGCACCAATGCAAACTCAAACATGTATCCTGGAATATATGCCATAATCGATCATCAGGACTCGAAGAAATTCAGGAGACAGACAAGATTAATTGTGGGAAAATCAAGTGAGAAGCCCCACAACTTGCCGTAAAGCCTCAGCTACCGCTTCCCTCATGCCTGTGGGCCCCGCCCACCCAAGATCTTTAGAAAATCAGGGCACCAGGCTGCAACTCTGCGGCTGGGGACTTGCTGGGGGCTGCAACTTTGCAGGGAGGGGCTTGCTGGGACTCGGAAAACTGATACCCCAAAGTAAAGGCCACCCTCAGAAGCAGCCAAGTTTCTCTCTGAGCTTCTCCTGCTCTCCTGATCTCTTGCTCCTCATCCTCCCCTGAGCCACAGGAACTAGAATTCTTCTTCCTTAAGACAGGTCATAGAAACCAAAACCCCTTTTCCCCAAAGCTAGCCATAAGCCTAAAAACATTACTCTAACCTTCCCCCATCTTTTTAGGTAAAGCTGTCATAAGGTAATTAAGATCCTCATTCCAGAGGGGTCCCGTCGCATACCTGAGAGGAAGAAATGTTACACAGAGGCCAAGAGGAATCTGAACAGACAGGCCTTGTAGGTCTCCCTACTCCATCTATGACAATTCACTCAAGCTCTTTTATTTTTAAGATGGAGTCTTGCTCTTGTCACCCAGGCTGGAGTGCAATGGCACGATCTTGACTCACTGCAACCTCCTCCTCCTGAGTTCAAGGGATTCTCCTGCTTTAGCCCCCGAGTAGCTGGGATTACAGGAGCCCGCCACCATGCCCGGCTAATTTTTGTATTTTTAGTACAGATGGGGTTTCACCATGTTGACCAGACTGGTCTTGAACTCCTGACCTCAGGTGATCCATCCACCTTGGCCTCCCAAAGTGCTAGGATTACAGGCATGAGCCACCATGCCCGGCCCGCTCATGCCCTGTTTGTCCAATTCCACTTCTACTTGGCTGCCCCCAAGTCATGGAACCAAGGCACACAGAAGACCTCCCCTGAATCTTCGGGTCTTCATTCCGTAGGCTCCCGCGTGCCGTAAAACCAGGATCAAATAAATGTATAATGCTTTTCTCTTGTTAACCTGTCTTTTGTTACAGGGATGTGGGCCATGACCCTTATGATGGAGAAGAAAGGGATCACCCCCTTTCTGCCGCTAGAGGTTCAAGCAAAAGCAGAACTCAAAAGCCCACCAAGAGTCGGGGGTTCAGAGGCTGCACCACGGGCTTCTGGTTTGGAAGGAAGCCGAGACCCCTTCCTGCAAGGCTAGGGCTAACCCCACTTTGCAAGAGGTCGTCTCCCTTTTTCTGCCAGCAAAGCACCTGAACCTTCTTCTAAAACAATTATGTAAATCTAAGCAGGGAAATCAAAGCAGCAGAGCATGTTTTATAAACCGCACACCAGCACACCACCAGGTGCCACAAGAGGAAAACCGGGCTGATGAACGTGCAATGGCCGGCTATCAAGTCTCTTGATTAAATCAGCAGGCACTGTTTAGCATGGGAAACACGGCCACCTAAACAGCAGGAGATGCGACAGAACCGTGGTCCCCAAAGGGAGGCCAGGTGGAGCTAGAAAAACTGAAGCAACTGAAGCAATCAAAGTTTCCCAATTGCTGCCAAGACCCCAGCCTGATTTCAGCAAAGAAAGTAAAAATAAACCCTATCAAACTTGGCCATCAGCAGATGGTCACGGATGACCCCAGGTGTGTTTCAGACTTCCAGCTCGCCAAAGCCCATTAGGCATGCAAAGCTCACTAGGCAGTTGCTGACTACTGCAAGTGTAATGAACGTGGCGAAACAGGAGGAACGCACAGGCAGAGGGGAGGCTGAGAGGTCCCAGTCCCCCAGAGCTGCCCTCACTACTCTGAGGCATCCCGAGGATAGCCAAAGGCTCTGAAGCTCAGAAACTGACTTCTTTAGCTCCTGGGGATGGCTGGCTGGGCAGTTCATGGGAACACTGCTCTGGTGGTGGGAGATGAAGTCAGAAAACCAGTTCATTAACTCCCCTTAAGTCAATGAACTGCCAGGGCGGCTAAGCTCTGGATCTTGCAGATAACACATTCTCACCTTGTGTGCTAATTAGAATCACTTGGCCACATATGTCTGAAAACCCCAAATAACAGTGGCTTATACAAGACAGAAGAATATTTCTCTCACCCCTTAACAAAATCTCCAGGTGGGCTGTCCCTGGAGGTTGGTGACCCCATAAACCCAGACCCCTTCCAATGCCAACATGACCCTTGCTGTCCCAGTCTCAGATGGTGGCCAGCTATCATATATGCATGCAGGTAACAGATGGAAAAAGCAGAAAGGAAGGGTCAAAGGGAGGCCTTCCAGAAGCTGCCACAAAACACCTCCAGTTGCATCTCACGAGTGGCCACACCTGACAGCAGGAAGGGCCACCCAGCCGAGGAGACCATCACAACAGCCGGAACTTAATTAGCACCGCCACCTGCCACAGGCAGCTCTAAGGCTCCGTGTGTCACCTCACAGAATTTTCTGACCATGTGAAGCAGATACTGCTATCCCCCGTGCCATCGAAGGTCACCTAAGCACAGAGAGGTTAACCAACTTGCCCAGAATCACATGGAAAGCAAGCCCAGGGAAGAAGCAAAAAGCACAAGAGCACCAAGAGGAAATAGGTCCTCTAGGAAGGGTGCCCTGAGTGTCCATCTTCACAAGGAGGAGCCTCGGCAGACTGACCTTTGACCAGCAGGTATAACCAGGACCACGCAGTCCAGTCCTGACCCCCAGGAACCCTCTCTACCAGTAGTGATGGCCCACCCGGAGGCTGTCCTCCTTGGCTCTCCTGCCACCTGTCCTCTCCTTGGCTAGCTCGCACAGCCTGGCTGGTCATGGTTGGCTAATCCATCGTCCTTCCTTGCGCCATGCTTGACTTTTCAGTTAAACTCTCCTAACTCAATCCTTCCAAACCTTTAGGGGACACCACCCTTTTGTTACCCTGGGATCTAACAGCATTCCAGTTATTGAGTTTGCCATTTACCCACTGGAAGGAGCCTTTTCAACGTGTTTATTTGCAGAAGTAATGAACCCTGCTAACATCAGCCCTCGTCCTGTGGATTTTCCCTGAGTGTGTAACCCTGGTATCCAGGCATTACCAGTGCATTTGCATCTGAAGGAGCTTGACTGTGGGCTCTGTCAAAATATTTTTGACAGGCCAAAGACGCGTTTTACGACACGATTCACAGTTACCAGAGAACGTGTTCACAATATGCTTCCACAATCTGCCCCTCTCGTGCAGCGGCTCTTTGTTTTGATCGGGCTGCGGCTGGCTGTCACTCTTGTTCATACATTATGCAGACCCGCAACGGGCTGGGCCAGCACACAGACCTCAGTTCAAATCATTAGGAGGAGAAATGACAAACGGAGGCAGCGGGGCTGAGCGTTGCCATGGTGGCAGCAAGGGAGGGTGGTCTTGTTCCGATGAAGGACAAATGTACCTGCACCTAAGCCAGTGGCGAGCCGAGTGGCACACCAGGACAGAGAAGCAGCAGGACCAATTAACTTGAGAACTGAGGCACACATCAGTCGCTGCTCCCCAAACCAACTCCCTAATTCTTTCTCAAATACAGCTTACCAATAACATGGATGTGCAATATCACAACATGACATGGAAAAACGCTGATGTGTTAACAAGGCTACAAACCCGATCTCAAACATCTTTAAAAAAACAATGTACAGGGGCCGGGCATGGTGGTTCACGCCTGTAATCCCAGCACTTTGGGAAGCCAAGGCAGGTGGATCACCTGAGGTCAGGAGTTCGAGACCAGCCTGACCAACATGGTGAAACCCCGTCTCTATTAAAAATACAAAAATTAGCTGGGCTTGGTGGTGCACACCTGTAATCCTACCTACTCGGGAGGTTGAGGCAGAATTGGATGAACCTGGGAAGCAGAGGTTGCAGTGAGCTGAGATCGTGCCATTGCACTCCAGCCTGGGCAACAGAGCAAGACTTTGTCCCCCCCCCCAAAAAAAAGTACAGAAAGATGTTTAAGAGGAATTCCACTAAAATATTAACAATCGTGTGATAACTCCCTGGGTTTTCAAAAAATAACTTATTTGTTTCAGTATATCTTTAATTTGGCACAAAATCTTTCTACAGTCCTATATTTTTAAAGTTTCATCTTAATGCATTTCCATCCTGCTGGAAAAAAAAATTAAATGTAATCAGACATTTTGTATACAGTGATGAAGTGGTTAACATCTGCTTTGAAGATGAGATTTTAATTAATAAAGCATCATAAAAATCTCTGGAGTAATGTCTGTCATGAAGTCTATTCATGCCACATTATCAATGGTGATTTCTTTCTTTCTTTTTTTTTTTTTTTTTTTTTTAAGAGACAGGGTCTCCCTCAGTCATCCAGACTGGAGTGCAGTGGTATGATCACGGCTCACTGCAGCCTTGACCTCCTGGCTCAAGGGATCCTCCAGAGGGACTGGGACTACAAGTACATGCCACCACGTCCAGCTATTTTTTTTTTTTACATTTATTGTAGAGATAGGGTCTTACTATGTTGCCAGGGCTGGTCTTAAACTCTTGGGTTCAAGCAATCCCCCTGCCCTGGCCTTCCAAAGTGCTGGGATTACAGGTATGAGCCACTGCGCCCGGCCCCTCAATGATTTCTTACTCTTAAAATACCTCATGAAGTCCCCATGCTGGACACTTGTCCCCTGTGCTGGACACTCGATACTCACCTGCTGATTTTCATGTCTCTGTCCTGTTCTCCTTTTCTTGGTCTACGGTATCTGACTAGGGCCAGAGCCTCCCACCACCCACTTTCCTCCTTGCTCCCCAACAAGTCTGATCCTGTTGCATCTCAAGAGATGGGCAGTGGCATCAATCAACAAGTGGATAAAGAAACTGTGGTGTATACACATACACACACACACACAATTAATACTACTCAGTCTTAAGAAGGAATGAATTAACGGCATTTGCAGTGAGCTGGATGAGATTGGAGACGATTATTCTAAGTGAATAATTCAGGAATGGAAAACCAAACGTTGTTGTTCTCACTGATAGGTGGGAGCTAAGGTATGAGGACACAAAGGCATAAGAATGATACAATGGCTCACGCCTATAATCCCAGCACTTTGGGAGGCCAAGGCGGATGGATCACGAGGTCAGGAGTTTGAGACCAGCCTGGCCAATATGGTGAAACCCCGTCTCTACTAAAAATACAAAAATTAGCCGGATGTGGTGGCAGGCGCCTGTAATCCCAGCTACTTGGGAGGCTGAGGCAGGAGAATTGCTTGAACCCAAGAGGCAGAGGTTGCAGTGAGCCAAGATCACAGCACTGCACTCCAGCCTGGGTAACGGAGTCAAAAAAAAAAAAAAAAATGAATGATACATGGACTTTGGGGACTTGGGGGGAAGGATGGGAGGGGAAGCAAGGGATAAAAGACTACAAATAGGGTGCAGTGCACACTGCTTGGGTGGGTGCACCAGAATCTCACAAGTCATCACTAAAGAACTTATTCATGTAACCAAACACCACCTGTTCCCCAATAACCTATGGAAAAAAAAAAAGAAACGGGAAATGGCTCCCCCTTCTTTCCAGAGCATTCAAGGACCCACCCAATCTTGTCTCCATCTTCCCCCAAAGATACCCTGGGCTCTTCCAGAACCGGGCACTTCACCTGCTTGTTCTTCTGCCTGGAGCTCACTCCCAGGCTTCCCTTCTGCCAAGCACATTCCCAGAAATCCATGCAAAGAACCCCTTTCCGGCCCTGCCTGGGTCCCCAGCTCCCTGCTAGGTACCCCTGGACAAGTCCAGTGCTCCTCCATGGGGACAGGAACAAGCGCAGGGCAGTGGTCAGGCTCAGTATCCTCTGCCCCAGCAGCTGCTCCACCAAGTGGAGCAGCTCACAGGCAAGTGAGGGACTCTGGCTGAGTTGCTGAGTCTCTGAAAGGACTGTAGGCAGCAATGCACAGGTGCCCAGGACAGTGCCCGATGTGTGCTGGGGGCTGGCCCTGCCTTCTCCCCATCTGCTCACCACTGAACTACCCCAGTGCAGTCAATGGTCTCACGGAGGGCTCTAGTGCTCCCCCTTCTCCCACTGGAAGCAGATCCACCTTGCTTCGGGGGGAAGCCTGCCCAGTAAGTGCATGGGGGGCTCAGACCCTCTCCCTGTGTCAGTCAAGGGCACTGTCCCAGCTCAGCCTATGTCCCCCTTCTTTTCCACCAAACGCACCATTTCCTTTCCTAAGTTCATGCTCCTAAGGGAACCTCTTCCTCCCTCCCATCCAGAAGATTATAGGACATATTTTTCTAGTCCTGACCTTGTCCCATCTCTGTTTGGCCAGAACTCAAAAATAACATTCAAACCACTGAGAAAAATCACCAAGAAAAACCATTTCTCTTTCTCAACAATAGACATGAGCCCCAACTGTGAATAATCTCAAACAGGAGTATTGCAATGGGAGACTAAGGGCTGAGCCGGGGATGAGGCATTTTACTATTACTATCCTGGGCAATCTGGGAGACACAGACCCCAAAATCAACAGATGCTGCTGCTTCACCTCACACCACAAAATAAGCCCCACGGGCACTGGACTTGGTACCAAGACAATCAGACGCTGAGGCTGGGGGATCAGCATGCTCAACATAAAGAACTCAAAACAGCCAGGCGCCGTGGCTCACACCTGTAATCCCAGCACCTTGGGAGGCCAAGGTGGACAGATCACTTGAGATCAGGAGTTCGAGACCAGCAGGGCCAACATGACGAAATCCTGTCTCTACTAAGAATACAAAAATTAGCTGGGTGTGGTGGTGCATGCCTGTGATCCCAGCTACTCAGGAGGCCGAGGCAGGAGAATTGCTTAAACCCGGGAGGTAGAGGTTGCAGGAGAATTGCTTAAACCTGGGAGGTGGAGGCTGAAGTGAACCAAGATCGCGCCAGTGCACTCCAGCCTGGGCGACAGAGACCCTGTCAAAACAAACAAACAAACAAAAAACAACCTCAAAACAGCCTGGGGCCAGCACAGGAAAAGCAGGGGACAATGCCACTCCCCTTTACAAGATACACTGAATCGTTTTCTTAAAAGGATTCCACAGTGTAAAATTAAAGAACAAAACAATATCCACGCTATGTCTTACTTTTCAACTTAAGACAGTTTGGTTTCAAACTTACGTTATGTGAACAGTGAAAATAAACCCAACATATCTATGCGCTGGAATGACCCACTATCAGTGGATTTCAAAAACAAATGTCCTTAATGGGACATATTAGAACAGAGATCAGGCTATGGGCCACAGGCCAAATCCAGTCCACCATGTGTTTTTGTAAATAAAGTTTTATTGAAACGCACCATGCCAATTTGTGTCTGTACCTCTCCCGACAAAAGAGTTGAGGAGTTGCCAGAGACGGTACCATCCTCAAAGCCTAAAATAGTCACCATCTGGCCCTTTCTGGAAAGTGCACTAAAACTTTTTACTTCAACTATACTTTCGCCCCTCAGAAAATACATTTTTAGTATTACTCAGGTTACTTCTTCTTAAATAACTATTCACATAATTAATGTGTTCATCGAGGAAAAGAGAAATGCATATTTAAGAAAAAATGTAAAGGGAAAAAAGTCACTTACAAAATCCACTGTCACTGCCACAAAAATTCTGGTGTATGCCTTTCCAGACTGCTATAGACATATGTACTTTTAAAAAACGCCACCATTAACTGTCACACACTTCCCATGTGCCATGCACTGCACACAGGGCTTACATGGTTCTCCCCATGAATGCAACAAGCAAGCTTACGAGGGAGAGAGTGTCAGCCATATTCAGTTCGTTTTTGGCTTGAGACAGTCTCACTCTGTCGCCCAAGCTGGAGTACAGTGGTGTGATCTTGGCTCACTGCAACCTCTGCCTCTTGGGTTCAAACTATTCTCCTGCCTCAGCCTCCTGAGTAGCTGGGATTACAGGTATGCACCACCATAACCGGCTAATTTTTTTTTGTATTTTTAGTAGAGATGGGGTTTCGTCATGTTGGCCAGGCTGGTCTAGACTGCTGACCTCAAGTGATCCACCTGCCTCAGCCTCCCAAAGTGCTGGGATTACAGGCATGAGCCACGGCACTGGCCTATATTCAGTGATTTCTGCACAGTATGGAGGCAGACACAGATATCACACTTCCCAATTTTTCGCTCATAGGATGCAGCAGCAAATGCCTGTGCAATATTTTTACAAATAGCTCTGCTAATATTCTACTTCCCCGAAACACCTTTCTCTGTGTGGAATTTCAAGATTAAATGTGAGAACATTTTTAATGCTTGGTCACATGTTGTCACAATGCTTTCCCGATGCAGTAGCAACATCTACACCTCCCAATAGTGTGGGGCAACATCCTAAATTATTTTAATTTTCTCTTAGAAACCTGAGCCATGATTACAATGAAAAGTACTAGCTGAAGCTACAAACAAACCATAATATATTTCAGATGACTATCTTCCCCCCAGCTGAATATGTCACAACCAACTCCGTATTTAGAAAAGTTGCACAAAGATCTCTGAAACACACACCTGCCCTCATTTATGTTGTTCCCTATTAACCCCGCCTTTAAAGCTGAAGTTTATAAACAACTAAAATTTGGTGACTTGTATTTCCAAAATCAGCAATTTCGTTGGGATGGTAAAAAGACATATGCAAAGCATGGTTTTCTCTTTCAAACCATTGAAACCCACCATCCCTCCAAAGGAAAGGCACCTTTCTCCCAGATTTACAGAACCTCCCCTGACCTCAGCAATGCAGGACTCCTGTGAATTTCTTCCAGCTGCCTCAGTTAGACTTTCAAACTGCCCACATGTGCAGGTCTTCACTCCTTCTCCAAGTCACCTTATACTCAATGCTGCTCGAGGCATCACCCCAGAGTTGGAGGCCTGAGTGACCTGTAGGGTGCCCTGAAGCAGTTCAGGCATGTGCAGAGGGGACTGCTGGAGTCAGAGAGTTCAAGGGCATGAAGGAAAGAAGAGCAGCACCAGGAGTCTAGAGCAGGCACCTGAAATGACTCTGAGAGCCCTCCTCATCCAATGATTACACCTGCTATGTTAGTCCATTCTTGCATTACTCTAAAGGAATATCTGAGGCTGGGTAATTAATAAAAGAAGTTTAACTGGCTCACGGTTCTGCAGAGTGTATAGAAAGCATGGCATCAGTATCTGGTTTTGGTGAGGCCTCAGGAAGCTTCCAATCATGGCAGAAGGTGAAGGAGGAGCAGGACATCACATGGCAAGAGCATGAGTACAGGGGTCGGGGAGTGGGGAAGGGGCATACTCCTTTAAACTGAATTTTGCATGAACTAACTGAGCAAGAACTCGCTCATCACCAAGGGGATGGTGCTAAACCATTCATGAGGGATCTGCCCCCATGACCCAATCACCTCCCGCCATGCCTCACTTCCAACAGTGGGAATCACATTTCAACAAGAGATGTGAAGGGGACAAACGTCCAAACCATATCATCTGCAATGACCTGAGGGGCTGTAGCTGAGACCCCTGGCAAAATCAGAATCTCCTCCACCCTCCCCACAAGCACAAACATTACAATGCCAGCACACATGCACATACACTTTACAGCACACAGAACAGAAAAAGCAATATTTAAATAACGAAATATTTTAAGTTCTAAATGGAATATTCTAGAGCAGGTAAAATGAAAGAACCAGAGCAACATGTAGCAGAACAATTGTTTCTCCATTCCAACCGCTGAAGGACCTCTTCAGCAGGCAACCACTGTAGGTGCTTCCCCGCACGCACACAGAGCACCATCGACTGTCTAAGGACACAGAAGTCGCGGAGGAAAGAGATCCAGATGGGAAAGACAGACCATCTTCAACAGAACAGAGGAGGGGGTAAGGGGACTTCCACTGTATCTGTAGGGTTTCTTCCATAAACACCAACACGTACAACATACAGAGAAAGCAAACATGGTAAAATGTCCCATCAGGGAGAAATGACATCCAACATGGTCTTCTCTCCAGCGTTTAGTATTTGAGCCATCCTGTACATTCAACAGTTCAGATAAAACGTACATTTAATGGTGAGAAGTTTCCTTTCACAAAGTCTCACTTGCAACGGTGGCTGCAGAGCTGATACTTGGCCACTGGCTTTCCTGGATTCAGCCTGGGAGCAAGTTGGCCTTATTTTGGTGTTCTTCTGTTAGTAGTAAGTAGTGACAAATCCCCTAAGACTGCTTACAAGCACACTCAGAAACACAAATGGATCCAACTTCTCCAGGAGACAGCTCAAATTGGAATCATCTTGAAAATGGAAACAAAATATTCCTCTTGGGCACTACACCTTATTAATTCTGACCTTTTGTTGCATTACAAATACTAAGCATTCTATAAATATTGAAAAAAAATACAATACTCAAAAAAATCTGATGTGTAAATTAATGGCTTAGGGAGGCTGAAAGCAGAGATGTATCATTCATTCTGAGAAAACGTCCAAAATGAGGGGAGGAGTGAAGATCCAAAAGTCAAAAAATACATGGCAACTGCCTCACAGACCTGCAACACAGCACCCTAACCTACCAGCCATCTCCAGGCTGGCTCAATGGCCCGCAGCTTCAGCAACGAGCTTGGGCGCGCCATGCTGTGAAGACCCAGCAGCACAGGAACAGGAAGAGAGAAGTGCTCAGCAAGTGGGGCTGAAACAAACATACTCAACCCGAGGGCTCGCGTCATCCTGAAACCTTGAAGCAGCAAATCTCAAAGCCACCACGTGCAGAACAAGTGAAGTCTAATAACCCAGCATCTCCAAATTAACTGATTTTCCATCCCCAAAACATGGTTTGCTGATATTTACACAATGAGGCAAAGCAAATCTTGATTTGTAGGCTAACGCCCAGATTCATTTGATATGCCTAACATGCTGTAATACGATCAACAAGCAGAGGTCAGCCTGCAGAACACGCATAAACCTCCGAAACAGTCCATCTGTTCAGATGCATTGTTTCTGCAGCTGTACTGAAAGTTCAAAATGAAAGGAAAGGCCCATTGATTTTAAAATATCATAGCTGTAGCAGCCTGGAGAACATCAGGCAATCCACTGGAAAATGAGCTGCACGAGAGACATCTATTCCCCCAAAAAGAATGTCCAAGTTAGCTTCTAACCTCTTCCACTCTTCTCAATCCAGAATAAACTTAGATTCAGTGACAGTCATTGCTGTTGACTTTGTTCCCCTCCTGCTTCCCTCCAACGTGCAGGTGGGAATAGCTGGGGACGTGGTTCTCATGCCAATAGGACCGTGAAGCAATGCTGACTCCAAGAAGAGACTATTAACATCACAATTTACTTTCTACAATGACTGTCCAGTGTGTGTGCAGGAAGCGACATGTCTGCCTGCCCTGAAGTCTCACTGTATAACTGGGTCTGGGTAAATGGCTTAGTGCTAAGAGGAGTCTGGCATATGTGAGTGCACTACAAACATTAGCTACTGTGGTCCAAGTGATCCACAGCACTTCTGACAGTGTCCACAGAACCATGTGCTTCTGTCCAGCCAGGGCTTCCAGTTTCACAGGTCGGGTTCTCAAAACTGACGTTGGCTAAAGTGTCAAAGTTGACTTAGTGAGTCCACCAAGAAGAGCAACTGGGCCACTGGGGTTCAGTTAAAGGAAGCACAGCAGCAGCCAACACTGTCCTCCCCAGCTGCTGTCTTCAGATCCCAGACACCTGTCTCTGCAGATTGAGTCCAGGCACCAGGTCTAGATCCATTCATCACCCCAGTGAGATGGGTGGACATGCAGGAGAGCAGCGTGGCCGTGAAGAAGCTCAGGGAGCTCTGAAGGATGAGAATGCTACAGACCACAGGCTGTCCAGAGACACATCTCAGGACCTGCTGACAGTCTATTCCACTGTGAGCACTCTACAAAGCCAGCAGGAGGGCTGGCGTGACTATGACCATTCCTAGGAAGCAAAGATGACGGGCTCCATTCCCAAAATTGGGAAGAGCATGAAGAACATCAGCTTTTATAAAACCTAAGCTACTTTAGCTAAATCTAATTTTGTACAGAAAAAAAAAAAAGTTTATTTTGGATGTCTGCATGTAACCTATTCAAAACACAACAAGAAAAGATTAAGGCATTCTAAAGTGAATATGATCTTAGGTTGGACAGTAGCAAGCTGACCACTAGTTAGAGGCATGCATTTAAAATTCTGCTCCATCAGCTACAACAAAAAGGACAGAGTCTGTAAGAGGCCGTCAGAAACGTCCACACAGTGGCCACTGTTCTGAGTGGGTGGCGGGGTCTGCACGGCACTCCCTTCCGATCGCACCCCTCCTTCACTCCTACCCAACTGCAGAGAGCCAGAACATCAGCAGCCGCTCCCAGGGGGTTACTGCCATGTGCCCTCTCCTGTTAGACTGGGAATACCTCCCAAGTGACTGCTGTGCCTCTTCTATCTTCAAATCCTTAGGACATAAACCCAGGGCAGAGAGCAGGCACTCCAAGTTCCAACGCATGAACAATGGGCACAGGGAATGACCAACCCTTGTGTTGGAGAGATCAGAAGGGTCACTGACATCCGGAGTCAGAGGAGCCCCTAAATGCATGATGGGCAGGGGCCATTGGGGTCAGCCCAGCCAGTGGCCAGAGATGCTGGCTCAGAGACATGACAGGGCTCTTGACATGTTCTCATGTCAGCCACGTAGGTATAGAAGGTAAGAATGGTGACAACGCCAACGGCAGCAGCAGAGGTTCTGGCTCATTCGGACGTGTCTAAGCTTACTTCACATAGCCCTCCCAACCACTCTGGGAGGTAGAGACTGTTAACATACCCATTTTATTGAAACATATGAAGAAACCAAGGCACAATGAAATTAAATAGATCGGCTGGGCATGGTGGCTCACACCTGTAATACTAGCACTTTGGGAGGCCGAGGTGGGCGGATCACCAGAGGTCAGGAGTTCAAGACCACCCTGGCCAACACGGTGAATCCCTATCTGTACTAAAAATACAAAAAATAGCCGGGTGTGGTGGCGGGCACCTGTAGTCTCAGCTCCTCGGGAGGCCGAGGCAGAAGAATTGCTTGAACCTAGGAGGCGGAGTTTGCAGTGAGCCGAGATTGTGCCATTGCACTCCAGCCTGGGCGACAAGAGCGAGACTGGGTCTCCAAAAAAAAGGAAAAAAAATTAACTAGATCTCCAAGGCCACCCAGCCACTTCAGCAGCAGAGCCGAGACGCAGATGCAGCCCACTGGCTCCTGAACTCACAACAGACCCCAGCCCTCTCCATCAGAGGTGATGGGGAGTCAAGAACTTGTCACCAATAAAAGCTGTAGGGCTGCAGTTCAGGAATTACTTCCCACAACTAGAAGGAAACCAGAGCAAACTCAGGATCACTCATTCACTTGTTCACCTGCACGCCTAACGAACATCGACAAAGGGCCTAGCATGGGCTGGGTCCTGTCTAGGTGCTGGGGACACGGCAAACACAAGCCCTTATATTCCATCCAGTGGGGAAAGAGAGACACCAGACATGTCAGGGAGCTGGGGTTTATGGGGAAATAGGAAGCAGGTGAGGAGGTGAGGAGGTGGGGCTGTGGCTGGGAGCAAGGCCAGGTGCCACAGAGGGTCCTCGATGACACTGGAGGTGAGGCTGAAGGAAGCGAGGGCCAAGCTGCAAGGGCCCCCCCAGGAAGGTTTTCCAAAAAGAGGAAGCAGTGCAGACATGTAAGGGGCAGCAGCGTGCATTTGGCTGAAGGATCAGCAAAGCCATGAGCAAGGAGAGAGTGGCAGAAGGCAAGGGCAGGAGGAGGTTTTGACAGAGGGCATCACACCCTGACCCGGCTTCTCAGGGATGCCCCTGGCTGCTGGGCAAGTGGACTGTCCAGGAGATAGCAGCATCGGCTTGAAGAGGAGAGCAGTAACCTGTCAAGCAACGCTGCTGCCCGGGACCAGGGTGCTAATGGCTGAGGTGGCTCAGGAAGCCACTGCATCCTGGATATACTTTGAAGGCACAGCCCAGCATTTGCTGATTTCTGGAAGGTGGTTCTATTGCCAGCATCCATGCTCTGCAGGAGAATGACAAGTCTCCAGCATGCGAGGGCTTCAGCTGTGACAAAGACGGTCCCTGGGGGCCGAGGGCAGGTGCTGCAGAGGTCCAGGAAGGCAGCACCACACCTGGAGGCACAGGCAGCTACAGAGACAGTAACACATGTCTCCTTGGGACAGCCATGCCACCAAGAACAACTGGCCCAGGATCGGGGCGCCAGCAGCGGCCAAGGCTCAGGAAAACCAAGCCCAGCATATAGTCCGGCCGCGCACTCTGGACAAACCTCGCAGAAAAAAGTAGAACGGGGCCCTTGTTGCAATGCAGAATTGCCCAGACACCTGCGCTGTCAGAGGAGGTAGACACTTGAGCTGCTGGGACAATGTGCAGCAACTCAGGCGCGAAGCTGGTGTTGCTGATCTCCAGCAGCTGGCCACCTCTTGGCAATCTTGTCCACTTCTAGTGCAGCCAGCCCAGGATGCTCATGAAATTAAAGCGGTGGACGTGGGGAAAAGAGCTGCATCTGCAGGGAGCCTTTTCTCTCCTCCAGGCAGGAGACTGCACTCTAGATCCTAGGGTCCAACAGCCCCAGGTTTGAATCCCAGCTCCCCCACTTCAGCCCCAGGATTGAATCCCAGCTCCCCCACTTCAGCCCCAGGATTGAATCCCAGCTCCCCCACTTCAGCCCCAGGATTGAATCCCAGCTCCCCCACTTCAGCCCCAGGACTGAATCCCAGCTCCCCCACTTCACGATGTGAACTCAGGCAAATCATTCAACTTCTCTGAGTGTTGGTTTCCTTCATGGTAAAGTGGAGATTGCCCTCTCCTTACTGCGTGAGTTCCCTATTACCACTCTAACAAACCACAAACTTGGTGGCTTGCTTGACACAACACACATTTCTTACCTTACATCCAAGGTCTAAAATCGATATGGGCTAAAATCAATGTGACTTAGGGCTGTGATCCTGGAGGTTCTGGGGTAGAGTCCATTTCCTTGCCTTTTCCGGCTCCTAGAGCTCTCCCCCATTCCTTGGCTCATGGCTCCATCACTCCAGCTTCTGCTTTCATATTCACATCTCCTTCTGTGACTCTGACCCAAAAGATCATTCTTACTGCCTCCTTTTGTAGAGACCCCTGTGATTATGACGGATCCACCCAGATAGCCCAGAATAATCTCCCAACGCAAGGTCCTTAACTTAATTTCTTTTGCCAACATAAGGTCACACATTCACAGGTTTCAGGGATTAGGACTTGGGACATCTTTGGGGGCCATTATTACATCTACCACATCTACCCACACAGGTTTTGATTTCTGCTTTTGTTTTGAGGGTTAAATAAGATTATACATACCACATAACAAGAGCTCAGTAATAATAATTATTAACAGCCACTATTAAAATTTAAAGTCTTGTAATTTTAAGCTTTTATGGTACATTATTTAAATATAAGCTTAAAAATGGACCTTAACAAAAAGATAAAATAACTAAAGCCTTTTCATCTATAAATTCTTAACTTGAAGCTTTATGCCTGAATTGAGACTGAAAATTTTTGCACTAATGTGAAATGGGTCTACCAGAAAGTGAAGGTTAGAAAAAAACTAAGACCAGACCAGACCTGCAGGAGGTCAATTAAACTGGACAGATAGAGGCTTCAAATTGCAAGAACAGACCAGGTGCCCCACGACAAGAGAACCTAGTCACATTCACTCTGTAGAGTAAGACAAAGGCCAAGGAAAACCAACTGCTCCCGAAAAATCACCTACAAAAACCTACTGGAATTTTCCAGCTCTTGTGGTTTAGTAATGATAACACAGAAACTGCTACATCCCACGTATTTGGAGCTCTGAGTCAAAATAAACGAAGAAATCACAGTAACTCATGGATATCATGGGTTACACATCATCACCGCAGTAACAATAAAAGGGAGCAAAAACTGCACGTGCCCGAGACCAAGCACATCCCACCCTCCAAAATGTGCATGATCACATATAGACGCAGACCTTCCAAGTCTGAGCTTCTCACAATTACACAAGTTGCATTCTCTTGGTTGATGCTCCACGAGATGTGAGCTACTCAACTCAGTTCAGTTAACTCGCCGGCCCCTACAAACCCACACCACCACAAAGGAGACTCAGGTCCCCCAACTGCCATCTTAGTATGTATTTAAATTCAAAAGTGCATGCATGCATATCCCAAAACTATGCACTGCATCCACTTACTTAATAAAAGAAATCTGAATTCGGAGTGTTTTTAAAAACAAAAAACAAAATACTCATGTATGCAAGACATGTTTCTATCCAAACTATTAGCCAGGCCACAGAAACAGAGATTATAACTCAAAAACAAATGTTCTTTTGTTTGTTTGAGATGGAGTCTCAGTCTGTCGCCCAGACTGGAGTGCAGTGGCGGGATCTCGGCTCACTGCAACCTCTGCCTCCCAGGTTCAAGTGATTCTCCTGCCTCAGCCTCCCGAGTAGCTGGGATTACAGGTGCCCACCATCATATTTGGTTAATTTTTGTATTTTTAGTAGAGACAGAGTTTCACCATGTTGGCCAGGCTGGTCTCAAACCCCTGACCTCAGGTGATCCACCCACCTTGGCCTCCCAAAGTGCTCCAATTACAGGTGTGAGCCACCGCACCTAGCCAAAAACAAATGTTCTTTACAACAACAAAATTAACAGCAAGCTTCATGATTTCAACCACTATTCTAATTTCCTCTTAAAAATCAAAAATGTTTTCAAGAATTGTTTGTAGAAAAAGTAACTTGGCTGTGCTTTGAACATTAACAAAATCTAATTCTCTGGACATTTTAACCTAGTTTTTGAAAGTTATTATTTTAACTGCTGTTCCTCATCTATTCACACGTGTTTGTTTTGTGTTTTAAGAACACTTTTCCCCCTACATTACGATTAATTCTTAAAATTAAAGTCACAATCCCCTGGTAAAGCCACTTCAGCATGCCAAAAATGAAAGCAAATGTTTCCCTTCTTTACAGCAAATTCATAAAATGTGAGCCCAGCCCAATCCCTAGAGAGCTGATGTGACTTTGACTTTTCAACTCTTTCGAAGCTTAAAAAAAAAAAAAATTAAAGATTCACATTTGTTCATTTTACAAGCATCCCTAGGGAAGTTAATAATGGCATTTAAAAATTACAAGATACACCCCTCCTCACTTCAGTGAAGCAACTAAAAAGTATGTTTCCTAAGTGTTAGTTAAGCTACAAAATGATTTTTAAAATCATACATTCAGAATTTTGTTTTCACTATTTGTTTTTAAATCTGTTCAGGACAGAAACATTTATTAAGGGTCTACTCTGTGCTAGGCACCAAGTGTTTTCAAGTTGAACACAACTGGGCAGAATGAAACCACAGGTGAGGCAGGAAGCCAGAAACCTATGAAGTTTTCTATACCCACAAATGTGTTTTATTTAACGAGTTTAATCAATCTAGAGTTAAAAGAAGATAGGTAGAAATGAAATTGCTAGGTCAGAGGCCAAATACATTGTTAGGGTTTTTATTACAGTTTGACAAATTTCTCTTCAGAGGGCTATCTCAATTCACATTTTTCCCACTAAAATGTAAAAGGGGAACTATTTTCCATCACCTTCACCAACACTGGGCCTTTGTTTTTAACATTGAACTTAACCAGATGAAAAGAGGTGACCTTTTTTTTTTTGAGATGGAGTCTCACTCTGTCACCAGGCCGGAGTAGAGTGGCGCAATCTCGGCTCACTGCAATCTCCGCCTCCCGGGTTCAAGTGATTCTCCTGCCTCAGCCTCCCCAGTAGCTTGGACTATAGGTGCACGTCACCACATCCAGCTAATTTCTGTATTTTTAGTAGAGATAGGGTTTCACCATGTTGGCCAGGATGGTCTTGATCTCTTGACCTCGTGATCTGCCTGCCTCTACCTCCCAAAGTGCTGGGATTACAGGCTTGAGCCACTGCGCCTGGCCCACAAGTCACCTGTCATTTTAATTGTTATTCTTTAATCAACAAAGCCAAATATATTTACATCTTAATTGCTCCTTTGTTTCTTCTTTTATGAATTTTGTGCCCATTTCCTTTAGTTAGGAAATAGTTGTTTTTCTTATTGTTTTGCAAGAACTCTTTACATATAGAAGACAATGCTCTATATGTAATACATATTTTTGTTGGTCTTTTAATTTTGCTACAAGTATTTGTGCTGTTCAGAAGGTGTTCCGTTGTTCAGATGCTGTCAAAGTAATCCCCTTTCATTTATTTTCTGCCCTTGTAAGTCCATCCCCAAGAATATATGAACACTTAAAAATTCATTTTTTGAGGAAAGGATTCTGTCTTTGGAATGGCTATGAGCACGAAGAGAAAAAACAATAATTTGACCTAGTTTCACAATAACCCAGCTCCCCAAGAGGCAAAATGCATAGCTATCCTGTGAAGTCAGGGGAGCAGAGGAAAGCTGACCCCACTTCCTTAAAATACTTTCTCTTGGCATTAAAAAATAGGTTGCAATGGCTTAGAGATGAGAATCATGCCAAATGTGCATTTGATCCATGCTTACGGATAAATTTAGGCAAGATTTAATAAATTCTCTGCCTACAAACAGTAGAGAGATAATGCTTTGAAAAAAATAGCTCAGGCTGTGAGTAAAGAATGGGATCATTCCAACTTTTGGTCATATTAGATCACTCCAATTGTAACAATACTGGCAAGCTCCTCAGTGGGACCCATTAGAAGGCGGTGTGAGGCAGAGCAGGGAGGATGGATGCTGTAGTCACATGCCCTTTGAAATCTGGTTCTGACTCCCAGCCATGTGACCCTGGACAACCCAACCGAGGATGGGGATGTCCCTGGACCGTGCAAGCTGGCTGGCAGTGGAAGTGACAACACCTGCCTCTGTGGGTTGTCATAGCAATCAAATGAAGGAGCAGAGGCTGCTCGTTCCCTGTGCAGAGGAGTCATGCGTACTCGCACTCTTCATGGAAGGGGCTGTAATCGTTTGCATTTTATTAGAAATTTTAAAAAACCACACCACCAGGAAAACCACTCACCTCGAATAGCCTCCTTTATTTGAGCGCACCACACACAGGCAGAAGTTTACTTGGACTTTGACTGTTTTCAAGTCGGCCCCAGTGAACCAAATTTGTTGTAAAATATCACATACGGCATTGGGCTCTGAGTAGAGAAAACATCTCAGCTAAACCATTATTTTAATAGCCACAGAATCAAACTGATTCCCTAAGAGGCCAAGAAAACGGGAAAAGACAGCACCCTCTTGGTACCCAACGCTGTGTTCTATTTCACACAAAAGAATTCATGGTGAATATTGAGTTAGCCAGTCTCGTATCTTCCCTAAGCATGTGGAAAAAGGGGCCTGCCCCTGAGCCTGGCACACCCCAAACCACAAGCCAATCTGTAATGGGGGTAGAGAGCCAACCCACACTCCTGCAGGCCTGGGTGCTCCGGATGGAAGTGAAACTGCTAACAGATTTTACACCAGACAGCGTTCAATGACTTTCCACTGCTCACGGGCTAAAGAGCAGAGCCCCCACCCCTCGCCATGTTTCTCCTTGCCTTTTCTCTCCCTTGAGCTACAACTGCCTTCTTCCCTCCCCAAATACATCCAGCCCATCACAGGCCCTTTGCTGCTGCTCCTCTGGGATGACACACACTCCTATGCCATCTGAGACCTGAAGCAAGAGCAGCGGCTCCCTAGAAAACTCTCACTTGCCAGCAGCCCTTTCCAGATCCCACTTCTGCTATACATGCTCCAGCACCAGCCACCTCCCCGCTTTAAGTGACACTGGCCACACTGCTAACTGTATGATTATGGGGTGACTCTGGTTCCGGATCCCACTTTTGTCATACACGCTCCAGCACCAGCCACCTCCCCGCTTTAAGTGACACTGACCACACTGCTAACGGTATGATTAAGGGGTGACTCTGGCCAATGTCACCAACCCTTCTAGACTCCAAGGACCCCCTGAGGCCAAAGACCTTGCCTGCTTCTGCTCACCAGCACCAGTAGGGTGTCTAGCACATTCGCAGATGCACAATCAATATTTGGCGAATCAATATATGAACAGATACCACGCAAGAAAACTTAGTGCTTTTGAGCATTTGGCCAAAACACACACAAGGGAAAAAAAAAAAACCATACCAAAGATTCTGAATTCTGACTCACGCACAACATTCCCATTAACAAAGGGTTCCTGCAGGCTACCGCTAGCCAGGTGTCACCTAAGTCCCCTACATAGCAGATGGACAAGGCCACCCTGCGGGCCGCACAGCGCTGCTATATGCTAATTCACTGTTAATTACAGCCTCTCCTCGAACTGCAGGAGGAGACTCATTCTATAGGGAGGGCCGCGCCAATTAGGCACATTCACAAAGGAATATTTTAAAGTAATTACCAGTTTATATTAATCTTTCTTTTAATTTATCAGTAGATCACCTGGAATAATAGCAATAAAGTGGTTCTAGTTACCTGCGATTTATTTTCCTCTTTTATTCTCTTCCTTACCATTTCTTGTAGTTTTTTTTAGGGAGAATGGGGAGATAAAGGGAGAGAGGCAAGAAGGGGTTAGTATTTACCTAAAAACACTTTCCCTGGCCTCTATCTCCTTAAGAAGAATGAAGTGTTCTGTTGGTTTCTGAATCCACAGTTTCTGCTCAAAAAGATACATGTCTTCTCATTGAAGGAAGCAAAAAGCTTTGGGTAACGCTCTCAAAATATGCATTAAGTGTAAACAACTTTGGATTTTTAAGATAGAACCCATTTTCTTATCAAATAAGCTGCCAAATTAAAAGGTGCTTACATCCCCAGGGCTGCTTGCCTCAAAAATCTCAAGTAACTAACATTAAATGTGGCCGGGTGCAGTGGCACAGGCCTGTAATCCCAGCACTTTTGGAAGCCGAGGCAGGCAGATGACTTGAGACCAGGAGTTCAAGACCAGCCTCGCCAACATGGCGAAATCCAATCTCTACTAAAAATACAAAAATTAGCTGGGCATGGTGGTGCATGCCTGTAATCCCAGCTACTCAGGAGGCAGAGGTTACACTGAGCCGAGATCGTACCACTGCACTCTATCCAGCCTGGGTGACAGCATGAGCTCCATCTCAAAAAAAACAAAACAAAAAAACAAAAAACAAAACTGAAATGCAAAATTCTCTCGTTACAATCTATATATATTTGCTAACCTCACCTGGGAAAGAGAGGTTAACTCCAAATTAGAAGGACAACCTTAGGCATCATCAGAGACGCCTCACATTGGAGAGATAAAAGGCCACAAACATAACCTGGGCTGAGTCTCACGTGGAAGCAGAAGCCAGAATCCAGAGACGTAGGGTCATTCCCTCCACAAGATCACAACATCGGCTGACAGGCCAACCCGGAAGCAGGTGCCAGGTAGGCGTCCAACATGCAAGCCCAGGTGGAACCCAGCACACCTGGCTGGCTGGCCACCCCATGCAAAAGGACCACTGCGCCCCAAGCGACCCTGGATGCGCTGATCAGGAATTCCCAAGTTCGGTCCATGTGAACCACAACTGTTCTTACATGAGTTTCATGCATTTGCAGGTTCTAAGGAGTCAGGGAGACCCCCCACACACAGTCACGTTCTTTTCCCTTAGCACCCGAATACAATTAGCTATTAAGTATGTATTTGTCAGTCTGAATAAGTACAAAGGCAAAGACCAATCCATAGATCATCTGGAAGGGTCCAGCACTCTAGGCGCTGCCCCTGAGATTTCATTACCAGGGCCAAGGGCTCCAGCTGACATAAATTATTTACTGCTGTCCTTGCCCTCTGATTATGCGCACACATTAAATGCAACCAAGGGGCATCTGAGCCCCACTTTAACCAGGCACCGCCTCCACGCCACAGGAGAGGTGCAATCAATTCACGAGCACCCCTGAGATGAAAGGTGCTGGTGTAAAATCTGTCCACCCTCTCTTCCAGCACAGCGAACCCGCCCAGCGTACACCCAAGCAGCAGGTTACCTGGGCTTTGCTGAGAAAAGAAAACGTGTGAAACAATAAGCCATCTGGAAAACAAAGTCCTGAAATTGCACTCAGATTACGATTACAAGCAGAAAATAAAG
This sequence comes from Pongo pygmaeus, assembly GCF_028885625.2. NCBI lineage: Eukaryota > Metazoa > Chordata > Mammalia > Primates > Hominidae > Pongo > Pongo pygmaeus. The sequence continues at coordinate 136,218,238 of NC_072384.2, read as the reverse complement.
CATATCTGATTGTTCTCCAGTGAGACTCTAGGCTGCGGACAGGAATGATTTTACATAATTATTAACATCAATATTGATGGAGGACTGCCTAGCAGGGAGGCCGCTGGGCCGGGTTTGTGACCGCCGCCTAGGATGTGGTCTCAACCCTTAAACCGTGCCCACAAGCACGCCAAACAGCAATGCTCCCAGTCACAGAACAGTGACCATAAGTTCCACAACTGGAACAGGGAGGGAAAGATTTCTTTGTCTCCTATGCAAATCTAATTTATATGAAAATTACAAAGGTAGGAAATGAAAATCATTAATATCATTGATGAATGCTCTTTAAAGAAATAAAGACAGTTATACCAAATCTAGATTTTAGCAGAAACTCAAGGTTGTTTTTTCTCTATATAATGTTCCTCACAACTGGTTTACTATCCTGCTTATCAATCAAAAGATCCAAGCCTCCCTGGGCTCCCTGTTCAGAGAACACATATGGAGAGGGATTCTCTAATTACACCACGTCTGTAATCTGCAGGCCTGGGCACCACAGGGAAGTACACAGGCATCATAAATCACCACCTCAAAACAGGAATCAGAACCACCCACCCCATGTTATCACAGGTGTGTGCAACTGCAGACAAACCACTCCTCCAAAAATCAGCTCCTTAATGATAACTATTCATTATGAAAATATGAAGGCTGCATTGACGATGACCATGACCTTGAATATTAACATCATTTTCTATTATATTCATTGCAGCATCCTGACCTCAAGGGCTTGCAATCTGAAAAGGAGACTCTTCATCTCCAACGACAGTGTTATGTGGGCCACAAGGGAGTCAAACCAAGATCACCTTTGCAGCTGCCTGAGAAGGTGCTCTGGCAAGACAGCATGAAGTGGTAGTCCCTACACTAGGCAGGGGAACATTTCAACTGGCAAAATGAAGTGAGAGGTGGAGGATCCAGTGGGGCAGAGTCCTCCCCTCGGGGCAGTGGAAGGTCAACACACTAGCCCATCCAGGGAGCTGACTTGGCTATGGGGTCGCAGGCAGGCGGCTGGCAGGCTTCCGGAGGTCATGGTGCACAGTTTCAATGCAGAAGACGGTGCCTTAGGAAGAAAGCCAAGCTAACATCAGCCAACCATCCTACTGGGTGGCTCTTCAGAGGGGCTGAAAAGGATTACAAGCAGAGGACAGGTGAAACGAAACTGGGCTACAGGACAAGAATGAGAAGGTTGTAGGCAGGGGGTGGTGTCAAGGCAGGAAGTAGGACCTGCAAGAGTTTTCTGAACCAGAGCACACCTGTGGCCCAGTCTTAGCGCACCTCCTCCCCAGCCCAGGGTTTCCACTCCAGGGCAGGGAGCTCACGGGAGCACAGTGCATTTGAGGATGGCGGGTCTGCAATGTGGATGTGTGCAGAAGCTCTGTGCTATGGGCTGTATTGAGCTCTCCTGAAATTTGTATTTAAAGCTCTAACCCCCAATGTGATGGTATCTGAGGTAGGGTCTTTGGAAGGTAATTAGGGCTGGACAAGGTCATAAGGATGGGGCCTTCATGATGGGATTAGCACCCTTATAAAAAGAGACAGCAGAGAGCTGGCATGCTCTGCACCATGTGAGGATAGCAAGAAGGCAGACATCTAGAAGTCAGGACAAGAGTCTCTCCAGAGCCCAACCATGCCAGCACCCTGATCTTGGACTTCCAGCCTCTAGAACTGTGAGAAAACGCGTTTCTGTGGTTTAAGGCGGCTCAAGTGGACAAGTGCACGGTGGACTCCAAGATGACCAGGTATCAGGGCAAAGCAGATCCTGTCTGGCCAACTAAGAAGCTAGAGCCATGTTCGGTGCAGACTCAAGCAGGCATACAGGGTAACTGTGGCTCTATCGGATAGCAGTCAACACAGATCAGAAGCCAGGAGCTGGGCTGCAGCTTACTCCAAAGGTGGAGACAAGCCTGTCACCATATCTATGACTAGGAGCTAAAAGTGCTGGCCCTGCACAGAGTTGGGGCAAATGCAGGAAAAGCATTGCTGCTGGCAACTTTACAATTATCCTACCCTAGCTAAATGGAGCTGTCGCCCAGTGCCAAACTGTCCCTGAGGAAGGAGACATGAGGTATTCTAAGGTGGTTGGCCACTCACTCCCTGCACCCAGCCCAGTGACTTCACCTCATGCACCTGGCGAGCAAGACTCCATTTACCAACCTCTGAAACACGAAGCCAAGGGTTGTGCCTTCAATCCTGCCAAGCGCCAAATATGCCCACAGCCTCCCACTACACTTTCTGGCCTGTGAGTTGGGAGTGAAAGTGGCCACATAACTTCTGAGTCACAGCATGCAACAGCAAACAGAAGACCTCCAGAGCTCCTGTCCCTCCGGTACAGAACCAGGGACGTTTACAATAAGGATGCTCCCTCAGCCCAGGACCCCAGAGCAGTGAGACAGGCAGAAGCCCCTCTGCCATCCTCAGCGCGCATGCAGGTCCAGGGTCAAAGCGAGGAGCAGGCCTTCTCTACTGAAAACTCAAGACGTGTAGGCTGCCTATGACCACAGCACACCCAGCCTGCCTTCCCCACACCCTCTCGCGCTTCTTCCACAGCCCAGCCCCTAGTTCTTACGTCTTGGAATCTCGAATGATCATGCCCAGCAGCCCTTGCTATTTTCTCCACCTGTTGTGGAGGCTTCCTGCTCATTCTGAAGCTCTCCCTGCCCCATGTCCCCATGTCCTCTGGCCATTTCAACAGCGACTTCTCCTGCTAGGGACTCAATTTCATTGTGTTCTTTTCCAAGCACCAGTGGCCACATCTGCTTTTCCTTATGTTCCCACAGCTTGTTTACGGTCATCATCAGTGATCAAGAAAAAGTGCTCAGAAAGCTGCCTCACTAGGACCTGGTCACAAACCCTCCCGACCATCAAGAAAGAAAACTGCCAAAAATAAGGCAAGAACGAAACAAATTCACCAGCCCCCTGTGAAAAGCATCCTTCCCAATGACAAAGCTCTGTGCAAAAATCATTTCTATGCAGAACTTAACCACTGCCTCCTTCCTCCCTCCTTAGTTTCTTAAATTTGTTCTTCTGTAATTATTATTACTACTTCTACTACTATTATTCCTAGTACTATCATTTGCATAGTTGGGGGTATTAGGGATGGGAGGAAGTCAAGAAGAAGCTGAAAGGTTTTATGGCCGAAGATGGGTCATACCAGCTCTCAAACCTTCCGACAATCTATTCAAATTTCACCCTTGTCCCCTGATCTCCCAGGCCTCTGACAGACTGACCTCAAGACCTGCCATCAGATATATTCCATGGAATATTGCTCCTCTCTCCCCTACTAAAAAAGTAAGGAGAACAATTTTTTGGTTGGAGGCCAAGTAGCAGCAGGGCCTCCAGAATCCGGAGACCTCGTTCCTGTCTTGGCTCCATTGTTTTCTGGGCCTGGGACCCTGGATGCGTCCCCCAGCCACTCTGGGCATCATCGGCTCCCCAATGTCCTTCCATCCGTCCAGAGAGCAGGGTTGGTCTCACTGGGAGAGGCAGAGGGTCCCAGCCCAACGCTGAGCCAGGGAGGCTGCCGCCGTGGGACCCAGGACCTGACCACCCCGCTCCCTGAGCATCTCCAGGTCTCCATGGCCTGGGGCAGCTCCACCTCCTGAAGGCCCCACCCCACAGAATCCCAGCCAAGCCCTCTCAGCTGGTCTCCAATCAGCGAGTTTCCTCCCAGAGCCAGATTACACAGGGAAAGAAAGACACAATGGAATTTTACAGAATACGGCCATGGATCCAGCCTGCTCTGATTCTGACAGTATCCAGCATGTTTGCCAACACGCTTTCCCTGCAAGACGAAGAAGCGCTGCTAGACATGGGCCAAGCAGAGAAGACATGCTGAGGCTCCGCAAGGGGATGCTCCAGAGGTATCACTCTGTGAAGCCAAAAATGAAAAGTGAGCAAAGCTAAAAACGACCCGGTCAACGTGCAGACGATGCCAACCCGCCCACGCTCTGAGACAGGCAGACTATGAAGTCAGGGGTAATCTCTTCAGCATCCACCTCGTGTCTGAGACAGCAGGCACTCACTCACTCGAGGCACTTCCAAGTCAAAACTCGAAGATCTAGATGCATTTTTCTGGTCTAACATATTTCCAAAAGAACAATATTTGTTTTGGTAGAACACAACATCTAGATATTATCTATCCTTTAAAAAATCCTAAAATACTATTAAACCTCAAGAATGTTCCCTGATAGTGACTTGGGGCCTGGGAATCCAAGCCTCCCACCAGCGCAGCAGCCTCACGCCCCACTGCCCTTCCACCTCCAGGAGGCTGCCCTCGAGGCTGGCCTGCAGCTTCCCGCACCCAAGCCCGCACTTAAAGTGGGATCCAGAGACCTTGGTGGAGGCTCAAAGCTGTCCTCTTGTGTGCACCAGCTGAAGGGGGCCTTACAAGGCTCGGGATCCAGCCCCTTCAGGTGACAGACAAAGCAAAGGCTGAGAAAGGTACCCCCAAATCAATCTCCATCCTCTGACAGTGGACACCCAGGCCAACGGGCTCCTGGCAAGGTCGCCTAAAGTCAGAACAGCTCTCTTCCTGTCCTGGGCTCTGTGAGTTTGCTTGTTGCTGTGGGGAGTCCTAAAGGTAGACTAATAATTCTGTATAATAGCTAGATTCCCACATAACTGCGAGATTGCATGAATATAAGGTAAAGCTTGATCCAAGTACATTGTTTTTAGCACACAATGGAATATTAGAATCCAAGTACTGGTGGGCTAAATCATGCATTGGGCTTCAACAAAATGTCCTATTTCCCACCTAGCATTCCCCTGCATGGTCTAGGGGCAGCCCTGGGTCTGGGCAGGGAGCGGGGGCTCTGAATTTGGAAACAAAGGAACTCACTGTGGTTCCACCTCTGCCCCTTAACGAATCCAGGAAACGTCCCTTACCCAGCTGACCCTGTTTTTTTGGTCAGTGGGATGTAAACAATAATTTAATACCCATTTTTCTCACCTGCCAGTCTCATGGGCCAGATGAGATAATGTGTGTGAAACAGGTTCGTAAACAATTATAATTTAACGTAAGCAGTGTTGTTTGTTTGTTTGTTTGTTTTAAGGGGCAGTCTTGCCCTGTCATCAGGCTGGAATGCAGTGGCACGATCTCGGCTCACTGCAGCCTCCGCCTCAAGCAATTCCCCTGCCTCAGCCTCCTGAGTAGCTGAGACTGCAGGCGTGCGCCACCATGCCAGGCTAATTTTTTGTATTTTAGTAGAGATGGGGTTTCACCATGTTGGCCACGCTGGTCTCGATTCCCTCACCCTCAGGTGATCCGCCCACCTCGGCCTCCCAAAGTGCTAGGATTAAAGGCGTGAGCCACCAAGCCAACAGGTTTGCAAACAACTGTAAACAATTAAAATTTAAGGTAAGCAGTGCTCCTTCTTTCTCTGAAGTTCTGGCACCAATCAATGCTTCTATGACTCAGGATTGGCTTTCGAATTGGTGACATGCAAGATTCATTCTGATGCCCACTTTTTTAAAAAAAGGTTCATTATGGATGTGATACTAGACATTCCAAACATAAACACAGATGATGCTTTCACAGAAGTTGTTCTTGGTCTCTGAATCGAGTAACTCATTCCTGCCATCCCCAAACCCCCAAATCTACCAGAGGCTGGCTCCAGGGTGAAGGATGTTCATCTCTGGCAAACAGGTTTTGCTTTCCTTAAAAACAGATACATGATCAGCTCTCAGCCGTCTGCTGTTGTGGAGAACAGAAGGCCTTTCTTCTGCCTCCTACATCACATTCACCAAGGGGTTAAAAAAGGGCAGCCGCAAACATATGTGAAGCAATGCCAAGGGTGACCAATGGAACACAAGCCACCGGCCAGAGCAGACACCTTACTTCTCACCTGTGAAAGGCTGGGGAAACGGCCGATCTTGGGAACTATGAATATTCAACACTGTTCACAAGAACTCTTCTTCTCTGCAGACCTATAAACATGTTTGCTTATTTCGTTGTTTTCCTTATAAAACACATACTTACTGGAGAAAGTGTAGAAAATTCTTAAAAAGTAGAAAGAAAAGCTCTGTAATTCCACCAGGCAAACACATCTTTGTGTCTGCAGACAGCACTTAAGCAACCGGAGTGCTGTTCATCACCACACTGCAGCCGAGGGAGGAGGATGTGCGTGCCTGCGTCGCCATGGCAACACAGGGCGTACACCGCGTCCTCTATATTCATCGGATCTGCGCTGAAATTCTAGAGTCATTGACTAATTGCTGGTTGAGAACAAATGTTAGACAACAAAAATGTGCTGACCGGGTACAGCTGGCAATTTTTACAAAAGCAGCCTCTTCAAAGACCTCCCTGTTTCTGATGGAGAATGAGTCTAAAATGCTTAAATTTTTGTATGTGTGCCTGCATGTCTTAAATATCGCTTTCCTTCTGGTCTCCCTTAGGGTGTCTTGAATAATTGGTGTTTCCACCCTTTAGGGACCCACACTTGCCTTGGCAACAAGGTAGGGAGAAGATAAATGATGCTGGGATACGGATGGTGGGTACCAGATAATGCTGTGCTGGAAGGGCTGGCATCGTCTGGTGAAAAACAGTTTTTAGGATTAGCTAGAATCTTCACATGTGGCGAAATTCTGCTCTCCGGGTATTAGCTGTGCAGACTCGGGGTGGTTACAATCTCCCTAAGCCTGGCTTCCCTCATCTGTAAAATGGGGATAATTAAGAATAACAATATCAATGAAGATGAGGGGCGTGAACTGCAAGACAGCACAGCACCTGCAATGTGAAAAGCACTCAGTATTTATCACTTATTACCACTTATTTATTACTATTAAATGTTATCTGTCAAAAGAAACATGAGGCTGGGCACAGTGGCTCATGCCTGTAATCCCAGCACTTTAGGAGGCAGAGGCAGGCGGATCGCTTGAGGTCAGGAGTTTGAGACCAGCCTGGCCAACATGGTGAAACCCATCTCTACTAAAAATACAAAAATTAGCCGGGCACAGTGGTGCGCGCCTGTGGCCAGCTACTTGGGAGGCTGAGGCACGAGAATCGCTTGAACCTGGGAGACAGAAGTTGCAGTGAGCCAAGATCACGCCACTGCCCTCCAACCCGGGGGACAGAGCGAGACTCCGTCTCAAAAAAAAAATGATAACAGGCTGGGCGCGATGGCTCACGCCTGTAGTAATCCCAGCACTTTGGGAGGCAGAGGCGGGCAGATCACAAGGCCAGGAGATCGAGACCATCCTGCCTAACACGGTGAAACCCCATCTCTACTAAAAATACAAAAAGTTAGCCGGGCATGGTAGTGGGCGCCGGTAGTCCCAGCTACCCAAGAGGCTGAGGCAGGAGAAAGGCGTGAACCCGGGAGGTGGAGCTTGCAGTGAGCTAAGATCACGCCACTGCACTCCAGCCTGGGCAATAGAGCAAGACTCCATCTCAAAAAAAAAAAAAAAAGATAATAAAAATAAAAAAGAAACATGAATGTGCAACCTAAAGGAACTGGAATAAAGAGGACAGTAACAAGCACTTTTTTTTTTTTTAATTTTGAGACAGGGTCTCGCTCTGTTGCCCAGGCTGAAGTGCACTGGCACAATCGTGGTTTGCTACAGCCTCAACCTCCCGGGCTCAAAGGATCCTCCTGCCTCAGCTTCCCGAGTAGCTGGCACTACAGGTGCACACCACCATGTTCAGCTAATTAAAAAAATTCTTTTGTATAGACGGGGTCTCACTATGCTGCCCAGGCTGGTCTCAAATTCCTGGAGTAAAGCAATCTTCCCACCTTGGCTTCCCAAAGTGCCGGTATTACAGGCAAGAGCCACACTGTTCTTTTTATATATGCCAATTGGAGGAATGATACATCTGAACCAATTTTTTTTTTAATTCCACTCCTGATGCCAGGTTCTGAAACCAGCCTGAATTCTGATATATTTATATTAAAAGGAAAAAAAAATGAGCAAATAAACTAATCACATGGCTGGAGAGCTTCTAGCAAGATCCACCTGCTATGCAACAGTTTTTCATCTTCATCTCAGGGATGCTGGAAGAAACCAGAGTCACCGTGTGTCATTTTGATGGGTGCCTGTGCCAAGACTGCGACTTGCAGACGGTCAACCAACTTGATGGATGCATTCCTTTCTGACAAATGTGGTTAAGACCCACCTAACTAATGACCAAGAATTCCAGTGCTCAAATTCCCCATGAAATATTTCATAACCGAAACACTTACAAGCAGGACTTCACAGATATGAGAGGAGAAAATACTTCACACATGGAGAGACACTCACTGTCAAAAGGAAAAGATAAAAAGCCACTTATCTGAAAAACAAATCACTGAAAGTTGCCTATTTACAGCACTGAACATAATTTTACCGAAAGGAGAAGGTATCTAACTAAAGAATTGCATTTCCTGGTGTATGCTACAGTTTCTTAAAGCATTTGCTCTATGACTTTTATACTGCCTCCTAGCACCTGAACTGAGTAACTACTCACTCTACATTAAGTCATTCAATAAATAATGTATTGAGCACTACGAAGCACCAATTCTGATCTCAGTGTTCGGCACACATCTGTGCACTCTGGGAGCTCACAGTTCCGCAGTGGTGCACAGACAAGAAAACAAATACAGTAGGTGCCTTAGTTCGTTTTTCATGCTGCTGATAAAGGCATACCCTAGGCTGGGTAATTTATAAAGAAAAAGAGGTTTAACGGACTCACAGTTCCAAGTGGCTAGGGAGGCCTCACAGTCATGGCAGAAAGTGAAAGGCACATCTTACGTGGCAGGCAAGAGAGAAATGAGAGCCAAACAAAAGGGGTTCCCCCTTATGAAACCATCAGATCTCATGAGGCTTATTCACTACCATGAGAACAGTATGGGGGAACCACCCTCATGATTCAATTATCCCTCACTGGGTCCCTCCCACAACACGTGGGAATTATGGGAGCTATAATTCAAGATGAGATTCGGGTGGGGACACAGCCAAACCATATCAGTAAGAAATGTGTCTGATGGGCCAGGCACGGTGGCTCACGCCTGCAATCCCAGCACTTTGGGAGGCTGATGCAGGAGGATCACCTGAGGTCAGGAGTTCAAGACCTGCCTGACCAACATGGTGAAACCCCTTCTCTACTAAAAATACAAAAATTAGCCAGGCGTGCTGGCAAGTGCTTGTAATCCCAGCTGCTCGGGAGGCTGAGGCACAAGAATCATTTGAACCCAGGAGGTGGAGGTTACAGTGAGCCAAGATAGCACCACTGCACTCCAGCCTGGGTGACACGGTGAGATTCCGTCTGAAAAAGAAAAAGAAATGTGTCTGATGCGGTAACTGCTATGGAAAATGGAAACAGGATAAGAGGAACCGTGGAGGTGGAGGAAACGTGCACCGTTAGGCTGAACGGGATGGCCGCACTGAGCAAAGGCTTGAAGGAAGGGCAAGATGCAGGAAGCGGAAGGGCACTCAGGCAGAGGGCACAGCTGATGCAAAGGCCCTGGGGCTGGTGTGCTAGAGGAACTGCAGGGACTGAGTGTGGCTGGAGCAGAGGGAGTGAGGGTGAGCCTGGCGGGCAAAGAGGTAGTGAGGAAAGAAGGCCAAGCAGGGGTTAACAAAGTTCCACTGCCACGGGCCAGGGAGTAGATAGTTTAGGTTTTGTGGGCCAAGAGACAAAATCGAGGGAATTATGTAAGTCTCTGTCACAACTAGTAAATTCTGCCGATGTCACATGAAAGCAACCACAGATAACATTTGAGCAAACAGGCATGGCTATGACCCAACACGGCTTTATTTGTGCTCACTGAAATATGAATTTCATATCATTGTCATGCACCACAAGTTATGCTTTTGATTTTTTTCCCCAACTACTTAAAACCACAGAAAGTGTGCTGAGCTAGAAAGCCATACAGAAGCAGGTGGCAGCAGTTTGCCAGTGCCTGCTCTGGGGCCCTGGAGGCCATAGTAAAGACATCGGTGTTTATCCTGAGTATTTTAGAGAGCCACTGCAGGTGTGAGGCCCAGGAGTAATGTGATTGGACTTGGGTTTTAGGGGTCACCCTGGAGTCTCCTTTGAGAATGGACCTTTTGGGGTGGGGCACGGAGGCCCGCTAAGAGGTTACTGCAGTGACCTGGGTGATGTGGTGGCTGGATTGTGTTGAACCTCCAGTGTGACTGTACCAGAAACAGGGCCTGTTGGGAAGTAATTAACTTTAGAAGAGGTTGCCCAGGCTGGTCTTAAACTCCTGGCCTCCAGTGATCCTCCCGCCTTAGCACTGAGATTACAAGTGTGAGCCACCACACCTGGCTCCATGGACCGGTGATATAGTTTGGCTGTGTCTCCACCCAAATCTCATCTTGAACTGTGGCTCCCATAATTCCCATGTGTCATGGGAGGGACCCAGTGGGAGGTTATTGAATCATGGGGATGGGTTCCCCTATACTGTTCTGTGGTAGTAAATAAGTCTCAAAAGATCTGATGGTTTTATAAATGGGAGTTCCCCTGCGCAAGCTCTCTTGCCTGCCCCCATGTTAGATGTAACTTTGCTCCTCATTCACCTTCCGCCAGGACTGTGAGGCCTCCCCAGCCATGTAGAACTGTGAGTCCATTAAACTTCTTTCCTTTATAAATTACCCAGTCTCAGGTATGTGTTTATCAGCAGCATGACAACAGACTAATACAACTGGTGTTCTTGTAACAAGAGGAAGAGATAGCAAACCTGTCTCCATCTCCTTCTTCCCTTCTCGCCTCTCTCTCCCCTCCCCCAAGCAGAGAGGATGCAGTAAGGAGGAACTATCTGTAAGCCAGAAACAGGGGCCCCAGCAGAAACGCCACCTGGACCGTGGACTTTCAACTTCTACAACTACGAGCAAATACACTTCTGTTAAGCCGCCCACTCTGTGTTCTCTGCTGCGGCAGCCCAAGCTGACTAAGACAGCGGCATCCAGTGGAGGTGGGGAGCTGGCTGGACCCTGCAGGTACTGGGGCAGTGGCGTTTCTCAGCTTGACTGGATACTGAAGGCAGTGAGAAGAGGAGAGGCGTTCCCAGGACTCTGAGATCTGGGGCCAGAACAACAAGCTGTAAAAATAAAGTGAGCGCCAGCTGAGATGGGGGAGGCTGCAGGTGAAACAACGGTGGGTAAGCTGGTTAATACTGAGTGTCAACCTGACTGGATTGAAAGATGCAAAGTATTGATCCTGGGTGTGTCTGTGAGGGCATTGCCAAAGGAAATTAACATTTGAGTCAACGGGCTGGGGAAGGCAGACCCACCCTTAATCTGGGTGGGCACCATCTAATCAGCTGCCAGCAAATATAAAGCAGGCAGAAAAACATGAACAGGCAAGACTGGCTTAGCCTCCCAGCCTGTATCTTTCTCCTGTGCTGGATGCTTCCTGTCCTCGAACATCGGGCTCCAAGTTCTTCAGCTTTGGGACTCCAACTGGCTTCCTTGCTCCTCAGCTTGCAGCCAGCCTATTGTGGGACCTTGTGATGCTGTGAGTTAATACTCCTTAATAAACTCCCATTTATTACATATCTGGCCTATTGGTTCCATCCCTCTAGACAACCCTAATCCAGCGGGGATGGTGGGGTCTGTAATGAGGGGGGTATCTACAGGAGCATGGGGGTTTATAGGGCAGTGGGTGGGTAAGAGGAGGGCTTCAGGTGAGGGCTCCCTGAGCTTAGTTGCTACTGAGTATTTCCAGCACAGTCCATGCCGGCTGAAAAGGTAGTGCCAGCACCTCCCTTAGGAGCAGCCCCCTGGAAGCAGGCACACTGATCATCTGTGGGGTAAACAGAGGCCATAAATCATCCGAATTAGATCATCAGCTCTGGCCCTGCTGCCAGATGAGCTACAGAATATTTCCAGTGTCGGCTTTTTGGATTTTAGACAAGGGACTTGAACTTGTAATTACTGAGTAAATAACAGCTATGAGAGAGGAAGAAAGGCTGGGATGGAGAGAGGGGCTCCCTGGAGGCTGTTTATATTCCCCTGAAGTTGGCACCCTGAAGTTTACTGTGGCTGCAGTTTGCACCTACTCATCTTTAAAACTGTCTGGAAGAATCACCTGTTTTCAAATCACAGTGGAACCTCCGCCCTGAATACAGGCACTTCCCTGAGTCAGTTTCTCAGAAATTATTTTCCTCATCCTTCAGGGCTCCACATCGTGGGTACCGGCATTGCCTCCGCCAGGGGTGACTGACCGTGCCATCACATCCCAGGATCCCTGCTCATCTTCCCAGCCCTGGGGCAGGCGCTCTCTCTGAACCTGGAGGGGAAAAGCCCTCGGTCGTTCAATCTGCCTAGAGAGCCAGCAATCAGGTGGAATCACGTGGGGCCCAGAAAGGGCACTGGCGGAAGTGGCGCTGGGCAAGCGGCCTGCAGGATCCCCTCTGAAGGACAAGAACAGGCTCTACGAGCCACTCCCGGGAGGTTCTGGAGCCACACGGGCCGTGGCAGGGGATCCGCAGTTCTGCGCAGTTCTCCAAAGCAGAGTGACCATTCGGGACAGATCCTCACTTGGTGGGGGCTTTTTAAACACTTATTTTTGTGGCTATGGAATAAAGAGTAAGACAGCTTTGCATCACTTCCCACATCACACATAACTGCCCTCTGCGTGTGGCTAATTCATGCAAATACTTCCTCCTGGGTCGTCCAGAACTCACCCTGCAGCATCCACTTCCCCAGCCTCCTCGCCGCCCGCCACACCTTCTCCGTCACCAGACTACTCCTGGGCAAAACTGGGACAGGAGGAAAGCACACCGCCACCCCCCAACACACAGTGTAAATGTACTCCAGCCCACAGGCCCTCGGCCACTGAAATGAACAGCTGTGTGGGTTCTCGCGGCATTCGTCGAAGGGACCAGCTGCGTAACCTGGGGTGCCTTCTACAAGCAGCTAGAAATTTCTTTGTTGGCATCAAGTAAGTTCTCCACAAGGAAAAATAGAAGCAGCATCTCAAACGGACATACTGCAAGCATCTGAAGGCACGTGAGTAAATAAATACATTCCTACCTGCTCCGAGGACAGCAGTGAGCCCATCTGTGTATACCACCACACAAGGAAATGTCAACAAGAGGAAGACAGGCTCCCACTCATCCGCCCAGCCAAATATTTAAAGCAGCTGAGCCCATCCACAGCCCTAAATATTTAGGAGTGAATAAAGAACTCGTTTCTCATGTGCTTTTTAAATAAAGCCACTGATCGAGTACACACAGCAAGCGCGAGGGGAATGCAGCCCTAGCTCCTCTCTCTGACCATCAATGAGAAGTAACCAATCGTCTCTCTCTGCTCGGGGGTCTTGGGCTCACCAAGGGAGAGCAGCTGTCTAGGGACAATGAGGGCTCTCCCGTGCACCTCCCCTGTGCGACCTGGACCACCACACTCACCTGCCTGAAGAAGCACCACACAATTCCAGAGCTCTCAGCTCCCAGATGTGAGGAAATGGCTCCTGACTTCTCCCAGGATAAAGCCCCAACTTCTCAACTTGCACTGAGACCCTCCCTCCAGATGAGCAGAGTCATATCTGCATGTGATGACCTCCCACCCTCCCCACCCCGCAAGCCCCATCACCTGCCTGGGCTCTGCATTTAATTTACGAGGAGCCCTCTGCTCACATCCTTAATCAAGGGCTCCCCTCACCCCAGTTCCTATGGTTCTTTCTGTTCAAATGCAAGATCTCGTTGTCAAATCAAGGTTTCCTAGAACTTTATTTTTTAAATGTGGTGCCTTGTTCTTCACGGACGATACACGGAGTGAGAACAGATCAACACCCCCTGGGCAGCACCTATTGTGAGACCTTGTGATCGTGTGAGTTAATACTACTAAATAAACGCGTGTGTGTGTGTGTGTGTGTGTGTGTGTGTATACACACACACCTATCCTATTAGTTCTGTCCCTCTAGAGAACTCTAATACAGCAGGGGTGTACTGAAGAAGGTTTCCCAAAAAGGTGGTCAGCAGACCTGGTTCCAGCAATCTTCAGGGGTGATGTATGTTTTTAAATGGGTTTTCATTTTGAATAAAATCTAAAAATAAATTATCTTAAAAAATAAAGACTTTGCCATGAGTCCAGCTGAGGTAGTGGGACTAAGACGTCCCACTGTGCACCAAACACGCAGCCCTGGGCCACCATGCTGAGTGGCACAGTCAGCACCCGGAGGGACGACTCCGTTACAGCAAAAACGCATCATCTGTACATTTAGCATAAGCAGCTTCTTTTCATATCTTTGCATTTAATTTGGCAATTCTGAGTTTATACTTGAATAATCCCAGGATGATGAGTAAAAGAAAGTTAAAATTAGTTTCATGCCATCCAGTAAGTCTTCACTTCACATCACCAATAGGTTCCTGGAAACAGCAACTTTAAACGAAACGACGTACAATGCAACCAAGTTTCCCATAGGGTAATTTGATATAAACAAGAGTTAAGCTCCTATGGCTTATTTCTGGTCGCAAAAACATCACCAAACTTCTAAATGAAGACCAAAGCCCTTCTAATATTAAACACTGCAATAAACGTGAGCTTACATACATGTAAGAAAGATTAGTAAAAATAAGATAATTATTTACCCAATTATTCCAGTTCAGAGTGGTGGGAGCCTGTCCCAGCAGCTCAGTGGGAGCAGGCAGGAACCAGGGCGCTGTTCCATCGCAGGGCCACTCACACATGCCCAGACTCACTCAGACTGGGATGCTTCAGACACGCCAGTCACCTAATGTGCACAGCTTTGGGACGTCGACGGAAACCGGAGGACCCAGAGGAAACACGGGAGCGCGTGCACGCTCCACACAAAGGAAACACGGGAGCGCGTGCACGCTCCACACAAAGGAAACACGGGAGCGCGTGCACGCTCCACACAAAGGACACACGGGAGCGCGTGCACGCTCCACACAAAGGACACACGGGAGCGCGTGCACGCTCCACACAAAGGACACACGGGAGCGCGTGCACGCTCCACACAAAGGACACACGGGAGCGCGTGCACGCTCCACACAAAGGAAACACGGGAGCGCGTGCACGCTCCACACAAAGGAAACACGGGAGCACGTGCACGCTCCACACAGGGCCCCAGCGGGAATCCGTTTTTTTCATCACCAACATTAGAACAAACCTATGTTATTCGAGGGCGTGCTGCACATTTTTGGGTAACCCTAAAATAATAATAGTATCAATTGTGCAGCGAGGTGGTTGCAATGTTTTCCTTTACAAGCAGTCTGGACAGTTATTTACAGCTGGAGACACTCCTCAGGGTCAACTAGTCTGAAGCTCAGGAGACAGGGAAAAAGGAAAGGAAGTGACAGAAAGACTGGTCAAGCAAGGGGTGCTTGCTGGGTGGCCAAGGTGTGTGGCCCTGGAGGGCCCAAGGCCCTGCACGAAGGGCTGTGTGTGGCAGAGGACGAAGCAAGCCCCGTCCTCATCTCTGGGAGCTGTGTTTGCAGAGTGGAGGTGGCCCTGAGCACACAACGCTCACTCCCAATTCTGCTCCACACGTCCTGAGCACCTCCAGTGCCCCCAGCTCCGCCCTGGAGGCTGGCAACAAGGGTGACAACACTGAACCACAGGGCACCCCTGGCCTTGGTGGTTGAAGGGGCATCTTTCCACACAGAAGAACTCTGGAGCTGGAGTCTGGAACCTTAACTCTTTTAATCTCCCTTAATCTGGCTGTGATGAGTCGGCTGGGGCTGCTATGACAAAGACCACCGGCAGAGGCGCTTCAACAACACACATTCACCTCTCACGGTTCTGGCAGCTGGAAGTCCAAGTTGAAGGTACTGGTCAGTTTGGTTCCTGGTGAGGCCTCTTCCCGCAGAAGCCATATCTCCTCATGATGTCCTCATAGGGTACAGAGCAAGCAGAGCAAGCACTCCTGAGGGGCATTCGTGCCACCACGAGGGGTCGACCCCCATGACCTGACACCTCCCACAGACCCACCTCCTAATACCATCACACGGGGTTACGAGGACACAATTCAGCCCACAGCCCCGGCCTTAGGAAACATCATTGGTTTTCTCATCACTAGGACTGGGGCACAAGAGAGGAAGAGTGAAAGCTGATTGACCTCCGAGGTTTCTTTTCTATCTAAAAGTTTATTATTCTAAAAATAAATTTAACAATATCTTCTTACACAATCCCATCAAATACAGCCATACGATGACACAGCACCTGCAACCAGGAACCCGGGAAGGGTCTCTCCAGCTCTGCCTGCCTCTCCCCAGACCAGGGACCAGCAGCCGGGGTGCTACCTGTGGCTCACCGGAAACACAGACTCTCAGGCCCACTCTGCCTTGCTGAATCGAAATCTGCAGGTAACAAGGTCCCAAGGTGACTCCAGGCACACTGGAGTCTAAGCAGCTGGAGTAAGTCTCTGAGATGCCCCTCCCCAGGTAGACTCCTGTCCTCAAGGTCCTTGGGGCTCCAGTCTGAGACTCTATTTCCTCAAAACTCTGTAGTGCCCCACGGGCAACTGGACAGTCCCACCTGTCTTGTTTGAGAATCTGTTAAGTAACAGTGAATACACATCCATGGCTAGGTTCTGACTCCGTTTAATCTTAATCACCTTAGATGGAGTTGGGAATGTTTACAGTGTTCATGGATAGCTGTGCCACTTACGCTTGACATGAAGTTAGAGTGAAGGCTGTGCTTATGGGTGATTTCCATGGAAAGACGGCATCACTGTTAGGAGCACGGCAGGCTCTTAGGGCACCCAATTCACAGGGCTGCGATTTTCACAACCACTTCCAAGAGCATAGCTTCATACCATCAGAAACATCTGCTGGCTCCTGCACACAGTATGCAAGGTAACAACATTACTGCTTCATTCTGAGACGAAACACTTCGAACTTGTGCTTCTCCATCATAGTTTAAGAAGCTGCCCTAGTTGATGTTGATTTATTCTTAAACAGTTCTTAGCAAGGCAAGTAAATGTATAATTTTTCTTAATTTTCAAAGACAACTGAAACTTTCCCAAATAGCCTTTGCCACCTCATATTGCTGTCAACTGCTAGTTTTTGTTAATTTCACATCAATCATCAGCTATAAATATTTGTGCCATATCAGCAGGGGATTTATTAGTGAGTGCGCTTTAGCAATACATCTGCACAAACACCAAGTGTGAGGGACAGTTTGTTTATGCATCTCACTCCCTCCACCTGCTGGCGGCTGCTGGAAATGAGTCCCCCAAAAATCCAGCCTTCAGTTTGTAGGAAGTGGCACTGACAAATCCACCTAGTACTGCTTTACTTAGCTATAAGTAACAGCATAATTGAAAGTGCTATATGTGTTTATCAGAACTAAAACACAGGAGCAGGCACATTAAGGCAGCAGCAGGCCCAGGAGTGAGAGTAAGGTGAGTTCTGGATTTCAGCCACACTTCCTGAGAATGTATTTCAGTGTCCACTGGACCTACGTGCTTCGGGTCAATTTCACAGTTTCTGGCCCCTCGGGGGTGTGCTCCCCAGGAAGGCTGCCTTTCTAAGAGTCAGCTCCCAATACTGGTGAGAAGCCCAGGAGCTGTTTCCAGGTATCAAGACCATGATGGCTAGATCCCTTACAAACCCTCAGTTTTTCTCCCCTTCCCCCAGAGGCTGGGCTGCACTTACTCCTCTCCCAAGCCCTCTGAGTCAAGGCTGCCCCTTATTCTCTGAAACTCCCTTTCTGGAAAAAACACTGGAGTTCTTCAGGTCTGCAACAGGCCCCTCTGGCTCCACACCTGCCTCACCTGGGTCATTCCATCCACATGCCAGGAGGCGCCCCTCTCCTCCTTGCCAGTGCCAACCTGGTGCTCTGGCTCCAGCTACCTCCTCTAGATAGCAGCAGATGAAATTTTCTTTAAAAAATATGTTGATACTTTTACATCATAAAACAAACAAACAAACAAAACAAAACAGCAATCTGGGCCGGGCGTAGTGGCTCACGCCTGTAATCCCAGCACTCTGGGAGGCCGAGGCAGGTGGATCACTTGAGGCCAGGAGTTCGAGACCAGCCTGGTCAACATGGTGAGACCCCCATCTCTACTAAAAATACAAAAAATTTAGCTGGGTGTGGTGGCATGCATCTGTAATCCCTGCTACTTGAACCCGGGAGATGGAGGCTGCAGTGAGCCGAGATCACACCACTGCACACCAGCCTGGGTAACAGAGCAAGACTCCCTCTCAAAACAAACAAACAAACAAAACAGCAATCTGGAAAACTCTGCATCATATTGTCAATTCTTCTTTAAAACTGATAAATCTCATGAAATGCTGAACACAGTGTCTGACCCACAGAGATGCTCTACCCATCAGAGGAAGGAAGGACAGAAGAAAGGAAGTCAAAAGGAAACTATCATTTACAAAGAACAGCAAGAGACAGAAAGTTATTCCTCCTCTCAAGGAAGAAAGAAGAGTACAGAGGAAAAAGAGTACAGAGAAGGAGATGCTACCTCTGATCCTCATTTTGTTTTTCAGGTTCAATAATAAAACTAATATTTAAATATGGAAAAAAAAAAACAAAAAACCAGAATGCCTATTTGTTACAGGTATTAGAATCTTCCTGGTCACCAGAAGGGGGCAGCATCTTAAAGGCCATGTAAGAACTGTATTCTGTCTCTAGAGTAAGAAGCTCAAGTACTAAAAGTCTATTTGAAAAGCAAACGCCTATCAGATTCTATTTAACATCTCAATCTCCACTTCCTTAATACCACTTGAAAACTATCCTTACTACATGTGCACCTATGATTATTACTAAATAAAAATTTTCATTAAACTTATGCATACTCTTAAATTCACCTTAGAATTCGATTCATTTTTTTTCCCTTCTCTTCTTTTTCCTTTTGAGACAGGGTCTTGCTCTGTTCCCCAGGCTGGAGTTCAGTGACACAGTCATGGTTCACTGTAGCCTTGAACTCCTGGGCTCAAGTGATCCTCCTACCTCAGCCTTCCAAGCAGCTGGGACTCCAGATGCTCACCATCATGCCCAGCTAATTTTTGTATTTTTTGTTTTTAGAGATGTGGGTCTCACTATGTTGCCCGGGCTGGTCTTGAACTCCTGTCCTCATACAATCCTCCCACCTTGGCCTCCCAAAGTGCTGGGATTACAGGAATGAGCCATTAAGCCTAGTCCTTATTACTTAATTAGCTGTAGCACTACACAACTTGAATACACATTTTTGAAAACCTCAAAGCCAAAACACACAGTAGATATATTTAAGTATATATCTATATACACAGAAAACATATTTATGTTGTAGAGTTGGCAGGCATCATTTGTTTAAATGAAGCAAAAACCTCGAAGATTTTAACAGTTCATCAGAAACATTTAACATGTAAATCAAGCAGGAAAAAGTACCGTAATCTAAAACAACTAAAATAAGATTCTGTCCTCCCCACCCAAAAAAAAACCTAATATCACTGTAACTCATTCTGAAATAAATTTTAAGCCTTTGCTTTTGAAATCAGGAGGTTGTTCTGTTCCACTTTTGTTTCCTAAGCTCAGTCTCGGGTCTCTGGGGTAACACCATCCCTCCAAGTAAGAGCCTATTTACCCAATCCACTTGTTACCCATGAGCTACATGACGGAATCTCCTGGAGAGCTCAGGAAAAGCTGCCCGTCTGAATGCCAGCTTGGGAGCCACAGGTGATTCCAATTTACATCTCAGGCTGAGGGTGGTTGATATCAATAAGGATTACAGGCCCACAACCTGCACCCCTCTCCCCTCTCCCTCACTTCCAAGCCATCTCTCACCTGGTCAGGTGAACGGGGGCCTTCAGCAGGTCAGGGTCATGTAAGGCTCATTTCAGAAGCTCAGCAGCCCTCCAGGCCACCCTCCCAGCCACCCGATCATCCTTAACTGAAGCTGTCAGACAGCCTCTCCTTATTTTGAGATGCCAGGTGTCTCCCTGAGACACCAGTGTTCCTGGAAGCTGTGCAGAAGCTGATCCCCACCTCCATCTTCCATTTCCCAAGGGGTGCTCTCTTCTCCAGATGAGCAGCCACCCAGCACCCTCACCCTGCAAGGGCACAGCTTTAGCCATCACGTCCCCAAGCAACCTCAGGCAGATACAGGCTTTGGGACTGACACCATAACTAAGATGCGCCCACATTTCCGCGTGCAACATCAAGCGGTACTGAGGTCTCCCCTCCCTGCCTTGACTCTGATACAGTTACTCCTGTTCAACACCCCTCCCGTGAAGCCAGCTTGGAATCTGCTCAAACCCACGAGAAACGAAGGCCTGATTGGCTGATTCCTTAGGGAGAACCTCCAAGAGCTCATGCCACCAGCCGCAAGCCCGGAGTCAGCCCTAAATGAGCCTCTCCTGGAGCCCTGCCCTCCAAAACCCTGGAAAGGCGGGGTCCTCTCGTGGTTCTAAGCTCCTTCACCACGCTGCTCACTGCCCCCCAGAACACGGCTCATCTACTCCTCCTTCTGGAGTGTGGTGCCCAGAATTAAATGCAGCATCCAGGTGGCCGGGGCGGTGGAGGAGGAGCCTCCTTGGCTGCAGAGCAGGGATACCGAGCACAGCTCCTGGCCTCTGGCCACTCTCCCACCCCAGGTCTTCCTGGCCACAGGGTGCTGTCCAGCCAAGCCTGGGCCCCTGGGAACCAGCGCCACTTCAATGTATGACTGTGTGAGTCTTTTCTTGCATTGCTGTAAAGGAATGCCTGAGGCTGGGTAATTTATAAAGAAAAGAGGTTTATTTTGGCTCATGGTCCTGAAGGCTATACAGGAAGCTGGTAGCAGCATCTGCTCTTGCTGAGGGCCTCCCAGAACTTCCAGTCATGTGGGAAGAGGAAGGGGGAGAAGGCATGTCACATGGCAAGAGAGGAGCGAGAGAGAGAGAAGCGGGTGGGGGGGGCCAGGCTCTTTTAAACAACCAGGTCTCTTGGCATCTAATACTGTATACCGTTGTGTAAAGGAAAATTTAAAACAAAACAAAACAGATCTGTCATGAACTATCAGAGCAAGAATTCACTCATCGTCATGAACTATCAGAGCAAGAATTCACTCATCGCCAAGGGGGTGGTGCTAAGACATTCATGAAGGATTCACCCCCATGACCCAAGCACCTGCACCAGGCCTCACTTCCAATACTGGAGATCACATTTCGAGGTGAGATGTGGAGGAGAAAATCATCCAAACCACATCAGTGACATCAGGCTGAAGAGGCTGTATGCTCATCCCAGACTCGAGGTCCAACAGGTGACTACAGCCTGGAGCACATTCGCCTCTGTGGAGTCAACATCACACCAAGAGAAGGAGGGATTAAGTCTCTAAACCCAAAGCTGTGCGCCTTTGTTGCGCATTCTGCCCAGGGCCACTGCGTTTCAGACCCAAGACCCGGGCGGCACATTGCTTCCCACTCCACTCCCCCTCGTTCAGTCAATTCATTCCTGTTGCTGTTTACAGAATTTAAAAAACAGGGCCAGGTGCAGTGGCTCACGCCTGCAATCCCAACACTTTGGGAGGCTGAGGTCACCTGAGTCCAGGAGTTCAAGACCAGCCTGGCCAACATGGCAAAACCCCATCTCTACTAAAAATGCAAAAATTAGCTGGGCATGGTGGTGGGTGCCTGTAATCCCAGCTACTGGGGAGGCTGAGGCACGAGAATCGCTTGAACCCGGAAGGCAGAGGTTGCAGTGAACTGAGATCGCCCCACTGCACTCCAGCCTGGGCAACAGAGCGAGACTGTCTCAAAAAATTAAAAATATAGGCCAGGCGGTGGCTCACGCCTGTAATCCCAGCACTTTGGGAGGCTGAGACGGGCGGATCACAAGGTCAGGAGATCAAGACCATCCTGGCTAACACGGTGAAACCCCATCTCTACTAAAAATACAAAAAAATTAGCCGGGTGTAGTGGTGGGCGCCTGTAGCCCCAGCTACTTGGGAGGCTGAGGCAGGAGAATGGTGTGAACTTGGAAGGTAGAGCTTGCAGTGAGCCGAGACCACGCCACTGCACTCCAGCCTGGGCAACAGAGCAAGACTTGGCCTCAAAAAAAAAAAAAAAAAAAAAAAAAAAATATATATATATATATATATATATATATACACACACACACACATATACACACACACATATATATACACATATATATACACACACATACACACATATATATACACATATATATATACACACACACATATATATATATTAAAAAAAATAAAAAACAGAAACAAAAACAAAAATGAGTGGCCTATCCTGGCAGGTTCTGTTATCTTTAAACTGGAAAAGCAGGTTGTGGTGGAGAGTGCAGTGAAAGGCATTGCTGGTGACCCCCAGAAGCCCTGTCTCTGGGATGGTCACGGTCTCCAGCCTCCCGTCTCTTCCTACCCACACCTGTTCATCAACAGCTTGAACACCCAGCCTCGCGGAGCTCAGGCCTCCTTCCATATCCCTAGGAGGTGCAGACACCGGGAATCTGTGCAGACACTCCCTGGTCAACTTGGCATCTGGCATAAAAGGACAGGCACCTAAAGGTTAAGAATATTTACCTTTGGGCAGAGAGCTTATGGGTGCTTACATCTGTATTTTAAGAAAGACTAAAAACTAGTTTTTGAAGCTGGAACTTTTAAACGTTACCACCGAGTAAAAATTCAGGGAGAGAGTAACAGTGAGAGAAAAGAAAGGGCCAGGCGTGGTGGCTCATGCCTGTAATCCCAGCACTTTGGGAGGCTGAGGCGGGCAGATCACTTGAAGTCAGGAGTTCGAGATCAGCCTGCTCAACATGGTGAAACCCTCCTCTACTAAAAACACAAAAATTAGCCAGATGTGGTGACACTCACCTGTAATCCCAGCTACTCGGAAGGCTGAGGCAGGAGAATTGCTTGAACCCGGGAGGCAGAGGCTGCAATGAGCTGAGATTGCACCACTGCACTCCAGCCTGGGCAACAGAACGAGATACCATCTCAAAAAAAAAAAAAAGGAAAATAACTTCCTATTCATTCCCAAACCCTTTCCTAAGACACAGGCCTCTCTCTCTCTCCAGATGCTCTGAATTCTGGCTACCCCAACTCTGAGTGAGTCCTGGCTGTGCCCTCCTGGCTACACAAACACTAAAACGACCACTGCTTCCTCCAATTATCTCCATTCTATATCTGTATCTATCTATATGTTTTTTTTTTTTGAGATGGGGTCTCACTCTGTCATCCAGAATAATTTTAAAATGCAAAGAGAGCCTTCCCAAAAAGGACATGCCACCTACAGTGGACATGGTCCTCCTGCCCATGAAGAACCAGGAGTTACACTTGAAAAGTTCGGTTGGACGGGAAACTCAGAAATAAGCCATTAACTGGGACCAGCACTGGCGCGGTGGCTCATGCCTGTAATCCCAACACTTTGGGATGCCAAGGTGGGTGGATCACCTGAGGTCAGGAGTTCGAGACCAGCCTGGCCAAAATGGTGAAACTCCACCTCTACTAAACATACAAAATGTTAGCCAGGCATGGTGGCAGGTGCTTATAATCCCAGCTACTTGGGAGGCTGAGGCAGGAGAATCACTTGAACCTGGGAGGCGGGGGTTGCAGTGAGCCAAGACCGCGCCATTGCACTCCAGCCTAGACAACAAGAACGAAACTCTGTCTCAAAAAAAAAAAAAAAAAAAAAAAAAAAAAAAAAAAAAAATGCAATAAGCTATTAACTGGTATTTCTCAAAATCTCCTTTTCTACCAGCATCGGGGCTCCTGAAACCTTCCAGAGGCCCTGAGCGCTGTACCCAAGAGGGACCAGAAAGGGCATTTCAGGGCCTCCCAGAGAAAGGAGCACCTGCGAAATCTGGCAGAGCTATTCAAGGTCAAGAAAACACAGTTGTATTTCAATAGGAAAACAACTCAGCACGAGTACAACGAACAGTGGGAAATACAGACTGCTGAGAAACCTAGGGGCCAGGCAAAATTCTCAAATAAGCCAGGAAAGCAGGCCACTCGGGACCTTTCCCAGCCAGAAGATTCTTTAAAGGTCTCGTCAGTAATCACAATCCCCAACGTGCTGGGTAAAGGAGGCAGAACGGTGTCTGCAGAGCTGACTGCAAATTTCAGTGAATAATGACATGTATGATATTCTTGATCTATAATTTACCCTAGTAATCTCCAAATCAAAGATGGATTTTAAAGGAACAGAAAGATAACCATTTGTTACTCTGTGAATTTAACAAAATTCAGAAATTTTTCCAAAAAGGAATTAAAAGTCAAAATGAATATGGTATAATTTCTTAATAACTCAGCTACAGAAGACTGTTAATAGCTCTTTGAAAACCCAATTTTTTTTTTATCCAGATTTTACTATTTGGAGGGGTTAAGTGTGAGAGGCCAGATATGACCAGGGTGTAGCAGCCATCGGGAGTCCTGGGTTCTAAGGGGGCTCGAATGTTCTCAGCATCAAGGGTGAGGAAGGTGATGGTGCGCTGGCATTAAAGAAATGGGAAGGGTGGTTGAGTGTAGGGAAGTGGAGGAGAAGAAACCCTAGTCTTCCCTTTGTTCTGGTATTTTATCCACAATGGATCCTGAGAACTAACTTCCCTGTAACAATTTTCATTTAACACCGGCAGAATGAAATCACTGATGCAAATGCCCACTTTTCTTTTTTTTTTTTTTTTTTGAGACGGAGTCTCACTCTGTCACCCAGGCTGAGTGCAGTGGTACAATCTCGGTTCACTGCAACCTCCACCTCTCGGGTTCAAGCAATTCTCCCGCCTCAGTCTCCCGAGTAGCTGGGACTACAGGCACGTGCCACCATGCCTGACTGATTTTTGTATTTTTAGTAGAGATGGGGTTTCACTATGTTGGTAAGGCTGGTCTCAAACTCCTGACCTCAGGTGATCCATGCATGTCGGCCTCCCAAAGTGCTGGGATTACAGGTGTGAGCCACCACACCCAGCCGCAAATGAGCATTTCTAATGCTGCCAGATGACTTCCCTTCTGTTCATGGGAAGCAGCAGGGACCGGGCAGGTGTGGAAGGAGCATCAGGACCTGGAGACCCCCATGGGGCTGAGCATTAGCTCCTGACCCTCACACTGGCCTCTTAAGCCCGTAATGAAGTGAAACAGTTGTTGTGAGATTTTTTTTTTTTTTTTAAAGGCGGAGTTTTGCTCTTGTTGCCCAGACTGGAGTGAAATGGGGCTATCTCAGCTCACTGCAACCTCCACCTCCAGTGTTCAAGCAATTTTCCTGCCTCAGCCTCCCGAGTAGCTGGGATTACAAGTGCCCGCCACAAAGCCCAGCTAATTTTTAAAATATTTTTAGTAGAGATGGGGTTTCATCATGTTGGCCAGGGTAGTTTCAAACTCCTGACCTCAAGTGATCCGCCCACCTCAGCATCCCAAAGTTCTGGAATTACAGGCGTGAGCCACCGCGCCCAGCCTGTTGTGAGACTTGAACAAAATGATGCATTTCCGGTCCTTCAAAGAGCAGCCAGCACATGGTGAGCATCCCACTGCCCTGAGCTCGGAATCCCAACCTCCCACCTATGGTTACTACAAGGAAGATGCACAACTGAAAAGAAAGCTGCTGCCTCTCAATCTCTGTCACTCTCCAGCTGTTTGCAGCTCCATCTGCTTAAAAGACAGGACTCCTCCATCCTCCCCCCAGAAACTCGGTCCGACTTTTCCACCCAGAATGCTCTGCACGGAATGAGGAGACAAGAGGTGTTTGCTCAGTTAACAAGTGAAATCAACGTGAGTCTATTATCACCACCATGTTTCTGTTTGGGTAATACCTTCTCCCTAAAAATGGCTCAAAAACTATTCAATTCAAACCACTGACTCATCCATTCAAATAAGGATTTTGTGAGCATTTAAACTGCACTAGAATTAACTAGAGATGGAGCTAGACAGAGTAAATGTGTTTGTTTTCATGGGACTCAAAACTGCCACCCTAGTAATTTCCTGCCTCTTGATCTGGTTGCTAGTTACACACGTGAGTTCATTCAAGCTGTATGCTGACAGGCTGTGCATGGTATATGAATTACACTCCAACAAAACCCGTCCTCAAGAAAGCTCCTTCACTTGGGTCTTCCCCAGCCAACCGCTCCCTCCTGTCCTATCAGGAATGGGAGGATTTATCCCCCAGGCTATGTTTCCTCTGATGGAACAGCTTTGTCACATCTCTTAGTGGTCTGTGTTGTTCACACACAGAAACCATACTGTACAGGGAGAGTCCTGCACAGCCTCACTCTGACAACACAAGTTGGAAATGCTGCAAAGCCAAGGCCCAGGACAGTGTGTGGATTATCACCAAGAGACCTCAGCCTGCAAGGGCCTTCAGGTCACACGGGCCTGTGCACAGCATCCTCTGGAGTCAGCCTCTGCATGGACACAAGGAGCACACAAGACACTCGCTCGTGGCAGCCTTGACTGCTGTGAATCCAACACACCACATAACATCTGCCTCCACCTTGTCTTCCACAGGGGAGTCCAAGTATTTGGGGAGGTCACAGCCTCTTCAGGCTCAACATCTGTCTCTTCCCCAACTCCACACACACCCAGGGGGTTGCAGCAGTGTGCCCACCTGCATCCTTCGCGGAGTGAGCGTGCAGAGGGCAAAGTGGGTGGTCTGGTCAATGGAGAGTGCAGCGGGCTTCTCTCTCCTCTCTTCTGGATAACATGCCCGTATGGTGGGCTGAGGGCTCACCCTCTTTGTGTGTACGCGCACACACACACGGTAGTGTTGACTTACACTGAGACAACGGCCGACCTAAATCCTTACATTTACTGTTTTTTCCAGCCACTTCCTCAACTTGCATTTGACTCGCTCATGAAGCTCCTAAACCCCCTTCCCACTCAAGCCCAACACCAAGTCTGCTGCCAAAACCTGCCTAAATACACTTCTCAGTGACAGCTGCAATCCTGAAACCTGAGAATTTAACTGATTTCTCCATCTAGTTTGGTTTGCAAATCCATGCAGGATTCACTGGGTTTTTAACAACTCACCTGTGCTCTCCAGGCACTCCAATTAAACAGAAAGGATGAGACAGCCTTTATTTCAGGTCCACACAAAATAATCAGCCAACACAGCAGCAGAAGGTAAGACGGTGGTGGACGGTAAAAGTCGACGTGTGATCGGTTTGAATGCACCTGTTGGTTTTTCCCTACAAGTTTTTCTAAAGGTAAAAGTATATTTAAGTAAAAATGGACTCAAATTTCTGTGAAGCCTTTTTAAGTTCCTCTTCCCAAACCTAGATTAAGAATCATCTATCCCCTGCAGATGATGATGTAAGGATCAAAATGAATGTAGAACTCAAAGAGACCAAATACTAAGCCTCAGAATGCATTCAGGCTGCACAACGGCCCCCAGAGATGCCCACAGACTCATTCCTGGAACCTGAGAGCATGTGGCTCCACAGGGCAGTCACCGCGTGCATGTGATTAGGTGAAAGATTTTGAGACCGGGGTTTTGCGAGGATTCTGGATTACACAGGTGGGTCCAATGTAATCACAGGGTCCTTCCAGGAGGTCAGGGTCAGAGCAGGCCATGCCGCTACCACGGCAGAGGCCAGAGTGATACAGAGCTAAGGCCAGGAATGCAGCAGCCATTGAGGCTGGAAAAAGCAAGGAAATCGAGTCTACCCCACAGCCTCCAAAAGGAGCACAGCCTTTGATTTTAGGCCCATAAGACCCATTTGGAGCTTCTGAGCTTCAGAACTATAATAAATCTATGCTGTTTTAAGCCACTTAGTGTGTGGTAATTTGTTACAACAGCGATAAGAAACGAATCCACAGCCAAAAGAGGGAAAGACCAGAGCTAAAGAAAAAGGCCAGAGCTACAAGATACCCACAAGAGTCTCTCTCAGAGTCAGAAAGAAGGTTTCAAGAAGCTGGCAGCAGCAGCAGCAGCACTGTACCTAAGAGGGTAGGGGGGTGATGCCTAAAAGGAGTTTTTTGGTTTTGGGTTTTCTTTAAAAAAAAAAAAAAAAAGGGTAATGGCTTAGCCACAATACACGATACACATACACAATACACAATAGCCAATGGCCTCCAAGTTTCCGCTGAGAAAACTAATAAAAGCAGAGACCACGTGGCAATGGGAGAGGGAGGAGTGAGCGACAAACAGGTACTCAGAGGTCGTGGGTAACTGTGGGGAGGGTTAGCACTGCTGTAATCAAGTACCACAAACCAGGTGGCTCAAACAGCAAAAATGTATTCCCTCGCAGTTCTGGAAGCCAGAAGTTCAAAAATCAAGGTGTCTGCAGGGCCGTGCTCCTTATGAAGGCTGGGGGAGGGGATCCCTCCTTGCCTCTTCCTAGCACAGCTTGCTCCAACCTCTGCCTCCATCATGACATGGCCCTTCCTGCGTGTTGCTGTCACAACCTCCCTCTTCTCAGATGAACACCGATCACTGGATCAGGACCCACTCCTATCTAGTATGACCTCATCTTAACTAATTACATCGGCCAAAGACCCTGTCTCCAAGTACGGCCACACACACAGCTACCAAGGTTAGGACTTGAACATACTATTTTGGGGGACACGTTTCAACCCACAACACAGTCGTCCCTCAACCTTGTTCCTATAAGAACAAAGAGAGCAGAACTTAAATCATTCACTTGTTAATGTAATTATTACGTTCAATGACAGGCCAGGACACAGGCTTTCCCAAGGCCTTCTTTCTTCACAGATTTCCATGCAAAACAACAAAAAAAAGTGGCTTATTGAGGGTCATGCTTCAAGTTCTTAGTGAGGCAAGGCTGGAAGACAGCCTGATGTCATGCTCTGCAGAAACCCCAAGCGTATCATGAGCTACGTCTGCACTCTCCAGGAGGCTCTGCCACTACTGTGTTTTCAATCCTGATAATGCAACGTGGGCAATTCGACAATTAAAAACAGGCCCTGGCCAGGTGTGGTGGCTCATGCCCATAATCCCAGCACTCTGGGGGAGCTGAGACAGGAGGATCATTTAAGTCCAGGAGTTCAAAGACCAGCCTGGGCAGCAAAGTGAGACCCCATCTTTTTTTTTTTTTTTTTTTTTTTTTAAGACATGATCTCATTTTGTCACCCAGGCTGGAGTGCAGTGGTACAATCTTGGCTCACTGCAACCTCTGCCTCCTAGGTTCAGGCAATTCTGCCTCATCCTGCCGAGTAGCTGGGATTACAGGCATGCACCACCACACCCAGCTAGTTTTTGTATTTTTAGTAAAGATGGGGTTTCACCATGTTAGCCAGACTGGTCTCCAACTCCTGGCCTCAAGTGATCCATCTGCCTCAGCCTCCCAAAGTGCTAGGATTACAGGCATGAGCTACCACACCAAGCCTCTGAGACCCCGTCTTTACAAAAAAAAAAAAAAAAAAAAAAATTAGCCAGGTATGGTGGTGCATGCTTGTGGTCCCAGTTACACGAGAGGCTGAGTATGCTCTCTTCTTATCAGGCCAACAACCACCGGCCTGAAGCAGCCGCATAGGTTCAAATGAGTTTCTCTGGTAAGATCACCATGGCCGGGGTTCTATGGCAGTGAGACCAACTCAGGCAGGGGACCCACACCTGACCCTGGCCCACTTGGGGTTACCCCAGAGTTACACGAGAGGCTGAGTAAAAGGATCATTTAAGACCAAGGTTCAAGGCTGCAGTAAGACATGTTTACGGCTGCTGCACTCTGGCCTGGGTAACAGAGTGAGACCTGGTCTAAAAACAAAAGCAAACAAAACAGGTTCTTACATTAAAACCCTGAGTTTACATTAAAACCCAGGCAGGGGACCCACACCTGACCCTGGCCCACTTGGAGGTGCCCCAGAGCCCCTGGCTTCTGGATTTTCCCTTTATGAGTCAAGGACAAATGAGGTTTATTCTAGAAAATGCAGCTGGTCTGAAAGTGGCCAGTTTACTAGGGAACTATTTCAACTTTAACACACAGGGGTCCTTGGCAGGTTCCGAGCCAAATTCCCAACAACATAAAATGAGTGGAAAGCAGCCTTATAAGCTTCCTCCCGATTCCGGAACACACTCCATCAAAGGCTCACCGAAATCCTTGCCAGCGCTGCCTCCTGGAGTCAGTCAGTGCTAGAAAGCACTTTAGGAAATGCAGCAGAAGGCTGTGATCCCAGGAGGCTAGGACGCAGGACGCAAGTGCCAACTCCTGCTAACAGCAATGAGAGCCCAAGAAGGACCACGAGCCCCCTCTCTCTGACTTCTCCCAGGCTCCTTCGGCCATCACTCCGGCAGCTGAATCCTTCCTTCTGAAGTACACTCCGTGCTTTTGTTGTAAAACACTTTTAAGAAGTATTTATAGGTCCTCCCCCAAAGAATCCTTCTTTTATATCTGAGAAGCTCAAAATGTGGCATCCCTTTAATCTCAAGGCACCAAACCTCACCACATAATTACACGCACGACCAACCAACCCCACAATCTGACTCAAGAGGGCTTCATCGATGCAATGAGCTCCCATGATGTCTAAAGGGACACCCATGCTTCTCAATGAGGCATTTAGGGCAAGTCACTTCTACACTGTGTGGCTCCTGTCCAGCACGCTGCAAAGGTCAAGCAATCCTGGTCTTGGGCTTTAATGACAACCTAAATGCCAGCACACAGAGCCACACTGCCTCGGCAGGCAGCACCACACAGCTGGGTAGAAAGGCTCAGCACACCCCTGGACCTGCCAGAGGTCAGGCTCAAGCTGGGGCAAGAATGGGTCAAAACCACAATCATGCGCTCCAGGGCTCACATCTGGTGACCAGGGGCCATCACTAGGATCCAGGGGTCTCTGCTCCTCATATAGGGCAGACAGCCCCATAGCATCACTATCAACTCCTGCCTGCTGCAATCACGTCTTCCCTGGATGGAAGGAACATTTCATGTCTCCTAAAGACTGCGTTAATATGTTGGGTTGCTGAAGGACATCAACACTCAGGCCTTAAGAATTTCCTGGGGTGAACACAGAACAATAAAACCTCCCCGGGTGCTAATTCAACAATCATAGTCCAGTTTTCTTCTTCCAGGTTTCAGATTTTGACACCAATCATTGTGATGTTTGAGAATGTCCACGTGACTGCAGGATATCCATGGTAACCTTATTTTCTTTCTTTCTTTTTTTTTTTTTTTTTTGAAGATGGAGTCTCGCTCTATTACCCAGGCTGAAGTGCAGTAGCACGATCTCAGCTCACTGCAACCTCCGCTTCCCAGGTTCAAGCAATTCTCCTGCCTCAGCCTCTTGAGTAGCTGGGATTACAGGCACACATCACTATGCCCAGCTAATTTTTTGTATTTTAGTAGAGACGGAATTTCACCGTGTTGCCCAGGCTGGTCTTGAACTCCTGAGTTCAGGCAATCTGCCCGCCTCAGCCTCCCAAAGTGTGGGATTACAGGTGTGAGCCACTGTACCCAGCCTATTTTCTTTTTAAATGGCCTCCTGGAATATATTACCACCAGTTTCACACTCAATCCATTAAAAAAAAAAAAAAAAAAAGAACAATATGAACAATCTTCTTCATGATCGAATTCTTAAAAAGCTGGGGACAAAGACCAAGCCGGAAGTCCTACACCTCCAATGAAAAGTATGCAACCTCCAAGTCTCCTTCAGCCTCCATCTCTTTTTTTTTTTTTTTTTTTTTTTTTTTGAGACGGAGTTTTGCTCTTGTCACCCAGGCTGGAGTGCAATGGCATGATCTCAGCTCACTGTAACCTCTGCCTCCCAGGTTTAAGTGATTCTCCTGCCTCAGCCTCCCAAGTAGCTGGGATTACAGGCACCCACACCATCACGCCCGGCAATTTTTTTTTTTTTTTTTTTCCTTGAGATGGGGTTTCACCATGTTGGCCAGGCTGGTCTGGAACTCCTGACCTCAGGTGATCCGCCCACCTAGGCCTCCCAAAGCAGCCTCTGTTTCTTAAAAAGCCTCCACTCCACACCTCACAGGATTATTGTAAGGATCAGAGGATGCTTACAATAATATACACGAAAGTGCTTTGTAAACTGTCAAGCCATGTGGTAAACACAGCAGTCATGAGTTATTCACCATACAAGGAGCAGGGCCACATTACGCCCTAAGGTCGAGAGCAAGAACCCACTGCTCAGAGACAGGATGATCACCTCTCACGCCAGGTTGGATAACAGCCTCTCTAGATTTTTTTTCTCTTTCCACCTTGAACTCAAGCTGTGTGATTTCACTCACTGTTGCAATTGCTGACTGTCATCTAAGTGCCACTGTCAAAATATTAGAGGCCAAGGAAGTCAAAAAGAACTAAACACAAAAAGATAGCTATCATCAGGTAACAAAACCATTCTCAATAAACTCAGCTTCAAGAACTCCTGTACATGAAAATGCCCATAGTCAGGCACAAGTAGCTGTTTTTTCATATGTTAATGTCATTTATTCTAAGAGAGAAGCACTCTCAGATACACTCTACCTCTAGAAGACACTAGGAATGGTGGAGTAGAAAGCGCGCCCTCCCCAACCACTGCCTCCAACAAGCACCAAGGGAAAAGCCACCGCTGCCACTGTGAAGGAGATGCAAGAAAATGAAGAAATCAACCTGACAAAACTAAGCGGCCGGCATGTCTTCATTCTCACCACTAATGATGGGGAGAACTAATGATGGAGGTTCTTCACAAACTCAAATACAATTATCTTTCCACGCAACCACTCAGCTCCTAAGGATATACTTCAAAGACGTGAAAATGGCAACTCAAGCAAATCCGTGTACACGCACGTTCATAGCTGCATGGTTCCCTGTAGCCAAAAGATGGACACAAACGCCCATCAACAGATGAATGAATAAACAAAATGTGGTCCCTCCATACAGTGAAATATCATTCAGCTGTAGAAAGGAATGAAGCACGCAGATGCATGCTACAACCCTCGATGAATCTCAAAAACATTATACTAAGGGAAAGCACCTAGTCACAAAAGGCCACATGTTGTATGGTTCTGTTTATATGAAATGTCCAGAATGGGCACACCCACAGAAACAGAAGACTGGTGGTTGTCAGGGGCTAGGGAGAGGGGGAAATGGGCGATGACTGCTGAAGAGCATGGGGTTTCCCCTCGGGGGTGATGAAATTGTTTTGGAACTAGACAGGGGTGGGTGGTTACATCATGTGGCGCATATGCTAGGTAAGTGTTCACTTTTTTTTTTTGAGATGGAGTCTAGCTCTGTCGCCCAGGCTGGAGTGCAGTGGTGCCATCTCCACTCACTGCAAGCTCCGCCTCCTAGGTTCATACCATTCTCCTGCCTCAGCCTCCCGAGTAGCTGGGACTACAAGCGCCCGCCACCACGCCCGGATAATTTTTTTTTATTTTTAGTAGAGACGGGGTTTCACCATGTTAGCCAGGATGGTCTGGATCTCCTGACCTCGTGATCTGCCCGCCCCGGCCTCCCAAAGTGCTGGGATTACAGGTGTGAGCCACCGCGCCCGGCCAAGTGTTCACTTTTAAATGCTTAACTTTATGTTATGTAAATTTTGCCTCAATAATATTTTTTAACGACAACAACAAAAGAGCCAAGTTGCCCCCTGGGATTGCAACCCACAGCTGTATTGATCATGCCCAAATATGGTTTGTTTTGTTTTAACAAAAAGGCTGGAGACCTCAGGGCATGGAAAGGACAGTGAAAGGTCATGTCACACCAGGAAGGATTAAAGCAAAAGTGTCGCCTGGTAAACTCTCAAGCACTGATGAGCTGCCTCACAAAGTGGCCTGGCCACCCCAGGATGCTCCTTGTGTGGCATCAGAGTGAGACCTTCAGGGAGTTTCCAAGGTGCCGAGAAAAACGGAGCCCGGCTCTGCAGAAGCCAGCTGGGCATAAATAGAACTGCCTTTCATTTCTGAAGCCCTCAGTGGGCAGGGGCTGACACAGTGCGCCCTTATATGAAAGTTTTACGGCAGTAAACAAGCCACAAAAATGAGCGCTCCACTGTGACACAAGCTGGGGAAGGTTGCTTCACGGTGATAATTTGGTTTCCTGGTTTTCTTTCCAAGATGATTAAACTGGGTACCTTTTAACTTTAGCCAGTAATAAGAAAACCCTTAATTCTTCCAAGACTTAGACTGGCAAAGAGAAAGAAACAGAAGTAATTCAAATTACATATCTATATCCGTCTGTGTGACTGACAGCTAGAGGGACAGGCAGATAGGTAGACAAAGGTAAAATTTTGACCTTCGACAGTGAAAAACTATTGGGCTACACACAAATGTTTATTTAAATAGCTTATTGTAAAAAAAAAAAAAAAAATTACTTTTTTTTTTGAAACTGAGTCTCACTCTATTGCCCAGGCTGGAGTGCAATGGCACAATCTCAACTTACTGCAACCTCTGCCTCCCGGGTTCAAGGGATTCTCCTGCCTCAGCCTCCCAAGTAGCTGGGATTACAGGAGCACACCACCACACCCGGCTAATTTTTTTGTATTTTTAGTACAGACGAGGTTTCACCATGTTGCCCAGGCTGGTCTCAAATTCCTGACCTCAAGTGATCCTCCTGCCTCAGCCTCCCAAAGTGCTGGGGTGGCATAAACCACTGCGCCCAGCCTGTAATTTTTTAAACTGTGGCAAAATACACATAAAATGCCTCATTCTAACCACTTTTAAGTGTGCAGCTCAGTGGCACTAAGTACATTCACACTGTCACATGCTTACCATAATTTTTAAAGGTCTTAATCATGTCATTGACTTCTCCCAGAACACCTGGGGGCAGGTAAGGGGAACAGGCATTGTGGTTCTTGGGTTGTAGTTTGGGAAGGAGAGGTCAGATCCTTGTCCACAAAGGTGTGGGGCACAGTGCAGGTGGGAGACGGGCACCGTGGAGCTCAGGCTGGCTCTGACGGTGGCAGTTTCATGACCTGGGGGGCTCAGCTCCAACAGTGGTGGCCAAGTCCTTTATAGCTCTACTGGTCAATGGTGGTCCCAGAACTGAGGCTCCCCCTGGAACTCCTGTCTCTGTTCCTAATCATGCTCGGACCCTCAGACCAGCAGGCAGGATAACAGTGGTACCCTGTTCCTCACGAGGGGCAGTCCTGATGGTGGGGCCAGCACAAGCAGGCACCTGGATGGTGTCAGGTGCGATCCAGGTCCCCCGTGCAGACACTGCTCCCTTCTCTGCAGCAGGAGCCTCAACAAACAGCCCCGCTCAGACCAGGCTCAGTGTTTGGTTTTTTTCATCCGTACAAAGGCGAACTATCAGGTCCCAGCGAGCAGACATGGGGCTTTTGTGCAACGCTGAAGGAGGGATTACATTTCAGGAATAGCAAACCTACTCTCTCTCCCGGGGGAGGCCAGCAGACAAGCCTGTGTTGAATGCACTTTTTGTTTACTGGCTCAATCAGCCAAGCCTTCGAGGGGATGACGACACACACGTTCCACTCGGTGAATGTTCCGAATGCTCAGAGTTAACTGCCTAAACAAAAATAACCGGGGGAAGAACCATGCAGTCAGGCAGCCACACAGCCATGCTCCGGGGCAGCAAGGGACTCTCAGCTCCCACTGACTCCAGCAAGCGACCAGGGACACAGGAGCTTCAGATCATTTCCAAACAAACACAGGACTCTGCTCCAAGCAGGCATTCGGCGAAAGGCGGTGTCTCATCTGGCAAAGGCTCTGGGCAGAAGGTCAAGAGAAAGGGGTTTAAATCAAAACCCTAAGGCCATGATGTCCAATACAGTAGCTCCAGCCACAGGTGCTACTGAGCACTAAAATGTGGCTGAATTGAAATGTGCGATGAATGAACATTACACAGCACCACCCAAAGCGTCAGTACCAAACAGGATTACAGCAAACCTCGTCCACAAATTCCAGGTAACTGCAATGAAAGGATAATATTTTGGATATGTTGGATTAAACAGAGTTTATTAAAATTAATTTCATCTGTTTCTTTTTCTTTTTTCTAATGTAGCTAGTAGAAAACTTTAAATGACCTGTGTGGCTGGCATTCTACTTCTC
The DNA here is from genome assembly GCF_028885625.2 of Pongo pygmaeus. Taxonomy (NCBI): domain Eukaryota; kingdom Metazoa; phylum Chordata; class Mammalia; order Primates; family Hominidae; genus Pongo; species Pongo pygmaeus. The sequence continues at coordinate 136,182,440 of NC_072384.2, read as the reverse complement.
CTGGACAGAGGTACGGGGGTTCAGGAAGGCCTGATATTTCAGGACAACAGAAATGCTTTCCTTGGTGCAGATGCGGAGGCGGAGTTTGGCATTTGGGGTATGGAGGGAAGATGGATACCTGTGCAAGGAGGGGAGGAAGCAGAACTGGCCACAGAGAGGCTGAACTGCCAGGCAAGCCTGAGGCCATCTCGCCAGCCCAACAGGGAGCAATGGAGAGGCCATTAGAATTGTCCCATGATGGGTCCAGATGGCCCCACCTTTCTGCCCTTCACACCCTGGAAGAAGAGTCATGGGAAGAGAGTCTGATAGGATGTGCCCGTAAGCTGGGCATCTCTCCATGAGGGGGCTGCAGCTAATCATGCTCCCAGCAGCAGGGGCGACAGTCCTCCCTCAGAGGAGGCCCAGGCCAAGGCATCTCTCTCCTCTCTAGAGTTCTACCTTGTTGCCTGCGGGACTCGAACCTGCCCTCAATGGCTTGAAGTTCTAGCAGCCTTTAGGGCATAGCACGACCACTTGGGAACACTGCAGTCAACCAATACCTGCAACAAAGTTCTTAAAACCAGATGCAGTGAGTCACCTCATTAAAATCAGGCAATGCTTCCAGCACACCGAGAGTAGATATTCCCCAAGCACCACCTGCCTCGTGACCAGAATATACCATACTCGTCAAACTTCAGGGGAAACAGCAAATGAGGACACAGCGCACTGAGAAGCATGTGCTGAGTACAACACACACAAAAACAATAAATGCATTAGCTCCTAGTGAACCAGGTTAACACCTCCTGGCCCCCAAACACTTTTATACAAAAGACTGGAGAGTAAAATGAATATGGCGACTGACAAACTGGACAAAGACTCATAGCACAGAGGCAACCAAAGCCCCCATCCTACCTTTGCCACTGGGGAACCTGAGGCCCAGGGTTGCGCCAGGTATGGACCCGGCCTCCTGCCTGGTGCCCTGCCAGCCTGTGGCTCCTCCTGTTGCAGCCGGGCTCTGGGGAGCAGCAAATCACCCACAGTTGGTCTCTGCCACACAGCGGCTTATCACAGGCTGTGCATGAACAGTGACACCCAGAGAGACTTAGGTCCCTAGGACAAGGGAAAGGTATCCAAGAAGTTATGTGAGGGGACAACACGTCTCATAAAAATGCCATTTTCCACATCATCTTCTTTTGAAAACAGAACAGAAGGGAATGTCCTATCTGACGTCGACAGGAGACAATTCAATGGAGACAGACTTCCCTCCCCAATCTCAGGAAAGAGGTGGTTATTTTATAGAAAGAAAAAGGACACCAGAAACAGAAAGCACATCTCCATCTACTTGAAAAGAAAAAAGCTGAAAAGAACCTTTGCAATAAAAAAGTGCTATAATTTTAGGCATGCAAACCTGTGCATTCACACCTTTCCCTATGGCAGCCCTTTCTCCCAGGTTACAGGAATAGAGCCCAGGGCGCATGTCTGAGTTTGTCTCTGGATACTGGTGTCAAACACCTGGCCACCCACGAGCACAGCTCACAGGAGAGGCAGAGCAACAGGACAAACGGGTATCTGAAGATATCATTCAACAGCCTAGAATCACACTGGTCCTTAAAGGAGAAAGCCTTCCAGTTTCCTCGGCTCAGCTTTTCCCAAACTTCACGCACCACCTTTGTGGCTTCTGCCAAATTCAAAGACCACCTAAACTATCACCTACTTCACCTCTCTTCAACTTTAAATTCTTTCAAATCTTAAGTTTATCCTAAGTATTAATATTTATGAACTCACACCTTTGGTGTCTTTTTAATACACATTAAAACATATACAAACAATCAACAAACATGACACGTAATTTAGGAATTTAGGAAACACTCATCATGCCAAGCTACATTTTGTACAACTATTGAGCAGCTGGAAAAATAGCCACAAATCCAACCACCATCTCTTTATTCTTAATGTCACCTTTTTTTGGTTTGTTGTTTTTGTTTTTTTGTGACAGGATCTCACTCTGTCACCCAGGCTGGAGTGCAGTGGTACAATCGTGGCTCACTGCAGCCTCAACTTCCCAAGCTCCAGCGATCATCCCACCTCAGCCTCCCATGTAGCTGGGACCATAGGTGTGTGCCTCCATGCCTCGCTGATTTTTGTATGTTTGGAAGAGTCAGGGCTTTGCCATGTTGCCTAGGCTGGTCTCGAACTCCTGAGCTCAAGTGATCCATTTGCCTCAGCCTCCCTAAGTGCTAGAATTATACACGTGATCCACTGCACCCAGCCTCAAAAAGTTTAGATTCGAAACCAAAGGTCTCAGAAAATATTCAAAATTAGTTATTTGGTCTTGTGTGATTTTCTTTCTTTTCTTTTTCTCGTTCATTCCCTCCTGGTGTACTTGGTCCATTATTCCTCTTAATACAGTCTCTTTAAAAAGCAAAAGGCCTTCCTTTTAGGGGTCAAATGCACATGACTATTCATTAACTGTCACACAGAACCAAAAAGGACCTAAAAGAATATTGCTTGACTTTTTGAACAGCCTGGTAAAAACCATCAAATCAAGGAAACCAAGGACTTCAGTGGTGGGAAGTGTTTAAAGAGATTTAAAGGTATAATCTGATCACAGCTATTAAAAGAGAAACTACACTGCCAAAAAGGGCTCTTACCAGTGGCTGAGATTTACTTTATCAGATAATGCACCTTCACTAATTACATTTTGTTATACAGTTTATGCATTTAGCAAAGAAGAAAAAATGCTTCACACATACAATTAAATCAATCCACTGAGGACTTTCCCTTAAGGTAAGGGAACATTTTCAGTTTTTCTGTTCGGAAGATTTTAATGCCTGATGGCAGGAGTGGGGGTGGATCTCAGAGGCGTTTTTAGGATGATTATCCAAACAACCTGAAAGAATCCATCCAGGCCCAGATGCTTCAGGTTCCAGAATGCATTCACAGCTGAATGCCCAGCTGGGCCTGAGTGCTGCTAATGCAGCTGACGACAACTTTTAGGTGATGTCCCTGCAGGCTGTGGACCTCAGATAGGACAGGCCCCAAGGCACCCAGGCCCTGCCTCCCTGACCAGCTAACAGTCAGGGTCTGGTGAAGCCAGCGGGCTCCTGGCCAACACAGGAAGGGAGGGGTCAATAAAAAGGTTGTGCGGACAGCAGGGGAAAGCTGAACAGAATGCCAACCCACTGGGAGGCTCTGCCAGGAGCCAGCTCCAGCCATGAATACACAGGGTCTCCAGCCTCTCAGCTGGCCAGGCTCAGCACTGGGGTGAGGCAAGCATTTGGATTTAGGAATGCACATTCCATGTGGTAACAGCTATCCTGACCAGCCACCCCTGACCTGACTCTCCAGATGAGCCGGGCACACCTGCCAAGCCCACCCGCTGGTGACGGGGCACACACTCATGCCGTTTGCAGAGACCAGAATTCGGTCCTCCAGTGTCAGCAGTGTTGTTGCCACACTTTCTTCCATACACTTCCTTCTAACTATTATCACATCACTTAAAGATCACACAAATCGATGAAATGGGAGTTTTAATAACAGTAACTATAATGACATCATTTGATTAAACATTTTACACACTGACTAAATAAGAATTTAAATAAGAGGACTTTTTCCTACGAAAATTAAGTTGAATGTTTTGATGAGTCTCAACGAAACAAGCTGCTTTAAAAAGCAACAAATGTAAGTACGTGTGGGTGAGACGATTTTCAAGATGGAGCAGCAGCCGGGTGCAGGCCACACACCTGTAATCCCAGCACTTTGAGGGACTAAGGTTAAAGGATCACTTCAGCCCAAGAATTTGAGACCAGCCTAGGCAACAAAGTAAAACCCGGTCTCTCCAAAGAAGTAAAAAAGTAACCAGGGATGGTGGTACACGCCTGTGGCCCAGCTACTCTAGGAGTGCTTGAGCCCAGGAGATCCAGGGTGCAGGGAGCTGTCTGTGCCACTGCAATGCAGCCTGGGTAACAAAGTGAGAGTCTATCTTTAAAAAAAAAAAAAAAGAAGAAGAAAAAAAGATGGAGCAATGGGGGAGTCTGACAGCAACTCTCGTGCTGCTTCTCATTCACATTCTAAAAGGAGTCTCAGGCAGAATGTCTGCTTGTCTGCCCCCAACACCAGAAGCTCCCGCAGCCGAGCTGGTTCTGTTCACATGTGTAGCCTCACTCGCGGCTGGGCACACGCTGAGCACACAGTAGGTCCTCCTTTGTGGGGCTGAAGTCAGTGTGATGCACACAACGGCCTGCCAGAGCAGGAAGACTCTAAGGGCAGCTGCTGTGGCATTCCAAATGGAGGGGTGACTTCTAGCCAAGGTGATGGGGGAAGTTGGCCACTATTTTCTGGAGAAGTGAGATTTTAGCTGGGGCAGAAGCCCAGGTGCAGAGAAGTGGGCAGGAAGCCCCTATAGGAGGGACTTCAGAGATGAAAACAGCAAGACAGATGATGAGCAGGGGTGACAGGACCTGTGGGTTGTGGTGCAAAGGACACAGGAGGCAGGACATCTAGAGGACAGAGGAGCACCCCTCGAGGAAGGGCGGTGGTGCCCAGTGGTGGAACCTGGCTGACGGATATCACCCCCACTGCCTGAAGAACTACCCCACCAGTGCACAGCAACAGGGAGGTGCCACTGATGGGGCTCAGCCACCCCATGCCTGGTGCCAAATGCACTCAAATGCCACTCCTGAAGTTATGTGCATCTAGAAAGTCCTAAGTCACACAGCCATGCTGAGGTGCAAGGGGCTGTCAAGAAGAGTCAGCTGACGCACACACAGGGCACGGCACGCAATCTCCCCCCACCCTCAAGGGCTCTCAGTAATGCCACCTGGTAACACTTTCTTCATTGCATTTGCCAAGCAAAACTCAATAAAGTTCAGACCCAAATTAGAGGCTAAGCCCCCAAAGCCAGGAGCAGAGCTGTGAGCTTTGAAAATCAGGTTGGATGTTTTAACAAGTTTCAATAAAGACGAGTTGCTTCAAAAAAAAAAAAAAAAAAGTGTGTATATATATACATACATACACACACACATACACACACACACACACACACACACACACAAGTGTGGGCAAGACAACTTTAAAGATGGAGCAGCAGATGGATGTGGTGGCAAACACCTGTAGTCCCAGCACTTTGGGAGGCCAAGATTGGAGGACCATTTGAGCCTAGGAGTTTGAGACCAGCCTGGGCTACAAAGTGAGACCCTTTTGGAGGGCCACTTTGTTGGGGAAGTGAAGCCCCTTTCCCTTCATTGAGCACTGACTATATACTACAGCGTCTGCCTCTTCCCTTTCAGCAAGCCATATCCCAGGTGAGTTGCCTTTAAAATGAAAATTCACAATTTCCCTGTAACACAAAGAGCTACCCAGGAAATAAGTATTGGAAAAGAACCAAGGAAATGGGTTTAGATACAAAGGAAGTGTAGGTGGTTAATATTTTAACCTTAGCTGAACAAGCACTGGCCAACAGAACCTCTCAGCCGTGACAGAAACCTTTCACTATCTGTGTGGTCCAATAAGGCAGCCATCAGCAGCACATGGCTGTCAGGCCTGGAAAATGTGGCTAGTGCGCCCAAAAAACTGAATCTTTCATTTCATTTAAATTTAGCCACAAGTGGCCTGTGGCTACCATACTGGAGGATACACAGCTACAGCATATACAGACAATCATTCATAAAATGTTTTACTATGTGTAAGACACTGATAGAGTGTGAATCCTTGTCCCCATCCCAAACTTCAGGTCCAACTGTAATCCCCAGTGTTGGAGGTGGGGCCTGGTGGGAAGTGACTGGATCATGGGGGTGGATCCTTCATGAATGGCTTAGCAACATCTCCTTGGTGCTGTTCCTGTGATAAGGAGTTCTCATGAGATTCGGTTGTTTAAAAGTGTGTGGCACATCCCCCTGCAACCCCTCTCTTACTCCTACTCCACCCATGTGAAACGTGGGCTCCCCCTTCGCCTTCCGTCATGATTGTAAGTTCCCTGAGGCCACCCAGAAGCTGAGCAAATGCTGCCATGCTTCCTGTACAGCCTGCAGAACTGTGAGCCAGTTAAACCTCTTTTCTTTATAAATTACCCAGTCTCAGGAATTCCTTTATAGCCGTGTGAGAACAGATGAATGCAGATACCTGAGATTCCTCGAGCACCAGTACTTGCCAGGCACCGGCCTAATCACCTACACGCAGTGTCACACCAAATCCTGATAAAATGTTTTCAGATGTTTGCCACTATCTCCACTTCACAAAGGAAGAAACCGAGGCTCAAGGAAGCTGGAACCTAAATGGTCTCTGGATTTAAAAGAATCTTGGGACACCCAGAAAAACTTAATTTTAAAAAACTAGTCTCTAATGCCGAGGCCAAAGAGCAGCACTGAAACCATCACCAAACACACCTAGCAAATGGTCAAAGGAATGCTCGATGAGTGCACCTGCTTCTTCTCAAAGTCTCTGCAAAGAAAGACAGGAACGGGAGGCTGCCTTTACATGGAATGTGCTTCCCACATTAAAAGGGACCCAAGCATATTTGTGTGATAAGTCTTTGTCCTCTTTTTAAGCAGGACCCTCTCACACATTATAACAAGATAATGATCTGGCTTTAACATTCCTTTTGGCCAGCAAGAGGGAGACCAGCATTAAGCAATCTGTTGTTTTCTTGAAAGGAACCTCCTGCCCCTATCTAGGCCCCATAAATAAATGGCTTCCTAATAGAGGCGGGGGCTTGTAGGTGGCAACAGCCGCTGGCCGGGGAATGCTCATGCCTTCTCCACCAGGGCAGAAGCACCAATCGCTGCTTTAGGAAGAAGAAATGTAACAACTCCTTCTCATGGAACTGGGCATGGCAAGTAAAGCAAAGGCTAGGGGGAAGCCTGGGAACTCACCGTGGAGAAAATGAAAATAATTTCCCTTTGATTCCCTCTTCAAAAAGAAAAACCAAAACTGAAAGAAACAGAGAGAAGGAAAGAAAAAGAGAACTGAGAGAGTTAACAAAGATGACAGGCGCTGCAAATATTCTTGATCCCAGGCCAGTCACACCATGTTTTCCTTAGATATACAACTCTGGTTTTCATGTTCAATTCTATAAACATTCTAAATTTTTGCTGTTTTCACTAAACAAGTAAAGAGACCCGCAATCGGAAAAACAATAGCACCCACTTTCAGCTACTGATTAGCAATGGGGATTTGGGAGAACTCCAGAGAGCCTAAGAAATAAAAACTACACAAGGCTCGGTCTCAGAACCTGCAGGCTCCATAGAAAGACCTGAATCTCCTGTGAGGGGCAAAACCCAGAAAGGGTTTGGCAAAGGTGTAAGACTGCAAACCCTCACACAGGGGCACAGTGAACACACCCTACCTGGGCACAGCCCCTCCAGGGATGTCCGTCCCTTCAAATCCTCCAAACCTGTCCACAGGAAGGTTTGCTCACAGACCATGCTCACGTGGGCAGAGGGCAGAATTCGGGGCTCAGAGGCACAAGAGGCCAGGTTCGCTTTCCATTTTGCCCTTTACTGCCTATAGAGCCACCAAAAGTCTCTCTGTGCCTCAGTTTCCCTATCTGTAAAACTGAATCCCAAAGCCTACTTTGGAAGGTTGCTAGGAAGATTCAAGGATAACATACACAAGGTGACACCAGGCCAGGAGAGGCATCCACTCGGGGTCATGTACTTCCTCCAAGATCCTTTTTGTGTGTGTGTGTGTGTCTCGCTCTGTTGCCCAGGCTGGAGCGCAATGGCGTGATCTTGGCTCACTACAACCTCCGCCTCCCTGGTTCAAGCGATTCTCCTGCCTCAGCCTCTTGAGTAGCTGGAACTACAGGCGCCCGCCACCACGCCCAGCTAATTTTTATACTTTTAATAGAGACGGGGTTTCACCATGTTGGCCAAGATGGTCTCTGACAATGTGAGGGAAACTGAATCATGGGTCCCCCAAAATGTCCATGTCCCAACACCCAGAACCTATGAATATGCTGCCATATCCTTATATAGCAAAAGGAACTTTGCTGGTGTGATTAAATTAATGGCAAATTAATGATTAAATTGAGGTGAGGATGTCCTGAACTATCCAGGTGGGTTCAATGTAATCATAGGCATCCTTCTAAGAGGAAGCAGTAAAGTTAGGGGACAACATGAGGATAGAGCAGAGGGACAGAGAGGTCGGAAGATGTTCCATCCGCTGCTGCCTTTCAGGATGAAGGATGGGCCCACAAGCCAAGGACTGCAGGTGGCTTCTGGATGCTAGAAAAGGGAAGGAAATGGATTCTCCCTGCACCCTCTAGAAAGAACACAGCTTTGTGGATGCATTTAAGGACTTCTGACCTCAAAGAGAATGAGATGTGCTGTTTTTCACCACTAAATATGTTGTAATCTGTTACAGTAGCAGTAAGAAACATCTGCAATTGCTTCCTTTTACAACCGGCACTGAGCCAGCAGCAATCCACATCCTCCTCCAACACACACGCAGCTTCTCCTTCCTGCTGTCTGGGTCTCGGTTCTGCCATGAGTCCACGTTCATCCCACGCATGCATGCCAGGTGCCCGCCACATGCTAAGTGCTAACGGCTTTAGGACATGGCTTCACTTCATCAAGGAGCTTCAGTTTCTTTCTCCGTAAAACAGAGACAAGCTCTGGTTCAACAGGTTGTTGCATCAACAGAGTAAGAGAACGGGCGTCCACGCTCTGCAAAGCGCCTGGCCCCCGGCAGGCAGCCCACGAACAGCAGCAGCTCGGATCCCAGAGAGCTGCTCATCAACCTGCAAGCACGCCTTTGCCCTCAAGTTAGCTGGCGGAGCATCACCAAGCCCAGTAAGGAATGACTTCCATGTGGGCCTCGATCCGACAACCTGCCACCTTCAGGGGCTTCCTTTCATGAAGGCCGCAGCTCAGGATGCTGTCCAGGGGCCCTGAGACCACTAGAGACATCACAAGGTCAGTGTGGGAATCCCCACTGAGTCAGAGCCCCAGAGACTGAAGGGAACTGGCAGTGTCACGTGGCCCACACAACCTCCCAGAGGGCATATACCTGGCATTTCTTACATACCAGCAAGGATGCTGGCTCCAAAGCCACCTTCCAGAAATGTCTCAGTTCTGCACCAGTGCGTCCTCTAGTGCACAGCCCTCCTGTTTTCAAGCCCCTCCGCGTATTGAGAGGCCACTGTCACCTTCCCCCTTTCCACCTTCATCTTTGTCCTTTCCTCTCTCCTCTCCCACTTCCCCTACAGGCCCAGACCCCTTGGCTTCCTCAGCCACCCCCGACAGTGGACAATTCCCACCCTTCCCACCCCCCAGTGCCATGTTCCTCCTGGCCACCACCATCAGACGCTCCTCCCCTGCAGCCCCTTCTACCCACCACTCCCTAGACCTCTAAATAGTCCACCAGTCCCACAGTATGCGACGGGCTGGGAAGCAGGTTGAAAACATGGGGTTCACAGCTCCCCAGCTGCATAATGGCACAGACCTGAGATCCATGAAAAGACAGCTCCCATACAGATGGACAGCGCAAGAACAGACACAGGGGGAGAAGCAAGGCTGCAGGTGTGGGTAGGGAGCTGTGGAACTTCTCCCAGGGACTGTGACTGGGGCTTGCAGAGAAGGATGACCAGGTAGGTGCTTGAGCTAAATGACGCCCAGGGCCCATCTCCCAGCTGATGGGGGGGCCCTCTGGGGCTCTGGAAGGGAAGGCCACGGGCCAGCTGAGGGCAAGGCAGTCCTCTCCCATGAACAAACACCGCTCTACCTTTTCCCATTCTCATATCTGAACATCCTTCCAACTGAAAGCAGGACAGGTAAGAAGAGAGGCAAAGACATCCGACCCACACATCCAAGCTCTAGGCACACCCTCTGCCAAGGGCTGCCCGCTGGCCTGGGGGTGGGCACACTGGCAGTGCGCTCCCTTTAGGGGGACAGACCTGTGGGAGAGGTCCACACAGCCCCCGCAACCAGGCTCAGGCCTGTACTGGGGTGAATAGTGTCCTCCCAAAATTCATACCCACCCAGAAGACACACGCCGGGAAGAGGGCACGTGATAACAGAAGCAGAGACTGGAGTGATGCAGCTGGATGGGATGCCAAGGATTCCCAGGGGCCACCAGAAGCCGGAAGAGGCTAGGAGGAATCCTGCCCTATCCTCTGGAAGGAGCACAGCTCTGGGCACACCTTGATCTTGGGCTTCAGGCCTCCAGAACTGTGAGAGAATGACATCCTGTTGTTTCAAGCCACCTAGTTTGTGGCTGTTATGGCAGCCACAGGAAACTAACACGGGGCCCCCTTCGGGCAGGGAAATCTAGGGTCCACTCATGTTAACCCTAACAACTTCCTGCCTGAATACGCATCCTGTGTTCCTCGAACAGCCTCTCCCCGGTCCCAGCTGGTCCTGCGGCATGAGGAAGGTGTTAGGCATACAACATAAATAAGAGAGGCAGGAGACAGACCTGCCCACTCACAGCAGTGTTCCATAAAATAAAGTGCTGGCCAAAATGTACGGCACACTGACAATTTGTGCTTTTCACTGTTTATGAATGCTTATCTGGAAATAAAAAAAAAACCAGTAAATCAATATTGATCTCGAGTTAATAACAGCGGCTACGCATGTGGCAGTCCTTCAGTCTGCCGTTGACTTTGCAACGCATTGAAAAATAATACAAGGCCGGGCGTGATGGCTCACATCTGTAATCCCAACACTTTGGGAGGCCAAGGCAGTTCGAGACCAGCCTGACAAACATGGAGAAACTCCGTCTGTACTAAAAATACAAAATTAGCCAGGCGTGGTGGTACATGCCTGTAATCTCAGCTACTTGGGAGGCTGAGGGAGCAGAATCGCTTGAATCCGGGAGGCAGAGGTTGCAGTGAGCCGAGGTTGCGCCACTGCACTCCAGCCTGGGCGACAGAGTGAAACTCCATCTCAAGTTATAATGATAATAATAATAATAATAATAATAATAATAATAATAAAATAAATCGAGGAATGGACAAATGAAAGATGACACAAGCAGAGGGAAATATTGTTTACAGAATCTTGGCAATCAGTGTACAAGTACTCACTATAAAATTATTTCCACTTTTCTGTATGAAATTTTTTCATAATGAAATGTTGTAAAACAATAGTTTAGTGGCAAAACATTCTTTAATAGTTTCTTAATATCTTGGGAGATTGAGGTGGACAAATTGCCCACCAGCCTGGGCAACATGGTAAAACCCTGTCTCTATCAAAATAAAAAATTAGCCAGGCGTGGTGGCACGCACCTGTAGTTCCAACTACTCAGGAGGCTGAGATGGGAGAATGGTTTGAGCCTGGGAGGTGGAGGTTGCAGTGAGCAGAAATCATGCCACTACACTCCAACCTGGGTGACAGAGCCGACCCTGTCTCAAAAAAAAAAAAAATACAAAGAGTCTTTTAATGTCAATGACATGAGAAGCTTTTGGTATTGACACTTTATAGCAGGTCTTTTAAGAGTATTTTCATCACAAATAACTAAGGAGGTAAAGCATCTTCATAATAACATTCACACACAGGAATCCCTGGTTAGTTCCTGTGAGCCCTGCCCCACCTTTCGCAGGTCACACTATTATGCTGGGTAGGCATGAGTGGTGTAACTGCACAGGCAACAATGGAGATGAGAACCCTAAGATGAACTTGTTAAAGTATCCCCTTCATTCCTATAAAACAGATACCACAAAGCTAAGTGGGACCTCTTCACCTTGGTTTAAAATGCTGACAAGGGACAGAGTGCCATGTGGCATGGGGCCAATGCCAGGCTCACACCTGGCCCTGCCAGGCTGCTCCTGGCTCATACCTGGCCCTGCGAAGATGCTCCTGGCTCACACCTGGCCCTGGGAGGATGCTCCTGGCTCACACCTGGCCCTAGGAGGATGACCCAGGCTCACATCCGGCCGTGGGTGGTGGTTCAGGCTCACAGCTAGCTGTGGGTGGTGGTCCAGGTTCACACCTGGCCCTGGGTGGTGGTCCAGGCTCACACATGACCCTGTGAGGATGACCCTGGCTCACACCTGACCCTGGAAGGATGATCCTGGCTCACACCTGGCCATGGGTGCCGGTCCAGACTCACACCTTGGCCCTGGGTGCCGGTCCAGACTCACACCTGGCCCTGGGTGCCGGTCCAGGCTCACACCTGGCCCTGGGTGCCGGTCCAGGCTCACACCTGGCCCTGGGTGCCGGTCCAGGCTCACACCTGGCCCTGGGTGCCGGTCCAGGCTCACACCTGGCCCTGGGTGCCGGTCCAGGCTCACACCTGGCCCTGGGTGGTGGTCCAGGCTCACACCTGGCCCTGTGTCAGGCTCAAGGCAGGCAAGCCCTCAACCACATGTGAACTGGATGAAAAGTGGAAGAACCTTAAATTTAGGAGTAGCACTTGAAGATATACCCAGAAGTATAGACAGCTCCACGGAATTTGCAGGGAGCTAGTCTCGGTTATTTGGCCTGAGCAACTAAAATCCTCCCCCCACCGAAGGCACCTGGAGGCCTCCCTGGCCTACTCTAAGGCAGAAGGAGTCAATTTCTGCAGCAAATAATGCTCAGTAATAGTAATAGTAACAGCATCCCCACAGAGTCTGACTGCTCCAAAGCAAGGCTCAAGGCTGTCATTTAAGCCAGGTTTCTTGGTCCAAGAAAAGCATCCTGGCTGTCACCCCTGGTCATTAGTAGCCAGATCACTTTAGGATTCGATGGATAAAGGCCAGGGTTACGATCATAGATTTTAAAAGGTTGTGTGGGCTAAAGAAAAACGTACATAACAAAAGCTAATTGAAAAGAGGAAGACCTATTGACTGGTCCGGAGACATTTCCTCCAATCGCAGAGCCACATACTCGCTATGACACATGCACTCTCCCACAAAGAGGTTCCAGGAGGCATCTGAGGATGGGTTTGGGAATCACAGACCTGTCCACACCCACCACCCGGCTTCCCAGTGATAGCCATGTGACCTGGAGCAAGCTTCTTAACCTGCTGGAGCCACAGTGTCCCCATCTGTAAAAGAGAGTAACAAGACCACTTCACAGGGGTTGTGACAAGGATTAAATCAAACAGTCCAATTCAGCAGCCAGCACAGTGCCTAGCATATACCAGACCCTCAAGAAATGTTAGCCTCCTTCTCTCTCTCCATGCAGAGGCCCCTTCCCAAGCCATAGCAAAGTTCATTAGAATCAAGAGAATACAGCAAATTCCTAGAACTTACCCAGACAGCCAAAATCACCCTATCCAAGAACAGGACGATCACTTTCTTAACAATCCAAGTCCCCCCACCCCCGGCCCGGGCTATAATTTACACAAGATAAAGTTATAAAACGACAACTTCCTGTCCGACTGTAAAAATAGCCCAGTATGTGCTGAGGACCCTGGATCCAATTAACACATTACTTTCCTCCACAGAAGGGGCCGAGGCATCTTAGTTTCTGCCTGGGCAGAGGAAAGTGGGGCTGATTAGCGGAGCTCGGGAAGCTTCTCAGGGGGTCACCTGGGCAAGAGGCATGGCAGTGTGAGCTCAAGTCGCAGCCAGGACAGAAGGGCACAGAGGCAGACACAAGAGCAGTGATAAAAGGACCAGACACAGCAAAGGGGGGCAGGACGGAAAGAAATGAAGTGCTGGGGACGCCGAGTGGGCCAGGGCTGGGGGGCACGGCCAAGGCCAGGCAGCTCGGAAGGTGCGAGGCATGAGGAGATGCTGGGGCTGCACACCTCCCAAGTACAACAGAGATGCTGCATTCAGCACAAGGCAGGTCCTGTTTGCAGACTCCCCACAGCAGCTCCAGGGCAAAGTGACTGTACTTATTTTATTTTATTTTATTTTTATTATTTTTTGAGATAGGGTCTTGTCCTGTTGCCCCAGGCTGGTGTGCAGCGGCTCACTGCAACCTTGACTTCCTGGGCTCAAAGGATTCTCCCGCCTCAGCCGCTGGAGTAGCTGGGACTACAGGCACACACCACCACCGGGCTAATTTTTTTGTATTTTTTAACAGAGACGGGAATCTCCCTACGTTGTCCAGGCTGGTCTTGACCTCTTGGGCTCAATCAATCCTCCCACCTCAGTCTCCCAAAATTCTGAGATTACAGGCACGAACCACAACACCAGCCAGCATCCCCATTTTAAAGATGAAAAACACAGAGGCATGGTGACTTGCCCAGGGTCACCCAGCTGCAGAGGACCGGAGCCAGGACTGAACCAGAGCCGTCTGGCTCCAGAGGCCCTGCTCTTAAAGAGGACTGAGGGTTTTCACAAAAGAAGGCATGTGGAGGAGGGTTTTGTGAAGGACTCAAAGATAGTCCTGAGTCTGCCAGGCCACCAGAAAGCATGGGGCAGCGGAAAGGAGAGAAGCCGGACTGCTGGGGCTGGGGAGGCACCTTGGCGAGTGACTGCAGGAAGGGAAAGCAGTCTCACACACCGTGCTCAGAAACACGTGCAATCCGTGCTATTCAGGAACAGGGCACTCTGCCCCAAAACGCACAAGAGGGAGGGGGCTTCGGGGAAACATCTCTCCCCACGGTTAGTGCCAAGTGGTGCAAAAAAAGACACCCTTTCCACTCCTCACGCCACAGAGGCAAGAAGTGTAATCACATGCTATAATCACTTGATTGCAGTCATAATGTTACGATTTGACTACACTGCTTATCAAGGCATGAGAAAATAAAGGTACAGTTTCAATCACACTTAATGTAACAGAGGAATCAAGGAATCGCTTTAAGTCATGGTGAACGGCCTTAAAAGTTAACTAAAAACTGATTTCTTTTGAAGATTGCTTGGCATAATCTTTTACATGCAAAGGTGTAACACTACACATACCCCAATCTCTCAGCTCGAATATTTTGCCATCATTTGTTAAGATGTGTGTTTTTGCTATTTTGACAATGTCAAGGTATGAGCTGGTTTGCTTTGGAGAAAAACCTCAAGATAGTCCATGGAAGAGCCATAAATCTAAGTTAAATTAAAAGCCTTGAATTTGTAAAATATGACAGAAGTCCAACTGGGAAGGGTGTAAAGAAAGCTGTGTTTCAACTTGACTGGAAGTCATGGCTTTCCTCTGCAAACAGAAGTGGCTTAGGCTCCGATCTGTCAACAGTTTTTAAATCAAAGGCCTTAGTTTCTGCCTTAAACACTAAGTCAATTACAGTTCTAATCCACAAAAAGTATGTAATGGGCCTTTATTTAAGTTTACAGATACTTTTTCCAAATACTGAATTAGCTAAGTAATCCTCTCAACATCCTCCCCAGCTAGGCAGACAAGAAGAAGCCTCAAGAACACTTGCCTGGGGCTGGGACTGTCCAGGGTCAGCCGTAAACCTTAGAAGGAAGCCAGGCACACCCATCCCCAACCCTTCAGCCCTCCCCTTCTCCCAGCATCCCTCCAGGTCAGCAGCCAGAGGAAGCAGGAGATAAAGGGTGTAACTATTAATAATTACACACCTGAACCAACGAGTAGGAATAAAGAAAAATTCTACCATGTCAGGAAGCCCCTCCCAACCTCACCCCCTAAATCAGCAGAAGAGCTGAGGAAGCCCTCCTGTTCTTCCCTGCAGACCCCAGCAGCTCCCGACCTACAAGGTTTCCTAAACGTCATTTGTTTGTGGGCAGTTTAAAATTGGGGATACACTTCCCTAAGGAAATAACATTGGAAACAGCGACTAGGTCTGTGGACAATTCACTGAAGCCTCCTCATCCCACAGTGAAGCAGAAACTCTGTGTTCACATAAAGAGCACAGGTGAGGAGGCAGTGACCCTATGGAAGCCAACACAACACAGAAGGCTAAACAGAGACCCTAAGCAGGGCTGCACCCAGCACTGGTCCTGGGAGACCTGGTCCCACACTCTCCCCTTCAGGAGCCACCGTCTCCTGCCACAAGCCTTCTGTGCATGGCCCAAACAACCAGGCAGTGGCACCCACTCCAAAGAAACATTCCCACCTCTATTTGGTCAACATTTTTAATGACTTTTCAAGGACACATGAGAAACTGACGGAGGGTGGAGCATCTGGCTGTGACCTGAGGTTTCCTGGAGCATCACTTGGCCTAGCGGAGAAGGCGACACCTGAGGTTTAGAAGGCTGGAAAGGGGAGGTGCACTCATCTACTGCCGCCATGACCGCTCAGCTGACTGGCTTAGAACAACGTGATTGCGCTGTCTGACAGTTCTGAGGGTCACAAGTCCAACGTGGGTCTCACCAGGCTCAGGTGTCAGCAGGGCTGTGTGCCCTTCAGGAGGCTCAAAGTTTCCTCGTCTTTTCCAAAACTTTTAGATGCCATCTACACTCTTTGGCTGGTAGCCTCCTTCCATCATCAAAGCCAACAGCGCTGCAACTCTCTCGCCCTCCTTCCACAGTCCCCGACTCTCCTCTTTCACTTCCCTCTTCTACTTTTAAGTACTTTCATAATTAAGCTGAGCCCACAAGATCATCCATCTCAAAGTTCTTAATCACATCCGTAAAGTCCCTTTTGCCGTATGAGGTAACATCATCACAAGTTCTGGGGATTAGGGGACAGGCATCTTGGGGCCATTTTTCTGTCTACCACAGTAGGGGAAGGGATGGGGGGAGGCATGGGGAGGCGAGGAGAGAGGGATGGGGAGGGGAAGGGAAAGGAATCAGAAAGAGAGAAAGAAAGAAGAGAAAATCAATCAATTGATCTAAGCATGCTGATACGAAGACAGCCAAACATGCCGTAGAGAGGAAAACCAACCTGTACAACAATATTAATAGAATTTCATTTTCCTTTTAAAAAACTGACAATTACCCCATCTTACACCATATACAAAAAGTAACTCAAAATCAAAGACCTAAATGTAAAAGAAATCATCAGAAAACTCTTAGAAGAAAACACAAGGAGTATATCCTCATGACCTTGGATTAGGCAGTGATTTCTTAAATATGACACCAAAGTTCAAATAACCAAAGAAAAAAACAGGTAAATTAGATTTCATTAAAATTAAAAGCTTTAGTACCTCAAACAACAATATCAAGAACATTAATGGACAAACCACAGAAAAAAAGAATATATTTGCAAATCATATATCTAATAAGTGTCTAGTATCCAGAATCCATAAATAACTCCAACCACTCAACAATAAAAAGACCCAATTTAAAAACAGTCAAAAGATTTGAATAGGTATTTCTCCTAAGATATACAAATGGCTGATAAGCATATTTAAAAAAAAAAAAAAAAAAAAAGGTCAACACCATTAGTCACCAGGCAAATGCAAATCAAAACCACAGTGAGATACCACATCATACCCACCAAAATGTTAAATTTCAGGGGTATAGAAAATTTCTGGGAGGCTATAACATAACATATAACCACATAATAGTGGTCACAACTGGGGATCTGGATGAGGGATCATGAGGGATATCCTTTAGCTTTCTATTTCCTGTGCTAATTTTTTCTACACTGAGTACACATTACTTTCATAATGAAAAACTGATTTTCAGCCTTAGAGAAGAATGTTCACAATGAGATACCGACACTAACATCAATCAACCACTGGCACATGGCAAGCACCCACCAGCGTCTGCAGACACGCTCATCACAGACGCCTCTGGCCTGCCGCAGAGAAGCTGATCAAGTACAAAACATCAGCACTTGCTTGTCAGAACAACCTTCCAAACAGTCTTGGGGCACCCAAATCACCCCTTCGTTGTATTTTTATAAAGACTAAGCTGGCAAGTTTCTAAAAAATCTTCAAGCCAGCTGTGGTGGCGGCACAGGCCTATAATCCCAGCACTTTGGGAAGCTGAGGCGGGAGGATCACTTAAGCCCAGGAGTTCAAGACCAGCCTGGGCAACATGGCAAGACCCCATCTACACACGCACACACACACAAATACAAAATATTAGTCGGGTGTAGTGGCGCATTCTTGTAGTCCCAGCTACCTAGGAGGCTGAGGTGGGAGAATTTCTTGAGCCTGGGAGGCGAAGGCTGCAGTGAGCGGAGATCATGCCACCGTACTCCGGCCTAGGACACAGAGCGAGACCCTATCTAAAAAAAAAAAAAAAAATCTTCAATGACGTGTAATGAACTTTTTTTTTCCTTATTAAGAACAGACATGTTTGAGGCTATGGTAATGATTTCACAGCACTCACATGTGTATATGCTCTCCTTCTATCTACAGTACCTTGGGGCTCCTCGGGAAATCAATCTGCACAATGTATTTATGGCTGAGGGCATAACGGCATTATTGTAAGTTGCTGCAGCTGAAAGCGGTTGCATCTTTCTAATCGCACATTTCAAGGCAGAGTCCTTTGTGAGGAATGCAGTCCCCATCCCATAACATTGTTCCTATGGGAAAACCAGACTGAGCTTCCTGGAACTCAGTGTGGGGGAAAGTGGGCTGGCCTCTCTGGGGTCTTTTTATTTCTCCTGAAGGCTACGACTGGAGGGTAGCAGGGTTAAAGCAGAAAGGGAAAGGAAGTGGATGGAGACATGAGAACATTCTGGAAAAGCTCTGAGTATTTTCAAGGGCTTGAGAGGTCAGATTTCAAAACATGGTTTTCCTGGTCACATTTTGTTCTTGGAATCAATCATACACGTATCTCCCAGAGATGCTGGGACACAGAGAAACCAAAACCAAGAGAGACAAACAGAGGTCTCCAAAGCACAGAAGCCTGTCAGGGACAGACAACAGAGGTGATGAGAAGGAGGTGACAGAATAGAAAAAGAAGAGGTGACAGTACTCAAGGAGGAGAGCCTGGTCCATCTCCACTGAGCATCACATCCACCTCCACACAGCCCATGCGGAACCGAATAATCCCCATAAATGTGCGCGTGTACTGCATACCCTGCAGGGCCAGGCACACAGCAAGGCCCCTTCCACACAGGGAAGGCCGCCAGCCTCCTACTCGCCATCCTGCTTCTCCACAGCCTGTGCCTGGTACTCTTCCCATTCACAGATGGACTCTGCCCCAGGTGTATCTGTCTCTAAAGACCACTTTGTTCGTCTAAACCTATCATTTTACAAACAGGCAGCCTCTGGAGGGGAGCTCACCTGTCCAGGCCCACAAAACCTCACTCACATGGGGCAGGGCTCAAGAAAGCACCAATAGGTTCCTCAAATGTCATTTAAGCATCAACAGTTAACTGTGAATCTAAAGTGTCTAACTTCCCCTTGTCGAAATGTAGGCAAGTCTGTCGTTTTCATAAGGCACAACCCTAGCACATACCATGAAGGTGCACACAGCCATGGAGCGGGACCTGAAGTGCCCACTCTGGGGTCAGGCTGTCTGGGTGGACCACAGCAAGTTCCTCGACCCTCTGTGCCTCGGTTTCCTTATCCAGACAGCAGGGAAAGTTCTAGGACAGGATGCTGGAAGGATTAAGTGGGCTTCTTCAGGTTAAGCACTGAGAGTTATTGGCACAGAAAAAAGGCCAATAAATGTTCACTGACATCATCATTTCTCATTTTCCATTTTTTATAAGTTCTCTTTATATAAGTTCTCAAAAGCCAGAATCTTTGGAATGAACTCAGACTTCATGCCTTTTACCAAATCAAGATGACTCCAGAGCCTGTACCCAGCATCACCGTCTTCGGAGTGATTTCCCTTCCCAATGGCGATACATGAACAAGCCTTTCCAGTCTTAAATAAAATCAACATGCGGTGAGCAACAGCTTCCAAGGGAAACGAACTGTGATCCCATGAAAGAGCCGGGCTCTGAGCATCCCCATGGCCAGCCCAGCTCGGTTCCAGCTTTCCCCTCTCATTCCAAGTGGCAGTTCCCAGGGCTTCACCTCCCAGGATCATGAATGGTGGTTCACGTCCCACAGGCTCTGCTATGGAAGCAAGCAGGAGGCAGACCAGGTCAGCAAGACAACCAGACCCACGGGCTCCAGAGCTCACCCCAGGACCCAGTCCCGTAAGTCCCCAGTCCCACGCCAGCTGGGAAGGCCAAGCCTGCCTTCGGGATCCGCCCCCCCAACCTCCAGAAAGCCCTGAGTTGCAAAAAAGAGGTGCGCACTAAATGCTGTATCCTCAGAAAATCATCAAACCTGGATCTAAAATAAGACAGCCCTCAGTTCGAACTTGACTTCTACATTGCCAGAGAAGAGCATAAGACCACACCAGCTTAGGTCAGGAATTTAGCCAAAAGACACTTCCAGTAACACAGTCACTCCAGGGTAAGTAACTGCCACTTCTCAAATATACAATACGCAATGACTTTTAGATTCATGACCTTACAGTCTGAAAAGTTTAATATTCATCTTACTATACTTTCTAAGGCAGTAGACACATATAACTATCTTACATTCGTTTGTGTTAATTTACATATAGTAGCGTATTATTTATATGCACATGGGGGAAAGAGGGAACCAGAGTATTGGAAAGGAAGACCACCTTCCACTGAACTCAGCAGAAGGCTCCTGATGCCTTCCCTCCCCCAAGGTGCCTGGTCAGAGCAGAAAACAGGTAAACAGTCAGGCACTCATGGCCCTCTACTGAAGCCCTTCTCTGGTTTGTGTCACCCCAGAGTCCCCCAAGACTGCCTTGTCCCATCCTGAAGACATAGGTGTAGGCAGCCTGGACGAGACTGGCCTGGGCCTTGGGGTCAGCGTCCCTCCTCTCTCTTCTGTAGCCACTGGAGCAAAGGGTGAGCTCCAGAATGCAGAAGGCAGGTAGAGGCCAAGGACAAAGGGGACCCAGGGGCTCACAGACTTGTTCTTGGACCTGGACCTGGGGGCTGATCAGTGGCCTGGACAGAAAGGGTGCTCTGTGATGGGCCAAGGCATGAGGGGGAAGCTCTGAGGAGCTGCTGCAGGTGTGCAGGCCATGCTCCACCAGGCTGGCTCCCTCCCACATGCACAACCCTTCTTCAGGTCTCAGTGCCCCCGTCCATCTTTCTGGAGGCTTCCAGAAGCCAAGCTGGAGGCATCGCTCTCCTGCAGGATGCTGTTTCTCCCTCACAGGTCCCACGCACCCCACAGGCAGAAACACAAAGACACAGCAGCCAGGTCTACATTGCTTTGTTTTTGAGCTCTAAGTATTGCTTTGCCTCATTGTGTACATGGCCCAGAGCAGGTGCCCCAAATATTCCTCAGCCAATCAACCAACCAACCAATCAATGCCCTGCACAGACCTGCAAACTCAGGCCTCACACACATGGCATGACCCCGAATCAAGTCACTATTTAACTTCTGTAACTCAGAAATGAGTGATGACCCCCAAAGTCTCCTCTCCTGAGCACTTCAGCCAACCAGGGCTTCACTACGGTCTGAATCACAGAGGGAGACTGACAAGGCCAAAGCAGAAGTTCAAAAATGTGGTTTGGGCCAACTTCCTTATATTCTGCCAAAAGGAATCGGATGACAAGACCCCAAGGCCTGCATAGCTCATGCACAGCCCGGCCTCCAAACATGACTACCTCTTCCTGCTGCAGGACAGCTGGCAGTGGCGGAGAGAACATGACATAAGCTGCCTTCGCTTGCAGCCAGTGACCCCCATGCCGGCCCCAGTCCAGCCCTGGATGTGCCTGGAGAGTGTGCCCCACATGCCTGTTCCCTGAGCTCCACCCACCCACCTGCTTGAGGTCCACGTGTGTCACTGGCAGGAACCAGCCATCTATGAGCACCTTCCTGTGCACGCGGCCAGGCTTTGCAGACTGGACTGGGGACTGCCTTTACTCAGACACTAGAAATGGAGACCAACGAACACAAAGAGACGGGGCAGGGCGGCAGGTTCTGTGCATCACAGGACTGGGTGGGGGCGGCAAGAAGGATGGCACTGCAGAGCGGGCAAGCCTCTGGCTCCTTTAAGAAAGACTTTAGAAACATCCATCTGGAAAGAAGAATCAGTAACCCCTGTGCCTCTGCCTAGGAGCATCCAGGCTGACCCTGGCGGCCGCGCTGTCCTCACCCCAGCCCCACCCCACGATGCTGAGAAGCCAACTGCTCCACCACCTCTCCAGGACCCTCTACAATTGAACTGGCTGGAGAGAAAGCATTGTTTGAAAAACTCAAGAAACAGTTCCGGCCAGGCACCGTGGCTCACACCTGTAATCCTGGCAATTTGGGAGGCCAAAGCGGGCGAATCACCTAAGGTCAGGAGTTCGAGACCAACCTGGCCAACATGGTGAAACCCCGTTTCCACTAAAAACACAAAAATTAGCCGGGCATGGTGGCAGGCGCCTGTAATCCCAGGTACACAGGAGGCTGAGGAGGCAGTGAGCTAAGACTGCGCCACTGCACTCCAGCCTGGGCAAGAAGAGCGGAAGTCCATCTCAAAAAAAAAAAAAAGGAAAGAAAGAAAGAAAGAAATGGTTCCGTGATTTTCAAAGAGAAAGGAAAGAGAAGAAAGACACAGCTCCAAGTGGCATCAAGGCATTTTTCAAGGCACTTGGAACCTCCAACCACAGGCGTGTAAATGGACCATCCTCCCTAAAGCTGGAGCCTTTCTGGCGGTTTCCTGAAAGGCACTGGGAACAGCAGGCCCAGATGCAGAGGGGGCTTCTGATTAAAGGGCTGTAACACAGCAGCCTGGCCTGGCGTTTTCTTTCCTTCCCGGGAAATCAATTCCCCGGGTGCAGGTGCCCCACCTCTACTCTGGGGTTGTCAAGAGCTCACCCCTGGGCCCTGGGAGGGACCTCAAAACAAATGTCACTTGGCCCGGTCACATGCAAACTTCCCAAATAAGAAACCCAAATAAATGGTGCGGAGCAGC
The DNA here is from genome assembly GCF_028885625.2 of Pongo pygmaeus. NCBI lineage: Eukaryota > Metazoa > Chordata > Mammalia > Primates > Hominidae > Pongo > Pongo pygmaeus. The sequence goes on along the minus strand of NC_072384.2, from coordinate 136,159,834 downwards.
TAAGCAGGCCACTCTCTGCTTCAGCGTGAGCACCGTTAAGACAGGCTGGACCACGCTAATTAAAATGAGATGCTCAAGATCAGAGTTCCTAATTACTTGCCAAATTAATGTGCTGTCTTATAGGCTCCTTCCACTTCTCCCAAAAGTCCTGCCTTCACTCAACCTTTCTATTTTTGAAGATCACTTTCCCCAGAGCCCTTCTGCAGGTCTCCTGCAGTGACTGGGTGGTATTAGTTACAAATAAGCTTCCCTAAATTTCTGGCCAGAGGTGAGTCACACAGAAAACCTTTGTCCACCCAGTAAGAGGTCCAGGAGGGCTGACCTCAGAGGGCTGGTCTTGGCACAGGCCCCACCACGGGGTGGGGTGGGAGGCGGAGGCAACCATGTTTCGGGATCCTTACGTGGAAGTTCCTTTCACGTATCAAGTGAACCAAGCCATTGTCGGGTGGAAATACGATGTCAGTTGCTCAGCATGAGGAGTGCCACTTACGAATGTCACATGTGCTCACAGGTGCCCTGAACACTCCTCTCCTGCACCCCACCCTCACCTGCTTGAGACTCTGGCACTTGGCTCCTTCCAAATCCAGGGCCCTGGAGGCAACTTTCCAAATGCTGGCTCCAGACGTAAACTGTACCTGGGTCACCAGGGACCAGGCTCCACTTCACGCACAAATGCCACACCCCCAAATATGAGCCAACAGGCCAGAGAGATGCATGGACTCACCTTCTTAATATTGACAATGATGATTCTAGCAGGAGCAAGTGTTTACTAACTACTCACCATGTGCTAGTGACCTCGAATCAGTTCTTAACTAATCCTAGCAACACAATTATGTAGTTTTTAAAACTAACTGTGGGATTAAAGGAGAAGTATGTAAACAACTATGTTTTATTACAAATTCACAGGAGCATTGTGACCTGACCAAGACAAAAAAACTCCCAACTTCCTCTGACCCCCACTGCCTCCCAGATGTCCACAGTCGTTGGTCATCTCTTGATATCACCCCCTCCTCTTCTCCCAGCCCTTAATACAAAAAGCCTAAAATCTGTACTGACTTAAGACAGTACTTGAGAATGTTAGTTCACCATCTTCTTGGTTTTCAAATATACCTGCTTTTTCTCCCACCAACCCTCGTCTCTCAAGTGGTGAGTAGCTGATTCTGTATTCGGTTACAGTATTAATACAACTTGCAGATGAAATAAAGCAGAGGCTCAGAGGAGCCACCCAGCTAGGGGGCTGACTGAAAACTGAAACCCAGATGTGGCTGTCCCCATACCCTTCACTGTGTCACACACACAATCAGATACACGTGTGTGGATGTATGCGTGTGAGAAGTTAGGGCCAAGGCAGATGCTGCCTCTCTGCACTCCTTGAGCCCACAAGAAGGCCTCCGATGCCCTGCAGAGTCAGAACCTGGCTCAGCAGAGAGAGATGGGGCCCATCACACTCTGTCAGGCACTGCACTCTGCAGCTGGCTTTCTGAAACTCAACTCTCTCGACTTTGACCACTGCTCCTGCTCACTCTTCCTCTCTGAACTCTCCTGGTCTCCTTTTCCTCCATTCTCCGGGTTAAGCCTCTCTGCATCCCTCACCCACAACCCAGCTCCAAACCTCTGCCAGGTGTGTGTGCACCTGCCCATCCCCCCGCATCCCCAGTGCCTGGCCAATGGGAGCAGCATCCCCCTACACACATTGCAGGTGAGCTCATGAGGGCAACTGAATCCAGGTGTGAATGAAGGAGTAGCAGAAAAAAATCCCACACTTCCCAGGAAGTCCATTCCCCAGTGCTCTGCACTGCGCTCAAGCAGCCAATGGCTCTGCTTGACTTAGTTGGTCTTCTGACCTCCAGCAATGCCAAGCCTTCAACACGTAATGAAATCCCACTTGCATTGTTAAGGACACCAAGGCAGCACTCCAAACCTGGCTTCCCAAGCTATTTCCAGTTATTAAATGTCCCCGATAGGATTTCTTGGCGCCAATGTCTCTCTCCTTCCTGCAGAAACTGTATTTCTCAACACCACCAATAAGCAGAACTGCAGGTGGTTCTCAGAAGCCCTGTCCAGACTACCACGGCCAGAGTTACGGGGCACTGAGCACCAAGCACACAACAAACACTTCCCTGCAGGCCCCTTCCAGCAGGTGGCAGTACCGCGGCCAGAGTTACAGGGCACTGAACACCAAGCACACAACAAACACTTCCCTGCAGGCCCCTTCCAGTGGGTGGCAGGGACCAGATAAAAAACATTAGCTCCACAACTCCAACTAGAGTTCTTTCAAGAAATCTTGCAAACTTCCTCTCTTTTTAAAAGACGGTAAAATTAACCAGGAGAAAGCTGGGATCACCCTCCTGCCTCCTCACAGCTGAAAGACAGCAGTGGCCGCCTCCAGCATTACCAGAAGCTCCTGAGGCCCAGCAATGCTGAGTTTGTGTTCTCCAGAGGACCCTCTTTCTACGCCTTCAGGACCTACCAGTTAAGGTGAAGAGCAAAGGTAACAATCAGAGAAAGCCTTTTAGGGTTTGTCCTGCTTTCCCTAAAGATGCTCCACTCACAAATGCTCAGCAAATGTCCTGCAGGAAAGAAACAGCACCCACCTGCCATGTGCCTTGGAAAGAAAAACGTTTTAATCAGTCTCACAAAGTGTCCTTAGAATGTATGCAGCTCAGGCTGGCAATGGTAGTTGATGCCTATAATCCCAGCACTTTGGGAGGCTGAGGTGGGTGTATCCCTTGAGCCCAGGAGTTAAGAGATCAATCTGAGTATCACTGGATGACTCCTGTCTCTACAAAAAAAATTAGCCAGGTGTGGTGGTGCGCACATGTAGTCCCAGCTACTTGGGAGGCTGAGCTGGGAGGACCACCTGAGCGTGCAAGGTTGAGGCTGCAATGAGCTACGATGGAGCCACTGCACTCCAGCCTGAGTGACAGAGTGAGACCTTGTCTCAAAAAAAAAATTTGTCTAGCCCCTCTCTCCTCACCCTCTCAGAATCAACTCAAGAGACGCAGAGGCCTGGAAATCCTGATCCAAGAAGGCATACAAGTGAGACATGAAGACCTTTCCCAGGTGGCCTCACCTCAGATGACATCAAGCAACCAACTCATACCACTGGGGGTGGCCAGGGAGGTGGGACGCCCCCGACCCCCCCCTTCTCTTCCTCAGAAGCAAACTCACTCTTAAGAAACACTATCTATAGCCAAGTGCGGTGGCTCACGCCTGTAATCACAGCACTTTGGGAGGCCGAGGTGGGTGGATCACTTGAGGCCAGGAGTTCGAGACCAGCCTGCCCAATATGGTGAAACCCCATTTCAACTAAAATACAAAAATTAGCTGGGTGTGGTGGTGCATGCCTGTAGTCCCAGCTACTCGGGAGGCTGAGGCAGGAGAATTGCTTGAACCCAGGAGGTGGAGGTTGCAGTGAGCCGAGACAGTGCCACTGCACTCCAGCCTGGGCAACAGAGTGAGACTCTATCTCAAAAAAAATAAGATAAAAATAAATAAACACTGTCTCATCAGCATCAAAGAGCTCACTCTGGCCACAAAGAGTTCACTCCTTGGCCAAGGATCTGCGATCATCACTACATTCCGCATCATGCCCGGAGAGCCCCACGCCTCAGGTGTGGACGATTGCTGATCCTGTGCTACAGCCCTGCTGGGACCTTAGCACCTCTGCAGCAAACACACCTGTCTGTGGCTCCCAAACCAAAGCCTGCGGACCCTCACCAACTCCAAGTCTGGAGTCAGCAGGTGTGGGGTGGGGCCCAAGAACTAGCATTCTAGCACACTCCGGGCAGTCACTGACACTGCTGTGAATGGCATTTGAGGTGAAGAAGGCAGAGCTGGGACCAGGACCTGACAGCCCGTGTGCACGCTCAGTGACTCCCAATGACGAACAGCTATGAGAAGTCACTGGCAGTGATTTTATAAAGAGCTCAAAAGGCAAAGGGAACACAGAGCCCCAGAGAAAGAGTGCCGGAGGGGACTCTAGCACAGGGCATGAATGTGGGGACGTGCCCTCCTCACCAGTCGGGGCTGTGGAGAACACTGCAATGAGGAGGTGTCTCGGGCTGCCTGTGTGCTCGGTGATAATCCATCTGCTAAGACTGCCACGGGTGGTGGGAGTGTGCAGGCTGCACGCAGGATGCTGGTTCTGCCCCACTCAGGGTCTACTCCAGATGTGGACATGCCACTCGATCTCTGAAGCAGCAACCCTACCTGTCCTTCCTAAAAATGTACAATACAACGACATCCATCATGTTATACAGCTGCAGACACCAAAGAGTTATGTGAGACTACCAGAGCCAAGGCCCAAGGCCCAGGTGGTTCCTCCACCACTGAGGGCCACTTCACACCTGTGGTCATCCGAGAACGTCCCCAGCCTCTCATCACCCTCCACCTGTGCAGGGCGAGTCCTCCCACTCACTCCACCAATCCCCATGCTCCTGGGGATGTTAGGCCGCTGTGAGATGCAACTAGGGTGTTGTCTACACCTGTTTGTTAGAGTAAGAATCCTGAGAGGTGTAAACAGTTCTCCTATATAGAACGCGAACTGCTAAGGGCACTCTTCAACTCACGTAAATGCTCAGAAAAGTATCAATACATTTGCCAGGTGCTAAAATGTGAACAGTATTAGGCTCATTTTTAAAAAATTAGATGGTGCAAAGGAGTTTTAAAGAAACAAAAGTAATCCAAAGGAACAAAAGCTGCCCACAGGCACGCGGAAGACGGACGAGCAGCGCAACTTTGTACGTGAAAAAGGCTGCCACCACCACCTAGAACAGCAAGGCTGGGCTAAAGGCACAGGCTGGAAGCGAGGGTCTCATGCTGGCTGGTGAATACCCTGCATTGCCTCCCAACCTCAACAGCATCTCTCCAAGTAGCTGGGGGAGCTCTCTGGGGTCCTCTGACAGGAGGAGGCTTAAGCAGTCTGCAACCCTGCACACTGCTCTTCCCAGGTGAGAGCTGGCATCCCAGCAGGCTGCACTCGCTAGCTCTCCCCAGTCATCCCTGTCCTCCACGTTCCTCCCAGCTTTGTCATCTACAGGAACCAGCCTCTTCTAGTTTGTATTCCTTAGAAATAAAAGGTCTGGAAAATCCCGCTGAACATGGCACGCCGTCCTCAAAGAACTAGGAGGTATAAAATCCAAGAAGAGGAAGGCTTGAATGATTTACAGTCATTAGCATGAGCTCCAAGTACCCTGGGGTTGTGTCTCTACAAGGAGAGCAGGTCCCAGTTTCTGCACAAGCTGCCCTGCAGTGCTTTCCGCCCAGGCTCGGACCACCTAGCAAGCAGGGCAGGTCCTCTCTAGGGCAGGGGTCCAGATGCTTTTTCTGTAAGAACCAGGTGCAAACACAGCCAAAGGCAATATAAGTGAAAGGCTATGGCTGTGTTCCAATAACCCTTTATGTTCAAAAATAGGGCAGTGGTCTGAGTTGGCTAACCCATGTCCCAGAGCACCCCTAGTCAAACGTATGGGTACTCTTGTAATGAAAGGTGCACCCTCACATGTGCAGATAACTCAGGTTCTGCTGCCAAATGAGTGGGCTAAAAAATCAGTGCTTTGGGGTTTTTGAATTCCAGATAAGGGGCTGCAGGTCTTCATACATCGTGGCATTTTTTTTTTAAGACGGAGTTTCACATTTTTTGCCCAGGCTGGAGTGCAATGGCGCAATCTTGGCTCACTGCAACCTCCGCCTCCTGGGTTCAAGTGATTCTCCTGCCTCAGCCTCCCGAGGAGCTAGGATTACAGGTGCCTGCCGCCACACCTGGCTAATTCTGTATTTTTAGTAGAGACGGGGTTTCACCATGTTGGCCAGGCTGGCCTCGAACTCCTGACCGCAGGTGATCCACCCACCTCCCAAAGTGCTGGGATTACAGGTGTGAGCCACTGCACCTGGCCCATTTCTGAAGGTAAGTTGGAGAGAGGTGAAAGAAATCTGAAAGTGGAGGAGAAGGAAATGGGAGAAAGTGAGCCGATTCAGCAGCACCAGCCTGCAGTGCATTTTACAAGAGCTACACTACAGGAACAGGAGAGCAGTGTTGTGTGGAGGGCAGCCCTATCACTACCATTCCAAGGGGCACGAGACGCAGTCCGCTGAGTGCTTGACTTAGCTCTCCACCCTAGGACAGGAACAGCAGAGCAATCGTGCCATGTGTTTTCTTGCTTTAAAATGGACACAGCTATTTCTCATGACACTGGGACAACAACAGCAGCCTGAGGCCAACCCTCTGTTCACAGCTTGGCTAACAAATATTGTACCTGTCACTGCTATACCTGCATTCTCATGAAATAATTCGGAACCGTGTACTAAACACAAACAGGCATGGAATTTCACCAGGCTCTTTTCTGTTCAACACACAGACACCAAGCATCTGCCTGTTGCCTCCATTACCAAGTTCACCCTGGCACTTGCAAATTCAGCTTCTCATGGGAGCAAGGGGAAATAAGGCCAACCCCACAGCAGAAAGGACTCATGGCCGGGCACGGTGGCTCACGCCTATAATCCCAGCACTGTGGGAGGCTGAGGAGGGCAGACCATTTGAGGTCAGGAGTTCGAGACCAGCCTGGCCAACATGGCAAAACCCCACCTCTACTAAAATTACAAAAACTGGTCCAGTGTGGTGGTGTGTGCCTGTAATCCCAGTATTTTGGGAGGCCGAGGCAGACAGATCACCAGAGGTCAGGAGTTTGAGACCAATCTGGCCAATATGGTGAAACCCCATCTTTACTAAAAATACAAAAATTAGCCAGGCGTGGTGGTGCATGCCTGTAATCCCAGCTACTCTGGAGGCTGAGGCAGGAGAATCGCTTGAACCCGGGAGGCAGAGGTTGCAGCGAGCCAAGATCGCACCACTGCACTCCAGTCTGGGTGACAGAGCGAGACTCCATCTCAGGGGAAAAAAAAAAAAGTCAATGTAAGCAGCATATTACTGCCTGGAGTTTTATTCAGGTGATGGGAGGAAAAAAAATTTTTTTAAAGAGGTGAAGACTTGCTAAAGAGATTTCTTAAAGCCTTCAAGAATCAGAAAAAGAAAGTGTGTAACTCTGGACGTGTGCCTCAAGTAGCTAGGCCATCTCCTTGGAGTTGATGGTGTCCCAAAGCTACTGCCTGTCACCTCCCTGGTCTGTGTTGCAGCATAGAAAGCATCTCTCCACAGTGGGGTCTTACACCACGATCCTAAAAGCATGGGGATTTTTTCCCTGTTAAACAGTCAAAGGCTCCTAGATCTCTGTGGGGAAGCATCTTTCTGCTGAAGCGGTTCACCTCTGCACAGCTTTATGGCTGCCACAGCAGGTCCCCACAGGTGGAGAGCTGAATACGGCCAGTGAGCCGCCTGCTCAGTCAGCTTCCACAAACTGGTTTTCCTTAAACTTCTTTTAACCTGCTTCAAGGTGCACAGCAGCATCTAGATAAAAATCTTTTCATTTTGTCAAAGAAGAAACTAATGACCACCAAGGTACAGTAACTTGCTAGCCAAGAGAGCACAGTGAGAGGTCTCAGACTGACAGCTCCTTGTTCTGACCCACCCTGAGGTCATTCATGTGGTTCTGGACTCCAAACCGGCTGGTGAGAAGACAAGCCATCGCCATCACTCCCAATGATGCCCCCACACACCTGTCACCACCCCAGCCGTGTCCCCACACTCACACCCTCACCATCACCACTAGCTGCTAAGAAACCTGAACCCTGGATGGAAACCACCATTCACCTTGGAAGGGCCCCAGCCTGGCTTCCCAGCAGAGATCTGTGACAGACATGTGGGTCCCAGGCACAGCTCTGGGGCCATAATTCCTTCTCTTGATAGGACGCCAGGAACCACCAGGAGTGTAACCCGGTTAACTTAAAACCTGGCTACTTCCAGACTGCATTTCCACTTTTCTTGTCCCTTCTGCCTCTGAAAAAGACTTTTAAGCCATTTATTTCTCTTTGTGGGATATAATCAAGGACCTGAAAATGCAGGATGGCCCCATCAGGTGGCAACCGAGGGCCTGCGGGCCTGCTGGACGCTCAGACGTGGGGTTCCTGCAGCTCTACCTTGGGCTCGGATGAACAACAGTCACACAAAATAAGAAATGAACTGAATTCTAGCACAACAGCCCGGATTGGTGTGGCCTGCTTTGATGACAGCTGTCCCCTGTCCTTGAATTTCTGCCCTCCCCTTCACAGACAGACTGTTCCAGTTCACTTGCAAAGCACACAGCACAGCTGGGCACAGACGGAACCTAACTCACTCCTCACAGCAGGCAAGGGCTGCTGAATCTTGAAGAATGAGGAGAGTCTGGCCAAGGTGCCTAGGGGCAAAGGGTGGGGTGCCATCCAGACAGAGGGGACCCTCCCTGCCTTCATGCTCAGGAGTCAGAAATCCAAGCACTCAGCAATGCCAACGATGCCTGGTGCTTCGCCAGATATCGAAGGTGTGTGGATGGTGGTCCTGGGCCTTGGGCACTTTCAGCACCAGCAGAGCCAAGACAGAATCCAGCTCCGTCCAGCATAAAGCAACATCCCACAGGCTGGAAGAAGAATGCCACTGCAGGTGAGAGGAGGGAAAGAGGACTCCAGCCAAGTAATCCAGGGGAGCACGGGGGCAATACGTGTTGATTTCCAGAGGCAGAATCTGCAGGGAGAGCTGCCAGGAAGGAACTCCACTGACGGCAGTGACGCCCACGGCCCAGTGTCTTCAGAAAGAGCAAATGACTTTGGGAAACAGCAACGGAGTCAGAGTAAAACTAACAATGTGCTAGAAGCAGAAAACCCCAGCTGCTACTATTTCCCCTGCAGGTGCAAGAGACTCAGAAAGGTTCTGGCTCAGTCTCAAACTTCCTACAAGTAAACCTCTAAGTAAGGGCTCACACGCCAGCCCTGCAGAACTGTGACTAGGAGGGAGGCACTGTTCTCCTGCAATAATCGTCCCTTCCTTTCCAGGGCTAAATACTCACACCTGGGCTGTAGAGCTGAATTAAGCTGTGTTTCACGATGACATTCTTGAACACCTAGCACTATTTTCAACATGAGAAGGGGGTTATGGCCAAAATGATTTTACTCAATGGCACTATTATTAACAAGCCCTTTGAACCTAAGTGCCGTTATTTAGAACAACTTGTAAGGTGCCCATATCGTGGACCACATGGAGTCATATTTCCGCTAACAGACCATGATCTAAACAACAAAGTAGCAAGAACCAGGGTAAGGGATGGAAGGTTGGGACGGAAGGTTCAGAAAACTGTCTAATTCCACTATATAGAATGTAAAAGATTTATCAGTATGTCAAGTGACCCCTTACCCCGTTAGAATACTGCTGAACTCAAACCTACATTTTAAAACTATTCAAAATTTAACTTAAAAACTTCCCCACCACACCAAGAATACTCGAGTATTGAGAAGACAGCAACGTGACCCAACAAAAACAAAGCAAGTCTGAAATCTGAGATGAAAGGTCCCCTCAACTCAACATTCCAGTAGGAAGACAGATTTTCCGTCAACTGGAAATTCGTGTTCGACAGTTGCAGTGTGGGAGAGCCTCAGGCGAAGGGCTTCCTGTGAGAGGCAGCATTGGTTTTGGGGGCCATCTACAATCCAGCAGGGGTACCCAGCAGGCCTCCCCACCTCTGCCCGGCCCAAGATGCACTGTGCCACCTTGGTGGACCACTGATGGGATCACACCTGGATGAGTTCATGCATAATAGAGGAAGGGGCTCCGTGGTCGGCCCGGCTGGCTCCTCGCTTGGAGAAATGGATTTCCAGCGATGGAAGCCTCCTCCCTGCCACACTAACCAAGGGAAGGTTCCCATGTTCAGCCCAAGGGGACCGCTGAGGCCCCAAAGAGGATCCTTTCTTTCTAAAACTTTTATGGTAGGAAACTCCTACAGAGGAAGAAAGCCAGTCCCTGCGGGACTGAGAACCTCGTAAGCAACGCCAGGAGGCACAAACCCAGGTGGTGCGGTTCTTGCACGATTTTAACAAAAGGGAGTCTGCTGGCTCCATTCCTGCCACACCGCCTGACCCGCTCCGGACCACTGCACAGGAAGAGACCCCTCCTGAAAGCCAGGGAGAGTCATATCTGAGCAATCTGGCACCCCTCATAAAGACACGCCACCATTCACAAATGAAAGACCTTTTAAGCATTTGAGCATATTCGAGGTTAGCCTTATGAAAATGTCACCACGAATTGCTCTGCATTCAAACATGCTTGTTTAAAGTGGGGGCAGGGGGTGACTCAATAGCCAGCACATGAGGAACCGGGCACGGCCAGAGCCAACCTGATCTAGGCCACAGCAGTGGCCTGGACACAGGCAGCAGAGAGAGAACTCTTCCTTTCTGCAGCAAGCCCTTGACCAGGTATCACCCTGGAACCATCCCGTGATTCCGACAGGTCTATGCTTTTAGAGGGCATGTGTTGCCCCTGGATACCCCGAAGTACAGCCCCTAGGGCCAGTGTGAGCTCAGACGGCTACCGCCCTGACACCACCACTCCAAGGAGCTCTCGTGCTGTTCCTACAGATGCACAGGCCCAAGGTGGTTTCAGCCCAGCCTCCCAGGCCTGCAGGGAAGGGCTCCAGGAAACACAGAGCCCTTGGAGAGCGAGGTCAACCCCCCACCTGCCCTCACTGCTCTCCTGAGCACTGTAATCAGGCACCTGCGCCACAGCTCCAGGCTGGGGAGAGGCTGGGGAAACACCCCCGGCCAGCCACAGCCCTTGCTGCAGAGCTCAATCCAGTACGGTTCTTCCCAGCCAGGTAGACCAGGCCGAGCCCCAGCTTCTTCTCTGGATGCTCTGCCATGTCCTTCGTCCCCTGGTTAAGACTGAAACCAGCAGTTCTCCCCATACACGGGGACACAGCCCATGAGCCAGAATTCCAGGCTCTGATTCAACTCTCTCCTGGAGTGGAAACTGAATGGCAGGGAAGCCACTAACTTCACCCTGAAGAACGGGTACGTTCCGACTAGGCATTTCTCACTGATGCTGCCTGGCTCAGTCAAGCCCCCACCCAGAACCTGTGGGCGACACTGAGTCACTTTGGCTGCTGATGACTGTGATGATCTGACTATTGCCTGCATCCCAGCTGGGAAGGAGAAGCCCTGGGCTACTCAACACCCAACACCCAACACCCAACGAGGGGCAGGGGGCGGGGGGTGAGCGGGGAGCGGGGTCGCACAATACCCAGGGAGGGAATGACTGTGGCTCCTGGCTCAACTCGCCAAACAGGTCCCAAAGAAAAGTCCACCCTCAGCAAACAGGAAGTCAGGCTTCCAGGAGACTGTCCCCAGGTCAGGAAAATGAAGGACAAAAGCCCAATGCAACTGGACCCCTCCCCTTGGGTGGTGCAATTCACACAGGTGAAAGCGAGATTCAGAGCCTTTTACGGGAGGGGCCTCGGTCTGAGAGACACAGGGAGCAGCGCTGGAGGCTGAAGCACCCTGGGGCCTGCAGGGCGTCTCAAACGGCTCGGCACAAAAATACACATATATTTACTTACATAGAGATTGACAAAGCAAATACAACAAACTAGTTTTTTAAAGTCTCCAAGAAAATCAACTTTTTAAGATCATATTTGCAAACAATTCTCAGAACAGTCTATTTTTTGAAATGATTGTACATGTAAAATATGTACCATTTTGTTAAGAATTTTTAATCTGAATGGACACATCAAAGGTACGTATCAGTATTACATGAGTCAGGAGGATGTATGGATTTGGGATTTTTCCTTTTTAACAGTGAATAGGTATTATCAGACAGAGATGAGACTTTCTTTTTCGGTGATGGAGGCTGGGAGTTGATGAGCTCTTTTGATCCAGTAGAGATGGCGCTGTCTGAAGCTGCAGGAGCAAACAGCTCCATTGATTGCTTCCTTTTCATCTGAGGATTCAATCCCGCTTATCCACACAAGGGCGGGCTCCCTGAGGGCCAAGGCCAAGACCCTGGCCCTGGCCCTGGCCCTTGTGCTCAGGATGGGTCTCTGCTCACTAGGCTTCAAACACCTAACTCCGGGTTCTCTGACAACTGGCCCCCCTCAGGGACCCACTGTCTGAACTGCACTTTGCTTCCTAGGTCCTGCTCTGAAGTCCAGCTGCAATAAATGAAAGTGAAAATACAAAGCACACAAACAGTTCTAGCCTTGAGAGCAATAACCCTGCTTCCACAAAGGATAACAACTTCCATCCTGGAACAACCTGATCCTTCGCAACTTAGGTCCTTATCCATTTAATATGTCAAGATAATATCCAGTGTCAGCAGAAAAAAATAAATAATGCAGCCGTTAGAAAGAAGAACCAATGGAGGTCATACCGTGCAATTCATTAAGTAGAATATTATATAGCAGTGAAAATGGATGAACTACAGCTACGTGCATTATCATGACTCATTACCAGAAATCATGTTTAGCTGACAAAGCAAGTCACAGAACCACATACAGGTAAATTACATCTACATAAAGTTTACAGAAACAGGTAAAATTGAGCAATATATACTTTAGGGACATTATATACATAATGAGATAAGAGATTCAGATATAGATACAGATATGTTAAGTGATAAAATTAAGAACGGAGGCCGGGCGCGGTGGCTCATGCCTGTAATCTCAGCACTTTGGGAGGCTGAGGCGGGTGGATCACGAGGTCAGGAGACCGAGACCGTCCCGGCTAACATAGTGAAACCCCATCTCTACTAAAAAATACAAAAAATTAGCCGGGCATGGTGGTGGGCGCCTGTAGTCCCAGCTACTCGAGAGGGTGAGGCAGGAGAACGGTGTGAACCCGGGAGGCGGAGCTTGCAGTGAGCTGAGATCACACCACTGCACTCCAGCCTGGGCGACAGAGACTCCGTCTCAAAAAAAAAGAATAAGAATGGAAAAAGGAAATAATGAACAGAACATTTAGGAAGGGGTTGGGGGTGGAAGAAAAGTAAATGGAGAAGAGGCCCACAAGATGCTTCAAAGTTTCTTGTAAAACGTCTCCTCAGCCAGATGGCAGCCAGGCTGGCATTTTTATTATCCCTTAATCTGTACATTCAAGTTCATTCTTGTTTGAGGCAAATCTAAGTGTACTGATGAAAGTCCATGTGCCCAATGGTGATTATTAAACAGAGCTACCGTGTTTAACTGTTTTAGAAGAGGAGATACGAGCTTATATAAGGATAGAAAATGTCTGGAATATTCCAAAATCATTCGCTAGAGTTACTTTTGATGGTTATACTCCCTTTTTTAAAACTATAAGCAAATATTACTTGTATTAAAAAAAAATTCTAAGTCTACTCAGACTTTGTTTAAGCAACTGAATGACCACATAGAGAGCCATGTTGGGTAAAAAGTGGCTGCAAACCTCCCTCCAAATCTGCAACTTTTTGATTCCACGCCCCCAAAATACCAGAAGTCACATATTTATCCAACATGAAGTTTATGCACCAGCCCTGAAGTGTTTTCTTCTCACTTTTTATACTGCCCAGCATGGAAAGTGAAGGGGCTGCACGTCCCACCCCCAGCCCCACCATCTTCACCTGCTTTCTCCATAAGGGTCTCTTCATCCCATTTTAATTCTACAAGGATTTGCTCACCATTACTCTCTCCCAGGCACTGCAAGAGGAAGATTTTGTAAAGATTTTCTCCAGCATTCCCCTCCAAAGAGAAAGCACCCAGGGAGGGAGCACAGCTTTCTAGCATCTTTGAAAACAACATTTATTTTGCATCTCTGATAACCAGGCCCTTTTCTCTTTTTTGATTCTATTAATTTCTTTTCAAATTCTCTCAATTAGGATAAAGAAATGGATTGAGGCTGGGTACGATGGCTCACGCCTGTAATCCCAACATTTTGGGAGGCCGAGGCAGTTGGATCACCTGAGGTCAGCAGTTCGAGACCAGCCTGGTCAACAATGGCAAAACCCCGTCTTGACTAAAAATACAAAAATTAGCCAGGTGTTGGTGGCGTGTACCTGTAATCCCAGCTACTTGGGAAGCTGAGGCACGAGAATTGCTTGAACTCAGGAGGCAGAGGTTGCAGTGAGCTGAGACTGCACCACTGCACTCCAGCCTGGGCAACAGAGTAAGACTCTGTCTCCAAAAAAAAAAAAAAAAAAAAAAAAAAGAGAGGGAGGGAGAGAGAGAGAGAGAAAACAAATGGATTGAGAGGAACAAAATGAGATGGAGGTGTCCCCACCTGCCACCGTCCATCTGTCCATCCTGCCTACCCCTTCCCCACCACCTTCCTGAGCAGGACATGGGGCAGTTCCCTGGGAGGGATGGGGTGATCCAGAGTCCTGTGGGCCTGAACGGAGACCAGGAGGACCACGGTGGATGACCAGGTGGAGGCACTAGACACTTCCTTGCCCCAGACTAAAAGGGCTTGTTTTCCTATTCCAAAAACAAGTGCAAGGGAAATCTTCATGTCCCTTAGTTGCTCTTCATTTTCATTCCTATCCTTTCTGTCTCTCGTGTCCCCCAGTGGCACCCAGAACTAACACCTGTGACCCCAGGCCCCACAGCAAGCCCTTACCAAAGCATCTCTCCTCGAAGCCTCTCTTCTCAGAACAAATGGCTGATAAAAGAGAGGTGAGTTGATCTAGATTCCAGCTACCTCTGCCCCACAGCTCAGTATCTCTGAGGACACTGCAGCCACCTGCACCATCTCACACCTGGGTCTCCTTCCTCGCACCCTAGAGGGGAAATATGGGAGAGGAGGTGAAAGAGAAAAAAATACCAAAATAGACACAACCCAAAAAATAACCACACAACAAGGAAGGAGGCAGCATGGCTTCCTGAAAAGGAGCAAGAACTGGAGGCGACAGGCCAGCACCCCTCACAAGGCAGCGCTGGACAGGGATGAGACCCATGGCCCATCCCCATCCCTCAAAATGGGCGTGGGATTCAATCAGAAAGCTCCCTAAGAGATCCACTACCCGGGATGCGTCAAGACAGCAAAGCACTGTTGCCACTCCATGCCCTGATGGTATCTCCAAGGCCATGACAATCCACTGCATCATAAAAGTCCAGCTGCAGAAGGTAACCTTCCTAGTACACATTTTCCTGGCAGGGGTTGCAGAAAAAGTCCTGATTAGATGCAATCATATGTAGGCACAGCAATCTCTGCAAGGCTGCACAAGGTCTTGAGACCAACGCAGATCACCATTTTAAATCAGGAAGAGGCAGGTAGGCATGGGTTCTCTTTCTCACCCTGAAAGCTTGCAATTAGCAATGTAGCTGCCACCTGGCTGTGAACAAGAAGGTATAATATAAAACTCTCCCTTTAAGAAAGTAGTGAGTGAAACATGACCGAGTTTTTCTTTCTGCCTCCCACTAGGAAAAAAAATGGCTTTAAAATGCTATAAGAAAATAATAACAGGTTCAAAAAGCCTTTTTCCACTTACTCGAAAAAACTTTTAAAATGTCATAATAAAGTAATAGTAAGTAAGCTTTCCCACACTAGAGTTCCAAGCCTGGCTCCAGGATACTAAATCCTATCTTGGACGACACACTTCTAAAATCTCCTCAAAAAGGAAAGCTCAAGGAAAGTAGGAAACTCTGATGCGGAGATGGGAACAGGCGGCTCTACAAGATGAGTGGGGATGGTTCAGCCTGAACCAAAGACGAAGAGGGAAGGCAGTCTCCGTGGCCGAGACTGGAGTTACCACCAGGTGATAATTTGCTCCATGCCTGCAACAAGGAGGAGACAGCAAGGCGTATGGAAACCTATGCAGAGAACTGTGCAGAGAACAGGACCCTAGGACTTAGGTGCAAGCCCCCTCCCCACCCTCTGTGCACAGGTGTACAAGTATGCATACACACACACACACATGCATACACCCACACACACATACACACACACACACACAGTGGCTGAGGTTCTTCCTCCAGAGCCTAGGAGAGGAGCAAGCATATTCTCCGACAGTCTGAGTAGAATCCAATACGTTTTGTGATCGAATAATGCTAATCACATAAAAATAAGATGCTCTTTTTTCTTCAGCAGCCCCACAGACACAATATGCCTCAGCCAAAAACGAATCTTGTCCCTGCCCTGGAAATTCAGATTTTACATGGTAAGTCAGTAACACCCAACTCGTACAACCATAAACAGTGAAAGGCTCCAAATAAGCCTATAACCCTATTTTCTTTTCAGCAACATCACAGTATGGATTAGACTTCATAGTGATTCTCTGAATTTATCCTGGGAGAACAGGGTATAAGCTGATATTTGGCTTTTATCTTGAACATGCAACAGTAATGGCTCTACCACGCATATTAGCAGCCTCAGAAAATATGAATTAACAGCTAACAAGAAGCCTCTTAGTGCGGTTGGTACAAAATATCAGAAAAAGATGTCAAGCCTGCTATTTAGGGGAAAGCATGCCAGATATTCTGATGACAGAAGCACACAATCTAAAATGTGGCTGACTTAATGCCGTGCCGAAAAATGGAGGGCGAGACACAGAGAAAAAAAAACATAAAACAACACAAGTGACTGCCAGCAGTGAGTCCTTCCGATCACTCAGTGACATTAACCTGAAAACCTCCATGACCCTCAGCCAATGGTATCCCAATTGCTGATAATTATTAGACAAGATTTGGAACTCAACAATTTGAACGTGAAAGCACTACAGATCAATATTAATACTGACAGTAATAAGAAGAAACAAACAGATCATTTCAACATGGAGAGCTGCAAGCTTTAAGATTTCTCTTATTTTACACGTGCGCGGGAATGGGGCAGCCAAGACATGAACACAAGTGCACGTTACTATGGTGCTGTCCTCTCCCCACTGCCTGAGCAACCAGAGCTCGCCTGTCCTCCCCCGTCCTCATGACTCCCCAGCCTCCATGAGGCCCCACACCACCTGGCCTCCCCGCCTGGCCTCCCTGCTTCCCTAAGCTGACGCCAGCCCTCTCCCTCAAGCTCTGTGCTTCCTCAAGGCCTCTGCCTTTCTCTTCCCTGGGCCTGGAAGCAGCACCCACCCTCTCCCCGCCTGGGTCTGCAGCAGATGCCACCTTCCCGGCCAGGCTCCCGAGGTGCCCCTGCACCCACACACACATTCACACCACCCCCGCTCTCATTGTTTTCCTTGCCACGTTTGCTAGCTGTGGTACCGTATGTTTTACTAAATTGTGCTTATTGTTTATATCCTCCACTTGTCCCCCAAAACATGAGCTCTGTGAAGATGCGTTTGAGTCTGTTTTGTTCACCACTGCATCCCCAACGCTGGACCTGGGCAGGTGCAGAGGAGCTGCTCATCAGGGACCTGCCTTACTAGGGAGGAATGAATAAATGCACGCACAGATAGATGGACTCACGGAGGAGCTGGTCGGGCTCCTGCACCTGCCCACAGCAGAGAACCGGGGAGCCATGGCCTGTCCAACTGCAGAGGGAAGAGAGAGGTGGAAGGAAGCCGCAGTCCCTGGAAACTAAGAAAAGGTGACACACACTGTCCTCCAGCCACAGAGATTAAAAACACTGACGCATGAAGACTCAAGTGAATGCTCCCTCTCTCTCTGGTTCACCGCTGCACTTGGGGATGCCAAACAGACTCAAAGACATCTTTGCAGACCTCATGTTTTCAGGGACGGGTAGAGGACATAAGCACATGGTGTGTGTGTCTGTGTGTGAAGTATGCGACACACAAATCTGGGGGTCCTGCTGTGTGTAGGATACCACACACAAACCCGGGGGTCCTGCTGTGTGTGTGTGTGTGTGTGTGTGTGTAGGATGCCACACACAAACCCGGGGGTCCTGCTGTGTGTGTGTGTGTGTGTGTGTGTGTGTAGGATGCCACACACAAACCCCACAGTCCTGCTGTGTGTGTGTGTGTGTGTGTGTAGGATGCCACACAAACCCCAGGGTCCTGCTGTGTGTGTGTGTGTGTGTAGGATGCCACACACAAACCCCAGAGTCCTGTTGTGTGTGTGTGTGTGTGTGTGTGTGTGTGTGTGTGTGTGTGTGTGTAGGATGCCACACACAAACCCCGGGGTCCTGCTGTGTGTACTGCGAGGAAATCGTGAGAAAGCCACAAAGAAGGCAGCCCCCTCCATCCCCACAGGGGTCTAGAGGAGGCACCACCAGGGGAACTGAAAGACAACTTAGAAGCATGAGTCTCGAAGGCGAGGCCGGCTCCAGGAGAGCAGGAAGAAGATGGGGCGAGGAGCCTTACGTCTACCAGACAAGGAGGGCAGGAAAGCCACTGTGGCCAGAGCCTGGAGAGCTTCAAAGGCCTGGCTACCTGCGCGTGGGCTCCCAATGTGTGTCTGCCACTCCCAGAAGGTTCTGGAAAGCAGAGCCGCTGCCTGCCGGGCTATGCAGAGCCCACTGCATGTCACACGCTCACTTATTAGGCATGAAAATACAAGTTTTGTGAAAGGCGGCAGAAAGGCTTTTCTATAGAAAATGAAAGTGAGTGGCTTGAATGGCAAAGAGCATTAAAGGGCTGGAGCTGGAGCGCGACGCGGGTGCCTGGCACAGCCCCGCCCGGCCCCCAGGGTCTTTGAGGAAACCTTTGGCCCCGCCACCGTTCCTTGCTACCTGCCGCGCAGAACAGAGAGAGGGGAGGATAAAGAGGACACGGATTTCATTTCATGTTTTTTTTTTTAAATCCAAAATACTACCCTAAGATCAATTCGTCCTGCACCTCGATGGGAGAAAGAAAAAGGGCAGTGAAGTTCTAATTTCATTTAGTAGTAACTGACATAATGAGGGTCAGGCGCCGCGACCTCACACCCTCTTCAATAAACTTGCTCGTCGCATGCAGTACTTCATTTTCTTGAACTCGGCTCTACCTGGAAGTTCGCACGCCCGCATTGAAAGAGACGTGCAGATGAAACGGGAGGCAGCAGCGAGGGCACTGTGAAACCTGCTCCATCGGGTCTTCCGCTTCTGCAAACGATGGGAGGCAACCTGGTGCGGGTGGCCCAGCGGAGGGAGGCTGACCTGGGCTGCCTGGCACACACCCCTGAGGAAAAGGATTGGCCCTGGCGAGAATCCATTCACCTGGGGGAGCAGGTTGTTTTATATCTGCAGACATGTGTCCTCCAACTCCAGCGAGGATGTGGGAATGGGCGAGAGGCATTTGCAGGAAAAAAAAGCATCCTGGGCTGCTCCCTAAGGGCTGGTGTCTGCTTCCCACTGTCACTCGCTCGAGTGACACTATTTACAGAAAATGTCAATACTACAACTGATAACTCATCCAAGGACCCCTAAAGAGGGCAGGATGAGGCTAAAACGAGATACCCTGACAGCTAAAGATGTAGACTGCTACTATTCCCCAGGCGCTGACGCCTGCACGGGCTGCCGTTGGCTCTTCCATGGATGGCTGCCTTTGAATTTCCCCATGCCGTGCTGGAGACACACTACCACTATCCCTGTGTCCCTGAATGAGGAAACGGTGGCACCGTGTATCCCTGAGGCTTTAATGAAATGATTTGCACTGGGCATATATTATGATCAGACTAATATAATTTATAGATGAATATGTATATAAACAAACCGCTAAGCTTCAAGCACTGATCAAAGGTAAATGACCTTGAGGCTGAAACAGGTTATGGAGACAAAAATACCAACCCAACAACGAACTACCAAATGTGCACCTCCAAAAAACACCGGATCTAGTAAAACAGCACACCCACCCTCGGGCACTGCATACAGGTGCCACTGTATTTTTTTTAGGTGTACATTTAATCCAATGAGTCCTCAGATGGGCGCTGCTTTTTAAACAGTGGACGTCTGGCCGACCCCCTATCATCACAGCAGCGACCTCTTATTAAACATGGACTGTATGCAGGTGACGTGGCAGCAGGCACTGTATTTACTTCCCCAGTCCTCCCCTCATCCCCACCATACACACGCTATCGGTCCCATTTGGCAAAGAACACCGACCATCTGGCAAGCCCTTTGCCTGAGCCACCGGGATCGGCAGCAGGGCACCATCCGAACACGCCACGCTGCTTCTCAGAGACAGAAGGGCACGGAGAACACACAGTGAGTATTCCTTCTGCGGCCCACAGGACAGCCGTGGCATCGACAGCGACGGTGTTTGGAGGCTCCAGTCAAGTGCTACAGAAATGTTGGTTGGGGGCTTCCCATGTGGCTCCCTTGAAGCCCACTCTCTCCCTGGAGAAGTTCTTTGCATGAAGTATTGGTTTGGTTCAGCAGTTAAGCCACAATCAACACAGTTAAACAGCAAGCGTTGTCCAGCCCACAGCCCAAACCAACCAACTCTCTTGACCATTATCTCCAAGCCCAAAATGGATGCTTGCAGCACAGAGGGGCCAGTGGGGAGGGGTCCAGCTCCTGGGAGTAGAGCCCAGGGGTGAAACCAGGGGACAGGAGCAGTAACAGCTCCTCACACATGAGAAAATCCCAACACTGATTTCTTGCTGGCCTCCCAATGCTATTTTCTAAGCATTCCTTTTCATTAGAGCAAAACATGAAAGAACAAACACCCAAAAATATAATAAAGCCTGCCTGATGATTTTAAATACTGGAGTAGGATGCTTGCCATGTGTTTAATTTCAGCCAGAGTATAATTTTGCTCAACATTCCAAGCAAAATCTTTGTTTTGATCCTTAGCATAAAATGCCACCCAGTTTCTAATTATCTGACATGCTTCTTCCTATACAATGGTAATTATAATACAGCAAACTAATGAGTAATGGATGTACACATTTCCCTAAGACTGTTCTCCACTTGTCTGATCCAGAAAAATTAGTCATTAAGCTTTCTTACATAATTTCCCATTAAAATCCGCTTGATTTCCTGCCTGCCACAAACATTTGGATGTATCTTCATTAATTTTTTAAAAAAGAAAGTCAAAACCTCTTTCATCAGAATGTGGCTGATGACGGTTTTCAGTGAGCTTGACCATTTCTGGTTTTTAATGAACTATTACTAGATTTTTAAAAGATGTTTTCTTAAAACAAAAACATCCACAGCAGAGCTGTAACTCCACATCCGCGCCGCTCCTAACTTAACGTGGTCATGACTTACTCCACGCCAACTCACTCCCCACCATCCACGTGGTGCGTTCTTTTCCTTTATAAAAATCTATAGCAAGTTACTGATATTGATTGATTGATTTTTTTTTCCCTTCAAACAAAAGCATGACTAGTCTGAAGCATCAATGACAGAATCAAACCAAGGAAAGCAAAAGCCCCATTTGCCAACATACAAAAGAAGCATTGGGTGGGTAACAAAGTAGCCCACGGCTGTTCACAGTCACTGCTAAGGACCACGGCCAGCCATGCACCGGCTGCCAGGAGGGAATGGCACAGCTCACTGCCCACTGCAGCCAGAGCCACGCTGCACCCACATACCAAAGGGTAAGCTGAGGCAGGCAGGAGCTCTTGGTTTTCTTTTCACTTCTTTTACAACATTAACTTTCGCCATTTTTTATTTAAAGCATCCAGAGTGTTTTTAATATAGTTTGAGATGAGTCCATCTCAATACATCCATGATTAAATATCAAGCAAACATTTAAAAAGACAGTTTATGAAAAGGCGAGGACACAGAAAAATATCACTGTAGGAGAAAAGCTGGACAAACCACTGCATATGTGACACATACGCAACTCTCATAAAACACAAAGGAAGGGCAGGTGCAGTGGCTCACACCTGTAATCCTAGCATTCTGGGAGCCCGAGGCAGGAGGATCGCTTAAGCCCAAGTCTGACACCATTCTGGGTGAAACCCCATCTCTACAAAAATACAAAAATTAGCTAGGTGTGATGGTATGGGCCTGTAGTCCCAGGTATTTGGGAGGTGGAGGTGAGAGAATCACTTGAGCTGGGCAGGCAGAGGTTGCAGTGAGCCGAGATCACACCATTGCACTGCAGCCTGGGCGAGAGAGAGACTTTGTCTTAGAAAAAAACCAAAAAGCTACAAAGGTAGAAAAACAAAAAACATCCCCAAGAGTAACAGCAGGTACCTCCAGATGGAAGAATTATAGGTGACTGTTTTCTTCTTCTTTATAGTTTTCCATATTAGCATATAACACATTGATAACTTTTTAAAAAGTTAAACTCATTTCCTGCAAAATCTACTTTTTGTGATCAACTCTACTTTTTCTTCTTATTTTCCTTTTTAAAATTCTAAAACTTAAACAAGCGTCTGCCAGGTGTCCGATCTAATGGGGACAGCCACTTCATAGGGCTGGAGTCCCAGCTTGCAATTTAAAAGCAAAGCTAGGCCGGGTGCAGTGGTTCATGTCTGTAATCCCAGCACTTTGGGAGGCTGAGGCACGTGGATCAACTAAGGTCAGGAGTTCCAGATCAGCCTGACCAACACAGTGAAACCTCCGTCTCTACTAAAAATACAAAAAATTAGCCAGGCATGGTGGCAGGCGCCTGTAATCCCAGCTACTCTGGGAGGCTGAGACGGGAGAATCGCTTGAACCTGGGAGGCGGAGGCTGCAGTGAGCCGAGATCGCGCCACTGCACTCCAGCCTGGGTGCCAGAGCAAGACTGTCTCAAAAAATAAAAATAAAAAGGCAAAGCTACCAGAGAACCAAAGGTGTCCCAATTCCTTTGTCCCACTGGATGTGGCACAAGCGAGGACACATGTACGAATCATTACCACATTTCAAGGCCAAAGTGGCAGGTGACATGGGAGCGGGCCACTCATGAGCTACGGGACATGAAAAGAGACCAATGCAGAGATGAGGACAGGCAGCCACAGAGCAGGGCAGAAAGGATGGGCAGTGAACACTCAACACCACGGGTGAGGGGAGAATACAGGAACCAGAGTCTGCCCAGCTAGAAAAGCCATGGGAAGGAGTGAGACCTCTTCCGTGCACATAACCAGCAGCGTGAGGCTGGCTGCAAAAGTGCCAGTCATCTCGTGAACTGCAAGATGAAGCACTGCCTCCCAGCAAAAAGGGAGCTCCGGCCAGTGAAGAAGAGCCCAGAGGTATCACCGGACCAGGAGAATCAGCTGTGATCCCAAAGTCAGCCTCCTTGTGCTGAGTCTAGATTTGCGGACACGTGCATTAGCAGATGTATGCCAAATACCCCAAATCTTTATTCAGCTACTGGTTTTCTCACTGTACTTCCTAAACTGAAGTGGAAGTCTGTGGAGACCGCCGAGAGCCTTTGGGTTGGCCAGTGTCCCCTTATCCTCACCCAGTGTTGACTGGCTCAGCCCCAATGACAGCAGGTGTGCAGGGTCTCCCACAGTGAGGGAAGAGTCAGCCCTCAGGAGAAACATGGAGGAAGGAGACTGAGGTGGGCAGACACCACCCTCCCCAAAGATGCCCAAGTCCTAATCCCCAGAACCTGCAACTGTGACTTTACATGATAAAGAGGCACTGTCGCTGTGATTAAGTCAAGGATTTTAAGACAGGGAAATTATTCAAGATTATCCAGATGGGCCCAATGTAATCACAAGGGTCCTTAACAAATGAAAAAGGAAAGCAGAGGAGCTGGAGAAGGGGATGTCAGGATGGAGTGGAGCACGGAAGAAGAGATCAGAAGATGCTACGCAGCTGGTTTCGAAGACAGAGGAAGGGGCCATGAGCCAAGGAATGTGGGCAGCCTCCAGAAGCTGGAAAAGGCAAGGAAACAAATTCTCCCCTAGAGCCTGCAGAAGGAACACAGCCCCACCAACACCTTGATACTAGGATCTGACCTCCAGAACTGTAACAGAATAAATGTGTGCTGTTTGAAGCCACTGCATCTGGGGTAACCTTGTACAGCTGCAATGGGAAACGGACACAGGGACCAAGATCACAAGGGCTCCCATGAAAGCTCTTGTAACTACTACCTATCTAAAGCAAAAGCACAGTCTAACTGGATATCACACTGGGCATACGGCAAGTCAACAGTACATCGAAATCTTTCAATTGTGGGTTCAGATACACCAAGACTGGGAATGAGCTCAGCCTCTGCAGCAGCTAGCTCTGGTCAGTTCATGAACCTGCATTTGAGGCTAACTGCAGCTCCGGGACCTCCCCCGTCTTGACTCCTAGGGGAAGTTTCACTGTCACTGGTACAAGACTTGTCGGTTTTGGGACAGCAGGGGATGGATGGTGGCCTGTCCTGTGCCTTCTCAGTGTCTGGGGGCTCATTTTTGCCTCCCCAACCCTACTTTGACCCCAAAACCATATACAGAAGCTTCAGATGGCAAAGGCTCCAACAAGCCTTATTTTAACCTTTCAATCTCCAGAGAACAGGTAGTTGTTGAATCCCATCCTCATCACCCAGCAAGGTGGACACTGCCTTTGCCCAGCCCAATTCTCACATAACTCCCAACTCTGAGCCCTCCTCCCAACTACTCAGGCTGATGGGCCTGGGGCCTAGATTTCTGCCCACCCAGCTTCACTTCTCTCCTCGGCTGCCCAGCCACTACTTCCAACATTCCCAACAGTCCAGAGCTGAGGATTCACATGCAGACAAACGTGTGCACCTCACATGGGGGGTCATCAGTGGGGGTCAGGTGAATATAGTCATGAAATAACCTCAGTGTGGGTGCTCACTGCTCCCTTCCAGGTCTTGGATTTTGTGATGTGGGGAGCGTGAGCTCTCAAGCATTCTGTATTAACTGGAGTCTGATGCTGACTGCACAGCTGTCCCCTGTCCCACACACTCCACATGCTTGAGAGATCTGCACCTCCTGCCACTTCAATCCCCATCCACAGGCTCTAAGATCAGGCACCCCCGGACACCAAACCTGGATTCACTGTTTGCCACTTTAATCCTTACAATGGCAATGACAGCATGGATTTTGTAAATTATTATAAGAGGTCACCAATGTACATAAGATACTTGGCAACAGTGGCTGTCCACTAAATTGTGGCTATTACATCCACCAGCACAAAGCAGCCTCCAGCATACACTGTAAGACTAGTTCCCTGGCAGGACTGAGATCAACTTTCCACCATATTCACGGAAAGGACCAGCGCCAAGGCAACACTTGCCTGGCCACCGGCAATGAGCAGTGACGAAAGTTACCAGGCAGCAGAGGTGTGGCCTAGGGGCCACGGAGCTAGAGTCTCAAGCAAGGGGACGTGGTGTTTTGTGGCTCTCAGAGAGAAGACACACAGCAGAAGAATCAAGTAATAACCAATAGCCAGACAATGATCACAAAAATTAACCCCACTGGCTGGGTGCGGTGGCTCATGCACATAATCCCAGCACTTTGGGAAGCCGAGGTGGGTTGATCACCTGAGGTAAGGAGTTTGAGACCAGCCTGACCAACACAGTAAAATCCCGTCTCTACTAAAAATACAAGATTAGCTGGGCATGGTGGCGCATGACTGTAATCCCAGCTACTAGGGAGGCTGAGGCAGGAGAATTGCTTGCAACCCGGGAGACGGAGGTTTCAGTGAGCCAAGATCACGCCACTGCACTCCAGCCTGGGCGACAGAGCAAAATTCCGTCTCAAAACAAACAAAAAATTAACCCCACATACAAATGCACACAAGAGAAGGCTGGAGAGGTATGGTCTCCTATAGCTACTATATGAAAACAAGCTGAGCAAACATCTTTTATTGAGAAGCCAATCTTTCACTGACTAAAGGAAAATGACAATCTCTCGGGCATCTCACCATATGCAACTCCCACACACTGTGCTTCGACTTTTCCCTGCATTTCTGTCATTTCTCCATCTCACTCTGTAATTCTAGATCCGAAATCAGCCAAAAGTCCATAATCAATATCCTTATAAAGCATAAGAAATAAAAATAAAACCGCCAGTGGGAGGAGAGGGGGCGGGGGATGGGGCCTCAGTGCACAGATGGTGGATGGAGCCGGGCTTGCTGGGGTGAAAGAATTTGTGCGCTCCACCAGCCTGGCATGGCTCAGGAATGCCAACCACGCGGCCAGGTTCCCCCTAAGATGCAAAGTCCTGAATGTGGGGGGGATGGGGAAGGAGGTCTATTCTCCTTAGAGGGTAAATTGGTACACACTTTCTGCAGTTAATGCAACAATATGCTATTATTGTTAAAAACAAATTTCTGGCAGACCAATTTTTGACAGATCCAGGACAACATCACAAAGAGCCTAATGAGGTTATCATGAAAATATCCTCACTGCATTGCTGAGAATAGTGAAAACTGAGAAGTGACTTACATGTCCAAAGAAGTGTGGCTAGTTATGACACATCTGTGTACTCAAGATGATACAGACAGAATTTGGTGAAGATGCTCTACTTATTGTATTGCTAGATGTGAAACGCAGGGCATAAGGCTTTACGAATACCTTTATACTAAAGAGCCTCTCTGTTCTAAGGTGTGAATGGGAGCAGGTAAAGCACATCTGTAATGACAGACACAAGAACTAAAACACTGCACCTTGAAATGCTAGGCTGTGGGCATTTTTTTCCATCCTGTTCCTACTGTGAATAATCCTACAATGAACACAAATTATAGATGTTTAAAGTAGACCAGGAGCAGTAGCTCACTACGGTAATCCCAGCACTTCGGGAGGCCAAGATGGGCAGATAGCTTGGGCAAAAGAGTTCGAAACCAGCCTGAGCAACGTAGCGAGCCCTCGTCTCTACAAAAAAAATGCAAAAAATAAAATAAAAATTGGCCAAGCATGATGGTGCACACCTGTAGTCCCAGCTACTCAGGAGGCTATGGTGGGAGGATCACCTGAACCTAGGAGGTCGAGGCTGCAGTGAGCCATGATCATGCCACTGTACCCTAGCCTAAGCAACAGAGTGAGACCCTGTCTCAATCAATCAATAAGGTAAGTAAGTAAAGTCTGTTTCCAAATAACAGAACAGCCCTGACAGGCACAGGAATGGAGTGCGATTTTTCTGGTGTTTTCCCCACTTATTAATAACTACTTGATTTAGGACAATTTAAATTTCTAAGCAGCCCCACCTCCACACTGAGATGCTTGCCTGGCCAATGTTTTCATTCTGCTCCCTGAATCCTCCTCCTCTCATCACATGTCACCCACCGTTTCTCATTTCCAGGGGATTTTCCAATATCCCATCCCTTATCTATTTCTACTGATTGCTGCATGTCATGGACAAAATACTAACTTGTCACAGAACAACTACCGTTTCACTTTTGCTTGATACAGTTTCACAGAAGACTCCAAGTTTGCCAGTGTTTCCATCTCAGAAGAAAAACAAACCTAGAATGCCTCTACCCCAAAAGTTTGGAGATAAATCCTTTCCAAAACAAAACCACCATATCTGTTCCACTATTTCATTCCATCTGTGGAAGCTTTCCTATTTGTTTCTGGACACAACCCACCCACATACGATTTGAGAGAAAACTGTGGTACTTCAATTTTTAGATTTATCATAAATCATAACTATTCTGAACCCAAAGTAGCAACGAGTAGCTCAAATTTCCAAACTCAGGGTGGCAATGACCTTTTACCCATCACCCATGTTGTTCAGGTCCTCATCAGCATCTCCCTTTTATATTAATGCACACACAGTAATTTTGTAAAGTTCTTACTACTTGTAAAAACTTTTTTTAATTTTTAAGGTTTTTTTACTTCTCCAAATAATTCATTCCTTGTCACCCTAACTTATTCACAAGAGGCTTGTTAAATCTTTTTATGTAATGAGATTTCAAGAAGGATAGTCTACAATTTCAAATGATTTTCTTGCTGCAAAACTAAAAATCTAATTCACAGTCTCCAAGTAAACAGGTGTGAGTTATAAGCAAAGGGAAGTCATCGGAAGAGACAGGCCAAGACATCTGTGGTGCACCAAAGCCCTTCCCACACTCTCCCCCATGGAAGGCCACAGAACCAAGAGCACAGCTGGTCTGCAGGTTCCTGTCAATCAAGAGAACCTAGATATGCCTCTGGATTCATCTGGCTGAGTGGCCTTGACTTTGAAAAATAGCCATCCAGATCCAACTGCCTCTCAGTCCTCCACTTTATAAATCAGTCCTCTTTTTCTCGCATTGAAGACATTTGCTTAAGATCATATCAATATCTCCAGTTTCAAAAGAGGCACCGACATACAATACAAATTTAACATTAAACAGTTACTGCCCCAAAAAAGAGAAAGTAAATGAAAGTAATCAATCTCAATTTTTTGTGCTAAATTTTAAGCCTGCCTCATGTACTAACGGTAAGAAATTTAACCCTGACATTTTAAGGTGACATTCAGATTCTGCAGACTAAGGAGGAACACATGATACGTTTTAAAGCTTTTTCTTAACTGAAAAATCCTGTTTTGCAACACAGACATTTTACCTAGAATCTGCACGAAGAATTAGTTTTTCTAGAATTTAATAACTAGCTGGTGAGCAATATCCAACAACTGGCCCAAGAAGATGCCTGTTCACTGAAGAGTTTCTCTCCTCACCCCTACCCCTACTAATGATGTTTGGGTCCAAGACAAGCCAATGAGCTCCCTAAAAGAAAGGGGTGAGGTCCCTAAAAGAGAGGGGTGATGTGTTACCTGCCATCAGGTTTTGTCTTGGACACAGGGTCCCTTCCTCGCTGGGCAGCAGGAGCTGTTGTTAGGCATCCTCTCCAGCGGTAAGCATGTTTTCCCACTTTATAGGAGGGAGCAACTCATCCATGTGGGGAAGGCATGGTGGGCGGGCAGTGGTGGGGTGGGGGTTATACTTACCCATGGGGGCTTGCTGTCTTCTCACAGCAAGGACGAGCAACTGCCCATCCACATCCACTGCTCTCTCCAGATTTTCAGCTCAAAGGCTCTAAACTTGCCCCCACTGTCAGGCTGTGCAAAAATATCACACAGGACGGTACACTTTCACTCCCACCACACCGCGGCCTGCTAACCACCCCGTCCTGTTCCTGCCAAACCAGATGAGGAGGCAGGACTAAAAGTTACATATGGGCCACAGTGGACCATGCTGTCCCCAGCCTCACTCTGGCGTGACCCTACTCGCTCTGGGCAGGACTTCTGATCACAGCCCAAGTCCCTGGGTGTTGCTGGGTTCCAAGGACAGCCAGACGCCAGGAGACAATGGTGGCCCACGGACGCCCATGGTAAGAACACACATCAGCATTTCCGATGGAGCATCTACAGTGACACAGACCTTTCCACAGTCCCATGGAACTCAGCAAATGCCCGTCATCATCCCCACTGGAAGGATAGGGAAGCCGGGCACAATCCCACACCCTGGCCAGGTCACAGGGTGGTCAGTGGGCCATTCAACCCAAGGCCACCGCCCCCGGCCTCATCCGTGCAGGGTCATCCCCACCGGAAGTGCAGGGAGGCAGGCTGCAATCCCATACCCTGGTCAGGTCACTGGGTGGTCAGTGGGCCATTCAATCCAGGACCACCGTCCCCCCGCTACGTCCATGCAGGGTCATTCCCACTGGAAGGGCAGAGAAGCAGGTGCAATCCCACACCCTGGCCAGGTCACATGGTGGCCAGTCGGCCTTTCAACCCAAGGTCACCTGACCACTGGCCACCGCCCCCGCCACGTCCGTGCAGCCTCCCCTGCAGACACCCACTCCCACCCCACTGCCTGACTGGTAACACCTGCCATTTCATCCCTGGGTGGGATAAAGCCTTTCTCAAAATCGGCTTTTCACAGTAAGGATCACTAAGGGCTGGGAGGGAGCTTAGTGGACAGCATGTACCCTGACATGGGCACAGGAACCTGCACCAAGCAGCTGACCCTGCCAGGCACCATCCATCAAGTCCTAGGCCTTGACTCAGGCGCTGATGGCAAGCAGTCCCTCTCAAAATTCACAACAATCACCACGCAGCACAGGTGAGCAAGGCCTAGATCCCCACAGGGAAGGAAATGCTTTGTCCCCAAGAGCCTCCTGGGGCTTCAGCTGAAGAAATGCACCCTCACCCTGTTATGGGCTGAATGCATGTGTCCCCCCGAATCTGTATGCTGAAGCCCTAAACCCCAGTGTGATGGCATGAGGAACTGGGGCCTCTGGGAGGTGATTAGGTTTAGATGAGGTCATGGCGGTGAGGAGCATGATGGGATCAGTGCCCTTACAGGAAGAGGAAGAGACCAGCCTTTCTCTCTCTTTCTCCACCATGAGAGGCCACAGCGACAAGGCAGCCGTGCGTGAGCCAGGAAGACAGCCCTCACCGGAGCCTGCCCTCGCTGGCTCCCTCATCTGGACTCCCAGCCTCCAGAACTGCGCGACATAAACGACTATTGTTTAAGCCACTCAGTCTTAGGTGTTTTGTTACAGTAGCCCCAGCTAAGACATCCTGGTGGCATAATGTCACCCACATGACATCCACCATGCCAACTGCCAAACCCAGGAGATACCAGAAGGATCTATCCTTCTCCTCTTCTGCCCACAGGTTGCCCAGAGATGCAGGACAAATAGCTCTAACAGTACCAAACAGATATCACCATAAAGTTCAGCTTTCCAGCCTTGCAGAGAAAACGCTCAGGCACAAAGGCCAAGACGTCCTCCCTTCCTCCCATCTTGCTTGTCTTTCCCACTCAGCCATCTTCACACACTTTTCAGCCTCCCCTCTGCCTTGTGGCCAGCCTCTTCATCGGCATCACCCCGTCCCTGCAAGTGCTCCCTGATCAGGGCCAGTATCCTCCAAGCACTCATCAAGTTCAAGTCTCTCCCAACCAAAAACCTAGCCTTCCTCATGAGCTGTCTTCCTTCCCTCCCCAGCTTGGCTTCTCCAGGGTGTCTCCCATTCTCTTGCGTCCTCTCCTTCCTCCCTTCCACCATCACCACCATCACGCCTCCTATGAACCATGAGATTGGTATTACCAATCCCCTACAGGCACAGAGAGGCTGAGCGTCTTAAGGAGGAGAGGTACCTCGGAGCTGGTACACACAGAAGCCCAGGAGGTCTAAGTCCAGTGCGTCCACTCCTTACCACCTTTTTTACCAAAACCAGTGGGCTGTTCAAATCCTCAACTGACGTGACATTCTCACCACTCCATCTGGACTCCCTGTCCACAGCTCCAGCTTCTAACAGATCCTGGCCCAGGACGGGCACACGAACAATGTTTACTGACGTTTAAGGAACTGCCAGGAAGCCTCATCACCCCTAAACAGACTCTAAAACTCTTGAGGAAATGTTCTAGGCTTCTCAGAGCCCAGTCAGCCTCTAGGAACCAAAAAGACTGCACATCCTGATTACATCCGATGTATTCAAAAACCAAGCTGTGCCTCTCTGGCAAACATCCAACAGTTTGACAACACCCTGTTGGGAAACAGGCACTCACGTATACTGCTGGTGGCACACTTACTATGGATGGGAATTTGGCAACCTTTAGCGAAACTACATGCACATTACCCTTTTGACTTAGCAATCCTCCTTTCTAGGCATGTATCCCAAAAATAAATTGACAAGAAATAAGAAAAAGATAGATGTAGACTATACAGCACTATTTTTCAATAGCAACACACACACACACACACACACACATACACACACACACATAAAACAAACAAAAACAGGAAACTGGATCGATCCCAATGTCTATCAATAAGAGACCTGTTAATAAATTGGGAACAGTTTCACAATGAGGCCTGTTCTGGAGCCCACACTATGGAGTGGTTTCCAGAACATATTCCTAAGTTAAAAAGGCAAATGAAAAACAGTGCATGGGAAGCTACCTGTATCTAAGCGGGAGGTTATATAAGTACCCATACACATGTATTTGCTTATATTTAAAAGAGACAAGTATAAACAATACTTATTAAAAAATATTTATAGGTGAAGAGAAGACGACAAGGTGAAAAAGCGACAAAAAGCCTCTGAATTTATCTTTAAGAATGAAAGCCAGGACTCTTAGAATTTATTTTGATGATGTGACATTGGTTCCACATAAATATGTTAACTAGTTATATAACTGTTTCCCTAAAAATTGAAAATAAAGAAATGTATCTAAGTACACCTCCACCAGGATAGCAGAGTCACAGAGAAGACCAATTCCACATGATTTAAAACACAATAACTGGAGTTTATCACCGAAAGTGAGATACACCCTAAAGATGAAAAGCAATTTGTAGCACGTTGAACTCGTTCTGGTGGTCACACTGTTGGAAGCTGTGCTGGAGCTCTCTTCTGAGAGTTGTATGGGGAAGCCCAAAGCAAATGAGGAATTATGTTCGTGTCCCTGCAAACCCTGACTGCTAGAGAGATGACCAATGTACCATATGAACCTGGAGCATCTTTCCATCTTTATCTTTCCTGTGACATCAGAAATCCAGGAAGTGGTCAATGTCATGTCAAGAGAACACAGGAGGCTTCCTAAAACGCTTCCACACGCCGAAGATGGGATCACTGGAGCATCCATAACAGCTTCCATCGGAATGCACCACGTACATTTAATCCGGAGAGTTCACAATGATCTAAAACTAATTAGTCAATTTTAACGGGAGTCTACTAAACCAAAACTTGTTATTTTTACGATTAGTAAATAAAGAGGGTTATCTTGCCTTTCCTACATGACCTGAAAGTTCCTCTTTATAGAATTATCTCATCTTAAACAAATAACAGCAAAAAAAAAAAATGAGAAAATTATAAAATCATCATTTTGCAACCTCTGACGAGCTAACTGGTCCAGACTGCTAACGTGGGCAAAATGACAAATACAAGGTGGGATCCTCCTGATGCACTACACAGACCCACCCAGGAAGGAGTCCAACCAAACCAAAGAAAAGCTAAAAAACTAAACAAGCCTCCAAACACCCACTAATTTATAGGAAAATACAGGAGACTAAGGAGCACGCTAACTGACTCCAAGGGGAGGCAGTCAAAAAACTCCAGACCAGCAATGCTGGCTTCTGAACAAACACAGGCCCCGGGAAGGAGAGAAAGACGGTCGTGGAACCTGGTCACTGGAGGAGTTTCGGAAGAAGTCTCCACCAACTGCAATGTGCACACAGTATTTGATCCTGATTCCAACAGGCAAACTGAAGGGAAAAGTTATGGTAATCATGAGACAACTGGAAATGTGGGCACAGACTGGATATTGACCACATTAAGGAACTGTTCATTTTCTAAAGTGTGGTAATGTGGTCACGTGTGCTTTAAGTTCTCATCTTTTAAAGATACTGAAATATTTATGGATGAAATGGCAGGGTGTCTGGAATTCACTTCAAAATAATATTGAGGCCGGGCGTGGTGGCTCATGCCTATAATCCCAACACACTGGGAGGCCGAGGCGGGCAAATCACCTGAGGTCAGTAGTTCGAGACCAGCCTGGACAACACAGTGAAACCCTATCGCTATTAAAAATACAAAAAAATTAGCCAGGTGTGGTGGTGAGCACCCATAATCCCAGCTACTCAGGAGGCTGAGGCAGGAGAATCGCTTGAACCCAGGAGGTGGAGGTTGCAGTGAACTGAGATCATGCCATTGCACTCAAGCCTGGGCAACAAGAGCAAGACTCTGTCTCAAAAAAATAAATAATGATAATAATAATATTGGTAGGTGGCAGGGTGTATACAGGATGAGCTAATTACTGAAGCTGCTTGAGGGTACACGGGAGATCATTACGCTTATTCTACATACTTACATGTGTTTGGATTTTTTGGTAAGCTCTAGAAAATAATACTTAGCTCAAAAAATTCAAGCCTAAATGTTTCTTCTGCCTTTGTTCACTATGCACACACAACACATATACACATACACACAAGAAAATATGTGTTATATCAGTATATAGAAATTCTGTATTTTCTATGCTTATCATTACACCTTCTTCCAGCAAGGTGAGAAATGAATTATCACTCAATACTCTTAGTCTCAAATTCTGAAACCTATATATCAGGAATTATATCTTTAAATTGCTGGGAGGATTAAACCAATTAATAAATATAAACTAGGGCCACGTGCGGTGGCTCATGCCTGTAACCCCAGCAACTCGGGGCCATAGCGGGAGGATCACTTGAGGCATTCAAGACCAGCCTGGGCAACAGAGCAAGACCCTGCCTGTCTCTACAAAAATAATAAAGAATTAGCCAGGCATGGTGGTGTGCGCCTGTAGTCCTACCTACCTGGGAGGCTGAGGTGGGAGGATTGCTTGGGCCCAGGAGTTTGAGGTTATGGTGAGCTATGATTGTGGCACTGTACTCCAGCGTGGGCAACAGAGTCAGACCCTGTCTCATAAATAAACACATACACACACACCAAATGATATGATTCTTGTCACATAACCTGCAAATTGCTGTTGTGAATAGTACTCGTTTCAGATAATGTTGAGGTTTGCTCTGACCATTCTGCTGTTCCCAAACAGTGTGAAGCCAACTGGCCGCAGCCTCCTGTTGCTGCCCCTGCCACTGAGGCCCAAGGACAGGAGACCCTTCCGCTGCAGGAGCAGCGGACATTCACGAAGTGCACCCGAGGCAAGCCTGCCAGTCAAGATGTGAAGTTTAACCTGAGGACGTGCAGCTGCTGTTAGCTATGCCACCATCCCTCTGGCTTATGATACAGAAAGTTATTATTACTTTGAGGATTAAAAAAGTTATATCCAAGCATTAATTTTTTTTGTTTGTGTGCAGGTGGAGGCTGTTTTCTTATTAAAACATTCAAAACACCACGTGTCACTCTCCTTTCTCTTTGTCCTATGGCAGAAAACACCAGCTGAAGAGACATTTGCAAAGCTCCGTGCCCCTCCCGAGGCTGACAGTGGGAAACAGCTGGTACCCGGTGACCTGCAGCTTCCGCCCTGGCTCTTCGTCAGAAAAAGAGGAAATCCAAGGAATTTCTATGAAACCAATTGCAGGGCGGGGCACACACATCATCACAAAAAGTCTTAGAAGAGGCAATTTGGGAGGTAAGGAATTTGGTTGATTGCCAATTTTATTTCTGTCACTTTTTATATTCTTTATGAAAAACCTTTTTAAAAAGCATTCAGAGATCTCTGTCAGTGGAGGAGAAAGAGAAGTCAAAGGCATCCGGTTGCCCAAAGCTGGGTTTTAAGATTCCTGATAAGCATCCAATCAATCAAACAGTGTAAACAGCTCCACTGTCTTCACGTGGATTAAACACCAGAGTTACAGAAACAACAGTGAAACCAATGCAGCAGAACAGTCGTCTTCGGGCAAAGGAGAGATGGGCACAGCCCTTCTGCGCTTTCTCTAAGAAAGCATTTCCAGCTCTCAGGTTAGGGTCCCTGCACTGCACCTTCGGAGGTTGGGCCTGCCTGAGCTTCCACCCCTCACCTGCAAATGGGGGCAAGAACCCCAACTGAGGCAAGCCAGGACTCAGACCTCAATGGCAACTATGAGTTCTATCTTTTTTTTTTTTTTTGAAACAGGGTCTCACTCTGTCACCCAGGCTGGAGTGCAGAGGCACGATCTTGGCTCACTGCAACCTCCACTTCCCAGGTTCAAGAGATTCTCCTGCCTCAGCCTCCCGTGTAGCTGGGGTTACAGGCACGTGCCACCATGTCTGACTAATTTTTGTATTTTTAGTAGGAACAGGGTTTCACCATGTTGGCCAAACTGGTCTCGAACTCCTGACCTCAAGTGATCCGCCTGCCTCGGCCTCCCACAGTGCTGGGATTACAGGTGTGAGCCACTGCACCTGGCCCAGGCTTCTTTTTAAATCAAGTTTTAATTTTTTTCACAATCTAGTTAATATTTTTAAAAACATGACTTTGATCTAAACAAGTTCTTTTACTTTTTTTTACAAAGTAAAGAGGATCTCCTGCCTCATGGCTGCTACTTCTTTCCAGTAAAAATTAGTCCCTGCAACCTCAATTAAAATAAAATTATCATAAAGCTCTATGTTAGGCACAACTATGTCCTCAAAGCCCTGCTCTGGGTTAAGTGACAAAACACTCGTGACGCTACATCAGCGACAAATCCTCAGAAACCACCAGGGAGGGAAGGATGCTTTACGGACTGCGCAGTATCCCCCAAATTCCTCTGCAGAGGCTCACACCCCATGGTGACAGTCGCTGGAGATAAGGTCTTTAAGGAGGCAATCATGGTAATATGGGGGCTTAGGGGTGGGACCCTCATCCAACAAGACTGGTGTCCTCCTGAGAACGGAGAAACACTGAAGACCACACACACGGAAGAGACCAGGTGAGGCACAGAACGGGAAGAAGCCAAACCTGCCAGTGCCTTGATCATGGACTCTCGGCCTCCAGAACTGTGAGAAAATACGTTTGGGCCTCCCAGTCTGTGATATTTTGTCACGGCAGCCCGAGCTGACTAATGCAGGCGCCAAGCCCCTCCAGAGCCACACGGCACCCGTGGCTGATCAGACTGCCATGCTGGTAGATCTACCCTGTAGGGCCAAAAATGCTTCTACCTGCAACTGCCCATCAATAACATCTGCATGGCTGTTTGCAGGGGGCAACCAAAGAAGAAAGTTCAGTCCCACTGCACCAACCCAGCTGATGGAACAGAGTCCCACATGGCACTCTCCTAAACTGGGCAGCGACGCCACTTACTTCCAGAATACAGGGAAGATTCTGAAGCCTGCCGGGGAGCTGAGTGGACCCGCATCCACTCACTCATCCACTCCACAGGCATTTGTCCCAGGGTCTCCAGGTACGATGGGAAGCCAGGGTACACAGGGCCAGAGGCAACAAACACATTCCTGCTGGGTCCCAGAGGAGGGAGGCCAGCCAGGAATACAGGCGGCACGAACTACGCTCAGGCTGCAGGTGCCAAGCACTTACATTTGTTTTCTTTGGAGTAAAGCAAGAGGAAACTGAGGCTCCAAATTCAAATGGCTTTCCCGAGAGTACACAGCTAGAAAGAAGCTGCACCAGACTCCATCTGAGGACTCTTCTTAGACACAACATACACTGCCTCTCAACAAGCAGCTGTACCCTGGAGGAGAAAGTAGAAAAGTGCCACAAGAGATTTAAAAATAATAATAATAATGCTCCTGGGCCTGAGACAGGTAAGGAGTACAGCATTTCTGTTTTATTTCTGGGGGCTGGGGAGCAGAGCAGAACATTCAGGAAAGACACTCATTCTGCAAGCATTTACTGGGGATATACTATTCGCCAGGCATGCATGTAAAAGAGGAGCCACGTGCCCAGAGGGATGGGAAGACAGCACGTTCCAACCATGAAGTCGGGGAGCAGAAGGAAGCACAGGTGAGGGAGAGTCCATGGGAACCGCCGGGCCAACAGCAGCAGCAGCAGCAGTAGCAGCGGAGCCCATGCGGCAGGAACAGGAGCCCACACCTGAGCACTGAGGCACCCAGCCACCTGTCACGATCCTCGGAGGACTGGGCTACAGAGGCCGCACACCCCAGCAACCAACTTCTCCCCGCTCCTAGCAGGCCCTTAAGTCACTGTTGCTGAGCTCCCCTCACCCCCTTAAATATCTCTTTCCCACCAAGATGCAAAAGGCAACACCACCCTCTAGCATTTGCCCAGCTCTGTGTGTGTTTAATTTCCTTACTATTTGAAAGAAGTCATTCAAAATGTTGACAGCATCTTAATACTTTGCATATGATATATCTGCACATCTTACGGGTTAGCATCCATGTCAAAAGTCACCAACGAACACATCACAATCTCCCATTTCCATTCTCTTTTAAAGGCTGCAGAATGTCTGGCTCAACACTAAGCAGACTTTTTTCTGCAAAATTACAAGGAAACACTGAACAAGGGCAGATACACAAAATGATACCCATGATGCCTGACGAACAACTCCATGTTGACAGAACAGCTCATGGCCCTTCCCCACCCCAGTGGATCAGCGCTGTTATTGCCAGCTCAGTATCTATGCCCCTGTCTTTCAGAGAACCTTTTCAGTGTTCCTTTGAGGACCTGCCCCGCTCTTCTCTCTGCTGCCACTCTGATGAGGCTGTCCATGAAAGGCCTCCCCTGGCCAAGGAGTGGCAGAATCTGGGCCAATCAACCACTCTCCAGGCAACCCAAGCAGTGCCCTAAATACACAGGCAGCCTATGCCTGCCCCCTGGGCCCCTGGTTCAGTCCATCCCAATGCCTCCATGCTCAAAGCCACCCCCACATCCTTCAAATAAAATCCATGTCTGCTTGAGTCAGCCAGAATGGGATTCTCATGTTTTCAACCAAGGACCCAAAGAGTCAACTTACCACAGTGCCCAGCTTGAAGGGTAAACAAGTTCTGACAGTTCTAAAAGGCAAAGACCATCTGCTTAAGGCAAACATTACCTAAATTTAAGGACTTTTTTAATGCCCTAAATTCTGATGGCAACTCCCAAAGAAAAGATTCCCAAAATGGTGGCCACGGCAACCTCAATGGCCTGAGTGTACAAGCTCCCCAACTGATCAATATGACTGCAGGCCCCTTCTCTGGGACATGAGTCATTGAACATCTGATCTAAACACCAGGTATGTTCCTTGTTGCTACACAGACTGTGCCCTGCAAGCCAGAGTCCGTCCCGCCTCCCTCGTGCAGTTAAGCTCCATGGAGCTCTCACCATGTGTCCAGTCCTGGATGAGACACCGGGGTTTGGTTCCTGAGCACCTTGAGCCCATGCTGGGGAGAGACGTGCAGCCCACATCACAGCAAAGTGCACAGGCCACCAGGTGGCGGGGCCCTGGCATCGCCAGCAGGAGCCATCGGAATGGCCTTGGGGAAGCAGGACTCCTGAGCTGGGTTGTGAAGGCGTCAGGTGGGTTAAGAAAAGAAGCTTGCCAAGGGGCAGGACTCAGGTGATCCAAAGCCCCAGGCAGGGCCCCAGGCAGAGGAAGTGGCCTGCCAGGAACTGTGAGCCTGGTTCATGGTATCCTCTGCAGCGAAGGTGCCACAGGTGGGGCGAGACCAGGCTGGAGAGCAGGCAGGGCCACGGCAAAGGGCCTGGGAGCCCAGGGAGGCAACTCCATTTCCATTTCTTTACTTCCTCCATGACTTCTTTTAAAATGGCTTAAGGGTGAGGCCAAGGAATTTCAACTTCATTCTAAAAGCCCTAGTGAGCTATTTAAAGGCTTAAGCAGGTTGAGGTCTGGGTAGATTTATATTTTGGGATCTATTTATGGGTTAACCCAGCTGTCAAACATGAATTGCCACATCAACATTCTCTGAGAGGAGGGGTGTGGGGGTGTGTGTGTGTGTGTGTGTGGGTGTGTGTGCACGCGCGCGCGGGCACATACACTGATACACACCAAGGTGAGACTCAGGGAAATCACCTGTGCTCAGTCACGTAAGTACAGATACATGTGTTCTGTACACATAAACACCCACAGGAAAGATACAGGGGAACGCACAACCTCATCATAAAACATCTCAACAGGGGCCTGGGAGTTATCAAACTGTTAAAACCTGAAAAGCTACAAAATCGCCCTTTATTTGGAAGAGCTCAATCATTCTTCGGAGGGTTGAGCGTGGGGGTGCTGTGTGTTGTCGGGTCTTCGGCTTTTTTAACTAAGAAACGACTCCAACCTCACGGACATCATAAAGGCAAACCAGTTTCAATGCTTCTAGACCCTATCCAACACAGCTGGGTGGTCCTCTATCCGCCAGCAAGGAATGCACCCACTGGAACAGTCCAGGCTCCAGGATTTGGTTCACCCACTGCTCCCCATGCCATGGCACCTGAATTGGGAGTGCCCAGAGCCAAAGTACCCAAAGTGTGGCACCAAAATGGCAGCAGCAGCCTCGCCAGGGGACTCATCATGAAGGCAAGTTCCCAGGCCTCACCCACCACCCACTGAATCAGAACTTCTGGGGGTAGAGCCCAGTGATCTGCATTTCCTTTTTTTTTTTTTTCTGAGACGGAGTCTTGCTCTGCCGCCCAGGCTGGAGTGCAGTGGCACGATCTCAGTTCGCTGCGACCTCCACCTCCTGGGTTCAAGGGATTCTCCTGTCTCAACCTCCCAAATAGCTGGGATTACAGGCGCCTACCACCACTACTGGCTAATTTTTGTATTTTTAGTAGAAACAGGGTTTCACCATGTTGGCCACGCTGGTCTCTAACTCCTGACCTCAAGTGATCTGCCCACCTCAGCCTCCCAAAGTGTTGGGATTACAGGCATGAGCCACCCGCACCCGGCACAGTGATCTGCATTTTAACCCACCCTCAGTTAAAACACAGGTGACCTGAGGTGATCCTGACGCAGGCTAAAGTCTGAGAACCACTGATCTCAAACCTTTAAGACCATTTAGCAGCAAGAAAAAGCTAGCGAAGCCACATCTGAACTAGAAAAGCACAAAGGGGCCCAATGAAACTGCAAACTAGATTTTCTCAAAAATGACCAGAACTGCCACGAAATGAACTGGTCAGGATAAACTTGACCAGAACCAGGAGTGCCCAGTTCTAAACAGATGCTGCCGGAGGAATCTCAAGTGCAGAGAGCCCAGGCCAGCCGGGAGCCCTGCACGTGCATTAATGGCACAGTGTATTTTTTTATAACATCCAAAGCACTTAAAAGAATAATATTTTCACTCATGTATCTCAACAACTTCCTGGAGAGGAAGGCAAAGGGCAGATTCTCTGGCTGGCGCAAAGGTTACATGGTCAGGAGGGACCCAGGAGCCACTGAGCAGAGGCAGGCAGGGTGGGAGGCCCAGGGAGCTTTTCACCTACCTCCAACTCAGATGCCTTTGCCCAGCTGCCCACCCCATG
The DNA here is from genome assembly GCF_028885625.2 of Pongo pygmaeus. Lineage (NCBI taxonomy): Eukaryota > Metazoa > Chordata > Mammalia > Primates > Hominidae > Pongo > Pongo pygmaeus. The sequence goes on along the minus strand of NC_072384.2, from coordinate 136,119,454 downwards.
GCGAATCCTAACAGGGAAATCAAGGCAGGAATGGGGGAGGACACACATGGATTGATTGATTGATTGATTTTTAGTGATAGGGTCTCACTCTGTTGCCCAGGTTGGAGGGTAGTGGTGCAATCATGGCTCACTGCAGCCTCAACCTCCTAGGCTCAAGCAATCCTCTCACCTCAGCCTCCTGAGCAGCTGGGACCATAGGCAGCACCAACACACCTGGCTGTTTTGGTTTTTGGTAGAGATGGGGGTCTCCCTATGTTACCCAGGGTGGTCTTGAACTCCTAGTTTCAAGCAATCCTCCCACCTCGGTCTCCCAAAGTGTTGGGATCACAGGTGTGAGCCAATGCACCTGGCCAATTTTCTTATTCTTATGTCAACAAAACCAGTGTTTCCCAACCTTGGTATTCTCCCCTAAAAGTTAAAAAACAGATACTCAAAGAAAACTCCCAAACTCCCAAACAAGATACAGCCATCTGCCCAGCATTCTGCTGATGCAGCATCAGATCAAGAAGTGAGTGACATAACCACCGATGTGGACAATGACCATCACCACACACACACACACATTCACACAGTCACACACACATTCACACAGTCACACACACATTCACACACATGCGTGCATTCACATTCACACACACACATTCACACACACATCCATTCACACACACTCACACACTCAGTCACACACACGCATTCACACATGCATTCACACTCACAATCACATTTACACACACATTCACACTCACACACACACATTCACACACACATCCACATACATTCACACACTTATTCACACTCACACATTCACACACATTCACACACACTCTCACACAAATACACACACTGAATCTTACAAGCATGTTCTATAGGAACAAAATCCACAGTTTGGGGAAATTACATGGGTTTTTTACCCCACCCTACAAATAGAAGAACTGCCAGGGGAACTCTCTTGAATACGGAATTGTCAAAAAGATTTATATATGTAAGTTTCCAGGAGATTTTCTCTTGGCCAGAAAACAAGTGAGTAATTTCCCTGAGCCCAGCATAGGTTAATAATCAAAGAAGTTCGTTAGGAATTGCCCTGAGCTCAGGCTGCCAGGCGGTTAGTCATAAAGAGCTAGGTGGAATTTGCCTACTCAGGCAATGGGAGGAGAGAGGGAGAGTCACATCCCCACAGGGAAGCCGGTTTCCTAGAACACTTGTGGGCCAGGAGCTGGCTGAGCCCCCTGCGGCTCCTGGCTGCCCTCTCCCTGAGGGCCTGGCTCAGACCCCAAGGAACCAGGTATCCTTGCTCATCGAGGCGGGCCCCTCTGGGCACACAGGTAGACACACCTCTAGATAATTCCACCAGTTCCCACCGAAACAGAAGCATGCACCAGAGTAACCCCTGGTGAGTGTGGATCAGAGGCTGATGGGGTCACAGAGCTCACCCGACCTGGGCTCTCAGTCTTGGGATGACGAAGACCCAGGGCTGCCCGCCGGCATTGCGGGATCTTGGGCAGCATCCCTCACCTCCACCTGCCACGTGCCAGTAACAACCATGCCACCCCAAAGTTGTAACAAACCGAAAATTGCCCCAGACATGGCCAAATGTTCTCTTGGGGGCTACAATGCTTGTACGCCATACACCGCCCCACCAGCACCTTGTTGAAAACTGATCTTGGCCAAATATCTGGATTTACAGACAGGGAAACTGAGGCCAGAGGTCACAAGGAGAGGCACACTGGCTCTGCTCCCTCGGGTTTTGCGACCTTCTAAGGTGGTCTTCAGTCTGCATCTCTTTCTGAGGCTTCTCCTTTCCCTCCTCAGCCTCACTCCTACAGCCTCCCACCCCCCTCATCAGTACAAGACACTTCACAGCCCAAGAGACACAGAGGGCAAATGCTCTTTCTCAAGGACAGCTGCTATCCCATCACTGCCAGAAGCTTGCTGAACTTAAGCCCAAAGTGGACACACTCACACTGCCGGCGGGAGAGTAAAATCAACCGATTTGGAAAACAGCAGGCAGTTTACATAAAAGTTAATTATATACCCAGCACATCTCCCAGCCACTCCACTCCTAGGTATCTACCCAAGAGAAATGAAAGCATGTGCCCATATGAAGACTTGTGCTTGAATGTTCACAGCACCTCTATTTGTAAAAGCCAAGAACTGGAAACAACTCCATCAATATCCATCCACAGGATAAACACACTGTAGTAAATCCATACAATGGAACATTACTCAGCAATGAAAAAGAAAAAGCTACAGATATATGTAACAACTTGAATGACCCTAAAAATCATCATGCTGACTGAATGAAGCCAGTCAAACAAGGGGTCCTTTACTGCAGCGGTCCCTAACCTTCTTGGCATCAGGGACCGGTTTCGTGGAAGACAACTTTCCCACTGAAGAGAAGCAGGGGGATGGTTTCATGATGATTCAAATGCATTACATTTATTGTGCACCTTATTTCTATCATTATTGCATTGTAATATATAGTGAAAAAAATTCTACAATTCACCATAACGTAGAATCAGTGGGAGCCCTGAGCTTGTTTTCCTGCAACTAGACAGTCCCAGCTGGGGGGGACGGGAGACAGTGACAGATCATCAGGCATCAGAGTCTCATAAGGAGCGCCAAATCTAGATCCCTCATATGTGCTGTTCACAGTAGGGTTCGTGCTCTTATGAGAATCTAATGCTGCCGCTGATCTGACAGGAAGTGGAGCTCAGGGGGTAACGCAAGGCAAAGGGAGTGGCTGTAAATACAGATGAAGCTTCACTTGCTGGCCCACCACTCACCTCCTGCTGTGCGGCCTGGTTCCTAATAGGCCCAGTACTGGTCCATGGCCTGGAAGCTGGGGACCCCCTTTTTAATGCATGATCTTATTTCTATTTTATTCTGGAAAATGCAAACTAATCCACAGTGACAGACAGCTGATGGGTGCAAGCAGACGTGCAGAGGTGGTGCAGGTTGCAAAGGGGCACAAGGAAGTGTTGGGGTCGGGGAATGATTGCCTTCCATACCTCGGTTGTGGCTACAGGGGTCAAAACCCATCAAATGGTAAACTTTCAAGAGTTGGAGTTTACCTCACGTAAACCACACCTCTGGCCGGGCGTGGTGGCTCACACCTGTAATCCCAACATTTTGGGAGGCCAAGGAGGGCGGATCACTTGAGGTCAGGAGTTCGAGACCAGCCTGGCCAACATGGTGAAACCGTCTCTACTAAAAATACAAAAATTAGCCAGGCATGGTTGTGGATGTCTGTAATCCCAGCTACTCAAGAGGCTGAGGAAGGAGAATTGCTTGAACCCAGGAACCCGGGAGGCAGAGGTTACAGTGAGCCGAGATCGCGCCACTGCACTCCAGCCTGGGTGACAGAGCCAGACTCCATCTCAAGTTTTTAAAAAAAAAAAAAAAAAAAAAAAAACTTCGCTAAAGAGATAGACAAAAATTAAATAAGTGCAGAAAAAGCATTCCAACTATAAAATCCACCATTAATTTTCACGGTAACTGTAAGTAATCGTTCACATCACGAGTTCACACCACCCTCTAGGTAAATCTGGTTCAAGCAGGTGAGGTTGGCTGCAGGTGAGCACACACCCCACACTGCTAGGACGCCAGTGAGTGAGGAAGCAGATAGCGCAGCCACCACCATGCCCCCGACTAAAGCAGTGGAGAGTTTGGCGACACACTCGGCATCCCGCCCGTGCACTGGATTCTGCCACTTCCGGCTCTGCCACCTTCCTCTGTGTAACCCTGGGCAAATCGCTTTGATGCACAGAGCATCCCATTCTCCCTCTTTTGCTAATTACGGCACAGGGGGAAAGTAACTTCTATTTACATGTATAAAAAGTTAACTGCCCACTAACATCTCCATTATTAAAATGTCACAGAATTTGTGTGGCTTAAATGTAAGCTGTATTTTCAGCTAGCCAGGATTAAAGGTGCTGCAGATTTCCTAAACGCAGGTGAATTTTCAAAAGCATGCCGTTTGAAAATCCTCCCTCCTCCCGGACTGCGGAACCTGTAATCGCAGGCAGTCAGCTTGCCTCCGTGCCTCCTCCTCATGTAATCAAAACCGTCAGTCAGCATCCCAGCCGCCACCAACCCTCAGCAAGGAAATAAAAGTGAACCAACAGCTGTTATTTTCTTTATAACCTTGGTGAGTAAAAAACTGAGTGTGAATATGAGTTTCAAATCACAAAACGAAATTTGCAGGAGAGCTGCGAACTGCTGAGAGAATTCCCCAAGTACTTCTGCAGACTTATGGGCTGATTTCTGAAGTTTCCTTTTCTACTTTATTAAAACATCAAAACTGTAGGTGGCATTACTTGGTATATACCTGAAGGAATATAATTGTTCTACCATAAAGACACACGCAGTTAGTTGTGTGTTTACTGTGGCACTATTCACAATAGCAAAGACATGGAATCAACCAAAATGCCCATCAATGGTGGGCTGAATAAAGAAAATGTGGTACATATACACTGTGGAGTACTATGCAGCCATAATAAAAAGAATGAGATCATGTCCTGTGCAGCAAAATGGATGGAGCTGGAGGCCAATATCATAAGCGAACCAGCAGAGGAACAGAAAACCAAATATCTCATGTTCTCACTTGAGCTCAACATTGACACAAAGAATGGAACAACGGCCACCAAGGCCTACTTGAGGGTGGAGGGTGGGAGGGAAAGGACTGAAAAACTACCTATCAGGTACTGTACTTACTACGTGTTGTAATAATCTGTACACCAGACCCCCATGACACCCAACTTACCTATATAACACACCTGCATGTGTACCCCTGAAACTAAAAGTTTTTAAAAATATAAAAATAAAGACCCATGGGTGGCTGGTGTCCGTGGGTCCTGAGTTCGAATCCTGACTCTGCCACCTTCAGGAGTGGGCGGATTCAGGCAAGGCTTTAAACTCTCCAGGCTGCAGGCTCCTGACCTGACAAACGAGGGTCCTACCACCTCTGTCTGGCAGTGACCAGCATAACACAATGACACAAAAGGCACCCAGCCCTGAACACGGACGGCATCCTGCAGAGACAAACACTCAAGCGGCAGGTGCTATTACGGATTTTATTCAGTGAGGGGAAGGGAAGAAACCAGGAGGATGGTTCAGGAAATGTTCCACAGAAATTTCTGGAATCTGGAGCAGGAGCAGCTGTCAGAGATGCCTGCAGGCAACGGTGTCACTTACAAGGCAAAACCGCACCGGCTGCTGCTGCAGAGCTGTGCCCCAGTCCAGCGGGACGCCCCCGACTCCTCCGCCAGCGCTCCCCCGCCATCACCATCCAGACTCTTGGTAGCTTCTCACTTACCCTCCTCACTGTTTACGTTTTCTCATCCTAAACACGGATTCATAACTAACGTCTGAATAAAACCACGGGGGACAGGGTGATAGGGACAAAAACTCCTTGGTCGGCACATGGGACACTCGGCAACTGTCCATCTATCGATGACAAGACAGATTCTGGGCAGCTGCTCCATTCAGGGATGTGCAGGTACTGACGCTCGGCATTAAAGAGACGACTCACGACTACAGAGCAGTCACCCAGAGAAACGGCAGGAGGTCCTAAGTCAGGGTCGCCCCAGCGCAAGCGTAACCGGCTGCCCACAGGCTCCAGGGAGAAAGACTCAGCAAGCGGCCACTCCAGCTCCCTCCAAGCTCAAGTCCTGTGAGAGATGATAATGTACACAAGACTGGAAGAAAAAGGCACCAAAACTAACCTTGCCCATACCCTGTGGGCAGACGGCCGAGGTCTCTATGCCACCTGTTCTGCCATTCACTTCCCGAGGCCCCAGCCCTCATTCTCTCCCAGCTTTGCAAACCGTCAACACAGGAAAGAGGATGAACATGGATGTGAGTGAGGAAAACAAGAGTGTGTGCTTAGCTTTCATGTGTGGCTTTGTGTCTCACTGGCCCTGCCCATATAGACCCGGCTTCTGGCGGCTCCTAACCAAGAATGTTCCCAGTGGCATCCTATTTTCAAAACAAGAAACTCTTGGACAAATAAATTCAAGATTCTATGTAAAATTCTGAATTTTATGTCCAGAAAACCCCCCAAAAGACAATATCATAGTCATCACGGTTCAATTTTTTTTTTTTTTTGAGACAAGATCTCACTCTGTCACCCAGGGTGGAGCGCAGTGATGCAATCATAGCTCACTGCAGCCTGCAAATCCTTGGCTCAAGCGATCCTCCTGCCTCAGCCACTTAAGTAGCTAGGACTAAAGGTACTTGCCACTGTGCCTAGGCTGGTCTCAAACTCCTGGCCTCAAGCAATCCTCCCACTTTGGCCTCCCAAAGCACTGAGATTACAAACATTAGCCACCGCACCTGGCTTCAAATTTTTTAAAATATTGAAACCCAAGCTAAATAAATAAATAAATAAAATAGGGCCAGGCACAGTGGCTCACGCCTGTAATCCTTGCACTTTGGAAGGCCGAGGTGGGTAGATCACCTGAGATCAGGAGTTTGAGACCAGCCTGGCCAACCTGGTGAAACCCCGTCTCTACTAAAAATACAAAAATTTAGCTGGGCGTGGTGGCAGGTGCCTGTAATCCCAGCTACTCAGGAGGCTGAGGCAGGAGAATCACTCGAACCCAGGAGGCAGAGATTGCAGTGAGCTGAGATTGTACCACTGCACTCCAGCCTGGGTGACAGAACAAGACTCTTGTCTCAAAGAAAAAAAAAAATTAAAAAATAAAATAAAAATAAAAAAAAACTCAGTATCTGGATCTAACAAGAGTTATGTAACAAGAGCCAAGGTAACAGTAACCATGGAAAAATAGGTCTTCTAAATACACGTTTCTGGAAACGCTGACTGCAATGAGCTCCCTCCCTTACAACAGTCCTGATGCTGTTCCCACAGCCCAGACCCCCGGTCACCAGCATCTCCATCTCGCATGGTAACAGCTGGGTATCAAAGCACTCCCGGCCAGGCGCAGTGGCTCACGCCTGTAATCCCAGCACTTTGGGAGGCCAAGGTTGGCAAATCACCTGAGGTCAGTTCGAGACCAGCCTGACCAACGTGGTGAAACCCTATCTCTACTAAAAACATAAAAATTAGTTGGGTGTGGTGGTGCATGCCTGTAGTCCCAGCTACTCGGGAGGCTGAGGCAGGCGAATTGCTTGAACCTGGGAGGCAAAGGCTGCAGTGAGCTGAGATCACGCCACTGCACTCCAGCCTGGGTGACAGAGCGAGACTCCGTCTTAAAAAAAAAAAAAAAAAAAGAAAAGAATTTTAAAAAAAGCACTCCCCTCTCCAAGCAGGATCCATAATCAGTAGTAGAACGTCCAACAAAAGGTCTCCCAGCCTGCTCTTGGGGGCTGTCAAGGATCACTCATCATTCGGCCACCTACCCCGCTCTTCCCAGGCTGAAGAGACTCTGTTCTGGATGCTCCAATCCTAGTACCCACTGGCCTGGAAAGCCCTCCTGACTGCTAGCTGGCTTCCAGAATCTCTCCCTGGACTCTCCACACAAGGCTGTGTGGCCCCATCCCCCAGGCCCCTCCCACACAGCCTTGTGTGGCTGCGATCCCTACCTGTATCAGTGGCTCCTGGGTGAGATCTGAAGGGCCCTGACTGTCTCACACATCTGCCTGTTCTCCCAGCTTCAAAAACTGGGCTCTGCCCAGGGCAGGGGCTTGATAAAATCTTGTCTATTGATTCTCACATTAGCCACTTCCCCTACCAAACAAAGTGAGTGTAAACTTGGTCCTCCCACCACCATCCCTCAAAATAAATATTTGCCCTTGCAAAGCCACCAGAGAAATCCACACACGCACACACTGCCCTCACTCAATCCATGGCCCCGCGTGTCCTTCCTGGCTCTGGCCTTGTTTAGCACTGGCCTTTGTGGAGGGGGATGGGCAGCTCCCAGGACGCAGTGCTGGAACAAAGAAAATTACTCCTTGAGTTGGCAACACTTAGCTTTTTTTCTTCTTTTGTGTCTTTGGCAAAATTGCTACAAACAACAAAAACTGAATAATGCTAATACGTAACTATGAAGGCCATAACACAGTTTAGGCCAAACATACAGAGTGAATTCCCTTTCAAACACCAACACAGATCCAGTGGGTTATCTAAAACCCAGCACAGAGATGGATTGAGGCTGCTTGGGGCTCAGCCAGAAAGAGTCCCCCAGTTGACAACTGACTTCTGCCAGGAGCCAAGGAGAGCCAAAGGGGCCCCTGTTCCAGTCCCAGGGGAACTGTGCCCTCTTCCTGGTGAGGGATTTCGCTCACACAGCTCCATGCACAGAGCCGTCATTATTCAACTAACAAGGAATTAATAGCCTGCAGACAATCCCAAAGTTTAAAAACCTCATCTCTAAGTGCTGGAAATGCATTAGCCATGCAAACATTTGTTTATGAACAAACAACTGAAAGAATGAAAATCAGCAAAGGGAGACAAACGGCCATCCTGAGTGTCATAAAATGAACCTTGAAAGCACTGAAAGGTTTCCCAGGTAGGGGCTGCTGGGCTGAAGGAGCAGCTTCACGAGCAGCTACATCCAACCCACAGAGAGAAAGACACAGCCCAGCACACACCCAACAGAAATGAGGCCATATGGGCACCAAAAGGCAAGCGAGAATCTGCACAGTGGTGCTATTCATGACAGCCCCAAAACAGGCAGCCACTCAAACACTGACAGCCCCCGAAACAGGCAGCCACTCAAACACTGACAGCCCCCAAAACAGGCAACCAAACACTGACAGCCCCTAAAACAGGCAGCCAAACACTGACAGCCCCCAAAACAGGCAGCCACTCAAACACTGACAGCCCCCAAAACAGGCAGCCAAACACTGACAGCCCCCAAAACAGGCAGCCACTCAAACACTGACAGCCCCCAAAACAGGCGGCCAAACACTGACAGCCCCCAAAACAGGCAACCACTCAAACACTGACAGCTCCCAAAACAGGCAGCCAAACACTGACAGCCCCCAAAACAGGCAGCCACTCAAACACTGACAGCCCCCAAAACAGGCAGCCACTCAAGCGCATATCACAGGCAGAAGAGACCAATAAACGGGGGCTACAATTTCTAACAACCCTCAAGACAGATGAGTCTGTGCTGGCCACTGAACTGGATGCTGGTCCCACACGTGATCAGTTTGTGAAAACTTTATCCTTTATGACTTGGGCACCTTTCTCTATGTTATGTGTCAAGAAAAAAAGAGTTTGAGGCTGGGCGCGGTGGCTCAAGCCTGTAATCTTAAGACTTCGGGAGGCCAAGGCAACATAGCGAGACCCCATCTCTACAAAAAAAATAAAAAAATTAGTCGGGCATGGTGGTGCGTGCCTGTGGTCCCAGCTACTTGGGAGCCAAAGGCAGGAAGATCGCTTCAGGAGAGCAAGGCTTCAGTGAGCCATGATCGTGCCACTGTACTTCAGCCTGATTGACACAGACTGTCTCAAAAATTAAAAACTAGGCGAGGCACGGTGGCTCATGCCTGTAATCCCAGCACTCTGGGAGGCTGAGGCAGGTGGATTGCTTGAGTCCAGAATTTCAAGACCAGCCCGGGCAACATGGTGAAACCCCATCTCTACTGAAAATCCAATGAATTAGCCAGGCATGGTACACGCCTGTAGTCCCAGCTACTTGGGAGGGCTGAGGTGGGAGGATTACTTGACTCTGGGAGATTGAGGCTACAAATGAGCCCCAATAATGCCACTGCACTCCAGCCTGAGCAACAGAGTGAGACCCTGTCTCAAAAAATAAATAAATACTAACAAGTTCCAAGAAATAAGAGAGTTTGAAGTGGTCTCAATCCCACCAATTCCAAACCCAAACTTCAAGTACTACAAGAACACTCAGAGACCCAGGCTTGATTGTTGAAGCTAAAATTAACACAATGCTGTTCCCCGCCAATCACACCATCCCCTCCCAAATCAGGTTCACCAGGCTGAACTTCCAGCACGAGCAGTCTCGTCAGAACAGGAGCAGATACTTGATCCCGGCTCACAGCAGCACGCCAGACCTTCGAAAACAACAGCAAAGGGGGTGCAGACAGGCTTCCGGAAGCGCCCTCCCTGGAAAATATGCTGGATTCCCCCCACTGAAAAGGGCAGCTCAACGCACAAACAGGATGGAAGTTCAGGGCAATCAGCTCTTTCCAAATCAATTTCTTTTTCACTACATAAGCTAGCCAGCACTTCCGACAATACTAATCCTGCTGAAGGGTACCATCACACAGTGGGCATGCCCCCAAGGTGACATTTAAGAAGTGAAAACTCTTTCCTGAAAAAAGGGTATGTCTTGTGGCTATTTGTTGCAGGCATTCATAAATTTTTTAAAAAATGTTTAACTTCTTTCTTTCAAGTATCCTCAATACTATAAGTCACTATTGGCTACAACTAAAACTTACTGAATTGAAGCTAAATTTACTTTCTAAAGATACTGTTCTGCCTCTAAGACTATTATCTGAGTGAGAATAGGGTAACAGTAGCTTTGTCCTCAGCTGGAAATCAACATGGTTGTATTTACTAGAGCCTGCTGAATGCTGACATTTCTCCAAGACCAAACATAAATCATTTATGAAGATGGCCAGTAATTATTTGAAATTCTTCTCCCAGAACCATGAAGTGTTTTCCCACCCTTAAAAAAAAAAAGGAAATAAAAAGCTTCTAACCATGATGCTAATGACAACCAGACGGCATGAGCAGTTTTAAAGATTAGACAGTTGCTTGTGTAGAAACACTGTACAAATACTCCAACACTGCAGCCCAAAAAAAGACAATCCCCATCAAACAGCGGGAGAAGTGTGAAATTTGCAAATGAGCCCCTGGTTAAACAAAAACACCAATCTGTTCCCAGAGAGCTCAGGGTGGCCACCTGTTCGGGACTGGTGGCAAGTTCTGGTTACCAATGGAAGAAACAATACTGGAGCAAGCAGTGGCAGCCCCCTCTCGGGACCTGGTCCCCACCCTCGAGCCTATATTTAGTCTGCTCTTTACGGAAAATGTCCCAACCTTGCACACAAACAAGCTATCTGGCTGGTTATTCAAAGAATCCATTAACGATCTCTTCTGCAGGAGGTGGTATTTGTTTTCCTTCCCTCCCCAGGCCCCAGACACAAGCACGACACCCACTTCTGGCCATGGTCTCTTGTGACCAGAAAAGCCCTGGAAGATAGAGGGGCTGGACTCCACGGACAATACCAGCCCTGCCTCTGGATGGGTCATCACTGCATCTTGGGAAAGACAGCCCACACTATGAAAAGGGACCCCCCAAATCCCCCTCAGCCCCTCAGAAGCACAGAGCTTCCAGAAGGCCAGGGCTCACTGCAGCACACACAAAGCACTTGTACCCCTGAATAAAAATAACAGATGCTGCAAAGATTAGAGATTAACATCTGTAGAGTACATTTTGTTTCTCAGAGAAAGGTACTTAACAAAGGGAAGGAATTATGTAGCTAAGCACCAGATCAGAACCTCAAACCCAGGATTTTAAAAATAGCTAAGCCTCATCCGCTTTGCCAGACTCAATCACTTAAGCTAAGGACTCGAAGGGTCTGGAGGATTGGGATGGGGGCGGGGAGGGGGACACAGGTTTGCTAGAGTGTAGAGAAACATGAGACGAAACGAAATCAGTGGTTAAAACAAGTCAGAGTGAGACTCACAAACTATAAACACCTGCAGGGTATACAGGGGGAAAAACGGATGCAAAATAAGGGATTTTCGTCTTAACAAAATAAAACGCCTGGTTTAGGCAAAAAACAAGAGGTGGTAGCAACAGGGCTGCAGGTTTTGTTCTGAAGGTTCCTGCAGCTGCCCCCACTGCTTCTCTCCCTTCTGAGTCACTTCCTTCAGGCTCCTCCAACAGCTCTTTTAAGCTACTAGTAACATCTAGCTCCTGTCTTTTACAGAAACGCGCTTTCAGCTTGGAAATATTGGTAACAAAATGTGTCATCCGCCAAATTATCATATAATAAGTGAATACTGAAGAACCCCATCTAAATATACATGAGACTACATTAAAAAGCAACAATCTCCGAAAGACAAGAAGGAAAATCCACAAAACCACAGAATGAGTCTAGAAGGAAATGGACATCAGCTGCCTCCGCCTCCCAACCAGATTCTCTCGGCAATGTCCATCCGACATGCCACCATGTCGCAGAAACGCAGCCCACTGACAGATGCCCCTGACAGCAATAACTGAAGCACACCCTGAGAATGGCCCTGCATGGCAGGTGCACCTGAATGTGTGTTCGGGGTTCTGAGCTAAGGAATCCGGGAGTGGCCAACCCGGAGATTCATTCCTTATCTCTGAGGAACATCTACACCCCCAGCCTGTCCCATGGAAAGCAGGCCATACAGGGTATTGAGGCTCTTTGATTGGTGTTAAAAGAAGGTTGCTGGGTGGTGGTTGTTTGCGGGAGGGTGTTAAGTGAAAATGCTATATAAACTACATGCTTTCTGAAAGGAGGCAGCAGCGCTTCTCCTGCCCAGGCCGCCATGGGACCGCTCTGTAAATAAATTCCCCTAATAAACCCTCTGTCTTTTGTTTGCTGGCTCTAGGTCTCTTCTCCAGTCTCTTGAACCCGGTGCCATCCCTAATGAAATTTAAAAGGGTCTGGCACGACAGGCCCCTCACCCAGCATTCAGCTCCTTTTCAAACAGCATCATGAAGATCACATGAACACCAGCTTGAAAGCATTCAGATCTGGTTTAAGTCCCTCCTCCACCACGCTTAGCCTGTGTGACCACAAGCAACTCCCTGAGCAGCTGGCCTTCGGTGTCTTCACCTGCAACCTGCAGGGGAGGCTGATAGGAAACCTTCTCAGCTGGCTACAAGTACAGCAAGGAAGAAGAAGCAATGGCCCAGAGATGATGCCAAGTCAACTGGAGCTGCCTTTCCTCTACAGCAATGCTTTCCAAAGTGTGGTCCCTGGACCAGGGCATCCGCATCCTCAGGACACTTGTTAGGGAGGCACATTCTTGTGTCCTGCTCCAAACCCACAGAACTAGAAACTCGGGAGGTACGGGAGGGGCCAGCAATCTGTTTCCACCAGCCCTCAATGTGACCTGACACACACTCATGTTTGCTCTCGGTGTGACACCGAAGATACTATATCACGGCAGTGACACAGGCTGTCACCCATTTGTCCTCTTAATATTGATTCTATGTCTGAAATTCACTTACACCCAACATAAACACCAACCTGTTGTGGACAGCTGATCTGAAAAATCTGCCAAGATTTACCAAGCAAATCTTTTGCTTCCCCTACCTACAGTAAAGAAAATTTCACTTCCATCCCAAACACCACATGACACTGAGTTCCCACCAAGCCAGCCCACCACATCCAAAAGGTGTCTAACCCTAACTTCTGTGCTCTGGGGACGTTTCAAAATGCCCTCACTTCTGCAGCGTATAAACACTGTTTATCCTACCAAGAAGGAACTTTGGAAAGGACCCTCTGGCAAGTCAGCCAGCCAACAAACAATCCCTGGGCATCCTTCAAGGGCCAGACATGATCTATCAAACCACTGAGAATACAGCAATAAACAAGCCCTGATTTCTGCCCTCAACCAGCTTCCAGACCTCCCAGCCGGAGTGGGATTAAGTAGATGAGCCAAATGGGGTGGGCAGAGAGCAGGAGGGCCTTAATTCTGGCAAGGCAAGGCTGGTCATGAGTGACACCAACACACAGCGAGCCTCACAAGGTGAGCAACAGTCAGAGAAGGCGGCATCTCAAACAGCACCTGCACAACTGAGAGGCATGAGTAAGCTGGACTCACAAGGAACGCCCGCATTGTGGAGGCCCCGGGTGCCGGCAAGGTACGAGAGCTCACCTGGAAGCAACTAAAAGCCAACTGAGTGTTATTTTTAAGGAGGGGACTGCAAACTTGCCACCTTTCATTCAACTTGAAGGATTATGAACATGGCCAATGGTGACAAAGAAACATGACACTTATCCGCGGCAGGAAGAAAATGTTTCCCTAAACATCCACACCTGCATCAACCGGACTAAATACATTTCCACATGAAAACAAACACTTCTGGAAGTTTTGCCACAGTCAGCTGCTTTACAGAGAACAGAATACTTTTGGTTCTTTGGGGCCTTCTCAAACCCTCTTGCCTTGGGTGGCGGAAACAAGCTTGGGATGCTTTGCACACATGGCCTATGGGAAGTATGAATAACAGGGGCTCTGCTTCTATCTCACACGGCGACAGAGGGCCAGAGGTGAGGTCAGACGGGCCCAGCTCACCACTCTTGCACAAGTGTCCTAAGCTTTCTGGGCCTCAGCAGTGCATCTGTGCACAGGATCACTGCAGGACGAACTGAGATGATGCACATCAGACACTCTGCAACGCACTCTGTGGGACACAGATGCTCAACAGAGCAGCTGTATCATGGGACAAAGTGGGGAACCCTGATCCATCTTCCCAGGTCCCCCAACACTGGGGCTCAGATACTACTAAGGCGTCCTGGAATCTCCCTGTGAAAATGCCCTTAAGAAGTGCAAGGCAGGGTTCTCCCGCCAAGTGCCAGGCCAGGCCAGTGGAGAGCCTGGGTTTCCCCTCATCGGCCACCTGGTGGGGATGGAGGCTTGAGAGCTGGCTGAGGGCTCAACCTCAGAGGAAGGCCAACCTTCCCGGCGATGCGTGGGAACCTGGGAATCAGGCTGCCTGGCTGAATGAGCTGGCTGGGTTATCACTCATATCACGGTCCTGCTGCTGGCAAGCTGAATTACGATGTGCGACTGCTAAGAGAGGCTTTATCCTTGAAAGAAGAAAAAGCTTTACTGAACAAGAAAGGCAGTTGATTCATCTACCTCAATGCCATCAACCCCAGATGGACTTTTCTAAGGAGAACCAGAGGGGAAACTAACACACGCTGTTCAGACTGGAGGTGAGGTGGCTCTCAGGCTCATTTCTGGGCATGGTGGCTGCGGAGGCTCCAGAGACGATACAGCTGTGTGGCTACGTTTCACAGCATGCCATGCCCCATAGGACATCCCAGAAACCTGATCAGATAAATCTGGAACAATCAGCAATGCTTCCTTAAACTCTAGTGATTTGGGGGTGAAAGGAGGGGGGAATAAACCTCTCAATGTACAAAACAAAAATTGGGGAGAAAAACCGTTCTCTTCTGACAAGCTAGTGTTTTAAAACAAGACTGAGGGCAAAATCACCTGTATCCCATGCCTACAAACAGGATTACGGATCTGTTTTTATTTGGGAGCCTTGGTGGGCCTTTCTACTAAAATATATTTAGTCCATCGTTAAGAGATTTTCCAACCCAGACCCACTTCCACTCGCTCTGAAATAAGCATTAGCCAAAACATCCTTCCCTTGGACAAGGCTGCACCTCACTCCAACAGCAAAAATTCCTGAAGATGCCAGAAAACAGTGAAGTTTTGAGTAGGGTGCAGCCAAATGTGGGAATTTTGTGCCAACAAGAGAAACCCTATCTTCAAAAGCTCTTCATAACGTTAAGAAGTGCCCGGCCGGGCGCGGTGGCTCACACCTGTAATCCCAGCACTTTGGGAGGCCAAGGCAGACGGATCACGAGGTTAGGAGACGGAGACCACACTGGCTAACATGGTGAAACCCCATCTCTACTAAAAAAACACAAAAAATTAGCCAGGCGAGGTGGCGGGCACCTGTAGTCCCAGCTACTCGGGAGGCTGAGGCAGGAGAATGGCGTGAACCCAGGGCAGAGCCTGCAGTGAGCCAAGATCGCCCCACTGCACTCCAGCCTGAGCGACAGAGCAAGACGCCATCTCAAAAAAAAAAAAGAAGTGCCCACATCATGGTAGTCCAGAAGCTTTGAAAGTCAGATCCCAATTTTGTGTATGTACATACAGAGGAAGGGAAAAAAAAAAATCCCTAGCTGGAAATCTTCTAAAATGTGGCCAGTTTTCTATTTGGTGGGACAAGTGACTTTTTGAGCCATTTGTTATGATGTGCACCTGCTGTCCTGATTGGAAACAGTTAGACTTTAAAACCTCCAAGGTGCACGCACAGGCAGAGGCAGCTCCTTACAGGGAGCCCTCTGCAGTTACTGTGATGTTCCAGCGCAAGCTCAGTTGCCAGCACTGGGTTCCTGCCATCCACATGCAGCGTGGAGACAGAAACTCCATTCAAATGATGCCTTGGTTCAGATCAGACTTTAAACCACCTCAGTCAAATGTTAAGGAGGTCATTATCCCTCCCTGAACCTCCACCTGCTCCTCCATAAAATGAGGATGAGGAAGCTACCCACCCTCCCTCACAGGGTTGGTGAAGCCACACAATGAGATTATAGACGCAAAAATATTTCTGTTAAAGTTCTACAGAAATGAAAAGTGGTATCATTATTGATAACAGAAGAACATGCAAAGAACAGCAGCATGTCTGAGTGGTTCTTAAGCCTCACTAAATTAACTACAGCTCCACACAATGTAGACATCCCTATTTCTAAGAGAAAAATAACAGCATCACCCCAGTCCTAAACAGGATTCACCCAACGATTCTAAGCCTTATTAAAAATGACAAGGATCGCGGCCAAGAAGGGGCCTAAAATCTGAAATCGTAAAGGTAGGCATCATGCTGTCAAAATAAAACTATCATCTAGAAACGACGCATTTTTTTTCTTTTAAGGAAGAAATGAAAATGCAACCACATCCTCTTGCTAGAAAGTCAAAACTGCTTTGCTGGAAGTGCTTGAGCCCCAGAGCTCAGCTTCAAGAATGGGAAATAAAAACGAGGTGTTGTGAACCCCACTCAGCCAGAGGTCTTCACGCAGCAAAAGAGGCTCTCAGCCAGGTGCCTTCAATACTTGACACCAGCTTTCACAGTGTTTCATCAGACTTCTGTGGATGCAGCCAGAGAACCAGGAAGAACCATCTGAAATGAGCACCGTGCAGCCTTCACAGCTCCCGTAACAGACGCAGAGCTGGAGCTCTGGAGGAACCTTGCTGCAACACCACCCAATCATCAGCAGATGGGTCCAGGTCCCACCGCCACTCACCACGAGTCATGCAGAGGCAGACAGAGCCCGTCTCTTGAGGAATCCACAGAGCATCTTAAGTTACCAACAAGGCAGCCAGGTGACCTCATGGGAGACAGATACACACAAAGGGCCAGGACCCCATAAGGCTGGAGCTCCACCCGGATCCTCCCCTGGAATTAGCAAGTCCCCCAAGGGTATAGTCTGCCAGTCATCCAGCCTGGCTGGGACATGGTTCAAGTCTACAGGGCTGCCAAATGCCAAGGGCTCAGCAACATAACATCCACTTTCTCCACCTAACTGGCCAAGTTTCAAACCAAAACACTTCGGGGTTAGTAGTTCAGACTACACAGTGCCAAGGCAAAGCCTCTCTGTGGGCTGATACCCTCTCCCTCACAGAGGGACGAGGCTGGGCAACGCCAGCACCAGGCTTTCAGGCACATTCCTGCCGGCTTTGGGCCATTCTCAATGTTCCTCAATAGAGGTCTTACCGGCCAGTCTGTATTATGGACAAGCCACTCTGCAGGCTTTTTACCATCACTGGCCAACAGCGCTGAGAAGGGAGAAAGTGCTGATCAACTGTGGCCAGGATATGACTCCACACTACCCACGCACATGCCACCTGGTGCCCCAGGTGAGTCTTGGCAGGACCAAAGGGATGAAGCAAGGAAATAAATCAGCAGCCTGGAAACAGAGAAATGAGAGCCACCAGAAATCCAGAGGGCACAGCCCCGAAAGGCAGACTGCTGCTGCAGCTCTCCTGGAAGGTCATGGCCCTGCCTGACACGCAGAGGGAAGAGGGTGGGGGTTCTGCCCAAGCATCCTGCCCCCCTTAAAACCACAGCACCCTCCACTTCAGTGGCCTCCAACTGCAGACATATGAAAGCCAGACCCTTCCACTGGAAGACGCCCTGCTCTCCTGGTAGAGTTCTTCCTCTCATCCAACCCAGGACTCTTGGTTGGTACAAAGCACACTACCGGGGCCAGCGTTTGCACAGGGGCAAATGTACCTGCACCTGGACGATGCTCCCGCGGCTGGGGCTGGCTCTCGGCATCCACTAAGTTCAACTGCACCCCTGAATTGAGCAAACACACTAAGGAGGGCAGCCCTGCACCGCCCAAACACGCCGGCCCGGGCCTCGCCCCCAGCGGCAGCACTTCTCAGAACACGTCTTCAACGTCCAGCAAGACGCCCAGGCCTGGCCTGGTAACCTGTCAGGGGTCGGGTGGCGCCGACCCCTCCGGCTGCCCCCAGGCGTCTGCTGGGCCGGGACGCTCGGGCAGCCCAGGACGCGGAGGCACCGAGCCACTTTCCCGCAGGAGAGACTCTACTGTCCATTAGCAAATTAACGCTGACGATCCATCTTCCTGGCGGAGCTCGCGGCGCGCGGGGCGCAGGCGACGCTCGCCCGGCCTTGCAAGGCAAGCAGCGCCGCAGTGCTCCCTCGGCGGAGCAGCCGCGTGCCCCGGCCGGCGAGTGTGGACACCCGCACGCACACAGCGCACACCCCCGCCGCGCCGCAGGCGTCCGTGCCTTCCCGAGGCCCCAAGGCGGCCCGGCCCTCACCTTCGATGGCGATGACGTGCTCCCGGATCTGGTTCTGCAGCACCGGCTCCTCCACGCGCTCCAGCAGCTCGTAGATGGAGTAGATGTTGGGGTGGACCGACTCGAAGCGCTGGATCTCGGCCCGGATGGCAGCCGAGTTGGCCAGCTGCTGCTGGTAGTTCATGGTGCAGGCGCCGCGCCCGGAGCCGCGCGCCCCCCGCCGCCACCGCCCCGCGCCCCGGGGCCCGCGGGCCGCCGAGCCCGGGGCGCCGCAGCCCCCGGGGAGCCGGGCCCGCCGGCGGCGGGCGGAGAAGGCGCGAGAAGAAAGGCGCAGGCGGAGCAGGCGCGGGGCTGGCCCGCGGGCTCAGTTCATGGCCGGGACGCGCGGCCGGCGAGCGAGCGGGCCCCGGCGTCCCGGGTCAGCGGGCCGCCCGGGGGGAGCGCGCCCCCATGGAGCGCGCCGCGGCGGGTGCGGCCGGCCCCGGAGGAGGCTCGCTTGGGTGCCTTCCTGAGCCGCAGCCGCCTTCCAGCCCTAGGCGCTGCTCCGCCGAGCAGCCATTAAAGCCCAGGCAGCCGCCGCGCTCCGAGCGCCGGGGCCGAGGGCCGACCCCCGGGCAGTGTGGCCGCGCTGCTCTGGGCTCCTGGCCGTGGCGTGGGTCCGCGCGCTGCGTACTGCGCCGCCCGGCGCGCCGGTGCCCCCGCGCGAGCCCGCCGTGCGCCGCCCGCCGACCTGGGACCGAGTCGCAGGCGCCGCGCAAGCCGCGGAGCCCGCTCCGAGCGCCGCGCGCCGCCTGCCCGGCCGGCCCCCTCCCTGGCACGCAGGGCTCCGGCCCACGTCGGCCCCGCCCCCGCCTTCGCCCGAGCCCGCGCCCGCGCCCGCGCCCCGCCCGCCCGCGCGCTCGCCGCCCTCCGGCCGCCGCCGCTGCGTCCTCCTCGGCGCTTCCCAGCGCGCCGGATCCCGGGGAATTGCGCCAGGCCCCGCCCCGCGCCTGCCTCTGGGCTTCCTGGGACTTGTAGTCCGCGCCCCCGGCGGGCCAGGCCAGGGGGGTGCGCGGGGTGTTCACACTGGGCCGGGGTGCGGGACCCTCTCGCCGGCCAGGCCCCGCGCCTGCCAGCTCCTGCCCGGGTTCTCGCGGCGGCCCCCGCGCCCCGGCACTGGGGAGGCTGCCCAGGAGTCCGCCCGCCGCGTTTTTGTTTGTTTCCAAGCGGCTGGCTCCAGGAGCCTCTGCGACTCGCCAGTGTCCCACGGCCTCGCTTGGTTGGCGAGCCTCCCCCTCCCGCGTTTGGTAACTTTCTGCCTCCTTTCTCAAAGTAGCACACGTGCTTTCTCTTAATACATGCGATTTCTTTCCAAAGGCGAAGCGCCTCCTGAGCCCATGCGGCGTGGGGGCCACACTCTACGAGTGGACTGAAGTTTAGACAGAGGTGCGAGATGCGACAAAATACCACGGAGGCTTTCGAGACATCCTTCTCCCTTACAATTTTTAAAAATCGAGCCGTGGATCTCAAGCTGCTGCCTCCTGAGCGCCGCTGCCTGCTCCACGGGGGTCCTTAGCTCCTGGCTCGTCTGTCCCACCGCAATCCCCGATGTAGCCCATCCCCGGGGACCCCCTGCGGAGCTGGGACCGCACTGCAGCAGCGCTTGGAAGCCTCGTCCCGCAGCTTTGAGGCAAAGGAGACCCTTCAGATCTGCGGAAAGCACCGGCTGCCGGGCGGTCCCACAAGGTCCTGGATTGAGGACACTGGCAGAGTCCTTGCCCCCAGCCATCGGCGTGGTCTTTCTGAAACACAGCCAGCCGGGCCGGCATCCCCGTTTAAAGCCTGCTGAATCTTCACCGGCTCACATGCAGTTTGCTATGGCCTAAGCACGCTGGTATCCAGCCGTGTTGGCTTACTGGCTGGGCTCCACAACTTCCCAGAAATGTGCTGACATTTTTACCATTCCGGGCCTGCTCGTCTTCTCCTTGACACTTAGGCACAGGTCATCACTCCATGCCTCGGGCTTTCCACGCATAAGTAACTCTAGTAACCAAGAGGCAGGCACGTGGCCTCACCTAACCTGACCTATCAGCAGCAGCTGATCACTCGCGCGCCTGGAAACTCCTTCTCCCAGTGCTCACCAGGGCTTCCTGCTATGTTTCTGGCTTCATTGTCCCTTTTGTGGTTTTCTTCTAGTCCCCTAACCTCTAAATATGGAGGCCCCCAGGGCTTATGGTTAGGCCTCTTTTCTTTGCTATTTGCTGTGATCGCCTCTGTCTTATGGCTTTGAATTTCATACACAGGTTAATGAAGCTCATGTATCTCCAGCCCTGACCTCACCCCTGAATAACAAATTCACATCCACCTGCATCCTCAACATTTCCTGAAGCCTAGCTGGTGGTTTAAGTCCAGCATGTCACCAGCTGAACTCCTGCCATCCCTTCCGGCTACATCTCCTAAAAATCTTCTCCATCCCAGTCATGGGCAACTCCAGGCCACCATTTGCTTAGGCTAAAAATTCAGTGCTGTCCTTTTTGCTTCTCATTCTCTCATATCCCAAATGGTGTCAGCTCCACCTTCAAAGGATCCAGAATCCCACGACTTCTCACCACTCGGCTGAACTCAGGATCATCTAGCTGGATCATCACTAGATCTAACAATTGTAATAGCTCCCTGCTTCCTACCTGGTGAAACTTACAAAACCCACGTCCGGGCTTGTCATGCCTTTTCTCAAAACCCTCCAATGACTCCCATCTGGCCTCCCCCACAGGCATGAGCTCTTATCAAGAGCTGCTCAGGGGCTGAGCTATTCCCCTACTTGTAAGCTAACAAGTTAGCCTGCCACAATTCATGGATGCTGGCAGAAGACATGAGACTCCCAGATCAGAAACAAAGGACTTTGTTATTCATAATAATAGCATTAGCCGGAATATCAGCATTTTCATGCACCAGTTCACTGAGCCCCAATTCCCATGGGCAACATGAGGCCCAGGTGAAGCCTGTATTTGGAGTCAGCTGCCCTATAGGAGTTTTATAAGTTTTTAACCCTGAGCTTAGAGAGCCCAGATCTTTCATATGGGCAGTAAGTGTGTCTGCCCTTCACTCCAGAGAGAGACAGTGTTTTTATCATGGACAGTAAGCATGTCTACCCTTGACTGTGGCAGAAAACATTATCTCTGTCTTCCAAGGCTGTTTGCTCTGCAAACATCCTTGAGAATATAGTCCAGAGCAAAGGCGCCTGGTGTCTCTGCCTGTGTACCTGTGTTACCCACCAAGGGCTGCCATAGAAACCTTCCACAGGCCTGGCATGATGCCTCATGCCTGTAATCCAACACTTTGGGAGGATTGCTTAAGCCCAGGAGTTCGAGACCAGCTTGCGCAACATGGTGAAACCCCATCTCTACAAAAAATACAACAATTAGCCAGGCACAGTGGTGTGAGCCTCTAGTCCCAGCTACTCCAGAGGCTGTGGAGGGAGGATGGCTTGAGCCCAGGAGGTCAAGGTTGCAGTAAGCTGTGATCATGCCATGGCATTCTAGCCTGGAGGACAGAGCAAGACCATCTCAAAGCAAAAAAAAAAAAAAAAAAAAAAAAAAAAAGGCTGGGCTCGGTGGCTTACGCCTGTAATCCCAGCACTTTGGGAGGCCGAGGCTGGCGGATCACGAGGTCAGGAGATTGAGATCATCCTGGCTAACACGGTGAAACCCCATCTCTACTAAAAATACAAAAAAAGTAGCCAGGCGCGGTGGCGGGCGCCTGTAGTCCCAGCTACTCCAGAGGCTGAGGCAGGAGAATGGCGTGAACCCGGGAGGTGGAGCTTGCAGTGAGCCGAGATCGCGCCACTGCACTCCAGCCTGGGCGACAGCAAGACTCCATCTCAAAAAAAACAAAAAACAAAACACAAAAAAAAAAACTTCCACAGGTTGCGTGGCTTTAACACAAATCCATTTTCTCACAATGCTGGAGGCTGAAAGAGCCAAGATCAAGCTGTTGCAGGGTTGGTTTCCCCTTGTTGTGGATGCTGCCTTCTCACTGTGTTCCCACGGGGTCTTTCCTCTGTGTGTCCGTGTCCCCATCTCCCCTTCTTAGAAGAACTCCATTCATATTGGATTAGACCCCTTCCTAATGACATCGCCTTAGCTTAGTCATCTCTTTCAAGGTCCAATTTCTGAATATAGTCATATTCTGGGGTACTGGGAGTTAGGACTTTAACTATGAATTTTGGGGACATAATTCAGCCTATGACTGTCTCTCTCGCCACAGCATCTCTACTTCTAGCCTGTTCTCTCCTCTTCGGCCACACTGGCCTCCTTGTTGCCCCCTAAATACACCCATCACACCCCCACCCTTGTCATCGGTTTCTCTTTCTCCCTGGCCCCTTCACCAGGACTATTGTTTCCTTATGTATTTGCTCCGAAGCCACCTTCTCAATGCGACTTTCCCTAACATCTTCTCTAAAATGGCATCTCTGTTCCCCAACACTTCATGTCCCCCTTCCTTGCTGTAGTAGAAAGAATAATGGTCCCCTAAGATGCCTACATCCTAATCCCTGAAACAAGTAGATATGTTAGTCTAAGTGGCAAAGGACTTTACAGGTGTGATTAAATTAAGAACCTTGAGATGAAGAGATTATCCCAGATTATCTGAGTGGGCCCAGTGTAATCACAGGAGGCCTTATACGAGCAAGGCAGGAGGGTCAGAAACAGGAGGGATGTGATGACAGATGTAAGGGAGAGAGAGAGGAGAGGAAGGCAAGGGAGAGAGAGAGATTGGAAGATGCCGCTGGGCTGGCTTTGAAGATGGAGGAGTGGGCCGCCAGCCAGGGAATGTGGGCTGCCTCTACAAACTGGAAATGGAAGGAAACAGATTCTCTCCTAGAGATTCCAGAAGGATCACATCCCTATTGACCCATTTTTGGACTTCTGACCTCCAGAATTATAAGATAATAAATTTTTGTCATTTAAGCCCCTAAATCTGTGCTAATTTGTTATAGCAGCAATGGGAGATGAATGCACTTGCTTTATGTTTTTCTTAGCACTTATTCCTGTCTAACTCACCATATACTTTACTTATTCATCTTGTGTATGGTTTGTGTCCCCTATTAAAACATAAGCTCTATGAGGGCCAGGATTATTTTTTGTCTGTTTTGCTCCCCATTCTATTCCAGTGTCTATAACAGTAGCTGACACATAGTAGCTACCCAATAAATGTTTGGCGAACAAACAGCTTCCCCATTAAATTATAATTGTCATGAAGACAAGGACCGTATTTCTCTTGCACAGGGCTTGGAGCATTGTAATGCAACAAACGTTCAATTAATTAATTAATCAACAATACCTCTCCTATGGTAAGAGCTGTTCTCTCATCATGCCAGGCACATAGTAGGTGCCTAATAAAGATCTGCTGAATTAAAATGGAAGTTTCTCCAGCAACATGGGACCCAGTGACATTTACCAGGAATGTGCTGCAGATTTATCTTCTGTGAATAAAGCCAAGAATTCTAGCCTTGTGTGTGTGTGTGTGTGTGTGTGTGTGTGTGTGTGTGTGTATGTGTGTCATAGTCCTTCCAGGCACTTATAAGCTCTGAGTGAAAACTCCACTGTGAGAGCAAGCCAAGTCTTAAAGTAGTGAATGTATTCTGTCCCAGAAATATCAAAGATGGTTTGAATGATCAGCCCATTCATCTGTTCATTCGTTCTGCCACTTATTTATTCATTCAACAAATCTGTATTGATCATCTACTGTATCCTAGGCAGGGTGATATGTTCTAGGGATACAGAGGTGAAAGATGAAGCTTGCCTTTAGTGAGTTTGCGTTCCAGGGGATTATCTCTTGAAGAAACATTGCTTCTAGGGTTCAATTTCTGAATCCAATCTGAGACTGCAAACAAAGAATAAGTGAGAGGCCAGCACGGTGGCTCGCACCTATAATCCCAGCACTTTGGGAGGGTGAGGTGGGTGGATTGTCTGAGGTCAGGAGTTCAAGACCAGCCTGGCCAACATGGTGAAACCCTGTCTCTACTAAAAATACAAAAATCAGCTGGGCATGGTTGTGCATGCCTGTAGTCCCAGCTTCTCAAGAAGCTGAGGCAGGAGAATCACTTGAACCCAGAAGGTGGAGGTTGCAGTGAGCCAAGATTGCACCACTGCACTCCAGTCTGGGTGACAGAGTGAGATTCTGTCTTAAAAAAGAAGGAAAGAAAGAAAGAAAAAGAAAAAAAGAATAAGTGAGAATATCTGTGGATGAAGGCAGCCATGATGATTCATACACATGAACACAGAGCTCACACACATGAACATTCAGTGGCTGAGCAAGAGCTGGATGAACAGTTCTGGTAGTGCCTAATTAAAAGTGTGAATTAAAGACAATTCTGCCAGTGACCAGCATAGTCCTGTACTCCTAATGCACAGCAGTAGGAGTTGTGAGCTTTATAGGAATAACTTTACAGTGATCACTTGATTTTATTTATTTATTTATTTTAGACAAGTTCTCACTCTGTTGCCCAGGCTGGAGTGCAGTGGTATGAACACAGCTCACTGCAGTCTCAGCTTTCTGGGCTCAATTGACCCTTCTGCCTCAGCCTTCCGAGTAACTGGGACTACAGGCACATGCCACCTTGCCGGGCTATTTTTTGTATTTTTTGTAGAGATGGGATTTTGCCATGTTGCCCAAGCTGGTCTTGAACTCCTGGGCTCAGGTAATCTGCCCACCTCAGCCTCCAAAAGTGCTGGGACTACAGGCGTGAGTCACTGTACCCAGACACAGCCATCACTTTAAACATCAAAATGCTCCTCAACCCCCCATGGCTGCAGACCTTACACATAGCTACATAGCTCTTCCACTTCAACTAGCTCTAAGAAGTGTTTTAGGAAATGTATGAAACATTAAGTGTCTCTAGACTTTTGTGTGCTTTATCCATTTGCCTGAACTTGAACCAATTTCATTAGTATCCTTCCCATACTTGGATAAAGAGCTTCATGAGATTTTTATTTGACATGCGTGTGGACTGTAATATGACAGAGCTTGATTCACACAGCATGGGATCAGCAGCAGGTCTTTGTGAAGCCAGCAGTGGGAGCTTTGGTTAATCAGTGCCTCATAAAGGCTTTGGGTTCCTAGGTGAGGGTGGGAGGGGTATATGGGGGAGGAGAGGAGGGCAAGAACAAGGAGAAATAATCCAGAAATGCCACAGATCAAATTTCCTTTTCTTGCTTTTTGCCCTTCTTTGGTGAAATAACTCTGCAGTGAAGACCAGATACACCCAGATTGTGTTTGTAGTTTGTAGTTTGGCCATTCGGCTATGTATTGGTCTTACCAGCAATCTGTATCAGTTAGCTTTGCCCACAAAAATGCTGCATAACAAACACTCACAAAATCTCAGCAGCACACAACTTCAAGCATTCACTTTGCTCACCCTTTTAGGGCCAGCTGTGAGTCAGCCAATCTAGGGTGGGCTCTGCTGGGCTTTTCAGCTCTACCCTATGGAGCTCTCATTCTCCTCCTGGCACTACCAGGCTGGACCAGGCATCTTAGTGATGGCAGAAGTGCAAGAAAAGAAACCCCAGTGTGCAAGTGTGCAAGCACATTCCAAGCGGCTGCACCCTTCATGTCCACTGATATCCCCTTGGACAAGGCAAGTCACAAGACTGAGCCCAGAGTCAGGAAGGGACACACACCCCACCACAGCAGAGGGCCCTGCGAAGTTATGTGGCAAAAGTGTAGGTGTATAATCCCATTTCTGGGAGGTAGTGCAGAGCCAGCTACTAGTTCAGTCTGTCACACCATCTTTGACCATGTAAGTCATTAGGCTGAAATTGAGTGCCTCATTCAGTTCTTTGGCTCACTGAAGACAGCAATGATGTCTCACAGGGTGGCAGTGAACATCAATAAGATATGCATGCTATCTATGCTTTGTCAACTGGAGATGTTATTCCAGCAGGGGAGCCAAGAAGCTCTTTAAGCCTCCATTTTATTACGTGTAAAAGATAAATTATTACACCTAAAACATTCCATTATTACTGTTCAAAGAGCTCTAGTCAACTTTCCCAATTCACATAGCAAAGAAATGACTGAGCTAGGATTTGAATCCAGATCAGTTTTACTCCTTTTTTTTTTTTTTGTGGGAAGCAATAGAAAGGTGGTGTCCATGTTTTCTGTATGTGTAATTTCTCCCACCACAGAATGCAGCAAAAGCAGTGAGGCAGGATTTCTGAGTCTGGCTCATAAAAAGCTCTACAGCTTCTACTTGTTTCTTCTCCCCTACGCCCACCCACTTGTGCTACGCCACCGTGTTGTGAGGAAGCCCAAGCCACATGGAAAGGCTGTACGTAAATAAAAGATCCTTCAGGTGATTCCAGCTCTTATGCTTAGGGTCTCCCAGCTGATACCCTAGATACGGTGGAATGAAACAAGCTGACTCCTCTGAGCCTTGTCAGAATTCCTGACCCACAGAAACTCTGAGAAGTAATAAATGATTGTCATTGTTTGAAGCCACTAAATGTTGGAGTAATTCATTCTACTGTTATAGATATTTATAGCATTCCTGGAACCCTGTGAGAATACATGAGAATTCTGGCATGTGTGTGAGAGAGCTTACAAATGCATGACATCTTTATTCCTTGAGTCGTCATTTACCAAATATTGTATGTTGAAAGGGCCACATGTTTATCTTGAATAGGAGACCCCTTGAGAGAGAGTCCAGTCCCTATGCTGGTTCTGCTTGTCATCTCCAGGCAGCCCTTATCTGATGGCCCTGACTCATCTTCTAAAATATTATGAGTTTTCTGTTGCTGCCGAGTGGCTTAGACACACAGGCATTATCTTACAATTCTGTAGGTCAGAACTCTGATGCGGAGCTCACCAGGCTAAACCCAAGGTGCTGGCAGGGCTGCGTTCGTTTCTGTGGGCTCTGGGAGGGTCTGTTTCCTTGCCTTGCCCAGATTCTACAGGCCACCTGCATTCCTTGGTGGTGGCCCCTTCCTCCCTCTATTTCAAAGCCAGCAAAGGTGAGTTGTTTTCGCATCACATCACTCTCCTTTGCCTCCCTCTCCCACTTTTCAGGACCCCTGTGATGATACAGAGCCCACCTAAATAATCCAGGGTGATCTCCCCATCTCAAGGCCATCCGCAACCTGAATTCCCCTTTGCTATGTACGGTCACATACCCATAGGTTCTAGATATGAGGACATGGACATCTCGGGTGGGGAATGCCGTTCTGCCTGTGACATGTTGATAAAATCTTGCCACTGTCCCACATGCATTTCCTGTTGACTATTTGGGGTTGTCAGGTGTAATAGTAATTGTCTTTTGTTTTTGTTTTTTAACAATGAGGTGTCACTTTGTTGCCCAGGCTGGAGTGCAGTGGCACAATCATGGCTCACTACAGCCTCAAACTCCTGGGCTTAAGGAGCCCTCCCACCTCAGCCTTCCAAGTAGCTGGAACTACAGGTGTGTCACCATGCCTGGCTAATTTTTGTATTTTTTGTAGAGACAGGGTCTCACTATCTTTCCCAGGCTGAGCTTGAACTCCTGGGTTCAAGTGATCCCCCCCGTTTTGGCCTCCTAAAGTGTTGGGATTACAGGGGTGAGCCACCACATCCAGCCAGTTATTATATCTCAATCCACATCTACATATAACTAGAAGAATACTCAATACTTTTTAGGTTAATCTGTGCTTATTTCTAGGCTTAAAAGAATATCTTTCTGGCCAGATGTGGTGGCTCATGCCTATAATCCCAGCACTTTGGGAGGCCAAGGTGGGAGGATCACTTGAGCCCAGGAGTTCAAGACCAGTCTAGGTGACATAGTGAGACCACGTCTCTATTAAAAACAAAACAAAAAAATCAGCTGGGCATGGTAGCACATGCCTCTAGTCCCAGCTACTCAGGAAGCTGAGGTGGGAAGATCTCTTGAGCCCAGGAGTTAGAGCAAGCTTGTCCAACCCCCAGCCTGAGGGCCACATGAGGCCCAAAACAGCTTTGAATGCAATCCAATACAAATCAGTAAACTTTCTTAAAACATTATGAGATTATTTTTGTGTGATTTTCTTTTTTACCTCATCAGCTATTGTTAGTGTTAGTGTGTTTTATGTGTGGCCCAAGACAATTCTTCTTCTTTCAGTGTGGCCCAGGGAAGCCAAAAGATTGGACATCCCTGAGTTAGAGGTTGCAGTGAGCTATGATTTTGCCACTGCCCTCCAGCCTGTCCAGCCTGGGCGACAGAGCAAGACCCTGTCTAAAAAAAAGAGAATATTTTTCCTGATGTGCAAAGTAAACAAAATGTGCAGCAGTACTGTTTGCTTAAAGTCACTTTTAAAAAGATTTTCACATTTATTGGATATCTTTAAAATTAATTTAATAGAGCCTATAGCTTTCATCACAATTTTCAAAATCTCATTCAAAATGCAGCCTTCACCTCCTGGGCTCCAGCAATCCTTCAATTCTCCTGCCTCAGCCCCCCAAGTAGCTAGTTTTTTTGTATTTTTTGTAGTGATGGGATTTCACCATGTTGCCCAGGCTGGTCTCAAACTCCTGAGGTCAAGTGATCCACCTGCCTTGGCCTCCCAAAATGCTGGGATTACAGGTGTGAGCCACTATGCACAGCCAAGGCTGTGTTTCTTAAAGGCTCTTAGAAAGCTTTAGGGCAACAAAAGGTGGAACAGGAGGTAATGAAAGCTCAATACTGGATACCGCTTTTCCTGAAAGTTCCTTAGTCACAACCATCTGGTCCTGGCCACCTTGCCTCACTTTTGTCCTCAAGGACCCAACGTCTACCCTCTGATCTGTCCTCTCCCTTCTTCTGGGTGCAGTCACTCCTTTCCTCACAGTTGCCACCCTCTTGAATTGCCAAGAAGGAATTTTCCCTAAGCCATAATATTTTATGATACTCACATATTTTCCTAAATTACGGAGTGTTACTCAGAGATGACCTCTATGGGTCAGGATTTTTTAATAGGTTGAGAAATCAATTCAATCGATCCCTAGGCTAGGCTAGACTAAGACAGCGGCGCACCGCAGATAATAAGGTCTATCCACAGGTAATATCCATAGGTAACAATTGTTCTGTGAAACTTTTGTAATTGAAGACAGAGAAGAAGCACTATTTCCCAGAGGACAAACACATAAGCAAAACCTGCATCCTGCCTTCTACCTCAATGTCTTTGCTAAGCGTAACTATTCTGGAGTTCCCATGTTGTATTGGTTCCCCGTGGCTGGTGTAACAAATTACCAAAAACTTGATGGCTTAAAACAATACATATTTCTTGTCTTACAGATCTGGAAGAACTGTAATTGTCTGGAATGATCTGTCTTACAGACCTAGAAGTCAGAATTGGGTTTCGCTGAGCTAAAATCAAGGCGTTGGGCAGGGCTGCATTCCTTTCTGGAGGCTCTAGGAGAGGGTCTGTTTCCTTACCCTTTCTGGCTTTTAGAGTCTGCCCACATTCCTTGGTCCCTGGCCCTTTACTCCATCTTTAAAGCATCGTAGCATCTTCAAATCTCTGACTCTCCTGCTTCCTTCTTTGGCTTTAAGGACCCTTGTGATTGCAATAAACCCACTTGGATAATTCAGAATAACCCCCCTTCTTAAGATCCCTAATTTAAGCACATATGCAGAGTTCCTTTTGCCAGATAAGGTGCATTTTCACAGGTTCTGGGCTTGAGGACACGAGCATTTTGGGGGAGCCAAACCACTGAGTGCCTACCACTCATGCTGAGAATGCACGGAAATAGATACAGGCTTTGCATATTTCACCGAAATACATCATGGGATGTTCCTTGGATATATCCACACCAAAAAATATTTCATCACATCATCACACACACACACACACACACATAAACCAGCTGTCAGTGCAAAATTCAAGCACTGTTGGCTTTCTTCATTTTCATTTAAAGCAGGGAATTAATTAAAGAAAAAATTTTTTGAGACAGAGTCTTGCTTTGTCACCCAGGCTGGAGTGGAGTGGTGTGATCCATGGCTCACTGCAGCCTTGACCTCTCAGACTCAATTGATCCTCCCACCTCAGCCTCCCAAGTAGCTGGGACTACAGGCATGTGCCACCATGTCTGGCTAATTTTTTTTACTTTTTGTAGAGATAGGGTTTTGCCATTTTGCCAAGGCTTGTCTTGAACTCCTGGGCTCAAGCAATCCGCTTGCCTTGGCCTCCCAAAGTGCTGGGATTACAGGCCAGAGCCACCACACCTGGCCTAATTTAATGTTTTTAAATGTATTCAATGTAATACATAGAGTACAGAGAAAATTAGTTATATTAAAATGCAGTTATCAAGATATTTAACCATGATATATTCCTGTATCACAATATAGGAATATATGTGCTTCTTTGTTAACAAAGTAATTAACAAGGTGCAGCGCTGTTCTTTTTTTTTTGAGACAGAGTCTCACTCTGTCGCCCAGGCTGGAGTGCAGTGGCACAATCGTCACTGCAAGCTCCGCCTCCCAGCTTCACACCATTCTCCTGCCTCAGCCTCCCAGGTAGCTGGGACTACAGGCGCCCACCACCACGCCCGGCTAATTTTTTTCTATTTTTCAATAGAGACGAGGTTTCACCGTGTTAGCCAGGATGGTCTCGATCTCCTGACCTCGTGATCCGCCCACCTCGGCCTCCCAAAGTGCTGGGATTACAGGCGTGAGCCACCGTGCCTGGCCAGCGCTGTTCTAACTACCATAACTCTGGATTATTGGTGAACTTAAGCAATATTTAAATATATTTGTAATATTTCAATGTAATAGGAGAATATCTAATTCCTTTTGGTGACAAAGTCACATATATTCCTATTTCTGTGATTTGTTGTCTACATTCATGATGAAAGGAAATGCTACATTTCAATTTGAGTTAAGTGAAATTAGAGAAGTCAATGTTTTCTTATTCAAGTTCATAGAATGTTTCCTTTAAGGCCAGGACAGAGAGGACAGTACCCGGCCCAGGCAGAGGGTTAGGGTCTTCCAAGGCAAGCCCTTTCTTTTTATTTATTTATTTATTTTTTTGAGTTGGAGTCTCGCTCTGTCACCAGGCTGGAGTGCAGTGGCGCCATCTCGGCTCACTGCAACCTCCGCCTCCTGGGTTCAAGCGATTCTCCTGCCTCAGCCTCCTGAGTAGCTGGGACTACAGGCGTGCACCACCATGCCCAGCTAATTTTTGTATTTTTAGTAGAGACGGAGTTTCACCATGTTGGCCAGGATGGTCTCACTCTCCTGACCTCATGATCCGCCCGTCTCGGCCTGGCAAAGTGCTGGGATTACAGGCACAAGCCACCGTGCCCGGCCTGATCCTTTCTTTTAAATTTTAAAATACACATAACACAGCATTTCCCACCTTAGTCATTTCCAGGTGCGCAGTTCAGCAGTGTGAAGTATTAAGTATATTCACGTTGTGGTGCAGCTAGCTCCAGCTCTCTTCTCACCTTACAAAACTGAAACTTCCTATGCTTGAAAAAAACAACTACCATTTCTTGCTCCCCTAGGTCCCTGGCAATCACCATTCTACCTTCTGTTTCTGTGAATCTATGTTAGGTAACTCATACAGTGTTTGCCCTTTTGTGACTGGTTTATTTCATGTATCATAATGTCCTCGAGATTCATCCATGGTATAGCCCATGTCAGAACTTCCTTCCTGGATCATATTTTATTGTATGTCTAGGCACATTTTGTCCATCCATTCATCTGTCAATGGACACTTGGGTTGCTTCCAGCTTTTAGCTGTGGCGAATAATGCTGCTATGAACCTGAGGGTATCGACATCTCTTCCATAACCTGCTTTTGATTCTTCTGGGTACGTCCCAAAGCAGCACTGCTGGATAAGGCAGGATAAGGCAGGTCCTTTTTTTTTTTTTTTTTGAGATGGAGTTTCACTCTTGTCGCCCAGGCTGGAGTGCAGTGGCGTGATCTCACCTCACTGCAACCTCCGCCTCACGGGTTCAAGAGATTCTCCTGCCTCATCCTCCCCAGTAGCTAGGATTATAGGTACGTGCCACCACGCCCGGCTAATTTCCATATTTTTAGTAGAGGCAGGGGTTTCACCATGCTGACCAGGCTGGTCTCGAACTCCTGACCTCAGGTGATCTGCCCACCTCGGCCTTCCAAAGTGCTGGGATTACAAGGGTAAGCCACCGCACCCAGCCAGGCAGGTCCTTTTAATGTCACATACGAGTTCAGCTCAGCTTCGTGGAGTTCACTGTGCATTCAGGCCAGGGTTACAGCTCCTAAGCTTTCTGTCTGAGGGAAGTAGAAGGGTGCATTGTTTAAGTGTGTCACAGAATCGACTATGAAAGGGACCTTGGGGCTCCTTTTCCACACTGATGAGAAAACTGAGGCTCCACAAATGAAGTGACTTACCCAACCTCACACAGCTCCTTAGAAACAGACCCAGGAGCCGACCTCAGCCCCTGAAGCTACCAAGTGCAGAACCAGCATGGGGGTGGACCTGAACTGGCTGCAGACCCCAAGACTGGTGGCGTCAGGTAACAGAGCAGAGGGTGGTGCCGCCCCCTGGGATGAGGAAGAGGAAGAGGCGATGCAGAAATTTTACTGCTGGGTGGAAACGCCCCAGCCCCCTTCTCTGATGGGAACACAGTCACGCAAGGACTGCTTCCCTGCAAGGTTTCCACAGAGGCAGCAGCTGCTGCTTTTTCCCTTTTCAAATGAGGGTAATGTGCAAAGAGGCCTCATTCTTCAAACAACCTCCTCAAGCCACCTTCTGCATGTGCCACGGAAACACCAGTCCACGTTTACACCAGCTATGGGGACGGGGGGAGGGGGACTTACAATTCATCTGTAACTTGCACACCCACTTGGCTTTCAGCAGTGTTTCAAGTGGATGTTTATAGAGACACATGCTAACACAATTGTGCAAATCATTTCTTCTGTGCACCCAGTGCGAAACACGGGATAATTCTGAGTATATGAATTCTTCTCTCATAAAATGGAAGATTAATTTGCTTATACACATTCTGTGAGCTGATTAAAAAGCTGGTTTTATACACATAGTTTTGGCTGATGCACAAATTAGACATTGAGAAATCAGATGCAAATGAGTAGTTTACAGACACTTTTGAAATTATATAATCATTTCCCAGATCATGTGAATACCAAGAAACTGATTTAGAATAGATCTATTGAGGCAGCTAAAAGGAAGGCTTCTGTAGTGTTTACCAACTTCATTCTTCTCATCACATTTATCATTTATTTTTGTAAGCATCTTTGCACTTCAGCTGTTGTTTGCTCATTTGTTTTGTATATATTCTGCTACAATATCTTTCAGGGTTATTGTTAAACTTTAGGATTTAATACATTTGGTAAGCTGTTCCTTTTAATGCAGCTCCTGAGCAGAGTATACACAAAATGACAACCACTGCAAAGGACTGCTTTTCTGTTCTTCAATTTTCACCTGGTTTCCAAAAATAGATTCAGTTTAAATATTTATTGAACTGCCACTAAGCATATGCGAGGCACCTTTCAACATTATCTCATTTAACCGTCTAAGACCTTGCAAGGAAGCCAAAACTGTCCAAAGATGAAATCCTGAAGGTTGAGGAAGCGGTGATTTGCCAAAGGCTCAGTTTTCTGAGTGTAAATCCACAAGTTTTCCATTATTACCACAGTGTCTTTCCTAATTTTAAAAACACAGTGGGATATTTCATCTGTGTGATCACAGGGACATTTTTCTGCGATTTAGAAGACGATCCCATTATAAATCATATGTTGATCAATGTTCATGGTGACTACATGACTTCCTGTAGCATTGGAGAACATTTTTACTGACCATTTTGCTCATTCAGGCTGGAGGGCAGTGGTGCAATCTCAGCTCACTGCAACCTCTACCTCCTGGGTTCAAGTGATTCTCCTGCCACAGCCTCCCAAATAGCTGCGATTACAGGCACCCGCCACCACGCCCAGCTAATTTTTGTAGTAGAGACAGGGTTTCACCATGTTGGTCAGGCTGGTCTCAAACTCCTGGCCTCAGGTGATCCACTTGCCTCGGCCTCCCAAAGTGTTGAGATTACAGGTGTGAGCCACCACACCTGGCCTGTCAATGCTTTTTGGCTGTGTAGTATGACCTACCCAGTTGACTTCCTAGCTCACCATAATCCCTTCTGGTCAAACTGTGAGTGTGCATGGCAGACACCCACCAGCATGTGCCCCACCCAGATCCATGGCCACACTTGTCATGCAGCAGGCTGGCCGACGTTTTGGATATATCCCAAGAACATAAGAGGGCCTTTGGAAGAGGAACATCAACAATTTGTTTGGACTTGTCATCTCCTTTCCTTAGAACAATGGCAATCAGACTGTGTTCTGTGGAGCCTGCCACCCCGGAAAGCCTAAAATAAATGAGGGTAAGTGCTTTATATACTCTCTCCCATCAACAACTAGGTTAAGTGATAATAGTCCGTTCCTGCTTCATCCTGTCTGATCAGAGATTTGGGTTGACTGGTACCTACAGCCTGGCTACTCAACTGGCTGTAGCCCCCAAGCCCTGACCCCTTTTGTGTAAAAGCTCCACTTTGATCTTTTTAATATATGAGGTTCCCCATTAGACTCACTTGGTGGGGAGAAGTTAAGAACCATCGGTACTGAGTGTCAAAATATTTTGTAGATATTAATACTTTCCAAGGTTGGGAGTGGTGGTTCATGCCCGTAATCCCAGCACTTTGGGAGGCTGAAGTGAGCAGATCATTTGAGGTCAGGAGTTCAAGACCAGCCTGGCCAACAGGGTGAAACCCTGTCTCTGCTAAAAATAAAAAAAAATGAGCTGGGCGTGGCGTTGGGTAGCTGTAATCCCAGTTACTTGGGAGGCTAAGGAATGAGAATCACTTGAACTCAGGAGGCAGAGGTTGCAGTGAAAAAAAACAAAAACAAAACTTTCCAGTGCCATGACACTTCTTCATTATTACCTGGGCATCAACCATTCGGGTGTCTTTGCTCTACTGGTTACATAAGGAGAAAGTGAAGGAATGATATGGGCAAATGAGGAATTAGTTAAGAAGACTCCCCTTTGACACCTCCCTCCAGTTCTATTTTCCTTTTCTCCACTGAGCGTTCTCTGCACCCTGCAGCCTCCTGGCTAGGCTGAGCATCTTCCTTCTGGCCGCTGTCCAGCTTTTCCTCAAGCCCAAGTGACAGGACTGTTTTGCGTCCCTTGCAGGGTGCTGCTCTAGGAGGCTGCCCAGCCATCCCATCCTCCATCCATCTCCTGGGCTGCAGGCAGGAGAAGGGAGTTCGTAGCTGTAGAGGAGGTGCAGGAGCAGTGGAAGGAGCAGGAGGCTTGCCTTGGCTGGAGCATGGTGGGTGCAGGACTCTCCTGGCTCAGCCACCAGCTTCCTGTCACGTGGAGTAAATGACTTTCTCTCCTGGGCCTCAGGATCCTCACTTGAAAAATGTCAGCTGGACCAGAGGACCTGGAGGCCACATGCCTTGGACTTTGAAGTGCACACACATCACCCGACATCTTCCTTACAGTGTGTATTCTGTTGCAGTGGGTCTTAAGGAAGAAATAATTCTGCACTTATTTTTATTTTTTAGAACTTAAGATATTTAATTTTGTTTCATTAATAATGGCTAATATTTATTTTTTTAATTTCAACTTGTATTTTAGATACAGGGATTACATGTGCAGGCTTGTTACAGGGATATATTGTGTGATGCTGAGGTTTGGGATACAGATCCTGTCACCCTGGTAGTGAGCATAGTACCCAATAGGTAGCTTGTCAATCCACGCTGTCTCCCTCCCCCTTCTAGTAGCCCACAGTGTCTACTGTTCCCATGTTTATGTGCATATGTGCTCACTGTTTAGCTCCCACTTATAAGTGAGAACATGCAGTATTTGATTTTCTGTTCCTGTGTTATTTCACTTAAGATCACGGCCGCCAACTACATCTATGTTCCTGCAAAGGACATAATTTTATGGTTTTTTAATGGCTGCATATTATTCCATGGTATATACGTACCACATTTTCTTTATCCAATCCACCATTTATGGGCACCAAGGTTAATTCCATGCCTTAGCTACCGTGAATAACATGACAATGATCATATGAATGCATGTGTCATTCTGGTAGAATGATTTACTTTCCTTTGGGTATATACCCAGTAATGGGATTGTTGGGTGGAGTGGTAGTTCTGTTTCAAGTTCTTTGAGAAATCTCCAAACTGCTTTCCACAGCAGCAGAACTAATGTACATTCCCACCAACAGTGATAAATGTTCTCTTTTCTCCTCAGCCTTGCCAGCATCTGTTGTTTTTTGACTTTTTTAAAATAGCTATTCTGACCAGTGTGAGATGGCATCTCATTGTAGTTTTGATTTGCATTTCTCTGATGATTAGTGATGATAAGCATTTTTTTCATATGTTTAGTTGGCTTCTTGTATGTCCTCTTTTGAGAGGTGTCTGTTCATGTCCTTTGCTCATTTTTTAATGGGGCTATTTGTTTTCTGCTTGTTGATTTGTTTAAGCTCCCACTCTCACCATTCTATTCAACATAGTACTGGAAGTCCTAGCCAAAGCAATCAGGCAAGAGAAAGAAATAAAAGGCATCCAAATAGAAAAAGAAGAAGGCAGATTACCTGTCTTCATTGATCATACCATTCTATATACAAAAAACTCTAACGGCTCTGCAAAAAGGCTTCTTGAAAAGATATAAAGTCAATACACAAAAATCAGTAGCATTTTTATACACCAATAACATCTAGGCTGAGAGTCAAATCAAGAACACAATTCCATTTACAACAGCCAAATAGAAAATGAAATATCCAGGAATATAGCTCGCCACAGAGGTGTAATATTTCTGCAAGGAGAACTACAAAACACTGCTGAAGGAAATCAGAGATGGTACAAGTAAATGAAAAAACATTCCATGCTCATGGATTGGAAGAATCAATATCATTAAAGTGCCCATACTGCCCAAAGCAATTTATAGATTTAATGCTACTCATATCAAACTACCAATGTCATTTTTCACAGAATTTGAAAAAACTATTATGAAATTCATATAGAACCAAAAAAGAGCTCAAATAGCCAAAGCAATGCTAAGTAAAAAGAGCAAAATTGGAGGCATCACATTATCTGACTTCAAACTATACTATAAGGCTACAGTAATCAAAACAGCAGGGTACTGGTACAAAACAGACACATAGACCAACAGAATAGAATGGAAAAATCAGAAATAAAGCTTCACACCTCCAACCATCTTATCTTTGGCAAGGGTGACAAAAACAAGCAATAGGGAAAGGATTCCCTATTCAATAAATGATGTTGGGATAACTGGCTAGCCTTATGCAGAAGAACGAAACTAGACCCCTACCTTTCACCATATACAAAAGTTAACTCAAGATGGATTAAAGATTTAAATGTAAGATCTCAAACTATAAAAATCCTAGAAGAAAACCTAGGAAGGCCAGGTGCGGTGGCTCACGCCTGTAATCCTAGCACTTTGGGAAGCCAAGTTGGGTGGATCACCTGAGGTCAGGAGTTTGTGACCTGCCTGGCCAACATGGTGAAACCCCACCTCTACTAAAAATACAAAAATTAGCTGGGCGTGGTGGCAGGTGCCTATAATCTCAGCTACTTGGGAGGCTGAGGCAGGAGAACTGCTTGAACCCGGGAGGCGGAGGTTGCAGTGAGCCGAGACCACACCATTGCACTCCAGCCTGGGCAACAAGAGCAAAACTCCGACAAAAAGAAAGAAAGGAGAAAGGAAGGAAGGAGGGAACGAAGGAAGGAAGGAAGGAAGGACCTAGGAAATACCCTTCTCAACATCAATCTTGACAAAGAATTTTTGATTAAGTCCCCAAAAGAAATTGCAACAAGGCCGGGCGCGGTGGCTCAAGCCTGTAATCCCAGCACTGTGGGAGGCCGAGACTGGCAGATCACGAGGTCAGGAGATCGAGACCATCCTGGCTAACACGGTGAAACCCTGTCTCTACTAAAAATACAAAAAATTAGCTGGGTGTGGTGGCAGGCGCCTGTAGTCCCAGCTACTCGGGAGGCTGAGGCAGGAGAGAATGGCGTGAACCCGGGAGGCGGAGCTTGCAGTGAGCCGAGATCGCGCCACTGCACTCCAGCCTAGGGGACAGAGCGAGACTCCGTCTAAAGAAAAAAAAAAAAAAGAAAGAAATTGCAACAAAAACAGTAATTGACAATTGGGATCTAATTAAACTGAAGAGCTTCTGCGTAGCAAAAGAAACTATCGACAAAGTAAATAGAGAACCTACAGAAA
Source organism: Pongo pygmaeus (assembly GCF_028885625.2). NCBI lineage: Eukaryota > Metazoa > Chordata > Mammalia > Primates > Hominidae > Pongo > Pongo pygmaeus. The sequence continues at coordinate 136,080,760 of NC_072384.2, read as the reverse complement.
GGGAGAAAATATCTGCAAACTATGCGTCTGATGAAAGACCAATATTCAGAATCCATAAGGAGATTCTGCACTTCCAACAGGTTCCAGGAACAGGTCCGCTGCTCTTGCATGGAGAAGCCAGCCTGGAGGCACCAGCCCGCCTAAATCTCTGATCAGGCAGGATGATGTGGGAATGGGTTCTTGTAACTTACACAGCTGTCATTGGAAAGGTTTTTTTGTGTGTGTTCTAATCGTTGCTATTAAATTTCTCTCTAAACTATTTTAGACCATAGCCCGGTTTGAGGAAGCCTACTGCATTTGTGAAAACCAAAGTAGCTCCCAGAAATTTCGTAGAAATGAACACAATCCTTGCTTCTTTCCCTCGGAAATCCAAAGGCCCTGGTTGTACATTTCGCTACACTGCCTGCCTGGTTATAAGAAGCAGAAAGTCATTCCCAGGTTTATAGAGTAAAATGTCCTCACTGGGGTGTGGTGGGTGTCTCGCCAGTTATCTTTCCTCAGACCTGGAGTAGAGCCTCGCCGTCCATGACTGCTGGAAGCTCACCCATCTTCTGCCTTGCCAGCAGCCTGGGCTCAGCCTGGGCTCGTGCTTCCTGAAAGTGATGTTAGGCCCAATCAGTCTTATGCTTGATGAGTTTGATGAGGTCCTGCGTGGCAAGACCTGGGTGCAGCACCTCCTGATGGCTCTTTTTTATGGATGAGGAAAGAGCCTCAAGTCACCCCAAAGTCAATGGCAGAGGTAAGAGGAGGACAAGATGTCAGCTCCATCGCCCTCTCCAGAGAACCCCTAAACCTAACACAAAGAGAAAGTTGCATACACCAGTCCACTTGATTCAAATTCTGGCTCTGCCATCGTTAGCTCTGTGATTTGGGGTGAATTCATTCTCTTATTCAGTCCTTGGTTTCCTCACCTGTAAAACGGAGCCACTAAAACATCCCCTGCCTACAGAATTATGATGATGTTTCTAGGAATTTGCCCCATCTGCAATCTTATTAGTGACATTAATAACTTTAATTTACACACGTGCAAGTATAATGTTTAATGTCTTTTTATACTTGCCTTCAAACTCAAAGTACATCTAACTGAATTTAAATATGCCCTCTGCAATCTTATTTTTCGAGATATATGCATTTATAGGGTGGGTTGGGGTTAGCATAAAAATGGGTCCAGTCAACCAATCAACACATGTTTGTTGAGTCCTGCTCTGTGTCAGGTGGTATTTGGGGAGCATGGAGCTAGAGATTCAGGGTGCCATGGTAAAGGAAGCAGAAAGAGTTACTTCCTTCTCAGAGCTGCCGGGGCAGACAGAGAGTAAGTGAATACTTTCTCATCACTAATTAACTAACTTCAAGTGTGCCCTCCAGTGCACATGAGGTAAGTCACACTTGACGTTGGCTTTAGTGCCTGCACCCCAAGGGTCTGGAGCCAGATTTCCATTTTCCTTTCTCTCAGGTTTATGCGTTTATTACTCCGTGGCACCTGAGCTTCCCTTTGACTCTGAGCTTCATGGGCATGATGAGCTGGAGTTGCAGGGATAGGTCTTAAGAGCAGAAGCTGGTCAAGTTTTGGCAAGTCATAGGAGTTTTTGTTTGTTTAAGTGTTTTTTAGAGTCAGGGTCTTGCTCTGTCACCCAGGCTGGAATGCAGCGGTATGATCGTGGCTCACTGCAACTTTGAATTCCCGGGCTCAAGCGATCCTCCTGCCTCAACCTCCCGAATGGCTAGGACTACAGGCATACAATGCCACACCCTGCTAATTTTAAAGGAGGAAATTTTGTAGAGATGGGGGAGTCTCACTACATTGCCCAGGCTGGTCTCAAACTCCTGACCTTAAGCGAACTTCCCTCCTTGGCCTCCAAAAGGGCTGGGAGTACAGGCATGAGCCACTGCACCCAGCCCTGTTTGTTTGTCTTGAAGAGAGGGAATACATGTTTGTAGAATAATAAAGTTAAAACTCTTATGTGATTAAAGGTAGGGTTTCAAGGCTTTCTGGGAAGAAATGGGAGGAGGAGAGGGTATCCGGTAATGGGTAGTCAGGTCTACAACCTAGAGGCAGAAACAATATAACTAATGGGAAGCTTCATTAAATTTTACTATATGGCACGTGATCTTTTTTAAACCACTATATGGCATTCTTTTCGTTCTATAGGAAATGCATAAAATCTACATTACTTGCACATGCATTGGACCTGGATGTGGACCTTTTAGTTTGGATGGAAGGAGTGCTGGGGCTGAGTGGGAGAGTGGGGGCCAATGCTCCCAGGCTCCAGCCTCCCAGGGTACAAGTGTGCAGGTTGGGTCAGAGCAGCGTTCCTAGTCTTGCCTTGCTTGTTCAAGCAGCTTCACCCACCAGTTCTGGTCTCATGGGTACCATTTTTGCTCCCTGGAGGAATCCCTATGGCCAAGGTGTACACTCACTGGGAACTGTCCAGCACTGCAGAGCATAAGATGTGGGTAAGGAGCATATTGGTAGGGAGACCATCTTTTTTCCATCTTGCCTCAAAACAGAGAGCCCCTGGCCAGTCGTGGACTGTTTGGTCATGGCGATAGAAGGGGATGAGGACTGACCTGGGGGCAGTTTGGAACAGGTGATGCAATGGAAGCCAACCTTTGTGAGGCTTGCTCTAATGCTCAGCTATTGCATCACCTGTCTCCAAGGTGCTGGCGACATCAGGAGGCCAATGATGCTCTTAGAGATTCTCTAAAGCAAACAAGTCTATCCTCATTATGCTGCTCCAGGATCCTGGGGAAGCTGACAACGTCCTGGTGGTGGTGTCAGGTCACCCTAAGATCCGAGCGGACTGGAGGTGCAGGAACCTGACAGGTGATTGTTAAGTGGCAGATTTAGGTCTAGAATGCCACCGCCTCATTCTCAGTGTGCTTCAGCTGAGCTCATATCCAGTGATTGTCAATTACAAACAAACAAGGTTGGAATCGGTCTGCTGGTCTCAACATGGAAACCAAACTTGCCCACCTCTTTGTTTTAAGGACTTCCCCCCAAACTCTGTTAAAGGTGCAGAGCTCATGTTCCCTCTTCTCACATCACATAGGCTTTTCTGCAGAGAAGAGGCTGGTGGAGTGGTATGTCCATGGACAAGCTGGGCTCAGATGGTCCAGGAGCTTCCCTGGTAGGCAGGGCTACTGCTATGGATTGAATTGTGTTCCCCCACACCAATGCATATGTTGAAATGCTAACCCCCAATCTGATTGTATTTGGAGATAGGGCTTTCAGGAAGTACTTAAGGTTAAATGTCTTTCTAAGAATATGGTCCTAATCTGATAGGGTTGGTGGCCTTATAGAAGGTCTTGTTCTCTCTGTCTTTCTGAGTGCACACACCAAGAAAATGCCATGCGAAGACATAGCAAGAAAGTGGTCATCTGCAAACCAAGAACACAGCCCTCACCAGAACCCAGTCATGCTGGCACCCTGATCTTGGACTTCCAGCCTCCAGAACTGTGAGAAATAAATTTCAGTTTCTTAAGTCTATAGTATTTTGTTATAGCAGCCCCAGCTGACCAAAGTAGCTACGGTCTTCCTGGTTTCCTGGCTCTAGTCTTGTCTGAGCAATTCCTCCCAGCAACTCATAGGCACAGAACACCATTATAACCCAGCTGGAAAGCAATGTGGCAACATGTTGCAAAAATTTTTATGCCTTTGGCCTTGTCGTTCCAGTCCTGAGTATTTTTAGGAAGCAATTTAACAGGAGGAAAAAACTGTGTACATTGAAAATGCTCCCTGGAATGATATCTTTCAGGTCATCAGATCAGAAGTATTTAACAATATATAACTATCCAACAATAGGGAACGGTGTGTCAACTTGGTAAAATGTGGTACAGTAAGACCACAAGTAGTAGGGTTATACGAGATGTGGAAAAAAAAATATATATATATATTAGATGGAGTTTCGCTCTTGTCATCCAGGCTGGAGTGCAATGACATGACCTCCGCTCACTGCAACCTCTACCTCCTGGTTCAAATGATTCTCCTGCCTCAGCCTCCCGAGTAGCTGGGATTACAGGCACCTGCCACCACGCCCAGCTAAATTTTGTATTTTTAGTAGAGATGGGGTTTCACCATGTTGGAAAGGCTGGTCTTGAACTCCCAGCCACAAGTGATCCACCTGCCTGGGCCTCCCAAAGTGCTGGGATTGCAAGCGTGAGCCACCACACCCTGCTGAAAATAGATTTTATAGTATATAGTTCAAAAAGGCAAAATGCTACAACTTGTGAGTATTTTAATTAGAAATATGAAAAACATGTACCCATGCATAGGAAGATAGGAAGAAAATATGCCAATTAATTAACTTAGGGTGGTGGGATGTTAGGAATTTAAGCAATTTTTCCTTATGCTTGAAGTTTCATTGTTTCTACAGAGAACAAAACAAGGCTTATGCTTGTCAGCCTGCATCCTCAGCAGAGCCTGTTTTTCTCCTCCAGCTAAGAGTTTCCAGACCCACAAGAGGCCTTTGATGCCACAGTCCCATGGGGCTCTATTTTATAATAGAAGAGAATATCCACTTGTCACAGGAACTGCATCCTACACAGCAGTGTAAACCTTCACCGCAGTCCCCTGACAGCCTTCTCTGCACCTTTCCATTAACCTCGCACCTGAGCTCACCTCTGGTTAATAGAAAAACCTCCATAAAGCCCGGAGCCAAGACTAACTTCAATTTTCCACAGCTTTACACTGGCCAGCCATTTCTCACACTGGGGTGTCACATGATTTGCTTCTCATGACAAAATTCCCTGGAACCAGATCCTTCTCTGAGTCAGAGCTGAGTCCTCAAGCTGAGCTGAGTATCGGGTAGCAGGAGGGAGGTGATACCCGGCCTGGCCATTTTTGACATTGAGACATCAGGAACGGGACTGCCTCCACTTCCCTTCCCAGTGATGGGCAGGAGCGTCTCCTGCTTCCGTGTGTGCTGGGGCAGAGTCCATCTGACAGCCCCTAGACTCGTAGGGTCTTCTTATCTACATTACTCAGGTGCACGCTGTCCTTTGGAATTAAATTTACACAGGAAGTGATGAATATTCTCCATTGATACAGCACCTTTATTTACTTTTGAGTCTGTTTTATTTTCAATGTAAACAAATGAATATATGGCAAAAAAACACCCCAAAAAACACAAAATGATCTAAAGAAAGAAACAAAACTATATCCCCACCCACCAGTTCTACTCACTGGGAGTAATTATTGGCAAATTCCTACGTATCCTCGGGTCTATCATGTTTGCATATGAGCAGAATCTGTATGAATATTCTGTATACCTTAAAAACAAAACAGACCAAGTTAGGATCATACTGCGCTTTGTTCTAGCCTTACGCTTTTCACTTAATTATATATCTTGGGGATCTTATCAGCACATGTATACTTTTAATTTTTTATTTTTGTGGGTACACGGTAGGTGTATATATTTATGGGGTACGTGGGATGTTTAGATACAGGCATGTAATGTGTAATAATCACGTTGTGGAGAATGACGTATCCATCCCCTCAAGCATTTATCCTCTGTATCATAAACAATCCAATTATACTCATAGTTATTCTAAAATATACAACTGAATTATTATTGACTATAGTCACCTCATTGCAACACTTTTTTTTTTTTTTTTTTTTGAGATGGAGTCTCACTCTGTCACCAAGCTGGAGTGCAATGGCGTGATCTCGGCTTACTGCAACCTCCGATTCCCTGGTTCTCTTGCCTCGGCTTCCCGAGTAGCTAGGATTACAGGCATGAGCCACCATGCCCAGCTAATTTTTGTGTTTTTAGTAGAGACCAGGTTTCACCATGTTGACCAGGCTGGTCTCAATCTCCTGACCTCGTGATCCGTCCGCCTTGGCCTCCCAAAGTGTTGGGATTACAGGTGTGAGCCACTGCGCCCGGCCAACACATATATTTTTAATGGGTGCATAGTATCTTACTTATAGCTGTAGCATAATTTGTTTACATAGACATAATTTATTTAATAGGCATTTCAGGGATTTTTCTTTTTTTAAAATAACAAATGCAGCTGCAAGTGAGCGTTTTGTGCACATAACTTTGTGCACATTTCGAAGTATATTTGTAGGGAATTTTTTTTTTTTTTTAGACAGGGTCTGGCTCTGTCACCCAGGCTGAAATATGGTGGCATAATCATGATTCACTACAGCCTCCACATCCTGGGCTTAAGCAATCCTTCCTCCTTAGCCTACTGAGTAACTGGGACCACAGACACGTACCACCAAACCCGGCTTATTTTTGTATTTTTTGTAGAGATTGGGTCTCACTATGTTGCCCAGGCTGGTCTCGAACTCCTGACAGAGTTGAGGCCAGGAATTCGAGACCAGCCTGGGCAACACAGTGAGAGGCCTGCCTCAGTCTCCCAGAGTGCTGGGATTACCTGTGTGAGCCACTGTGCCCAGCCTGGTAAATTTTTAATGATGGAAATACTGGGTCAAAGGTAACATGCATTTAAAATGTTGATTTCTGCTGGCAAACTGAATAAACTGCTGTAGTTTATTCTTCTACCATCAATGTGTGAACCTACCAGATTTTCCACATTCTAGCAAATGATGCATGCAAACTGTTTAATTTTCCCAGTGATAGTTGAAAAGTGGCCTCTTCCATTATTTAATGATGATACCATCATTATTTAATTTGCATTTTCTTAATTCTGAGGTTAAACATCCTTTAATGTATTTGTTGGCCATTTATATCTTTTTGGTTCAGTGAAATGCCCTGTTCTTGACACATTTTTTTCCTCTTGGGTTTTTGTCCTTCTAGTATTATTTTATTAAGGAAATTAGCTCTTTATCTGCTTGTAGGTTATAAATCTTCTGTTTTTTTTGTTTGTTTGTTTTACCATTTGAATCCTGTTTATTAGATTATTTTTCACACAGAGGACATTTTAAATTTTTATTTAGCAATTTGAACAATTGTTCTCTGGTTTTTAAGTTCTTGCATTGGTTTTTAGGTTTTGCATTAATTTATCTCCATTCCAAGATTTAAAAATCCATGTTTTGTTTTCTTCTAGTGCTTTAATAAGATATATTTTTAGGCCAGGCGTGGTGGCTCACGCCTGTAATCCTAGCACTTTGGGAGGCCAAGACTGGCGGATCATGAGGTCAGGAGTTTGAGACCAGCCTGGCCAACATGGTGAAACCCTGTCTCTACTAAAAATACAAAAATTAGCTGGGTGTGGTGGCGCATGCCTGTAGTCCCAGCTACTCAGGAGGCTGAGGCAGGAGAATCACTTGAACCCAGGAGGCGGAAGTTGCAGGGAGCTGAGATCGTGCCACTGCACTCCAGCCTGGCAACAGAGCGAGACTCTGTCTCAGTAATAATAATAATAATAATAATAATAATAATAATGTTCACTTTTACATTTAAATCTTTGAACAGTCCAGAGCAGCTTCATTCAGTAGAACCTCCTGTGTTGATGGAAATGTTCTGTGTTGTCCAATATAGCAGCCACCAGCCCCATGTGGCTCTTGAGCACTTGAATTGTGACTAATGCAACTGAATATGAGTTTTTACCATTATTTAATTTAAATTAATTTAACTTTAAAGAGCTCCAGGTGACTGGTGGCTACATTATTGCAACTAGAGTTTATTCTGGTCTTAAGATTGCAGTAAGAGCCAGGCGAGGCGGCTCATGCTGGTAATCCCAGCACTTTGGGAGGCTCAGGTGGGTGGATCCCTTGAGCTCAGGAGTTTGAGACCAGTTTGGGCAATGGTGAAACTCTGTCTCTACAAAAAATAAAAAATGAGCCAGGCATGGTGGTGTGCACCTATAATCCCAGCTACCCAGGAGGCTAAGATGGGAGAATTGCTTGAACCCAAGAGGCGGAGGTTGCAGTGAGCTGAGATCTCACTACTGCGCTCCAGCCTGGGCAACAGAGACCCTGTCTCAAAAACTAAATAAATTAAAAAATAAAAATAAAAAAAATTGCAGTAGGGGCGGGGCATGATGTCTTATGCCTGTAATCCCAGCACCTTGGGAGGCTGAGGTGGGTGGATCACTTGAGGTCAAGAGTTTGCGGCCAGCCTGGCCAACATGGTAAAACCTTGTCTCTACTAAAAATACAAAAATTAGCTGGGCATGGTGGTGCATGCTTGTAATCCCAGCTACTTGGGAGGCTGAGGCAGGAGAATCACTTGAACCGGGAGGCAGAGGTTGCAGTGAACTGAGATGGAGCCACTGAACTCCAGCCTGGGAGACAGAGTGAGTCTCTGTCTCAAAATAATAATAATAATAATAATAATAATAATAATAATAATAATTGCAGTGCGGATCACTTCCCCACCCCCACTCGCTGATACCAGTTGTCCCAATGTCATGCACAGAACCTTGCTTTTGCCCTAGATGTGAAGTGTCCCCATTGCCATATGCTCAATTTCCATGTATATTTGAGTCTATTTCTGGATACTCTGCTTAGTTTCATTGATTTTAGGGAAACTTTATATCTTTATGAGAGCTTTCAGAGAGCTTCTCTACCTTACAGTATCTCAGAACCTTAGGATTGCTTAACAGAAGCATCTATTGACTAACCTTAGCATAGAAGATGGCAATTTATTCTTTGTTAGTTCCCATTCTATTTTTTGACCATAATATTTAGCCTGAACTAACAATGATGGCAAAGAACATAGAAAAACAGCTGAAGGGTTGACATGTGGGATTTTTAATTAAAAGCACACACACATACACACACACAGATTTTTCCAAAGTTTTCATTCACCTGGAGCCAGCTCCAGGTAAATGGGGCTGGGGGCGAGGTCAGTTTTAGCACCTTCATGTCACCTCTGGGCCCTCCCATCCCAAACAGCAGATATTCCTCACTCATCCTGAGCCTCCCACACCTGTGCTCCCCTCCTCTCTCAGGAAAGGACAGAGCCAATGTCCCCTCAGAGGAAAGCCCAAGGGATCCTTCCCAGAGGGATGTGCATTTCAAAGGGGAGAAGATCCCTGGCTTTATAAGAATAATAATGACAAATTGCTGGGGAATTTCTGGTATAACCATTGAGAAGAGACTAATAGTTGGGGGTGTTAAGTCACCTTCTTGTCTGCTAAGAAACTTGATTTCTTAGATTTGTAAGATTTGTTGGCTGGGTATGGGGGCTCACGCCTGTAATCCCAGCACTTTGGGAAGCTGAGGCAGGTGGATCACCTGAGGTCAGGAGTTTGAGACCAGAGTGGCCAACATGGTGAAACCCTATCTGTACTAGAAATGCAAAAATTAGCTGGGTGTGGTGGCATGTGCCTGTAATCCCAGCTACTTGGGAGGCTGAGGCAAGAGAACCGCTTGAACCTGGGAGGCGGAGGTTGCAGTGAGCCGAGATGGTGCCACCACACTCCAGCCTGGGCAACGGAGCAAGACCTGTCTCAAAAAAGAATAAAAAAAAGATTTGTCAAGTGAGTAAACTCCAAGGGGGAGCCTTAAGGAACAGTCTTGACTCCCAGTTGTCTTTCTTCTTTACTTTTCCAATCCTGCTCCATTGCTTCTCCCTTTCCTGTCCTAGATGACTCGTTGGGGCAGAGCCACAGCTTTCCGGCCATCTCAGCTGCCACAGCCTCATTTAGGTGATGCCAATTCCCTTCCCAAGATTAAATGATGGAGGCCAGCCTAATACCCAGACTTCCACCTTGTAACTTGGGTGTGCCTAGCTCTGCCAGCTGAACCCCAACATGGGAGAGAGGGTGCCTCTGCTCTTCCTTCTCCCATTGTTTCCTGTCTGTGTCTTCTAGGGTCAGGGCAGGCAGAGAAGGGCTTAGCAGAAAGGAGTAAAACTCCTTCGACTTTGAGGGTGTTCTTTGTAGTTCTCTCTTGGCTCTCAAAGCCCTTGGCCATGGCACGCGTCCAAGTGCTGGCTCTTTTGTCGCACTCAAGATATCAGCTCTTAGAAGGGCCTGTGCTCTAACTTACTGCAGCTCTGCTCAACTCCTGCCCCAGGGTCCAGCCCATGGCTTCTTACAGCTGAGGACCCTATGCCCTTGAAGGCTGCCTTCATGGGTGGGTTCCCATAATGTCAACTCTAGTCAGCCTATCTTCTCAGCATCCACTTGCCGCTCCCCTCCTAAAGAAAAAACTCATGCATTCATACCAGACCCAAGGTTGGGGGTCTGCGCAACTGTACAGCAGCCCACTCCCCCAGCCCTGCCATCTATCACAGGTGCCCCAGCCAGCTCCCACTGTCAGAGCCCCCCACTGGGGAGCAGGCTCCAGTTCTCCCAAGCCCTCCCACCTATGCTCCATCTCAGTGCATCAGAATGGCCTGCACTTCTGCAGCTCAGACACTGTTCAGGTGGAGTGAGGCACAGGCACCAGCAGCCTCTACAGAGGGTTCTCTTGGAGGCATCTGGGGTTTGAGGTGGGAGTAGCGGGAAAACACTTCAGCACCCTCCCCCATCTCGGTTGGACTCTTCTCCATTTCTTCCTCAATTCCTACCAGCGATCTCCAGTAAACTCCAGTCTTTCTCAAGATAGCTTGCTGATGGGAGTGGATTTGAGTACTGCAGAACCTACCTGGTCAACTCAGGATAAATTCCACGGGGATGTATCTTTCTTTCTTTCTTTCTTGAGATGGAGTTTCGCTCTTGTTGCCCATGCTGGAGTGCAGTGGCTCAGCTCACTGCAACCTCCATCTCCCGGGTTCAAGTGATTCTTCTGCCTCAACCTCCCAAGTAGGTGGGATTACAGGCGTGCACCACCACGCCCAGGTAATTTTGTATTTTTAGTAGAGCTGGGGTTTCACCATGTTGGTCAGGCTGGTCTCGAACTCCTGACCTCAGGTGATCCACCCGCCTCAGCCTCCCAAAATGCTGGGATTACAGGCGTGAACCACTGTGCCTGGGCAGGATGTGTCTTGAAGCTCGACTTTAGAACCTAAAGTTATTTTAGAACAAAATGCTAACACAATAGCAAAATAAAAAGAAAAGTTTTTAAGTTGACAGGTATTCAGATTCATTTTGAAGTTCTTTCTTTGCATTTGCACTGCTACTGGGAAGGTTTTTTCTCCTCTTTGGCAAAAATAGGCTTCACGTTATCCATTCCAGCTCGCTGTGTGCAGCAAGCACGTGAAAGGCATCCTACCTGGCTGTGGCTGCAGCTGTAGCTGAGCAGAGCCAACCCATGGAATCCAGGTATGAGCAGCAGAGACGGCCCCACGATGCTTGGCACAGCTATAAGCTCTCCCCATGGGCGTAGGTAGAAATTGTGCTGAGTTCAGATAAGAGGTATCTAATTAATAAGAAATTTAAAGAAGACCCAGTTTGTGCCCCACAGTGAGTAGTCTCCTTATACAAATGCCATAGACTGGTGGATTCAGGGAACCTCATGGCCACAATGGGCTTAATTGTCCTTTATGGAAGCACAGCTGAGCACAGTTGAGAATCAGAAACGGGGCTTTGGGAAATAGATATCGGCCAGTTAGTTCCACATTCATTTTCAATTGCTTGTGAACTGAGATATTTTCCTCACAAATAAAACACAAAAGATAATTTTCCTCTGCTGATATTGAATGTTGAAAATCAGGCTGGATCCTAGCACTTTGGGAGACCAAGGCAGGATGGTTGCTTGAGCCCAGGAATTTGAGACCAGCCTGAGCAACATAGCAAGAACTTGTCTCTACAAAAAAAATTTTAATTAGCTGGATGCGGTGGTGTGCAACTATGGGCTCAGCTACTTGGGAGGCTGAGGTGAGAGGATTGCTTCAGCCCAGAGGGTCGAGGCTGCAGTGAGCCATGATTGCACCACTGCACTCCAGCCTGGGCAACAGAGCGAGACCCTGTCTCAAAAAAGAACAAAACAAAAACAAACAAACAAACAAAACGACAAAAGAAAATCATGCTGAAGGCCTTTTGGTTTTGCATTTACATCCTAGAAATATAAATCGGTAGCCAGAGCTGTCCTGAGCACCTTGTCAATGCTAAATGCATGAGCAGGGGCCTGTCCATATCCACTTCTCTAAGTCCATGAGCGTCCTCATTTTCTCTCAAGGGGAGCCATTGTTTTGTTCAACCCACATCTGTTGAGCAGCATTGATAAACAGCTCCTCAATGAGTAGAGGTAGGGGAGGGAAGAGTCAGGATGTGGGTTCTAATCCTGGTGCTGGCTCTGACTCTGAACCTTTTTGTATGAGTCTCCTTGGGCTGTTCTCACAAAGCCCCGCAAACTGGGTAGCTTAAAACAACAGAAATTCACTCTCTTGCAGTCATGGAGGCCAGAAGTCCAACAGCATAGATGGCAGCAGGGTGGGTTCCTTCTGGGGGCCCGGAGGTTGAATCTGTCCCATGCTTCTCTCCTGGCTTTGCTGGGAGTCTTTGGCATTCCCTTGGTTCATGGACACATCGCTCCAGTCTCTGCCCCTGTACACGCACAGCATTCTCCCTGTGTCTGTCTTTGTGTCTTTTCTTTTTATAAGGACATCAGTTGTATTGCATTAAGGGCCCACCCTACACCAGTAACACTTCATCTTAACTTCACATCTTAATGACGTCTACAAAGACCCTATTCCCAATTCAAGTTGTATTCACAGGATTAGGACTTCAACCTATCATTTTGGGGGACACAATTCAACACCTTCCAACCTGGCTTCTGCTGTTGGGATATTTACTGTGAGAGTCATGAGGAAGAGCTTTGGAGTCCTGATGACATCTAGCTAGCCCACACTACCTCTTCCCCAGTGCCTTGAAGAGCAGCCCTTGGCTACTGACGGCAGACCAATGATTGTAATTTGTGTTCTTCATTTGGTCACACAAAACCGAAACTAATGCAGAAAAATTGAATGCAGTGGGTCACAGTTAGTAATTGAGCTAGTACAATCTTTGAAAAATCTGTTCTCCACAAATCTCAAATTCTTCCTAACCATTAGCCTTTGGTCTAACAGAATTTTGATACTTGTTCTCTCGCTCTACTTATTTCCCTCTGAGATCACAAATGAATTGCCTCGTGAAAGCACATGCTTGTCGCATTTCTTCTGAATTCTGATCCCTTTAATTCTGGTCCTTTGTCACTGACACCCATCCTGTTTTCTGTGCTAACAGACCAACAGCTTTGCTCTTATCTTCACCCCCTGGCAGCATGACTCTGAGCTGTGTCCCTAGATAGCATGTAATTTCCACCAGTGTTTATGGAACATTCCATCTAGCCCATCTCCTCCGCTGACTCATCATGTTCAGTTTGAGAACTTCAAACTCGCCAATGTTGGTGGACAGGGCAAGTGTGACCCAAGAGCCACCCACAGGCAAGTAGCGCATGCTCCAGGCTCACCTCTTCTTCCCTTTTGCCTAACTCCATCTCAATCCTCCATCTGTCAGTCTCTTCCACTCAGCTCTCCCAATAGCTGGGCTGTTTAGTTGACATCAACTCCCAACAGCTAGGCTGTGTGGTTGTCCTGATGTTGACATCCTTGGGCTGTTTGTAAAGGAGAAAGAAGCCTCTAGCATTCTTACTGGATTTTTGTTTTTGTTTTTGTTGTTGTTTTGTTTTAAGATACAGTCTCGCTCTGTTGCCCAGGCTAGAGTTCAGTGGCTCCATCATAGTTTGCTGCAGCCTTGGACTCCTGAGCTCAAGTGATCCCCCCATCTTAGCCCCCTGAGTAGATGGGACTACAAGCACACACCATCATGTCCAGCTAATTTTTTTATTTTTATTTTTTTGTAGAGACAGAATTGTGCTATGTTGCCCAGGCTGTTCTCTAACTCTTAGGCTCCAGCAATCTGCCTGCCTGGACCACCCAAAGTTCTGGGATTACAAGCATTAGCCAGGGTGCCTGGCCCTGCTTAGAGCTGAGGTCCTGGAGCCGGTGCTCAGGAGCTGTGAGAGGAAGGGGCGGGGTCTTAGCATCTTGAAAGCGAACATTCACTAACCTCCCCATCTTTAGTAGGAGGCTCTGCTCTCAGGGGAGCCTGGTGTGGCCAGTCCAGAGGGCGTTTGCTTTCCTCTCTCCCAAGTGTCCAGTCCCAGGATTTGTTGGGTGGGAAGAGGCATTTTCTCAACTGAGTGTTGCTTAAATGAACTCTCATCCCATTCTCGTTGGTTCAGTTCTATGCCCGCTGCCCCAACTCACTCTACTTCTGGAGGTACCTAGACCTTTCGGTGATTCCACACCTTGGATCTCAGCCTTCTCGTAGCCTGCATAAAGTTCCCAAGCTCTGTTGGGTCTTTATCACTCACTGGACTGCTTTCCAGCTTCCAAGTCTCGTGGCTGTTGTTTATTCTTCAATTTTTCTCATTTATAAGCCTTAAAACAACACTTTTGTATTTGTATTGTAATACATTTAATTAATCAGCTATTGTTTTGGATATTTAAATTGTTTCCATTGTTGTTATATTATAGTGAAGCTGAATTGAACAGCCTTGTACATATTTGTTCCTATAGCTGTTTGACTGTTTCTTAGAATAAATTATTGAAAGAGAAATTGCTGGAAACACAAACATACACAATATTTACTATGTATTATATATATCAAAAGATTTATGAGTATATACATATTCATATCATATATATAATATATATTCTAGATATATATGATAATATTGTTTAAAAAATGATTTTGGTGCTATCCAGTGCAGGTATGCTTTTCTTTCATTAACTTTAGTGGTTGGGGTCTGACTCCTTGGGCTCAAATCTCAGCTCTTCCACTCACAGTTGGTGTGATATCATTTAGCCTCTCTGTGTGTTAGTGTGCTCCTCTGTGAAATGGCTATGATAGATTGCCTGCCTTTCACACAGTAGTGAAGATTCAGTACAGCCATCACTGTAACGACCCTGGCACTGAGCCCAGCACAGAGCCAGCCCTTAGGAAGTTTCTGAAATGCTGGCCTTCAGGGTCAGGAAACAGCATTCCCCTTCCCACCTGACTTCTTTCTTTTTCCTTTTTTTTTGAGACAGGATCTTGCTCTGTCACCCAGGCTGGAATGCAGTGGCGCAATCACTGCAGCCTTGATCTCCTGGGCTCAAGCAATTCTCCTACCTCAGCCTCCTGAGTAGCTGGGACCAGCAGTGCATACCGCCAACCCTGGCTAATTAAAAAAAAAACTTTTTTGTAGAAACGGAGATCTTGCTATGTTGCCCAGGCCAGTCTTGAACTCCTGGGCCCAAACGATCCTCCCGCCTCAGACTCCCAAAGTGCTGGGATTATAGGTGTGAACCACCGCACCTGATCCCCACCTGACTTCTGAACAATGCTAAACTAAATAAAAATAATCAGTGGACAGAGACCTCAATGTCACCTTTATTACTGACAAGGCCAGATTCAAGGAACAGCCTGCTAGCTCCCTGCCTATAGTGTAGAATTGGCACAGGTCTTGGAGGGAGATTTGTCTGTGCCCAGCTAGACACTATACCCCATCCCTCCCTTGGGCTGGTCTGCATAGAGACAGAGGGAAAAGACAGACTCTTGGGGCTTAGACTGTCGATAGGTTACCTTCTTGCAGCAGAGCAGTGAGAGCTGGAGCTGTTGCCCACGGAGAGCTTGCTCTGCTACCGTGGGGTGGGGGCAGGAGGCCTGGAGTGCTCTGGGAAAATCCTTCTTCAAGAAAACCAGAGGGGCGGCTTCTCTGATCCCAGCTTTCTGTCCTCTTTACTCCCTGGGCTTCCCGTTCAAGACAGTGGTCGACCATGGGCCAGCCTCACCTCCCAGAGCAAGCAAAGCAGCAGTTTGTCTGAGCAGGGCTGTGCCCACCTTCCTGTGATGCTATCTGACACCAGGCACTGGGCTTTCAGGGATTCTCTTAGGAGCTTAGAGAAGTACAGAGTTTGCTCCTAAAGAGCTCTGAAATCAGTCAGAATACCACGTGAGTTAAATCAACTCAAGGTCACTTTTCCCCAAGGCCAAACACTCACTCTCTTTTATTTCTCATCTCAAATTATATCTAACCATGTTGTTTGACATTGCTTATCAGAGGTTCTGCAATGTGATCAAATGACATCCTAAAGATACCCCCAAAATTCAGAAGCACTAACAAGTTGTCTCATTTGAATATAAGCCCTCTCTTCATTAAGAAATTCCTGGGGATAAATTAAAACCAGAAGATTAAGTTTCCTTGCAAGTTGAAGTTCAAAGAAGTGAAAGTCCAAGGGAATTAAAGTTGGAATTAAATTTTTTTGCCCTTGCGAGTTAAAAGTCAAAGAAATAAAAGACCAAACATCAAGCTCCCCAGTTTCTAATTTGTCTCGGGCTCAGCCATAGATGTTCTTGACAGATGTGCGGGTAGCCCCGGGGCGCTTCCTGCAGTTGGGTTCTCCTCTGTTGGAGATGGCAGGGTTTCCAACTTTGGCCACAGAGGACAGTTACCTAGTGTCTTAGTTGCCTAGGACTGCCATAACAAGAGAACACAAACTGGATGGCTTAAAATGACTAAAATTAGCCTGGGAAACATAGTGTGACCCCATTTCTACAAAAAATAGAAAAAATTAGCCGAGTGTGGTTGTGCACACCTGTAGTCCCAGCTACTTGGGAGGTGGAGGCAGGAGGATCGCATGAGCCCAGGAGTTCAAGATTGCACCACTGCACTCCAATCTGGGCAACAGAGCAAGACCCTGTTTCAAAACAAAACAAAACACAAGCCAACAAAAAACAACAGAAACGTATTCTCTCATAACTCTGGAGGCTAAAACTTCAAAATCCAGGTGTCATCAGGATTGGTTCCTTCTGGAAGCTCTAAGAAAGAAACCGTCCCATGCCTCTCTCCAGCTTCTGGGGTTGCTGGCACCCCTTGCTGTGCCTTGGCTTGTGGACATTCCACTCCAGTCTCTGCCTCTGTCTTCATATCACCTTCTCTGTGATTCTGTGTGTCCTTTTTCTGTCTCTTATAAGGACACTCATAGGATTTAGGGCCCACCCAAATTCCACATGCTTTCTGTATTAGTCGGTTCTCTTGCTGCTGCTAAAGACATACCCAAGACTGGGTGATCTGTAAAGAAAAACAGTTTTAATGGACTCACAGTTCCACGTGGCTGGGGAGGCCTCATAATCATTGTGGAAGGCGAGGGAAGAATAAAGGCACGTCTTACATGGGGGAGGCAAAGAGACAATGAGAGCCAAGCGAAAGGGGGTTCCCCTCATAAAACCATCAGATCTCGTGAGACTTATTCACTACCATGAGAACAGGGTGGGAGAAACCACCTCCATGATTCAATGATCTCCCACTGGGTCCCTCCCACCACACATGGGAATTATGGGAGCTACAATTCAAGATGAGATTTGGGTGGGGACACAGCCAAACCATTATCACTTTCACTTTGATTCTTAATTAATTCCATTTGCAAATATACCCTGTTTCTAAAGAAGGTCACATTTTGAGCTTCTGGGTGGACACAAATTTTTGTGCTACTGCACTCGGGGAGAGTCAGTGACTCCTGGCACCCAGGCCATAACCTACCCCTGTGGATTCAGAATCTCTAGGGTAAGGTCCCAGCCACAGGACTTTTCAAGTCTCCTTGGGCCATTCCAAAGTGCAGCCATGGCTAAGAAGCTGATCCAGGCCTCAGGAAGTTGAGTGGGGCTCTTGCATAGACCTCTTTTAAAGCGGTCAAGAGTGAAAAGGATGGGAACAACAGAATACCCTGGGCATACCTTCTGCCTTAAGGAAGCAGGCTCGTACCAGCCTTGCAGCCACCCGGGGGTGGAGTCTGAATGAGGGAAGGAGGTGGGGAGAGTCTTGCTTTCACCTCCAAGGATGCCCACCAGTCCAAGGCAGTTGACTGTCACTTTTGTAATATATTTTATTTCAGCTGGAATTTTTTACAACTTAGATGGAGTTTACCTTTATTGAGGGTGGACTTTAAACACTCTTTACGCCGTGTTCTATTAGCTCAGGTTAATCGTATGGCCATGGTGGCTGGCAAGAAATTGACCAACGCTAAATATTAGTATAGCTTAGTTAAACTTTCATTTATTACTAAAGATTTATCACTGCTGTTTCATGTGGGGGTGTGGTTGAGCAAAGTGTTTTGAGCTGCATTCGGACTGGTGGGCATCCTTGACCTCTGAATGAAACGCAAGTGGAAGAATCTGCATCAGGACATTGTGATGATGCTGTGTTTGCTTCATCTCAGGGAGAATCCATCTGCTCATCAGAGACTTCGCTGCCTTCTGGCAAAGCTTACACATTTGCTGTGGGTGCACACCCCATTCCCAGGTCTTACTTGAGATAACGCTTTTCCGCATTCTGCATAAGGAGACCTCTGATTTGGCCTTTTCCTTTTCAGCCCAACCTCTGGGCTGCCCCACTGGGCTTTATGGGGCCTGGCCTTGAAGTGTTTGGCTGGTGTGGGTTTCCCACTGCTGCCCTTGTCTGACAGTGGTGGTAGGGGCCCTTGAGTTTCTAGTAGTTTAAGTTATTTCCTAAATTAAGCATGTAATTTTTCTTAATTTTGTATTTCTTCTTAATTGTTCTTAATATTTTTTCTTAATTTCTTTCTAATTAAGCATGTAGGGTGAGCCTTGTTTGCCTGGTGTGAGTGCCTTGCCCCCTATTTCCTTGTGGCTTTGGTTTTTCTAACTGACTCCTCCATACTCTGCCTTGTGAGGCTGCCATAGTGAGAAAAATGAAATCAAAATGTTCTAGGTCTGTTGCAACCACCCATTGTTCAAAAAGTTCTCTTCTGCTGATGACTAACTCCCTTCCTGAGTGGGACAGTTCTACCTGGGTGATATTCTCCCATAAGATGAGTATTTAGGCTGGGCTTGGACTTGATTTGTTACTGCCCTCCTTGGCTCAGGACATCTTGGCTGAATCTCCTCTTAGAGTCCTTATTCCTGGAGCTTGTTCTCATACGGTACAGAAGTACTCATGTCATGCTGACTGTGACACCTTAAAATCCACCTAAAGATGCTGCTTTCAGTGTTTTGCTCTCATCTTGGTGGCCTTCTCTCAAATCTGTTCAGATTTTCTGTACCCACTTAGAAGAGCTGTTCAACCATTAATGGTGTTTTTCCAGCTACACTTACCATAGACTCTGATGCTCCAAGTGGTTCTCCTGGAAAGGTGGTCCTTCCAACATAGCCCTGAGAGTGCAGAGCTGCTAGATTTCATCAGACACCATTGCTGCTTCTGATCTGTTAACAATGAAGGTCATGTTGTCACCAGCACCCTCCCCCTTTCCCCTGTAAGAGCAGTTAGGCATGCCCTTTCCTGTTGATATTTGTCTTTCCTAGACCATAGATTTCATTTTTCCCCTGCAATACTGTTGTGGATGTCTGCTAAATTCCACTCTTTCTCCTATATTTTAAGGAAACTTCTTTTCCAGTGGAAACCTCCTGGTTGGCCCTATTTTTATTTTTCCAAGGCTGCTGTTCTGACTTTCAGCCTTAAGCTTTTTTTCTTAAATGTCACTCTGATTTCTTCTTGATTTTTGAGCAAATATGATCTCTAAAGACAACATGTAATGGGCACAGGCCTTTCTAGCTTTTGGGTTGGCAATAATTTACTGACTTGTTTCTCTGTCTTAATCTAAAATGGCAGCTTTTGTATACACACACACACACACACACACACACACACACACACACACACTTGGGTATATATGTGATGGTAGCATAAATATATATTATTTTACAACAGAGACCTGTTTTTTTTTTTAATTTGTTTATTGCCAGAAATCCACCACTTCCTGAGAGTGAGTCAGTTTGGGTCTCTGAAGGTAAAAGCCAAGATCAGAATTTTTGCAATGAACAGATCCAGAGCTGACTTGAGACCCTAGTGGGGAACCACATGATTCAGCTGAGTCCCTCCAGCTTTCTCCTTGGCTATGCATGAAGAATAGAATTGGGTAACCAATCTATTACTGCCCATCTCCCTTATGCTAAAGCTCCAGTGAATGTGGAACCCAGCTGCCTCATAGTTTAAAAGCAGAACATATTCTGTCAAAGGAGGTCTCCTTTAGCCTTAGCCTCACCTGCAATACCAGCATGCATATCCCGATGTGTCGGCACAGTGCGGCTCAAGCTCAAGGCACAACAGCCGGCACATCAAGGCTGCCCACGCAGCTCATGTCTGGCTAATGCACCTGCTTGGTCCCTGTGGCCCCTGCCTGTGCTAAGGCCCCAGGGTCTGTGCCGCTTCCCTGCAGCTTGTACCACCTGTTCAGGTTTGCATAGGCTGTCCTAGCTTGGGAGTATTTGCTAAGGTGTGGGTAGCCTGTACTTGTTCAAGGTCAAGACCTACTGCCCTTCCTGTTTAAAAACAAAACTACCCAAACCTGCAGCAATTCACCAAGGTCAAACCTCATTTGGACTGTTTTAAGTCTGCTTGTCCAGAAGCTACGAGTAGTTACTAGAAACTGTCGATATCCAAAATCTGCAAGGTCTGTTGTCACTAAAACCTCAATTGACCTATGTCTTTTGTAATCCAAAAAGGACTCCTATACCAGATCATGGTTTAGACGTATGGCAGCACCAGGCTTAGAAGTACCCTATTGGCTCACCATAAGTAAAGACAAAAGATGGCAGCCTGGAAAGCTTGGGGCTGGAAGCTGTAGATGGAAATTCAGCTCTTTGCTGGCAGGAGTGAGGCAGGCCTGACCTATGCATGCTCCGTCTCTTTCCCTAACTTCCCAATCAGGTCACTGACCCCAGCCTTCTAGGGAAAAGTAAGAGGTAGGACAAGGAATTGGAGTATTTAGGGAAAGCTTCTCTCATGGAAACCAGTGTAGCAATGGAGAAGCAATGGAAATGCAGTTATCACTATTAAGGAGGAGTTGAATGCCTTTTAGACACTTAGCACTATTTTGAGGTTGTCGTGGACACATCTTATGTTAGCTTGTGAATGGTAAGCTTCACATGAGCATCTAAACTCTGGGGTTTCCAGTGTCCCTTATTGAAGTGTTAACTTAAATTATACACAAATCTTTCACCTGAAATGCAGTTAATTGCTGTGGATTGGTACAGCTCCAATGTCTACAGAAAATGTAATTTTGGAAATAAAATTCAGTGTGATATAAGTGTCTTAATTTATTTGACTCTTTGCCAGTTATAACGTTTAGAGAGTTGGCAATTCTATTAGGATCATTTTCATTCTATTTCGTGTCCTTGGCTCTATGATAGTAACAAAAGGAAAAGGTTGTGTATTTGTTTCCAGTTGAGGCTGAGCCCCTACATCTGTTTTAAGCTGCATCATTAGAGGAGGAGCTCAAGTGAAGTGTACCCTTGATGGATGTTCATGAGTCCTCTCTGGCTACAAAATGGACTGGGGGTTTCTGGAGGATTGGTTTTGCTGCCATTTCCATGACACTGGTAGCCTCCCCGATATACTTGCCTAGAGCAGGATAAATGGACCCTGTGGTGTTGGATTGGAATCAGAGGTATCAGCATAAACTCATCATTTTATAGAGCAAGCATGATAGATGATAGATGGTATAGTTGTATGTGTACACATGGGTTATTAACACATACGTATATTTCCCAGCTTTGTCTGCTGAGAAAGTCTAGAAGCAATGACATCCCACTAACAATGAGTAACCCTAGTGCCTGTAGCTTGGTGTTTAAACACCATCCCCAATAAAAGGAAGCAAGGGAAATGGTGCCAGGGCAGGGAAAATACAAGATGAGCCTAGAACATCTTGTGATGCCAGGAAGTAAGGGAGCGCTCAAGAAAAGATGGAGTTTGTCAAAAGATTGCAAGAGTCAACCCAAAGGACCTGTTAGTGGTCCAAGCTGAAACATTTGAGCAAGAAAATAAATGATGATAGTACTGAATTTTAATGCAAGGAATAAAATAAGGGTGGGCATGGTGGCTCAAGCTTGTAATCCTAGCACTTTGGGAGGCTAAGATGGGCAGATCATGAGGTCAGGAGTTTGAAACCAGCCTGGCCAACATGGTGAAATCATGTCTCTACTAAAAATACAAAAATTAGCTGAGCATGGTGGTGGGTACCTGTAATCCCAGCTACTGGGGAGGCTGAGGCAGGAGAATGGCTTGAACCCAGGAGGCGGAGGTTGCAGTGAGTCAAGATTGTGCCACTGCACTCCAGCCTGGGAGACAGAGCAAGACTCCATCTCAAAAAAACAAAAACAAAAACAACCCCTAAAACCAAAAACCAAAAACCAAAGAACTAAACATTAGCTGGGTGTGGTGGCATGCACCTGTAGTCCCAACTACTGGGGAGGCTGAGGCAGGATAATCGCTTGAACCTGGGAGGCGGAGGTTGCAGTGAGCCGAGATAGCGCCACTGCACTCCAGCCTGGGCAGCAGATTGAGACTCCATCTCAAAAAAAAAAAAAGAATAAAATAAAAAGCCATCATGAGTTTGTAATGGTATAAATGAACAATTGGTAAATAGGTGAGTGAATGGGGGAGCAATAGAATTTCAATTACTAAAGAGAAATAGAATGAAGTAGAGGAGGGCATTAAGCAAACACCTCAGTAATAATTGCTGCAGATAAGAGCCCCACTGATAATAAAATTAGTAGTTTTAGAAACTACTAAACTAAACCTAGAAACCACTAAGTAGTTTAACTAAAAACTAAGTAGTTTTAAATTAAAATTAGAAAGTTACAGGAGAAATAGGGTTTGTATAGTCTCAAAGTATCTCCCCCAAGATACTAATCAACTGCCAAGAAGAGAAAGATAGTAACTTACAATGGAGAAGGCTGGCAGAGACCAACTTAACCACACGATCAAGGTAAATGTGCACATATTGGCGTCAGGAACTCCTTGATAAGATGCACGGAAAGGATGCAATGTCATTTTTTTGCCACATTAATGTTAAAAATGTACAACTTTGCACCAATCATGAGAAAACATTGGCCAAACCTAAACTGAGGAACATTCCATAGAATAACTGATCAACATTCCCCAAAAATTTCAAGGTTGAGAAAGATGGGGAAAGACTTAGGAACTGTGACACATGGGAGGAGATTGGTAAGAACTAATTAAATGCAACATGGGCTCCTAGATGAGATCTTGGGGCAGAAAAAGCACGTTCATGGACTAATTGGTGAGATTCTAATAAGGACTGCAGTTTGGTTAATAATACCATAGAAGTATTAATTTCCTGTTCTTGATTAAACTATGGTTGTGTTAGCATTAGTTGGAAGCACAGTATACTACTTTTATACCTTTTTAAATTTCTAAAATTAATTCAAAATAAAAAGTTTAAAGGAAAACATTTTCTCTCCTTATGACTTCATGCAGGGGCAGGTCCAGATTTTGTGGAGCCTGAAGTATAATTTTGGAGAGCCTTTTTAAGAAGAATGTAAAATTATGAATATTAGGTACAAAAACTATGAAAATTAGTCACCAAAATAAGTACTAATTTAAAAAGGGTAAAGAAAGTACAAGAGATTTTTGATTATATATAATTTTGGAATTGAATTGCTCTCATACCACAAACACTGACTTATAGAAAAATATTACACTTTTGGCCTGGCAAGTTGGCTTAAGCCTATAATCCCACCACTTTGGGAGGCTGAGGTGGGCGGATCACTTGAGGTCAGGAGTTCAAGACCAGCCTGGCCAACATGGAGAAACCCTGTCTCTACTAAAAATACAAAAATTAGCCAGGTGTGGTGGCAGGTACCTGTAATCCCAACTACTCAGGAAGCTGAGGCAGGAGAATCACTTGAACCCAGGAGGTGGAGGTGGCAGTGAGCTGAGATTGTGCCCCTGCACTCCAGCCTGGGCAACAAGAGTGAAACTCCGTCAAAAAAAACAAAACAAAACAAAAGAAAGAAAGAAAGAAAAATATTATGCTTTCAATGAAACCTTGTTTATGTAGCCCATTTTGCTCTGTGGGTAGTAATTTGCATGCTGTGTCATCTAGAGCCATCAGACTTGGTGAGGACAAAATGTGTCCAATATGTGAAAACACGATCTAAAGGTTGACGTGCACAAATGATGCATCTTTATCCACAGGTGTGCCTGCTGTTTGTATCACTGCTGCAGGTTAGTGTGCATTTACACAGAAATTCTGGTAAGTTCTATTCACACAATTCCCATGGATAAAGGAAAACTTTGTCCATTTACAGCTGCATGTGCAGCATTAAAGGGTAGATTCCTTATGAGAGAGGATGGCCACTGGAGGTAGCCACTGTGAGCACTGAGGCCTCAGCTTATGATTTACACACGTCATGGCTGGAAGATCTTCCCACAGACCAGCTTCAGCCTCTGACTTTAAACTTGTGTTTACTCTTCCACCTACATGTTTGGAGTGCTGGGAACCGAAGAGTGCTGGAAACCCACACGTCACTAAGCGATGGCCCGGTCAGTACATCAGGTACATCAGGTACATCAGGTAAGCCACAGAGTGAGTGACAGGATTATTCCTGGCAGCTATTCCTACGCAGAGATGGCTAGAAGTACCATAACTTGTACAAAAAGTCACCACAAACCAGATATTAATAAATAACCCATTACACTCCAACTGAATATATCACCAAGGCAACTTCCTCTCAGTGAGATCCCAAAACTGCCCACAGCAGTTTAATGCCACCAGCATGAGGAGAGGTGGACAGAGGGAAGGATTAGAGAGACAGAGAGTGTATGGTTGTAACCAACTGCTGTTAACACATCTTAATTTTGGCCAAGCACAGTGGCTCATACCTGTAATCCCAACACTTTGGGAGGCTGAGGCAGGAGTTTGAGACCAGCCTGGGCAACATATTGAGACCCTGTCTCTTCAAAAATAAATAAATAAAAAAAAAATAGCCAGGTGTGGTGGTGCACACCTGTAGTCCCCACTACTTGGGAGGCTGGGGAGGCTACAGTGAGCTGTGATTGTGTGGCTGCACTCCAGCCTGGGCAACAGAGTGAGATCCTGTCTCACAAAAGCAAAAACAAAAAAACCTTACTTTTGCAACATTTTCACAAACATGTATGACCATATTAACATGTTACCTGGCCCTCCTGGGGTCTTGGGAAAGGCCCCTGCAAGCCAAGAGCACTGACATGCAGACGTCATTTGTTTCATGCCATCAGCCCCTGGCTTATTCCTGGCTGTCTCTCACCTTCAACCCTGATCCCCACACGGGCCCCTTCCTAACACTGGCCAGCAACCCTTTTCTGTCTCTCTTTCCCATCCCTTCTGTTCTAGTCCCCTTTTGTGGAGACACCTCTGACTCTGGCTTCCTTGGCTTTTCTCTTCAAGACACTGCAAGCAAGAATGACTTCACCCTGGAAGCTAGAGAGAGGAAAGGCTGAGCATGACCCCGCACTGGTATTGCTTGTCTCTGTTCTACACTAAGAGCTTAGGTTCCCTTATAATCCAGTCCGGATGGTTAACTTGTACCAGGTGCCAGGTGAGCTCCGCATGTTGCCCGTTGGAATATTCCTAATGACTCTGTGACAAAAGCAAGAGTGATATTTAACTTAGGGAGCTTTCATAGGGCATAAGCTATGATCAACTGGAAATGGACATGGCTATAGTGATGGATCAGGGCCCTGGAGGCCTGCTGGAGAACTGGGCATAAACCGTCTCGCTGCCACATTGTGGGAAAATGGTGGGACAGCCCTGGGGGAGAGGCTGGGGGAGTTGCCATGGAGAGGTTCAGGCAAAGAGATGGGGACAGTGGTTATTTGCCAATTGGTATAGAAACATTTCAACATTTTATGGCCTTCCTAGTGCCAGTAGCCTGAATGCCAGCCTGGAGATGGGAACTGAGATTGTCTTCATTTCACAGAGGAGAAAAAAAGGTTGAGAATCAGTAACTCATTCAGGCTCACCCAGGAATAGTTTGCAGAGGCAGCTGTAGCACCCGCTTTCTTAACCATTGGCCTTGGGGCCTCTACATGAAGGCAGGGTCCCCTCTTGCCTCCTCTGTCATTCACTCTGTCCCTTGGTGTTGCTGCACCTGTACCTGCTGGGATGGGAAATCCATGCTTTAAAGGAGAGGAAATCAAGTGAGAGCCTCTCATGAGAAACCATCTGGCTCCAGGAATGGGCTCGTGGCATCTGGGAAAGGCTTTTTCATGGAAGGGAGAATGCCCATGACCTCCTCAGCTGCTGGATCATTGAAGGCCAAACTAGACTTTGCATAATTATTTTAAAAAGCCCAGCATGTAGATATGCCAAGACCAGCCTGACCAGATTAGCCAAGCAGCATCTTAAACAAGATGCCACTTAGTATGGGAATGGCTTCTCCCAAATTGTTGCCAACGCTGGCCATCTTCCAACAGTTTAATCTTTGACAATTAGGCAGGTAGGAATTGGTATTGTGTTGTTGTTTTGATTGCATTCACTTACGAGAGAGGTTGAATATCTTTAGAGTCAATATTTAGGAAGGTGATTTTTGACTACATGTATCAGAACTAAATGTCTGTACTTACATGTGAATTTTATTTATAGAAACGTATCATTTATTCTGGCACAGGAACACAAAGGTTTATAATAATAATAATAATATTTGACAATTACTGAGTGTTTACAACATGCCAGATGCTGTTCTAAGCACTTAATATTATAATCTAATTTCACTCAGACAACAACCTATTGGGAGGTACATTGAATAGTCATTCAATGGAATGCTGGACAGCTAACTGCTTGGATGAGTAACATAGATGCTTATTACTATGGTAAGGAAAGGTGTCCAAGATATATACTATTAGGTGAAAAAATAAATGACAAAATAGTATCAGCCCACTTAAGTATATTATAAATGTGTTTATGTATGGGTCTGCTTCTGTATAGGTAGACATTATCTGGAAGAACATATAAGAAATCCACATAGGGTCGGGCGTGGTGGCTTACGCCTGTAATCCCAATACTTTGGGAGGCTGAGGCGGGCTGATCACTTGAGGCCAGGAGTTGGAGACCAACTGGGCCAACGTGGCAAAACCCCATCTTTACTAAAAATACCAAAAAATTAACCAGGCATGGTGGTGGGTGCCTGTAGTCCCAGCTACTCGGGAGGTTGAAGCAGGAGAATTGCGTGAACCCAGGAAGCGGAGGTTTGAGTGAGCTGAGATTGCGCCACTGCACTCCAGCCTGGGTGACAGAGTAAGACTCCATCTTAAAAAAAAAAAAAAGAAGAAGAAACCCATATAGGATAAATAACCTACCTGTGGTTACCCATGGAACATAGAATTGGGATAAAAGAGAGGAACCTTAGTTTTCACTTTATATACTTCTATACAGCTTGGTTTTTAAAAAGTACCATGAATATGTATTACTTTAGAAATCTTTAAAAATTACATTTTAAATGGATGTCATGGTCTCTAGCTCATGGGACTGTTTTGAGAATTAAAAGGACTGACAATGAAGGAGTCTAGCCTATGCCCAACTTAAAGCTGGACCTCAGTGAATATTAATTCTGAACCTAATACAATGCTTGGCAAGGGGTATGCTATACATCATTATTGATTGAAGAGTGAGTTCTGCTCTGTCCTAACTGCTTTAAATTTAAGTTTCTTTTAATTAAAATAATGTGTAAGAAAAACAGCATGCAACTTGTAGAGCTCATATGATTGCTGTGAAGATGAACATGCCATAGAGAAAGTCATCTCGGACTTGGCTCAGAGTGCTGGGCTAAGGATTCAGTGCCGCCACTCACAGGCGTGTGCCTGCAGGAAGCATATGGGTCTCAGGTTGCTGGGAGGATCAATTCAATAACGTATTCAAGGCAAGCCTTCTGTCAATGCTGAAACACTGCACCTAAGTTCAGCTGTGTAAAGGCATCATACGAAACAAACGATGCAACCCCAGATCTTTTCCCATTCATTAAAAACAAACCATACGAAATAAACTCAGGGGCTAGGCATGGTGGCTCACGCCTGTAATCTCAGCCCTTTGGGAGGCTGAGGCAGGTGGATCACCTGAGGTCAGGAGTTCGAGATCAGCCTGGCCAACATGGTGAAACCCCATCTCCACTAAAAACACAAAAATTAGCCGGGCATGGTGGTGTGCACCTGTAATCCCAGCTACTTGGGAGGCTGAGGCAGGAGAATCGCTTCAACCTGGGAGGTGGAGGTTGCAGTGAACTGAGATCGCGCCACTGCACTCCAGCCTGGAGGACAAGAGTGAAACTCTGTCTCAAAAAATAAATAAATAAATAAAATAAACTCAGGGAGCACTCACCGAAATGGATTACATTAAATCATTTCAATCAACTCTCTATTCTTTTTCTTTCAGAAAAAGGTGGGAGGACTTCCAGGTTCCACTTAGGTTGTAGGAAGGTGGAAAGAGCAGGGCTCATACCCCAACAACAAGCACATCTACAAAACTGTGGCCTTTCCAATCCCATCACAGCACTGAGGTCAACGGGCAGTCAGCCTGAAAGTTGAGGAAAGAGGCATGGCTCGGGCCTGAGCGGCGGCTTATCCGAATCAGAGCATGGGAGGAAACGGGTCGGGGGTGGGGAGGGAGGTGCAGAGGAACACACAGCAGGTGAGAAGATTCCAGCCAGGACTTTTAACTGATTGACGAAGGCCAAGTGAGGGCTCTGCTGAGAGCATCGGCCTCCAGGGACTGCAGCCACAAGAAGACTTTGCACCCACTCCTGGCTCTTCTCTGCAACCTCACCAATTGCTCACAAGAAAAAAGGGGGTGGGGTGGGAGGAGCAGCTGCCACTAAGGGAAAGGCCCAGAGGCCCCCAGGGACCTTCTCACGTGGGAAACGAGAGCCTTAAGCTGCTGGGGGGCGGGGGTGGCGTGGTGGAGGAGGCGCAAACCCTGCTGTCCCTGTTACTTTAATTAGTAGAAACTGAGGTTTAAAGCTGATGAAGACCCATTTTGTCTGGAGGAAAGAGGGAAAAAAAAGCCTTCTACTCCTGAGATAGTGACAGGGTACCATCCGGGCCCAGGACACAGATGGACTTCTCAGGCAGGAGGAGGGAGCAAGGGCAGGAACACAGAAACCCCCCTTCCCCACCTCCAGACCCAGACCCACAGAACACAGGCGGTCTTCTCAGGCAGGAGGCGGGAGCAAAGGCAGGAACCCAGAGACCCCCACCCACCTCCAGGCCCAGACCCAGGGGCACAGGGTCTGTCTAAGACTGAGGATGAAGCAAGGCAACAGAAAGCAACCTTTTCGCATCCCCAGGCTGACACTCAGGGTTAGAAAGAACAGCATCTCTGTTACAGGGCAGGGGTCCCGATCCAGACCCCAAGAGTGGGTTCTTGGATCTCACACGAGAAAGAATTCAGGCAGGGCAAGTCTGTAAAGTGAAAGCAAGTGTATTAGGAAAATAAAGGAATAAACGAATGGCTACTCCGTGGGCTGCTGGTTGCCAATTTTTTTGGTTATTTCTTGATAATGTTAAATATAGTGAACCCCAAGTTTCTCTTCAAAGAATCAGTATGTCAGTATGTTCAGCTCTCTTATTCTTTGATTCTCCATTTTAAAGCTTAACTTCCTGGTTCTCTTCGGTCCCTCGCTTCTTGTTTCAGTAAACAACTTTCCTGTCAGTCTTAATCAGTAGTTCACATCTGTTCCCCTGGTCACCTGCTCTGTCCTGACTCATCCCGGTCACCTGCTTTGACCTGAGTCACCACTAGTCACCTGCTCTGACCTAAGACACATTTAGTTACCTGCTCCTAACCGTCCTTCCCGCCAAACTACTCACCCCACCACTCTGGCTCATACTCTTGCCCTCTTTAAAACAGCCAATCAGAATTAGCTTGGACTGTGCGGTCCAACGCTAGCCTACAGGTGAACGACACAGCAGTAGGGGCTACCTGCCTCAGAAATAAGACCTTCTGCCCCTCCCCAGGTGTGCTCTCACCATTGTTCCATCCAGGAGGAGCACCCTTTCTGCAGAAAGCAAAAGTTGCCTTGTGAGAAAATTAAATTTATGTTTGAGTGCTATTTCTTTATGGCACTGGGGAACAAGCATTTTGCATTTCTAACAATTATATGCTAAACAAGGGGTGGATTATTCGTGTCTCCCCTTTTTAGACCATCTAGGGTAACTTCCTGTTGTTGCCATGGCATTTGTAAACTGTCATGGCACTGGTGGGAGTGTGGCAGTGAGGATGACCAGAGGTCACTCTTGTCACTGTCTTGGTTTATGTGGGTTTTGGTCGGCTTCTTTACTGAAACCTATTTTATCAGCAAGGTCTTTATGGCCTGTATCTTGTGCTGACCTCCTATCTCATCCTGTGATTTAGAATGCCTTAATCCTCTGGGAATGCAGCCCAGTAGGTCTCAGCCTCCTTTTACCCAGCTCCTATTCAAGATGGAGTTCCTCTGGTTCCAATATCTCTGACATTTCCACCAGGGGAGGGACAAGAAGGAGGGGAGAGGCATCTTCTGCGACATGTGTCACAGGAACAACCCAACACTGAGATGCAGCACTGGCCTTCAGAAAAACTCTCTGGCCACCCAGCCTGTGCCCTAGCAGGAGGTAATTCCAGAGGAATTTGAAGCTGATGGTGCACTGAGGATAATCATAGCAACAAGACTCAAACCCAGTTCAACTCCTGCCTAGACTGACCCAGCGTCTCAAGCCAAAGGTCTGGAAGAAAAAAAGGCATGCCTGTCTCAAGGCACAATACAATAAGATGTACCTCAGCCCTTGTTGGCCTATGTAGGAAGGTCAGTTTTCAACTCCAAACCACAAAACATATAACAAAGTAAAAACAAATCAGCTTACTGTTAAGAGACTAAGCAATCGGTAAAGCCAGATTTAGAAATGACCCCAGAAGTTGGAGCTATCAGAGAGGAAATTTAAAAGAACTACGATTAATATTTGAAAGTTCAAATGGAAACAGTGTGTATGTAGGTGAACAGATGTGGTATTTCAGTACAGAGATGGAAACTATTAGAGGGAATCAAAGGGAAATTTTAGGGGGAAAAAAAAGAACCCATGGCAACAGAGATGAGGAATGCCATTGACAGGTTCATCAGACAGTTTCACATAGCAGAGAAAAAAACCCCAGTAAACCTCAAGATAGGTTAATAAAAATTCACCCAAACTGAAACACAGAGAAAAAAAAAAAAAAATCAAACAGAAGAGAACAGCCAAGCTGGGCGCGGTGGTTCATGCCTGTAATCCCAGCACTTTGGGAGGCTGAGGCGGGCAGATCACCTGAGGTCTAGAGGTTGAGACCAGCCTGGCCAACATGGCAAAATCCCGTCTCTACTAAAAATACAAAAATTATCCGGGTGTGGTGGCATGTGCCTGTAATCCCAGCTAGTGGGGAGGCTGAGGCAGGAGAATGACTTCAACCCAGGAGGCGGAGGTTGCAGTGAGCCGAGATCGCGCCATTGCACTTTGCACTCCAGCCTAGGCAACAAGAGTGAAACTCCGTCTAAAAAAAAAAAAAACAGAAGAGAACAGCCAAGAGCTGTAGGATGGTAACAGCATGTGGTCTAATATGTGTACAATTGAAATCCCGGAAAGAGAAGAGAGGAGAGAACAGACACAAGAAATATTTAAAGAGATAACAGTGAAGAACTTTCTAAAAAGCATCAAAGACCTTAATCTACATAGCCAAGAAGCTCAAGCTCAGAGAATACCAAGCAGGATAAATAATAAACAAAACAAAAAGCCACACCTAGACTCACCATATTCAAACTGCGGAAAACCCACTGAATAAAAAGAAAATAGTGAAGGCAGCCATGGCGGGAGGGGAGAACACATTTCAAAAAAAAAAAAGATTATGGCAGACTTCTCTCCAGAGGATAAGAAAGCTAGAAGATAGGCTGGGCGTGGTGGCTCATGCCTGTAATCCCAGCACTTTGGGAGGCCAAGGCAGGCAGATCACGAGGTCAGAAGATCAAGACAATCCTGGCTAACACAGTGAAACCCCGTCTTTGCTAAAATACAAAAAAAAAAAAAAAAAAAAAATTAGCCAGGTATGGTGGCAGGGGCCTGTAGTCCTAGCTACTCGGGGAGGCTGAGGCAGGAGAATCGCTGGAACCCAGGAGGCGGAGGTTGCAGTGAGCCCAGATCGCGCCACTGCACTCTAGCCTCATGACAGAGAGAGACTCCATCTCAAACAAACAAATAAACAACAACAAAAAAGAAAGCTAGAAGATAATGAAGTGATTTTTTTTTTTTTTTGAGACAGAGTCTCACTCTGTCACCCAGGGTGGAGTGCAGTGGTGCGATCTTGGCTCACTGCAACCTTTGCCTCCTGGGTTCAAGTGATTCTCCTGCCTCAGCCTCCCATGTAGCTGGGATTGCAGGCACCCGCCACCACACCCAGCTAATTTTTGTATTTTTAGTAGAGATGGGGTTTCACCATGTTGGCCAGGCTGGTCTCGAACTTCTGACCTCAAGTGATCCACTTGAGCCACCATGCCCGGCCTGAAGTTATATTTTTAAAGTGAAAGAAAAAAACCCTAAACCTGTCAACTCTGAGGCCTGTACCTAGGAAAATACCTTTCAGAAATGAAGAAGATAGAGCATTATTTTTTTTTTGCCCAGTAAAGCAAAACCTGAGAATTCATTACAAGCACACTTGTACCAAAAGAAATGTTAAAGGAAATTCTTCAGGCAGAAGGATTAGGAAGAGATTATGGATCGACACAGGAAATAGAGTGCTAAAAATAGTAAGAATGAAAGTACGAAGAAAATGCACGTCTTTTTCTTATTTTTAATCACTAGAAGATAATTGACTGTCTACAGCAAAAGTAGTAGCGATGAGTCGGGCACGGTGGCTCATGCTTGTAATCCCAGCACTTTGGGAGGCTGAGGCAGGCGGATCACTTGAGGTCATGAGTTTGAGACCAGCCTGACTAACATGGTGAAACCCCGTCTCTACTAAAAATACAAAAAATAGCCAGGCATGGTGGCCAGCGCCTGTAATCCCTGCTTCTCAGAAGCCTAAGACAGGAGAATTGCTTGAACCTGGGAGGCAGAGGTTGCAGTGAGCCAAGATCATGCCACTGCACTCCAGCCCTGGTGACAGAGTGAGACGCTGTCTCAATCAATCAATCAATCAATCAATCAATAAAGTAGTACCGATGTAACTGTGTTTACAGCAGGTAAATGAATGACAGCATGTGGGATGGGAGGAATTGGGGTTCTACTGTTGTTAGCTACTCTATACATGAAGACGTCTGATATTATTGAGGGTAAATCGTGATTTGATTTGCTTTGTAGCCCCTGTATTCCTGCATTGATTCACCCTTTCTTGTCTATCAACAGCTTCTTGGGAGGGTCCTGCAGCGTCCCAGCCTTTCAGATATTGAAAAGCTCGGTGCAGTCCCGTTTGACCCTGCAGTCTCATATCCAGCTCCTGTCTTCCCCGATGGCCCCAGCACCCATCAGGCATCTTCCTGAGGGGCCTGCAATGGGAACGTCCCCTTCTTGCCTTCTCCCCGTCTCCCGGGTCTCCCTTTTTCTTCCAGCATTTTGGTGTCTGGGAGGAGGGATGGAGGAAGGGCCCAGGTCTCCGCTTACCTGGCGCTGCTGTGTGTGTCCTCCCTGGGCTTGGTAGCTGTGTGGGTGCCCTGTGTGTGTCCAAACCCCTCGGGTTTGGCTGCAGCCCCTCATTACCCAGTCCTCAGACTCCTGCTTGCCCTCTTCCCCCTCGGGGGCTGCCCAGCCATGCCATTCACCTCCCAGCCTCCCGTGGCGAAGGCCCAAGGTGCCGAATAGTCCCCGATTCTCAGGAAGCTCAGGTGTCCCTGCTGCGAGAAACTGGGGAAGATTGCTGCTGCTAGCGGTGCCTCTCTCTGGCTTTTCATCCGGCACCGACTGTCCTTTTCTCTGCTCAGATAGACTGGAGAACAGCAAGTCGGCTTCTCCAGCCACCGCCCAAGTGAGGATGAACACAGCCTTCCTTTCTTCAGGCATCCCCCAATCTCTGTGGGACAGTCCCAGGGCTCCTCCTACCACCTGCTTTGCAGGGAAAGTTCCATTCTTTGGTAGAGGTTAGATGCACATGGGCTGGTGGTTTATGTCATTTCTATGCCATTGAAAACATGACAGACGAGCCGACTCACTTTAGTTATTCCCCACAAATGAGCACAGACACCAAGGCAAGGATGCATAAGAGAAACCCATTAAATACTAGGAATAATGCATTTCTTTTGCCTTCCATCACTGGGTCAATTTCCATAGCTTACTATGCAACTGACAATGTAAATAATGCAACTGAATATACAAGGGTATCCTTAAAATATTATTTTGTGATTGTAGAAAAGAGGAGTTTGAGCTTCCCAATTTTTTTAAACCTTATTTTCTTTTCTCCCTAAATACAAAAACAATGAACATTGTCAAAAATGAGGAAAGGGTATGTAGAGGAGATAGAAAAATTGCAGAACCAAATTTCTTAGCCTGATAGCTAATGTCTCATGACTTGGATTCAGGCTGGGTTTCCCACTTCCAGGTGGCCCCTCTGCAGCCATGGGGTCCTGCCACTGTGTACCTCTCCTGCACATCTTTGCTTATGATGAGCCGTCACTGCCAAAGGGCTTCAGACTTACCACCAAAACACAGCAAGCATTTTGGTTTACATTTTCCACAAACTCTCTCTGCATATATATGCTTATGTAACTTGACTGTGCTATTTTGATTAAAGCTGTTGATGGAACAACTCAGCCAAGCCTCCCTTTCTCAGCAGCAATAGAGGTGGCAGACTTTGATATTTCAAACCCCTCCAGGAACAAGCGGGGTGGCAGTGCCAGCACTGTGCTGTGTGCCGGAAGTGGAACAGCTCTGCAAACAAGTGCTCCTCGCAGAAAGCAGAAAAGATGTCCAGTGACACTGAACCTTGGTTGTGTGTGTGTGTGTGTATGTGTTTTTCATGACAAGTTGGAAGGGAAAAGACCTTTTGCCAGGCTTTCCTTCATCTGTTGTCTTTCTGCCATTATTTTCTGAGGGCTTGGCAACCTATGCCATGGCATGGTGGGGGGTGGGCACATGGTATTGGGGATGACTTTGGAGGACTCTGAGGATGGGCAGAAACAGGTTTGAAGCACAGCCTTGTGCCTACTGGGATTTGAAGCTTGTTCTCCATCTTAGCTGTCACTTGAGCCTGAGAAAAAATAAGAGAGAGAGGGAGAGAAAGAGAGAGAGAGAGAGAGAGAGAGAGAGAGAGAGATTCTCTGACATATCAGGCATGCTTTACCCTCAAAGGAGAGTGAGATTTTTCTCCCTTCTGCCTATTTGTACCTGGAGGTTGGAATTTTCTCATTCTTTGTTTTTTTTTCCTTACCTTGAAACCTACAGCCTTTTGAAAAGATTACTATTATTATTTCAAAACAATACTGGATTCTTCCTGACCACCTAATACATTCAGAGGCCAGGCCCATATCTAGGTCATATTGTCTTTTTTTTTTTTTTTTTTTAAAAAAAAAACCACTTTTACACTGCAGTTCTTTTGCAGCCAGAAAGTTAACATAGTTTTCCAATTCACAAGGCCATGGGCCATGAGGAAAAGAGGTGTTATTGCTAATTTCTAACCTATAATTATGTTGGAAAGACATTTCCCAAACACTATACTATGGAACACTGGTACCGCAAAGTGTCTATGGCTATTTCATGGGCAGACCACTCTGTGATTAAAAAAACAAGAAAGAAAGAAAAGAAATTGTGAGTACTGGTGATTCATTTAGCATTTTAAAGCCTTCTATAAGTTTTGTCATAAAGAAGTGCATCTAACATGTTAAGCTAGAATTCTCCAAACTTACTTGACTCTAGAAAAATTTTTCTTTAAGAATTGCCAAACCCGGGTATGGTGGCTCACTTCTGTAATTCTAGCACTTTGGGAGGCCAAGGTAAAAGAATTGCTTGAGTCCAGGAGTTCCAGACCAATCCTCACAACAAAGCAAGACCCTGTGTCTACAAAAAATAAAAAATAAAAAAAGTTAGCCAGGCACAGTGGCATGTGCCTGTAGTTCTAGCTACTTGGGAGGCTGAGGTAGGAAGATAGCCTGAGCCCACCAGTTCAAGGCTACAGTGAGCTATGACCAAGCCATTGCACTCCAGCCTGGGTGATTGAGTGAGACCCCTGTCTCTAAAAAAAAAATAAAAAAAAATTGCCATACGGTAAATAAAATGTGGTATACATACACAATGGAATATTATTTAGCCATGAAAAAGAATGAAGTCCTGTCATTTGCAGCAACATGGACAGAACTAGAGGTCATTACATTAAGTAAGCCAGGCACAGACAGACAAATATTAAATGTTCTTACTCATACATGGGAGCTAAAAAAGAGGATCTCATGAAGATAGAGAGCAGATGGTGGAAGGGTATGGGGGAGAAGGGAATGAAAAGAAATTAATAGGTATAAATATACAATTTTATGGAAGAAATAAGACCTAGTGTTAGATAGATCAGTAAGGTGACTATAGTTTACAATAATCTATAGCAGGGGTCCCCGACCTCTGTGCCGTGGACAGGTATCAGTCCATGGTCTGTTAGGAACAGGGCTGCACAGTAGAAGGTGAGTGGTGGGTGAGCAAACATGACTGCCTGAGCTCTGCCTCCTGTCAGATCAGCGGGGGGCATTAGATTCTCCTAGGAGAACTGTGCATGCGAGGGATCTAGGTTGCATGCTCAGCTGATTTATATACATTTCAAAGTAGCTTGAAGATAATTCAAATGGTTCTAACATAAAGAAAGATAAATATTTGAGGTGATGAATATTCCAATGACATTGGTTTGATTTTTGCAAACTATATGAATACATTAAATTATCACATGTATCCCTCCAAATTAATTAAACATATGAGTGGTTCAATTCTCTTTTGCTGTATTGATCTATATCTCTATATTTTTTGTCAATACCACACTATCTTGTTAACTGTAGCTTTATAGTGAAACTTGAAATCAGATAATGTAAATATTCTGTCTGATTTTATTCTTTTTCAAAATGATTTTGGCTATTCTAGGTCCTTTTCCTTTCCAAATTAAATTTAGAATTGACTTTTGAATTTCTACACAAAAGAATTGCCGTTGAGAGCAGAGACTCTATGTGAAAAATTTCAGATTCCCTAACTACTTAGCAAATTGAATGAATGAATGAGCAAATGAACAAACAAATCATCTAGGGACCAAAGGCAAATAGCACATTAGAAGTGAGGAGCCTACCAGAATGATTTTGAATGGAGGCTCAGAATTTATTCTGAATTGCATTGAATTAAAAAAGTTAAATAACTGGGCTGGGCAAAGTGACTCATGCCTGTAACCCCAGCACTTTGGGAGGTTGAGGTGGGTGGATCACCTGAGGTCAGGAGTTCGAGACCAGCCTGGCCAACGTGGTAAAACCCTGTCTCTACTAAAAATACAAAAATCAGCTGGTTGTGGTGGCATGCACCTGTAATCCCAGCTACTCGGGAGGCTGAGGCAGGAGAACTGGCTTGAACCCAGGAGGTGGAGGTTGCAGTAAGCCAAGATCGTGCCACTGTACTCCAGCCTAGGTAACAGAGCGAGACTCCATCTAAAATAAATAAATAAATAAATAAATAAATAACCGGGGCTATTCCTTTTATAAGCAGTTGAAATATAAGCTTGAGTGGCTGCAGTAAGAATAAATTCTGAGCCTCCATTCAAAATCATTCTAATAGGCCCCACACTTGTAATGTGCTATTTGCCTTTGGTCCCTAGACCATTTGTTTGTTCATTTGCTCATTCATTCATTCATCAATCTGCTAAGTATTTAGGGAACCTGAAATTTTTCACATAGAGTCTCTGCCCTCAAGAAGCTATAGTCTAAAGACGAAAATGACAACTGGCTCCCTTGAAGGGCAAGATAATAGTAATAATATCAATTAATCAATTAATTAACCTAGTAATTTAGTAAATAGTTATGGAATGCACTTAACAACATTTCTGGGGAAATGTGAGTAAACAAGTCCAAGTCCTCGCCCTCATGGGATTAGCACTCTGTTTAGGAGAGGGGGACAATAAACAAATACATATGTAAAACATCGGTATGTCAGCTGATGACATGTGTTGAAAGTAGGGAATGAGGCCGGGCGCAGTGGCTCATGCCTGCGATCCCTACACTTTGGGAGGCCAAGGCAGGTGGATCACATGAGGTCAGGAGTTCAAGACCAGCCTGACCAACATGGTGAAACCCCATCTCTAATAAAAAAATACAAAAAATATTAGCTGGGCGTTGTGGCGCATGCCTGTAATCACAGCTACTCGGGAGGCTGAGGCAGGAGAACCGCTTGAACCCAGGAGGCAAAGGTTGCAGTGAGCCAAGATTGCACCATTGCACTCCAGTCTGGGCGACAAGAGCGAAACTCCATCTCATAAAAAGAAAAAGAAAAAGAAAAGAAAGTAGGGAACGGGACAGGGAGTGCCAGATTGGGAGAGTATGAGATCAGGGTGGTCAGAACAGAGTCCATTGAGAGGTGATACGTGACCTCTGTGTGTGAAGTTGCTTACTTCCCTGGCGAAGAGCATGTCTGGCAAAGGAAAGAGGCAGTGTACTGGCTGGGGATCTGGTCTGCTGAGACAGAGCCTTATATAATGTTGCATAGTCACAGACTGACATCCCATCACCTCTGCCATATTCTGTTAGTTGGAAGCAAGTAACAGGTCCTGCCCACACCCAAGCAGAGGGGACCACAGGAAGGTGCCAACACCAGGAAGCTGGGATCATGGGGACTGTCTCAGAGTCTTTACACAACAGGGCATTTTTCAAGGAGGCCAAATGGCATTTGAGGTTCAGAAACCCACTTCTCTGACAACAGCCCACCACAGCCCACATGGAGAGTTTCTCTGTCCTATAAGTTTATTGAGAACAGGGACCTCTGCCTTATATATTCCTGTACTTTCAGATTCTAGCTCAACACCAGACACATAGTTGGCACTCAAAAAAAATGTTTGTGGCAATGAATTAAACAGAATGAAGTTGTGCTGCATTACAGAATAGTGAAGTAACTGGCAAAGGGGGACCATTCTGTCCAACACTGAAGGAGATGCAGAAAACGAAGGTGAAAGAAGTTACAAAATAAACACATCTGAAATGGAAAGGGAATGGATATAGACAGTTTTGCATGCTTTCTGAAATATTTAAGATCTTATTATTAAAGAGTTGTGTAAGGCAGTCACTAGGAACGAGCAAGTGTCCCCCTCCAACAGGGCATGCTGTGCACATGATAAGCCTTTCTTGATAGGGAGGTTGGAGGAGCAGATGAGCAGAGCACTGAATCTGAGGGACATCCTCAAGAGGGTCCCCAAATCTTCATGATATTGTTAGGGTGAAGGGTTTACAGTCTGACCTGGATTATAGTTCACGCCGTCATGAACAGCTGTGGGAAAATTATGACCACAGAGCGTTGATTAACTGACCAATGTCAACATAAATGATGGTTTTCGGTGGGGTGTAGTGGCTCACGCCTATAATCCCAACACTTTGGGAGGCCAAGGCAGGTGAATTGCTTGACTTCAGGAGTTCGAGACTAGCCTGGGCAACATGGTGAAACTTTGTCTCTACCAAAAATATAAAAATTAGCCAGATGTGTTGGCACACGCCTGTGGTCCTAGCTACTCGGGAGGCTGAGGGGGGAGGATCACTGCAGCCCAGGAGGTGGAGGTTGCAGTGAGTTGTGATCATGCCTCTGTACTCCAGCCTGGGTGACAGAGCAGGACCTTGTCTCAAAAAAAAAAAAAAAAAAAAAGAAAGAAAAGAAAAAGAAAGAAAGAAAAAAGGATAGTTTTCTATAGTGCTTCAGCTCATCCTGGTCAACATTTAAAAAGCTGAAGCTCCCTTGCTCAGTAGGGTCTATTTCTCTTTGGTGACATTTGTTCAAGTCACAGTTCCTCAGCTTAGATCAGCTGTGTTACTGGCCTTGCACAGTTCCCTTCCTGGCTATGATGGATGCCAAGGTGGCTGTCTTCCAAGTTCCGTCATTTGCACTGCACTCATTAGATCTTGTGTTGCTCAGCCTTATATCAGCAGTGTCAGTTCCTCTCCTAGCCTTGGCCATCTTCTTAGCGTAAACTTGTTATTAAAACTAGCTAAGACCTTTCCAGAGGCTCTTCTTTTAGCCAAATGAGACATCTGGTGGACACCCAGCTCCTCCATATATTTCAAACCACACTTTGTTTTTGCGATGGATTTGTGATTTAGGATGTAGGATGTGTGTGATTTAGGTGTAGGATGGAGTCATATGCCTCCTCTGAAAGGCCACACTTTCTCCCAACTGAGTTGTTTTCCTTTCCTGGAATCAGTCTCCTTCTCCCCCCACTCCTCTCCTCCCCAAATGAGTTTCTACTCTTTCTCCATAGATGCATTTACAAGCTCAAAATTCTGCCTAACTTAGCTGACAGTTTCAAGGCAAGCTTAGAGCAGCTCCCCTTGGTGTAGAAAATGAGAATTCTTTTTATTTAAATGATGGTGAAATATTTAAGGCTGAATTATACTACTCAACTTAAACCCTTTAATGGAAATTACAAAAATATTTCCCTTGTAACCATTTAAACCTGCAAAAAAGGTCACGAATGTGCAAGGAAGCATTTCAAGGTCACGTTGGAGACTGTGTCCTGGGCTGTGATTCAATTTTTGGTTGGGAGGAGGACACGCATGTGAAGTGGCGTCTCTTCTAGCTTCGGGGCAGTTATTTTTGTAAGTCCGGGGAATGTCTCAGTGGGTCCTGGGCAAGTGGCTCTTTTCTCAGCTGTGTTCTCTGAGGGGAGAGAGCCTGTCTGCTTGGGTCATGTCATGTCCTGTGAAGCCAGAGTGCTGTGAAGGTTCTTGGCACAGACTAGCTTTTGCGCCCTTAGCCACTATGGTCTTTCCCTTGGGCTCCTTCCAACAGGATGGTGTGGGTATATGGTGCCAAATGGCCCTGAAACGGGCAGTGATGCGAGCACAGAGTAGACAGCTGCCTTGTAGTCTGACATCCGCCTAAACGCCCCACTCCATACACAGGGCACAGGAAGAAAACCTGCTTACGTTCACATCACAGGCTGGCGTGAGTTCATTCTCACAGTTGAATAGTCTATATTTAGGCTTTTCTTTCATCTAGGGAAGCACCTGCAAGTTACTAATACCCCAAGGTGCTGATTTTTTTTTTTTTTCTAGAAATCAACACATCTGGGGGTTAATAGGCTAGAATCACACAAAAATAGGCTGGTACTTGCAACCACTAAAATATGTTAAAAGCAAGCAGAGGAGTTATTCTAGACAGTTGGCACAAAAGTCAGAGCATCTTACTAAATAAAAGCTCATTTTGGAAACTTAGCATTGCTTTATGATACAAGTAATATGTGATCATTGCTGAAATATCAGAAGATTCAGATAAAGCAGGAGAAAACATGGGGAAAACACGTGTAATCAGAGGTAGCATTTAAGGACTTCTGAATGTCCTTGCAGAGCATTCCCCATGTTATGTGGAAATCAATCACATGCCATTTATAACCTGCTTTTTTTTTTTTTGAGATGGAGTCTCGCTCTGTCACCCAGGCTGGAGTGCAGTGGCATGATCTTGGCTCACTGCAACCTCTGCCTCCCAGGTTCAAGCGATTCTCCTGCCTCAGCCTCCTGAGTAGCTGGGATTACAGGCACCCACCACCACATCTGGCTAATTTTTTTTTTTTTTGTAGTTTTAGTAGTGATGGGGTTTCACCATGTTGGCCAGGCTGGTCTCGAACTCCTGACCTCAGATGATCCACCCACCTCGGCCTCCCAAAGTGCAGAGATTACAGGTGTGAGCCACCATGCCCAGCCAGAACCTGCTTTTTTACTTAATACATTATGAATAACTTTCCATATTGATTAATTTATTTCTGCAGTATAAATGTTAAGGGCTGCATATTATTTCATCATATAGTTGTGCCATAATTTACTGAATTGATCCCTTAATTCTTGACTGATTAAATAGCTTCTAATCTTTCACCACAATTTTTCTAACAATAGTCATGAATGTTTGCAACATTTTTGTTTTGTGTCCCAGGTACACAGGATTGGATTGGGCATTATCTCCAGCTTGGGGCACTCTATCTTCATTAATCCATTTTAAAAAACATTTCCTATTATTTTTTTTTCTTCTTCACCCTCATTCCACGTCTCACTCCATTTCTCCCCCTAGATCCTACTTTTGAGTAATTTTTGTGGTCCTTCTGATCTATCTTCCATTTTCTACACCTTTATTTACATGCAGGTGTAATCTGGTGAAAGATATATATTGCTTTATGTGTTTTAAAATGTGAACTTCTCAATTTCCCTTTAACATTATGTAGTGAGCATTTCTCATGTTGGTTTGTGTAGCTTCCTTCCTCCCTTTTGATTTCTGGGGCGTATTCAATCACGTGCAGGAACTCAATGTCATGTGTCTTTCCATCCTGGTGCTGAACTTTTAGATTATTCCTAACTTTATGCTATTATAAGCAATGCTGTAAGGAACATTCTCATAGATGTACTCTAGTGGCCTGATGTGCAAGTTTATTGGAGGTATTTACCCTGGAGTTGAATTTCTATGTACCATTACATGTGCAGAGTAATTTCCATTAATTAGCTTTGCCAGTTTATACTCCTACTAATGGTATGTGGGGACTCATGCACCCCCTCCTACCCCCCAATGGGATCTCATTTAAAATTGTGGGCCAATCCGATAGGTACAAAGTGACCATTTTTACTGATTTAATTTATGATTTCTAATAGGGACATTTCATTATGTGTTTTTAGCTATTTATTTTTTTCCATCTGTGAATAAACTCTTCATAGCCTTTTACCATCTTCTATTTTTTTGTTATACATTCTAGGCTTAACTTTCTTTGTTATATATGCTGAGGTCATCCTTCAGTCAGTTATCTGCCTATTAATTTTATCTCTGAATTGAAATCTTTACCTTTCTGTTGGCCTTAAACCATAAATCTCCTCCTTTATGGTTTGAGCTTTCAGAATCTTATGTAAGAAATCATTTCTCACCCCCATAGAACAGAGTTCTTTCTTAACTAACTACTTCCTTAGAATACATTATTTAGAAATGGTATTGCTGGGACAGTAAGTATTTATTAGATCCTTTTGCTTACAATGGAAAGAAATTCAGCTCAAACAGCATAATGTAATCAAGGAAATTTATTGGCTCACTTAACTGAGAGATCAAAGGCATGGGGTCAGCTTCAGGAACAGCTGGATCCAGGAGTTCAAATAATGTAATGAGGGCATTGGTGCTGTGTCTTCCCATCTTTGCCCTGTTGCCTGGGCTTGATTTTCAAGCAAGAAGTCTCTATGTGGCGTCAAGAAGGAACACTGGCCAGTTTTGTCCCATGAAGTCTACAGAGGTGGCAATAGTCTTTCCTGGTATCCTGGGGAAAAGTCCTGAGGAAGGCTTTGCCTAGCAGCTTTGAGGTAGGAGGTGGGACTTACTCCAGAGGTGGGGCTTGGACACTGGACTAAATTGAGGATTAGGTAAAACAGGTCCGAGGCGGAAGTAGCTTTCCATAAGACACGTACACCAGTGTGCCATGTCAGTTTACTATTGCCATGGCAACACCCGGAAGTTACCACCCCTTTCCATGGCAATAACCCGATGACCCAGAAGTTACCACCCCTTTCCTAGAAATTTCTGCACAATGTGCCCCTTAATTTACATGTAATTAAAAGTGGGTATAAATATGACTGTAGGACTGCCTTTGAGCAGCGACTCTGGGCACACTGCCTGGGGGGTAGCCCAGCTTGCAAGGAGCCGTACCTCTGCTGCTGCTGTGCAATGCCGCTTCAGCAAAAACTGCTAACACCATAGGCTCGTCCTTGGATTCTTTCCTGGGTGAAGCCCAGAACCCTCCTGGACTAAGCCACCATTCTGGGGCTCGCCTGACCTGCATCAGCTTGAGTCTCACATCTACCCTTGGGAATAGGGAGAAATGGCCCTTGATTTGAAGCATTATGAATCCCCCACCCCCCCGAGAAAAGGAGAACAGTGGTTTCCCAGAAGGGGACATGCTGGACAAATAAGCATATGTCCATTTTTTTTATTTTGTGATACATACTAGTTCCAGAATAGTGAACCAATTTCCATTCTCAGAAATAGCCGTGAGTGTCTATTCATTTATGACACCCTTCCCAACAGTATTATCATTTTACAGACTTTATAAGTTTAATAGACAAAAGATGACCCTGTGATTCATTTAATTTTTTGTTTGTTTTGAGATGGAGTCTCAGTCTGTTGCCCAGGCTGGAGTACAATGGTGCAATCTCTGCTCACTGCAGCATCCATCTCCTGGGTTCAAGCGATTCTCTTGTCTCAGTCTCCCGAGTAGTTGGGATTACAAGTGTCTGCCACCATGACCAGCTAATTTTTGTATTTTTAGTAGAGATGGAGTTTCGCCATGTTGGCCAGGCTGGTCTCGAACTCCTGACCTCAAGTGGTCCACCCGCCTTGGCCTCCCAAAGTGCTGGGGTCACAGGTGTGAACCACCATGCCCAGCCTGATTCATTGAATTTGATTTTCTGCGATTACTATGGGGGTTGAGCATATTTTTAAGTATTTATCAGTCATTTGCTTTGAAGGGATTTTCATGTATTTATTGGTCATTTGCTTTGGTGTGTGGCATGGTGAGATCATTGCTTCCCCTTCACAGGGCACAGCACTTGCTGGGTAATAAGGGAACTGGCCGGTTCTCTGGTTGGGATGCCTAAATCTGAACCTGGGAGTAGAAACTAGGGTGAGATTCTATTTTATGAAACAAAGGTGGGCCTGCCTTCAGCAGAAGCCTGGGGATGCGTTTCCTAACCTATTGTTGTTTGCCTGATAACCAGTGTCACTTTCTTTCCCTAACCTGGCAATAGCTTATATTGTCATTCATTAACTGGGAGTCCTTCTGAATTTCTGTCTTCTACATATTCATGGAGACTGGGGGTTGTTGTCCAGGCACCATTTCGGACCAGAAGGTGAATGCTTTTAGACTTCAGAATCATGTGAATATCCCCTCCTACTCTGTCCCACTGGATTACAGG
Organism: Pongo pygmaeus; assembly: GCF_028885625.2. Classification (NCBI taxonomy): domain Eukaryota; kingdom Metazoa; phylum Chordata; class Mammalia; order Primates; family Hominidae; genus Pongo; species Pongo pygmaeus. The sequence continues at coordinate 136,036,027 of NC_072384.2, read as the reverse complement.
CGTGTGGATGAGGATACAGCACCAGGCACACCTGTGCTTTGACGATTCACACCTAAGAGCAGCAGCAGTCTCTCCTCCTGCTGGAGCTCCATCCATGAGGCTTCTTACCACACGTCCTTCAGGCACTTTCCCAGAATCATGTTTGTCCCCCACAGCAATCATCTCTCTGTCCACGGCTGGCTGCCTGCTGGCTTGCTTCCTCTTTGGCCCTGCGGTGGCCACTCCAGTGAGGTCCAGCTGGGTGCTTGACCAGTCCGGCTTCCCCTTCTGTCCCAGGACTTCCTTTCTTACCAGGGACAGATGGGGTCCCTGCAGCGGAGAGCAATGTGTGAATGGTCAACCACTCTGCATTCACTGACAGCTTTCATTGTTTTACAGTGCATAGCTTTTCAATGCACCAAAATCATGATTCCCATTCAAATCCTTCAGAGCTAAAAAGTTTTTCTTCTTTTTAAGAGAACTAGTTCCTATAAATATTTAAAGTAACAGATACAACACACTAAACAAAACCGAACCCAAAAAAAGCCTTCGAAACCGTTGTTTTATTTATGCCCTTGTGAAGATTAGTCTGGGATTGATAAAGAAGGATAGGAAGTGGTCTCTTTCCTCTGGGAGCACGCAGAGTCAATGGCGGGACAGGAGAATGCTTCCTTGGTTGGGGTGTGAGCCAGGGACCAGTGGGAGTGCTGCTGGTGGCCGACTCCACCTTCAAGGACCCTCACACCTGGCTTCTTCATTGTCCTGCCTCTGGGAGACTGCACCCAGCAGGAGGAGAGTCACTCAAAAGCTCTCCAAGTTCCTGCAGAGCTGCCTCAGGGGCCCCTGAGACCGTGCCCATCCCGTGGTGCTCCTCTGAGCGCACTGACTGATCCTCCACAAGTGCCGCCATCCTCCCTGCTGATCCTGCCCCCGACAGCTAACAGAGCGATGGGGCTGCTGCAGTCCCAAGTCTGCCCCCTCCCCGAATCAGCTAAAGTGGGTATCTAGGCAGGCCGGGTTCCCCAGACAACCATGCCTTTTGTTCAGGAATCTCTTGGAGCTGCCAGGAAATCCAGAGATGGTGGAGGAGGGCACCCGCCCATCCTGGGTCCTGGGGAGCTGACCTGGTACACCCCTCTTGTGCTGGAGCAGGTCAGTCATCACCCAGGAGCCCTGGGCTGGGCCCAGCTGATGCATGAGGTGGCTTAGGGCCTGTGTAGCTTCTGGCCTGGAGGCTGATTCTGAGGGAGCAAGCTGACGGTTCTAGGCGGCAGGGCCTAGAGTGCAGCCTGGCCTATACGTGCAGCTTAACATGTGACTCATAAGTGTTTGGACCCGAGGTTCGGTTCATGTCCTCCATTTGTGTGTGTGCATCCACACATGGTAAGGGGGAGCCTTGGAGCAGGGGATCCCTGATTTTCCATAAGCCCCGAGTTTCCTTCTTTGTCTGATTCTGCACAGATTTGGGACACCTGCTCCAGCCTTCCTTGTGACCCAGGGGTGGCTCTGTTCAGAGATAGAAAAAGGGCAAAGAGGGGCTGCCTCGTGGTCATCTGATGGGCCCGAGCTGTACTCTCCATGGAGTGGCATCTGCCTAGGAGAAGACATCCCTCGGGAGATCTGGTGTCCTTGGCCCCCGTCTGTGAGGGGCAGAGCCAGTCAGCCTTCAGGTGAGACAGAAAGTGGGTGCCCACCAGGTTGCATAAGGGTAAGTCACAAGCCAGGAAATGGGTATTTGGTGACCACAGCTCAGGCATGGACTGGAGATGCATGAAGACTCCTCATGGCAAACCCTTTGCTCACTCTTCTGGGTCACAGGACACAAAGCACCACAGAGGCAAGGGAGGCAGTGCGGTAGTTGAGGCTTGTCATGCACCCTGGAGACTGGCTGGATGTCTGAGTGTTCCTGGTGTGGAAGACAACATGGGAACTGCCGTGATTCTCAAAGTGTGGCATGGAGAAGCTCCACATGGTGGCCTCAGGCAGATCTCCAGAGGCAAGTCATGTATTATATCTAAGGGCCGAGTGCACAAGTCCAAGGACTTGGTTTCATTTATGATCAAGCGCTCCTCCAAATGAGTTATCAAGAACTTCTAAAAAGGAGCACTCAGAAGCGAAAACTAACATGTCACTAGCATGTGCTGGAGTTAATTTGTTTAGTTGCTAGCAAAACTGGCTGCCACAAAGAGCCAGAAATTCCTTTTCCTTCCTTCCTTCCCTTCCTTCCTTCCTTCCTTCCTTCCTTCCTTCCTTCCTTCCTTCCTTCTTTCCTTCCTTCCTTCCTCCCTCCCTCCTTGCCTCCCTCTCTCCCTCCCTCCCTCCTTTCTTTCTTCTTCTTTTTTTTTTTTTTCGACAAGTTCTCACTCTGTTGCCCAGTGCGGTGGTGTGATCTTGATTTGCTGCAAACTCTGCCTCCCAGGCTCAAGCGAGCCTCCCACCTTAACCTCCTGAGTAGCTGGGATCACAGGCATGCGCCATCAAACCTGGGTACTGTTTTTGTATTTTTTCATAGAGATAGGATTTCACCATGTTGCCCATGCTGGCCTCCAACTCCTGGGCTCAAGCAATCCGCCAGCATCAGCTTCTCAAAGTGCTGGGATTACAGGTGTTAGCTACCGTGCCCAGCCTAGAAATTTCTACAAAGCCTGTGTGCATGTGTGCATGTGGAATCTCAAGGTTCTTATTTTGTGGCAGGTTTTTTGTCCTTACCAGTACATCATCCATGCTGTCTTCAATTGAATATGGTTATTAAGTTTAGCTATTTTTTAAAAATTTAATTTTATTGAGGTCTAATTTATATACAATAGAATGCATCCATTTTAATGTATAATTTGATGAATTTTGATAAGTCTATCATCTAATTACTATCTCAATCAAGCTACAAAACATTCCCATCACTCCAGAAAGTTCCTATGGGCTCTCCTTTGTGGTCACACTCCACCATCAGGTAACCACTGTTCTGGTTTCTATCACTGTTAGTTTCGGCTATTCTAGACTTCGTATAAATGGAACCATACAGTACGTGTTCTTGTGTATCTGACTTCTTTTCCTTAGCATAATACCAGTGATATGCATTCATGTTATTGTGATGATCAGAAATTTATTCTTTTTCATTGCAATTACGGGCATACCTTGGAGATATTTTGGGTTTGGTTTCAGACTGCTGCAATAAAGTGAATATCACAATAAAACGAGTCACACAAATTTTTTGGTTTCTCAGTGCATATTAAAGTTATGTTTAGGGTGGGCATAGTGGTTCATGCCTGTAATCCCAACACTTCGGGAAGGCAAGGCAGGTGGATCACTTGAGGCCAGTAGTTCAAGACCAGCCTGGCCAACAGGGTGAAACCCCGTCTCTACTAAAAATACAGAGATTAGCTGGGCGTGGTGATGTGTGCCTGTAATCCCAGCTACTTGGGAGGGTGAGGCAGGAGAATCACTTGAACCTGGGAGGCTGAGGTTGCAGTGAGCCAAGATTGCTCTACTGCATTCCAGCCTGGGTGACAGAGCAAGACCTTGTCTCAAAAAAAGTTATATTTACACTATATATAGTCTGTTAAGTATGCAACAGCATTATGTCTAAAAAAATGCCTTAATTAAAAAATGCTTTATTGCTAAAAAATGCTAACAATCTATCTGAGTCTTTAATGAGTTGTAATCTTTTTGCTGGTGGAGAGTGTTGCCTCAATCTTCATGCTGCTGACTGATCAGGATGGTGGTTGCTGAAGATTGGGGTGGCTGTAACAATTTCTTAAAATAAGACACAAAAGTGTGCTGCTTTGATGATCTCTTCCTTTTATGAAAGATTTCTCTATAGCATGTGATGCTGTTTGATTGCATTCTGCCTATAGTAGAACTTCTTTCAAAATTGGAGTTAATCTTCTCAAACTTTGCTGTTGCTTAGTCAACTAAGTTTATGTAAGATTCTAAATCCCTTCTATGCAAATTACCAGGCCAGGTTAAAAATTAAATAAAATAATTTCTTCATTGTCATTTCAACAAGGTTCATGGCGTCTTCACCAGGAGAAGATCCCATTTCAAGAAACCACTTTCTTTGCTCATCCATAAGAAGCAACTCCTCATTCATTCAAGTTTGTCATGAGGTTGCAACAATTCACTCACACCTTCAGGGTCCACTTCTAATTCTAGTTACCTTGCTATTTCCACCACATCTTTAGTTATTTCTTCCACTGAAGTCTTGAACCCCTTAAAGTCATCCACGAAGGTTGGGATAAACTTCTTCCAAACTCTTGTTAGTGTTTATATTTTGAGCTCCTCGCACAGATCACAAAGTTCTTAATGACATCTAGAATGGTGAATCCTTTCCAGAAGGTTTCCCATTTATCTTGCCCAGATCTAATACAGGAATCATTATATATGACAGCTATTGGCTTATGAAACATATTTCTTAAGTATTAAGACTTGAAATTTGAAATTACTCCTTGATCCATGGGCTGCAGAATGGATGCTGTGTTAGCAGGCATGAAAGCAATATTAACCTCCTTGTACATCTCCATCAGAGCTTTTGGGTGACCAGGTTCACTGTCAATGAGGAGTACTATTTTGAAAGGAATCTTTTTTCCTAAGCAGTAGGTCTCAACAGTGGGCTTAAAATATTCAATCAACCATGCTGTGCTGTCATCCAGGCTTTGCTGTTCCACTTATACAGCAAAGGCAGAATCAATTTAACATAATTCTTAAGGGTCCTAGGATTTTCCAAATGGTAAATGAGCATTGGCTTCAACTTAAAGTCACCAGCTGCATTAGCCTCTAACAAGAGTGTCAGCCTGTCCTTTGAAGCTTTGAAACCAGGTGTTGACTTCTCTCTAGCTATGGAAGTCTTGGATGGCATCTTCTTTCAGTACAAGGCTATTTCCTCTACACTGAAAATCTGTTGTTTAGTGCAGCCACCTTCATCAGTGATCTTAGCTAAAGCTTCTGGATAACCTGGTGCAGCTTCTACATCAGCACTTGCTGCTTCACTCTGCACTTTTATGTTATGGAAATGGCTTCTTTCCTTTAACCTCATGAACCAACCTCTGCTAGCTTCAAACTTTTCTTCTGCGGCTTCCACACCTCTCTCAGCCTTCAATAGAATTAAAGAGAGTTAGGGTCTTGTTATGGATTAGGCTTTGGCTTAAGGAAATGTTATGGCTGGGTTTTTTTTCTTCTACTTAAATCACTAACACTTTCTTCATATCAGCAATAAGGCTATTCTTTTCACAACTTTGGGTACCTTGAGGCCTAGCTTTCGGCCTACTTTGGCTTTTGATGTGTGCTCCTCACTAAGCTTAATCATTTCCAGCTTTTGATTTAAAGTGAGAGACATGTGACTCTTCCTTTCACTTGAACATTTACAGGGCCTTACAAGGTTAATTGGCCTACTTCCAATATTATTGTGTCTCAGGGAATAGGCAGGCCAGGGGAGAGGAAGAGAGATGTCAGGAACCGCAGGTTAGTGTAGCAGGCAGACCACATACAATATTTATAGATTGAGTTTGCCGTCTTATATGGACATGGTTCATGGAGCCCCTAAAACAATCACAATAATTTAAAACAATCGAATATCACTGATCACAGATCACCATCACAGATATAATAATAATAATAATAAAGTCTGAAATATTGCAAGAATATTTCACCAAAATGTGACACAGAGACACAAAGTGAACGCATGTTGTTGGAAAAATGGCACTGATATACTTGTTCAATGCAGGGTTGCCACAAATCTTCAATTTATAAAAAATGCAATATCTGTAAAGTGCAATAGGCAAACTATGCCTGTGCATTTTTTTTTTTTTTTTTTTTTTGAGACAGGGTCTCACTCTGTGTGTGCAGTGGTGCGATCTCGGCTCTCTCCTCTTGTTTGTTAATATTAGTTATTCACTTTCCTCTCTCTTTTGCTTTCTCATAGGTGGAAAAGCTGGAGGTATAGCTGTCACTCTCACGTTCGGAGCTGCTCTCTTTCTGAGCCATCAAGAGCTTGCACACCATGAGAGCTGGGTTTGGCCTGAGCCCCCATCAGGCCTATAGCCCCCGACCTTCATGTGCACCTGGCCTCCAGTCATGTGTTCTCCTGCCTCAGAAGACACCTGAGACCTAGATCTGTGTGTTTTCATATTATGAGTCATGACCTCTAGGGGGTCGTGAAACAATGTAGAGGTTTCTGATTTGCATTACAAAAAATGAAATTCCCAGTAATTTGGGAGGCTGAGGTGGGCGGATCGCTTGAGGTCAGGAGTTCGAGACCAGCCTGGCCAACATGGTCAAACCCTATCTCTACTAAAAGTACAAAAATTAGCCGGGCATGGTGGCACATGCCTGTAATCCCAGCTACTTGGAAGGCTGAGGCATGAGAATCCCTTGAACCCGGGAGGTGGAGGTTGCAGTGATCTGAGATCGCCATACTGCACTCCAGCCTGGACGACAGAGTAAGACTCTGTCTCAAAAAAAAAAAAAAAAAGGATGAAATACAGAAAGTATCAGAGTGTACTGTACTCAGCAGGAGTAACTAATATTTTGTGAAGTTTTGTTTCATTTGTGCATGTGCTTGTGTGTGTGTGTGTTTATGTGTGTGTGAATGTGTGTGTGTCACAGGCTACCATGTAAAATGCCTTTTTACTGTGGGTCATGCACAAAAGCAAGGTTTGAGAAACACTGGTCTGGAAGAGCCCCCAGAATCTCTCTCTTCCTCTGTGTGCAGGCAACTCTGGCTGCAAATGTGTTGCGGATGTGTCTTTTTTTGTTGTTGTTGTCATTATCATTATTTTTTTTGAGACAGAGTCTCACTCTATCATGCAGGCTGGAGTGCAGTGGTATGATCTTGGCTTACTGCAGCCTCGACCTCAGGGCTCAGGTGATCCTCCCACCTCAGCCTTTTGAGTAGCTGAGACTACAGGCATGTGCCACCATACCCGGCTACTTTTTTTTGCACTTTTTTTTTTTTTTGTAGAGACTGGGTTTTGCCATATTGCGCAGCAGATCTTGAACTCCTGGGCTTAAGGAATCTGCCTCGGCCTCCCAAAGTGCTGAGAGTACAGGCATGAGCCACCACGCCCATATGTGGATGTGTCTTTAGCTATCCTAGGAGTGTCCCCCAAGTGCCATCCAGATCCAGATTCACCTTGAAGATGTTCTAGTTTTTCCTCCCTCCCTCTCAGGACAGGAGTTGGGGGTTGGCACCTGTCCTGCTCTGGCTGGGTCCAGTTCCTTGCAGCCCTGCCAAACCCCTCTCTGGTCCAGATCCCAACACCCCCTTGCCATGGTTGCTGTCATCTGGAGCCTCACTGCCCTCCCACAATGATGCAGCCACTTCTGCTCTGCCAAGACTGTGACCTCTGCACCTGGTTGGCAACTGTCGCCATTCCTGTTGCTCCACTCCAGCTGGCCACTCTGGGCTGCTACTGGATCTGCCTGGCTCAGGGCTAGGATGTGAAAGCTTCAGCATCCAGATGGGTGTTTTTAGAGGTTGGGACCCTGGGACCTGGACCAGACTGGGTGAGAACTACACAGTGGCGGCCCAGGTAGTACTTCTGCGGGTGATGGCATCCTGATTGATGAGGGAAGGCACCAGGAATCAGGTTAGGGGGAGGAAGGAGGGAGGGAACAATGGGAAAATGAATCACAAGGCTGGGGCTGGGAGGATTGGAGGGAATTAGATGTGCTGTGCAAATTGGCTCGGGAGGGATAAAGACGGAATCTGTGAGTGGGAGGAGGGCATCAGAGGCCCATTTTAATGTGGCACTGGACACACTGGGTAGGGACAGATGGATGGTTGAAAGAGCCAGGTAGGCCGGGTAAGCTGGCAGGGCACCAGGCACCTTGGGCTCCTGCCTCAGGAAACTGACTCCCTAACTTTTCCTCATCTCAGAGTGAGTCCGCTCTTCCTCCAAGTGTCCTACCCGGGGCTTGCTCTGAGGTGCCCGTCTCTTCCTGTTCGTGGTCAAAAACTGGAGCATCTTAACCTAAGTGCAGGTGATCTAATCTGAGCTCCAAATCCTTCTCAAAGGCCCTCTTGCTGGAATTTTGGGCTTCTTATGTCACAATGGAAGTAGACAGAAGAAAACGGTGCTCTTGGACAGGTGCAGTGGCTCATGCCTGTAATCCCAGAACTTTGGGAGGCCAAGGTGGGTGGATCACCTGAGGTCAGGAGTTCAAGACTAGCCTGGCCAACATGGTGAAACCCCATCTCTGCTAAAAATACAAAAATTAGCTGGTCCTGGTGGCAGATTCCTGTAATCCCAGCTACTCGGGAGGCTGAGGCAGGAGAATTGCTTGAACCCTGGAGGCGGAGGTTGCAGTGAGCCAAGATCACGCCACCGTACTCCAACCTGGGCAACAGAGTGAGACTCTGTCTAAAAAAAAACAGAAAAAAGACAAAAACAGTGCTCTGGTAACACAGAAACGGTGACGGAGCACTTGGTCAGGGGACCTTGCCCACAGACTTGGCTCTGTCCTGTGGATTTCTTGTGTTCCAGAAGTTCAAGGGCCTTGTCTTGCTCTTTGCAGAAATGGAACTCCATCCTGAAGATAAAAGATTTCTGCTGCTGGGTTCACTTGAAGATACTTCCTAACTTATATGAATAATTAGCATGGTATAAATGCACTTTATTTGAATACATGCTTTCTTCCTATTCAAAACTATATGCTCTTTTGAAGCCAGAGACAACATGTCTTCATCTTTTATTTCCCCAGCATGGCCAGAGACTTGTATACAGTGGGTGCTACTTAAGTATTTGTTGAATTGAACTGGAAAGCCAAAGTGAAATGCTCTCAGTTCTCACAATGGATTGTTCCTTTATTTTAAAAATCTCATTCAAGAACCACTCTGTGATCGCCTATGTGAATCATGCCTATCTGTGTTAGCTCCACCTCTTCTGATGCAGCAAAAGCATTTAAAAAAAGCTGCACCTCCCATTCGGAAGCTTGCCTTCTTACTGAGAAGACAGCTCCAGTGTGTACATTCATTCCTTGCTGGAGAGGTGGGTGTTGGGTGGAGTTGGGGGAGGGAGGAGGTGTTAAAACACCATGGGAACAGGTTGCATTGAAACTATTGAAAGTCAAGGATGGCGCCTGTGTTTTCCCACTTAATTAACCGAGTAACACAGTTATTAGCTAAATGGAACTTCACGGAGAGGATGCCCCACCCGGGCTGGCTGTGTGGAAGCAATAGGAGCTTGAGAGTTGGAACGCTGACCGCCATCACTCTCCCTGCATCCCGCAATGAAGGGGAAAACACAAGTCACCATGAGGCCACTGAAAGTGGGGGACAGGGCCTTAGACCGGATGTCAGGACACCCAGGATGGAGCCTGGGCTCAGCCTTTAACTCGCTGAATGACCTTGGCAGGCCACTTCACGCTGCTGCAATTCAGTGTCCTCATCCATAAATGCACTGGACAGATGACCCTGGAGGTCCCTTTCATCACAGACACTTTAAATCTGAAATTTCCTTTGGGCTTTAACATTCTCTGCCTGAGAGGGCAGAACACTGAGGCATCAAGACACAGACTCTGAAGCTGTGGCGTGGCTGGGGGGCCCAGAGGCAGCTCAGTCAGGCGGGCACTGGCAGAATAGTTTCAGCACAGCGTGGTCCACAAATGAAGGGCTGACCACTCAGCAACTCTGAAGACATTGGGATGGCTAATGATATAATTTTTCCAGTTTTTCATAGCTATTGAGGACATTTATGAAAATCTCTTTATATGCAAGGAATCAGCCACAGACCTTTAGACTGAAGTTTAGTATTGCCCATCTTCACAAAGAAGTGCATCTCCTAAAAACAATTGTGCCTTGGAAAAGTAAGATGTAAATTGCACGTGGTCTGATAAAGTGGTTTGCTGCCAAAATAGAACCAAAAAATAAGATGTGCTTGATGTAGGCAAATAATATCGTTCACACTCAAATAATATGCAGAGCCGGTAGGGAAATAATATTTTGCATAAATAGCTTCAGAGAGGGACATTTAGTTCTACCACCCTCTGTTCTCATCTGATCAAATTTTCTCCACAAGGGGTGAGCTAAGCAGGTCTCCAGCTCAGCATTTCCTGGAACTGCTGGGAAGCAAACAGACTCCCCTGGGAAACATTTTTTTTTCTGTTTTGTTTAAGGAGACTCAGAATTTTATGCAATTTGGAAAGATGCATGTCCTAGATCATAAAATTAATGTAGCATTTTGAGTGTTAGTTTAAGGTTGAAAAATAGCGAAATGAAAAATATCGAATGTGAAAGTATTCCTTTTTTTGAGACAGAGTCTTACTCTGTCATTCAGGCTATAGTGTAGTGGCACAGTCATAGCTCACTGCAGCCTTGAAATCCTAGGTTTGATTGATCCTCCCAACTCAGCCTCTTGAGTATCTGGGACTACAGGCATGCACCACCATGCCAGCTGATTTTTAAAATTTATTTTTAGTAGAGACAAGATCTCACCATATTGCCCGGGCTAGTTTCAAACTCCTGAGCTCAAGCAATCCTCCCACCTCAGCCTCCCAAAGTTCTGGGATTACAGGTGCAAGCCACTGCACCTGGCCTGAAGTATTCTTCCAGGTAGATAAGTACAAATGCAGTCCCTTACACAGAATAAGAGCTCAAAGGAATGTTGTTAGAAGGCATTTGTGTTCTTCATTAATTTAGAAGACCTTGAAGACCCTAGAAACAAAGACGTATAATGATAATGTATGAAATTAACTCATTCAATACTGCAGTCTTGGAAGAGGTCATTTATCATATGGGGCATGTTCTTCCTGAAAGGCAACTTTAAAAATTAATGATTAATTTAAAAGTTGATGAACTATTTATAAAAAGAAACAGTGTTTTTTGTTTTTGTTTGTTTGTTTCTTTGTTTTTGCAAACTACAATAAGATACTCCAAGAATTTTGCCAGGAAGTTAATATTTTGGCATATATATTGTCTCAGGCTGCCATAACAAAATACCATAGACTAGATGGCTTAAACAACAGAAATTGATTTCTGATAGGACTACAGGATGGGAAGTCCAAGATCAAGGTGCTGGTAGTAGGTTTCACTAAGGCCTCTTCTCTTGCTGTGGGCACCTGGCATCTGGCTGTGTGCTCACATGGCTTCTCTGTGAGCGTGGAGGGAGAGAGAAAGCTAGCTCTTTGGTGTTTCTTCTGTAAGGATGCTAATTCCATCATGAGGGCCCCATCTTCATCTAATCCTATTCCCCTCCCAAAGACCCCATTTCTAAATACCATCCATTGGAGGTTAGGACTTCAATATATGAATTTTGGGTGGACACAAACATTCAGTCTATAATGTGTACTTTGTACATACATTTACTCAAAAGCCATGCTTCTTTTAGACTGTTGCCTTGAAAGCCAGCAGGCAGGAAAGCCAGGAACATCCAGCCAGTGTGAAGGGGCTGCCAAGAGGAAGTGAGTGGAGAAGGGACACAGCTCTTTCGTCCTGGCTTGATGATGGAGGTTGGATGGCACTGACTGCAGGGCCAGCTTTGTGGGGCCCCTGCCTTCTCCCCCAGACCTGCTTAGCACGTTTGGTGACGGGAAGGCATTGTTAAGACAGTGCTTTTTCCATCCATCCGTGAGTTAATTATCCACAAGAAAAATAGCACAAACCACGTGACTGTCACTGGGACACCAACAGCGGCCATCCAGGAGACCTCTGGCAGTCCCATTTCATCAAACAAAGTCATGCATGGTGGAAGAGCAGGGATTCTGGGAGGCTACTTCTCAGTACTAGATCTTCCATTCTGTTCTATCTGCATTCTGCCCAACCAAATTTTAACTCACTTCCCGAAACCTCAGATACTTTCCAAGCCCAGGCCCTGATGACATGGCAATTTCTCTTTGAGGGAAATGATGCCCCTCCCCTCAAACCATGCAGTTCTTTCTCCTCTTCCCGCCCCTGGCTCAGGGACCAGCTTCTCCACGACCTTCCCAGAAAACCCAGGCTTCCAGGGATCTCGCCCCTGAGCACGCAGCACATTTTCTCTGTACCATTTGAGCCATCTCACCCACTCCTTGTGTTGTCAACATGAAGATTCTGAGGTCCTTAGGTCGGGGGAAAATGCATTAGATTCTTCTTTGAACTTGCTCAGCTGCTGAGAACCAGGCTAGGAGAAGGCTCTGGAGTGTGTGCTGATTGGCTCAGGCCCCCAGATCATCGACCCTTGACAAACACTAAGTAAATACAACAGGAAATTCCTTTCCTCGACCAAGAGAACATCTTGTTGCTATGAAATGTGTAACAATTATGAAAGTCATGACAATGTGCTACAGCGAAACTGTCCCCCTGTCAAGTATTAGAAGAAAGAGAAAGGGACCACAGTTTATAGGGGTGATCACCAAGTGGCAGGTTCTGTCTATTATTTAATTTAATTTTCACAACTAACCTGTGAATTAGGTATTTGCTTCCCTTTGTAACCGGTGAGGAAGCTAAGCCTTGTAGGGATTGACTTGCCCAAAGCCAACTAATTAACAAATGGCAGAATAGGAATAACATTTAGATGCATTTGATTTCTAAGTCTATGCTTTTTTCATCTATTAAAGCGCCTTCCGACACATTATACATATACAAGTATATTTAATCACGGTAAATTTCAGATTTAAAACATCCTCCTTAATGCCGAGAATTAAATACATGAATAGGTTCTCAGAGCTTCCCTCTGTTACGTTGTGGCTTTACTTAGCTTGATACCTGTGGACAGTGTTCATGTCACTTCTGGGTTAGGCAATCCTGATCTGTCCAATCTAAAGTGATGACCTTCAGTGCTTTTTTGTTTTTTTCTTACGTCAAGAAGTCAGGCATTTATTGAACTTTAAGGACAGACTTTAAGAAGAAAGAACACATGAAAAAAAACTGACTATTCTTAGCAGGGAAATGCAAATCAAAACCATGATGAGATACCAAGTTACACCCATTAGGATGTCTGTAATAATAATAATAATAATAAGTGGATGCCTGTAGTCCCAGCTACTCGGGAGGCTGAGGCAGGAGAATCGCTTGAACCTGGGAGGCGGAGGTTGCAGTGAGCTGAGATCGCACCACTGCACTCCAGCTTGGTAACAGAGCAAGACTCTGTCTCAATAATAATAATAATAATAAGATATTAAGTGTTGATAAATGTGTGGAGAAATTGGAGCCTCATTCATTGCTGGTGGGGATGTAAAATGGTACACCCACTTTGGGAAATAGTCTGGCAGTTCCTAAAAATGTTACATATAGAGTTATCATATGACATAGCAATTCCACTCCTAGGTATCTACCCAAGAGAAAGAGAAAGATATGTCCACATAACAACTTGTGCATGAATGTTTATAACAGAATTATTCAAAATAGCCAATAAGGGGAAGTAAACTAAATGTCCATCAACAGATGAATGGAAAAACAAAATGTGGTATATCCAAACAATGGAATATTATTTGATAATAAAATGATCGAAGTGTAAAAACATGAATGAATGTTGAAAACGTTATGTTAAGTGAAAGGAGCCAGGCACAAAAGACCATACATTCTTTGATTCCATTTAAATGAAATGTCCAAAAAAGGCAAATCTATAGATATGGGAAATAGATTCATGGTTTCCAGGGGCTGGTAAAAAGAGAGAGTGATTCCCACTGTCTAATGGTGTGATGGTTAATACTGAGTGTCGACTTGATTGGATTGAAGGGTGCAAATTATTGATCCTGGGTGTGTCTGGGAAGGTGTTGCCAAAGGAGATTAACATTTGAGTCAGTGGGCTGGGGAAGGCACACCCACCCTTAATCTGGTGAGCATAATCTAATCAGCTGCCAGCTAATATAAAGCAGGCAGAAAAACATGAAAAGGTGAGACTTCTCTAGCCTTCCAGCCTACATCTTTCTCCCGTGCTGGATGTTTGCTGCCCTCAAACATCGGACTCTAAGTTCTTCAGTTTTGAGACTCAGACTGGCTCTCCTTGCTCCTCAAGCTTGCAGACAGCCTATTGTGGGACTTTGTGATTGTGTTAAGTTAATACTTAAGAGACTCCCATATATATATATATGTATATATCCTATTAGTTCTGTCCCTTTAGGGAACCTTGACTAATACAAATGGGTATGGATTTTCTTTTTGGGATGATGGAATATTTTAAAGTTAGATAGTGCTGATGGTTGCACAGTATTGTGAATGCACTAAAAACTATTGAATTGTACACTGGCATGGATGAATTTTATGTCATGTGAATTGTATCTCAATGATGCTGTTACTTAAGAAAAAATGGAGAAAGGAAGGAAGGCAAAAGGAAGAAAGAAGGAAAGAAAGAAGAAAGCAGGCACCGCTACTGCCTGTTCTTGTAGAGCCCAGGGGTCCGGGTCATTCAAGAAACTGGTCCACTAGCAGTTTCTCAAGTCCCCATGCACCTTCTCAACACCACGCTTCTGTTCATCCCATTCATCCTGGAAGGCTCTTCCCAGTTCTGTCTGCTTGGCCCAGCTCCCTTCATACCCACTCTTCCCTGTGGTTTCCACAGAGTGACCTGGCAGGTTGCCCTGCTTTCTTATGTGTGTGCCGAAAGACTGAGCTCTTTTGGGCTTGTCACATGGTGCCATGGTTCCTGGCCACCTGTCCATCTTCCTGATGACTCTGAAGGTTTGTGGAGGGTCAGAACACAATTGCAGTTATTTTTGAGCACCTAGCAGCTGGCACAGGACCTGGCAGACAGCAAAAGTGGGTAAATGCACGTGGAGTGGAACTGCAGCTATCCACACAAAGGCCTTCCATACACGCACACCAATCCCCCACCCCCCAACCCCACCCCAGGGAAAAGCCAAGTAGGAATTCACTGCATTTCTTTTTAGTCAATTTCCTCCTTCCTGTTAAATTTAGGGCATATGATCAGCTATGTGTGTTGCCATTGTGATTTAAAAAAAAAAAAACAACAAAAAAACAAACCCAGGTTTGTAATCCAGTTCAGGAAACTGGAGATTCTACTAACCAGTGCTGAGAAAGACTGGCAGGTTCTGCTAGAAATTCAGAATGCCAAAAAAGTCAAAGGCAATTACCTTGAAAATAGCAATTTACCTTGTGCTACCAACTTACTTTGCCTTCTGTAGAATAAGTAAAATTGATTTAATTTAACAATGTGTTTGCCAATTCTGAGAAAACTTGGTCAAAATAGTAAATAATTTCATGGAAGATACATATTTGCTGCCTAAATGCCAAATTATTTTGTTCACAGTTTAGATACATTCCATAAATGTTTTTGAGAGTATCAATGGAAAATTCTGATTGCAAGTTGATCAGTGCTGGCCTGCCCCAATTACAGTTTGTATTACATAGGAATTCTGGTTGAAAAGGACAAAATGTCCTATGAACTGTCTAACCAAGAAGAGAAATCCATTTTAAGGGCATCGGGACCTCTACGAACCTAAGGCCTGGGAGGCTACTGAGCTTCAGGGCAGGATGGAATCAGGCCATGGAATTCAATGGGACTCTCAGGAAAAACACTGCCAGGGACTCCAGTTTCTGCTTCCCCCATTCTCTGTGTCAGCCTTTGCTTTGCTGCCCAAAGGCCATCTCTGCATCCCAGCCAACGCATTTCAAAATGGTGCCCCAACAGCTCCTACATTCATGTTGGCTTCATTCAAGACAAGAGTCAAGCTTACATGGAAACAGCCTCATTTCTAAACTACATATACATTTAAAGTTAATCTTGGTAAATTTCAGATTAAAAACATCCTCTTCCATGCCAGGAATTAAGTATACAAATGGAACTTCTTTCCACACACAAAGAGTTCTTTGGTCTGGCTTGAGTCAGGTGCCCAGCATAGTGATATATGAACCTGGATGTTCCCTGTGGGCCACGTAGATGAACAAAGCAGGCTCAGTCCCAGCAGGAGGAAGGGCCTGCTGGGCAGATAAAACAATCGTGACTGCCATACAGGGACAGAGCTCTTGGGTCCTCCCCTGCAACTTTGGCACCACTTCCCTACAACCACACTGGAATTTCTCTGAGCTCTTTTCCATGCAGCTCAATAACAACAGTAAATAATCATGTACTATTCTGACCATTTTTTTTCTAAATTCTTTTTTCATTCTATTTCCTTGAAAGAGATGCTTTCTTCCCTAGCAATTTATAAATGCCTGTGTTGCAATATGGATTATTATCATTTTTTGAGATGGTGTCTTACTATGTTGCCCAGACTGGACTCAAACTAGGCTCAATCAATCCTCCTGCCTCAGCCTCCGGAGTAGCTGGTACCACAGGCATGTGCCACCACTCTCAGCTAATATGGATTATTTTATAGGTAACATTTGGAAAAGTTGAAGTTCCATGGAGACCCTCTGGAGGTGCAGGGCTAGCTAGCAATGGGATACAGTGGGTGGAGTCGAGGGAATGAGGAACAGGTGTTAAGATCTCAGATCTCCAGTCAATATTCATAGTTGGCCTACATTCTCCACTGTGGACCGCTGTTGGAATCAGGAGTCAGGTTGGAGGTCTAGTCAACAAGAGGGGAGGAAAAGGAAGAGGACATTTGGCTGCTTCCATGGGTGTCTAGGGCTGGTTCACTGGAACCCCAGGCTTGGGTGGCTATGGGGTATAGATCACACCAGTAAAAGATGACAACCTGTGCTCTTCTGCACATTTGAGTCGAGGCTTTGGTACCCAGAGCTAGAGACTAGGGGACTGCTGGGCCAGGAAGTCCAGGGGCTTTGGCCATCAGCTTGTCCAGAGATGGCAGTTATGGAGGGAGTGTGGAGAGGAGTCATGGGCTGGCAGATTTTCATAGGCTTCTAGGCCCTGAGCCTGGATGGGATTCAGAGACAGGTTCAGGAGGCAGCAGGAAGTCAAGATAAGCTGCTGCTTAGTCACAAGGCTGAAGGGGGCAATGGAGAGGTATCTTGGGATGGTCTCCACCCACTGCTATGGCTGAAGGTTCTAATATTTTCTTCTCTTCCAGGACTGGGTGGGGCTGAGACGGCAGTTGCAAGGTGTAGTATTAGTCCATTCTCACATTGCTGTAAAGAAATACCTGAGGCTGGGTAATTTATAAAGAAAAGAGGTTTACTTGGCTCATGGTTCTGGAAGCCGTATAGGAAGCATGATGCTGGCATCTGCTTAGCTTCTGGGAGGACTCGGGAAACTTACAATCATGGTGGAAGGTGAAGGGGGAGCAGGTCTATCACGTGGCCAGATTTGGAGGGAGAGAGAGGAGGAAGATGCTATCACCAGGACAGTACCAGGAGGATGGTGCTAAACCATTCATGAGAAATCCACTCCCATAATCCAATCACCTCCCACCAGGCCTCCCCTCCAGCATTGAGGATTACATGTTGACATGAGATTATATCACAAGATGACTCAGGAAGGTAGGGACTGGCCACTTGGAGTGACAGATAGTGCCCAGGTCCAGGGTCTGAAGACCTGGGTTCTCATGAGAGCTCTCTCCCTATTAGTCATTGATCTCACAGCATTTCCCATCTCTGCAAGGAGGCTTCCTCCACTGTAAAATAGGAAGAAGAAAAGTAACTCCCTGTGAGACTTAAATAAGGTCACAGACTTCAAGCCTCTTACACAGATAATTTGGCACAAGGGAAGCTTAATGGGTGTCAATGCCCTGCCCTCAGCTTCCCCTTCCCCTTCCCCTCCTTCTCCTTTTCCTCTCCTCCTTCTCCTTCTTCATCTCACTCCAATTGCCCAGGCTGGAGTGCAGTGGCATGATCTTGGCTCACTGCAGCCTCAACCTTCCTGGCTCAGGTGATTCTCCCACCTCAGCCTCCAGAGTAGTTGGGACTACAGGCATGTGCCACCACGTCTGGTTAATTTTCTGTATTTTTTGTAGAGATGGGTTTTTGCCATGTTGCTCAGGCTGGCCTCGAACTCCTGGGCTCAAGGGATCTGCCCGCCTTTGCCTCCCAAAGTGCTGGGATTACAGATGATGTGAGCCACTGCGCCTGGCCCCCTTGGCTTCTTCGAATGCTGAATAAAATATCTGTCTCCTTGCCTTATAAAAGAGGATAGCAAATTTCCTTCTGACATCACAGGGATATTTGCAGGTAGAAATGTTCTGATGCACATGAGGGTGCCCCAGCTGTGATTAGTAGTGAATGCTGAATACTCCTCTGTCCTCTAATTTCCCAGTCTCTCTTGAAGTTAGGTTGGGACTAGGTTCCAGCTCATGTGATGTGGGCAGAAGTTATATCAGCCACCTCCAATCCTGACTTTAAGAACATCCTCCAGATTCCCCAGTTCTCTCCCTTCTTCTGCCATAACCACCTTGGAAGCCAGGGACGTAAGGGGGTGCCCCACCTGCACTGTGAGAAATCAACCTTTATTGGGGGTTGGTTTTGCAGCACAGCCGAGTCTATTCTGACTAATGCAGGTACTTTGAAATTCCTCAAAGGTTACCCAAAAAACAAACAAACAAAACCCACAAACTCAAGATGATGCCAAAGCTACTCCCTGCCTACAGAGATCCATTTGGGAAAGTGTGAAACATACAGGAAATGTATAGCATCCAATGTTCAGTTGGTATGTTTTCTACAATATAATGCTCTAGGTTTGAGAATTGTTTCACACTAGTCTTTATATTTTATATATATATTTTTTGAGATGGAGTTTTGCTCTGTCACCCAGCCTAGAGTGCAGTGGCACGATCTTGGCTCATTGCAACCTCTGCCTCCCAGGTTCAAGCCATTCTCCTGCCCCAGCCTCCCAAGTAGCTGGGATTACAGGCTCCCACCACCACGCCTGGCTAAGTTTTGTATTTTTAGTAGAGATGGGATTTCACCATGTTGGCCAGGCTGTTCTTGAACCCCTGACCTCAAGTGATCTGCTTACCTTGGCCTCCCAAAGTGCTGGGATTATATGCATAAGCCACTATGCTTGGCCTATATTATAAAATTAATACATGCTTATGGTAAAAAAATTTTAGAGTGTAGAAAGGAACAATCTGAAAAGTAGAAATTACTCTCCCCCTCTTAAACATAGTCCTGTTCCTGAGATAGTATTTCTTGCAGTTCTTCTCTTCAATTATAAACACTTTTTTAAATAAAAGAAACACAACTGGGATTCCCTTAAATATATTCTTCAATAATTTGCCTGTTAGCTTTTAATATAGATTATAAATATCTTTCCATGAAGATCTATTTTAAAAATGACAACATAGTATTTCATCATGTAAATACACCATAATTTATTTAAACAATTTTATGTTTTTCAGGGTTTTTCAATTGCAAATAATGCTGCAGTAAATGTGCATGTCGGCCGGGCACATTAGCTCACACCTGTAATTCCAGCACTTTGAGATGACAAAGCGGGTGGATCGCTTGAGCCCAGGAGTTCAAAACCAGCCTGGGCAACATGGCAAAACCCCATCTCTCCAAAAAAATACAAAAAACCAGTCAGGCATGGTGGCATGCACCTGTAGTCCCAGCTACTCAGGAGGCTGAGGTGAGAGGATCATTTGAGCCCGGGAGGTGGAGGTTGCAGTGAGCTGAGATCACATCACTGCACTCCAGCCTGGGCAATAGAGGGAGACTCTGTCTCAAAAAACAAAAACAAAAACAAAAAACAAAAAAACAAAAAAAAACAAAAAAAAGATGTTCATGTTTACATCTTTGCAAATTTGTGGAAGTTTACCTGCAGGAACAATTTCTAAAAGGGGAGTTTCTGGGTCAAAGGGTATGTGCTTTGGAAATGCTGAGAGATTGTGCCAAATTGCTTTCCTGAAATACAATAGCAGTTTACATTTCTGAGAAGAGCACATCAATGCAGTCACTGCTTTCCAAGGAGGGTTTTTATGTATTTATTCATGCATGCATTCAACCAATCATTCAATCAACCAACCAACCAACCAACCAACCAACCAACCAACCAACCTTCACTGGAATGTCTGTCATGTGTCAAGTGCTCTGTGGATAACATGGGGAGGGGAACAGACTTGAACTTTGCCCTCCTTGGGTGACAGTGTAGTGGAGAGTAGCTGTGCACCATTTTATGTATTTTGATATGTGCAATAAGAAAAAGTATGAGCGACCACGAGACCACAGAGCAGTTGGTAATGATCTACTCTGGGAGCATCAGCTTAGACCATTTGTGGGAATGATCAGCTGGAAGCCCATGTTTAGGCCTTTCAGAAGCTGACAAAAATACTCTCTGTGGCTTGTTTTTCTTCTTCTTTTGCCTTGGTTCATATTTATTTCCTCTCTTCTTTATCACTAGGCACAATGGAGTCCTTCATTTCTCTACGTTTCCTTCTTTATTAAATAGGACCAGCTGGTGGTAGCTTGCCTTCCTTTTGTTGTAAAATCATTGTGCCTTCACCTTTACTTGATGTCTGGACTTCGTATGACTCTTTTTTTCTACCTCAAAATTATTATTTTAAAAAATGTTTAATTGGGTGGGGCTTGTGGCTCACGCCTGTAATCCCAGCACTTTGGGAGGCCGAGGCAGATGGATCACCTGAGGTCAGGAGTTCGAGACCAGCCTGGCCAACATGGTGAAACCCTGTATCTACTAGAAATGCAAAAATTAGCTGGACATGGTGGCTATAATCCCAGCCATTTGGGGTGCCTGTAATCCCAGCTACTTGGGAGGCTGAGGAAAAAGGACGGCTTTAACCTAGGAAGCAGTGGTGGCAGTCAGCCAAGATCCTGACACTGCACTCCAGCCTGGGCGACAGGGCGAGACCCCATCTCAAAAAAAAAAAAAAAAAGTTTAATTGATATAAAAGGTACATGACATAAAATTTACCATCTTGACCATTTTAAAGAGCACAGTTCAATCTTGTTAAGGACATTCATGTTGTGCACCAGTCTCTAGAACTCTTTTCATCTTCCCAAATTGAAAATCTGTATCCATTCCGCAGTAACTCGCCCTCTCTCCTCCCCAGCGTAGCCACCACTCTACTGTCTGTCTCTACGATTCTGGCTACTCCAGGTGCCTCATGTAAATGGAATCGGACAGTGTTTGTCCTTTTGTGACTGGCTGCTTTCACTTAGCATAATGTCCTCAAGGTTCATCCATGTTGTAGCATGGGTCAGGACTTCCTTCCTTTTTAAGGCTGAGTAATATTCCCTTGCTTGTGTACACCACATCTTGTTTGTCCATTTCTCCCCTGATGGACCCTTGGGTTGCTTCCACCTTTTGGCTGTTGCAAATAACGCTCCTACAAACATGGGTATACAAATAGCTCTTTTAGTTCCTGCTTTTTATTATGTTGAGCATTTACCCAGCAGTGGAACTGCTGGATCACATGGTAATTGGTAATCCTATGTTTGGTTTTAGTTGTTGTTGTTTAAAGAGACAGGGTCTTGCTTTGTCCTCCAGGCTGCAGACCAGTGGCACGATCGTAGCTCACTGCATCCTCAAATTCCTGGGCTCAAGCAATCCTCCTGCCTCAGCCTCCCAAAGTGCTAGAATTACAGGTATGAACCACCACACCTAGCTCTGTTTTAATTTTCTCTTTTTATTTTTTTTGAGACGGAGTCTTGCTCTGTTGCCCAGGCTGGAGTGTAGTGGTGTGATCATAGCTCACTGCAGCCTCAAACTCCTGGGCTCAAGTGATCCTCTGGCCTCAGACTCCCAAAGTGCTAGAATTACAGGCATGAACCAGCACACCTAGCTGTTTTAATTTTTTTTTTTGTTAGACAGAGTCTCTCTCTGTCACTCAGGCTGGAGTGTAATTAGGTGCAATCTCGGCTGACTGCAACCTCTGCCTCCCGGGTTCAAGTGATTCTCCTGCCTCAGCCTCCCACATGCCTGGGAAAACAGGCATGTTCCACCACGCCTGGCTAATTTTTTTTTCTTTTCTTTTTTTCTTTTTTTGAGACAGAGTCTCACTCTGTCACCCAGGCTGGAGTGCAGTGGCGTGATCACGGCTCACTGCAAGCTCCGCCTCCTGGGTTCACGCCATTCTCCTGCCTCAGCCTCCCGAGTAGCTGGGACCACAGGCGCCTGCCACCACGCCTGGCTAATATTTTGTATCTTTTTTTTTTTTTTTTTTAAGTAGAGATGGGGTTTCACCATGTTGGCCAGGCTGGTCTCAAACTCCTGACCTCAAATGATCCACCCGCCTCGGCCTCCCAAAGTACTGGGATTACAGGCGTGAGCCACCATGACTGGTCTGTTTTAACTTTTTTAAATATAGAATCCATCCTAGTGGGCATGACGTAGTATCTCATTGTAGTTTTGATTTGCATTTCCCTAATAGTGGCTGATGTTGAGCATCTTTTCATGTGCTTCTTGGCCATTTGGATATCTTGGCAGAAATATCTAGTCAAGTGCTTGGCTCATTTTTTAATCAGGTAGTTTGCTTTTTTGTTGTTGTAGTTTTCCTTTTTAAGATAAACATATTCAGAAGTGAGCAGGGTGAATTCTGAAAGTTATCGTTGAAGCTTTTATTCTGAAACTCCTGGCCCTGGGCCACATTCTCAAACTAAAGAAAAACCATTTCTCCCACTCAAGGCTCAAGTTCAATACCCACAGAATGTTTCCGGAGTGCTGACTTCATGCTAAGAGGGCATTGTCTTCCTTCAAGGACTGTGTGGCCTGCTCCTGCTACAGCGTTGCTCTCCTGGCTGGGAGGCTGGCAGGCGACCACTCAGCCACCTCCCTGTGCTCGAGGGGGAGTGGCCTGGGGAAGGCACATGTGCCAAGGCTTTCTTCTGATCCTGCTCCCCAAGGCCACCTAGTTGTTGTCCTCCTTCCTTAGAGTCCTGAGAGCAGCTTCCTAGAGGTCTTTGGTTCACCTAACGGTAGCCAGAATTTAGGCCCAAGCTGACCACAGCCCTCTCTCTCCCTGGTGGTGGTGGGGAGTGGAAACACGGCTTCTCCTGGGGAGTCACAACCCGCTAGTGCAGAGTCGGGCTCCTGTGGACCTCCAAGGGCCCCTCTAGGTTCTGCATCTTTTCTCCCTGGTTCCCCCTTTCTTCCCTTTTGCACCCTGCAGCAAGCAGTCCCTCAGGTCTCACGGGGAAGAAACTTTGTGTCCTTCAGATTCTATCAGCTAAAATATTTCTGAGGCAAACAATCCTTTTTCTTACAAATATTGACCAACTGTCAGTGCATACCTCTGATTTGGTGACTTAGGCCAACAAAGTTTCTGTTCTTATGAGTGAGGTCTTCCCAGAAAGTGGGATTGGGAAGGAAAGAAGGGATAAGAGGCTCCCAAGTAAGATTTCATTTAAAAGAAGTGTTTCTCTCGTTTAAAAGGAAAGGAGGAAGGAAGGAAGGAGGAAGGAAGGAAGGAAGGAAGGAAGGAAGAGTGTATAACAAAATTATGTTTGAAAACTACCTCTCCTGGTAGTGGGTGCAACTAGGAGAGTGGTGACCCAGGACTATGTCTGTAGTGATTCTGGACTTCTTTTCCTTTCTGGAGGCTTGGATAAAGTATTTGTGAAAGTTTTTGTTGTTGTTGTTGTTGTTGTTGATGGGACGGAGTCTTACTCTGTTGCCCAGGCTGGAGTGTGGCATGATCTTGGCTCACTGCAACCTCCACCTCCTGGGTTCAAGCAATTCTCCTATCTCAGCCTCCCAAGTAGCTGGGATTACAAGCCCCTACCACCATATCAGGCTAATTTTTGGTATTTTTGGTAGAGACAGGGTTTCACCATGTTGGCCAGGCTGGTTTCAAACTCCTGACCTCAAGTGGTCCTCCCACCTCGGCCTCCCACAGTGCTAGGATTACAGGCATGAGCCACCACTCCCACCCTTGTGGAAGGTTTTAAGTCTCTTGACCAGGTGTTCCATCTTGGAGTGATGACTGCTGCATGTTTAGGAAATCAAAGGTTGTTTTCCACAATTTCAACACAATTACAGATGAGCATTCACAGACCAGGGAGGACCCCCCAGCTTCCTTGCTCTGCCCTCAGAGAATAAGGCGTTACCAGCCCGTCCCGTGACTCCTCACTTGAATCCTCACATCCACACCAAGGGCTTGGCTGGATTTCCTTCATCTTGTGCTCTCACGACTTGGAGGAAGAGTAGCAAGGTACAGAGAATTTGTGTGTGTCATGTCTGAACTCCACAGCCCCTCAAATGTGACAGCAGAGAATGGCCTTTCAGCAGCCCACAATCCCTCTAATAGGAAAGTCTGCATAGCACCCCAAACATTTTTATTTTTTAAAATAATTAATTAATTAATTTTTTTGAGACAGAGTTTCACTTTGTCACCAGGCTGAAGTGTAGTGACGTGATCCCAGCTCATTGCAACCTCTGCCTCCAGGCTGAAATGAGTAGCTGGGATTACAGGCGTGCACCACCACACCCGGCTAATTTTTGTATTTTTAGTAGAGATGAGGTTTTGCCATGTTGACCAGGCTGGTCTCAAACTCTTGGCTTCAAGTGATCCACCCCCCTCAACCTCCCGAAGTGCTGGGTTACAGGCGTGAGCCACCACACCTGGTGCCTCAAACATTTTTAGAGCTCACTTATAGAATATTAAAAGTCATCATATAATTTTGGGATTGGTAAGGGTGAGAACTGGAAAATATTTTTTGTTTTGGTCAGTGTTTATCTGTATTCCTACTTGAAATTTTTATAATAAGCCTATACACAGAATTTCTTTTTTAAATATAAAACCCATGTGACTAAATCCTTTTTTTTTTTTTTTTTTTGAGCTTTGTGTTCTTTATTGCCTCTCCCTTGGGCTAAGGGAGGGGCCAGCACCATGTCCTTCTGGAGACCCGGAACCCCCCAACAGGCCAGGGAGGCAAGGCCTGGGCTGCCAGGAAGCCATGCTTGAACACTAGGTTGGGAGGGGAACACCCCAGCACCTTGGTCCTGTTGAGGCTTGAAGTGCCTGCTTGGTCCTGACCAAGGGGCCAAGTGGAAGCCTGTGCTGGTTGTGGGGAAGTGCCAGGCTCACATGGTCCAGTAGGCATAGATGAGCGTCAGGAGGAAAAAGATGGCCACAGAGAGCAGCATGTTCTTCCGGTTCTCTTGCCGAAGAAACTTCAGTTCCTTCTCATAGTTGGAAGCTTTGTTCATTAGGCTGTTTTTCTCCTTCTCCAGGGACCTCCTGGCCTCTGGGCTCAGCTCCCGGCTGTGGAGCCTGGAGTTCACGGCCTCCAGGTCTCTCCGACACTGGGACAGCTTCTCCTCTAGCCCAATGATCTCTAGAGCGACGCCCAGATTCTCCCGCTTTTTTTTTAGTCATGTTACTTGCTAGGATCCCCCAGTCATCACTGGACGTGCCCCGACTAAATCCTTAAATACGATGTAGGTATTATGAGGATTATTTCCATCTGGGGAAGGAATCTACAATTTTGGAACTATAATGCAGGCTGGAGGCAGTGGAATTTCTTTCTTTCTTTCTTTCTTTTTTTGGCAGAGTCTTGATCCATTGCCCCAGACTGGCGTGTGGCGTGATCTTGGCTCACTGCAACCTCTGCCTCCTGGGGTTCAAACAATTATTCTGCCTCAGCCTCCCAAGTGGCTGGGATGACAAGCGCCCACCACCATGTGCAGCTATTTTTTATTTTATTTTATTTTTAGTAGAGACAGGGTTTCACCATGTTGGCTAGCCTGGGCTCGAACCTCTGACCACTGACCTCCACCTGCCTTGGCCTTCCAAAGTGCTGGGATTACTGGTGTGAGCCACTGCACCCAGCCAAATTTCTTAAGTCGTAGAACTGATATCCTGTTCCAGCTACACTGAGGGCAGACAGCTGAGTAAAGTTTTCTCTATTTCTTTCTCATAGTATACATTCTATTTGAGTTGTGCTTTCAAGATTCAAAGCACCTAACATACTTCATATCAACCCTATGAGTTTGGGAGGCACAGATTCTTTTTCTCACGTTACAGCTTAGGAAGCTGAGGTCCAATGAGATTAAATGACTTGCCTGCCCTAAGATATGAATGCCAGGGCTCAGATGTGAAATTAAAATCCTATTTATTCTCTTCCATACCAGAGATTTACAAACTCTTCAATAAGAGCAGGGCTGTTCTTCTATATTATGTTTTATATGTTACAATTTGTACTACAAGACTTTCTCCAAAGATTTTCCTTTATGGCCTTTGGCCCTCTGCTGTGTCCCCTGAGGACTTTCCATAGTATTGAGCCCGGGCAACCCTTCCTAAGGCCAGACTTTACAATTGCAGGGCATCCTTTTCCAAAGATGTTTGCACCAAGAAGAGTTTCAAACTTTGCTTTTAAGATCTAAAGGAAATGAACCTCAGGTGTGGTAACGTTCCAGATCTGAGACAGGTGTTAGTATAGGGACCGGGCTCCAGATCTTTTGCTTCCTGGAGAGTTGGACACACTGTAGTCATATGAAGCTATTCCAGGCATCCACACATCCACTTAATATTTATTCATTGAGTGCTGACTGTATTGATACCAAAATTCCAACCAACCCGTTTTTTTTTTTTTTTTTTTTAGACAGAGTCTTGCTCTGTTGCCCAGGCTGGAGTGCAGTGGTGCAATCTCTGCTCACTGCAATCTCTGCTGCCTCCTGGATTCAAGTGATTCTCATGCCTCAGCCTCCCGAGTAGCTGGGACTACAGACGTGCACCACTACTAATTTTTTGTATTTTTAGTAGAGACGAGGTTTTGCCATGTTGCCCAGGCTGGTCTCTATCTCTTGAGTTCAGGCAATCTGCCCTCCTCAGCCTCCCATAGTGTTAGAATTACAGGTGTGAGCCACCATGTCTGGCCCAAACCTTCGTTTTAATCAGTTAATTGAATATAAGCACACTTTAAGAACAAATGTATAGGGTGGATATTTAATTCTGTTGTCCATGTTTTGGTAACTTAATTATTTTCTCAAAGATGTGTTGCCTTTCCATAGACTTGGGGGTGGGGAGTGACCAGCTGTCCCCAGTTTGCCTGATATTGAGGGATCCCTGGGTTATGGACTTTCAGAGCAAAAACTGGAGAGTCCCAGGCCAATGGGGATGGTTGGTTACTCTATGACCTATAACTTAAATCAGGCTGAAATTAAGAGGTCTCTTCTCTTCTAGGACCCTATCTTCAGAACGCAGGTTCCTTCTGATAATTAGTTGACCTTAAATTAATTGTGGTTGCTCTTTACCCTGAAAGCATTTATGTTAAACAACCAGCCAATGAAAAGTGGGTTTCAAGGTTACTTGAAATTCAGGTGGCAATTTAAAACAAACGCTTCCTTCTACGCAGTTACAAATTGTACTAGGGTGAATAGTAATACTCCCCATTCACATCTGGTGGAACCTGCAAATGTGCTTATTTGGAAATAGGATCTTTGCAGATGTAATCAAACTTAATGTGGTCATACTGTATCAAGGTGGGCTTTACATCTAAGCTGATTATTGTCGATTTAAAAAGAGGGAAATTTGGAGAAAGAGACAGACCAACAGGAGAGAAAGGCATGTGAAGAAAGAGGCAGAGACTGAAGTGATGGATCTGTAAGCCAAGGGATGCCAATGATTGCTGGCGACCTCCTGAAACTCCATGGGGCCAGGAAGGATCCTTCCTGATCCTTTAGAAAGAGGATGGCCCTGCTGATGCCTTGACTTCAGACTGCTGTCCTCCAGAGCTGTGAGAGAATAAATGACTGTTGTTTTGTTACCAGAAAGGGGTCCCGATCCAGACCCCAAGAGAGGGTTCTTGGACCTTGGGCAAGAAAGAATTTGGTGTGAGTCCATAAAGTAAAGTGAAAACAAGTTTATTAAGAAAGCAAAGAGATAAAAGAATGGTTACTCCACAGGCAGAGCAGCCCTGAGAGCTGCTGGTTGGCTATTTTTATGGCTATTCTTGATGATATGCTAAACAAGGGGTGGATTATTCATGAGTTTTCCAAAAAAGGGATGGGCAATCCCTGGAACTGAGGGTTCCTCAGTTCCTGGTAACTTCCTGACGCTGCCGTGGCATTTGTAAACTCTTATGGCACTGGTGGGAGTGTCTCTTAGCATGTTAAAGCATTGTAAGCAGCATATAATGAGTGGTGAGGAAGACCGGAGGTCACTTCGGTCGCCATCTTGGTTTTGGTGGGTTTTGGCCGGCTTCTTTACTGCAGCCTGTTGTATTAGCAAGTCTTTGTGACCTGTACCCTATGCTGACTTCCCGTCTCATCCTGCGACTTAGAATGCCGAACCTGGGAATGCAGCCTGGTTGGGCTCAGCCTTATTTTACCCAGCTCCTATTCAAGATGGTGGTGTCCTGGTTCAAACGCCTCTGACAGTTTGAAGTCATTCAGTTTATGGTAATTTGTTACAGCAGTACTAAGAAACAATACACAAATCAAGCCACTCCCTACCTTTTTTAAATGAAAAGTTGCTAAGCAGACAACTCGTAGCTGTGTCTAATGAGAAAATGCCTTGATGCATTTGTAGAGGTTTGTACATTCTTGTTCTTGTGGCTTTTTTTTTTTTTTAGAAGGAGTCTCGCTCCACCAAGGCTGGAGTGCTGGCAACCTCCCGAAACTCAAGAGGCCAGGAAGGATCGTTCCTGAGCCTTTAGAAAGAGGACGGCCCTGCTGATGCCTTGACTTCAGACTGCTGTCCTCCAGAGCTGTGTGAGAATAAATGACTGTTTTTTGTTATCAGAAAGGGATCCCCGATCCAGATAATTAGTTGATAATTAGTTGATTAGTGGTGCGATCTCGGCTCACTGCAACCTCTGTCTCTCATGTTCAAGCGATTCTCCTGCTTCAGCCTTCCTGAGTAGCTAGTACAGGTGGCACCACCATGCCTGGCTAATTTTTGTATTTTTAGTAGAGACGGGGTTTCGCCATGTTGCTCAGGCTGGTCTCGAACTCCTGACCTCAGATGATCCATCCGCCTTGGCCTCCCAAAGTGCTTTTAGTACATATTCTATTTTAATCTATACTCACTGCCTTTGTAAATCCAGTACTCTCCATGACTGCAGCATGCCTTTTGTGGTAACTGCAGTATTATTTGTCAACTTGTCTCTTCTTATTAATCTTGAAATCTTAAGAACCTAACAAAGGGTCTGATTAAGATTTTATTCTGAATAATATTTGTTGAATGAGTGGGTAATTACACAAATGCAGCCTTTTTCTTTCTTTGGAGAAGCCTACAGTCATTTAAGCATGATTTCAATCTTATCTTATCCATATAGGATAAATGACCTTTAATATTGACTTTTAGACATGAAGACTTGGAGTTAAGGTGCTCAGCTTTTCTGAAGTCAGAGGCCAGACCCCAGTCTGTTACACTAGTTTTCTCAGTGCTGGTTGATATGAAATTCCACTAGCTCAGCCCTAACTGTGGTAGAAAGACAATAGTTCTGGACTGTTTTAAGATGTGCGTGAGGTCGAGAGAGCCTATTTTTCCTTTTAGCTTTAATTGCATCCATTTAGACTGTCATTAAGGCTTAAAAAGCAGCTTTATTATTTTCAGGTACAGAGGATTCCAGCTCATCTTATTGCCATGATAGCTACTGAGTGACCATGTCATCTTGACCTTTATGCTAATTCATTTTGGTCTTTATACCACACACTCCAACACCACTCATTGGGTTGGGCAAACTTATTCACAGTCTTTCCACAGTCTGTCCTTTTGTCAGTCTCCTTAAATTCAGGATAAAGGAAATATTTATTGTCTAGGAAAGAAAGGAAAAAAAACAACAATAACAAAACAACCCAGAATTCAGGCATTGTGGTAGTCACTTCCTTAAAAGAAAAGGGAAACTGTCTTCTATTTTTGACACCTAAAAAAAGTTTTGTCACATATTGCCCATGAAAGTAACTTAAACTCCATTAAAAAACCCCAAAAACCAACCAAAAGCACCACCTCCCCAACCTCGTTTAACAGTATCTATTGGGAGGTTTTCCTGGGGGCGGGGTGCAAGGGTGAGAACAGAGTAGTATCAGCCAGGAAGTTTTACTTTCTTTACCTGTGTATTGCTTCAATTTTCTAAAGCAAGTTTGTATTACTTCTGTGATCAGGAAAAGCAATAAAGAGAAATTATTTCCTTGAGGGTAAAAATGTTGGGAAGGAATAAGTGTGCTTTTAGAAAACAATTTCTGGAAAGCCTTATGCAATTGCAGGTAAGCTTCTGTTGCTAGGGGGTTGCTAAGGAACATCAAGTTCCTAATAGAATCCTGAGCAGTGATCAATGGCTGCAAGAAAATGTCACACTCCTTTAATGGGCAGGAGAACATTCTTTCCTTTTGATTGAAAGGGATCCAGGCAAAGTTCAGGGTTACCATACAAGGAGGCTACTTTTGCTTTTGGAAAGCCAGTGAGGGGGGTTAGGGCCAATGGAGGTGGGAAATAGACCGGATACCCCACGGAAGACCTGAGGCACGGAGTTTGGCATGACACAGACACATCATGCCATTCTAGTCACGTATTTCTAAGTCTCACTACTGTCCTGAAAGTTAAACAATCATGACGCCATTGGCAGATAAAGAAGCTCAGAAGTAATGTGTTTGCCCAGATCCTATAGTTATTAATTACAAGCCTGGGACTGAAACCCAAGTCTGTCTGGTGCCAAAGATTATGTTTTTTTCACTGTGCTAGTCCTCGTCTGAGAGAAATGGAGAATCATTGGGGGATGACTTCTGATAAAAATGGCCAATGAGAGCTGTTGCAGAAATGAACTGAAATATTCACACTCAGCAAGTGTTACCTTTTTGTCATTAATCGGTTCTGACATCTCAAAGCCAGGTTTAGCCTTGGGGCATTGGATTCAGGGAAGGATTAACTGTTGCAAATTATAGACATGTATTTGAATCTACATCTCTGCATAATAGGATTGGAATAAGTTCATGAGAGTTAAGAAATACTGATAAATGTACCAAATTAAAATTAGACATTTAAAGAATTTCAGTCACTGCTGGAGAAGGAGAAAGTTGTAGGCTGTTTTAAATGTGGGTGAATTTTTTCCCGTTCCTCTAATGGCTTCGGGAATTGGGTTAGCGACAAGGATCTGGGTCAAAGTCTACTCTTTACTTCAAATCCCCATTTTCTGCAAAGGCTTGGCTTGCCTGACAAGGACACCAATCAAGAGTCTGAGGACAGGGAATTGTATTGGAGAGGGGAGGAATTCTCCCTAAAGGCAATACTGGAAAAAGCCAAGATTCAAATGATGGGATGATCACGTGTTTAAACTCTATGCATAAATGTTGAGAGACTATATTGAAATATCAAATCTAGGTGTGGTGACTCATACCTGTAATCCTAACACTCTGAGAAGCTGAGGCAGGAGGATGGCTTGAGCCCAGGAATTTGAGAACAGTCTAGGAAATACAGTGAGACTCTGTCTCTACAAAAAAAATTAAACATAAAAAAATTAGCCAGGTGTGGTGGCACACACCTATAGTCCTAGTGTATTAGTCCATTCTTGCATTGCTGTAAATAACTACCTGAGACTGGATAATTTGTAAAGAAAAGAGGTTTAATTGACTCGCAGTTCCACAGGCTGTACAGGAAGCATGGCTGGGGAGGCCTCAGGAAACTTACAATCATGGCAGAAGACAAAGGGGAAGCAAGCGTGTCTTACATGGTGGGAGCAGGATGAAGAGAGCAAGGGGGAGGTGCTACACACTTTCAAACAACCAGAACTTGTGAGGATTCTATCATGAGACAGCACTAGGGGCATGGTGCTAAACCATAAGAAACCACTTCCATGATCCAATCATCTCCTACTAGACCCCACCTCCAACACTGGGAATCACAATTCAACATGATATTTGGGTGGGGACACAGAGCCAATTCTACCTCATGGCATATTATTCCACCCTGGCCCCTCCCAAATCTCATGTCCTTCTCACATTGCAAAATACAGTCATCCCTTCTAAACAATCCCCCAAAGTTTTAACTCATTTCAGCATTAACTCAGAAGTTCACAGTCCAAAGTCTCATAGAGACAAGGCAAGTCCCTTTTGTCTATGAGCCTGTGAAATAAAAACAATGGATATACAAGCATTGGGTAAATACTTCCGTTCCAAAAGAAAATAATTGGCCAAAACAAAGGGGCTACAGGCCCCATGCAAGTCTGAAACCCAGGAGGGCAGTTGTTAAATTTCAAAGCTCCAAAATAATCTCCTTTGACTCTATGTCTCATATCCTGACCACACTGATGCAAGGAGTGGGCTCCGAGGCCTTGGGCAGCTCTGCCCCTGTGGCTCTGCAGGGTACAGCCCCAGGGCAGTTTCCATGGACTGGCAGTGAGTGTCTGCAGCTTTTCGAGGCACACAGTGCAAGCTGTAGGAGGATCTACCATTTTGGGGTCTGGAGGATGGTGGCCCTCTCCTCACAATTCCACTAGGCAGTGCCCCAGTGGGGACTCTGTGTGGGGGCTACAACCTCACATTTTCCATTCACACTGCCCTAGCAGAGGTTCTCCGTGAGGGCTCCACCCCTGCAGCAGACTTCTTCTTGGAATCCAGGTGTTTTTATACATTCTCTGAAATCTAGGCAGAGGCTCCCAAGCATGAACTCTTGCCCTCTACACACTTGCAGGCTTAACACCACTTGGAAGCCACCAAGGCTTGTAGCTTGTACCTTCTGGAGCAGCAGCCTGAGACATATATGGGGCCCTTTTAGCCATGGCTGGAGCTGGAGTGGCTGGAACACAGGGAGCAGTGTCCTGAGATTGCACGGGGCAGCAGGGTCATGGTCCTGGCCCGTGAAATCATTCTTCCCTCCTAGTGCTCTGGGTCTGTGATGGCAGGGGCTGCCGTCAAGATCTCTGGAATACCTTCCAAGCATTTTCCCCACTGTCTTGGCTATTAACCTTTGGCCACTCTTTACTTTTGCAAATTTCTGCAGCCAGCTTGAATTCCTCCCCAGTAAATGGGGTTTTCTTTTTTACCATATGGCCAGACTTCAAATTTTCCAATATTTTACATTCTGCTTCCCATTTAAACTTAAGTTCCAGTTTCAGATCATCTCTTTGCTCGTGCATATAAGCCTGAGCTTGAGTGCTCTGCTGCTTAAACATTTCTTCCTCCAGATACCCTAAATCATCTCTCTCAAGTTCAAAATTCCACAGATCTCTAGGGCAGGGACACAATGCCTCCAACCTCTTTGCTAACTCATAACAAAGGTGACTTTTGCTCCAGTTCCTAATAAGTTTCTCATCTTCATCTGAGACCTCCTCAGCTTGGACTTCATTGTCCATATCACTATCAGCATTTGGTCACAACAATTTAACAAGTCTCTAGGAAGTTCCAAACTTTCCCTTATCTTACTGTCTTCTGAGCCCTCCACACTCTTCCTGTTACCCAGTTCCAAAGTCACATTCACATTGTCAGGTATCTTTATAGCAATGCCTCACTTTTGGTCCCAATTTTCTGTATTAGTTCATTGTCGCATTGCCATAAAGAGACTGGCTAATTTGTATAGAAAAGAGGTTTAATTGACTCACAGTTCCACAGGCTGTATAGGAAGCATGGCTAGGGAGGCCTCAGGAAACTTACAATCATGGCAGAAGACAAAGAGGAAGCAAGCATGTCTGTCTCACTTGTCAGGAGCAGGAGCAAGAGAGAAGGGAGAGGTGCTACACACTTTTGAACAACAAGATCTTGTGAGAATTCTATCACGAGACAGCACTAAGAAGATGGTGCTAAACCATCAGAAACTGTCCCAATGATCCAATCACCTCCTACCAGGCCCCACTTTCAACACTGGGGATTACAACTGGACATTTGGAGATTTGGATGGGGACACAAATCCAAAGCATATCACCTAGTTGCTTGGGAGGCTGAGGTGGGAGGATTGCACGAGCCCAGGAGTTTGAGGCTGTAGCAAGCCATGATTGCACCAGTGCACTCCAACTTGGGTGACAGAGTGAGACCGTCTTTCCAAAAAAAAAAAAGAAAGAAAAATAAAACAAAGAAATATTAAGAGTACAGGAGCTGAGCATGAGATCAAGGTCATAACAAGCTAAGAAAGTCAGAGTGAGTGTGTGATGGTCATGGCATGCCCACAGCTTTCCTTATCTTGCTCATGTGCATGTCCTCTGGAACTGAGCAGGTTTAATGGGAAAATGCAAGGAAGGATAGTTCCAGTGCTTCTTACTCTGGGGTCTTGGACTGGCTTCATGGAAGGACTCCATGGGCAGCTCCTGTAATTGTCTGCAGTATTTTGTGTACATGCATCCGCCTCATTTTTTTTTTCTTTTCTGCTCTGGCTCTTATTTGTTGGCTATTGTTGCCTGCAAGACCTCACAGCTCTCCTGGCTGGTGGTTTTCATCATGTTGGGCACATGGGCATGCCAAGGATGCTGCCTCCAGGCGTCTCTAAAGCTGATGGCTTTTTGTGAGTCAAGAGTGGAACTGGTTCAGAAGAGAGGTAAAGAGAAGGGCCTTCCCCCCGTTCATGCTTTGTACATGCTTTGTCATGTCACCTTTCAATGCTCTGTTCTGCTCGGAGACTCACAGTGTTCTTTCATGAAAGCAGTTCCTTCAGCACCCAGCCCAAACCCTCTAAACACAGGGCCCCAAGCCTAGTTCAAAGGCTGAAGGCTGCAGAAAGGAATTGCTGCTCCTCGTCATTTATCTGCTATGATGACCCTTCTCTCCGAACTAAAACCTTCTCTTTATAACCTCACTACTATGCACATTAGTTTATTTTTTTGGTATTTTTGTACATTTTTAATTGACAAAATTGTATATATTAATGGGGTAGAGCACAATTTTTTGGAAACACATAGGCATGGGAGAATGGCTTGTATTAGTTTCTTATTGCTGCTGTAATAAATTATCACAAACTCAGAGGCTTAAAACAATACACATTTATTTATTTATTTATTATTTTATTTTACTTTTTTTTTTTTTTTTTTGAGACAGAGTCTTGCTCTGTTGCCCAGGCTGGAGTGCGATGCTGCAATCACAGCTCACTGCAGCCTTGACCTCCCGGACCTAAGAGATCTTCCCATTTCAACTTCCTGAGTAGCCGGGACTACAGGCATGCACCACCACACCTGGCCAATGAAAAAAAAATTGTTTTTGGTAGAGATGGGGTCACCTTATGTTGCCCAGGCTGTTCTCAAACTCCTGGGCTCAAGCAACCATCCCTCTTTGGTCTCTCAAAGTGCTGGGATTACAGGCGTGAGCCATTGCACCCAGCCACAAATTTATTATAGAATTTATATAGAAAGATTCCAAAATGGATCTCACTGGCTAAGATCAGGTGTTGGGAGGGCTGCTTTACATCTGGAGGCTCTAGGGGAGAATCTGTTGATCTGTTTTCTTGCCTTTTTCATACTCCTAGAGGCCACTGGCATTCCTTACCTTATGGTCCTCTTCCATCTCCAAAGCCAGAATCATCCAAATTCATGTTTCTCACAGCACATCATCTTGACTCCGACTCTTTGGCCACTTTATTTCACATTAAAGAACCTGGTGATTACATTAGACCCACTCAGGGGCTGCTACCAGATAATCCAGGACAATCTCTCCATTTTAGGGTCAGCTGATGAGTAACCGTAATTTCCCCTTGCCATGTAATGTGACCTATTCCCAGGTTTTGGGGATTAGGACATGAATATCTTCATGGGGAGGGCCACTATCTGCCTATCATCCTATACAAATATAATTCTAAGTGCAAACGATCCAAATGGCAGGCACTATTATCTACACCAGGAATCTGGCCCAACTCAGCCAGCCAATATTCCTTGCTATGGTCATAGCTGTTATTATTACATAGAATGTGCACTTACATAGGGAAGTATTGTTTTGTCTGTTCATCTCTCTCCTGGCGAGAGCACTTTCCCTCCAGTGTGTGGGTGGGCTTGAGATCCTATGGTTAGAGGACTCAGGGCCGGGAGCTAACACTCATTGACTCAGGTCGACGTTGACGGATCTGGTCTGAGAACCTGACCCAAGCCAGGCTGCTCAGCACATCTAAAAGTCCCTGGGACTTCTCACACCGCACCTGTAAAGGTGGAGTCTGTCTCTGATGATGGGAGACCCAAGATTTCACACATGGCAGGTGCTGGCCACCACTCTTCCAGCCACATGGGGAAAGCCAGCTCAGGCTGATAGGGAATGAGGCTGGAAAGCAGAGATGAGGCTGAGATGGGAGAAGAATGAGAAAGACACACACACTTGGAGTCCCAGCTCTGGTAGTTTCAGCTGCTTTGCATCCTGATCGTCCCGTGCTGGTGTTCATTAACCTCTCATTCCACCGCATCAACTGTCACGGTGTTCTTCCAATAACTTCTCTCTTTTGTCTAAGCTAGTAGGTTTTTGTAGCTAACAGGTAAAATAATCTTCACTAATACTACTTATTGTAGAAATAGAGACAAAAGGTGTAAAAGGAACCTAGAGTTAATAAGAAAAGGTATCTGTTATAAGGAGGAGGAAAAACCTGCAACAACAACAACAAAAAAAGACATTTTGAGTGTGAAAAAGAGAAGAAAGAGACATGAGGAATCAAACCATAGGAGTCTTAAAATGGGAAAATGAGTTCCTCCCTTCACAGGTCTTCAAGTAGAGGCTGATAGAAAGATAATTTGTGGGCCAGGTGTGATGACTCATGCCTGTAATCCTAGCACTTTGGGAGGCCGAGGTGGGTGGATCACGAGGTCAGGAGTTTGAGACCAGCCTGACCAACATGGTGAAACCCCATCTGTATTAAAAATACAAAAATTAGCCGGGTGTGGTGGTGCACGCCTGTAATTCCAGCTACTCAGGAGGCTGAGGCAGAAGAATCACTTGAACCTGGGAGGCAGAGGTTGCAGTGAGCCGAGATCATGCCACTGCATTCCAGCCTGGGTGACAGAGCAAGACTCTGTCTCAAAAAAAAAAAAGAAAGAAAGAAAAAAAGAAAGATAATTTGTGCATTTGGATAATGATGTTTCAGATCGCTGATGCATCTGAAATTCTATGACTAGGATACTCCAGTGCTCTAGTTTTCTACTTCCCTTTCTCTCTTTCTCTACAACTTTCACTCTCTAGCTTTCAATTCATTGAGAGAAATCCAAAAGCTAAATAAAAATCACAGACCAGAGGGGAAGAAAACTCTGTTAGGTGGTGATGACCTGCAGGGCTGTCCTCAATGTAGTTTCAGAAAGCAGTTTCTAGGACCTGCCTCCCAAATTGGGAAAGGTTCTGTAGGATGAAGAATATTGTATGTGACTTCCTGCACATGAGGGTATATCTCATGTGTTGTGGTGCCTCAATGCTCATCTTCAGAATCGCAGAGCTGGAGAGGAGAGAGTTAAGTTATAGTCCCCAAAATGAGAGAAATTAAATTATTCATGGAACAGAGGACTGGTAGAATGGGCATTGGCTAGAGGAAGCTTAGAGGAAACGTAACCAGAGTTTTTGTGACAGGGCTGGAAGAGAGGAATGATAGGTCACAGGAAGAAATGCATTCAGGTGCCTTTCCCCAGCTTGAGGCAGGGCAGGTATAGATGGACGTTTTGTGATTGGGAAGATGTAGGAGTGGAAAGCTGGGGTACCGGTGGGGGAGGCAGTGTTCTGGGCAAAAGAGTGACATGACAAAGTTGTGTGAATATTTGGCTGGGACAGGGTCAGGGTAGCAAATGATATAGTTGAAAGCAATTTGCCAGAAAGCCATCTGGGAGAAAGCAAAATGGTCAATGGAAAGCAAATTGGTTGAGATGATAGTTTGGTTCATAATGAACATACATAATATTTTGAGTATTAGTAATTTTCATGCACCAATGGTTGCATGGTTTTGCAACCATTTGCAAGTTTTTTTCAGAATTTTTTCCACATTTGAATTACTTAAAATTTCTAATTCACATCCAGTGAAGTTTTTTGGCCAAGATTAGCTGGAGCTAGGGGAAAGACAGGTGACCTAGAACTTTTGGTTCAAGAAATTGTAGCATCTGAACTCGGGGAGAAAATGTGATTAAGTTCCAGAGTTAGGTCAGGAGCTATGGCCTGCGAGCTTGGAAAAAAGGATGGAGTCTGGATGTTGGAAAGAGGCCGATTTGAACCTGAAACGAAAGCTCAAGAACAACCTTAGAGCACAGGTCATCTGGACTGTGGTCCAAAGGTGAAATGGTCATGGTGGAGTATTTCCAAATCAAGGCTTTTGTAAGCCTTAAATTCCACCCTTATGAGTAACAACTCTGAGTCATAAGGTAGTGGAGAGAATGCCTGACAATACTCAAATCCGAGGTCAATACATGCAGTAGTCTATTCTTGCACTGCTATAAAGACATATGTGAGATGGGGTAATTTACTTTAAAGACAGGTTTAATTGGCTCACAGTTCTGTGAGCTGTACAGACTTCTGCTTCTAGAGAAGCCTCAGGAAACTTAGATCCTGGCGGAAGGTGAAGGGAAAGCAGGCATGTCTTACCATGGTGGAGCCCCAGAGAGAGAGAGAGAAGGGGGAGGTGCTACACACTTTCAAACAGCCAGATCTTGTGAGAACTCTATCGTGAGACAGCACTAGAGGGATGGGGCTGAACAGTTAGAAACCACCCTCTTGATCCAGTCACCTCCCACCAGGCCCCACCTCCAACACTGGGGATCGAAATTCAACATGAGATTTGGGTGGGGACACAGAGCCAAACCATGTCAGCACAGGCTCCCAGAGGTCTCCTCTGCTGTCTTTCCACTCTTTGGAAGAATGTCAGGGGCTGATGGAAGGCTTTGAAACCAAAAGGGACCTACCAGGGGAAACCTCATATGAATAGGAAGTGCTGGCAGGGGCTGCACTGCCCACAATAACGTACTCTCTTGCAAGGAAAATCCATTCTCCTGTTCAGCTGACCCCATCGCAGGACCTTCTGCCCTCTTTGGATGTCATTGGTTGCCACTATAAACTGAGCATGTGAACACATAGAGAGAGGCCTGTCTTTTGATGTTTGATCGCCTTTTGATTTGATTTATTTGGATTCTATAACTTCTTTATTCTCCCCCACCCCCGCTATGGAGTCTCACTTTGTCGCCCAGGCTGGAGTGCAGTGGTGCGAGCTTGGCTTACTGCAATCTCTGCCTCCCGAGTTCAAGTGATTCTCCTGCCTTAGTGTCCCGAGTAGCTGGGACTACAGGCACATGCCACCATGCCCAGCTAATTTTTTGTATTTTTAGTGGACACGGGGTTTCACCATGTTAGCCAGGATGGTCTCGATCACCTGACCTTGTGATCTGCTTGCCTCAGCCTCCCAAAGTGCTGGCATTATAGGCGTGAGCCACCGCGCCCGGCGAGATTCTATAACTTCTAACTGAACCCTTTCATCGCACCTTCCCCAGGGTTGTGTGACTCATGCAGACATCGCAGAGTTTCTGAAAACTATTCTGCAGTGACGGCTTTCTCATTGAAAACCTGAGGCCCAGAGCCTGTGGCGTGGTTGAGTGCTTTACAAGAGCGTTTTCCAATTAAAAAAAAGTCATAATGCCCATGCCAACAATTTAGACAACTAAGAGATATAAAATGAAGATAAAATTCTTCTTCCTATCTCAGGACCTCAATTTTTTCCCCTGAGGGACTCCTGTCATTTTCCAGGGGTAGGCTATTACCCGTATATCATTCCAGAAATGTCCATGCCTGTATTTATTTTTGAACTAACAACCAATCCCTTTTAATCAGTGGTCATTATTTTCCTCTGGTAACTCTGTCTTGAAACCAGGCTGCAGTACCCATGACGAGCGCCATCTCTAAAAAGAGCAGAGCGGGCCAGGCATAGTGGCTCATGCCTGTAATCCCAGCACTTTGGGAGGCTGAGGCAGGCAGATCATGAAGTCAGGAGTTCTAGACCAGCCTGGCCAACATAGTGAAACCCTGTCTGTACTAAAAATACAAAAAATTAGCCAGGTGTGGTGGCGGGCACCTGTAATCCCAGCTACTCAGGAGGCTGAGGCAGGAGAATTGCTTGAACCTGGGAGGCAGAGGTTGCAGTGAGCTGAGATCGCGCCACTGCACTCCAGCCCCGGGCGACAGTGTGAGATTCCGTCTCAAAAAACAACAATAACAACAAACAAACAAACAAACAAGAAAAGAAGAGCCTTTCGCAGACCATCCTTGACAGGCACCTTCTCGAAAATCCCATTCTTCCCATTTTGGGTTGATCTTGTCTCTGAATCTGCTACCGTCTGTCATCCCGATGGTCACAGCTGACATTGCTGCTGATGGTCAAACCACAGTACTGCATTTCAAAGTGTTAACAGTTCATTTTCTCCAACCATAGGCTTGTCTGGGGGACTTAGCCTCTCTTCCTAGGGTGGATTCCTGGTTGGTTGAGGACTTCGACTCATACAGATGGAGGTCTTCATTTCTTAGAGGCACATCTTTGGCTGCAGGGGTAAGGAAGCAAAGCAAATCCCACATGGCAGGAGGCCACGAGGCACCTTTAGCAAGGGGGCAACCCCCAGCTTCAGGGCTGCCCAGGGCCGCCGGTTTAACAACTGGGAATGTCACCCAGCGGCAAGGGAGAGCTGGCTTCCAGCACATTCTCCAGTGCATTGTGGTATCTTATGTTGCCGATGGCTGTCTGTTTCTGTTCGAAGGTATTATTAGACTGTCACACAGATGGAAATAGCATTGTGCTGGTGACGTCACATACCGATGCCCGATCCGGAATGCGCGCCGAGAGGCCTCATTTCATTCCCTTCCTGGGAGGCAGGCACCACCACTGCTGCGGTCCTCGCTCTGCAAAAACTCTTCCTCGTGTGGATGTTTCTAATTGTCTGCCTTCCCCGCCAGGAAATGCACGGCTTGTTGGAGGAGAAGACTGTCACGTTAGGGAGCAGTTTGCTTCACGAGCTTTGTTATTTTTCTACAACAGCTGTCCACGTAAAGATTAAAATCCTGAGAAAGCTTGAGCGTCTCCCCCTCTACCCCCAGAGAAATCTGGCCCACCAAATGCTAGAACACGCAGCGGTTTGCTGATTTTCCTCCTTACTCTGTGGAAGTCAGCTTTAAACGGTGCATTCCGAGGGAAGCCCAGTCGGTGTATTTATACATGAGGATGCCTAGAAAGTCACGTCTTCACAGTATTTCATATATTTACAGAAAACAAACATATGGCTCAGCAGTGTGTTGAATATATTCTATGTATCTATAGCTGCATATTTCTACCTTTCTGTGTGTATCTAAAACCACAGATTATTAAAGTCGAAACAGGTGGTAGAGATCATCCTGTAACTAGTAGATTTCCATGCCACAGTTCACTTTTAGGTGAGGAAAATGAAAGTCTACAGAGAGTAAATGACTTGCCCAAGGAGGCAAAGCTATTACAGTTGGTGACGGAGTCAGGCTGGAAAGCAGGAGTCTGCTTTTTCCTGGTTCCTGCTTCACCCCAACAGGATCCATTCTTGCTGCTCTCTGTCCTCTCTGTGCCTCCAAAGACTAACTCCTTGAGTTGCATCTCTTGGGCTCCCCTTCCCATTGGCTTCTGGTTGGTTTTGGCCAATGAGAGGCACTGGTGTAAGGTGGACGGGAGGTAGAGAGAGAGAGGCTGGGGTGTTTCTGCCCACCACCCCCTGCTTTGACATCCCACCTCTGACAGTAGCTCTGACCCTTCATGACGACAGCTTTCTCCTCTAGGTTCCAGCTCTCACCTGCCTTTCCTTGCTCCTTTAGTCATAGGGAAGTTGGCACTGCCTACTGTGAGAAGTCTCGGGGTTCCCCGCCATCTCCTGTGTGGTCCCCCAGCCCCACCCATACCTCCGTA
This sequence comes from Pongo pygmaeus, assembly GCF_028885625.2. Lineage (NCBI taxonomy): Eukaryota > Metazoa > Chordata > Mammalia > Primates > Hominidae > Pongo > Pongo pygmaeus. The sequence continues at coordinate 135,994,561 of NC_072384.2, read as the reverse complement.
AAGAATCCTTTCTCTAGAGTCTCTTCCTTTGGACTATTTCCTGCTTGGTCCCTGACGGATGTGCCTGGTGTCCTGAAGGCACTTCTCAGTCTCCTGTGCTGACCTGTGGCTGCGTCTGCAATCAGTCTGCACAGCCTGCACAGTGTGTGGGGCTAGCAGACCTTTGGCAAACACTTGTGGAATGAGTAAATGAGTACCTTCAAGAAAGAGCAGAAATGACCAAACAGGGAACGTTGCCTATCATTTGAGCAAAATGTATCCATTTTGAAGTTTTTCTAGAGTAGAAAATAATGTTAAGAAGTAAAACTACAGATACAGAGGAGTTCAGAGAAGGTGCAAGGACGGTACAAGGAAAAAAACTGTGGGCTAACGGAGCTGTAACCTCATTCGTGCTCCCAGCCAGAGAAGCACAGCTGGCAGATGACGTGTCTGTGAAAGCAAATCAGACATTGCCCTTTTGAGCATGGCGAACCACAAGCCACAACAGGAAGAAATCTGCCAGGGCCTTAGAGATCTTCTCATTCTACTTCCTCATCTTACAGAACAGCGGGGCATGGTCTAGGAGAGTCAAGTGAGTGTGGGAAACTGATGATGATCCCTAAAGGTCCACACCTTCGTCTCTGACAGCTGTGAGTATGACCCCAATGTGGCAAAAGTGACTGCGGAGGGGGTTAAGCTGAGGATCTGGAGATGGGAGATTATATCCTGGGTTATCTGGGAGGCTCAATGCAATCACAAGGGTCTTTATAAGAGGCAGGAGATCAGACTGAGTAGTAGGAGCTGAGATGATGGAGCAAGAGGTTGTGGTGTTGCAAGGAAGGGGCCACGAGCCAGGGATGCAGGCGGTTCCTGGAACTGGAAAAGGCAAAGAAGTGGATTCTACCCTGAAGGGTATGCAGAAAGAATGCAGCCCTGTGGAAACCTTGATTTTAGACATTGACCCTCCAAAACTGGGAGAGTAAATTTATGTTGTTTTAAGCCACCGAGTTTGTAGTAATTTGCTACAGCAATGCTATGGACTGAATTGGGTGGTCTCCCCAGTTCGTAGGTTGGAAGCCCTAACCCCTGATGTGACTGCATTTGGAGATGAGGTCTTAAGGAGGTAATTAAGGTAAAAGGAGGTCGTAAAGGTCTGATAGGACTAGTGTCCTCATGAAAAGAGACACCAGAGAGGATGTCCCCTCCCTGTGCACACTTAGAGGAAAGGCCACGTGTGGACAGAGTGGCTGTCAGCAGGCTGGGAAGAGCCCTCATCAGAAACTAGCCCTGCTGGGCCTTGGTCTGGGACTTCCAGCCTCTATACCTGTGAGAAACCAGTTTCTGTTGTTTCAGCTGCCCAGCCTGTGGTATTTTGTTATGGGAGTCCTGGCTGACTAGTATAGTCCTATAGAGCAGGTCAGAAATGCTGAGGTCTTTCCTGGGCTTGCCCATCACTCCTGCCTGGGCTATGGGATCACGGCCATCACATATCACCTCTGCACTTCAATTTCTCTACCTTGAAAATGAAACTAACAATATAAGTCCTTGAATACTTCATCAGAAGGTACTAAGGGTCTAATGCAATAATGAAGAAATGCTCTTTTAAAATTGTACAGTGTCAGCCAATTGTTAAGGGCAATATTTTATAAACTCAAGTTTTTTTGTTTTTGTTTTTGTTTTTTTGTTTTTTTTTTTGAGACAGGGTCTCACTCTTTGCCCCAGGCTGGAGTGCAGTGGCATGATCACAGCTCACTGCTGCCTTGAACCCCAGGGCTCCTGCCATCCTCCTGCCTAAGCCTCCCAAGTAGCTGGGACTACAGGTATGCACCACCATGGCCGGCAATTTTTTTTTTTTTTTTTTTTTTTAGTAGAGACAGGGTTTCACCATGTTGTTCAGGCTTATCTTGAACTCCTGGGCTCAGGGGATCCACCCATCTTGGCTTCCTAAAGTGCTGGGATTACAGGTGTGAGCCACTGCACCAGCCAAGCTTGAGGTTTGAGAGGCTGTGTATTATAGGGAACGGCCCAGCCAGGTACTTCCCAGGGTGGGGTTACCTCATCTACAAAAAGACAGATGATGGTAGATCACTTGCCAGGGCCCATCACCATCCAGACTCCGTGTATGGGGCACTGTTCCTCCTGTCCACAGCACCTGGACACACCCACAAGCCCAGCATCCAGCACCATGTCAGTTCATGGGAGCAGGGCGTGAACATTAGTGATAATGAGAGCAGAGGGCCATCTCAAGGCACTAGTCACTAAGACTGTGCTTTACAGAAGCTCCTAAAACGTGACTTAGGAAATGGGCTATTTGAATGCAGATTTGGCTTATTAAAGTGACAGGCTTGGTCCAAGGTCCCTTATTGGGACAGTATTAACCATAAACTCACAGCAGTCTGTCCCTGGCCATATTATGAGTTACCCAGAAAAATTAGAGGGCACTAAGATGACCAAAGTGCTGCAGAAACTCCAAAGCAAATAATTACAGAGGCACAGCTGGAGAAGAGAAGAAGCATTTCCAGGACCAGAGAGGATTGCACCTTCAAGACTAGAGAGGCTTCCATGGGGATTGGCCCCTGGGGCCTTCAAAAGAGGGCTGGCTGCTTAAAAGAGTGTGGAATTGGCTCGAGAGTACACAAACAGACCAAAGGAACAGAATAGACTGAAGAAACGCAATAAAGAGCTCAGAGACAGACATCAGTGCATATGGAAATCTAACATGTAATAAAGGTGGCGTCATACATCAATGGGAAAAGACAGGCCGTTTAGAAAATAGTGTTGGGAGAACTGGCCATCTCTATGGAGAAAAGTGAAACTAGATTACTGTCCAGCATCACACACAAAGGTGGAATCCAGTTGGACCTGAATGTGAAGGGTAAATTGTAAAATTAATTATTTGTGTATCCTTTTGACCTAGGGAAGAAAAGGACTTCTAAAACAAAATTTCAATATCACAAACTATAAGGTAACACCAAGCCAAAACAGAAAACCAATGTGATTATATCAGATTGATGATTTTGTCTTTTGTTGTTCAAAAAGTACACCAAACTCTTACTACTTACTACTTGAAAAAAACCCAGTTTAATAATGAACAAAGGATCTGAATAGACATTTCTCCAAATAAGATGTATAAATGGATGATAAGCACATGAAAGATGCCCAATGTCATAGCCATTAGGGAAATGCAAATCAAAACACAGTGAGATGCCTCATCACACCCACTAGGGCGGCTGTGATAAAAAAGACAGACGTCACTAGGATTGGTGAGAAAGTGGAGAAACTGGAACCCTCACGCATTGCGAGTGGAAATGTAAAATGGTGCAGCCACCGTGGAAAACAGTTTGGCAGCTCCTGAAAATGTGAAACACACAGTTACTATATAATTCCATTCTTAGGTGTACATTAGAGAGAAATAAAAACATATTTCCATAAAATAAGTTGTATATATGAATATTCATAGCAGCATTATGCATAATAACCAAGACGTGAAAACAACCCAAAAGTCAATTCACTGATGAATGGATTAACAAAATGTGATATAGTCAAGCAAAGAAATGTTATTTGGCAATAAGGAATGAAGCATTTTGGGAGGCTGAGGTAGGTGGCTTTCTTGAGCCTAGGAGTTCAAGACCAGCCTGGGCAACACGGTGGAAAAAAAAAAAAAAATCCTGGCATGGTGGTGTATGTCTGTGGTCCCAGCTACCTGGGAGGCTGAAGTGGGTGGATTACCAGAGTCTAGGATGTTGAGGCTGCAGGGAACCGAGATAGCGCCACTGCACTCCAGCCTGGGAGATGGGGTGAGACCCTGTCTCAAAAAAAAAAAAAAAAAAAAGGGAATGAAGTACTAATGAATGCTACCACAAATGAGCCTTGAAAACATTATGCTAAGTGAAAGAAGCCAGCCTCAGAAGACTGTGTATTATATAATTACATTATACGAAATGTCCTGAATGGACAAATCTATTGAGGCAAAAAGTAGATTAGTTATTTTATAGGACAGGGTGCTGGGAACTGACTGTTAATGGGTATGTGGCTTATTTGGGAGATGATGCAAATGTTATCAAAATTGATGATGGTGCTGGTTGCACAACTCTGTGAATATACTAAAAACCATTAAATTGCACACTTTAATGGGGTGAACTGTACAACATGTGATTTATTTCTCAATTGTTAAAAAGTACACCATAAAATTAATAAAAATATATCAAAGTGGGAAAAGGCATTTGTCTGTAATTGAAAAGGAAAGAATACTTAGAATATGTAAGGAAATACTGCAAACCAACAAGACAAGGATATGAACAGGCAATTTACAGAAGAAAAAAACTCAAAGAATAACAATCACGTGAAGAGATACTTCAACTCCCTTACAAAAAGAAATGCAAATTAAAACTATAATGAGACCTCACTTTATTAGACTGGCAAAAATTGGAAGAATAGCAGCTGGATAGCGCTAATGTTGGCGGGGCTGTGGCCTACGGGGACACCCATGCTCTGATGTTAGGAGTGTAGACTGGTACATTCCTTGAGAGATCAATCTGGAAGAGTTCAATTAAGCATGTCCTTGGAATTCCGTGGGATTCTGTGGAATTTATATGCAGACGTATACCACCAACAATCTTCTCTGTGTCGAAGAGGGCATAGCCCAGTGTGTTTATGTGTATGTGGTGGGGTGTGAAGACAACTGGGCACCCATCACTTGGGGGGGTGATGAGATAGAATGTGGCAGACACCACAGGGATCTGTGTAGTCCTTCCAATCGATGGAGGAGGGGTGCACTTAGCCACATGAATGCACCTTAGGAACTTCGTGCAGTATGAAAAAATTAAGAAGCAGGCTGGGCACGGTGGCTCACGCCTGTAATCCCAGCACTTTAGGAGGCCGAGCAGGGCAGATCACCTAAGGTTAGGAGTTCAAGACCAGCCTGACCAACATGGTGAAACCTCATCTCTACTAAAAATACAAAAATTAGCCTGGCATAACTTGGGAGACGGAGGTTGCAGTGAGCTGAGATTGCACCATTGCATTCTAGCCTGGGCAACAAGAGTGAAACTCCATCTCAAAAAAAAAAAAAAAAAAAAAGAAAAAGAAAAAAGAAAAAATTAAGAAGCAGCTACGCAAGGCAACTTTATTTGTGGAAGTCATACAGGTACACACCAAGAAACAGGCACTTTCTAAGGTTACATCTAAATAACGAGATGCATATTATCCATTGGCCTGGTTGCCTAGGATGGGGTGGTTAAAATAGCAGTGAAAAGAGGCAAAATAAATAATAAGATGAGAGAAGGGAGATTAAAAAATACTTTAAAAGGTTCTGGTCTTCCCACTGTCTAGAAAAAGCAACCTATGAGCTTGTTTTCACACACTTCTTTCTAGTTTAACCCATTTATGCCTGAGGTTGCTATTTTTTGAGTTTTTGCAATCAGACCTTGGTGATGACCTTGAGCAGTAGGAAATAAATAACTCCCATATGCTCAGCATTCCAGTAATGGAACACTAGGCATACATGTGTTTTAATGAGCTCAAGTGGCCCCTCTAGAGCTTTTATTCACAATGTCCATTCCCAGGCCAGAGCTTTGCAGCTTCTTTTTCTGTTGGTCTGGGGTAGGAACCTGAATTGTGTATTTTTAACAGTCTCACTTTGTGATTCTGACACAGGTGGCCCTTAGTCCATTTGAGAAGCTGATCAAGACAGACTTTGACTTCCCTGTTTTGGGCATGTCTACCCCTTGCTCACTGCTGCTGGACTTGGCGTTGGTCTGGTCTGTGCTGTCTCATCTTGCCCCTCTAGGATCTGCTGTCTGCTCTGCACTAACCCAGCAGCTAGCCTGGTCCCCATTCTGGCTTTGCTGGGTGGACATGGCATTGGCCCTGACCATCTGCCTTGCTGGCCTTCATTATGGCCAGACCCCCGCTCAGGGCTCACAGCTCCTGTGGTCTTATCCTCAAGAACCAAGACAGGGCAATGTCTCTTATTGCCTGTAAGAGCTTGTTGTCCGGGCCTGGAGCAACAGCCACTGTGGACCCCAAAGCCACAGGAATGCCTCTGCCTGCAGCAGATGCCTGGCCAGGCTGAGGCACGCGTGGGAAAGTGCTAATCAGGACTTTTCTCTCTAGGTGGCTCACACCATCCTGGCAGAAAGGCAGCGGGTCACTGTGTGGCCACACAGCCCAGAGCTATTCAGGGGGCAGGAGGGAACATGCAGAGCGGAAATGAAATGTCCCCTCTCAGAGCTGCCAGGCCAGATGATGTGCCCCGAACAGTCGCGACTTTCTTTGTGAGGACCAGGGCTGCATAATGCGTATCCCCGAATGGAGCCCCGTCACCCGGGAGACAGAGGCCTTTTCTTTCGCAGGCTGGTGACTTCATTGTACATTCCCAGGCCGCGGGAAGCACCGGGGAAGCCTCTCTTCCGCCAGGCCTCGGACAATGCTGGAGAAGCAGGGGAGGCGCTCGCGGGGGCCTGGACATGGGCAGCGCCGGCGGAGAGAGGTCCACATTGCCACGCTGGTCATGTCGAGCCCAGGCTGGCCACAAAAACGGCCTCTGTGAATGGGTATCAGTGGGGCAGGGGCTGGTTTCCTTTCACCCCTCCATGAAGAGGAGGCTGAGATGGAAAACAGCAGGCGAAGAAGGAGCTGGGGAGCCGGGGTCAGATGAGCACAGGCCCAGCGCTCCATCACACGCTGACTCTCCCCTGGCAGGGACTGGAATGTACATGAATGAGTTCTGGAAGCTCTAGAAACTGTCTTCTTAACTGTAAAAGGAGCTCCCAATGGCCACTCATAGGATGGCTATGGGATTAAATTTCACTAAGTGCATAATAGTCCTTACAAGATAAAAGTTAGGAATTCTTCAATAGACACTGCCCCAAAACTCTACTATGGGCCAGACAATTAGCCCTTATTAATATCAATGGCTACAATCTAAGAATAGTTTGCAAAACAGATTTTCTTATTTCATCTCATTGACCCACTTTACAGTTGAAGACATTGAAACTCAGAGAGTTTAGGTAAGGTGCCCACCCAGCGCACAGGAATTGGCAGATCTTTCATCTCCAAGTTCAGTGATTCTTCCCCTGTCCCAACGATGTGTCTTTTCTATGTCCCAATCGTTTATCCAACTGGGAATTCTGCCCTTTCTGGAAAATTTGACCTAGCCTCTGCCCAACGCAGAAGTGATTGATTTTCAGATCACTGTCTGCGGACAGCCCCTACATTGTCTGGCCTGACCTATTTCTCCTCCCTCTACTCAGGGCAGATGGAAAACTTTCCTCCCAGCTGTGCCTTCTCTTTGAGATTGCCCACCACTCTTCTGATGGCCTGATTTGAGGCTATCCCCTCTGCTGTACACCCAGCATTGGCGAGGCCAGGTCAGGCAGGCATCCAACCTCAGCCACGGAATTCAACGAGCAGCTGTGCACTCATGCAGCTGGCAGCTTCAAAGGACAAATGCTAGCATTTCCTCCAATTCTGGGGGCTTCTTAAAGTTTAATTTTCACTGACTTCTCTTGGCACTGGGCAGGACGAGGGTCTTAGTACAGTGACCCTGGAGTGCTGGCCTTTATTGTGGTCTTTAACATGACTGGTCCTGCAGAGATCCATGTGGTAGAAGAAATTCCAGCCCTTCATTATCAAGACTTTGGGCCCTTTTCTTTTCTAACTAAACAGGTAAGTGTATGATGGTCACTGGCACTATGACTGACTGACAGAAGAACACCAGAGACACTCAATAGAGGAGGGCATGGGGACCAGGTGTCTACCTAAGGCAAGAGATGGCCCAGCATGCGCTTTCTAGAAGCTCAGAGCTGCACACACTGAGCCTGCAGGTGGCTGACTTCTCCTGCCAGAAGTGAGGAATCTGCCAGGTGTCAGGAGCTGCTCTGCATCTGGAGCACATCAGGCATCTCCAGATGTGGGGTACCCTTTGCCATTAAAGAAACTGACATTCTCTTACTGGGCCTGCTGTCATCTTTAGTCAATCATCTTCAATGATCATCTTACATTGGTCATGAGCCACGGCAGGCAAGGAGTGGGAGCAGCATGACATGGTGAAGAGGTCTGAGGCGGGAGTCCAGGCTCTGCAGGAGGGCATCTGGTCTTGAATCCTATCCTGACACAAACTGTGTGAACTCTGCCAAGTTCCCTTTGCTTCTCTAGATTGCAGATCTCTCTCCTGTGAAAGGAGTGTGTTTGTTTCCTATTGCTGCTTATATAAGTCAAGGTTCTTCAGAGGAACAGAACAATAGGATTCATATATATATATGTATATAATTTTTTAAAGGTATTGGCTCATGTGGTTATGGGGCCTGACAAGTTCCTAGATCTGTAGTTGGCAAGCTGGAGATCTGGGAGAGCCAAGAGTGTAGTTCCAGTCCAAAAGCTAGCAGGCTCGAGACCCAAAAAGAGCTGACGTTTCAGTTTGAGTCCAAAGGCAGAAAAAAATCAAACAAACAATGCCCCAGCTTAAAGGCAGTCAGGCAGGTAGAAGTCTTCCCTTACTCGAGGGAGAGTCAGCCTTTTTGTTCTAGTCTGGCTGTCAACTGATTGGATGAGGCCCACCCGCATTAGGGCAGGCCGTCTGCTTCACTCACTGTACTGATTCAAATGCTGATCTCATCCAGAAACATCTTCAAAGACACACCCGGAATAATGTCTGACCAAATGTCTGGGCACTCTGTAGCTGATGAAGTTGATACATAAAATTAACCACCACACTAACTTTGTCTAAGAAGTGTTCTTTCTACTACAATTACACACATTCTCCCTCTGGCAAGTTATGAGGAAAATCAACCAAAAGCCAGACACTAGGCTTAGTGTTTGGTCCTAAAATAACTTAGGACAGGTTTCTAGAACAGCTAGATTTGAAGAAAAGAGCTGATTGCAGGGGGGGTCCTCCTTCATGTGTGAAGCATCCAAGGCCTTGTTCTGATGTGAAAGACAAGGATGAAATGGGAAGATGTCCAATGGAGACGCCATATTTCTAATATGGAGAGCAGAAGCCAAATGGGAGAGAATGGACAGAAATTCCAGTTAGAGAGAAAACAAACATTCTAGGCAACCAAACAACACACCAACCAACCAACAAATCAACCTGTCCACCCACCCACCAATCAACTAACTAACCAGCCAACCCACTCCCCCATACCCACCAACCCACCCACCAACCAACTAACCAACCAACCAACCCATCCACCCACCAACCAATTAACCAACCAACCCACTCACACCCCTCCCCCCAACAACCAACAAACCAACCACCCCCCATAGAAACAGCTTTTGGTTGCACATAACCAAAGCTGTTGTTGAATGGGAAGTGGTGATTGTCTAATTAATAATCTATTTTATTCTTTTTCAGATCACGTTGCACAGGTTACATAAAGCTGAATCATCTGGGGGAAGTTTGCTAAAGACACAGAACGCAAAGCTCCATCTCACTCTTCTTGAATCAAAATTGCTGACTGTGGTGTTCAGGAATTTGCATGTTTAATAAGTTTCCCCCAGGTGATTCTAATGAATGCAACTTGAGTACTGTTTAGTATATGCTGAGTATACCTGGAGCTTTGATGTGCTGCAGGGATTAGAAGAGTTTTCTGATTTTGACCTTCCCATTTTGAAATAAGTAGATTCACCATTTTTTTTTTTTTTTTTTTGAGTTGGAGTCTCACTCTGTTGCCCAGGCTGGAGTGCAGCGGCACAATCTCTACTCACTCACTGCAACCTCTGCCTCCTGGGTTCAAGAGATTCTCCTGCCTCAGCCTCCCAAGTAGAGATGGTGTTTCGCCATGCTGGCTGGGCTGGTCTCGAACTCCTGAACTCGTGATCCACCCCCCCCCCGCCCCCGCCCTTGGCCTCCCAATGTGCTAGGATTACAGGCATGAGCCACTGTCCCCAGCAAGTAGATTCACTTTTACATGACAAAGAAGACTTTGTCACTCCTCCCCCCATTCATTAGTCACTAACTCAGAGAGGAATTTGGGACCAAAAGTCATGCATCTGAGAGGCTGCCATGATTTCTCCCCAAAACACATTGGCAGGTGTAAAATTGTAGAATGAATCCATCCCACATGTGGGCTGAGTTTCTGGGCTGGGTTTGACCCACTTGCATGTCTGTGGGCTGCTCTGTCTAGACTTCAATATTCCAGCCACATTTTGTGCCTTAGAATGAAATTGTTGTCGAGATATTGATCTACTTTTTTGTCGGGGTGCAGGAACTTTATTCTATGTTGTCAGGAACCCCTCTGGGTGGTGTAATAATATTGTGAGATAGTTCTTTAACATATCTTTAAATCTTCATATTTATTTTGAAAAAATTAGAAATTTTAGAAATATGCACTCATGTTTTGCACCATCTAGAATTAACAACTGATAGTATTTTGACTTATTGGCTTCCTTTTTTAATTAAAAAAATTAAAATATTACAGATATAGCTTATGTCCTTGTACTTATCAGATCTGCCACCCCCACTTCAATTCCATATCTTCTCATCTTCCCTAAAGCCACCTACTCTCCAAAGCTTGGCACACGTCCGTTTGTTCCATTTGAAAATAATTTAAATACATATATCCACATGTACACAGTATCTAGTATTGTTTTTGTGTTTTCAAAATTTCTCACACACGTGGCATAAACTCTTTCTTATCATTCTGTATCTTGTCTTTCTCACTCAGTCTTTGGCTCTTGAGTCTATGCATAGAGCCATGTGTGGATCTAATACATCTCTTCGAAGAGTTGAACCTTGGAGACCTACACTTATTTTATTCATGCATTCCTACACCTATGGACATTGGCACCTAGCTTCCTCTATTGCAGATAATGCTACACCAAACATCTCCGTACATGTCACTTTGTGCATAGAGTTTCTCTAGGATATAGAACTAAAAGTTAAATGGCTACACTGTAGAGCATGCACATTTTAAATTATCATAGATATTACAGAAACACTCTGCAAAAAGACAGAGAGAATTTATTTTCCCACCAGCAGTCTATGAGAAGGGCATCCTTCCTCCTCCACTTTTGCTGAGGTACAGTTTACCTAATTTTTTTTTTTTTTTTTTTTGAGAGGGTGTCTAGCTCTGTCACCCAGGCTGGAGTGCAGTGGCTCTATCTCGGCTCACTGCAACCTCCTCCTCTCAGGTTCAAGTGATTCTCCTGCTTTAGTCTCCAGAGCAGCTGGTATTACAGGTGTCTGCCACCATGCCCAGCTAATTTTTGTTTTTTCTTTTAGTAGAGAGGGGGTTACACTGTGTTGGCCAGGCTGGTCTTGAACTCCTGACCTTGTGATCTGCCCGCCTCAGCCTCCCAAAGTGCTGGATTACAAACATTAGCCACCGCCCGGCCAGTTTACCTAATTTTTGTCAGTCTGATTGATGAAAATGATGCCTTGCTGTTGTTTTGCTTTTTGGGTTTCACTAATAATTGTTGAGACTGAGCATGTTTTATAGGTGTTTATAATACTTTTTGATGAGTAATTCATTATCCACTCCTCTAGATTATAGATTAGAGAGAATTTGTAAGTGATAAACTGTTTAGACTTTTAAAAAGACTATTTTATTATAAAATAATCAGTGATCACCATTAAAAAATTAAAACTTTACAAATTTAAGAGAAGTTAAATGTAAAATCCTCTGTTCCTCTGAACCCATTCCTATAGCTGGTGACCAAGTGGCTTATTGTCCATGAAGGGAGGTTTGTAAGAGGAAGGGAGGCTTGTAAGTATCACATTTTAGGACACGCTGTGGAAGCCAGGACTGCCCTGCGCAGCAGCCGCTGTGAACAGCTTGTGATTTGTGTGAGTCTCCCTGGACTTCTTCCAGCTTACAGAAAAATAATAATGCAATGATTTTGTATATAGCCTTTACCTAGTTTTACCAAGTTGTTCACGTTCTGCCATATTTAAGCATACACCCTCTCTCATATACATAAGTGTGTATACATATATGCACATAAGGATTGCTATTATTGCAGAGACATTTGGGACTAAGTTGGGAGACATCTTCATCTTTTACCACTAAATATCTCAGTGTGTATTTCCAGAGAGCAAGGGCATTCTCTCATACATGCAGAGTACAAATCATTTTCAGGGAATTTAACATCCATCTAATACCACTATCAAATATACATAAAAACACCTTAAAGCTTTCTTTAAAAACACCTTAGAGTTTTCTATAAAAACACCTTAAAGCAAGACACCATGTAAGTCTATATTGATAGTCCACCAGTCGTCCCAATAGTGTCCTTAATTGCAATTTATTCTTCTGATTTGGGATCCAATCCAGGGACACTCACTGCCTTTGGTTGTCCTATGTCTTCAGTCTCTTTAACTATTGCTCATCCTCTCTCCAAGACACTGAGATCTTTTAAGGCACACAGGCCAGTTTTGTAGACTGTCCATCCGTATGAGTTCATCTGAATGTTTCCTCATTGCTAGAGTCAGGTGATTCATTTTTGGCAGGAGTCCTGCCTAAGTGATGCTGCCATCTCAGCGCCTCACATCAGGAAGCTCCTGATGTCACTTTCTCTTACCCTCATTTCCCTTAACAGTTGCATGATTGTCACATTTCATCCTGTGGGTGTGGCAGAATTACTCCAACCCTGGCCCTATTGATGGCTTTTAGCTTATTCTCAGTGTTTGGCTAATGAAAGCAATGCTGCAATGAATGTGGCAAGGAGTGTTGTAAACGTTAGGATAGATACTATGAATGTGATCAAGAAAATAAGAGAGAAGAAAGAATAATGGAGAACAGTGCTTTAATCAGACTTAGACATGAATCTTGATGGAAGAATGGTTGGCTGATGTGGGGAGTGGGATGTGATGGAAAAAGACACAATCACTTTGGCTGCAAAAGGAGGATGGGTGGGAGAGCAAGACTGGAGGCAGGGAGACCACTTGGAAGCTGTTCAAGGCAACAGTGAGGGAAGAAGGAAGAGAGAAGAGAGAAGGACGAGGGAAGAGGAGATAAAGGCCTGAAGTAGACAGAGCAGGGGCGGTAGAGATAAAAATAAAGGGGGCAATTAAAATAATTTAGATAAGTACTGACACATGCTACAACTTGGATGAACCTCACACACATTATGCTAAGTGAAAGAAGTCAGTTGCAAAAGACCACAGCTTGCATGACTCCTTATATATAATACATTCCTAATAGGCAAGTACGCGGAGCTAGAAAGCACGTTCATGGCTACCAAAGGATGGGAGAGTGGGGAATGGGAGTGATGACTTTAATGGTACAGGGTATTTCTCTGATGTGATGAAAAGTTTAGCAACTAGAGAGAGGTGGTGGATGCCTAACACTGGGAAAACACTAAATGCCGCTAAATTGTGCACCTCTAAAGAGTCAGTTGCATGTTATCTGAATTTTACCTTAAAAAAAAAAAACCTTAAAAGATACAAACCATCAGGATGTGGGATTTGACAGATTTTGTGAAATGAGAACTGGTTGTGTTTTAAGCTTTCTGGTTTAGGTGCCTGGGCAGAAGGTGATGCGGTTAACTGAAATAAAACTTTGAGGTAAAGGGGCAGGTCAGAATGGGACAAGAAAATGATATGTGCAGATGTTTGGAAAGCGAATCATATGGCAAAATGTCACACGCATGAAAAGTACCCAGAAAAGGGTGATGAAGCCCCAAGGGGCCATTATCCAATTTCAACAGCAACCAGTTGTGGCCAATATTTATTGCTTCTTCTGTACTCACCTCCCACTTCCATATTATTTTGAAACAAATCCGAGATAGCATATTCTGTTATCCATTAATAGTTTAGGGCATATCTATAAAACATGAGGAATTAAAGAAATACTAAAAATGCTGTCATTGCAGCTAAAAAAATTAACAACGATTCCTTAATATGATCTGATATTCAGCCAGTGATCAAATTTTCAATTATCTTGTAATTTTTTTCTTATGATTTCTTTGAGTCAGGATCCAAATAAGATCTCTTTGTTGTGATTGAATAATATGCTTCTCAAATCTCTTTCTATCTCTTTTCCCCTACATCTCTCTCTTTTTCTTTGATTATTATTATTTTTAGAGGCAGGTCTTGTTCTGTCACCTAGGCTGGAGTACAGTGGCACGATCATAGCTCACTGCAACCTCAAACTCCTGGGCTCAAGTGATCCTTCCATATCAGTTTCTCAAGTAACTGAGACTACAGGCATGTGCTACCATGCCCGGCTAAGTTTTAAATTTTTTGTTTGAGATGTTGTCTTGCTATGTTGCCCAGGCTGTTCTCAAACTCCTGGTTTCAAGTGATTCTCCTCCTTTGGCCTTCTGAAGTGCTAGGATTACAGGTATGAGCCACTGCACCTGGCTCTCTTTTTCCTTAACATTCATATGTTGGAAAATTAGAGTATTTGTCCCATAGAGTCTCCTGTGGTTTGGATTTAGCTGCTGCTTCTCCGTGGTGCCTTTTACATGTCCTTCTGTTCTTTGTATTTATGATTGGTAGCTGGGTCAAGACTTGATCAAATCTGAGCTCAATTTTCTAAGCAACCCCTTCCATCAGGAGGCATACAATGGCCGACTGTCTTTTTTTTGGTGATGTTAATAGCTGCTGCTGATCCATGTCTAGCTAATTCAGTGAACCTGTTTCCAGATTCCTGATTCTCAAAAACTGTGGGAAAATAAATGTTTATTGTTATTTTAAGCCATTAAGTTTTGAGATGACTTTTTATGTAGCAATAGATAACTAATACAGCAAAGTCAAATCAATATTAGGAAATCCGTTAATATAATCCATCATACTAATAGACATAACGAGAAAAATCACAAAATCATCTCCAAAGATGCACAACCAAACCAAACCAAAGCACTTGATAGAAAACAATACTCTCTCCATCAAACAGGACTTGACAGATAGTTTCTTACTACAATTATGTCTGTGTGTGTTCATATGTGTGTATGTGTATATGTATATGTTTATATACGTGGTACATATATGTGTGATATATATATATATATATATCAGCCCCAAAGCTAGCACCTACTTGATTAGAAAACATGAGAGGCTTTCTGATTAAAGTAAGCAATAAGACAAACACACGCCCACTATTTCAACTGCTTATAATGTGTTGAAATTATTAACCCATGCATTTTGACAAGGGAGAAGAATAAAAGGCATTAGTACTGGAAAGAAAAGCTGAAACTTAGTGAAGTAGTCAGTTATGAAATTAACATATAAATATCAAGCAGAGTAAGACAGAAGATATAATAGGAGAGAAGACCCAATTTATGATGGCAAGTAAGAGAATAAAATAGCCAGGAATAAACTTAACAGATGCCTATCACCTGCATAAAGAGGGCTCTAAAATCCTTCTGAAAAACACAGTAGTAGAACTTAAATCGATGGAAAGGTATACATGTGCTTGGATAGAAAACTCAACAACTTAAAGATGAAAATTCTATTGGTTGGTGCAAAAGTACTGCAGTTACCTTTGTACCAACCTAATATCTATTAATTTATACATTAAACACAATCTCAAAAAAAATCCACAGCTTTTTTTTTTCTAGGGTTAGATCAATTGATTATAAAGTTCCTTGGGAAGAACAAACAAGCATAGTCAGGAAAATGCTATTGCTGCTGATTTTAGTCATAGTGATTTTTGTTTTTAGACAGAGTGTTGCTCTGTCGCCAGGCTGGAGTGCAGTGGCATGATCTAGGCTCACTGCAACCTCCGCCTCCTGAGTTCAAGAGATTCTCTTGCCTCAGGCTCCCAAGTAGATGGGATTACAGGCATGCACCACCACGCCCAGCTAATTTTTGTATTTTTAGTAGAGATGGGGTTTCACCATGTTGCCAGGATGATCTCGATTTCTTGACCTTGTGATCTGCCCGCCTCGGCCTCCCAAAGTCCTGGGATTACAGGCGTGAGCCACCACGCCCGGCCAGTGATGTTTTTCTTAAGTGCCCATGGATTTGAGTGGCCAGGTGAAAATGTTCGGCCAGGAATTAGACGTGTGAGGCTGCAGCCCAGGAGTCCTTAAGGACCCAGGTGGGTGGAGTAAAACCAGGAGGGCCTGGGCTTTCCCTGGAGTCGCTGGGCTTTTCTGGAAGGATTGAGAAGTGAGGAAGGCCTTAGGAAAGACCAGCAAAGAAAGAGGGTGTCAGTGAGTGGGCAAGTGGTGAGGGAGGGGAGGGAGAAGGGGAGATGGAGGCAAAGGAAGAAAAATAGCAGACAGGAAGGAGGAGACCCAGGGAAGAGCAATGCTACAGGAGACAAGCGTGTGGAGGGTTTTCTAAAAGGAGCTGATGAAACCTAGCGGCTGAGATTCTGGAAAAATGACGGAACGTTTCGTCTGGAACTGGCCGTGAGTTCATTCGTGACCCGTGGCACGGTAGAGTTTGAAACGCACGTGCATGAGGTGGAGGTGTGAATGAGATCACCAGAGATAACTACTAAATACAGTGTTTCGGTGACTCTCCTCCTAGACGTCACTCTCTGGCTGTGCACGCTCTATGTGCGTACATTGCAAACGAATGCATCACTCTAGAAGAATATTCTATAATCTGCTTTTTCCACTCAGCAATATAATGTGAAACTCATGAAGTCGTGTCTTAGTCATCTTTCTAAGTCTGACTTAACGCAAGAAAAACTCGAAACTCAGTGAATCTGAGGGTTTCAGTCCCTCATTTAAATACGTAATGCATGCCTCCACGTCCGGCGTTATTCTGCATGTCTGGGATATACCGTGAACAAAACAAAGATCCCTTCCTGACAGAGCTTCCATTCTAGACACCAAATATGTAGAGGGGTGGTGGGTGCTGTGCGGGAGAAAGAGTGGTCAGGACAAGGGGGACGGGGGGATAGAGGTGGGTGGGTGACAGCTTGCAGTCTTGCAAACAGTGATGGGGCAGGACTCATGAGAAGGTGAGATGTGAGCAGACTGGCAGGAGGTGAGATATTGGGAGGTGCTGTCCATCCAGAGAGGTAATGATGGAGGTAGGTGGGGTGGGGGGTGGGCAGGTTGGATAAAATGATGATATGATTTTCACCCAGAGGAGTCGAGGTGCCCTTTAGACATCAGAAAAGGAGATGTCCTTTGGGGAATTTAATTTGTGGGTCTAAAGCCCACGAAAGATGTTTGGCCTGGAGAAAACGGCTTGGAAATTTTGATGAGATTACATGGAGCAATGCTTGGGCTGTAACCCCAGAATTTCCAATTCAGTGGGTTGGGGGCGAGGCTTGAGTATCTGCATTCCTCACACGTTTCCAGTTGATGCTGCTGGTCCAGGGACCACACTTTGAGAACAACCAGAGCAAAGGAAGCTGAGCTTGGAATCTGTAGACAAAGGGAAATGCAAGAAGAGCGCCCTGGACGAGGGGTGGGGAGCGGGGGAGGGATAGAAGGGGCAGGGTGTAAACTAGAAGAAGTAGGTCACAGAAGCCAAAGGAGGGAGAGTTGCTGGGCAGTGGGAGAGGGCAGCAGAGGGAAATACTCTGGCAGATGGATCAGAGATGTGCTTGCTGAACTTAGTCATTGGAAAGCTATTTCGATGGTTTGAGGGTGAGAAGAAGCTGGTTCTCAATTGGCAAGCAAAGGAGCAGCTGCTCTGAAGTCCTAGGGGGCAAGAGGTTAGGTATTAAACAAGGACTCTCTAATTCATTATCTTGATTCCTTGCTACTTTGAAGTGAATAGTGACTACACTTCTGCAAGATGCAATTACAGAAGGAAAAAAAAGATTTCTGCTAGACTGATGTGTTTAAGCATATGTTCCTTAATGATAATTGTTGTAGCTATTAGAAAGGACATTTTACTAAACCCATCTGTAAGGTAGGAACAAGATTTTCATATTTGTAGGATAATTGATTCCTTTGAGCAACTAGTGCTTCTTATACAGTGATAAAAATTTTGATGCACTAAAATGAACCATTAAGAATGGATTCAATCAATATTTAATTATGATATATATGGATAAGAAATGTAATATAGGACAACGTAGCAGAAGCTATTAAGTGTACAGCAGTTTAAAAATGTAATTTAGCAATGAGGTACTGCCAACCAAAGCAGAAATCATAAAGCAAAATATTGGCAGATTTTACTACATACAAAAAAACCGTAGTATCCCGAACATGTTGTATATAAAAATAAAAATAAACACATAGTATACAAATGTTAAAACATTTAAAAATACATATTACATATATGCAATAAAAGGTCAATATCTTTATAAGACTAAGACCAACTCTTTGAAATTAGCAAGAAAAACACACAAACACTGCAATGGGCAAATGACCATCAGACTAGAAAAATCCTCAGAGGAAGAAATAAAAATTGTCAATAAATATTTTTAAAATTGCAATTAATATTCTTGGGGATATAATTTAAAGTAATATTCAGATTTTCACCTTTCATATGGACACAGATGAAGAAAATGTTAAAACCTCGTAAATTATTCAGGCTTGGTAGTTGTATATGGAATTTTTTAGGGGGAAATATTTTTAATTCAGAAAGTTTGCGATAGGCTTAGAATAGGGAAAAATCAACAAGAGGCAACCTAAATATGGAATAATAGAAAATTGATTATCAAAATTATGAACCAGCCTGGCAGTGGCCTCCCTTACAGCCCTGAAAAATGATGGCATAGAAGAAAATGGGTTGGCATGAGGGGGTGGCCCCTCTCTTTATCTGTTTGGTTAGCTTGTTCTTCCAGATGCAGTTTTGGGCAGCCACCTTTGACTTTTGGGCAGCCTCTGCTTTGCTGAGCTCTAATGGAACTTTGGTAATTATGTTAGTAGAGACCTGTTCGTTGTGCACAGTAATGATTTATTCATATTTCTTTTTTTTTTTTCAGACAGAGTTTCACTCTTGTTGCCCAGGCTGGAGTGCAGTGGCACAATCTTGGCTCACTGCAACCTCTGCCTCCTGGGTTCAAACAATTCTCCTGCCTTAGCCTCCCGAGTAGCTGGGATTACAGGCACCTGCCACAACACCTGGGTAATTTTTGTATGATTTATTCTTATTTCTGTTATTTGTACTTGACAGTGAGCTCTTTCATTGCAGGGATCATATCTGACTAATTTCTCATAAGTTCCCTCCCCCCCTCCTCACCCATCTCTCTGTCCCTAGCACTGCGCAGGGCCGAGGAAAGTACCTGGTCCATGTGTGTTGAAGAAATGAAGATGGAGGTGGCACTGGAGTTCTTTAGCAATGCTAGAGGCACAGGACCTGGGAGCCAGGATTTACAGGCTGGGTAGCACTCACACCCTTGACTGCAGCTCAGAATCAACTGGGGTGCTTTTGAGAGAAATGATTCCTAAGCTCCAGCTCATACCACTTATGGGTCTAGAAATCTGTACAGATGGTCCTGGACTTATGGTTGGGGTTTCATTTCAATAAACCTATCATAAGTCAAAAATGGATTCAATATTTTGATAAACCCATTGTAAAGTCAAAAAATTATAAGTAGAGCCAGTGGGGACTGTCTGTATTTTAAACTTCCTTTGAAGTTGAGAATGACGCAGCCAAACCAGTTCAAATTGGTTCAGGTTCAAGAGCTGCCCGGAGGAAGCTCTGGGCTGAGCAGGTGCTGTATCAAGCTGGGTAGAAATGGAGGAGCCCACAGGAAGTGTGCTCAGGTATGTGGGCAGGTGCATGGGCAGGTGCGTGGACAGGTGTATGGGCAGGTGCGTGGGCAGGTATGTAGACAGGTGCGTGGGTAGGTATGTAGACAGGTGTGTGGGCAGGTGTGGGGGTAGGTATGTAGACAGGTGCATGGGCAGGTATGTGGGCAGGTGTGTGGGCAGCTGTTCAGAGTCTGCAGGAGTGTATGGATGAGCAGCTGGTAACTTTTGAGCTGGGGTTCCTTGATTTAGCCCTGATCTTGTGCCCTGGGACTCTAAGGAGGTTTCCAGGCAGGATTTGAGGTGGAGCTGAGAAGTTGATGGGGATCTATCCGTCCTAGTGGAGAAGCATAAGATGAGAGGAAACTGATCTGCTGGGAAGTCTGGAAGTGAGAGGACCCAGAGTCTGGACAACCGTATGGTGAGCAGGTGGAGAGAATGGGCCAGGTGGGGTTAGATTAGCCCTCATGCCTCCCAGGTGATGCTGGTGCCCATGACATGCTCTAGGGCGGCTTCTTGCCTTTGGGCTTCATTTAGGTGACAACAATAAGGTTAGCAATTGCAATACTTAATGCAATTGCAGCACAATTTCTGAGCAATTATTTTTACTCTGCCTGATGACTCTGGTCCAGAATCACAGGTTAGTTGAGTAGTTTAACCGTTTGCTGTTGTGGAGATAAATCACTTACCGTTCCCATTCCCAGGGCACTGTCACAGTCTAGTCTTGGGAAATTAGGAGGGGCATGGGATGCCCATGGGCTGGGGGTCTACAATTTAGTGTGGATGTGAGTGGCTGCTGAGAGGGAGGTCTTATAGCTTTCATTAGAGTCTGACGCTTAGACCCCAAAAGCTAAAAAGGTTTTGGGAACTCTTGATGCATGATGCATTTATAGTATTTGGTGGAGAAAGGTTGATTTCTGCCTAGCTTAGGAGTTGCCAACTTGCCCATGCACCTGCCCACATACCTGAGCACACTTCCTGTGGGCTCCTCCATTTCTACCCAGCTTGATACAGCACCTGCTCAGCCCAGAGCTTCCTCCGGGCAGCTCTTGAACCTGAACCAATTTGAACTGGTTTGGCTGCGTCATTCTCAACTTCAAAGGAGGTTTCACGAAGAAACAGCTTTATGAGCTGAGGTCAGGGTAATGGCACTCAGGCCAGAGCAGGAAGGTCCCTGGTCTCTGGGGGTCCTCCCGGGAAGTACAGCTGTGGGATGCCTAGACAGTAGTCTCTAAGAGGTGATGCTTTTTGACTCTGAATTGAGGCCAGCTTCTATAGCATCTACCATGCGAGCCTTCTCTGCCCTGGCCTGGCCCTTCCTCTACTTCTCCTCCTTCCCTCTCCTGCTCAGCTTATCACACTACCCAGCAGCCAGGCCAGACAACCACTGTTCACTCAATGTGCTTTTCTACCTGTTGTCTTTGTGAGTGCTGGGGCCTGTCCTTGGGAGCCCCTCCTTACCACTAACATTCGCAGTCCCAGGGTTCAGTCCAAGGCCCCTCCTTCAAACTATCTTCCTGGATCCCCGTAATGGAATGGACCCTTCCCCTCCTCCAAATTCCTGCCATAGTCTACCTGTTCCTCTTTCATATCTTCCCCCATCCTGCCAGGAGAAGCAGAGGTTGTCCCTGCCTTTACTCCTGGACTGTGGTGAGCTCTCCCACAGTAGAGACATTACTTTCACTCTTCTTTGGGGTTGATGTCCCTGTTACAGTGGCCGGTACATGCTGACTGGGACACAATTGAGGCCCGATGGAAAGGAGCTAGCATGGGTAAGGTGGGCAGTGTAGGAAGGTGAGGAGGATGGAGAGAGTGGGTTTGGGTGAGCCTGGCCGCCATGGACTTGGTCTGCATGTCCTCACCCCTGAGCACTGACTAAGTGTGTAAGGCACGAAATAGATTTTTCATTTACAAACTTTTGAGTAGACAGGCAAGTTCATTCTACTCTAGATTACTCACATTTATTCAAGCATTCCTCTACTTCCCCTTGGTGATGACTCTTGAAAGAAAACGTGAGAATTTGCTTTGCTTTGAGCTCACATTAGAGCTTGGGAATATGTTTAAACCGTGATTTTGGAGCTCTTCATGGTAACACTTTCTTCCTTGTTTGTGAAATGAGCGAGTGCCTAAGTTAGTCACATTCATTTTCTCTTGCTTAAAGTGCAAATTTTTACAGATTTAGTTTGCTGCTCCTTTTCTTTGTGAAAACGAAAGTCTACAACTGAAAAGGCTTTTTAAATAATGCATGTATTACAGAGTCCCCAAAATTGAAACAATATTTTCTTTTTTTTTTTTTTTTGAGACAGAGTTTTGCTTTTGTTGCCCTGGCTGGAGTGCAGTGGCAGGATCTTGGCTCACTGCAACATTCGCTTCCCGGGTTCAAGAGATTCTCATGCTTCAGCCTCCTGAGTAGCTGGGACTACAGGCACACGCCACCATACCCGGCTAATTTTTGTATTTTTAGTAGAGATGGGGTTTCACCATGTTGGTCAGGCTGGTCACGTACTCCTGACCTTAGGTGATCCACCTGCCTCGGCCTCCCAAAGTGCTGGGATTATAGACGTGAGCCACCGTGCCCGGCCTAAAACAGTATTTTCTGATTTAGCCATAGAAATGGACAGGTGCTTTTCCCTGTGTGTTGCCTAGATTTTCCCAAGGGGTTTTCCATGACAGGCAATAAAGTGCATATTCTGTTTCTTATCCCAAGTCACTTTATCAATTGCAAATGAAGAACAACCCTGGCCCATCATCAACGTGGCGACTCTCTTGGCAGGCCTCGCCGTCTAGTGGCTGGGCAGAAAGGAGAATGGTTTCCCTCATGGGTCAACTTGTCTCCTTTGCTACTGCTTCCTTGCTGAGACATGTCAGTAGCTTTTGTAACAGAAGGGTACCTATGTGTCAATGTGCTTATCATGGTCTTGTCACCAGCATGTCACACTGAGACCAAAAACGTTATGTCCTTGTGCGATCTCTTCTGCTGCCTCCTTTTCCCCAGTACTTTTGCTGGGGCAGAGCACAGGCATGGGATGTGACGCTTCCACATTTTTCGAGCTGACATAGACCAAAGGAAATGAAACAATAGATGAGGAAATGAAAACAATGATTTTGAGCATGAAAGTAACATGATCTAATTTAAGTTGAAAGTAGATTGCAGGGGACAGAGCAGACAGAGAGAGCCCAGGTAGAAAACCTTGCTAGTCTGGGAGAGGTGAAGGTGCTTCGGACTGGTGTGGCAGTAGTGAGGGTGAGAATCGGTTAGATCCTGGGTATATTTGCAGGTGGAGTTGGCGTGGCTTGCCAATGGATTGGATATATAGAGAGTGAAAGAAAAGAGAAGGGTTAAGAAGGAGGTCATTTTTTGGCCTGATCACGTTGGTGAATGAGCTTGTCCCTTACGGATATGGGCTGTGCTGGTGGAGAAATGCGTGAGAAGAGTTAAAATAAGAGTTCTATTTTGGACAGGAAAAGTTTGAGATGCTGATGTGACATCCAAGGAGTAGTGAGGAGTAGAACGTTGGATGGGTGGGCAAGGAAGCTCAGAGAAGGGATTGAGGCAGGACAAATGTGATTAGGACCAGCTGACCTTTGGATCTGGTGATGCGGAGGTCTTGGTGACCTTAACCAGGTTCAATTCAGTGGAGTGATGAGGAGAAGACCTTGTTGGAATGGGGTGAAGAGTGAGGGGAGGGTGAGGAGGTAGAAGTGCATTTATGGATGGCTTTATTTATTTATTTATTTTTTTGAGGCGGAGTCTCACTCTGTCACCCAGGCTGGAGTGCAGTGGTGCTATCTCGGCTCACTGCAACCTCCGTCTCCTGGGTATAAGAAATTCTCCTGTCTCAGCCCCCCGAGTAGCTGGGATGACAGGCACCCACCACCAAACTTGGCTAATTTTTGTATTTTTAATGTAGACGGGGTTTCACCATGTTGGCCAGGCTGGGCTCGAACTCCTGACCTCAAGTGATCTACTTACCTTGGCCTTCCAAAGTGCTGGGATTATAGGACTGAGCCACGCATCTGTGCTGGATAGCCCTTTTCAAGAGCTTTGTCATAAAGAGCAGGGGTTGCAAGTGGGGTCCACAGACCATCAAGCATATCTGGATGATTTCCCCACCTGGGCTCCCGGCCCTGCCTGCTGGCTGCTTGTTCCCCCTAGCGACTCGTAATGGCTCATGCCCATGGAACCTGCCTTAGGACAGGTGGTAATGTGCGTGGTTGGACTTCAATGAGGCACCTCATTAAAGTTGACACATCCTGCTGTAATGAAGCCACGCTTCACAATTCACAACCCGCTGCCTAAAAATAACAACATCGTGGAAAACTTGCCCAGCACTTTGCCAGCTAATTAGCTCATTCCTGCCCCTTAACGATTTGATTTATGTAGCTCCTCCCTCAGTGAGGCAAGCTCCTAGTTAAGGAAGTGCAGAGATGTTGGGTGACCTGCCAAGGTTGTCCCAGATCTGCACGGGGTTCAAGGTCCACACCCTCTTTTCCTAACTTGCTGATGCCTCCCCGAGCTATGGAATGAACGGGCCTGTCTGTTCAGTTTCTGGCTGGGTGGTCAGGAAACTGTCCTTCCTCGGGGAGGGAAGAATGTGCTTCAATATTCTGGGAGCAGAGAGTGGCAGGAGCTAGAGCCTGGGGCGTGGGTTGAAGCCACGAAGAGTCTGAAAGACCTGTTCCGTGGGAGGGCCAGGTGGAGTTGCCATGGTGTCAGCTGGAAGCTCGGGTGTGAGCGTGCCTAGCTGTGTTCCAGCCCCTCCTCTGGTCCTTCCCCATTATCGCCCAAGCCATCACATTCTAATAAGACCAAAGGGTGAGCTTCGTTGCTGTTTTAAAAAATTCACGTATTCATTTGCTCTTCTATCTTGTTCTAAAGCAAGAGAGACTTCCCCAGTGTCAGGGCTATGAAGGGCAAGGTGTAACCAGCTCCCATGCCAGGCAGACTATGGCACCAGGGCAGCCTGACCAATTCCCCAGACCAAATCCCTCTAGGACTTTCTGCCCTTCCTTGTAGCTCAGGCTACTGAGCTGTGTTCAAGGGGAAAATGCTGCTGCTTCTGTTTAGCTGGGAGCTGGCTCCTGTCACTGGGTGAATTAGTGGCTGATGGACAGCAAGAGAAGGGGACATTTGGAGTGCAAAGTGGACACTGTTCCACCCCTCTAGGGGGATTTTCCCCTGAATAAAAGAGCGTACTACCAGTATCTGTGTAGGTACGTAAATAACAGCAACTTATTAAAGTCCTAAGTGCCTTGAAGATAAAGTTCAGAAATTCTCATACTACAAATGAAAAGAGACCTCCACTTTGTATTGTCCAAGAATCTTGGGGCTTTCTTGACTGAGGGCCAGCTCTGCTTCTAAACGCTTCTAGGGGAGGGAGGATGTAGGATGTCAGCCCCTGCACAGCCCCCAGCTCTGCTGCCAGTGCTCCTGCCTCCCTGTGTGGCTGGAGGAAGCAGCCTTGCCTTGTGTGGTGTGCCTGGCTCTGCTGCAAGGGTGCCTGTTGGTGTCCCAGAGCCCTGCCCACCTTGGTGGGGCCCATTCCTGGGCTTGTGAATTTCCAGCTCTCTTTATTTTTGACTCCTTTGTTCTGCCCTGGTGGAACAAATGCTGGAGTGGGGGCATCTTCCAGCATTACTGCTTTGCCCCCAGACGGCTCCTCCCTTGCAAGATGGGCCTTCTGGCCCAGACCCCCTTCCCATAGCAGCTCCTGCCTCAGCTCCTTGGAGCCTTTTCCTGTTGATGAGCTTCAGGGGGATGCTTCGGGGAATCCTTAGGAGACCCATGAGTGTACAGCTGCACCCTCTCACTGGGACAGATGAGCCTAATAGATGGAGACACTGTTCTTCAGTAAGTAAGGTCAAGCTTGTGAGCTTTCTCAGGCTGTCTGTGGTGGATCCCAACCGAGGAAAGAGAAGTGCAGCCCAGAAACCAGGCAGGGAAATTTGTTTAAATGCCTTGCTTCTTTTCTTCCCTCCCTCCTTCCCTCCCTCCCTCCTTCCCTCCCTCCCTCCCTCCCTCCTTCCCTCCCTCCCTTTTTTCCATGTGGTTGCCTCCATGGACAGGTTAGGAAGACCTTATCTTTGCATCCCAAAGAGGAATAAAGCAAGTTAAAACTGGAGTTTTACTACAGCCCTGCAACTTTCATTCCAAGGTATGGAGGGGGGAGTTTCAGAACATCCCCACCTGTTCACTGGAAGGGAACCCTGTGGTCCCTACAGGGTGCAGAGGTGGGTCCTCCCTTCTCAGTCACTGAGTGGCAACCTCTAACTCTCAAAGACACTCCCTGGGGCTCAGGCCACCCCCAGTGTCTGCAGGCAGAAGTCAAGGGTGGGTTGGCAGCTTCTGCGGAGAGCGTGAAGTCATGTTTGATGGGGAATGGAGGGCACAGAAAACCCTGTCCTTGGCTTCTGTCCATGGTGTCCAGAGATGTCTGTCTTGCTGCAGTTGCAACCACTCATGTGATGGGGGTTCCTGAAAGGAGACAGTGCCTTGTGGGGCAGATGCTATGACTGCGACCATCTCAGTGTGTCTGAGGGAAGAGACCTCAGACAAAGCCCAGCCTTGGTGGAACCATCCAGAGAGTCCCGCCGCCCCTGCCCCCAAGGCCATGGCTAGCTGATGGCACTCCTTCTGTGGCATTGGAGAGGCCTCTAGAGTGAATCTTCCCAGGACCTATGAAGTCAGTCCAGGGTGACGGAGGTGGCTGCTGTCCACCAGGTCAGAGAAGAAGTGGGCAGTGTTAACAGCAGTCCTCTTGCTGATCATTTTGGAGTCCTCTCCCCAAACCTGGCCCCTGCTGAAAAGAGACAGCAGAGAGTAGACTTTTGTTAACTTCCCTACAGTCGGTTGACAATTTGTCAGAGACAAGGGCTTTACAAACCACTTAAATATCAGCCCCCTACCCTGCAAAAGAGCAGCTGATGGCCTCTAAAGGCAGATAGCATTTTGCTAAATTAGTGGACATATTCACAATTTTAAGCCCTGTAACCACATAGGTGATGCTGCTGGCAGAGTCCCTGTTTGCTATGCTCACTCTCTCCCGAAGAAATTTTCTTGCCTGTGAAAAACAGGCTGTGATTAAGGTATTAAGATCACTTAGTGACTGATGAGACTGAGCGTCCGTCCTGCTTCCATCACTCCTTCCGCAGACATTAATTCTGATCTTGGCTGTTACTGACCTGGAACAGGGAAATCGCCTTCTCCTCTGCTGCCTTTCCCACAGAGCCTCATCAATCCTGCACTGAGATCTTCACTGCTGAGGGATCTTGCTCCCATGGAATGTGGGCTGAGCATTTCTCAGAGGACACTGTGTAGGCCGGGCACGGTGGCTCACGCCTGTAACCCCAAAACGTTGGGAGGCCAAGGCGGGTGGATCACCTGAGGTCAGGAATTCAAGACCAGCCTAGCCAACATGGTGAAACCCTGTCTCTACTAAAAATACAAAAGTAGCCCGGTGTGGTGGTACATACCTGTAATCCCAGCTACTCGGGAGGCTGAAGTGGGAGAATCGATTGAACCCGGGAAGTGGAGGTTGCAGTGAGCCGAGATGGTGCCACTGCACTCCAGCCTGGGCAAGAGTGAAACTCTGTCTCAAAAAAAAAAAAAAAAAAAAAAAAAAAAAAGGACACTGTGATCCGTGGAACTCTAGCTCTGGGGAATGTCCATGGACAGATGGAAAAATACAGTGATTTGGGACATGCTGGGTCAAGCTGGCCTTCTCAGCACAGGACAACTCAGGGTCCTTACCTGTGTACAAATGTGTGTGTATCTCCCAAGGAGAGAGGAAATACAAGATGGCACTCCTCAAATTACTTAACTAAGGAGGCCTTGTATGGAGACCACCTGTGACACTCCTCAGGAAGATATTTTGGGAAAAGCTGCCGTAAAAGGAATGATTGAGTCTTCTCAATGTCCAGTAGCAATGTAGCCTGAGCCACAAATGCGAGCCACATTTGTAATTTTAACTTCCCAGGCTGGGTGCAATGGCTCATGCCTGTAATTCCAACACTTTGGGAGGCCAAGGTGGGAGCATCACTTGAGTCCAGACTAGGCAACGTGGTGAAACCCTGTCTCTGTCTCTACAAAAGAATACAAAAATTAGCTGGGTGTGGTGGTATGGAACAGCTGGGTGTGGTCTTAGCTACTCTGGAAGCTGAGCTGGGAGAATCGCCTGAGCCTGGGAGGCAGAGGTTGCAGTGAGCCATGATTGCACCACTGCACTTCCAGCCTGGGCAACGAAGCAAGACCATGTCTTGAAAAAGAACAAAAACCAGGTGAAATTAATTTTAATAAGATATTTTATTGTGTATTACAATATGTCACATAAAATTAACTTTTCCTGCCACTTGCCTCTTTTTACTTTTTTGTTTATTGTGGCTGCTAGATGATTTAAAATTACTTAAGTGGGTTGCTGTAGGTGAGCTGGATGCACGCTGGAGCATGAGAACCACTGTCCTAAAGCTTAGGGCTTGGAAGAACTTTAGAAATACCAGGAATCATTGCTAGGAGAGAAGTGCTGCAGGCCAGGAAAATGAAGGGGGAGCTGCTTATTCCCTAGGAAACAGGTCAGAGGGGCAGGAACTTGAACTTTTCATTTTATGTCCCTTTGCATTTGTTTTGCATCATTAAACTAAATAAAATGAATTCAAGCTAAACAAACACCAAAACAACAAATAAAATAAAAGTTAGAAGAATTGAGGCAATGGGCATTTTCAGCATTTCACTGATGGGGAGAGGAAGGAAAGCGACCCATTATCTCACTGTTGACTCAAGTTGCAGACACTCCATAAATTCCACCCATCTCTATATAAATTTACATAGATGCAAATATCATGCTACTGGTATGCAAATTAGTCCCATCTCTTTAGAATTAATGCCTTTGGTACTTACATAAAAACAATGCAATTTGGGGGTAGTCTGAGTCTTCCTTTCAGTTAATCATATCAGCCCCATGCATTTTTTTATGTAGAGAGGAAGGCAAGAGTGTGTAAGGCAGAGTTGGGTGTTTTCATTGGGTTGACATTTTAGCTGCGCTTGTGCCAGGGGACTGCTATGCACTGAAAAGATGTGGCAGAGCTGAGCGGGCAGATCTCCCCCTGCGTTGTTGGTGTATTGATCGTGGAGGCACACGTGTCAGAGGTTTGCATCGCACCCGCATCACTGGGCACCAAGATCCTGGCAATAAAGAAAGCAGGTTCATGATCACAAGAATGGGAACATCGCAGCAAGAAGCTTTCTTACAAAGCTTAAAAGACGTCTCGTTTTGTTTTCTGTTCTTTATTTTTTATTTTTTTTGCATTTATGGGGGAACGAAATGGAAAGAAGGGTTAACTGAGGGCATGTGTGGCTGAGGGTGGAAGTCATTGTCCAGGATGATTTAGGAATAGGAAGGTGGACGGAATCCTGGTGTGGAAGGAAGTCATACATGATTGAGATGTTCTTTTCATCTCTAAACTATCCTCTCTTTCAGAAGCATAGACTTGAAGAGCAAGATCTTTAAGTTTTGGAAGAAACCAGACTTTTCCTATGGTGACCTGTCCAGTATGATGTTCACCAAAGTCCTACACAGGGTGTTAAAGATGAGCTAGTAAGGGGCAGCCTGTTTTTCTCTTGGCTACTGCCTATTTAGAATTATTATTATTATTATTTGAGATGGAGTCTTGCTTTGTCATCCAGGCTGGAGTGCAGTGGTGTGATCTCAGCTCACTGCAACCTCCATCTCCCAGGTTCAAGCAATTTTCCTGCCTCAGCCTCCTGAGTAGCTGGGATTACAGGCACCCACCACCATGCCCAGCTAATTTTTCTATTTTTAGTAGAGATGGGGTTTCACCATGTTGGCCAGACTGGTCTTGAACTCCTGACCTCAGGTGATCTGCCCACCTCAGCCTCCCAGACTGTTGGGATTACAGGTATGAGCCACTGCGCCCAGCCTAGAATCATTTTTAAAAGATTTGCTGGCAACATGATGTTTTCAAAGAACAGTAAGGGAGGGTGCTTCAGTCCAACAGTAAGCCAAATGCTTTTAGGTGTCTGTCTTTTATAAGCCTGGTAATGAGACAGACATTCCCAGCTAAGCTGAGCCTGCAATCTTGGAGGCTGCCCTGTGTTTCTATTCTCTAAAATCATGTGTATTAGTCAGGGTTCTCCAAAGATACAGAATTAATAGGACGTGTGGGTTTGTATAGAGAGAAAGAGATTTATTTCAAGGAATTGGCTCACATGATTTTGGAGCTGGCAAATCCAGAATCTGCAGGAAGGGCCGTCAGGCTGGAGACCCAGGAGAAAGCCGAGGCTGCAGCTCAAGGCTGAGGGCTGTCTGCTGCAGAATTCCTTCTTGCTTAAGGGAAGTCAGTCTCTTTGTTCTATTCAGGCCTTCAACAAATTTGATGAGGCCCCCCCTCCCACATTAGGTAGGGCAACCTGCTTTACTCAAAGTCCACCGATTTCAATGTCAGTCTCATCTGAAAACAGCGTTATAGAGAGACCCAGAATAATGTCTGACCACCTGTCAGGGCACCCTGTGGCCCAGCCAAGTTAACACATAAAATTGGCCATCACATGGTATGACCTGGTATATCACAGGAGAGGCTCTTCAAACAGAATTGTATTTAATCCCTTCAGGTTTGAGGATATGGAAACTTGGCATGTTGAAGCCACTTGTCCAAGGGCCCTCAGCTTGGCGCTCCCAGGCCCAATGTGTCTCTATGTTGGGAGGTCACCTCCACTAACCAGGTCCGTGATAAGTGGGAGAGCCTGTGCGTGCAAGAGGTTTGCTAGTCTTGCTTCCGAGGAGGGCTGAGGTTCTGCAACAGAAGGAAACTACCGCGAGGGTCCTGCCACTTTTCAGGAAGCATAATATCAATGAAACATGCTTTTCCAATTGTTAGTGTTTTTCAACCTTAAGTTTTTCTTTTCTTTCTTTTCTTTTCTTTTTTTTTTTTTTTTTTTTGAGACAGAGTCTCACTCTGTCACCCAGGCTGGAGTGCAGGGACTCGATCCCAGCTCACTGCAACCTCCGACTCCTGGGTTCAAAAGATTCTCCTGCCTCATCCTCCTGAGTAGCTGGATTGCAGGCACATGCCAACACACCCAGCTAATTTTTGTAGTTTTTAGTAGAAACGGGGTTTCATCATGTTGGCCAGGCTGGTCTCAAAATCCTGACCTCAGGTGATCCGCCCACCCTGGCCTCCCAAAGTGCTGGGATGACAGACATGAGCCTCTGTGCCCAGATCAACCTTAAGTTTTCTTAAAGCATTGGCATCTGCCTCTGCTTTCCTGCTAGTGGGTGCTAACAGGCCATGCAGCCATCCCGCAGAAGCAAGCCCCCACCACAGCAGCACATTAAACCAGTAAGCGTCTTCCTCTGGAGTTGTCTGAATCCTGGCCCAGCCGCCTGTTGGCCACATGACCCTGGGCAAGGTGCGTAGCCTTGCTGTGGCTCCCTCTCTTCATCCACATGAGCCCCCCCTTCCAGAGGGCTGTGGGGAGGAGACAAGCCCTACTTCACATGGACCCAGCTCAGCCTTGGGGCCACTCCAGGTCCAAAACTTTGCCTTGCTTTCTGGCCAGAGGGCCCAGTATGTTGGGAGCCAGTTGGTGAGAAACACCTGCAGTGGTCACTCCTCCTGATCCTTCATGCTGTGGGTAGGTGTGGCCTCACAGCTCCCCACTCATACCCACACTTCTATCTGCCTGCCTCCTACCCCTGGCATCCCCTGTTTCCACTGAGGTGCCAGACCCCACGGAAGATGTGAAGTGTCCAAGCCTGGTGTTGAGGAATGGGTCAGAAGGCTTGCAGAGGCGGGATATTAGGGTGGATACGCCACATGGGATCTGAGGGCTTAGAAGGACCTAGAGGACACTCCCTTCAGAGCTAGATAGGAAGTGCCCAGGAGGAGGGCTGCTGGCATCTCAGAGGAGTTTGGAGGAGGCTGTCCTCCATGACTGGGGTAGACTCAGAGAGGCTCAGGTAGTACTGGCTCCCTTGTAGGAATGGAGCCAAGGGCACGTTACCAGCAGAGACAGAGTAGTACAGGTGCTCCCAGGGGTGGCACCAAGGCCTCAGTGCAAGCAGAGAGTGCTAACCCTTGGGGATCTGTGCTGATAACAGTGAGGTTGTGATGGTTTTCTCAGGGGCGAGAGAGATGAAACAGCCAACCAGAGTGTTGCTTGCTTTCTAGGATAAAAAATTGTGGTGGCTGGGCACGGTGGCTCACGCCTGTAGTACCAGCACTTCAAGAGGCCAAGGCGGGTGAATCATGTGAGGTCAGGAGTTTGAGAACAGCCTGGCCAACATGGTGAAACCCTGTCTCTACTAAAAATACACAAATTAGCCGGGTGTGGTGGCACCTGTAGTCTCAGCTACTCTGGAGGCTGAGGCAG
The DNA here is from genome assembly GCF_028885625.2 of Pongo pygmaeus. Lineage (NCBI taxonomy): Eukaryota > Metazoa > Chordata > Mammalia > Primates > Hominidae > Pongo > Pongo pygmaeus. The sequence goes on along the minus strand of NC_072384.2, from coordinate 135,962,640 downwards.
GATAATCACTTGAACCTGGGAGGTGGAGGTTGCGGTGAGCTGAGATTGCTTATACTGCCTGGGAGGCAGAGTGAGACTTTATCTCAAAGAAAAAAAAGTTGTGGCTTGAATTGTATTCTTCAAAAAGATGTAGAAGCCCTCACTCCTGGTCCCTGTAAATGTGAGCTTCTTTCTTTCTTTGCTTCTTTGGAGATAGAGTCTTGCAGATATCATCAAGGTAAGATGAGGTCATACTGGATTAGGGTGGGCCCTAAATCCAATGCTGCTGCTCTTAGGAGAAGGGGAGATTAGGCTACAGAGACACTGAGGAGACACGGGGAAGAAGGCCCTGCCCCATGATGATGGGGGCAGGGATGGGAGTGATGTAGCTGGAGTCAACCAAGAGATGCCTAGGCTGACCTCCGCCACCACCACAAGCGAGGAGGAGGCCAGGACAGACCCTTCCCTGGAGGCTTCGGAGACAGCATGGCTCTGCCAACACCATAACCACGGACTCCCAGCCTTCAGGACTGTGACGGAAGAGATGTCTGCTGTGGGTGATTTAATAGGGCAGCCTAGGAAGCTGACCAACAGTCAAGGCCTGGGGAGAAGGCTGCTGCCTGCAGCTGCCACGGAAAAATGTGCCCTCATGCAGCTCAAACCCGAGCCTGAGCAGGTCACAGCAGACCCGGGGGTGCAAGCCCACCCTGGTGTAATCTCCCCAACCTCCTGACAGGTGACTGGGAGAGACCCTCCTAGAAGCTGGCAGAACCTTCATCTCCGATCTCTGATATGTGGAGGACAAGTAATGACAGCACAGAGTGCCACATGGAACCATGGAAACACCAGGACTGCCACACGGCAGACAAAGCTCACGTGCCACCCCAGGGCCTAGCAAGGGTGCGTGGGGCACTGCAGCTGTGGAGCAAGGCTGCTGAGGCCTGTGGTGGAGGCATGGAAACATGAGGACTACCACGTGGTGGGATGCAGCTCATGTGCCACCCCAGGGCCTAGCAAGGGTGTGTGTGGTGCTGCAGCCGTGGAGCGAGGCTGCTGAGGCCTGCGGTGGTGGCAGCTCTCAACCCCGAGTGTCACTGGCAGGCAAAACCCAGCAGCGCCTCCCTACCAGGCATCACACACCTCTTTCTTTGTGCTTTGTTATTGTGGCTGAGGTGCACAAGCCATGGCCCTCACTCACCCCGACACATGTGCCTCTGAGATGAGCAAGGAAGGTGACACCCCCACAGGTGAATTTGACCAGTGGGAGACAGGGGCCAGTGGGTATACTTTTCTCTCCTCCCCACCTTGCACAGGCACTTGTTCTTGGAATGTCTCAAACAATAAGGAATGGGCTTTGGAGTGGGGCAGCCTTCCTTCTCCACCACGTACTTACTATTTACTTTGACTTTGTGCAAGTTGCACAACCTCTCTGAGCCTTACAATCATAATTTAACGACCACGGCAACCTGGCAGGGTTGCAGGGTTGTTGGGGGTGGTGGGGAAAGAAGGAACATCTATGAAGAAAATTTTTTTTTTTTTTTTGAGATGGAGTCTCACTATCGCTCAGGCTGGAGTGCAATGGTATGATCTCAGCTCACTGCAACCTCGGCCGCCTGGGTTCAAGCAATTCTCCTGCCTCTGCCTCCCCAGTAGCTGGGATTATAGGCATGTGCCACCGCTCCTGGCTGATTTTTGTATTTTTAGTAGAGACGGGGTTTCGCCATCTTAGCCAGGCTGGTCTTGAACTCCTGACCTCGTGATTCACCCGCCTTAGCCTCCCAAAGTGCTGGGATGACAGACGTGAGCCACCACGCCTGGCCTGTGAGGCACCTTCTACAGGATCTGCACACCATAGGCACAATAGCTGCCATAAAAAATATTAACATGCTGGGCGCGGTGGCTCACGCCTGTAATTCCAGCACTTTGGGAGGCCAAGGCAGGCGGATCATGAGGTCAGGAGATCGAGACCATCCTGGCTAACACAGTGAAACCCCATCTCTACTAAAAATACAAAAAATTAGCTGGGCGTGGTGGCGGGCACCTGTAGTCCCAGCTACTCAGGAGGCTGAGGCAGAAGAATGGTGTGAACCCAGGAGGCAGAGTTTGCAGTGAGCCCCTGGGTGACAGAGCGAGACTCCGTCTCAAAACAAACAAACAAACAAACAAACAAAAAAACCTATAAATTTGTCTTGTGCGTTTGAAAATTAGGACTCTTATCAGGAAAATTTGGGTCTTCTAAGCCTCCGTCCATGTCACCTGTGACCATGGAGTGGGTTATCTCGAATCTTTTCCCCATCTGGGTGCCTTGCTGATTTCCTTGCCTGCATCACACCTACCTGGTTCAAGGTGAAGTGGAAAGGTGTCAGTTACTCAGTGACTCAGAGACACAGCCTGAATGAAGAGGTATGGAGCTCCTGGTAGCTGACTGCATGAACTCAGTGGGATGCCTCTTGTCAGCAAATGCTTTTCCCCTCTGCATCTGTGTTAGTATCATCCACACCTGAATGATGTTAAGGGAGGCTCCTGGTGGGATCTCATTACAGCTTCTCTATGAGGGAGATCCCACCCTTTGGCAAAGCCAAGGCCATGGAAAATGAGTTCATTAAATGAAGGCTCCGGGACACATGTCACTCATAACAACCATGCCAAAGGAGATCATTTCCTTTTCTGTTTCTGTTCATGTGGCCGGCAAAACCAAAAGAAAAAACTAAGTTCATACAACCCATCAATCTAAAAAAAAAAAAAAAAAAAAAAAAATCCTCAAACCACCAGAGGTGTGGTATAATCCTTAGGGTCTAAACAGTATGATCTGGCTGCTGTAAAGGCAGATAAACAGAGGTGAAATAATTTTTACAATCAAAGCCTCTCTCAACGTTTTACGCATTATTTATAGTGTGAGGAGGCAGGGGCCTTCACAAAGAGCTACTTTTTGAACATACAAGACAGTTTAATATAAAAATCATCCCTGACTTTATTTTAATTTAGATTTCCATTTATTGTGGAAGCAGTAAAATACTCAAAAGAATCAAGCTTGACATCTGATTCAAATGTCCAATTTCTTTACTCATTATTCTAGGTAAAACACAAGCCTCTGTTTTTGTACTAATCCTTTAAAGCATTTCATTTGCCAGGCTTCGTTATCTGTTTCCTTTTTTTTTTTTTTTCTGAGATGGAGTCTTGCTCTGTCATCCAGGCTGGAGTGCAGTGGCACAATCTCGTCTCACTGCAACCTCTGCCTCCCAAGTTCAAGTGGTCTCCTGTCTTAACCTGCTGAGTAGCTGGGAGTACAGATGCGCACCACCACACCCGGCTAATTTTTGTATTTTTAGTAGAGAAGGGGTTTCACCACGTTTGCCTGGCTGGTCTCGAACTCCTGACATCAGGTCATCCGCCCATCTTGGCCTCCCAAAGTACTGGGATTACAGGCATGAGCCACCGTGCCTGGCCATCTGTTTCCTTTTAAATGCCCTCAAGATAGCACTGTCAGGCAGTGTGTGTGTTCCGGTAGCAGAGTCACTTCTAGATCCAGCATGAAATGAGATGAGATGGAAGCTGATGAGGCAGAAGGTCTGTATGAAAACTTAGTGCAGTTGTGCAGCTAAATTAGAAAAAAATCTAAGTTTTGCCAGCCTCTCATTTCCCCCCTCATTCTAACCTCTGCTTTTCCAATGTCCTGTCGCCCAGGTGGAAGGAAATCAAATATGCATAAGCAATGCTGCCAACTGTGGTGGCAAACCTGAGGAATGTAGGTATTGCGCTGTTTGAATAAGTTAATTAGTAAATACAGTATTTGTAAATTAGCATCTGTTTGACTTCTTCCCCAGGGATAGTATGGGTTTGTCTGGATCTCTCCATATTAGCTGGCTCAATCTCTTTGGACCGAGGTTCCTCAACCTCAACACGAAGACATTTTGGGCATGCTGGTGGGGGCTGTCCTGTCCACTGGAGAATGTCTAGCAGCATCCCTGGTCTCTACCCACTAGATGCGCCCACTACCCCCAGCTGAGATAACCAAAGACATCTGCAGAAGTCTCCCAATGTCCTGGGGGCACAGCGAGTTGTGTTCAGAACCACTCTTTGGATCACAATGGCTGTGTTGCTTTTCGAGGACACCCTCCCTTCCTTTCCCCTTGAGGAAGAGTAGGTTTCAAGGTCAGTAGAGCAAATCTATTGCTTTGTTTGTTGCAGAATTTAGATGGGAGAGGTGAGCAGAGAAAGGACAGAGAGATAGGGAGGGTGTATGTAGTTATCTCCTCCTCCATTTTTAGGGGGGATATGGGAGCTGTGTGACTCCCCTTGGAGAAGCTGCTCTCAATCTCTTGGGCTAAGGAGTCCAAGTGAAGCCAGGGGTGGAAGGCGGGGCTGGGCGAGGAGAGTGGCTGTGTTTTATGTTCATGTCTGAAGCACCCCACACGGTTTCTGGCACATGGTGGGTGCTCAGAGGCTGGTCTATCTCCTGAGCCTGTGTAGAATGTGTGTACTTCCATCCAGAACACTGCATTACCTGGAAGCAATGGTCTCCCTCCTGCATTCACAAGCAGAAGGGGCTCAGGAACTTACAAAATCATGGTTAAAAACCACCCAGCAAGAGTTACGTCTTTTTGTATAACCTGATAAGAATGTTCCATTTTTATCACCTTCTTTCCCATTTACTAATGTTTTTGCTATTATTTTTATTATTACTCATTAATTGACAAATGCATTTCTTTTTTATTTTTTTTTTTGAGATTGAGTCTCACTCTGTTGCCCAGGCTGGAGTGCAGTGGTGCCATCTTAGCTCACCACAACCTCCACCTCCCAGGTTCAAGCGATCCTCGTGCCTCAGCCTCCGGAGTAGCTGAGATTATAGGTGCCTTACACCACACCCAGCTAGTTTTTGTGTTTTTAGTAGAGATGGGGTTTCACCATGTTGCCCAGGCTGGTCTTGAACTCCTGGGCTCAAGCGATCCACCCACCTCAGTCTCCCAAATAGTTGGGAAAACAGGTGTGAGCCACCACACTTGGCCGACAGATAAATGTCTTCTGAAGTTTTCTTGTGCAGTCTTGACAGTCGGGTGGCTGCTAAAATGAACAATTCATTTGTTCCCAGGACAGTGCTGAATACTGACAGGGGACCTTTCCTTGTGGTACCAGGACTCTGAGGATCGACTGGAGATGCAACTTTAAATGGGCAGATTGTAGCCACCAGTCTTACAGCAAGGTGATGCCATGGGCCTTTAAAACATTTTACATGGCACGTAATTGGTTTCTGTGAGTATGTGGCAATGTTCAGGTCAAAGGAGACTGCAAATGAAATTCCCAAAGCACAACATGACATGAATTGTGGGTTTGTGTATACCATGTTGTGATTAAATAAAGCATATTCATATAACATAGCAGAGGGTGAAACATTATCGATGGAAGTCAGGTGAGTGTTTGTTGAGGTCTGTCTAGAGGCTGAGACTCTAAAATGTACATCTCTAGCCTCATCCTTTTTCCTGAATTCCAGACTTCAACTTGACATTCCTACTTGGTCATCCAGCAGGCATTCCAACCCAGTCGTGTCTAAAACTGACTCCCCAATGTACTCCTCCAAGCCTGCTCCACCAGCATGCCCCCTTCCCAGTGGATGGCAACTACAGAATTCCAGAGACTCCCGCCGGAAAACTTGGCAACTTCCTTCACTTCTCTTTTTCTGTCTTCCACCCGCCATCAAAACCATCAGGAGCCTTCCTGATACTTGACTGGCTTCAGAATAGATACAGAAACTGATTACTTCTCATGGCTCTCTAGCTATCGCCCCGTTTATGCGGTTGCCATCTTTCTCCTTTATTATTAGGCTGGTCCTGCTCCGATCCCTGACCTCCTCCTCCTTTCCCTCCCCCACTGTTTTCTCAACACAGTTGACAGAGTGATCCTTTAAAATTAAATATGATCAGACCACTCCTCTACTCAAAAACGATCTCATGGGGTAGTCTTTCATTAGACTAGAAACCAAACTCTCAACACCCTCTAAGGTCAACACGAATCTCCCACGCCCCACAAACATTATCAGCCACCACTCTCCCCTTATCACCACCATCCTGGCTGCCCTGATGTTCCCTGACCCTACTGGGCCCTCCTGAGCCTGGCCACTGCATTTGCTGCTCCTTCTACCTGGAATACTCTTGCCAAATATACCCACACTCATTCTAGCCTTTGCTCAGAGATCATCTTCTCAATTTGGCCCACTCTGGCCATCCTACTTATAACTTCAACCTGCATCCCTTGCTCCTGGGACTCTCAATCCCTTTACCTGACATTTCTGTAACACTCAGTCTTTTTTTTTTTTTTTTTGAGACAGTTTCACTCTGTCGCCCAGGCTGGAGTGCAGTGCAGCATTGCGATCTTGGCTCACTGCAACCTCCGCCTCCCGGGTTCGATTCTCGTGTCTCAGCTTCCTGAATAGCTGGGATTACAGGTATGCACCACCATGCCCGGCTAATTTTTGTATTTTTAGTAGAGATGGAGTTTCACCATGTTGACCAGGCTGGTCTCGAGCTCCTGACCTCAAGTGATCCACCTGCTGTGGCCTCCCAAAGTGCTGTGTTGCGATTACAGGTGTGAGTCACCACGCCTGGCCCCATAGTCTTCTATAATAACTTTTGGTAGCCTCCCTTTAGGGTCTGTCTGCTCCAGCTAGAATGTGAGACACTCAAGGCCGAGATCTTTGTCTTTTTTGTTCACTGATGCATCAAAGCACTGAGCACAGAGTCTGGTACACAGCAGTTGCTCAAGTGTGTGTTACCTGAATGTGCACGCATGAACGAACCTCTCAGTTCTTCTCTCTCCACTCCCATCTTTTCTTTTTCTTTTAGTTCTGGAAGCATTTTTCCATCTGTTCTTTTAGGTTGTTTGTTTTCTGCAATATACAATCAATTGTTTGCTGCCACTAGGAAGTGAAAAGTTTCCATTGCCCTATTTTTCATGTCTTTCTTTTTGATTTTAGGTGGCTCTTATTTCAAGATGGCTGGCTATGATTTTAAAGATGTAAAGTCCTTTCAAATCATATCGAGACTATAGTAGAGTTAAAAAAAATCTGTTCTTGGGCTTGCAGTAACTCTTTTCCTGGGCTTAAATTTGATTGGCTTGCTCTTTCCTTTGGAACTAGCAAAGTCTTTTAATATGCTTAGTAGTCGTTTTCTCTCTGTTGACACTTGTTTGGGATTAGTGGCTGAGATGGGCTCTATCAAAAACTGTTGAGGTCACTGTTCTCATCTTTCGATCACTGTCAAGAGGGAAGGGAAATGTTTAGACTGATCACAATTCTCCTTGAGTGTTTGAACAGCTGATCATTTTTTCTAAAGAAGGGCAGAGCTGTAGGAGAGAAAGGTAGACCAGCGCTGGGAACCTGCCCTCCCAGCCAGCGGAGGTTGGCACCTCCCCCAGCAATGCCCTCCCCCTTCCCTTACCCCTATGTCTCTGCTGTCTTCCAAGGATCGTCTCTGTCTCTCGCAGCCTCAAGGAGCAGGCTTTAGGTGTTATCCAAACTCTCAGGTTAGCACTGAGACTGGACCAGAGACCACACTGCCATCTCTTTACCCTTGACTGTACTTCATCATTGCCATCCCTCCTTACTCAGGTCCACATGATTGCAGTGGCTTTCCAGGATAAGTGTGGGGAGGCGGGGATGGGCCCATGTGTTCTTCCTGAAGACTGCTCCACCCCACTTTTTTTTTCTTTTATTTTTTTTGAGATGGAGTCTCACTCTGGCACCAGGCTGGAGTGCCCTGGTGGGATTTTGGCTCACTGCAACCTCCAACTCCCTGGTTCAAGTGATTCTCCTGCCTCAGCCTCCCCAGTAGCTGGGATTACAGGCACATGCCACCACGCCCAGCTAATTTTTGTATTTTTAGTAGAGACAAGGTTTCACCATGTTGGCCAGGATGCTCTCGATCTCCTGACCTCGTGATCTGCCCACCTCAGCCTCCCAAAGTGCTGGGATTACAGGCGTGAGCCACTGCGCCCGGCCTTCCACCCCACATTTTGCATGGAGGTAGGAGAGTGTTCCCCTTACCTCTCCCCATTCCTCTTTCTGGCGAACCGTTGGCTGCATGACATCATTGATGTTTCAAAAAAGTAACAGAGAACCCTTCCTCATTTCCAGTAGTATGTTAGCATTTCTTCTGTGGTGCTGGGTGGCTGGGAGAACTGAGGTGAATAGGTGGGCTTAGGATGCCTTCCTGGTCCTACACTGTATTTTAATTATTGACTACCCTATGTAAGTTGTGGGTTGTTAATAATAGTTAACTAATAATAGTAGTTGTGGGTTGTACATTGCAGGGTACCTAGAAGAATAAACATGGTCCCTACACCCAAGGAAACCATGATCTGCTTGGGCACAGAAAATACATCTCGTGGAGGCCATTTGGCCCGTGTGCCTTCCATAGCACCTGCCCAGTTTCCCAGCCCCTCCTTTTGCCCCTGTAACTATGTGCAATCCTTGTTGCTTTCCAACGTCTCATGTTTCCCAAGAGCAGGTGTCTCTGTCCTCCCATTCCCATTCTCCTATGCTCCTCTCTCTTTTCCCACCCGTGGACCTCCGTTTACCTTTATGGTGTTAGCCATCTCTGGAGGCCCCATCCTTGTCTGGGTGGAATGGTTTGTCTACCTCCTTATTCTACAGCTCCCCTGCCTGTTGCCTCCTTCATTCAAACACTTAAAACCAAATTTCCATGATGCTCCTCCAGTCTCCATGGACTCAGGTTATCCTGCTCTGCCTCTCCCCCTTCCCATTCCCGTGTCCTCTCAAAGCCTTTCTGGCAGCACAGGAGTTTTCTCATTTTCCATCTCCCCGCTGTGGCTGTGGATTAGACCCTTGCCACTTCCCCCCTGGATGGTTGTGTCTTGTTTTAACTCCTGCCCCCGCTCTGGCTTCACTCCAGTGGAACTTAGGCAGCAAGGCTTCAGTTTGACTTCCCCAGACCAAGCTCAGATCATGTCGTTTCACTTGCCCAAAAATGTCTTGCCAGTAACATGAAATTCACACTTCTTAGCTTGGCAGGGATCTGATGAGTTTGCTTCCTCCACGTCCGCTCGGAGTGTTCTGCTCCCTCCGCTGCCCTCCCGCCACACTGGGCTCAGTGGCTCCTGTGTGTGCCCCAGGTTTCTCCACCATTGCTCCATCTCTCATCCTTCTGGGCTGCCTGACCCCCTAACTGTGCATGTCTCATCCATCCCTCCTAGTCCTATCCCTGATCACCTAGCTGCAGAGTCCTTGGCTGCCTCTCCATTCATCTAGGGCTTCTTAACCCACACACTCTCGTGAACTATCTTTGTTCCTGGTATCCATGCACATGGATTTTTGCCCTAAAGATTGATTCTTAACTCATTGTGTTGGGGACATAGTGCATTACACAGTATAGGCCTCAGAAACATTTCCTGAGTGAATGAATCTCAAATAATGGCTCTAGGGCACTCTTGACACTGTGGTGATTGTGTGGAGACCTGTGTTATCCATTCTTGTATTGCTATAAAGCACAACCTGTGAGACTGGGTACTTTATAAAGAAAAGAGGTTTAATTGGCTCATACTTCTGCAGGCTGTACAGGAAGCATGGCTGGGGAGGAAACTTAAAATAATGGCGGGAGGCAAAGAGAAAGCAAGCACATCTTACGTGGCTGTAGAGGGAGGAAGAAAGAGAGGGGGAAGGTGTTATACACTTTTAAACCAGATCTTGCGACAACTCACTCTTGCCATCATAACACCAAGGAGGATGGCGTTAAACCATGAAAAACTGCCTCCATGATCCAATCACCTCCCAGTAGGCCTCACCTCCAACACTGGGGATTACAATTCGACATGAGATTTGAGTGGGAACACAAATCCAAACCATATCAAGGCCTTTGAGTGCTTATGGGCTGTCGTTATGAATGTGAGTTTTCCAGTTAGACAGACTTGGGCTTAGGTACTAGCTGTGTGCTCTTGCAAGAGTTACTTAACCCCTCTGAGCCATAGATCCTTAATGATAACAGCTCTCTCACACAGCTTTTGTGAGACGAGGCATGCAAGGCCCTCAACACAGTATTTGGCATGTAGTAAGTGCTCAGTATGTGGTAATTATTAATATTACTATCTTACCTCCATCCAAAACCAAAACCCATAAAAGGCAAGGGACCCTTCTGAACTGAACCCAGTAACAGTAGAGTGTAAAGTGAGCTGAGAGGCTCCAGGTTTTCTCATTAGCAAGTGGTCTCTCTGCACTTGATTTTCAGGCGCCCAGACCTTCCCCGAATGACCAATTATTCAAGTGTCTTTGACATTTGGAGCCCCTTAGGAGTATCTGAAATTGAGTACTTTAAATCAGTGTCAGGCTAGGCACAGGCAAGGATGCCTCTTGGGGGTGCAGCAGGGAGACCAACTCATTCCTCGTTCTGATATCTCCGAGAGCCCTCCAGGCAGAAGCTGCCTAACACGTCCAACGTGACCCACAGCTCCAGGCCCACCATGATTTGTGCGTGCTGACCTGCTCCAAATTGCCAGGACCCAAGGCCAGCTCTGGAGACTCCTTTCTCTTCTTTATTTGTCTACAGTACAACCTTATCTTCCTAGGTGTCACCCTTCTGTGCAAGAAGAGAAAAATTGCTTTCCTAAGGCAAAGCATTGTTTTATCAATAATGTTCCAATAAATCATAGCAGGCTTGAGTCCCAGTAATGAAACCAGAAACCATTGTTCTTTTATCTTATTTTTAGATGTTCTTAAATGCAGCACCATTTCTAATAGAAGGAAAGGCATTTACTTCCCATGAAATTCATAATGACTGTCAAGAATTGGTAAAATGCTCTTAGCTGAAATGGTCAATCTCTTTCTCAAACTCTAATGTGTGTCTCATTTCCTGTTATAAGCAAGCCTTTGATATTGTATGGAGTTCGCTGATGAAGTATTTTCTTTTGATTTTATGGTTAAATAGTGCCTTAGCTGATCCTTTTGATGCCTAATGACGACTGTCTTGGAGCTCCCTGGCTGTGCTGAGTCACAGAATCCGGTAATGTTTGAGGTCGTGGTGACTCATCACACTCAAGAACACAACTTGATTGGGTTTTCTGCAAAATAAAAAGAAAAATGAGAATTTGTCAAAGACAAAGCTTGGCAGTAAAGTCTAGGATTAGTGAGACTTCTGGGAGATTGGGGATTGGCTTGAGGAGTGAGGGCCTCTAGGCTTTGGTTGTGGGTGTCTGGGTTTGGGGCCGGAGTCACCTGTGAAGAGCTCTGTATGGCGGTGGAAACTCATTGGAAGGGAAGTTACAGTGGAGACCCAGGAGTCAGCCCATGGGCTCTGGGGGCTGAGGCCGTGCCCTGGAGAGGGTTCCAAGTACAACGATGTCCTTGACGGGGAGCCAGGTTTCACCGAAGCCAGGAGCATTCTGTGGGGTATGGTGATGTTGCGCTGCATGTTTTCAACGGAACAAAGTTCCAGAGGCAGAGCAAAAAGGTCTCGAAGGAGAGGAATGTTGGGAGAGCCAGGAAAGAGCAGAAAGGGAGGAGTGGGCCAGAGATGCTGGCCTGGGGGTGGCAAGGATGAGAGCCGTGGTGGGACAGCCACCTTGCAAATTCAGAGTGGGTATAGGTGTGGCTGTGCTCCTAGGAATTGCTTCAATAGCATGTGTTTCCTGAAACTTGGATGAAATGGAAATTTAAAGATGAAGAAAATGAGAGAGGAGGTGTTTGTACAACCTGATGCATCGGGGGGCCTGGCGAGACACAGATGGGACACTCAGGTCGGGTTATTGGAGGAGAGTTTGATAAGGGGCGATTTACAAAGATGTGAGAAGGATGCAGGGATGGGGCCAGGGTCGGTGCACCCCCTGGGGCTAGTGTTAGTCTGGTGTTGTTATCTCTCTGCTGAACGTTTGTGTTCCCAAATTCTTACGTAGAAATTCTAGCCCCCAAGGTGATGGTATCAGAAGATGCAGCCTTGGGAAGTCAGTAGGTCCTGAGGGTGGAGCCTCATAACTGGGATTAGTGCTCTTATTATTAGAGACCAATGAGGGTTAATTAGTCCCTTGCACACAGCAAGAACAGAGCGAGAAGGCACCGCCTGTGAGGAACTGGCCCTCACCGAACATCAAATCTGCCAGTGCCTCGATCTTGGACTTCCCAGCCTCCAGAACTGTGAGAAATAAATTTCTGTTGTTTATAAGCCACCCAGTTTGTGATATTTTGTTATCACAGCCTGAACAGACTGAGACACTAAGGTAAGGCATAAGCTCAGATCTTCGGTCAGCAGAAAAGGGAGGCAGCCAGCTGATGTGACTTCGCTATGCTGGATTGGCGCTATTAGACATGAACGAAGGTCTGTAGGAGGAGAGTGTCTGATGTTCACAGCACGCCTCACGTGGCCCAGCTATAAAATTTCTCTCCTGCAAAGGAAGGGAGCTTCTTGTTGAGAAGTGAGCTGTTCTGACATTTCAAAATCTAATGTGTTCATAGAAATGGATGAGAAATTTTAAACTTTAATCTGCCCTTAAATTTCATTTGCTGATGTTGCTCAGAAGTGTATTGATTCGATCATTTCTATTTCCAGGAGAAAAGTTCACCTTTGAGTTAAGGCCAAGCTGGGAAAATGACAGTCAGAAAGAAAATTCGAAAAAATGGGAAAACCTGAAAATGGGGCTTCAGAGAGAAATTTCCTTCTCAGTCATGGCACTGTTGTTCTGAATGTCGTTGTTTTCCTGTGTACACACACGTGCAACCAGACACACACAATCATGTGCATGCACACACACACACAGCACCACACCATACCATATACACCATACCCCATGCACACACATCATACCACATACATACACATCAAACACACACAATCACACATATGCACAACCACATACATAACCATGCACATAACCACACACACCACAACACACACACAATCACACACACCACAACAGACAACACAACCACATGCATGCACACACACAACACCATACCACATATACCATAGCACATGCACACAGATCATGCCATGTGTATATGTATTAAACACACATAATCATACACATACACACACATAAATACAAACCCCACACAATCATACACAATCACATACACAATAAAATGTACAACCACACATTAAAACACACAACATAACCATGCATACACAATCACATGCGCACACATGAAACACCACACCACACACACCATACCACATGCATACACATCGTACTGCATACATATCTATTAAACACACACAATCACACATATACACACAACAGACAACACAACCACATGCATGCACACAAACAACATATCACACGCACATATATCATGCCATATCATGCCACATACACATGTATCAAACACACACACTCACACTCACATCACATGAACACAGCAGCCACTTCCAGCCCCATCTCCACTTCTCCCTTAAGTCAGGCTGCTTTGACAGGAGTTAGATTTCAGTGTGGAGTGGGGCCATCTTTCTCTACTAGAGCACACGCCACCGCAGACAAGCTGTGTGCCTGCCCTGGGTGGTGGATTCACAGTTGGCCCCGGGCGGCCCTTACCAGAGGATCCACATTGATGGCACAGAGTTGTGAGTAGGTGTTGTATTTACCGAAGCTCAGGGGCAACTTTGACCTTCATCTTCCTCAGAATTCTGCAGCTCTGTGTGTGTGTGTGTGTGCGCGCACACGTGAGTGAATGTGTGTGAATGTGTATGACGGTGTGCGAGCAGGGTGCTTTGTGTGTGTGTGTGTGACTGTGTGCTAGTGAACGCATGTGATTATGTGAGTATGAATATGTGTGCAAGTGTGTCTGTGTGTGTGTGACTGTATGACAGTGTGTGAGCATGGCTGTGTGTCTGTACACAACTGAATGCGTGTGACTGTGAGTGTACGCAATGTGTGTGTATGCAACTGAATGCGTGTATTAGAGTGTGAGCGTGCCTTGCAAGAGCTGGTGTGTGTGTGAGCATGCCTGTGTGAGTGTGTATGTGTGTGAGTGTGCCTGTGTGAGAGTGTGCAGGTGTGTGTGAGTGTGCCTGTATGAGTGTGGGTGTGTCTGAGCATGCCTGTGCAAGAGCGTACTGGTGTATGAATGTGCCTGTGCGAGAGTGTGCAGGTGTGTGTGAATGCCTGTGTGAGAGTGTGCAGGTGTGCGTGCCTGTGTGAGAGTGTGCGGGTGTGTGTGTGTGCCTGTGCAAGAAAGTGTGTGTTTGTCTGTGTGTGCTTGTGTGTGGGTGTGTGAGAGTGTGCCTGTGCGAGAGTGCACTGGTGTGTGTGAGTGCCTGTGTGTGAGTGTGCAGGTGTGTGTGTGAGCTTGCCTGTGTGTGTGGATGTGTGTGAGTGTGCCTGTGCGAGAGGGTGCAGGTGTGTGTGTGAGCGTGTGGGTGGGTGAAGGGGCAGGGAGAGATGGTAACCCCGTGTGTGGGAACAGAGCCGAGGACAGTCAATTTCATGAATGATTTAGTGGAACCCATCAGTTTCCAGGAATGTGTCTTGAGTAAATGCTGCAATCCATGCTCTCCTTGAAAATCTGGGCTTAAAGGCCCAGAAGCAGCACGCTATCAAACTTCCGGGTTTAGACTCTTCCCACGCCCTCACCCCAATTCGGTCTTCCTGTCTGGACTCTCTTTTTAGGCTCTCCGTGTGGGCACTGGGTACAAATGGTCCTTGTGGATGTGGGCATCTGGGCAGCTGCTGAAACTTCTGCCTCCCCTGCTGCGATTCTCAGTGGAAAGAGCAGAGGGCCACTCCCAGCCCCTTGAGGTCCCCAGGGGATCTCTGGTTTACAGGGGAGGAAGGCTTTGTACTGGGTGAAAGGGCAGAGAGAGCCCCTGGGTCCCTGACCTCTCCCCGCCTCTTCTCTGGGGTGATTGATGTTCTTGGGGAGACTTCCTCAGCCTCCAGGCTCCCAGGAGAGGGTGGTACTCAGGCGACAGGAAGGATGCAGAGGGCAGCTCCTCAGTGGTTCCCAAACTGGGTGAGCATGAGCTGATTTCAGAAGCAGATGACCAGAGTCATTTCCAAGATGTGCAAACTTATCACTTCCAGAAGTGGGTCCCAGTGTGGGTATTTCCAAGCAGCTTCCCCAGGGAGAGGGAGGCAACCATGAATGTATCTTGAGGTTTTTCTGAGGTTTAACCTGGCTCACCAGCGGAGGAAAGGACAGACTTGGGGCAGGAACTCATCTTTTAAAAAGGGCTTTTTTAGGCTTGTGTCTCGTTACCTGGCTTCTGGGGTGAGACTTTGTTACTCCCACTCATTGATTAAGTTTCTGTTTATACTTTGCTGCCTTGGCTGACCTCATATCCCAGCTCAGCTGTCCCTTCTGTTTGGTGTCACAGCATTCTGGCATTTTTCTATAATAGTCCCTAACTTATTGAATTATTTACTCTTAATTTATATATTCCCAGGGCCTGGCAGAGGAGTATCAATTAAGATTTTTCCAGAGATTAAGTGGTGGGGGGATGGGGAGAACCTAAGCACAGAGGACCAGAAAGGAAGTAGATGCATGGACATAAGTCAAGGACCAATGATTGACACCTGAAAGGCTTCCCTTATTTTCAGTCTTTGACTCACAATATCATCATTGTGACGTGTATCAGTCAGTGATTGCCACAGTAATGCTGTGTAATAAGCTACCCCAGAACTCAACAGCTCAGAGCAACAAGCATTTACCCTTACACTCATGGGTTGACTGCAACTCGTCTGGGCCAACCTGGACTTTTGCCTTCAGTTTGTAGTCTGAGCTCAAGTTCATCCCCATTCTGACTCTCAGACTGCAAGGGTAGTGGCTACCTGGGGTGTGTTCTTCTCCTGGCAGAGCTCAGAGGCCTCCAGGACCAGCCACACCATGAGGGCATGTGGAAAGCCTCTGCATGCATCATGACCACAAACATCCCATTGACCAAACAAAGGCACACGGCCAAGCTCAGCCTCAATGGGGCAGGACAGCACACTTCACCCACCCCTTGATGAGAGAAGAGTGAGCCTTTTCTGAACAACAATTTTAACTATCAAATAACTTAATTCTATCATCTTAACATTTTGATTATTCCTTGCTAAGGAAGAATCACAATAACAATATTTAACGTTTGCAGAGTCCTTATTAGTGTCAAACATAAGTTCTGTGGACTCTAGATACATTTTCTTATTTAATCCTCCTAAAAATCCTGTGAAGTGGTGCAGCGTTTATGGGACTTGCCTGAGTCATAAGCTGGAAGAAACAGATGAGGCCCAGCACTTCTGACTTCCAAGCCCAGCTCCTAATACTACTCAGCGGTTCCCTCTCTTTCTTTTTCAAGAGTGGTTCTGATGGGAAAGAGTGAAAACAAAACAAAACAAAACAAAACAAAAACAAACAAAAAAACAAGTTCTGAGGTGGAAGTTGGGGGCCTTCCTGAAGCCCAGATGGGGAGGCTGGAGAAGCCAAAGGCAAGCTCTCCTTGTTTCACTTTTGAGCTAACCCAGAATGAACATGTACATTTCCAAAACAACTAATGGCAATTACCAAAAATGTAGGCTGTGGCAGATGGCAGGCACTGAGTGTTTAACTAATCCCAACTCCTCATTTTACAGACGAGGAATTACAGTCTGAATGGGGGAAGTAACTTGCCCAGGACATATGGCTCATTCATGGCAGACCTCGATGAAAACTAGATTTGCCGTTCCAAATCCAGCACTCTGTTCCTGCCTGCTCAGTGGGGGCCACGAAGGTGGTGTTGGGTCACACCGCCCTGGAAGGTTTTCCTGGGTAATTGATCATGGCAGAACATGCAACTGATTCTACAGAAGCAGTTGAAGCATTTGCATCGGTATGTCCAACAAGGCCGCTTGGCATCTCGTAGGCACCGCTTTGATGATTTTTATTTAACATGCTGCCACCTGGCATTTGTGCAGTCCTACCAATTACTTAGTGGTGGTGATGTAAATATTAACTGTTGGCTGATCTGTTTTATTTTATTTGAGAGTGAAAAAAATGCAAATCCAAATGAATAATAGGTTTAGAGAGGCAAAACTATCTAGAAATATGGTTTATTGTTAATATTTTAACATATGTAATATTTGTTATTTTCAACAGATATCTGTATTTTATGAAGAGTGAGATAGTTGGTGGGTTTTAATTGTGGTTTTTAAGGGCAAAGAGGATATAGGGGAAAATAAAAGGAACAAGTGTGTAAAGCTTTGCAAACTCGCATAGGTGGCAAAGTTAAGGTTACATAAAAATAGGGGATTAGGAAAGAGGCTGGTGTGGTGGCTCACACCTCTAATCCCAGCACTTTGGGAGGCTGAGGCAGGCAGATCACTTGAGGTCGGGAGTTCGAGACCAGCCTGGCCAACATAGTGAAACTGATCTCTACTAAAAATATACAAACTACCTAGGTGAGTGGCACACGCCTGTAATTCCAGCACTTTGGGAGGCTGAGGCAGGCAGATCACTTGAGGTCAGAAGTTGGAGGCTAGCCTGGCCAACATGGTGAAATCCCGTCTCTACTAAAAATACAAAAATTAGCCAGGCATGGTGGTGCACACCTGTAATCCCAGCTACTCAGGAGGCTGAGGCAGGAGAATCACTTGAACCTGGGAGGCAGAGGTTGTGGTAAGCTAAGATCGTGCCACTGCACTCCAGCCTGGGCAACAGAGTGAGTGGACTCTGTCTCAAAAAAAAAAAAAAAAAAAAAAAAAGGATTAGGAAAGAAACAGTAAAAACAGCATTGAATGTATGTTAAAAAATCACCCACTTGTAACACAAATCAGGTTCATTAGATTCATCAAAACTTGCTCTGGAAAGTAGCAGTTCTTAATCACAGTTTTTATATTTATTTTAATTTAATTTATTTATTTAAATTTTTGTTTTTGAGAGACAGATTCTTGCTATGTTGCTCAGGCTGGTTTTGAACTCCTGGCTTCCAGTGATCCTCCTGCCTTGGCCTCCCAAAGTGGTGGGATTACAGGTGTGAGCCACCATGCCCGGCCCTACTTTAAAAAATCTTAATTGTGGTTTCTGACTCTTCTGGAAGCAGTGCTGTGGTATCTTGAGGTTCTGGTATAGAGTTTTGATCATGTCTCGTATTCACTACTGTATTCTAAGCAATAGAGTCTGCTCCATAATAATTGATCAACATATGTTTGTGGAATGAGAGTTTCCTCCTAAGATTAGGATGCAGAAGATCACCTGTGTCATAAAAACTAGAAAGAAAAACCTACAAAAGTGAAAAAATAGTGTATTTTAAAAATCTATCTAAGAGACTGCAAAGAAGTCTAAAGGAATAAATTTTCAGAGAGAGACAAATGATTCCAACAGGAACTGAGATCAGCAAACCTTTTCCTCTCTGAGGGCAATTGGTAAGTCTGAGGACATCAGAGAGAGACTATTTCTGAGAGTCAGAAGGAACCAGAGGTACTTTATGGGCCATGTGTGCTGATCATATGGACAGAGTCAGGAGCAGACTCAAAAGCAGCTGGATGCTCCTTGTCTACTGCTTTATTCTCCTGGGATTGCTCAGTGCCTGGTGTATGGAAAACTGAGGGATGGTGGGGGGTAGGGAGAGAGAAATAGAGAGAGAGAGAGAGGAGAGAGAAATACTAAAGAAGGGTTTAGAGAAATTTATAGCCTTAAATATAAGTAAATAAGAAAGTTTAAAAATCAAAATTTTAAGCTTTCATCTCAAAAATTTCGACTTTGTATTTCTAGCTTTAAATAGAAGTAAATAAGAGAGTTTAAAAATAAATTTTAAGCTTTCATCTCAAAAAACATAAAAATAAGAGAACATGAAAACAAAAGAAAGAAAAGAAGGAAGGAAATAATAAAGGTAAAGTCAGAAATCGATGAAATAGAAGATAGATGTATAGTTGAGAAAACAATGAAGTTCAGTGCTGGACTTTTTGGCAATATTCATAAATCGATATACTTCTAGCAAGATTGAGCATGAAAAGAAAGAGAGGAAGCACAATCATCATGATTAGGAATGAAAAAGGAGAAAAACACTACAGATTCTTATGTTTAATGGATAATAAACTATTATGATACTATGTATAGATTTTTATAATGAATTTGACAGACTAGATAAAATGGACAAATCATTGAGAAAGACAACTTACCAACTTTGAAACAGGAAAGATATAAAACACTTGCTGAATGAAAGAACATTTCATTTTATACAGTTGTGAACTTTTTCTAGAGTTTTGACCCAGCTCTTACTGGTTTGACACATAATGTCTTTTACACTTGAATTTTCCCTTATGTTGTTTCCACACATCTCATTGGAAGGCTTTTTACCATTCAGGCATTTCTGGTGTGGTTGTGGACCTTTGGAATACATGTTTTGGAGCCTCTTTTTCTGTCAATACATTGAGCAGTTTGAGCATCAACATAACCTTTCCACATTACTCCATTGATATGACTAGGTAGTTAATGAGAGAGGGAAGTGAAATTTCTTGGAGTTCTCTAATATTCCTGGATCTGTGGTTTAAAGTCTCTCATTATTTGTGGAAAATTCTCAGCTATTTTCATTTCAAATATCTCTTTTGCCCTCTTTTCTCTCTTTTCTTCTAGGATTGTAGTTATTTGTGTGTAAGTCCACTTGGTATTGTCCCATAGTTCTTCAGTGTCCTGCTCTTTTTATTTTCTCACTTTTTTTTTCTCCTTGTGTGACAGTTGGGTAGTTTCTTTTGATCTATTTTCAAATTCAGTGATTCTTTCCTTAGCCATATCAGGTCTACTGATAGGTCTGGCAAAGGCACTCTTCATTTATGTCACCATGGGTTTTAAAAAAAAAAGTTGCATTTTCTTTGGGCTCTTACAGTTTTCTTTTTTTCTATTGAAAGTCTCCATCTGTTCATACGTGAAAGTTTTGACTTATTAATCATATGCATTTTACATTTCCTACCTGATAATAACAATATCTGGGTCATCTCTGCATCTGTTTTTGTTGATTTCCTTGTCTCTTAGAAGATGATTGCTTCTTTTTCCTTTTTTCTGTCTCAAAATTTTTGTGTTATTGCTGGACATCGTGTATAGAACAGTAGAGACTGAGGCAAAAGTATTATGCCTGGAGTGGGCAAACCTTTTCTCCTATACTGTTAGTGTGGGGTTGAGTCACTCTGGTCAGAAGTTCAGCTGGGTTTGGGTTTTCTTGTTGGTCTGGTTATGTTCAGTGCACCCCCATCCTCACTGAATTCTTCTAGTCCTACCTTCTACTTGTGGAGGAGTCTGGGGTACTGGAGGGTTTTTCTCAATGTTCCTGCTCCATATTCAGCTATAGACCTTCTCTGTGTGCCTCTCTGTTACAGACAAGGGTCTTTGTCTATGCTCATGGCCCTCTTGTAGGAGTAGACTCTTGTTTCTTGTTACTCGGTTCTTGGTAGCCTGGTGACTGGAGTGATTGGGTTCTCTGTTGCCCTGGCCAAGCCTCAGACTCGGGTGGGCCTGTGTGCCAGTGTCATTAATCTGTGACTTTCAAAGTGATGGTGTCTCTCCTGTCCCTGGTGGCCAAACACTTTGTGTCTTTGGCTGGATTCTTGTGGGAGAGGCCTTCAATAGTGTTGGTATAGGATCATGGGCCCATTCCCTACCCCAGAGGCTGAAGCTTTTTATTTTTACTGTTCTCTTAGCCCCAGTGGGTCCTCTCTTGGTGCTCTATGGAAGATAGCCCTTACCGTGCCTCCTCCTAAGGCTTAAGACTGTTTTTTCCTAATGGAGTAGGGTCCAGGTGGGGCTCATGTCTTTCCTGCATCTGCTCCCTTTCTCAAGGTCTGTGCCATCCTTCTCATCTCCTCCCCAACCCCTGACCTTTCTGGTAAGTATTTGCTGGAGCTCTGTGGAAAAGAGCCTTTAACTGGGTGCACACCCCCTTGTGTCTGCTAAGGTTCTATATTCTCATGCAAGCCCACACTCAAACATTTGCAACTTTTTAGAATTTCAGCTGAGTTCTTACCTGCCTCTGTGATGCTCAGCACCTCCTCCTCTCGTGTGCCACAGGCGCGCAGGTGTTTGTGTCCTGCATTGGAGCTACCCTCATTTCTTTGGGTTTCAGGATACTTGGTTGCCTGTACCCTCAGATCTCTGATAGGTCCAGCAAAGTGATGATTTTGTAATTTGTCTGCCTTTCATCATTAGGGTAGGGGTGATACTTTTTTTCTAGCTTTCTACAGCCCAGGTGGAAGCGGAGCACCATAGTTTTTCTCTATTCAATTTTTGTCTTTCTTTGGGATTTTTCTCTAAATATTTCTGGAAATAATCTTGATTTCTTCCCAAGTTTGATTTGTAATCCAGGGGAAGTAGTTTTGATTTGCAATGCTGGGGTTAATGGGGTTGGCAGAACAGCTTCAGGTTTGCAGGCCCTCTGATTCTCTGTGCAGAAGAGAGAAAGTTCCTCATGGTTGGGTTGAATTTTTGAAAATTTACAGCAAATTGAACCTAGTAATAAAAGGACTTAGGATAATCCTTTTTTATTATTTATAGGGTTTAATTTCTTTTAAACCCTGTTGATTGGCTTGACCTATTTTATTGCCTCACTGTAACAAGATCTGATTAACAAATATCTGAAATTGTTCTCCTTCATGCCAGTCCCCATATCTTGCAAAATAGTTTTACTTTTATTTTCTAAATATGTCCTCTTGGAGCTATAGATATTCTGGGAAACCTAAACCAAAATTAACTACCCAGAAATCAGAATCCTTTGAGGCCTCACTGACCTAGCTATTCCGGAATTCCAAAGCTATGGTTCATGGGTTTTTTTTTTTTTTTTTCTTTTTCTTTCTCTTTCTTTTTGTTTTTTAGACGGAGTCTCCCTCTGTTGCCAGGCTGGAATGCAGTGGTGCGATCTCAGCTCACTGCAACCTCCGCCTCCTGGGTTCAAGTAATTCTCCTGCCTCAGTCTCCCAAGTAGCTGGGACTACAGGCACGTGCCACTGCGCCCGGCTAATTTTTGTATTTTTAGTAGAGACAGGGTTTCACCATGTTGCCCAGGATGGTCTCTATCTCTTGACCTCATGATCCACACGCCTCAGCCTCCCAAAGTGCTGGGATTACAGACGTGAGCCACTGCCTGGTTCATGTTCTTTAAGAGAAAATTGCTTCTCCTTGCAATTCTCTCTGTTTGCAATGTTTTCTGTGTCGCTAAAGCACAGACTACTTCACTGTATCTTCAAGCAGGGAGTACAAAAGGGGAACATTGCCCAGCCATGCTCATGTGCTGATGCCAGCCTCAGATCCTCTGATCCTCTCATAAAACACAGCCTCTATGAGCCTTGCTCAAGTCTAAATTTCATGGCCACTGGAGTCATTTCCAGAACTGACTATTTAGAATGGCAATTAATTTATGGTTAATTAACTCTAGTGTTAACCACCTGTTAGGCTTGGCAATGATGCTTGAAGTTTAAAGAGAGGGAGAGAAAAGGAGAAGGAAGAGGGTTTATCCAGGCAAATGACAAAAATATAGCTGGAGGACTCACAAAGGTAAATATGCGGAATTTGTTTGCGCAGGAGTATTTTATATTACCACTCTGTGAAAGAATCCTTCGTTTAAGCTAATGCCCAAAGTTAAAAGTGACAAAACAAGCTTCTTTTGTTTGACTAGGGTCTTGGCTTCAATTGGCAGTATTATTAAGAGCTGGGCAATGCTCTTCATTAGGCAGTGAGACTCATTAATAACACCATTCATTGGTCTAGGGGCTCCTCTGGGAGGGGATGGACTTTGCAGCATGTACATTGTCATCCAAATGGTTCACGAGGACCCTACGTGGTCTGACAGCGCTGGAGGACATGGTTCAGGGTAGAGAGGGGTCAAACCTCACCCCCAGCTCCTGAAGAGTGCAGAGGAAAGGGGCTAGCCCAAGACGGAGTTGATGAGATGACAGCTATGGCTCTTTACCACCCAAAGTGCTTGAGATGATGTCTGTTCCAGAGACTAAGATGTCTTGTTGTTCATTCATCCGACATTGTCAGTAAGTGAGGAGATCCTCAGTACGAATGGTCTAGATGGGGGTCAGAAAATGATAACCAGGGGCTAAACCTGGCCCACTTCCCAATTTTGTAAATAAAGTTTTATTGGGAACACGGCCACATCTATTTACACAGTGTTGTTTATGGCTGTTTTCATTTAGCCCACAGAGAAAGAGCTTGCCAATTCCTATTCCAGATCATGGAAGCAGCAAAACATTGTCATGATTTCAGGGGGAAATATTTCCAGAATGCCCTGTCTATGTTGTCTGTTTTTAAGGTGAGAATACACGAGTAATAATTTGACTTATGAGAAAAACCTCAGCCACTGGGCATTCAGTGTAGGGACAAACATCTTCACACCACCAGGCGTCCTGAGGACATGATTGTGTGCTGTTTCCAATGACAATCTTAAGCCACCAAGATAATTATTTTGCCCTTTTTTTGCTTGTTTTAATATTGTTTTTCTTACCATCAGGCTGTAAGCATTGATGCTGTTGTTACTCACACCTGCCTTTGAATGTCCTAACTTCTGTTAGAGGAGTAATACAATGCTTCTAACCACAGCTGTTTAAGAAAAAAGAAAATCATCCGGAGAAAACTGTGTCTAAAGTCAGTGGAAAAGGGCTGCTTCTGATCTGTTTATTCCAGGGCCCACTGTGAGGGCTGTTGTGGCAACTGTCTCACTGAGTCAGTATCGATGAAGGATGACTTTGTGCAGGGTCCACTCTGCATCTGTCCCGGGTCTCACTGTCTAGTGGGGGGAGCCAGTCGCTTACCTGTCACATGGATGCATCTTAAATACAGACTCAGGAGCAGGCTCTAGAAAGGAGTGTGGTTCTCCCTGAGCAGGGAACTGAGGAATCTGACCATGTCTGGAAGGCTTCTGTGGGCAAGTGGTGGCAGGGAGCAGGAGGAATTGCCTGAGGAGGAGGCTGGGCTGAGGGTGAGCAGCCATCTGCAGGGCTGTGTGGTGGGGGAGTCAATGAGGAGTGGAGGCCCTCATTCCTGCAGGGCTGTGTGGTTGCGGGGGCATGGGGAGTGGAGACCTTCATTCCTGCAGGGCTGTGTGGTGGGGGACCATGCGGAGTGGAGACACTTGTGTCTGCAGGGCTGTGGGGTAGGGGGCTGTGGGGAGCGGAGGCCCTCATGCCTGCAGGGCTCTATGGTGGGGGGCCATGGGGAGTAGAGACCCTTGTGCCTGCCAGTCTCTATGGTGATGGGAGACCATGGGGAGTGGAGGCCTTCATGCCTGGGCCCGTGAGGCGAAGGTGTCTGCCTATGGGCCAGATCATGTAGGGCCCTACAGACCATGGAGAAGGGGTGGAAACACTTGGAGGGTCTTGGGTGTGTCTAAACAGGTATGGTGGGCAACGAGATTGCTAGGATTATTCTTGCATTTTGCCACATTTCCTGGAGCATCAGTGCAGAAAGGACCAGAGGGAGGGAGGAGCCCAGGAAGGGACCTCGAGGTTTTAGCAGGTAGAGACTGCCTTATGTCTCTTGAAGGCCCTTAGATCAGGCCCTGTGCTGATCACATGACCTCCTCGTTGTGCTCTTTTGAGTCTCGTGACTTTCCTTGCTAGCACCCAGATGTCAAGAGAAACCAGTGGAGAAAGTGTTGCACCCAGGTTCTGATCTCGATTGTGCCACTAGCTCATTGTGTAAAACAAGGAAGTACCAAATGTATAAGACCCCTTTTCTCACCCAGAAGCCTTGTGACTAGGAGATTCTCATGCTAGGCCAATCACATGCAGTCACAGGCAAGACTCAGTCTAGATCCAGATACTGAGCGACAGTCCACAGATCATGAGCCCGTCCTTTCTTCCTTTAGGCTCATCTGAATTCTTAAATTGTCACATGTTTCTGCTTTTAAAAAACAAACAAAGCTTCTAGGTTGTATTAGTGCTATTGCACTTCCAAGTTCACAGGTGATGAGATGAAGGATTTGCTGGTGCATCGCCTTCTGGCCACCTAGATGGTCCCATAACATTGAGACAGAGACAGGGCTTGGCTTCAGCTCACCTCCAGTAGAGCATTCCCATTGCTCACAAAACCCACACCAATATCTCACGGACACCATAATGTGTAACTGTGCCTTTTACTTAAAGAATTCCAGGAACTGGCCTTAGGAGATAACCAAGGTCGGTAGTGTCCTGTCCTGGGAAGGAATGCTAAACAATCGATTTATAGCCTTGTTGCTGCAGGCCAGACTACCAGGTGGCCCATTGCTCAAGAGAACCATGGCAGCCAGATAATGCTGACCTGCATCCCCTACCCCTCACGTGCTTTGCCCAGCCAGCCTGCATACCCTACTCCTGATGTCAATTCCTGAGTGTTGCCTAATAAAAAAGCCCTACTGGCTCTTTCTGGAGAGTCAGTCAGGGAATTCTCTCTCCCTTTTGTGCTGCCCTCACTATGTCCAGGAATAAACTCCAATAAAATCCTGTCTGGAAAAACTCTTTTGGCCTCATGTCAAATTCTATGGCATTGAGAGCCCAAGAACCAGTGGTCGGTAACAAAATGGCAAGTGAATCTTGGCTTGTTCACTAATGTCCTGGGCTTACCCTCAACTTGGCTTCTTCAGAAACTCAATTTTGCCAATGCACCTGGGGGTGAAGTTTCCTTAGAGGCAGATGTGCTTGTCTCTCCAAGGCTGGTGCATGTCTCTACCTGTAGTGAAGTCTGTGGGATGCAGACACACGTAGGTGCACCCACTGTATCTGCATGTATGTGCACATATGTTAACAAACCTTACGCTGGTTTGTTAAGAGTTGGGTGAAACGTGCCTGCACAATAAATGCTTGGGGCAGCCCAACAAGTGTGTTCTCCTACCCGTGCCTGCCTCAGGGGATGCCATAGGCAGATGGTTTCCTGGGAGCGTAGAGTCAGCACAAGGGAAGCTGTTGGTCTCAGGAAGGTGGCCTCAGGGGAGGGTTACCACACATGTTGGTAGAGTCTATATGAGTTTTCTTGGGTGGCCTTAACAAACTACCACGGGCAGGGTGGCATAAACAACAGACATTTATTTTCTCACAATGCTGGAGGCTGGAAGTCCAATGTCAAGGTGTTGGCAGGGCTGGTTTCTCCTGAGTCCTCTCTCCTTGGCTTGCAGACAATGTCCTCTCCCTGTGACTTTACATGGTCTCCCCTTGGTGTGTGTCTGTGTCCTAATCTTCCCTTCTTATAAGGACACCAGTCATATTGCGTTAAGATCCACCCCAATGGCCTCATTTAACATTAATTACCTCTTTAAAGACCCTGTTTCCAAATACAGTCACATTTTGAGGTACTGGGGGTTAGGACTTTAGCATATAAATGGGGGGGGCACAATTCAGCCCATGCCATGATTGAATCTAAGATGCCAACAACCTTTGTTCTAAGAACCTGCATTTCTCACCATACTGCTATTGCTGACCAACTCCTTTTTTCTACAAGCATGCTATGACACAAATGCATAGATTTCTGCTTATTACATGCCAATCACAATGCAATCCTACCTTCCTGAGATTTTTCTCAGTTGGTCTCTGAGTGTCCCCAGAATTTTCTGTCACACATTAGCAATCTCTTGGTTTGTTCCTGGGGTTGGCTATTCACATGCACTGTGTGACAGTTTTACTGAGCTCAGAGAGGGGTCATGTGCAAGTTCTTCGGGGGCACCTTTCTTTTTTTTTTTAAGATAGGGTCTCACTCTGTGGCCCAGGCTGGATAGAGTGCAGTGGTGCAATCTCAGCTCACTGCAACCTCTGTCTCCTGGGTTCAAGTGATTCTCATGCCTCAGCCTCCTGACTAGCTGGGACTACAAGCACATGCCACCACGCCCAGCTAAGTTTTATATTTTTACTAGAGACGGGGTTTCGCCATATTGGCCAGGCTAGTCTCAAACTCCTGACCTCAGGTGATCCACCTGACTTGGCCTCCTAAAGTGCTGGGATTACAGGTGTGAGCCACTGTGCCTGGCCTGGGGGCAACTTTCTACCTCACTCTTTCATCCTCTCCACAAATTGCCTACAGATAGGACTATAGTTCTTGTACCTAAGAAATGGAATATAAAGAATTATTGGACTGAGGCCATGGAAATTGTAGAGAGAAAATCTGAACAAAGAAAACATTTACTTCTGTGGGTGACACAATGTTGGGAAAAACCCAAAAATATCTTGACAGCCTGGAGCAGTGGACTGACTCTAAAAAGATGACGTCTGATTGGGGATAATTGTACAGTTGGGTATTTGCGTTAAGACGATTCAGCTGTGAAACGTAAGATGGAGGAGATACGGCTTCTCAGCAGGAAGAAGATGCCGAGGCTTTGGTCGCCTGTGCATTTGCTGTGAGTCACTGTGTGTGTTGGCTTCCAGGAGTCAATGCCAGCTTAGCTCGGGCAATGATGGGATTTTGTCTAAAATGAGAGAGAGAACAATCTCATTTTCTCTTGGGACAGATCAGATTACTGTGGGGCTAATTCTTCAGATGTGAGCACCACATTTTAAAGGGGGGAGAGCAAAGTGAAGTAATAGTTCTCGAAGCTCTGTCCTGGAGGAAGAGTGATGAAAGAATGGAAGGTATTACAGAGAGAAGACCTAGGAGAGGAGGAACATGCTGGACATGTCAAATAGCTGCAATGTTGTCAGGTAGATAATAGATGAGGCTGGTTCTATGGGGATACAGCATGAAGATCCCTAGGTGGAAATTAAGGGGAATTTGATTATTTACCTACATAATATCTATTAGCTATCTAAGGTTGGTGCCCTTAAATTGTATATATTTAAGCAGAAGCTAGGCTTGGAGAGAAACTTGAAGATGACGTAGAAGAGATTCAATTATTGAGAATAAAGTAAAAAACATGGTTAAAAAATAGAGAACAATTGGGAAGAAATAAGTTCAAAATATATCTAATTAGAGCAAACATGAATGTGTGAATGCAGCTATTAAAAGATGCATAATCCGGCCGGGTGCTGTGGCTCATGCCTGTAATTCCAGCATGTTGGGAGGCTGAGGCAGGCAGATCACAATGTAATGAGTTCGAGGCCAGCCTGGCCAACATGCTGAAACCCTGTTTCTACTAAAAATACAAAAATTAGCTGGGTGTGGTGGCATGCACCTGCAGTCCCAGCTACTTGGGAGGCTGAGGCAGGAGAATCATTTGAATCCGAGAGGTGGAGGTTGCAGTGAGCCAGACTGCATCACTGCACTCCAACCTGGGCAACAGAGCAAGACTCCAACTCAAAATAAATAAATAAAGCATAATCCAAATATATGTTGTTCACAAGATAAAACATGAGCTGACCCAAAATGTTTAAAATTAAAGAGATAGAAAAAGATACACCAGATAAATATTAAGAGAATGGAAGCTAGCAGTTGTAGCTAGAAAGTAGCAATACTACTACTAATAATAATAAAAAAAAATCTCTGTGATTGTACCACTGGACTCCAGCCTGGGAAATAGAGTGAGACCCTGTCTCATAAAGCAAAAAAAAAAAAGGAAAGAAAATAAAATAAAAACTGATATAATTCAAGGTTGCATTTATTTCTCTATTTTAATTCTCTGCATAGCACCTATCATTGATATTTTCTCTCCCCCTCTACTCCATGCTAGACTATAAATTTTGTGAGAACAGGGATCTTGTTTGTTCTGCTCAGTGCTGAATTTTTACTGCCTGGAACATTTCTTGGGTCATAGCAAGTGCTCAGTAGATATTTGTTGAATGAAGAAATAACCCCTAAGACTTCTTTGAGTTCTGAGATTCTAGGATGGAAGGTGTGGGAACTGGCCCTTGTTCTGGTTATCTAGTGCTGCATAACAAATCACTCTAATGCTAAAGGCTCAATTATACTGGACATCCAAAATGGTGCACTCATTTGGCTAGCAGTTGATGCTGGTTGTCAGCTGGGATCGTGAGCATCTTTACAGATGCTCCTTGACTTATGATGGAGTGACCTCCTAACAAATCCACTGTAAGTTGAAAATATAAGTGGAAAATGCAGTTATTACACGTAACCTACCAAACATCATAGCTGAGCCTAGTCTACCCTAAATGTGCTTGGAACACTTACATTAGCCTACAGCTAGGCAAAAATCATCTGGCAACACAGTACACTGTAGAGCATTGGTTGTTTACCCTGGTGATCTCATGGCTGACTGGGAGCTGTGGCTCAATACAAGAGAATCATGCTGCAGATTGCTAGCCTGGGAAAAGGTCAAAATTCAAAATAAGGTTTCTATTGAATGGGCTTTCACACTATTGCAATGTTGAAATATTGTTAAGTTGAGCCATTGTAAGTCAGAGGCTGTCTGTAAATGGCCTCTCCACGTGGCTTGGGCTGCTGGTAGCTGGGTGGCTGCAATCCAGTGGTAAGTGTTGCAAGAGACAGGAAATGGAGCTGCCTGTTTCTGAAGGCCTGAGCCTGGAAATGAGACAGTGCTACTTCTGCCACAGTCCCTGGTCAGGAAGTCATGGAGCCACCTGGGACTGAGGGAGAGGACATGGAGCCCCTCCTCAATCCCCTTCTCAATGGAGAAGAGTCAAAGAATTTGTGGTCATCTTTAATTTGCCACAGATATACAGATGAGGAGAACTTTGTGTTTTATCACTACAGATGACAGTAACTGACAGGTGTGATTTGCTGAGTGTGATGGTTAATGCTGAGTGTCAACTTGATTGGATTGAAGGATGCAGAGTATTGATCCTGGGTGTGTCTGTCAGGGTGTTGCCAAAGGAGATTAATATTTGAGTCAGTGGGCTAGGAAAGACAGACCCACCCTTAATCTGGGTGGGCATCATTTAATCAGCTGCCAGGGAGGCTAGAAGATAAAGCAAGCAGAAAAATGTGAAAAGACTGGACTGGCCTACCCTCCCACCCTCCCACCCTCCCATCCTACATCTACATCCTACACCTTTCTCCTGTGCTGGATGCTTCCTGCCCTTGAACATCGGACTCCAAGTTCTTCAGTTTTGGGGCTCGGACTGGCTCTCTTTGCTCCTCAGCTTGCAGACAGCCTATTGTGGGACCTTGTGATCATGTGAGTTAATACTTAATAAACTCTCAGTTATATATGTATCTATCCTATCAGTGCTGTCCCTCTAGAGAACCCTGACTCTATTATTTATCCTATTAGTTCTGTCCCTCTGGAGAACCCTGACTGAGTGTGAGGCACAGCTCTCCCAAGGGAAGGAAAAGCTCACCACGGAAGAAAAGAGTGCCATTCCAGAATCTCTGCAAAATGTGTGGGCTGGACCAGGTGCCATCTAAAATCTTTTTCTTTCTTTTTTTTGAGATGGAGTCTTGCTCTGTTGCCAGGCTGGAGTGCAGTGATGCAATCTCAGCTCACTGCAACCTCCGCCTCCCGGGTTCGAACGACTCCTGCCTTAGCCTCCCGAGTAGCTGGGACTACAGGCACACGCTCGCACGCCTAGCTAATTTTTCTATTTTTAGTAGAGTTCACCATATTGGCCAGGATGGTCTCAATTTCTTGACCTCGTGATCTGCTGCCTTGGCCTCCCAAAGTACTGGGATTACAGGCGTGAGCCACTGCGCCCGGCCTCTAAGACCTTTTTCTAGTGCTGACATTCTTAGAGGGAAACGTCAACAAACAGACCAGGGAGGAAGTCACAGTGATTCAGTTAAACCTCAGAAGGTTGCAGGTTTCATGAAGGGAAAGAATTTGAGGTCTGCCACTAGTAATCACACGTGTCCAATTTTACATTATGAAGCACCTTTTTTCTAGAGCTGCCCCTCTGGAATCTGGTGCCAAGAACAGTGTCGTAAGTCGTACAACACCAGTCTTGGGGACTGTAATACCTCAGGGAAGTGCCATATACGTCATGAAGATGCTAACACCTACCTGTCCCCTGAGTGACGGAGTCAGCCTCTGTGCCTCATGGTACTTCTCCTCTCTAAAAACAACGCTGAAATAAAAAGCAATGATGGGCTATTCAGTGCTTTTGGCTATGGCAAATTTTTAGATGTTAGACACATTTGGGAAATGGCTAATTAACTTTTCTTGCTTTCTTACCTCCTTTTCCAGCATGGTAGAAGCCCTCTCCGTTATCTAGCGGTCCCTGAAAGAAGCCCTCCGGCCCTGAGTGAGGCCACAACCCCCTTGCCAGGCTAGGGCAGAGGGAAAACAAGTGCTTCCTGACCTTGACCCATATTGTGTTGTCGTGGAGCAAGACCCTGGAGCACTTCTAGAAGCCCACGCCGCTTCTACATGTGTTACCTGGTTCCGCAGAGCCTCCTACAGCACGGAACAATGACAGGGACAGCATGGGGGCCTGGTGGAGGCCTGGGGAGGCTCAGAATACCAGTTCAGAGGTTCCCTTTGCAAGGAAAAACCCAGCCTGCTCTTTGCCTTCACTAATTGCTGTGGGTCTTTGGAACATGCTATAATTGGATGAATTATTTCTCTCAATCATTTCACAAATGTTCATAGATGGCCCCCTGCTTTGCTCCACACATCAGGCACTGTGGACAGTGTATAGAGGGAAATTGACAATCAGTGCTGTGTTAATTTCCTAGGGCTGTAGTGAAGTACAGCAGATTGGGTGGCTTAAGACATTGGGCATTTATTTCCTTTCCGTTCTGGAGGCCGTTCCTTCTGGAGGCTTTCAGGGTATATATACACATATGCCCACACACATATAAAAATCACAATGTCTTTATCCACTCATTGATTGATAGGCATTTGGACTGGCTCCATATTTTTGCAATTGCAAACCGTGCTGCTGTAAACATGCATGTGCAAGTATCTTTTTCGTATAATGACCTCTTTTCCTCTGGATAGATACCCAGTAGTGGGATTGCTGGATCAAATGGCAGTTCTATTATACTTTTAGTTCTTTAAGGAAACTCCACACTGTTTTCTATAGTGGTTGTACTAGTTTACATTCCCATCAGCCGTGTAAGTGTTCCCTTTTCACCACATCCACGGCAACATCTATTACTTTTTGACTTTTTGATTATGGCCGTTCGTGCAGGAGTGAGGTGACATCGCATTGTGGTTTTGATTTGCATTTCCCTGATCATTAGTGATGCTGTCTGCCTCTGTCTTCACGTGGCCTTATTACCTGTGTTTGTCTCTGTGAGTTCTCTCTTATAACCCCAGTCACTGGGTTTTGACCCCACCCTAATCCAGTATGACTTCATTATCACTGATTTCTTAACTAATCACAACTGCAAAGACCCTATTTCCAAATAGGGTCACATTCTGAGGATCCATGTGGACATGAATTTTGGGGGACAACACTCAATCCGCTCCATGTACCCTAATGCAAATGTTATGGAAGAGCAGAAAAGAGACCACGTGGAGGCAGGAAAGGCTTTGGGGAAGCCAAGCGACATGGAACCCTTGGACATAGGGTAGCATTTGAATGAGAAAGGAAGAAGGAGAAAGGGCCTTCAAAGAAACAAGAGCATGCACGGTGCCCCAAGCTCAGGTTGCCTGCTCTTGCCGGGATGGGGGCTGGGGCAATGGTGGGGGAACAGGGAACCTTAGAAAATGAGATTCTAAGACCAGCTGGGAGCAGGGGGTGGGTGGCCTCAACTGCCAGGCTGGGTTGGGCTTCTCTGGGTCCTGGGCCCTTTTCCATAAGTGGAGACCAAGACCGCCCTCTCCTGGTCCCCACGGGCTGCTGCTCCCGCTGGTGCTCTGTACCTCCAGGGGCAGCTGGGCAGGAACAGGCAGGTCGAGGCATGCACAGGTGACTTAGGTGACACCAAGCCTGTGGAGTTCAGTGAACAAGACTCCCCTCCCCCATGGAGGCTGCCAGAGCTGAGCCTGCTCCTCGACCTCCCAGTCAGTAAAAGGGTCCTTGCATGGACAAACCCCCCAAAACAGACCGCCACGCTCCAGCCAGTTTCCTCTAGGCTGGGGGAGGGAGGGGAGAGGGCGATTAACATACTCAAAACTTTGCATTCGCTCAACGTGCTACACCACGGCACAAATATCAAATCACAAATATCAAATCACAAAGACGTGAATTTTCTCAACAACACAACAAGTCATCATTCTGAACCTAAAGTCCACATACAAACAAGTTGTTCGATTTCAAATGGACAGTTTCAATCCACTGTTGTTAAAAATGAAGGAACAGCAGGAAATGAAGGAGAACACTTCACACCTGGAGTGCTTCCAAGCAAAGCTACTGCCCTGCGAAAGGCATTTTTATTAATCTCATTACTGGCCCTAATTTACCCCATTTTATCAATTAGTTTAAACTACTGAGAAAGAAGGGGCCTCCCATGGCTTCAGGGAAGGGAAAGACAGGAAGCACCCATTTATCAAGCAGTCACCGTGGGAGCCTCCCTGGTCCACCCTCCCCCAGACCCAGCTCCCTCCTTTGCAGAAACACCTGCCTGCCTTTGATCCCTGGGCTGGACCTACGGGAACTTTCTCCCTGCGTGCCTACTGGAGGGCAGGGGCTCTGCTTACCTCCTGCAACTCGGGCGCTGTCCATTTACCTCCAGTCCTGTGCTGGGGCCCCGCAAGGGCCCATTCAGCCTGGAACTGGGATTTCTGGCTGTCAGTGTGGATCTTGGTGATGTCATAGCCGTTCACCCGACCTCTGTCTGACAATATCTGCTTCAGTTCATTTGTGGAAATGGGGAACCATCCATCTTTTCCATCTTTTCATACCCATGCTGACGCTGACAGCCTCAAAGAACTCGGGGCAGTGAAGTTGCCTCCCGTCAGCCCTGGAAAGGTAACTGAGGGAGCTGTTCCATAATACTAAGAAGAATCAAACCCTGGAGTCTGTGGTTCTGCATAAATACAGCAGGCAAAGTGGATTGCTTCCTCTGTGCCATATGAGGATGTACAGGGGCTGTTCTGGAAGACTGAAGGCTCCATTCGAAGGGGCGGCCCTCCTAGTGACAGATAGGGGTTCTCCATCAAGGTGAACCTTAGAATCACTTGGGAAGCATTTCAAGTTGCAACCAGACCCCACATCAGACCTCAGGGACTGAGCTGGGGAGGGAGCTTGGACTTATGGGCAACCCATAGTGCACTCTTGTTTTTTTGGAACTTTATCACATTTTCTGAATACATATAAGTTATGTTCATGGTTTTTTAAAAATGGGGCCAGTAAAGAATAAACACAGCATAAGGAGGACACTAAAGTGAACTGTAGTCCTCCCAATCTCCTTTAAAATGCTGATGTCTATCCTTCCAGACTGCAGATTATGAAGCAAGTGCCGATTATGGGAAGAGCAAGCCCCTGCCCACAACCCTGGGGGTACTGTACCCGTCAGGAATGGAACTCTCAGAAGTGTATGAAATTGCACAGTATAAGACGTGGACTCATGGACTTATTTATGCTGCAAATGTGTAAAAATTGTTAAAAAAGAATTACATCAGGATAAAAAATAAAATCCTGCTGCTGCTCCCAAATCATCGCCTCTCCCCAAATGTTTTAGCTGTGATACCGTAGATTGTATGTTTTTTTAACTTGAGATTATGCAGAGTATACTGTTTATTACCTACTTCTCTTACTCAACTACAAATTGTGAACATTGTCCCATGTCATTACAAAATTTTTTTTTAAGAGATAGGGGTCTCGCTCTTGTCACCCAGTGGTGCAATCATAGCTCACTGCGGCTTTGAACTCCTGAGCTCGAGCAATCCTCCTGCCTCAGCCTCCCAAGTATCTAAGACTACAGGCTTGAGCCACTGTGCCTTGCTCAAATTTTTTTATTCGCTGTATATACAAGGATGAAGAAGATAAGCTGGTAAGTCGAATCAACTGGGTTTGAATTCTAGTTCTCAGAATTACTAGCAATGTGTCCTTAGGTGAGTTAATTGACATCTCTGTGCCTTATTCTGTCCTCTGAAAAGAAAAAAGATAATGCTAGCATACACCTCATAGGGTTGTTGTGGGAAGCTGAAACCAAGTGCTTTCAGTTTGCAAAGCAATGCCCAATACATTCTAACTATTATTATATTTCTTTTAATGTAAATTTTAATGGCTGCTTAGTAGTCCGCCAAATAGATATTCTACAAGTTATTTTACCATCTGTGAATTTTGTGTTTCCATTTTTTGCCACTATAAAAATGATATAATGAATAACTTTTTTTTTTTTTTTTTCCTGAGACAGTCTTACTCTGGCTGGAGTGCAGTGGCACCATCTTGGCTCATTGAAAACCCCGGCTCCTGGGTTCAAGTGATTCTTGTGCCTCAGCCTCCTGAGTAGCTGGGACTACAGGTGTGCACCAGCGCATCTGGCTAATTTTTGTATTTTTAGTAGACATGGGGTTTTGCCATGTTGGCCAGGCTGGTCTCAAACTCCTAACCTCAGGTGATCTCCTTGCCTTGGCCTCCCAAAGTGTTGGGATTACAGGCATGAACCACCGTGCCCGGCCAATATAATGAATATCTTAGTGCCTACCACTTAGACAAAATTCCTAGAATTATAATTTTTTTGTTTTTTTGTTTCTCCATATATAGTGAACTATGGAAGTGGAATTTTTGCAGCATAATTTTCATTTGTAATACAGTCTAGATAAGGTTCAAAATAGTCAAGTGGGGTGGGTGTTTGTTACATAGGCTTGCTACTTCGATGTACATAAGAAAATACACTCATCATTGTCAACCAAACAGAACTACATGTGATGCTTGGGTTACCCTACTTGTCCTCAGACAGTGAGTGCATAGATAACTCGCTGGAGAAGGGGTGACTTGCTGGAGCCAAGTGTTTGCCACTGGGGTCACACCTGGGCTTTGTCTTCATCCCCTCTTCCACGGGGTCTCTTCTTCCAGGTCCCAGGCATTAAATTTTGGATTTCAGGCCTGCATGGCCGTCTTCTTGACTGTCTGGACCCCACCGGGCACTGCCGTATCTCTCTGGCCCTCATGTTACAGGACAGGGGTCCCGATCCAGACCCCAAGAGAGGGTTCTTGGATCTCACGAAAGAAAGAATTCAGGGCAAGTCCATAAAGTGAAAGCAAGTTTATTAAGAAAGCAGAGGAAGAAAGAATGGCTCCTCCATAGACGGAGCAGCCCCGAGGGCTGCTGGTTTGTATGATTATTTATTGATGATATGCTAAACAAGGAGTAGATTATCCATGCCTCCCCTTTTTAGACCATCTAGGGTAACTTCCTGTCATTGCCATGGCATTTGTAAACTGTCATGGTGCTGGTGGGAGTGTAGTAGTGAGGATGGCGAGAGGTCACTCTTGTCGCTATCTTGGTTTTAGTGGGATTTGGCCGGCTTCTTTACGGCACCCTGTTTTATCAGCAAGGTCTCTATGACCTGTATCTTGTGTCGACCTCCTATCTCATCCTGTGATTTAGAATGCCTTAACCGTCTGGGAATGCAGCCTCCTTTTACCCAGCTCCTGTTCAAGATGGAGTTGCTCTGGTTCACACGCCTCTGACACTCACAACACATCTACTTAGCAGGACTCCTTTCCCCAAGCTTCTCAAGGCTTTTGTGATTTCGTCCTCCTCTGCCCACCAGGAGGGATGAGAAGGAGCCAGGTCTGAAATGGCAAGGGGAAAAGGGTTCCAGGCGTTGGAAACAGCAGGAGGGAGGTGGGACCAGGTACAGAAGGGGGACTTTGTGGCTGGACACACAGGCGAATGCTACTGCTTCAGAGGGAGGCAGCACCCCCACAGCCCCCTCACTGGCCAGCAGGGAGCCATCAGGCCACCTGGCTTCCTTTTCCCTAGAGGAGTTTGCTTTTCATCCCTTTCCCAAGTGTCTCTTTAACTCTATTTATCTACAGCTTGGCCCTGCATTGCAGTTATGGCTAATTCATCCACGAATCAACCAAACCCAAGGTTAGCATTTTAAAATCAGGTTTGAGTTGTAATTCAATACAAAATTTAAAAGGGAGAGGAGCATGGGCCCTTCGCAGAGCTGATCCCTGCTACTTCTCATGGATCCCGTGTATTTGAGATGTCAGGGATATCCCGTCTCCACTGGTTGCACAGCCACTGTGACTGGCTCCCGAGCCTGCCTCCTCCCTGAAGCAGCAGCACTCGCCCTTCATCCAGCCATACAGTCCCCCTTCTGTACCTGGAGATCCCGTCTCCCTCCTGCTGCTGGCTCTGTCATTTCATATGTGGCTCCTTCTCATTCCTCCAGGTTCATCTCAAGCGTCACCACCTCAGAGAGGCCCTCCCTGACTGCCCTCTAAGAGCAGTCCCTCCATAGTCCCCGTGAGGTTACTCTTCTTGTATAAATGATATGTAGGAAATCATCTGAAAACATCGTGTTTTAGGTGGGTCCTCCCCAATGGACTGTAAGCTCAACAATGGCAGGGAGCTCGTCGTCTTTCCTAGGGCTGTGTCCCATGCAACAAACATCTGCAGAGTAATGTAGGTGTGCAAGCTAGTAGCTTTGCAGTGGAACAATACAAAAATGACTCACATCTGTAATCCCAGCACTTTGGGAGGCTGAGGCGGAAGGATCGCTTGAGCCCAGGAATTCAAGGCCAGCCCGGGCAACATGGCCAGACCGTCTCTACAAAAACATACAAAAATTAAGTGGGTGTGGTGCTATGCACTTGAAGTCCCAGCTAATCAGGAGGCTGACGTGGGAGGACTGCTTGAGCTCGGGAGGTGGAGGCTGCAGTGAGTAGTGATTTTGCCACTGCATTTACCTGGATGACAAGAGTGAGAGCCTGTCTGAAAGGAAGAAAGAAAGAAAGAAAGGAAGAAAGAAAGAAAGAAAGAAAGAAAGGAAGGAAGAAAGAAAGGAAGGGAGGAAGAAAGAAAGAAAGAAAGAAAGAAAGAAAAAGAAAGAAAGAAACTAAGAAAGAAAGAAGGAAAGAAAAAGAAAGAGACGATGTTGGTTTCCTATAAGAAATTACAGCAAACTTAGCTTAACCAACACAAATTTATCATTTTTCAGTTCTGGGTCAGAGGTCTGCAAATAGGTCTTACAATGGGGCTGGTTCCTTATGGAGGCTGGAGGATGGAGTCTGTGTCCTAGCCTTTTCCAGATTTCTCACCTCTATCTCCATCTTTCTCTACCTTTCCTCCTGATCAGGTGTTTCCTGGGGTAGAGAGGGGAGAGGCGCTGGATTTGGTCAGAAATATTGGTGATCTCTATTAAGTCTCCATCGCCTCCTGGGCTAACTCTGTGTCATTCCCTGGCTTCCCATGATGCCACCTATGTTTTCCCGGGAAGCAGCTAGTTGTGGGTTTTGCTTTCTGGTGGGTGACCCAGGGGGCCCCTCACTGTGCAGCAACAACTGGGAAGGTTAATCAGTTCTCAGGCTATGCTGATCCCTAGAGGCTGCCTGTGATTGTTGGGGAAGGCGGAACAGTAGGACTACATGGCCCGGCTAGGCCGACAGACTACCTTCTTCCCCATAGCCCTGCCTAGGAGGCTGTGGAAGGCTGCAGTGCCCACCTAGGGCCATCTCTATATGTGTCATTTGAACAGCAACAAGAAAGATCGCTGTATACCTAGATTATTTACATCAGAAATGACAAAATGTATCATTGATAGCTTTGAGGACATGAAACCCAAAAAGAAAAGCAGAAAAATGTATGCTTGTTTCAGGGAAATTTACAATAAGAAGGAGTAGGCAGCCGTTGCCTTTACTGCAAATTCCACAGGGCAAGGGGCGTGGATTTCTTTTCTCCACAGCACTTACTTCTTTTAATGTACAGTGTGGTTTACTTATTTATTATTATTACCTTATCATAAATGCAAGCTGCTCAAGGCTAGGTTCTCCCCTCCCCCATAGATTAATCCCAAGCACCTAGAAGAGTGGATGGTGGATACTCAGTAAATATTAATACAGTGAATAAGTATGGGTGGGTGAGTTTCTCAGAAGCTGTCAGGTGACATGAGTTTAAAGAAAACAAAGCTCTTACCACCTGCCTGGCCCTTATAAAGGTGTGGCAGTTTTCAGAAAAAAAGTGAAGCAGGAAGGTAAGGAAACAATCTAGTAGAGGAATCCTCACTGGAACATCAAATACAACTGTATACAATTAGTTACTCTTGCATGGATTAGCTGATCCACCGTCCTATGAAGAAACCCTTACACCATGCGCAGGGCAGGTATGCAATTCACAGCTCACCCAATTTGATGTTAGGTTAATTTCTCACATAGTTGTCATTGATCTCCTGGGAACAGATCTTCCTACTGTAATACTATTTCTAGGATAAAATCAGTTACCACTGAACTTTGACTCCTCACAATTGGCTCCAATGTGAAACTCTGCTGCAGGATCTAATTCACTTTTTTTTTTTTCTTTTGTGACAGAGTTTTGCTCTTGTCGCCCAGGTTAGAGTGCAATGGTGCGATCTCAGATCACGGCAACCTCCGCCTCCCGGGTTCAAGCGATTCTCCTCCCTCAGCCTTTTGAGTAGCTGGGATTACAGGCATGCACCATGACACCTGGCTATTTTTTTTTTTTTTTTTTGTATTTTTAGTAGAGATGGGGTTTCACCATCTTGGCCAGGCTGGTCTCGAACTCCTGGCCTCAGGTGATTTGCTCACCTCAGCCTTCCAAAATGCTGGGATTACAGGCCTGAGCCACTGTGCCTGGCCTCTAATTTACTTTTTATCTCCTCTATGGAGTTTTAATTTTCACTAACAATGTTATTACATTGTTAGTGAAAGCTAATTTCTCGCTTCAGACCTATCCTTGTTTATTTCAGAGTCTAGTTCTTTTCTTGTAATTTTGACTCCTCTTACTGTTTATTGTGTCTGTGGTGTGATGTGGATGTTGAAGCGCTCATTGCTGAGTGTCTGTTATAGAAGATTGCTTTATGGTTTTTGGATCCCAAACTCATGTTAAGTGTCGTTGTTGTTTTTTTTCCTGTGGAATTCATGAGGTTTTCTGTTTTTCTTCCTCCTGCTTTACTGAAATATAATAGACAAATAAAATTGTATATATTTAAGGTGTACCATGTGGTGATTTGATACATGTACACACTGAAATGATGACCACAATCAAGTTAGTTAACACATCCATCACTGCACATAGTTACCTTTCTGTGTGTACGTAGATCTTGCTAAAAGATCTATTCTTTTAGCTAATTTCAGTGGTGTGCATTAACTATAGTCACCATGTGATATGGTGTGGCTGTGTCCCCACACAAATCTCATCTTGAATTGTAATCCCCATAATCCTCACATATTGAGGAAGGGAACTGGCAGGAGGTGATTCGTTCATGGGGGTGGTTTCCTCTATGCTGTTCTTGTGATAGTGAGTGAGTTCTCATGAGATCTGATGGTTTTGTCAGCATCTGGCATTTCCCCTGCCACACACTTCTCCTTCCTGCTGCATTGTGAAGAAGGTGCCTTGCTTCTCTTTCACCTTTTGCCATGATTGTAAGTTTCCTAAGGCCTCCCTGCCATGTGGAACTGTGAGTCAATTAAACCTCTTTCCTTCATGAATTACCTAGTTTCCAGTATGTCTTTATAGCAGCGTGAGAATGGACAAATACACCATGCTGTAATTAGATCCCCAGAATTTATTTATTTGTTCAGTTAGTTATTTTTTGAGATAGAATTTCACTCTTGTTGCCCAGGCTGGAGTGCAACGGCATGGTCTCGGCTCACTGCAACCTCTGCCTCCTGGGTTCAAGTGATTCTCCTGCCTCAGCCTCCTGAGTAGCTGAGACTACAGGCATGCACCACCACGCCTGGCTAAAATTTTGTATTTTTAGTAGAGACGGGGTTTCACCATGTTGGCTAGGCTGGTCTTGGACTCCTGACCTCAGGTGCCACCAGCCTTGGCCTCCCAAAGTGCTGGAATTACAGGTGTGAGCCACTGTGCCCAGCCCAGAATGTATTAATCTAACTGAAATAGACCATTTCACCAATATTCCCCCATTTTCCCCACCTCCCAGCCATAGGCATCCATGGGGATTTTTGTGCCTCAGGTGTGTCACTGCTTCTGTATTATTATTATTTTTAACCATTAACTTCACAGCTTGGAGTTTCCTGTGACTAGGAAATCAAACTCCAAACCGGCAGGAGGCAAAGGTGGTGTTTTATTTTTGAAGGGAGGCATTTCTCCTGTCCCAGATTCCAGCGAGTCACAGGCTTCCTGCTTCTTTTCTTGGGCTGGTCAGCACATTTTTTTTTTTCTAGCCCCACATGAAAAGCCCTGACGAAGCGTGGATCTCCACTCTCCCGTTTCACCTCCTGCATAGACTCACCTAAGCTTGTCCTCTGCGGCTGGGTTTGTCTCCACGCCCCCACCCACCACACTCCATCCCTTACCCAGCACTATTGTTCCTGACCTAACTAGGCATTGTTGTTTTTCATTTTAGTTCTATTTTTTCCTGCCTTTTTAGTAGAAGGATTTTCACATTCATTTTGTCAAGCATCTTGCAAGAAACAGAAGTACTTTTAGTTTACATTCCACTATCCTCTCTCTTAGATACAATAACTGAGGAAGGTGGGGAATGGGTCTTCTCAGTGTCTTTTTCTCTTATTGTTGTAGCATCAGAAGTCTTGACCTTATCTCATTGCAGTCTATTACTATAACCCTACAGTAGTGGTTCTTGGCTTAGGATGATTTTTGCCCCCAGGGTTCAATCAGCAATGTCTGGAGACAGTTTTAATGTTGGGACTAGGGGGCTGCTACTGTCATCTAGCCTATCGGATGCTACTAGACATCCTATGATGCCCAGGAGGATCCCACAACAAAGAATTATCTGGTCCCAAATGTTCGGAGTGCCGCAGTTGAGGAACCTGGTCCTAAAGGAATGGATCTTTCTTTCTCTTTCTTATCCCTCCCTCCTCCCTCCCTCCCTCTCTCTTTTCTTTTTTCTTTTCCTTCCTTTCCTTCACTTTCTTTCTTTCTTTTTCTCTTTCTTTCTTTTCTTTCTTTCTTTCTTTCTTCTCTCTCTTTCCCCTCCCTCCCTCACTCCCTCTCTCTTTTTCCTTCTTTCTTTCTTTTCTTTCTTCTCTCTCTCTTTTCCCTCCCTCCCTCTCTTCCTTCCTTCCTTCCTTCTTTCCTCTCTCTTTCTCATTCTTTCTTTTTGAGACACCATGTCACTTTGCCACCCAGGCTGGAGTGCAGTGGTGCAATCACAGCTCACTGCAGCTTGGACCTCATGTGCTCAAGTGATCTCCTTGCCTCAGCCTCCCCAGTAGCTGGGACTACAGTTGCTTGC
Organism: Pongo pygmaeus; assembly: GCF_028885625.2. NCBI lineage: Eukaryota > Metazoa > Chordata > Mammalia > Primates > Hominidae > Pongo > Pongo pygmaeus. Next base: position 135,920,674 of record NC_072384.2, on the reverse strand, counting down.
CACCATGCCTGGCTATTTGTTTTTTTTGTTTTTTTTTTTTTTACTTTTTTGTAGAGATGGCATCTTGCTATCTTGCCCAGGCTAGTCTTGAACTCCTGGCCTTAAGCAATCCTCCTGCCTTGGCCTCCCAAAGGACTGAGGTTATAGGCATGAGCCACCTCACTTGGGCGGCACTTTCTTAATTATTAGTCATCACTGTGTGTGGTATTCTCTGCCTCCTCCCTAGCCCCAGCCATCCCCCTCACTCCTCTGCTCTGAGATCCCTCCCAGATCTGCAGCTTCTGTCTCCCTGCCTGCTGGCTTCCTGTTGGGCATTTGGGAGGCACTAATGATTGACTATTGAAGCAGGGAGAGATATCTGAATGTTTCTTTCCAGGCCTTATTTTGGTGATGGCTGTATCCCTGCATGTCTGCAGTTCTCCTGGGCAGCCCCCTCTCCACAGCTGCCACTCTTGCTGGGCTCTTGTGGGGCCATGACCACCCCTAGGCTATTTCCTCTCCTGTCATTTTGACCCAGGTGTGTGGCAATGGCTCCCACTGTGGCTGGGCTCTGGGCACCTCAGCGTCCTTTGCTGTGCTTACTCTGCCCACAGCTCTGTAAACGGGAACTTCATTAATTTTGCTCTTAAACCATCTGAGTGGGACTCTGTGTCCTGCCAGGATTCTGACTGATACAGTCACCATGGTTTCATTAACTGGAGGGCACGGTAACCACATTTAATGCACCAAATTGTCTTTCCTCTCTATCCTGTGTCTCTGCTACACTAGGCTCATGTAGGCCTGTCACCCAATAAGGTGACCTCTGTCTCTGTACATTATAGTGATATAGTGGTATCCATCCACTGAGAGGCCTTGACCCAGATTTGTATGCTTAGGAAGAACTGCAGAGATAGAGCTGAAGACAAAAGTGATTTGACTTTTGAAGGTTGGCAGCCAGATGCTGAGCTAAGGATGTCTTCATTTGTTGTTTTTAAATTATATATATGTGTGTGTGTATATATATATATATATAGTTTTTTAAATTTAAATTTAATTTTTTTTTCAAGACATGGTCCCACTCTGTCGCCCAGGTTGGAGTGCAGCAGCACAATCTCGGCTCAACTGCAGCTTCCCGGGTTCAAGTGATCCTTCCACCTCGGCCTCCTGAATAGCTGGGACCACAGATGTGTGCCATCATGCCTGGCTAATTTTGTTTATTTTTCATAGAGACGAGATTTCACCATGTTGCCCAGGTTGGTCTCCAACTCCTGGGCTCAAGTGATTGTGCCATCTCAGCCGCCCGAAATGTTGGGATTACAGGGGAGAGCCACAGGGCCTGAGTATTTTTTTAAAAATGTATATCCCTTAATGTAGATATTTCCCATATTTATGTTCTCTTTGTTCTTGTTCCAATTTCTCCCCTCTCCTTGGGAATGCCTCATTCAAAGGCTTGGACCATGTTCGCCTCACCTCTGAGAGTGGCTGAGCTCTCCCTGTGTGGGTGTCTACTGGAAGTCTAATCCACAGCTAAGAGAAGAGTGGGCCTTTTATCCCAACTTTGCCCTGGAGTACAGTTTTATCTGCCTTTGGCTCAGGGCTTGTGGGACCAAGTGAATATGGCCCTGAGCCATAGAACTGGAGACCTGCAAAGCTGGGCAATGCCTGTGCTCTGAACAGTCCATGATGGTGTTTAATGAACTCCGGGCAAGAAGCCAAGCTTGTTTGCATAAGAAGCTGAGTCCCTCTCTGACTCTGACCTCAGAAACCTTGCCGAATGGCTCCTCTGTATCCCCGGGTAGGCCACAGCTTATAATGATACTGCAAAGAGGAAGCCGTGGACAATTGCGCAAGAGCCAGAAGGAGGGGCCACGGCAGCACTGCCTGGTAGTGGGCAGGTGCTATGAGTGCACAAATGACACTGAGCGATGCTTTGGACACAAGCATCTGGAAGGGGAGGGAATGAGCGCACATGCTCATCTGTGTGTGGGATTTGTGTGATTTAGGCTCTTTTAGGAAGACTGCTCCAGTGACAATGACAGTGAACTGAGTTGTGGACTTGCATTGTCCTGTCTTTCACCAGGAACACTAACCAAATTCTGCTCACTCGGGGGTTCTGGGTCACGTTAAGTCTCCGGGTCTCCCCCACTGTGATTGTGGGGGGCATGGTCTGAATCTCCTTGGGGTCAGAGTTAGGCTGTGGTATAATGGGAATTTTGTTCCATTGGAGTCCTAGTCCTACAGGAGAGTTTTGATGCCAGGGCAGGCTGTGTGTAGGAAAGATGGCACTTGATTGATGCCTCAACAGAGATGATGTCTGAGTAAGGGCAGCCACAAAATGCTGGCTGGACCCGGGGTCCTCCCCAGGGCTGAGAGTCTACCCCTCAGTGCAGGGCACAGGCGTGCAGATTCCCTGGCTCTGTGGGGCTCCCTGACCGTAGAATCAGACCCCTGGGCTATGGGTGGAGGCTGGGGTGAGGGCCTTGCTGGGACAAGTGTGGCTGTAGACAAAAGCTATGCTTCCCCATTCTCCTGGACGTTATTCAGCACTAGCAGGCAGGAATCTGTCAGAAAGGGGAAGGGACAGGCATCTGGGGCACAGGGTCCTTTGGCTCTCACTTGGGTAAGTCCCCTAGGCTGAGGGCCGGGGCTGCATGTTGTCTCCTCTCCTGCCTCAAAGCTACATCCATTACCTGTGCCTTATTGGGATCCGAGGTTTCCATGTCCTTAGTCTTGGGTTGACTCTGGGACGTCTGCACTGTTTTCCTGATACTTAATAATTTTCATAATATGGTACTGCTTATTTCACCTGACTTCTAATTATTTTTGAATTAGGAAGCTTGAACTCTTGTTCTTCCATATTTTAAAGGGAAGGATTTTACTTTAAATTTCTTATCATTTCTTTTATATTTTATCTTGTCATTTTTTAATGTCAATTTTTGTGCCTTTTAAGTTTCAAAAATTACCTTTTAGTTTGTTACATTACTCTTTAGAATATTCTCTACTTGATTTTCATCATATAATGATTTATTCTTATATTGGCTGATAAAATATTTAGATTTCATTTTGCTACCTTGTTCTTTACCACTGAACTACAAAACCTCTTTTCTTTTTCTTGAGACAAGGTCTTACTCTGTTGCCCAGGCTAGAGTGCAGTGGTGTGATCTCAGCTTACTGTAACCTCTGTCTCCTGGGCTCAAGTGATCCTTCTGCCTCAGCCTTCCGAGTAGCTGGGACCACAGGCATGCACCACCACAACTGGCTTATTTTTGTATTTTTTTTTGTAGAGATGGGGTCTCACTATGTTGCCCAGGCTGGTCTTGAACTCCTGGGTTCAAGCAATTGTCTCACCTTGGCCTTCCAAAGTGCTAGGATTATAGACATGAGCCACCGTGACTGGCTCTTTTTTCTCTTTTTATACCTTTATTTATTTATTTATATCAGTTCTTATGTTGTTTCTCTGTAGTGTCCTTTTACATTTTTTCAAAGTGGCAAATGGCCTAAAGTTGCATTTTTCTGAGCTGAGCAGCTTCATCTCTGCAATAACTCTTTGTCTTCAGGTTTGCAGGTATATGTTGAAGGAAAACAGAAAACAGAAACAAATACAACCTCCTTCCCTAAAACAGGAAGTTGTATTTGTTTCTATTGTGGCATAACAGCTTACCGTGCACTTGGCAGCTTCCAAAGACTCTCATTTCTTAATGCATAGTGCTGTAGGTCAGAAGTCAGGGTGGGGCATGACTGGCTTCTCTGCTCAGGGTCTGGCGAGGCTGAAATCAAGGCATCAATGGGCTGTGTTCCTCTCTGGAGGCTCTGGAGAAGAATCTGCTTCTAGGACCATGGAGGCTGTTAGCTGTTCCTTGTGTTTGTAGGACTGAGCCTCTTGTTTCCTGGTGGTCTGCCTTCTGCTGCTAGAGGCGGCCCCCATTCCTTTTCACGTGGTTCCCCGTCTTGAAAGCTAGCATCAAACCCCTCTCATGCCTTGAACCTCTTTCCCCCAGAAAAGCCAAGTGCCTTCACTTTCATTTTACTCATTCATTTATTTTAGAGATGGGGTCTCACTTTGTTGCCCAGGCTGGAGTGCAGTGGCACAATTGTGGCTCACTTCAGCCTCAACTTTCTGGGCTTAAGCAGTTCTACTGCCTCAGCCCCCCAAGTAGCTGGGACTACTGAGGCATGCCACAGTGCCTGGCTAAGTTTTTAGTTTTTTGTAGAGATGGTGTCTTGCTATGTTCCCAGGTTGGTCTCAAACTCCTGGCCTCAAGCAACCAGCCTCCCAAAATGCTGAGATTACAGGTTTGAGCCACTGTGCCTAGTCCCCCTCCACTTTTAATAACAGCTTTATTGATATATAATTCACATACCATATGATTCATCCATTTAAAGCAGGGGTGTCCAATCTTTTGGCTTCTCTGGGCCACATAAGAAGAAGAAGAATTGTCTTTGGCCATATATAAAATACACTAACGATAGTTGATGAGCTAAAAAAAATCACAAAAAAATCTCACAATGTTTAAGAATGTTGGGCTGAATTCAAAGCCATCCTGGGCTGCATGTGGCCTGCGGGCTGTGGGTTGGACAAGCTTGATTTGAAGTGTAGCATTTAATTATTTTTAGTATATTCACACAATTTTGTAACCATCACTACAATCTAATTTTGGAACATTTTTATTACCTGGAAAAGAAACCCCATACTGCCTTATCAGTTCATTCTCCCCAGTCTCCAACCCTAGGCAGCCACCGATCTACTTTATCTCTCTATAGATTTGCTTATTATGGACATTTCAGTAAATGGAATTATGTAAGATGTGATCTTTTGTGACTTGCTTCTTTCATTTACCATAATGTTTTCAAGGTTCATCCACCTGGTAGTGTGTCAGCACTTCATTCCTTTTTTTTTTTTCGAGATGGAGTCTTGCTCTGTCACCCAGGCTGGGGTGTAGTGGTACAATCTCGGCTCACTGCAACCTCTGCCACCCGGGTTCAAGCTATTCTCCTGCCTCAGCCTCCTGAGTAGCTGGAATTACAGGCATGCATCACCACTCCTGGCTAATTTTTTTGTATTTTTAGTAGAGACAGGGTTTCACCATGTTGTCTGGGCTGGTCTCAAACTCCTGACCTCATGATCTACCCGCCTCAGTCTCCCAAAGTGCTGGGATTACAGGCATGAGCCGCGGTGCCCGGTCAGCACTTTATTCTTTATTGCCAAATAATATTCCACTGAATGGATATACCACCTTCTTAATCCGGTCATAGGTTGGTGGACATTTGGATTGTTTTCACCTCTTGACTATTATGAGTAATGCTGCTCTGAACATCCATACACTAGTTTTTGTCTGGACATTTGTTTGCCCTTCTCTTAGGTATGTTCTCAGGAGGAATTTCTGAGTCAAATAGTAACTCTATGTTTAACCTTGTAAGAAATTTCCAAGCTGTTTTCCACAGCAGCTGCACCACTTTTTACTCCCTCCAACAACGTATGAGGGCTCCAATTCCTCCACATCTTCACCAAGGGTTGTTACCGTCTTTTTGATTATAACTGTCCAGTGGGTATAAAGTAGTATCTCATATTTGATATGCATTTTTCAATGACTAAGATATTGAACACTTTTGCATGTACTCATGGTCATTTATACCTCTTTTTAAGAGAATTGTCTATTCAAATCTTTGGCCTATTTTAAAATTGGGTTATTTTTCTTTTTATTGTGGAGTTGTAAAAGTTCTTTATATATTCTGAATACGAGACTCTAATCAGATACTTGATTTGCAGATAGTTTCTCCCATTGCATTGTCTTCTCTCTTTCTTGATAGTGTCTTTTAAAAGACACAAGTTATTCATGCTTACGAAGTTCAATTTATCTAGCTTTTTGACCAGGCATGGTGGCCCATGCCTGTAATCCCAGCAGTTTGGGAGGCTGAGGTGGGTGGATTATTGAAAGCCAAGAGTTTGAGACCAGTCTGGCCAAAATAGCAAAACCCTGTCTCTACTAAAAATATAAAAATTAGCCAGGCATGGTTGCACACACCTGTAGTCTTGGCTACCCAGGAAGCTAAGGCATGAGAATCGCTTGAACCCAGGAGGTGGAGGTTGCAGTGAGCGGAGATCGTGCCACTGCATTCCAGCCTGGGTGACAGAGTGTGTCTCCATCTAAAAAAAAAAAAAAAAAAAAAAAAAAAAAATTATCTAGCTTTGCTTTGGTTTTCTGTGCTTTTGGGGTCTGATCTAAGAACGTGTGCCAACTGAAGGTCATAAAGATTTACTCCTATTTATTTTCTTAGAGTTTTATAATTTTAGCTCTTACATATGAGTCTGTGATTCATGTTGAGTTAATTTTTGTATATGATGTAAGATAGAGGTCCAATTTCTTTCTTTTTCGTGTAGATATCCAGCTATCCCTGTACCATTTGTTGAAAAGAGAAGTCTTACCCCATTGAATATCTTGGTATCCTTGTCAAAAATCAATGCACCATAGATGTGCGGGGTTATCTCCAGACACTCAATTCTATTTCATTGATCAATATGTCTGTCTTCACACTAATAACACACTGTTTTCATAACTATCCCCTTGTGATAAGTTTTGAAAATGGGAAGTATGAGTGTTCCAACTTTGTTCTTATTTTTAAAGATAATTTTGGCTACTCTAGATCCTTGCATTTCCACATGCATTTTAGGATGAGTTTTTCTATTTCTGTAAAAAAGGAAGCTGAGATCTTGATAAGATTTGCATTGAATTTATAGATTGTTTTGGAGCGTATTTCCACTTAAACAATAATAAGTTTTCCAATCCATAAACACGGATTGGAAATGGAATTATTCTTCCATTTATTTAGGTCTTCTTTAATTTTTTTGCAATATTTTATAGTTTTTGGTGTTCAAGTCTTTCTCTTCTTTTGCTAAATTTATTCCTGGACATTTTATTATTTTTATGCTGTCGTAAATGGAATTTTCTTCTAAAATTTCATGTTGAGATTGTTCATTGTTCAGTGTAGAGAAATATAATTGATCTTTTAATATTGATCTTGTATCCTGAAACCTTGTTGAATTCATTTATTAATTCCATTCATTTTTTTGGGTAAATTCCTTAGAATTTTCTATATACAAGACCATGTCATCTACAAATAGAGATAATTTTACTTATTTCCCAATCTGGATGACTTTTTTCTCTTTCTCTTGCCTAATTGCCCTGGCTACAACCTCCAATACAATGTTGAATAGAAGTGGCAAGAGCAGACATCTTTGTCTTGTTCCTGATTTTATGGGAAAATTTTTCAGTCTTTCACCATTAAGGATGGTTAGTAGTGTGTTTTAATAAATGCTCTTATATTGTTATTTTTAGGAGACCTTAGTTTTTGGAGATATCTGTTGAAATATGTAGAAATTAAATGATGTGATGTCTTAAATTTACTTTAAAATAATCCAACAAAAGGAAATGGGGGACATAGATAAAAAGGAATTAGTTATATGTCGATAACTATTAAGGCTGGGTGATAAGAACCTAAGAGTGCATTCTACTCTAATGAACTCTAATTTTGTGTATGCTTGAAAATTTCTCTAATAAAACTTAAAAAAACCCATCAGACACACATTCTCCACTCAGTCCCCAGGCCCCTACAGATAATCGACTAAGCGCTTTAGAATTGAATGGAGCCTCAGTTGGGTATGACTACTCATTAAATGATGTAACCAATGCCCTGCCCTAAGTTCCCATGCAGGAGGAACTCTGGCTGGAGTATACAGTCACTGTGTCTCAGCGCAGGCCTGGTCCCTTTAGGAGACCGGGGTGCACAAATGATCAGGCCCTGGATGAGCAAAGTTTCAGTGAAAGAGTAGATGGTCTTAGTCCATCTTCCCTGGATGCACGCTTTGGGTGGAGAAGGGGTGGAGTGGCCCCAGTAGTTTGTTTGAGAGGTAATCCTAGAAAACAGTAGTAAAGAGTGGGGAAGTGAAACAGGGAAGAAAGGAAGGAAATCCAATACAGGATGCATTATCAAGCCAATGACAGTGTGGGACACTGGCCCTTCAACGAGCTGGGGAAATCTCCTCGACAGTGTGGCGTATGCCTCAGAGATATCCTAGCATAGGCGCTGGGACATTTACACACTAAATCCTGCCAGTCTTTGATGGAGGGTTGCTCCCTGGGGGCTTAGATTTTCTAGCAGAAAGCCCTCAGGCAAAAAGATGCAGCTACTGGGTTGGAAGTAGGGTGGGCATTCACTGCAATGTAAGGCCCATGGCCATATGGGGCTGGGCGTATCGCTACAGTGAAAGGATGCACCACACAGGATATTTATCTTTAATGTATTTTCACCATCATCCTGTCCTGCAATTAACCTTGGGTGTCATTTAAGCATTCACTCAGAAATTCACCTCTTTCCCAGGAAATGGAATAGAGAGTGACCTTATTAGCAGTTTACTTCAACTGCACCTTTTCTTTTTTTTAAATTAAAAATTTTTTTTTATTATACTTTAAGTTCTAGGGTACATGTGCACAATGTGCAGCTTTGTTACATATGTATACATGTGCCATGTTGGTGTGCTGCACCCATTAACTCATCATTTACATTAGGTATATCTCCTAATGCTATCCCTCCCCCCTCCCCAACCCCACGACAGGCCCGGGTGTGTGATGTTCCCCATCCTGTGTCCAAGTGTTCTCATTGTTCAATTCCCATCTATGAGTGAGAACATGCAGTGTTTGGTTTTCTATCCTTGCAATAGTTTGCTCAGAATGATAGTTTCCAGCTTCATCCATGTCCCTACAAAGGACATGAACTCATCCTTTTTTATGGCTGCATAGTATTCCATGGTGTATATGTGCCACATTTTCTTAATCCAGTCTATCATTGATGGACATTTGGGTTGGTTCCAAGTCTTTGCTATTGTGAATAGTGCCACAATAAACATACGTGTGCATATGTCTTTATAGCAGCATGATTTATAATCCTTTGGGTATATACCCAGTAATGGGATGGCTGGGTCAAATGGTATTTCTAGTTCTAGATCCTTGAGGAATTGCCACACTCTCTTCCACAATGGTTGAACTAGTTTACAGTCCCACCAACAGTGTAAAAGTGCTCCTGTTTCTCCACATCCTCTCTAGCACCTGTTGTTTCCTGACCTTTTAATGATCACCATTCTAACTAGTATGAGATGGTATCTCTTTGTGGTTTTGATTTGCATTTCTCTGATGGCCAGTGATGATGAGCATTTTTTCATGTGTCTGTTGGCTGCATAAATGTCTTCTTTTGAGAAGTGTCTGTTCATATCCTTCACCCAATTTTGATGAGGTTGTTTGTTTTTTTCTTGTAAATTTGTTTAAGTTCTTTGTAGATCCTGGATATTAGCCCTTTTTCAGATGGGTAGAATGTAAAAATTTTCTCCCATTCTGTAGGTTGCGTGTTCATTCTGATGGTAGTTTCTTTTGCTGTGCAGAAGCTCTTTCATTTAATTAGATCCCATTTGTCAATTTTGGCTTTTGTTGCCATTGTTTTTGGTGTTTTTGTCATGAAGTCTTTGCTCATGCCTATGTCCTGAATGGTATTGCCTAGGTTTTCTTCTAGGGTTTTTATGGTTTTAGGTTTAATATTTAAGTCTTTAAAAGCATCTTTTCTTTCAAGGCCATTGATATAGTTTGGCTGTGTCCCCACCCAAATCTCATCTTGACTTGCACTCCCATCATTCCCACATGTTGTGGGAGGGACCCGGTGGGAGATAATTTGAATCATGAGGGCGGTTTCCCCGACACTCTTCTCATGGTAGTGAATAAGTCACATGAGATCTGATGGTTTTATCAGGGGCTTCTGCTTTTGCATCTTCCTCATTTTCCCTCTTGCCACTGCCATGTAAGAAGTGCCTTTTGCCTTCTGCCATGATTCTGAGGCCTTCTCAACCATGTGGAACTGTCAGTCCAATTAAATCTCTTTTTCTTCTCATTCTTGGTTATGTTTTTATCAGCAGTGTATAAGCGGACTAATACAGCCATCCCGTATAATCTCAGAGAAGCAATATTGAAAACAAAAGAAAATGAAGATGCAGTCTTTCAAGCTGTCACAGACATCTCTTATGCCATCTTACTCTATGAGAGGCAGCAGAAGTGACTCATGTTTCCAGGTGCCAAATGGAAGAATATTTCTGATATAACCTCTGGCTTCAATCATCCTTCCTTCTGAGAAATCTCATCTCCTTCAGTACCATCTTTTTGGGCTTTCCAGTAGCCTGTGAAAGCAATTAGGAAGTCTGTGTCAGGTTCTCCCGGTAGCCAAGTTGTGACCCAGCCGCAGTGGTATGCTGGTAAATGTTTAACAATAGTTCAACAGTGGGCTCAATGGAAAAAACAAAAACAAAAACCCAAAGCCCCAATTTTAGCATTTGCTGATTTCGGTAGTGTAAATGATTCCACTGTGGCTGATTCCAAGCTACCAGTGGTTTGCCAACTGGCTTGCAAAATTTCAATTGGCCCTCAGGAGCTGTCACAAGCTGGACCCAGCACGCCACACCTCTCCTGGACCCCTGTGGTTCAGAGCCCAGTCTCTGCAAATCCTGCCCATGACATCCACCGCAGGAACCGTCCCAGCCCTGAAGGGACCGCAGGAAATCAGTGCTGGTCCAGACCCCTGAGCTGAGGAGATCAGCAGCTCATTGCAGCCCTGCACAGACTATTCATAGACCCTCGCTGGTTCTGAAAACCAAGCTGGCATGACAGATGAGGGTTGGGAAGAAGGTTGTTATGACCAGCAGAGAATGCAGAAGTCCCAGCTCTGCAGACAGCCCCTCAGGCTAAAAGGCAGGTTGCAGATCGTTCAGCATCCACAGTTGGAGTTTAGAGTCCCACTTCTCCTTGTCCTGGTCAGCACACTCTGTGGGAGGTCACTGAACCTCAACTAACTTCACCTGAGTTTGGTTGTCCTACTGTCACTCTTCATGAATCACTTTTCATTTTCTTTAATAGAAGCCAAATTAACTTCTGGGTACTAAACTAAGCCCAGTGTCTGGTGGGATAGGTAATGGAGCTAAAGAGAAGTGCCCCTTGGCAAGTGAGAGTGGCCCCTTGGGCCCAAGAAGACAAGAAGTCCATACTCTAGAAAACCTCACATTCAGCTGAGTTAAATTAGTTGATGATATTTAAATTAGCTAACTATTTTTCTAAATTGGTGTTTCAGTGGAATTCCAGGAAAATGTAGATGGAAGGGAAAAAACAGAATTAGGAGAGAGAAATTTAGGATAATTTGATAATTTATTTTTGGAGAGTCACTAGAAACATTTTATAATTAGAGAGCAATGTTCTTTATTTCAGCCTAGGTTTTCCAAGTAACCAACATATTTGCACCACAAGACAGTACTTTCCATCAATAGATCAGAATATTTGTTTTGTTTTAAGATGGAGTCTCACTCTATTGCCCAGGCTGGAGTGCAGTGGCGTGATCTTGGCTCACTGCAACCTCCACCTCTGAGTTCAAGTGATTCTCCTGCCTCAGCCTCTTGAGTAGCTGGCGTTACAGGCACCCACCACCACACCTGGCTAATTTTTGTATTTTTAGTAGAGATGGTGGTTTCACCGTGTTGACCCGGCTAGTCTCGAACTCCTGATCTCAAGTGATCCGCCTGCCTTGGCCTCCCACAGGGCTGTGATTACAGGCATGAGCCACTGCACCTAGCCTAGATCCGAGTATTATGTGCTTCTTTTGAATGCTAAAAGGACTTATTAATATCAGATGTAAAATCTTGGAAAGCTTCATTGTTTCCAGCTGAGGAAAGAGCACTTTGGCTAATCAAGCCACTTTCCCCTGTTACCTTTCACTACTGAAGTGAGAGCTTGTCATTTTATTAGCAGCCCTCCTCGCTAGGAAGGAACAAGTCGCTGTGTTCATTTTTCATCTATGATATGGCATTTCAGTGCTTACAGACTGGAACAAAACAATATGCAATAAAAGAGTGAAAGAAATTCTCTCCACTTATCCTACAAAATTCCTGGAGATGACAGTTATGCTGTTGATCTCATATGGCACATAGATAAAGATGTGGTGTGTCAATACGGCCGGAAGGGATCGTACTTAAACTGATGTATTTAAACATTGATTTTCAATGCATAAAAGATCTTTTAAAAACATGGTCCTTCTTGCATGTATATTCTGCCTGATCAATTTTTGCATTATTGCTAACCAATGAAACCAGTCATCGATGATGAAAGATAATTAAAATCTTCTCATAAACATTAGCTGATGCATCCTCAAGTATATATACAGAGAGACTATTGAGAGAGGCGGAAAGACTGTGGAGAGGGACAAAGAGAGTGAGGGAGAGGTTGAGTCACTGAAGGTTTGGGAAAGAAAAATGCCAGTAGGGGGTGCTCTTTGGGGACAAGGACTTGGCAGTGGTGCGCGGTGGAATGGGGATAGTACTGGGTGCGAGGAAGCCTGGTCTTGTGGAAATGATTTCTTTGAAACTGGATTCTGCTCCCCAAAATGTTCCTTTTTTCTTTTGGGTGTCTGGAGCAGGCTGGCAGCTGTGATCTGGGGAGAAGGTGGCGTCAGGCGACAGCTTTTGAAGAGGTGTCAGAGGAGCCAGGGAGGGTGGGCAGCCAGGTTTTCTGTCTCTCCTTCCCCCAGGTCTAGACCAGCCTTCCCCCAGATGTGGTCCGGGGCCACTCCCACCTGTAACTGGTCTCCCTGTGGTTGCTCTTGCCTGTTCCCATCAGTTCTCACCCAGCCCCTGAGGGCGCCGAGCACCTAAATCGGCCCACGTGCTGCCCTCAGAGCATTCCCATGGCACCTGGATGCAGCCCTGCCTGATGTCCCCTCCCATCTGCCACCTTCAGCTCCTGGCCTGGCCCTATAGTCTCTTATAATGTCGTGCCTTTTCTGGCCCTTAAACGTGCTATTCCTTCCCATCTTCGAGACTTTTTTTGTCCCATTTCCTCTGGAATGTTCCTCCTGTGGCTGTCTCTCTCCTTTACATTCAATTTAAACGTTGTTCCTTTACAGAGGCTTCCAGAGAAATGGGTGCTGCCTATAATCCCCCATCTTAGCCCCCATTTTTTTCAAAACTCTGCACTCTTTGTCTGACCCCCGGTGTGAGCCTGTTCACCTGCTTAGTTTTTATCTCACATTAGAATTGAAGTTTGGTTGGGGCTGGGCAGTGGCTGTCCTGTCCAATCTACGTCTATGGCACCTCACAAGGATCATTTTGAGACTCTGACGAAAGCTAAGAACTTCCTAGAGAAATGCGCACACATTTCTAGATGTAACAGCAGCAGTGCCGTGGTTCCCCCGGGCAGCGACCATGTGAAGAACCACCGCCACCCTGGAAGGTCTTTTCCAGCAAGACTGAAGACGGGCTGGATACAGAAATTATTTTGCTCAGAGAGACTGTAAACTGCCTTAAGGTGGAAAGAACTTCATTTTTTTTTTTTATTTTTCTTCTTCTTCTTTTTTTTTTTTTTGACAGAGTCTCGCTCTGTCACCCAGGCTGGAGTGCAGCGGTGCGATCTCAGCTCACTGCAACCTCTGCCTCCCAGGTTCACGCCATTCTCCTGCCTCAGCCTCCCGAGTAGCTGGGACTACAGGCACCTGCCACCACGCGGGGCTAATTTTTTGTATTTTTAGTAGAGACGGGGTTTCACCGTGTTAGCCAGGATGGTCTTGATCTGCTGACCTTGTGATCCGCCTGCCTCGGCCTCCCAAAGTGCTGGGATTACAGGCGTGAGCCACCACACCCAGCCAAGAACTTCATTTTGTAGAGCAGAAGCCAGAGTGGCAGAAAACACATTTTTCCATTTTTAGGGGAGGGCCCTTTGGCTGCTCATGGAGATGGTCAGAGGTACAGGAAGAACTTTGGCCGGTGTGCACTGAGGTGGTAACTGGGACAATAAGAACTGTGTGACCTACTCAGCGTGGAAAGGTACCAGGAAGGCTCCACGGGCTGCAGCGTCTCAGGGTGTCCTTTCATGTTGTTTCCTTCACTGACTTTGTGAATTCCTTCATTCTGATGTTGATCTTTGGCAAACTTCTGCTTCCAGGGGAGAGCTGGGAGCTGGGGGAACAGGAATGGGCCTTGGTGGAGGAGGAGGGAGGAAGAGGAGGGAGGAAGAAGAGGGAGGAGGAGGGAGGAGGGGGGAGGAGGGGGGAAGAGGAGGAGGAGGGGGATGGGGAGGAGGACGAGGAGGGAGGAGGAGAAGAAGGGGAGGAGGACGAGGAGGGAGGAGGAGAAGAAGGGGAGGAGGGAGGAGGAGGGAGACAGGAAGAGGAGGAGGAGGGGAGGAGGAAGGAGGAGTGAGGAGGAGGGGGACAGAAGGAGGAGGAAGGAAAAGGAGGAGGAGGGAGGAGGAGGAGAGAGAAGGGGGAAGGAGGGAGGAGTATGAAGAGGGAGGAGGGGGGAGGAGGAAGGAGGACGAGGAGGGAGGAGGGGAGGAGGGAGGAGGATGAGGAGGGAGCAGGAGGGAGGAGGGGGAAGGGGAGAGGAGGAGGAGAGAGGAGGGAGAAGGAGGGAGGAGGACAGAAGAGGAGAAGGGAGGAGGAGGGAGGAGGAGGGAGGAGGAGGAAGAAGGAGGAAGAAGGAGGAGGATGAAGAGAAAGGAGGAGGAGGGAGGAGTATGAGGAGGGAGGAGTATGAGAAGGGAGGAGGGGAGGAGGTGGGAGGAAGGATAAAGAGGAGGGAGAAGGAGGGAGGAGGGGGAGGAGGGGGAGAAGGGGGAAGGAGGAGGAGAGAGGAGGGAGAAGGAGGGAGGAGGACAGAAGAGGAGGAGGGAGGAGAAGGAGGGAGGACGAGGAGGAAGGAGGAAGAAGGAGGGGGAGGTCTTCACACCCAGCACCTTTCCACCCATGTTTGGGAACTTCACTCACTGTCCTCTGTGTTGTTTCTGGCTCCCCAGGACAGCTGCCGTGAGAGGACCCTATGACCCCACTGCAGCTGCTGTGGGCTGGATCATCAGTTTACCTGGATCACCAGACTCAAGGTGGGCAAGAGTGCTTTGTGGGGCTTTAGTACTTGGAATTGAGAAAGTCAGCCTCCTTTAGGTGCCTGAAGTTTTAACACAAAACTGGTTTCTGCCACATGGGCTAAAGAAGGGAAGGGAGCTTGGTGGGGTGGTGACAGGGGAGAGAGGCTCCTGAGAACACCCCGCCTCCAGCTTTCTTGAGGTTCATTGATGCCTGAATCCTAGATGGATTCTTACTGTTGAGTTATTGAGACACTTCATGATTCTTTAAATACATCCCCCTTTTTGCTTATACTTGAGTTGGGTTTTTGTTATTTGCAACCCAAAGAATTTGCACTGTTGCAACTTCAACTGATTCAGAGTCAGGTCTGCCCAGGGTGCGACCCTAGCCCCATCGAGAGGAGCACTGCCCATCAGGGCCCCGGAAAGCGGAGGCACCATGGGGTGGATCTGCGAGGTCTCTGAACCACCGAGAGTGGGACAAGAAAACTGGAGGCGCCAAAGGCCAGGAATGGGTCAGCCGTCTTGCCTAAAAAGGAGGTCAGGAGAACACATCTCGGGAGGCTTCAACCCAGGACACAGCCCTGAGATGCCAGTGTTTCTGCTTTGGTACCAGAGTGTCTGATCAGCTACATTCCCTCTGTGAGTCAAGGTGTCCCTGCATGAGCTGTGTTAAAGGAATTACATTGCTTTACAGGAAGAATGGGTGTAAAACGATCAGCTAAAACCTACGTCTGATGAGTGTCCTTTGGATTCATGGAGTTAGTTAAGGACTCAAGAATAGAACCAGGGGTAGCGACTACCAGAAAGTCTTAGCTACAAAATCAAAGTGAATAGAGTGCTAGGTGGGCATAATTTAGAGGGGAAAAAGTCAAGCTCACACCAGGAAAAAGGAATAACAATTTCAAAACATGGGAATACTTGTGGTCTCAGAGAAGAACGTGAAGCATGCCTGGCAGCAGGCCGAGCCCCACAGCCTTTCCCGGCATTGTGCCCTCTTCCCCACAAGTCTCACTTGAATGAGACCCAGGAGAGGTGTGAGAAGGGTAAGCTGCTCTTTTTTTTTTTTTTTTTTTTTTTGAGATGGAGTCTCGCTCAGTCGCCCAGGCTGGAGTGCAGTGGTGCGATCTCGGCTCACTGCAACCTCCGCCTCCCAGATTCATGCCATTCTCCTGCCTCAGCCTCCCAAGTAGCTGGGACTACAGGTGCCTGCCACCACGCCTGGCTAATTTTTTGTATTTTTTAGTAGAGATGGGGTTTCACTGTGTTAGTCAGGATGGTCTCGATCTCCTGACCTTGTGACCCACCTGCCTCGGCCTCCCAAAGTGCTGGGATTACAGGCATGAGTCACCGTGCTCAGCCGGCAGGCTGCTCTTTAGGGGCAGCTGGCAGCTTGATACATCCACATTTGGTTTCCTCCTCCAAAGAGGCACCTTCATCTTGGGATGACTACATTTAAGAGTTGGCAGAGACCTAAGAGGTCACCTGGGGTCCTTTAGCAAGGATTCTAGAGTGGGCTTTCCTTGTTCCACAAGTTCCTGACATTGTACATGAAATGTCTGTGGAGCTCTAATTAGGGAAAAGAAGTCAGGCTGGTGGGACCAAGGGAAAGCAAGAAGTGAAAGCAGGTAAGCTGTAAATCTGCCCTTCTTCATGGTCCAGGACACATGGCCCTCCTGCACAAATAACTCAGTTGTTTTCTGTGCCGAACTTATCACCAGACTCTTGGGTGACAGAAAAATGCAAGTTATGAGGCCAGGAGATCAAGACCAGCCTGACCACATGGCAAAACCCCATCCCTACTAAAAATACAAAAATTTAGCTGGGCGTGGTGGTACATGCCTGTAATCCCAGCTACTTGGGAGGCTGAGGCAGGAGAATCACTTGAACCCAGGAGGCAGAGGTTGCAGTGAGTGGAGATCGCATCACTGCACTCCAGCCTGGGTGACAGAGTGCGGCTCTGTTTCAAAAAAAAAAAAAAAAAAAAAAAAATGCTGGTTAGCTCACTGCAACCCTGATGTTACCAATACCGGACAAAGCCCTCCCCAGCACACAGCACAAGCACCAGCCTATAAAATCTCCAGCAAGCCTTTGTCTCTTTGAAGTCAGCTCCTCTCTTGCTAATTTGCCCCTTGTACCCTTGCAACGCATTTTTATACTTACTTTTCCTAGTAAATCTGCGTTTTGTTTTCTTTGAGACAGAGTCTTGCTGTGTCACCCAAGCTGGAGTGCAGTGGTGTGATCTCAGCTCACTGCAACCTCCATCTCCCAGGTTCAAGCAATTCTCATGCCTCAGCCTCCCAAGTAGTTGGGACTATAGGTATGCACCACCAGGCCTGACGACTTTTTGTATTTTTTTAGTAGAGACAGGTTTTCACCATGTTGGCCAGGTTGGTCTTCAACTCCTGGCCTCAAGTGATCTGCCTGCCTTGGCCTCGAATCTGCCTTTCTTTACCTACAACTGTCTTGGTAAATTTTTACCACCTACACAATACTGGCCTCAGATAGTCGCTACCCGCGACAATGTTGTGTGTCACGTTACTGGAGAAGAAGGTCTGTGGCTTTCATCAGGTAGTCCCAGGACTTGTCACCTTCAGCTAGTTCAAATCCACTCTCCAACCCAGTCACTGGGGATGAAGAGACGGAGGCCTGAGGAGAGGAGAGTGCGTGAAGTTTCTGTGGGTGGGCGACAGCAAGGCCTGGATGAGGAACAAAATATACTAAGACCTGGATTGCTGTTTCCCCTATTATTGTGTCTTTTGAAGAACCACTGGAAGGTCCCCAAGGAAACTTAATTTTGGAACTTTAGAGAAGTGTGACAGCTGTAAACCATGCTTTTCTTAACTGAGAATTAATGAGTAAACAAGAATTCCCCAGCTTCCAGAATGGAGGAGGGTATTAGGATACTCCCGGTCATGACTTTTCATTTGAAAATACTACTTGCCAATCTTCTCAAAGTTTTGTGTAAATATTAACTCATTAATCTTCATATTTGTTCCATAAGACAGATTTTTTTTGAGCTTGAGAATTACACTTCTACTTCCATTAGCTTTAAGGGCATCTTGAGTGTTAAAACTCATTATGTAAAACAAGATACCTAAAAATAAATTTAAAAATATATCTAACAGGAGGAAAAGAATCTGAGATGCTGAATTTGGCGTTAAGATTCCTACTTGCAAAAGAAAAACAAAAACAAAAGCAAAACCCACAGCTTTCATTTTCCATTTATGTACCCAAGAAAAACTAGCATTATCCATGTTGCCACAGAAGAAACACAGGAGCTTCTTTAACGTGTGTTCTTAGGTGCATAACTTGGCACTTCTCCCTTGGTTTCCCTGGCCATACAATGAAGGTAGAAATGGGTGATGCCCTTTCCCAGGGAGAGCAGGAAGCACAGTAATTAGCATAGAAGAGGCTTCACCAGCATGATACCATGCAGGCGAGCCCTCTGGAGAGATGAAGCACAGTAGGGAAATTTTGTTCCAGGGTCATGAGAATTATTTTCAGTAGCTTCTTTCCATCTTCCCAGAGGCATCTGCAGAGATCAGCCCTCATCTGATCTCAATTTCTCATGAACTACCCTTTCAGCTCCTCCTCTTATTGTGGTAGATGACTCCTCCTGATACAGTTTGGATATATGTCCTGTCCAAATTTCATGTTGAATTGTAATCCCCAATGGTGGAGGTGGGGCCCAGTGGGAGGTGATTGGATTTTGAGGGTGGATTTCTCATGAATGGCTTAGCACCATCCTCTTGGTACTGTCCTCGTGATAGTGAATGAGTTCTCACAAGATCTGATTGTTTAAAGTGTGTGGCATCTTCCTCCTCTCTCTTGTTCCTACTCCAGCCATGTGATATGCCAGCTCCCCCTTCACTTTCTGCCGTGATTGTAAGTTTCCTGAGGCCTCCCCAGAAGCCAAGCAGATGCCAGCATCATGCTTCCTGTACAGCCTGCAGAACTGTGAGCCAATTCAACCTCTTTTCTTCATAAATTACCCAGTCTCCGGTGTTTCTTTATAGCAATGTGAGAAAGACCTAATACACCTCCGCAGTGCCTGAGCCCTCCTGTTTTGGTGCCTGAGCGCTGTGACCCCACACTGCAAACCTACCATGTGTCAGTCATGGCACTGGAAGAAAACACAGATGTCTCATGTGGTCAGCATAAAAACTCTATGAGGAAGTAATGTATAGTCATGTTGCCAATCAGGGAATTGATACCTAGCAACTCCTTTATTTCCTCTAATCTTCCCTCAATTCTTGCAACTCTATCTTCTCTAAGATCACCAATGACTGCAAAATATGGTGGGAAATGTGCCAAACTGATCAGTTAGCTTTTATAAAGTAAATGTTTAGGTCTTCTGAATACACAAGTAACACACATCCTTTGAGAGGACATAAAAACTACAACAAGAATATAGATAATTATGAGAACACCTCTAATCACACCAGAGATATAGCAACTCTGGAGGTGTTTTCTTTAGTCTTCCTTCAAGAAAAAACTTGCCATTGAAGGGCAGTTAGCAGATGGACTCCAGCTGTCAGTGTCTTCAAGACCTGCCTCAGCATTGGAGAAGAAGCCATATTCTTCCTGGATGGCCCTCAGCCAATGATTGATCATGGCTGGGGATACCATGACTGATCAATTTTTGCCCAACCTAGGACTCTTCTAATGGACAGTCTTCTCTTCAGAGCTCCCCTTGGGTTGGCAGTGGCCATAAGACTTCACTAGAGTGTGATATTCCCTGTTCCATGGGAAGGCCTGGGGACGTGCTGTTCACGAAGGCCATCGGGAACGTGTGGGGGAGGGGCACCAGCATCACAGAGAATTAACTGATTACTTTTGGCAAAAATGGGAGTAACTCTAAAAAAGATTGTATTTCAATAGAAAACTATAGTGCACCCATTATCAAAGTGTAGTCCTGCTCATTTTCTTTGAGGTTTTATTTCTCTGTGAATTTAACTAAATCTATTATAAACCAAAATAAAATTCTAAGCCCCCCCAATCACCTGAGTGGACCCCTCCTCATGTCCAAGGGCATTCCAAAGTTGGTTCAGGCCGTGATGGGAAAGGGGTGTCGAACCTGCCTCATTATACCCTCCTCCCTTCTGGAATTCGGGAAAAGCTGACCAGCATTAACATCAACACAGACCTTAAGTCTGATAAGGAACATTCACAGTCTATTCTCTCTGAAGCCTGCTATCTGGAGGCTTCATCTGTATGATGAAACTTTGGTCTCCACAACCCCTTATCATCATAACCCAGACATTCCTTTCTATTGATTCCAGGTCTTTAGATAATAACTCTTTCAACCGATTGACAATCTAACGGCCTTTCCAGACGGAACCAATGTAAATCTTACAAGTATTTGATTGACATCTCACGTCTCCCTAAAATGGATAAAACCAAGCTCTACCCTGACCACCTTGGGCGCATGTTCTCAGGATTTTCTGAGGGCTGTGTGACGGGCCATTGGTCACTCATATTTGGCTCAGAATTTCAATTATTTTACAGAGTTTGACTCTTTTCGTCAACACAGGAAACATTCAACTGCCATCTTCATTCCACCACCTAAAGATGCTTCAATCTCAAATCTAAAATCTTGACTAGCTGCCTTTTGGCAGATAAGAAAGACCGTAATTTGCTTCAAATGTTAACCTTTGTTTTTCTTTTGTTTTCATAGAATAATACTTTGAATTCCGATCAAGCAATGCAATCTGAAATGAACAATTTAGCCTCAATAGTACTCCAAAACAGAAATTCTTGATAACTTAACAATTTAATAAGCAACAAGTTTGTGCTATGATGAAAAAAGTTCTTGCTATGTTAATCAATTAGAAATTGTTGCCCTATATCTAAAAGATCTTAAAGAAAAAATATGATTTTTTCCTTTTTTTTTCAGACAGAGTCTTGCTCTGTCCCCCAGGCTGGAGTGCAGTGGTGCGATCCCCATTCACTGCAAATTCCGCCTCCCAGGTTCAAGTGATTCACCTGCCTCAGCCTCCTGAGTAGCTGGGATTACAGGCACCCGCCACCGCACCTGGCTAATTTTTGTATTTTTAGTAGAGACGGGGTTTCACCATGTTGGCCAGACTGGTCTTGAACTACTGACCTCGTGATCCACCCGCCTCAGCCTCCCAAAGTGCTGGGATTACAGGCATGAGCCACTGTGCCCGGCCAAATTTTTTTTTCTTAATCAGAAAAGCACTGCCTCTTCTATTGATTTATTCAGCTGGTTAAATCTTGACTCCTGGAAATCTTTGCTCAGAGGAAGTTTTTCGGTCTATTCTCTGTATGGCTATTGGGTTTACCCCTGGTGTATCGTATGCTCCCAAGGGTTTTAAATGCTCCCCAGCAGCCAATTGAACATCAAATGATTGCCATCCGGCTCAGACAACTTGAGGAAACCAACAATGACTATGTAATTCCTGGCAGTGATATGACTTTGAACCCAGCATATCTTTTGATAACGGTAACATCTTCCTGACTCTTCGTCCCAGCAAGTGCATCAGTAGTGCTAAGTGAGAGGAAAGCTGTGCGATTTGGTCACACTCTGGGCTTGCTGAAGGAATGACCGAAGGGGGAGAAATGTTAAAAGAAAAAAATGAAAATGAAGACTCAGGCCTGAAAAATTTCTGAGCAAACAAAATCAGGTAAGTCTTACAAATATCTTCAATTTTGCTTAAATTGCAAGCGTAAGCAAAACAAAACTTGCATCATTTCTGATAAATGCTTGCGTTAGAACTGAAACATAACCCCAGCCAACTAACGTATGATAAACATCCAACTAACATATGATCTTGTGACTTTCCATCAAGATACTTAAAAAAGGGCAATTTTGTTGCAAACCCATCAAATAATTTCTTTATTTTGCTTCCATATTTACCCCATAAATACTTGCCCCAGGCAGTTTGCCACTGGAACACTAAACCTTTTTCAGTCTGGTGTTCTCTAATTCAGGAATTGCTTCTTAAGTAAACTCTTTACAATTTTATTATGCCTCACATTTTTCTCAAATGCTTTCTGAGCTTAAAAATGATATCTAAATAAATACAAGTAAAAAAATTGTGACTATAAAAACTGCAAAAATCAAAAGGCAAACAACAACTGACGGGGGCAAAGTAGTTCTAACAAATACCAAACATTTGTTTTCTGACACTGGGGCTGTGAATAATATTTTCTATTTTCCATGTTTTCTGCAATATGGTTACACAACTCTTCCAAGACATTTATATATTCATTTAGAAAGAAGAGGAAAAAATAGCATTTTTAATTTTTCTGAAAAAAACATTACTTGTAAAACTGGCAGTTTAAGGAAGTAATGAGAGAAAGGACTTCAGAACACTAAATAAAAGAAAATCTATTTGAACACTATGTCCACTATGTCTGAACTATATTCATGTGAAATTAAAAGAAAAATTTTAAGTTTTGAATTTTCTTTTTTTTTTTTTTAATTTGGTGAGATGGAGTCTTGCTCTATTGCCCAGGCTGGAGTGCAGTGGTGTGATCTCGGTTCACTGCAACCTCCTCCTCCCAGGTTCAAGCAATTCTCCTGCCTCAGCTTCCTGAGCAGCTGGGATTACAGGTGTGCACCACCACACCCAGCTAATTTTTGTATTTTCAGTAGAGATGGGGTTTTGTCATGTTGGCCAGGCTGGTCTCAAACTCCTGACCTTAGATGATTCGCCCGCCTTGGCCTCCCAAAGTGCTGGGATTACAGGCATGAGCCATGGTGCCTGGCCTGAATTACTTTTCTTTCTACAGTCTAGAAAGTGCTGCTGTCATGCACATTGAATATGGTTTTACTTCTCTCAAAAACATAAGAAGAAAAACTCTTTAAGTAGACACACAAACATTCCAAAAAGCTAAATATAGAAGTAGAGTTTTCATAGTCCTTTTGCTAAACAGATGGTAACCAGTGACTAGACAAGAAAATGGAAATTTTGATTTGACAAATGAACCAAAACAAAACCGCCATCCTTCTTCTAAGAGGCAGTGCTGCTGGTTATGAGACACAAAGGGGTTGCATGGTAACCTGCAATTCCCGTTTCTCTCTGCTGCGAATCTCTTTTCCCAGTTGTAACAACTGAGTAAATATTCCGCCAGGGTGGATCATTAATTGAATTCCCTACTAGGCTGACTTCAGGAACCGGGAAGCCCTGAGCTGGGATTAGCAGCAGGGGTGCTTATGGTTTATGTGATTAAAATGATTTAGCCAGGTCTGGAAGAATGTCATTATGCTTCTTAGTGTCATTCAGGAGGGCTGCCAGAGACAGGGAGGCTAACCATGCGGTGCGCACCCCACGACTGTCTTGATATGTTTCGTTTGAACGGCGACAAGGAACTTCCAATGTAAGAAAAATGCTGCAAGTCATAGGAGATGGTGCACGCAGGGACTCAAAGCCTGTGGTTTGGGAATTAGAATCACATGCATTTGAAGAGGCTGGGTTGTTGATGCTAATGAATCCCTCCAACGATTTCCAAGGAGGAGAATCATCTGGGGACTGCTTCAGCACAACGGACCCACTGGCTTTTAGAAGAACCCTGACTTACTCTGTGCCAACTTGCTACCTAGGCTGTCCTTGAAAACAGCAAAACAATTCTACCAGTTTGGTAGCTCATGGGTATACCCGCGTCCACAGCTCCATCAGACCTGTGCTGGGATCTTATCCGATGTGCCTGACAGTGACAGGGCTCAAGGGGAACCAAAGAGGACAGGGAACAAATAAATCTCTTCCCTGATCAGCCCTCAGCCCTCAGCTGTCTTCCAATCTGGGTTTTCCCAATGGAAGAGCCTTCTTTTTCTGGTAGCTGTTCTGTGAGTTGTCTTCTCTCTCATTAGGTTAGGCAGTGTATCTGGACCATCGCTACAGTGAGTGTCACATGGTTATTAATTCACTGCTCATGTCCTGAACCAGAGTTTATCATGGTGGTTGCCAAATGGTGGCTTTCTGACTTCATGATGCCATGTACCTGTATTAGTTGGCATTCCACTGTAAGAAGGAGATGTTTTTCTTTTTCCCTTTGTTTGTTTGTATCAGTATTTTATCACTATTTGTTTTGATGCTTAAATTGTCCCAGATTTGGCTAGTGGAATAGACAAGATGGCCTCATGTCCTTTGATAGGTTTTCATTGTTCTTAGTGCACATTCTTACCTCCAGGCCACCAGGCACAACAGGATGTGCCAGGCTGTGTTGAAGTTTTCCACCTTCAGACCTGAAACCAGCCATTTCTCTAAGAAGCCCTGTTTTCTCTTCTCTCTTCCGCTCCTCCCCTCCCCTCTGCTCCTCCCCACCTCTCAGCTCCTCTCCTCCCCTCAGCACCTCTCCTCTTTTTCCTTCCCCCACTCTCTCTTTCTTCTTCTTTTTTTTTTTTAGTGTTTAGAAACCAAGATCTTGGTGGAAGGTTTGCTCATTACCACTTGGTATCATCGTTCCTAGGCCCTCAGCAGAAGACAGAACAAAATAAATGTTTATATCAATATGTATGTATCTATGTGTCTATCTATTCAGTCATCTATCTACCTACCTATTTATCTATTTTAAATATCATGTTACCTGATACCTCCAATACCTGACTTCAGGGTTCACTCTAAACTTTCCCAATCTCCTTATTTATAATTTCCTTCTCAGATATTGATAAATATGTCTCCCACGATGCACAATATATTGACTGATTTCCTCAATGCTAATGTATAGAGAGTAGTGTCCAAAGTGCTAACTCATAGCACCGAGAAAAACTAACCTTCCAGCTAGAGTTCAGTATTTGTTTACTGTTCTTTCTGTCGCCAGCCTAAGGACAGTTAAAATACTGGGTTCACGTGGTATTTGGGTGTGTCCTCCTTCCTCATCCTTCAGTGTGGTGGTGCTATTCATTTGAAATCACATAATAATGAAGTTGATTTGTTTCTATTTGTATATTATTGGTAGTTTTTTCTCATTTCTAATGATTTTAAGCATATGAAACATTAATATGGTTTTAATAGTCAGAACTAAACTCAGGAAGGCCCACTCCCTTCCCTATCCTTTTCATCCCATTCTCTGGAGGTAACCAATGCCAGCAGTTTCTGGTTCCTTCCCGTGTTTCTTTGCACAAATGATCTAATACATATGTATTTTATTCCCCCCTTTCCTCTGGCCTCATGGTACTCTGTTACCTGGAGGTACCACAGTTTATTAATCCACAGTCTTATGTGTGGGCATCTAGGCTGTAATATTTGGCTATTACAAGCAGTGCTGTAAGGAATCATCTTGGCTTAGATTTATAGTTCAAAAGGTAAACACGTTTGTAGTTTTGCTGGATATTGCCAATTTCCCTTCCATAAAGGTCGTACCAATTTTCATTCTGATTACCAATATCAGAGAGAGCCTGTTTCCTCACAGTTTTGCCAATATAATGTGTTGCCATACTTGTAAATTTTTGCCACCCTGATGTATGAGGAATGGAAATCTTAGTGTACTGTCTTATTTGTTTTTATTTTGGGGAGTGTATATATCTTCATTTATTTAGATCTTCAAATTCTTACAGCAACATTTTGTAGCTTGAAGTGTAGAGGCTTTGCACATATTTTGTTAAACTTATTACTGAGCATTTATCTCTTCCTCTTTATGTCTTGCAAGATTTCCACTTTTCTATTGATGAGCTGCAGGGTGTTAGCCATGTGCTTTGAAGAAAGTGGTTTGACAGTTTTCTTTTTAGCCTTTGCATAGATAATCAATTTGTTTTCCTCCCCAATAAAAAAGTGGTCCCCACCCTTGCCCCTGGCAAATATTCATTCTAGTGATGCATTTAGGGTTATGGGACACCACTTGTAATTCTCTAATTGGCTACCTATCTCTTTCTAATTTATCCTTGGTTCTCACTGTATGAATATTGCTGTTTTACCAAAATATCTGATTTCTCCTTTTTCAGCCCCTTTAGACAACTTAAAAAATCTCTGAATTTACCAGAAAAAATCATCCCATGGGGCCCAGTATCAATTCATGCTATATTTTTATTGCTGCATTTCACTTATTGTTTTGTTGAATCTACAGATCAGCAGAGGGATAGTAGACATATTTATAATACAAAATCTTTAAATCTCTAAATGGTGTCTCTCCTTTTTCTTAAGTATTCCTAAATATCTTTCTGTATAGTTTCAACATTTTATGACTGAATTTGGAGGTCATTAAGAATGTTTCCATGTTGAGCTTCCAATGCATGATTATGATGATTTTTCTACTAATTAATGAGTTTTAATTCTTTTTTATTTTCGAGGAAAATTTTGCTTTCTTTTTAAAGCTCTATTGAGGTATGCTTGACATAAAAATGCATGTATTTAATGTATACATTTTGATGAGTTTGGACATATGCATACACCTGCGATGCTGTCTCAGTGTAGTTTTTTTTTTTTTTTTTTTCAGACGGAGTCTCACTCTGTTGCCCAGGCTGGAGTGCGGTGGCACGATCTTTGTTCACTGCACACTCCGCTGTCCTTGTTCAAGTGATTCTCCTGCCTCAGTCTCGCGAGTAGCTGGGATTACAGGTGCCCGCCACCATGCCTGGCTAATTTTTGTGTTTTTAGTAGAGACGCGGTTTCACCATGTTGGCCAGGCTGGTCTCGAACTCCTGACCTCGTGATTCGCCCGCCTCGGCCTCCCAAAGTGTCAGTGTAGTTTTAATTTGCATTTCTCTTTTATGAGAATGAAAGCATTCTCATTTTTGTGGGTCATTTTTGTATCTTTTTGTAAGTTGTGTCTTTTGCCCATTTATCTATCAGGCTTTTGGTCACTTTTCTCTTAATTTTAAAGAATTATTTATATTAGGACTATTACACTTTGTCCTGATATACATTATGAATATTTCCTCCTAATTGTCATTTATCTTTTGACTTTATTTACGATGATTTTGCTATGCAAAAGATTTTTTTATATTTATGGAGTCAAACGTAACAATCTTTACTGTGATTGCTTTTACAATTTGTGTCATAGTTAGAAAGCTTTTGCCTATACTAAAGTTGAAGAATTCCCCACGTTTATATGTAATATATGTGTAGCTTCAAGATTTGCATTGAGATCTCTGATCCATTTAGAGTTTCTTCTTGCATATGGTGTGAGGTATGGATCTAATTTGAACTTTTCCCAAGTGTCTCCCTCATTGCCCTAGTGCCGTTTATTTAAAAGTTCATTTTTACTCTGGTGATTCAAAATACTATCTAACATACACTAAATTTTCACATGCACTTGGGCCTATTTCTGGACTTTTAGTTTGATTTCACCTGTCTGGCTGTTTATTCATGCCCCAGTCCTCCACCGTTTCACTTATGGAGGACTCCTAGCATGTATTCACACCTGGAAGGGGAAGATCTCATCATGGTATTTTCCTTTATCCTCGGTTTCCCTAGCTATTCTTGCATGTTTAATTTGCCACATGAACTTCAGTATCAACTTCCGTAGCTTCATAAAACCACCTATTGATATTTTAATTGGAAGTTTGTTAAATTTACCAATTTAACTTGTGGGAGAACTGAGATCTTTATGCTTTGAATGATCTTTTGCAAAGCTCATCTTACCACCTGCTTCCTCAGACCCTCCTGGTAGCAGTGTGCTAGCTGGGAAGCAGAAGCTGAGACAGAATTAGGAGATTGAGGCCGGGCACGGTGGCTCACGCCTGTAATCCCAGCACTTTGGGAGGCCGAGGTGGGCAGATCACGAGGTCAGGAGATCGAGACCATCCTGGCTAACATGGTGAAACCCCGTCTGTACTAAAAAAATACAAAAATTAGCCTGGCATAGTGGCGGGCACCTGTAGTCCCAGCTGCTCGGGAGGCTGAGGCAGGAGAATGGTGTGAACCTGGGAGGCGGAGCTTGCGGTGAGCCAAGATTGTGCCACTGCACTCCAGCCTGGGCGACAGAGCGAGACTCTGTCTCAAAAAAAAAAAAAAAAAAAAAGAATTAGGAGATTGAATTAGGGGTGGAAGAGGTTATTGGGAGGTTCACGCTTGTGAAAGGGACCAAAAATAATAATTTGACACTGTTGGATGAAGGGAATGATATTCTGAGTTACATCATAGCAGAAAGCCACCAGCAAATAAAAAGTTGACAAATCAGAGCTGAGTAGTATATGCATAATATTTAGACATAAGGGATAATCATTAGGGAGAAAAAATTAAACAGTGCTGCCCCTGGAGCAAGGGTTGAGGAGAAAGGAATGAAGCAGGAATTTGTTGCTTTTATTAAAACTCTTGCAGAAGTTTTTGATTTGTTTAAACCAATGTGCAGGTTTTATTTTGTTAAACAATAAATCAGTTAAAGACATAAACTTGTATGCAGATTTATAATGATCATAAATTATCTCTTCCTAGATAGATAACCCATTAAGGCCCAAGTGATAGCACTGCTGGGAGTAACCTCTAAAAATGCAAGCAAAAATGCACCAACCCTGACAAAGAGGGGAAGTGAAGGAAATGGTTAATTTGGAAGCTGGTTAAGAATGCAATTTATTCCATGCATCAGTGTTCCAAAGTGAGAGCGGGATTTGTTAACCCCATCAACTGGCTTCTTAATTACATCCTTGCCTATCCAAGACCCATGGAGGCGTCAATCACCCTTATCCACAAAGTCATTCTCAGTGCAAAAAAAATCTATTATTTAAATAACTCGCATCCTTCTTTGCAAAGGCACTTTCTAGGCTGTCAGTGGACAAAACAACCAGTTAAAGGATTAAAAAAAACACACTTGTTCAAACAGCTGCGTTGTTTATAATTGTTTTGCTGATTATTTTTTGAATGGGATGGGTTATTTTGATGTCAGGTAGCTGTGGCCTCATAACCCTTAAGTGGCTGGAAGTCAAGTGATGTCAGTGGAGCTTGGCAGCTGCAGCTGTTGCTGTGGGAGTCAGATGCTCCCAGTGGGGTGGCAACAGTCAAGGAGGCTCAGATGTAACCCAGAAAGACACTGTGCAGTGGTGACAAGGGCCAGCTAATTACTGTCTTCTCTCCTGGAAGTGTCAATCTTATGATTTACTCTAAGAATAATCTTCATACAGAGATGAGTTGGACATACTCATTTATATATTCCAAATATGTCTGGTAGATCACATTTCCAGTTCCAGCATCATTCAATTTGCAGTGACCCCTGGAGTGCACATTGAAAAGGATCTGCCGTTGGTGTGTGGTAGGCAGGATAATGGCTCCCAAAGCTGTCCATGCTCTAGTCCCCTGGAACTTGTGACTACATTACCAGACATAGCAAAAAGGACTTTGCAGGTGTTCTTAAGGATAAAGACTTGGAGATGGGGAGATCTTTCTTGGATTATCCAGGTAGACCAATGTAATCACATGAGTCCTTAAAAGTGGGAGAGGAGGCAAAAGAGGTCAGAGAGATGGCAGCATGAGACAGACTCGACCCTCTGATGCTGAGCTGTAGGGGGTTATGTGCAGGGACCTGAGAGAGACCTCTGGGTGAGAAAGGCAACCACCAGCTAAGAGCCAGCAAGGAAATGGTGACTTCAGTCTTACAGCAGCATGGAACTCAATTCTGCCAATAGCTAGAGTAAGCAAGGAAATTCCCCTGGAGTCTCTAGATGGGAGCACAGCCATATCAACACCTAGATTTTAACCAGAACCAGATGAGACCTGTGTTAGACTTTAGACTCACAGAGCTGTAGCTAATACATTTATGCGGTTTACACTAGGTTTGTGGTAGTTAGTAATAGAAAATGAATACAGCCAAGGCTGCATTTAGACTCAGATAAAATAAACCGTGATTGATCAGTGATGTCTGCCATGGGTACGGAACTGGACCACTGCAGCATGTGCCCCGGCCATTTGTCATCTGATGGAAAGTGTCCATCAGTTGCCCAATGAAGAAATGAATGATGTAAAACAGTAAATGTGTTCCATGAATAAAAAAGGTGCCTAAGAGATAAAAGCTTAGCCCCCCAGACAACCTCCAGTCCAGGAGAACCAAGCCTTTTACCAAGGTTGGGGCAGTGGAGGGGGCAAAGGAGGAGAGGGAGAGGTTCACTTTGAGAACAGTCTCCATGTCCCATACTAGAGACCAACAATCTTGATGTTAGTGTTGTCCAGAGTTTTTGCTAAGTAAAGGAAGGGGAGGTGGGGCTTTGTCATAGGATTCCATTGGGAGGATTTGTTAAAGGGGTCAGAAGGAAAAGAAGGGCAGTTGCTTCCACTAACCATGGTTTCAGTGAGCAAATACACGGAAGAGCAAAGATACAGCACAGCACTAGTGCAACATCTTCACGCTGTCCTCCCATGATTCCAGCTCTAGGTGCTCTCAGGCACCTAAACCTCTTCATTGGAAACTGGAGGAATGGCTGGGATGGTTGTGGTTGGCTAGCAACAGAAAAAAAACCTCCAGAGTTCTGTGAAATGCCTACATAAAAAGTGCAGATGAAAACATTTACCCCATCTACTTTCTTAACTTAGGATAGGTAGCAAACCAGGTACAGCTGGGACCTTGATTACACAATTGCCCTGAACACACCTATTATTGTTACCTAGCAAAAGATCCTGACGCCCTCTTCCCAGACCACCTACACATCCAGAAAGGCAAGCTTTCTCCTGGCCCATCTCTCCCAACTCCCCATGTTCCGTATAGAAGTTCACACTGAGTGGAGGGTGGTCTCACAGGTGAACCCTGGAACCACCCGCCTCATTGCCAGGCAATACTGCCCCTTGATTTACAAAATTGCAGATGGAGTCTACATTGGTGCCTACAGGGATCAGTTCAGTCGCCCACTGAGGCAAGTGAGAAAACAGTGCTGAATCATGTGTGCAAGCTTCCTGGTCACCAAAACACACCCATGAACGGGACTTGTACAAGCAGGATAAAGTCTCAATAGAGCAAGTGTAGGGCAGGGTAGGCACTGTTGAAAACCAAGCTAAGGATGTAGAAGAGTAAGTGGAGAAATTCTCTTACCACATAAAATATGAAAGATAAAAGGCCATGAAAATGTATCAAAGAAAAGATCGTAATAATATAAGGGAGAGACCCAGAAGCTGCAATGTCCATGAAAAAAAGTCTCCAGTGAGAATTATTGAAAGAAACATCCCACCTGGCCATATCCTGCATTTTCAGTGTAGAGAGAGGATCCTACTTGATTTCAGTTAGTAGAAAAGAGATAGTTTAGAAGGAAAGAAATCAAATTTTCATTAGGCTTCTCAGTCGCAACACAAAATGAAAGGCCGGTGATTTTTACAAGGTTCTAAGGAAAAAATGGCGACCTTAGAATTTTATTCCCAATCTAATTATTCTTTACATGGAAGACCCTGTAAATATTTTCAAATATTTAAGAGCTCAGAAAATATTCCACAGTTATTCTCATTAAGAAAAGATTATTCAAGGAGGTAGTAGAGCAGAATGAAAAATAAATCAGAATGAAAACCTCACAAAAGGGGAGACGGAATATAAAAGAAACAGGATAAACAAGGAAACCCATCTAATTGTTAAATAAGTAACTTCTGATAATGTAGTGATAACATTTAATGCAGTTTTTAAGGAACAGTTCTTAATAAAGGTCAGTCTTGAAGGGAAAATCAGAGCATTTCCATGGAACCTGGGCATAGGGCAGGCAAGGAGTATGGTAGGTGGAGAAAACGAGAAAGTAAAAGCATGACAAAGACCTCGTCTGGAATAAAGAGAAGGCTATTGCTATTTGGTTCTTGATATCAAAAGAGAAAGATGGAATTTGTATATACACTTGTAAAAAATTAAGTTATGAAAATAGAGGACCTAGTGCTTTCCTAAAACTGTAGATAAAACAAGTCAAGTTCCATATCAAAAAACTTTAGCAATTCATAAAAAGTCAGAAAAGGAAAAAAAAGGCAATTTTTCAAAACCCAGAAAGTAGGAAGCACACACAAAAATACATCCATAGTAAATGCAAACTGGATAAATTGCCTTGTTGGAAGACAGAATTTCACACTGGGTTAAAAAGAATAAAAATTCAGCTCTATTTCGTCCATAAGAGACCCACCAAAGGCACGAAGAAGTTACTGGTAAAGATGGGCAAAGATATATGAGCCAAAATGTACACATGGGTGTGCATATATATATATATATGCACACACACATATACATATACATATATATACACATATACATATACATATATATGCACTCTGCTTTGATACAGTCTACTTTGAATTTTAAGTATTGTGCAATACTGGCATCAAAATAAATTTAAGGCAAAAGTCATCAAAAAGATGGAAAGGGCTGGGCGCGGTGGCTCACACCTGTAATCCCAGCACTTTGAGAGGTTGAGGTGGGCAGATTACAAGGTCAGGAGATCGAGACCATCCTGGCCAACAGGGTGAAACCCCATCTCTACTAAAAAATACGAAAATTAGCTGGGTGCGGTGGTGCACGCCTGTGGTTCTGGCTACTCGGGAGGCTGAGACAGAAGAATTGCTTGAACCTGGGAGGCAGAGGTTGCAGTGAGCCGAGATCGTGCCACTGCACTCCAGCCTGGGCGACAGAGTGAGACTTCATCTCAAAAAAAAAAAAAAAAAAAGGATGGAAAAGGATTTTTATGTTAATAAAAGATGCAATTCAAAAATACTTTGCATATATAAACTTTTATACTGATCATAGCTGTCTGATATAGAAAGTATAATGAGAATTAAAAGGAGAATCTGATGAAAGCTTATCATGTTAAAAGATAACACCACATTCCCGTGATCAGACACATCTAATAGAAAAAATGGTGCAAGCTCTTGAATACAGTTATCAAGCACACAAATATATAGCATGTGTGATTTAGTTAATTAGTTCTATCAAATTTTACTGAACATCTGCTCTTTGTTCTACAGTAGGAAATCAGCAATGAGTAAGACATGAACATTCCTAGCTCTCCAGGAGCAACATTTGGCAGTTTGGCTCTGTAGGACATATGGAGCTCACAGAGCCACCTCTAAGTTGTGAAGGAGGCTGGGATTTAGGATTTCAGTGCTGATGGCCAAGGTTGACCACATAATTTGCAGGACCCAATGCCAAATGAAAATCCAGGGCCTCTTATTCAAAAAGCAAGGGAGGCCAGGCACGGTGGCTCATGCCTATAATCCCAGAACTTTGGGAGGCTGAGGTGGGAGAATTGCTGGAGCCCAGGAGTCTGAGAGCAGCCTGGGCAATATAGTGAAATCCCATCTCTATAAAATAAAAATAAATATTAGTTGACTTTGGTGGCATGCACCTTGAGTCCCAGCTACTTGGGAGGCTGAGGTGGGAGGATTGCTTGAGGCCAAAAATTTGAGGCTGCTGTGAGCCATGATCATGTCACTGCACTCCAGCCTGGGCAACAGCATGAAACCTGTCTCTCCCTCTTTTTTTTTTTTTTTTTTAAGGGCAAAGGAAAATTTTTGTTTCTTCAGTGGTCTCTCTCCATCTGCAATGGTGTTTTAATTTGCTATTTAATGTCTCCAAGGGGGCTTGGAGATAGGGACACTCTTGAAGGAAGTATAGACACTCCAGGTGCCCCCTGACTCAGTGTGGGAAGTGCATCTGCCCAGTCCTTCCTGTGACTGTGCCCAGGTGCTTGGTTGCAGTTGCTGGGTGGAGGAGAGAAAATGCTGAGAACTGGTGATTGGGGGATGTAGGGAGGTGGCAGAAGGCAGGGCAGACTGTGGGCCCAGGCTCTTAAGCTATGGTCACACCTTCCATTGTCCCTGGACTTCACTCATAAAACATAAATTAAAAGAGAGCATTATTAAGAATTTTAAGATGATGACCACAGAGCATTAAACCTCAGGGTGGGATTCCCTTCTGAGGGCATGACTCTGTGTGACTGCACTGGTTGGGTGCCCAAGAAGCCAGACCTGCTTATGGCCTCCATAGTGGAGGCTGGCAAGAGCGAAAGACGTGGGGAACAGAGGGGAGCTCTGCCTGCCCACAGTTTCTGCCAACGTGTCAGATGGATGAAAGGCATTTTATCACTCTGGATTTCCAGCAGGAACCACAGCTGCCAAGCGGGGCAGCACAGCAAGCTCCTGAGTTTGTTGACTCTGGTGCTAACTCAGAGAGCTTAAAGATCTGAGGCATCTGGGCCGTGTCTGCAAAGACGGTGTTAGCAATGCCTTAACACTATCCTGATATTTTCAGCCTTACTTGTTTTACTTGGAAATAAAATGGAGAGGTAGGTGGAAAGTTAATTTTGCATAGAATATTTAACAGGAAATAAGAATACGAGCATAGTAAACCTGTATTAGTCCATGTTCACACTGCTATAAAGAACTGCCTAAGACTGGGTAATTTATGAAGGAAAGAGGTTTAATTGACTTACAGTTCAGCATTGCTGGGGAGGCCTCAGGAAACTTACAATCATGGCAGAAGGCAAAAGGGAAACAAAGCATGTCTTACATGTTGGCAGAAGAGCGAGAGGGAGGGGAAACTGCCAAATATGTTTAAACCATCAGATCTTGTGAGAACTCACTCATCATCATGAGAACAGCATGGGGGAAACCGACGCCCTGATCCAGTCACTTCTCACCAAGTCTCTCCCTCGAGAGATGGGATTTACAATTTAAGATGAGATTTGGGTGGGGATGCAGAGCCAAACCACATCAAGACCCTTCCTAGTGTATGTGATCTTTAGAAGTCTCTTGAATTATCAAAAATGTAATTACTGCAATCTAAAAAGTATCTTAAGGAAATGTTAATATATATTAGCAAGTCCTTTCAAGATCTCCAATTATAACTTTAGCTTTATAATTGAGTCACACCAAATTTTCATTTCTGTGATTTTTGGATTGTATGATTTTGCTGCCTTTTTTTTTCTTTTTCTACCACTGTGTCCCCAGTACCTAGAACAGAGCCTGGTACATAGTACATGCTAAATATTTGCTGAATGAATGCACAAGTTTTTTCAGAATCATTACTCAGGTTTTATAAGATAAGTTATATTCCTTATAAGTAAAGCCAAAATAGAAGAACTGACATCTTGTTAGCCAATTTCTTTAAAAGTCTTAGAATGTTTTTCCCGTTTTTGTTTTATAATAAATGAATATAATTTGCTTTTTGAGTTGTTCAAATATGGAATTTGTTAGAAATTCTTAATTATTTCAATTCTGGGTTGGGCTAAAAAAATTACTTTTGACAGTGAAATTATGAAAAGAGGCCAAGTCAGACATCTTAGACTCTTGGTCTGAAAGCCTTGGTTTGGATTAAAGCTGTGTGCTAGAGGTTGGAATTGGAGCTTGTAACATAAGTACATCTGCTGCAGCCCCTAAATAGTCCTTCTTCTGGAGGATGGCTAGCAGATAGCATGGAAGAGCATGGACCATATGCCCTTCCAGTATGTTATCTGAGATCATGAGTAAGAGAATCAGTTGCATTGTTGAACCTGGAGATCTAGTTACATTAACCCAAAGCCGAAGAATGCTGTTGTAACCAATTCCTCCAGTTTGCACAATCTTTGGATGCAAGAAAGGGTGACAAACAAAGTCACCCTTACAGTGAAACCCTACATACCATGCCCATGGCAAGGCTCTCTTGTCCCTTATGTTAGCTACTAAAGAGACCCTTTCATCCTGAGGTCAGGCCTGGTGGTTCCGGACCTGTGTCAATGGAACAGGAATTTGGATATGCCTCTTAGGCTAGGGTATGCCCCCACTACAGGCCAGGATGCCATTGATTCCAGGCTGGCCCTATATTTTGATGAGCCACTGAAAATTATGCACTTGAAGATGAGCAAGCCTGGTGTGGAGTCATTGCACCCGAGGAAGAGAGGTACCTGTGGTCACCAAACAAAGAGGATATGCTCAGTCTGGTACTAGCTGCTTAAGGCTATGTTGACAGAGGATGGGGGTGGGTCTTGGGGAAGCTAATGTAGATGAGAAACTGGAGAGGGGCCAGGAGCAAGATTTCCTGATACTTTAAAGTTTGCAGCCCCGTGGTAAGGCATTTTCCCTTCCCACTTGGCTCACGAAGAAAACTGTACAGGTAACCCCATGGAGAAGAGCTTCTGCCATAGCCTCTCAGCTCTCCCCAGGCCGCAGTTGCTAGGGTCAATGAAGACGCAATCCAAGAGTTACTTCTTTCAGAAATTTGCAATGCCAGCAGAGACACAGCCCGGGCTACGGCCACTGAAGGACAGGTATGGGCTTTCAATAATACACCCACAGTGCTCAGACCTAGACTGAATGACAGGAATGGGCTTTCATTAGTATGCCCACAGTGCTCAGGCCTGGACTGTGAGCAGCCTGCAGGAAGTGTAGCCTCTAAAGGAATACAGTGGTGGATCCAGGGAGGTGGCATCTGGGGCTGCAAGTTAACTGTGCTCCTACAGCAGGAGATCTCAGTGGCTCATTTTCGTGATTGCTGCAACCCTTGTTGCTATTTCTTGCATTCTGACCCTGGACAGAGCCATCCTGGTCCATACACAAGTTTTAAGAACTGGAACTTTGCAGGTTCTTTGTAAAGAGACTGCAAATAGATATGACTTTGGAGGGTGTGGCAGGCAGACTCTAAGATGGACCATAATGATCCTCACCTCCTGATAGTCACACCCTGGTGTAAGCCCCTTCTCTTGAGTGTGGGCTGGGCCTTGTAACTTGCTTCTAACCAGTAGTATTTAGCTAAAATGAGAGGATGTCACTTCTGTGACTAGGTTATGAGAGACTGTAACTTTGGTCTTGTTAGCACTTTTGCTCTATTTAAACTCTTCTTTGCTGTCTTTGATGAAGAGCCATCTGGAGAGGCCCATGTGGTAAGACTGTGAGAGCAGCTTCCAGCCAACAGCCAGCAAGAAACTGAGGTCCTCAGTCCAACAACCTGTAAGAAATTGATTCCTGCCAATAACATGCCAGGCCCCCATTGAGCGTTCAGGTGAGACCTCAGCTGTGGCTGACTCTTTGATTTCAGCCTTGTAAGTCCTTCAGCAGAGGACCCAGCTAAACCATTCCAGGACTCCTGCCCAGACTCCTGACCAACAGAAACTGTGAGATAAATGTATGTTGTTTCAAGCTACTAAATTTGTGATAATTTGTTACACAGCCATGGATAACAAATTGAGGAGCTTGCTCAGCCTTTGAGCAATATCATCCAAACCCTGAATTCCCTGGATAAGTTGAAGGAAGGTTATCAATCTCTTCCCCCTTTAAGAGCACGAGACCCAGCCCTGATTCTAACACACACTTGTATACAACACAGAGTTAATCATTGGCTATACAAATTAGTATGCAAAGCAAATATCCTTGTTATCATACTGGAGTTCCAGGAGCAAATGTGAAATATGATCAGCAGTAAATCCTGCTAAGACTCTTAGTTAATTGGTCATGCTTGGCACAAGTTCAGCTGGGAAAGAAAGCCTGCTCCACAGATGAGTGAACAGAGACACAGCAAAGTTGAGTTTTGTCAGCAAAGCTGAAGAAATAAAGTGGGCCAGGCTCCTTAAGATCTGTGAGCAAGGGAAAGTGACTCACACGTGTCTAGACAATGCTTTGCTATGGTTTTATCTTAAGTGTACCTTTGCCTAGAAAATGGTTAATCCCTTTTCTGAAAGGTATACCTCTCTCAGAAAACAGTGGCTTCCCAAAGATGTTCTAGAGTTAAAAGCACTACGATGTTCACGAAACATCCCAGATTAAAAAAAATCTATAACACAGGCTAGGTGCAGTGGCTCATACCCGTAATCCCAGCACTTTGGGAGGCTGAGGTGGGCAGACTTGAACTTTGGAGTTTGAGACCAGCCTGGCCAACATGGTGAAACCCCGCCTCTACTAAAAAATACTAAAATTAGCTGGGTGTGGTGGTGCACATCTGTAATCCCAGCTTCTTTAAAAAGAAGAGCAAATTGGAGGACTAACTCAGGAGGCTGAGGCATGAGAATCACTTGAGCCTGAGAGGTGGGGGTTGCAGTGAGCCGAGATTGCACCACTGCACTCCAGCCTGGGTGACAAAGCGAGACACTGTCTCAAAAAAAAAAAAACATTGTAACCCATTCTTAGCAGGAATTAAAAATAAGAAAAGTTGAGTTCAGAACACTAAATCTCAATTCTCAGTTCTAGAAAAAGGTGCCCATGATGAGCAAGGACATAGCAAAGCCTGTGTGCAAGGGGAGTGCGGAGAGTTGTGTGATATGCTGAGGCTTCTTTTCAGTATACACATCCACAAATCAACCACACTCTCTTTACTCAAGAATTATGTACGTGATTCCACATCACTTCTCTGCATTCAGGAAAAGGCCCAGAAAGAACTCATGGTCCTTTCCTGCTTTCCTGTGCTTCCATTGAGTGCTCTTGCTCACCTGTGCACAGTTTTCATGGTGGTTGTCATTATAGAATGGATCTATGAGTAAGGGATTTGGTTGTCTACCAGTCTAGGAACAAAGCAGGGGGAAGTGTGGGGATGTTAAAAACCCCTGTGAAAATCTGAAGGGAGCTGTAGAACTCTCTCCAGACACAGGCACATTCACTCAGGCGTGCTTTTTGTAATGAATTTCTAAACATGTTCTTGGTCTCCATGAAGTTAATGTCTGCAGACCTCAGGGTAGGAAAACTCCCTTAAAAAAAATCTTGTCCCTGGCCCATACCCACTTTGTAGGGTGGTTCTTTTGGGCCTTCGGGTTTATCTCAGTGGTGCATGAAGACCCTGGAAATTTGTGTCCTCTTCATCCCACTAGGCTTGTTTTGTGGAGCATCTTCTGGCTGAATGACCACAGACTGGCCTGAGCATGGCTTGTCAAGGGAGCAGCAGAAGGAGGCCCCAGACTCCCAGGGGCCAGACTCATCTTCCTTCCCACCCTCCCTCCCTCTTTCCTTTCCTTTTCCTTCCTTCGTTCCTCCCTCCCTCCCTCCCTTCTTTCCTTCCTTCCTTGCTTCGTTCCTCCCTCCCTCCCTCCCTTCTTTCCTTCCTTCCTTGCTTCCTTCCTTCCTTCCTTCCCTCCTTCTTCCTCCCTCTCTTTCTATTTTAGTTGACTTATCATGAAGTTCTCCCTAGAGAGAGAATGCTCCTGACAGTTATTTTATTATTCATTATAGTGTTCAATGTAACAATTATCCACCATTATAGATTATTAAATTGACACTATGGCCACACACATTACTTACGGTCAGCCTGATTTCTTAAAGCTTTTTAAAAATCAATAGACTTTACTTCTTAGAACAACTTTAGATTTACAGAACACTGAGCAGACAGTATAGAGAGTTCCCATATACTCCTTCTCCCTCTCACACAGTCTCCCATATTATTAACATCTTGCATTAGTGTAGTATATTGGTTGCAATTAATGACTCAGTATTGATGCATTATATTAATTAATGTCCATAGTTTATATTAAACTTCACGGTTTGTATTGTACAGTTTTATGGGTTTTGACAAATACATAATGTTATGTGTCCACCGATACTGTGTGACTCAGATAGTTCTGCCACCCTAAAAACACCCTGCGCTTCATCTGTTTATTCTTCCACTGCCCAGTCCCTAGCAACTGCTGATCTTTTTACTGTCTCTATAATTTTGCCTTTTCCAGAATGCCATTTAGTTGGCATTGTACAGTATATAGCCTTTTTAGACTGGCTTCTTTTGCTTATCAATGTGTATTTAAGTTTCCTTCATCTCTTTCTGTGACTCGTTAGCACATTTCTCTTTACTGCTGAATAATATTCCATTGTATGAATGTATTGCAGTTTGTTTAGGTATTCACCTATTAAAGGACATTTACGTTGCTTCTTGTTTTTGAAGATTATGATTAATGCTGCTATGAACGTTTGTGTGCAGGTTGTTGTGGGGACATAAGTTTTCAAGTTATTGTGTAAATACTTAGGAATGCAATTGCTAGATGACATGATATGACTATGTTTAGCTTAGTTAGAAACTGCCAAGCTGTCTTCCAAAGTGGCTGTACCATTTTGCATTCCATGAGCAATGAATGAAAGTTCCTATTGCTCCACATTCTCACCAG
Organism: Pongo pygmaeus; assembly: GCF_028885625.2. Lineage (NCBI taxonomy): Eukaryota > Metazoa > Chordata > Mammalia > Primates > Hominidae > Pongo > Pongo pygmaeus. The sequence goes on along the minus strand of NC_072384.2, from coordinate 135,880,870 downwards.
CATTTGGTATCATTGGTATTTTGAATTTTAGGCATTCTAATAGGTGTGTAGTGGTGTCTCATTGTTGTTTTAATTTGCAATTCTCTAAAGACGTATGATTTTGAGTATCTTTTCATATGCATCTTTGCCATCCATATATCTTTTTGTGAGGTGTTTGTTCACTTTTTAAACAAATGGATATCCAATCATTCCAGCTTCATTAATGAAAAGACTATTCCTTCTCTACTGAATTGCCTTTGCACATTTCACAAAAATCACATGCCCACTTATATGTGTGGATCTATTTCTGTACTTCCTATTCCTTCCAATTGATCTGTTTTTTATCTTTGTGCTAATACCACACTGTCTTGATTTCTGTAGATCTATAATGAGTCTTGAAACCAGAAAGTGTTAGTCCTCCAATTTTGCTCTTCTTTTTAAAGTTGTTTTCGATATTCTAGGTCCTTTTCTTTTCATTTACATCAAAATTTTAGAATTGGCTTGACAGTTTCTACTATAAGTCCTGCTGGGATTTGTATTGGAACTGCATCAATTCTATAGAATGGGGGGAATTGTCATCATACAATATCAAGCCTTTCAACCCATATATCTCTCTATTTATTTGGGTTTTCTTTGTTTCAGCAATGTTTGTATAGTTTAGTATATACAGGTCTTGTACATCTTTTGACTAATGTATCCGAAGTATTTTATATTTTTGATGCTATTGTAATTGGTGGCTTTGGAATTTCAGATTATTTGGTCCTAGACATACAATTGATTTTTTCACATATTGATCTTGTATACATTTCAAACTAAATTACTTATTAGTTTTAGCAGCTTTTCTGTAGATTCCATTTGCTTTTATATATAATCATATCACAGTGAAATAAAGACAATATTAATTCTCCCTTTTCCATCAGGATAACTTTTATTTCTTTTTTATTGTCTTACTGCACTGGCTAGAATCTTCAGAAATAGAGGTGATAAGAATAGACATCCCTTACTTTTTTCCTGATCTTAGAGAGAAAACAGTCAGTCCTTTACTACTTAGTATGGAGTTAACCGTGGATTTTTCATAGATGTTCTCTATCAGATTGAGGAAATTCCCCTCTAGTGCTGCTTTACTGAGAGTTAGATTTTTCTGTGTTTGTTGAGATGATAATATGGATTTTTCTTTTTTAATCTGTTAATATCGTGAATACATTGATAGATTTTCAAATGTTAAACTAACCTTGCTTCCCCAGGAAATGCACTGGTTATAATGTATTATCCTTTTTAGTATTGTTGGATTCTGTTTGCTAAAATTTTGTTTTGAATTTTTGCATTTATGTTCATGAGAGATACTGATATGTAGTTTTCTTCTCTTGTAGTATCTTTGACTAATTTTGGCATCAGGGCAATGCTTGCTTCATATAATGAGTTCAGAAGTGTTCTTTCCTTTTCAATTTTCTGGAAGAGTTTGTTTGGAGTTAGTATTATTTCTTTCTTAAATATTTGGTAGAATCTACCTGTGAAGTTATTAGGTCTGGGGATTTTTTTTTTGAGGGGGGATTTTAAAGTACAAATTCATTTTTAAAGATTGGTGTAGGGCTATTCAGATTATTTCTTTCTTCTTGAGTGAACTTTTATAGCCTGTATATTTCAAGGAGTTTGTCCACTTTGTTTAAATTATCAATATCATAAGTATAGAGTTGTTAATGATATTCCATGATTATTCTCCTCATTTCTGTAGAATCCGTAGTGGTGTCACTTTGTTCATTACTAATGTCAGGAGATTATGGCTTCTCTGTCTTTTTTTCCTGAGTACTCTGCCCAGAGGTTTACCAATGTTATCGATATTCTTCAAGAAGCAGCTTTGGCTGTATTTTCTTTATTTTTATTTTCATTTAAAACTGAAAAATTTCTTTGATTCCTCTCTGACCTTTATTTTTTGGGTTTAATTTGTATTTTTTCTAGTTTCTTGAGGTGGAAACTGAAGTCATTGATTTGAGACCTTTTTCTTTTTCTAATATTGGCATTGTGCTATAAATTTCCCCCAAATGCTGTTTTTCTTCCCCATTTAATAATGTCTTCTAGAACTACTTCCATATTAATTTATACAGATCTTCCTAATTCTTTTGTTTTTCAATTTATTTTTTCTGGGCTTTAAAAAATAATCTTTTTATTTTAGAATAGTTTAAATTTATAGAAAATTTACAAAGATAATACAGGGAGTTCCTATACACCTACACCCAGTTTTCCCTATTGTAATACTCAGGGTTCTCCAGAGAAACAGAAATAATAGTATGTACATATCTAGAAAGAGATTTATTATAAGGAAATTGGCTCACACTTACAGAGGCTGGAAAGTCCCCAAAACTGCAGGGTGGGACAAGAGGAAGCTGGAGACTCAGGAAAAACGATGGTGTAGTTCTACTCCAAAGGGCCAGCAGGCTCAAGACCTAGGAAGAGTCAAGGTTTTAGTTTGAGCCCAAAGGCAGGAGAAACCAATGTCCCAGTTCGAGTCCAAAGACCTCTCCTGGAGAAAACTTCTCTTGCTCAGGGGAGCACTGTTTTTTTTTGTTTTTTTTTGTTTTTTTTTATTTGATTCAGGCTTCCCATTGATTAAATGAGGCCCACCTGCATTACAGAGAGCAGTCTGCCCTACTCAATGCCTGCTGATTTAAATATTCATCTTATTCAAAGAGATCCCTGCAGGGATGCTCCAAATAATGTTTGATCAAGTATCTGGACATCCCGTGTGGTCCAGCCAAGTTGACACGGAAAATTAATTATCACAGCTATTTTTAACATCTTATATTAGGACGGTATATTTGTCACAATGAATGAACCAATATCAATACTTTGTTATTTACTAAGGTACATACCATAGTCATATCTCTTTAGTTTTTGCTCAAGGTCCTTTTTCTCCTCTGGGATCTCATTTAGGATATCATGTTACATTTACTCATCAGGTCTCTGTATATTCATCTTGGCTGGGACTTTGGCTGATGAGTACTGGTTAGGTTATTTTATAAAATGCCCCTCAATTGGTATTCTTTTTTTTTTTTTTTTTTTTTTTTTGAGACAGAGTCTCCCTCTATCACCCAGGCTAGAGTGCAGTGGTGTGATCTTGGCTCACTGCAACCTCCGCCTCCTGGGTTCAAGCTGCCTCAGCCTTCCAAGCTGGGATTACAGGCGCCGCCACCACACCTGGTTAATTTTTGTATTTTTAGTACTGACGGATGGGGTTTCGCCATGTTGGCCAGGCTGGTCTTGAACTCCTGACCTCAAGTGATCTGCCCACCTCGGCCTCCCAAACTGCTGAGATTATAGGCAGGAGCCACGGTGTCCGGCCTCAGTTGGTATTATCCTGATGTTTTTCTCACGATTAGACTGAGGTTATGAGTTTCCAGGAGGACACTACACAGATAAACGATATTCTCTTCACATCAAATCAAGGGTACACTGGATCAACATAACTTATCATTGATGATGCTAACCTTGATCACTTGGCTTGAGGTAGTATTTGCCACGTTTCTCCACTGTCAAATTACTCCCCACCTCCCGTTTTAATACTGGACTCTTTAGAAGGAAATCACCAGGTGTAGCCCATACTTAAGAAATAAGGAGTTATGCTTCTCCCATCTGAGGGCAGAATATTTATACAAATCATTTGGAATTCATCTCAGAAGATTTGTCTATACTCATTTATTTATTATTAATTAATTAATTTATTTATTTTTTGAGCCAGAGTTTCACTCTTGTTGCCCAGGCTGGAGTGCAGTGGTACGATCTCGGCTCACTGCAACCTCTGCCTCCTGGGTTCAAGCAATTCTCCTGCCCCAGCCTCCCAGGTAGCTGGGATTACAGGTGTGTGCCACCATGCCCAGGTAATTTTGTATTTTTAGTAGAGACGGGGTTTCTCCATGTTGGTCAGGCTGGTCTTGAAGTCCTGGCCTCAAGTGATCCACCCACCTCAGCCTCCCAAAGTGCTGGGATTACAGGCGTGAGCCACCACACCCATTACTTTATTTATCCATTCAATCATTTATTTGTACCTTTATGAATTCATGGACATTTATTTTATACTTGGGTTATAGTCCAATATCACTGTATTTTCTTCTCAAATTATCCCAGTTTGGGTCATTGGGAGCTCTTTCCATTGGCTCCTGTGTCCCTTTGATGTGTCCTGTTGTTGTAGTGTGTGTGCATGCGTGCATGTGCATGTGTGCACGTATGTGCGTGTGTGTGCATGCGTGTGTTGTTTGTTTTTGAGTTTCCTTACCTTCTGGTGCTATAAGAAGTTCCAGGCTTGTCTTCTATATTTCCTGCTCCAGTCCGAGAATCAGCTATTTCTCCAAGGAGCCCTGATTCCTTTCATTGAATAGTGGGATTGGAAACTAAGATCTGGCAGTAGAGAGTGCTCATTGTTCCTGGAGTGTCATTGTTTCTAGGCTCTCTTAGCTGAAAGAATGAGGAAATACATGCATGTGGCTCATTCTTTGTAAAGCTGCTTATTATTCCATTGTATGTATGTGCCAGAGTTTACTGAACCAATTTCCTGGGTTCAATAGATTTGTTTTTGCTTGGACATTTTGGTAGTTTCCAGTGTCTTGCTATTAGAAACAATGCTGCAGTGAATAACCTTGTGCATCTGTATTTGCATATTGTTGGAGGTAAATCTTGGGATAAATTCCTAGGAGTTGCTGAGTCAAAGCCCAGATGCGTTAGGTAGATCTTTTGGATATTGCCAAATTCTTTTACATAGGGGTTGCACACAGAATTTGGATATTGCCAAATTCTTTTTCATAGGGGTCACAACGATCATTAATCAGCTATGATTAAGTATCATAGCTGTGATAATTAATTTTCTGTGTCAACTTGGCTACACCACACAGGGTGCCCAGATACTTGGTCAAACATTATTTGGGGCATTTCTGCAGGGGTCTCTTTGAATAAGATGAATATTTATAATTGCCTTCCCACTTGCAATACATGGTAGGAATGTTTGTTTCCCCACAACTTTGTCAACAGAGTGTATTATCAAGCTTGTAAATGTTTGCCAATCTAACGGGTAAGAAATGGGTTCAGGGGCTACACAATTCTCATGGAAGGTCTTAGGCTTTCCAAACTAATAGCTGGCAGCAATGAGCTAAGACAAAGGAATCTGAAGGCTTAGGAATGAAGTAAAGAAAATTCCTCTCCTGGGCTCTGTTTTTACAGAGTTTTAAGAATGCTACAAGTAAAATAAATTTAAAAAATAAATGAAGATAGAAAAGGGAAAAAAGGAGTAACACAGAAATAGATCATTTCAGTTCACATGTTCTCAAGCAGAACTAAGATTCTGAACAATGATTCACAAACCCCAAAGAAAATCTGCTTCTTAATAGATGTATTACAACCCATGTGGCAATGTGTGATAACTAGTTCTTTGTGGTTACCTGTGACCAAAATCTAACTTCCTTCAAGGCTCTTTCTCTTTCTCCGGCTGGCCACTGAGGTTGCGGCAGTGTTGCAGACACCCACAGCTTTTGTTTTACAATTTCTCTGGCATTCCAGGTTATGGTACAACAACTCTAGAAGTTAATCCTCACTGGTCAAACAATATTCTTTCCATTGCCCGGGTTTTTTAAACATGAAACAAAGAATTCAGAGGAATTCTTTTTTTTCCCAGGAGGAAGTGTTCGTAATAAAGACCCAGTTGTATCAAAAGTAGGAAGGAAATATCACCTTAAGTAGCTTTAAGTTGGCAAAATAGAAGAAGCTGCTGGTAAAATAATAGCAGCAGCTGGCCTTAAATGTTGGTTTAGTTTTTCAAATTCTCCCTGCTGTCTCATTAGAGGATCCCCCTCCTCTCTCTCTAGTGAGGTAGGGGAAATGGCACATTATCCCATCGTACAGATGGAGAAAGAGTTGGTGTGGGTGGAATAGGAGCTTCTGCTCCAGTGAGAGAACTGGGATCCGTGTTCTAGTCTGCACTCCCTTTGACTCAGAAATGGAATACAGTTGTTGAAAAAAAAGCCCAGGGGTCGGAAAATAGAGCCTTGTCCCTGTGTGACATCAGCAAGTTGTAGAACTGTTTCAGTCTCAGTTTCTTTGTCTCCCACAGGGGGAGAAAATATAGACCCTAGGACTCTGTAACGGAGGTCAAGGCACACACGTATAGAGACATGTTAGTCTTGTTCTACCAGGCTATTATTCATTTAATCATCCATTCACTTAATACCTTTTGACTGTCAAAACTAGATTACAAGTTGCTGGGCTTGGAGTTGTGGAGAGACCCCCGTCGGCTGTTATGAAGGCATACTCCCCCATCATGCTGAGACCAACCACACACGAACTTGGTACCACACCCTCCAGATTCCGCTCTGGCAGACACAGAATTGCTCAAGTCATGGGCAAAACTCCCAAATGTCCTATTTTTCAATTCTCTGATTTACCTTGCTGGATTTGCCCAGGCCTAGGAAGATATTTCTCCATTTCCAAGCTGAGTTTTCATGTTTTTAGTTGAATATTAGCTTCTCACTCTTTCTGGAGAAAAATTAAGGCGCTATATACCTTAAAAAGTTTACAATATTTGACCATGAATGAATGGATTGTTGACATACTCTGTGGCAAAGAAAAATGTCAGTTAAATTTGGATAGTAAGGCATTTTGTAGACTACTAGAACCCTAGGACTGAAAAGAGCTTCCATTGTCTTTTAGTACCAAGTTTCACTGGATGCATTTTTTTTTACAAGATCTTAAGATGAGTCTTTGGTGGGTGCCATTGGAAAGATCAAGTGATTATTAGCAGGTGTATCCACTTAGCAATAACCAAAACTGGATTCACACATGCAAGGACAAAACCACTATGGTGCTTCCAAGGTGCGGCATTTAAAAAGAAATGTAGGCAGGGCACAGTGGCTCACACCTGTAATCCCAGCACTTTGGGAGGCCAAGGCGGGTGGATCACTTGAGGCCAGGAGTTCAAGACCAATCTGGCTAACCTGGCAGAACCCCATCTATACTAAAAATACAAAAATTAGCCAGGTGCGCTGGTGCACGCCTGCAGTCCTAGCTACTCGGGAGGCTGGGGCATGAGAATCACTTGAGCCTGTGAGGTGGAGGTTACAGTGACCTGAGATCACATCACTGCACTTTAGCCTGGGAGACAGAGTGAGATTCTGTATTGGACAACAACAACAACAACAACAACAAGATAAAAAGAAATGTATTGAACTAATGAAGTTTTTAAGAGCCTGGGAAGAATGGATTTATTAAAAGTCAGAAATAAGATTAAACACATCAGATAGAGTAATTAGCTTCTGAGAAGCAGAAAAACTATACTGTGTAGTTCCATTCATTGGTTAAGGGTGGAGGAGAAACTGAGTTATTTATAAAACAATATTTTGATTTTCACAAAGTCCGCTGTCCATTTAAAGAAAACTAAAAACAAAGCAGGAGTATTGGAGAAAATAGGGTAATAAATTTCAAAAGTTAAATTATGGTTGAAATAAATTTTTAAAGTAGTTTTTAACCAGTGGAACAAAATATGTCATTTGTTAGTTTATAAAAGCAGAAGAGGAATAAACATAAATAATGATGAATAAATATAAATCTTCTAAGTGACAATCTGTTAATTATGGATATATATTTAGCCAAGAGGAGAAGAAAAAAAAACTGAAAACATAGAAAAGCCACCTTTAAAAAAGTATCTGAGAAGTGGAAACGCAGAGAAACAACTAGGAGATCTCTCTGTAACCCTTCAGTGACTTCGGAGGAGGCAAGAAGTTTTGGTATGAAGCATTTTGTAACAGGAAGTTGAAAGAATGCCTACATTTTCCTCTTTAGACTCAGAATGTAAACAGATTTCCTGCCATCATAAACTGTAGCAACTTCCCTTTGAGAGGCTCCAATTCTGGACCCAGGCCTCAAGGAGGCCGATGGGGTCATCCATTAGGTTAAAAATCGGAGGAGAGTGTGCCTGCCTTAGTAACCTGTCATTGTCATTACAAGGAACACTGCTCTTGTGCAAACTCAAAGCGGGGGCTCATGTCTGCAGACACAGAGAGGGGAAGAAAGGATCAGAAGGAAGAGAACTTACATGAACCCTGTGGGGCGTTTCACCCGGATCACCTCGCTTAATCCTTGCCTGTGCCCGGTCAGGTGGCTGTCATTACCTACATCTGAAAGATATGAGATTTGAGGTTCAGGGGAGGTTAAAAGATTTGCCCAGGGATGAACAATTAGAAAGTGGCACAACTGGTACTTGAAGCCCCAGTGGAGAAAGAGGATATCTGCTCTAGGCTGAATTGCATGCCCTGAAATTCACACATTGAAATGCTATCGTCCAATACCTCAGAAGGTGCCTGTCTTTGAACAAGGAAGGGTGAAAGTCACCTGCATTTGGGGAGATTGGGGTTTGCAGGCAGGAGGGGTGACTCCAGGATGGGAGGAGAGGAGGGATGGGGAAGGAGGCGTCCTCAAAGCAGAGATGGACGTGGGCATGAGGAATTTCCTTTAGTGAGGAAGGAAGGCATTTTGGAATGCTGGGATCTGCTGTCCAATTTGAAGAGTTTCTCATCTGTCTTCAACACCTCTGAGCCTCGTGTTGCTTCAGGGGGCTGGAGGCAGGCTGGTGGGAGAAGGTGTCCGAATCTCAGGCGATGCCCAGCAGTGAGACCACAGCAGAGAGCAGCCTGGAAGGCTCAGACATGTGAGGGCCTCTGGCAATACCCTACAGTCAGGTGACCCTCCATAGCTTCCTATGGGATGGGCTGGGCTTGAGCCACTTGGGATATTAAAGGGACAGATGAGGCCTGGGATGCTGGGGGACTTGGGGCCAGCAGAGCGGAACATTCAGGCTTCATGCTGTTTTGATGAGAGACACAGGGAACCCTGGCCTGGGCTGGGAGGAGGTGGAGGCATTCATGGAAGAACAGGTCAAGGAGGGCACTAGCTACAGGAGGAGCAGGGAGGGCATTTCAGGCAGAGGGAAGAGCAAATATGAAAGGTGTGAGCTGGAAAACTTGGTGAATTTGGGGGACTATGAGAGGAGAGTTGATGGCCGAGAGAGGCCTTGGTTGTGGCAGGAGAGGTTGGAAGGGAAGACACAGGAAATACAGCCGGGGCTGCAGCAGGAACTGGGTCCATGGCCAACTTTGTTTCAAGATCAGAGAAATTTGAGCAGAATAGGCTGATGAAAGCAATGGAGCAAAGAGTGCAGTGAGAAAGGCTGGAGACACAGGAGAAAGGAGACTGGGTGCATGAGCTCAGGAAGGTGGAAGGCTGGTGGGAAGGCCAATCCCAGAGCACAGATGCCTCCTGCACTGTGACAAGGAAGGAAGGGGAAGCAGCAGAGGAGAGATGCAGGGGGGTCTGTGGGTTTGCAGCAGAAAGGTGAAGGAGGTCCCAGCTCCTAGTTTCTGTCTTGTTTGTGAAGTAGGAGTTGAGGTCATCTGTTGAGAATGAAAGATGAGTTGGGGAAGGTCATCAGAGGTGAGAGGCTCAGGGAAGCCAGAAGACCGGGGGTTGTCGGCGGGGTTGCAGTCCAAGTCCACCAAGCCGATGGCAGCAGTGTGGGAAGGGAGTCACCCAGTCTTTGCTGCTTTCAACCAAATGCCCAGTGGTGCCACTTCCCATCCTCATCTGGCCATGAGCAAGTGGGAGGGAGAGGCTGGAGGAATACTGGGCTGGATGCATCAAGGCAGAGGGGGTGCAAACCCCAGGTCTCAACCCTGAGAGAAGGGGCCTCTGAGACGTTAAGCAGCAGCCACGTAGCACGGCTGTAGGGAAACAGCGAGCTCAGGGAGTGACGCCTGCCGGTAAGGGACATGTTGCAGAGGACGTCCTGATGGGAAGTGGAGGCCTGGGTCATTCGTTCAGCAGGAGCACAGGATGCAGAGGGCATGGGAGGCTGAGGAGGGAGGACAGATGCAGGTGCCCAACAAGGGACAAGGAGTCACAGGACACGATTGGATCAGGCTTGGGATGAGGATGATGGGGCTGGGAAGTGGGGTACTCCAGGCTGCTGGTGAAGAGGCAGTTCCCTGGGAGGAGCGAGCTGGCTGATGGTACCCTGCCTGGCAGTGGGGGCCAGCAAGGTGCCAGTGGGCCCCTGTCCCAGTAGCTGCAGCCTCCCTGAGCTCAGGTGGCCAATGTGCATGTCTGACACTCACTATTCATCATTCCCTTTCACCCCAGGAGCTGGTGGAGGAGAGCAAGGGAGGATACCCAGTGGCTCGCCCCTACTCTAGTGCTGGGTAAGGGGGGAGGCCAGCTGAGGTTGAGGGAGCAGGTCCCACCTACTTCTCCTGACTCCTAGGATTGGGCACTAAGGGGCACCAGGGCTGATGTTCCTACCTGCTTCTCCTGACTCCTAGGATTGGGCACCAAGGAGCACTAGGGCTGATGTTCCCCAGGGTTATCTTATCTGCCCATTGGCATCAATGAGCCGTAAAGTGGAACTCAGCAATCTCTCTGCTCCGGGCCAGGTATGCGTGGGCCACTTCTCCCAACAGTGTCGGGTGACATTGTCCATCCTACAAATGAGGAAAATGAGGCCTGGGCAGGTGGGTCACATGCAAATGGTCCCACAGATGGCCAGAGTTGGTGAAGGTGAGACCCAGGTGTGCTAGGCAGAGAAGCACCCGCCCCTCTTCTTCCCACACTCACCCTCCTGGGCTCTGCCTGGGGTTCTCTCTGGTTGCTCCGAAGCCCATGCTTGCTGGGCTCTTGGTTTGCCTTTGCTTTTTCTCTGGTTTGTTTGGGACACGGTTGAACTTACCCCACAGGCAAAACGTGTACTTTCACCTTAGGCTTCAGGTCCACTGGGGGTGATGCTGAGGATAGGCTGGGACTGGCTGGCTCGCTCAACTTTTTGAGATCAGTAATGAGAGAACAGTGGGCCTGATTCAGGGAAGGCAGCAAGGTGTGATGAAGCTCCCTGGGCTGAATGGAGGAATTGGTTTGGAGAGCCAGCTGTGGCTCTAGGAGTGGCCATCTGACAGTGGATGGGGAGGGGAGGCAGCCACGCCAACCCCTGGCCCAGCAACGCAGGGCCAAGCGAGTTGACACGCTGGCCCCTCTCTCTTCCTGCCCTTTGATCTCCTGCCAGGGCCTCCAGCTGGCCAAGCCCACGCTGTCTGCTGAAGCAGACTCAGGGTGAAGACGGGGAGGCTGGACCTGCAGGGGCTGCTGGAGAATGCCAGCACAGGCTTCCAGGCCACGCCATTGATTCAATTATTTTACAGCCTTAATTAGGTTCTGACGTTAATCATGTATTTCATTCTAGCTTGCTACAGATTCTTCATCACAGCAGCGTTATGAGTATTATAAATTTAGTACCCATCTTGATAGTTAAGGATTTCATAAAAAGCACCCTATTCTATCCCAAGAGTTCTTTCTTCTGAATTTTTCCCTTCCCACAGCTTGTAACCCTCTAAGCCAGCAGTCCCCAGCCTTTTTGGCACCAGGGACCGGTTTCACGGAAGACAGTTTTTCCATGGATGGTAGGGGGACAAGGGTGGTTTTGGGATGAAACTGTTCCACCTCAGATCATTAGGCATTAGTTAGATTCCTCTAAGGAGCATGCAGCCTAGATCCCTCATATGTGCTGTTCACAACAGGGTTCGCTCTCCTATGAAAATCTAATGGTGCTGCTGATCTGATGGGAGGCAGAGCTCAGGTGGTAATGCTCGATGACCCGCCACTCACCTCCTGCTGTGCAGGTGGAATTAATTTTAATGCATTTTAATTTAGCTTGATATATTCAACATATCATTTCAACATAAAATCAATATAAAGAATTTATCGAGGAGATATTTTACATTCTCTTTTTCATACGAAATCTCTGGAACCTGGTGGGTGCGTTACCCTGGCAACACAGCTTGGCTTGAATGTGTCGCCTTCCCAGTGCCCAGTGGCCCCACGGGGTGAGTGGCTGCTGTGTTGGGCGGCACAGGTGTAGACTTTGTTCCTGCCACTCTAATACTCATGCGTCCCTCCTTGGTCTTCTCTCTGCCCAGGCTACTGTCGAAGAAGGACTCCTTGCCAAGAGTTCCCCTCCCTGCCTGCTGCACAAAATGAAAACAGGAGACCTATTTGAGAATGTGCACACTCAGCTTTGGTGTCTCTGGAAGCCAAGTAGCTGAGCCAGGGTGACAATGAGGACAATTTGGGTTAAGGAATCTCCCTCTTTGAGGGGAAAAATGTAGATTAATTCTTTGCAAACCTACAATAATTTTCCTTCCTCTTTCTTCAAAGCAAAGAAGCAATTGTTCTCCCTGTGATCCACAGCAGAGGGCACCTGTGGAGTAGTGATAACCTGTGTGCTTTGGAGTCAGACAGGGCTGGGTTCCAATTCCAGCTCTGTCATCTCTAGCTGTGTGACCCTGGGCAAGTCACCTGACCTCTTTGAGTTTCAGTACCTTAATCTATAAACCGTGAAAAACATACCTACATTTTATGTGGTTCGTGATAATTTACTGAACTGACATATCTAACTTGCCACACACACACACAGTACAAGCTCAGCAGATGGTAGCCCCTGTTCTACGTTGGTGAAAAGCAGGTCAGAGAATAGAAAGGAGAAAGTAAATGTTAGACCCAGTACACGTATCTTCTGAGGATGAACACAGATTTTCCAGGTCCGAAGGTCAAAAAGATGATGTCACACAGCCCTGGTGGACGGGGAAAAGTCTTTGGCTTAGAAATGCTGGAGTGATTTGAGAGGGACGGCTCTCCACTCGATAAATCATGTCTTGTGACAGCTCCAGGGGAGTCTATGGGAACAGTAGCTGCTGAGCTCTGTGCCAGATCCGGTGGCTTCTGTATCAGAAAGACACAGCCCAGAGGATGCCACGTGGGAATCAAAAGAGCGAGAGTTACAGGAAGGATGACTCAGAAGCGAGCCAGGGCGAACAACAGTCGTCTGTTCCTTGAGAGATGCCGAGGCGCTGGAATCACGCTGTCCCACCACGTGGCGCCTGCTCCTTTCCTGAGCCCACCCTGACTGCACTGCAGAGCCATGGAATTGTTTTTCTTTTTTAATCACTTGGGTAAATAGATGCTGTGTGTCTGTTTAAAAAGTAAAGGACAATCAGTTGCCTATGGCTGTGGTGATGTGGGGGAAAATGAAACATGACTTTCAAGGAGAAATTAGTTTCCTATGGTTTTAATACAAGAGGTAAAGAAAACATTTATCCCTCTGCTTTTCAAAATAAGAAAAACAGGGATGAAACATGGTTGCAAAAACATGACAAATAAGGGACTAACTTCTGCAATCCCATGTTATGGGTGGGCAAAGGAGAGAAGGAGGACTATGGGGAGAAAAAAGGCAAAATGTAAAAACATAAAGAGAAATCATAAAGATCATCTACATGGGTTCCAACTTGTCCAGCCTTTGTGAGCAAATAGGGTGTTTTGCTTTCCCCACGTGGTAGAAATCCATCTCAAAGTAATTGAATATTCTTTTTTTTTTTTTTTTTGGAGACAGTGTCTTGTTCTGTTGCTCAGGCTGGAGTGCAGTGGCGCAATCATGGCTGTCTGTATCCTTGACCTCCCGGGCTCAAGGGATCCTCCCACCCCAGCCTCCCGAGTAGCTAGGACTCTAGGCACACATACCCAGCTAACTTTTGTGATTTTTGTAGAGACAGGGTTTCACCATGTTGCTCAAACTGGTCTCTAACTCCTGGGCTCAAGCAGTCTTCCCACCTTGGTCTCCCAAAGTGCTGGGATTACAGGTGTGAGCCACCGCACCCAGCCCCGCATATTCTTTCAAATGTATTCATTGAGTAGACTGAAGAGTTAACTGACCCTGTTATGAGCCTGCATTGCTTCCTCTCTTGTCCTCCCTCACCCCATCTCTTGGCTCTGTTTTCCTCCATGATGGCATCATTCCCAGGCAGGAGACAGCAGTGCGAGGCTCACAGTGTCCTTGCACTACCATCCAGACAAAACAACAGTGGCTTTCCTTCCCAGGGTCCCTCTTTGCTCCTCTGCAGCCGTTTCTGCCCCCTTGGGCTAGTGTCAAGGTGGGAGAGGGAGACAAGATTCACAGATTGGCTCCAATTGAGCAAATGCCCAAGTCTGGCTGGTGACGAGTGCAGCAGATCCATGTTCAGCAACAACACGCACCTCAAGTGGGAGAAAGCAGCTCTGCAGCAGAAGGAGGGGCTGCCGTGGGAAGAAAGGAAGGGGTGGGTGTCCCAGCTCCTGGGAGCTCATCTCTAGGGTCCCTGCAACATGGTTTAGGGGACCCTGCTGTCTCCTCTTCTAATATATTTTGCAAATAAGGAGGCTGAGGCCAAAGAGGAGAAACAAAATATAGCTGTAGATTCTCATTATTTGCCAATTCTGTATTTGTGAATTGGCCTTACTTGCTAACATTTATGTGTGATCCTAAAGTGAACACTCAGCACTCTTGTGATCACCAGTAGACATGGACAGGGCAGTGACCAATTTGAATCTTCCCGTGCACATTTTCCAACTAAGGTCAGCCAAGGCAACACTGTCTTCTTGTTTCAGCTCTACTACGTGAAACAAGTGTCCTTTTCAGTCTATCGAGTGCCCTGTTTTTAACATTTTCATCCTTTTGGTTGGTGATTTTGCTCTTAAAATGGCCCCCAAGGGTAGTGCTGTAGAACTTCCATGTTCATAGCACAAGAAGGCTGTTACGTGTCTTGGGAAAAAAACACGTGTGTTAGGTAAACCCTGCTCAGACATTCGTTATAACTCTGCTGGCTGTGAGTTCAACGTTAATGAATCAACAATCTATATTAAATAAGGTGTCTTTACACGGAAACACACACAAAACAAGGTTGTGTATTGATTGGTTGAGGGAACTGTTGTAACCAGAGGCTCACAGGAACCTAACTTTGTGTTTTCCTTAGGAGCAATGGTTCAGTATGCACGAGTTCAGTGTTCACAGTGACTTTATAGATCGGAGCTACAGCAAATAATGAGACCCAAACAAAAGGTCCTCAAGGCCTCCCAGAGAGTCATTGACTGAGCCAGGACTCTGACGGTTTGGAGTCCACTGCTTTCGCATACTGCCATATATAATATGGGGTAGAGATAAGGAAGACAAAACAAAGCAAGATGTGAGAAGATTGAGGGGAAGGAAGGAGAAACAGCAGTTGAGCAGGCAGAGAAGTGAATGTCTATGAGGCACAGTTGTAGATTCAATGGCTCTCAGGCAGGTCAGGCTCATCACAGCAAGCTATTCCAATGGCTTGGATGCCAGCATCATAAGATTGTATAGGGGATAAGACTTACCAGCCTCGAATATCATAATTGAGCCTTCGTCTAGAAGTTGTATAAACCTAGGCCATAAGTTTTAACACAACTCAAAGAGAAGCCCCTCAGGACATTCCAAATGCTTTCAAGAATGGGAAGCCTTTGGTTAACAACATCCCCTGGTTTAGGAAAATAAGAGAGATGAGAGGATAGTTATAAATATAAACTATAAAATTTAAATTAAATATGTACGTGTTCTCTATGTTGCCATCAAAGTTTCTGAGTCTGTTTAACAAAAGGGGTGGGGAAATTTCCTGCAGGATTTTGGTGTTTGCATGAATACTTATCTTCAAAGGAGAGCTGGTTAGTAAACTCCAGGCCGTGTAGGAATATCATAGAAATTGCTTACTGTTAGAAATTGTTGTTAAAGTGCTTGATGTGGAGAACTGCAGTTATTAAACTTGCAGTTTTAAATTATGCATGTCACAGGAGAGTGAATTTACTCACCAAGCTGTGGCATGATTAAATCATGGACTTTATCTTTGTTGATTCTGTCATATTGATTCCACCAATACATCAAACTGGCCATTGTCGTAAGTCACAATCCGACATGAAAGTTTCCTTCTTGGAAAAGTTATTCTGACAAGTAAATAAGTGAGTGATACTAGCAAATTAATATTGGAATATAACTTACATTTCAAAGCGCTTTTCTTTCACTCATATTTTGTTTGATTCTCTGCTCTTTAAAACTATGATTCCAAAGTTTAAATTTCAATATCTTAGAAACTGTCGTTCTTTACCCAAAGAAAATGATCTGCTTTTATTTTCAAACTTCAGAATTTATTTATTTATTTGAGACAGAGTCTCGCTCTGTCGCCCAGGCTGGAGTGCAGTGACACAATCTTGGCTCACTGTAAGCTCCGCCTCCCGAGTTCATGCCATTCTCCTGCCTCAGCCTCCCAAGGAGCTGGGACTACAGGCGCCTGCCACCATGCCCGGCTAATTTTTTGTATTTTTAGTGGAGACGGGGTTTCACCGTGTTAGCCAGGATGGTCTCAATCTCCTGACCTCGTGATCCGCCTGCCTCGGCCTCCCAAAGTGCTGGGATTACAGGCGTGAGCCACCGCGCCCGGCCCAGAATTTATTTTTAAAAGAACATGTTTACTTCGTTTTCTCAGGAGTTCTAAAAGATTAAAATATGTATGAATAGAAAACTCACGGATCTGAAATTAAATACATGCTTGGATCTTAAAGTGTGCTGTGTAGCTTTAGCCTTATTTAGCAATTTAGTAGATATATTTGTAATTTCTTACATAGATACACAGACTGTCAAAGGATCTTCATTTTGGCTTTTGTTGGGCTTATTCTCTGAGATTTCACATCTGCCTCCGTTGAAGATAGTTGCAGGTTATATCTAGAATTAACATCTCGTTCAATTCATCAACCTTTTTTTCCAAAGCAAATCTTGGTTTTTCTCATACATTGGCCTTAGAATGGCAAGCATTTGGAAAGTGCCTATGTTGACATTTTAAGACTCAAGACCTTCAGTGTGGGGGCTGAAGGAAGGATCCTGCCTCAGACTGAGCTGCTTTCAAACCAGGCATATTTTCCTTAGATCCTGGGTCATGGATTCATGCAATGTTGTACAATTAACTTCTAAACTGTCTTTTATTCTCTAATCATGCTCTTTATAAACTGCCTGCATGTAAAGCAATGAGAAGGAACAGTGACTTGTATAGGCGTCATGCTTTATAGTTTACGGAATGTTTTCATACCCTTGAAAAGATCCCAGCACCTTAAAAGGGCTTTTTGCTACATCAGTATATTGTATGAGTGAATGACTGAATGAATGAATGGACCCAGGATCTTATATGAGCCTGACAACATCCCTGGGAGGTATCTTCATTTTACAGAAAAGGAAACAGATATGTATCTTATACAAGTCAACACAGATCTATATTTTCTTTCTATTCAGATAATTTCTCTGACCTGGGATGGTATAGTTCCCTTTAGTTAAATTAGTACAAAGAAAGCAGTTTCAGGAAGCAAATACATAAAAACATTCACCTCTTTTTGGTTTGCACAAAACTGGCTCTAGAGTTATTCATTCAATCAAACGACACCAAGGTCAAATGTGCCCTCTCCATCAGGGCTGGGATTGGCATGCTGTACACTTTCTGCTACCAAACAAAAGAAACATGTGGGCAACCTGAAATTAACCTGGCTCACATTTTCAGCAATTGAATGAATCTTTGTAGGCCTGCTTTTCCTGATATTTCACTAGCGTTTCATTGAAGGCTCTCTGCAGGGACATGGTCTCGTTGACTCCTCACTGACCCTATCCTTGAGTTGCATGTATTTTAGTCACTGCTAAGTGTGTACAGTCACTCTCTGTGTATGATCCTTAGAATAAGACACAGGACCCACATGTCAATCAAACTGACCATCGTTTCCATCAGGACAACGCCATGGGCATTCCTCAAAGAAGGTGGAAGCATCTTGCTGTTGTCCACAATTGTGTACAGGCAATATCAGGTTAGTCGAAATGAATGGTGTGGCTATTTACTCTAAGGTATGGTGATCTTTGCTGTTTTAGACCTCAGCAAAGATCATCTCTGACACTTCCTTCTAGGGCTGGCATTTGTCATCAACAAACTCAGTTTCATTCCAGGTGTCTCTTTGCTATTCTGCTACCTGCTGGCCACTTTCTCTGTGTCTTTGTTCTAATCCAGAGGAACAGAGACTCTGATTCAGTCTGTCCATGGATGGGTCCTCTTAGATCATGTGTGTTCTACCTGATCCAGTCAGCTCTGGATGGGGCATTGCAAGGCCCCAGTATGCCCTCAGGCCCTGTTGGTAGCAGCGCTGTGGACAGGACCAGTGCCTGGAGAAGGGGCGTGGGCAGGGCTGCATACCAGCATGCATCTCATTCAGGTCCTTCATCCAGTGGTGCTGGATCTGGTTTGCATGGGCTCGTGAGAGCCAACTGTGAAAATTTCAAGCTTATTGTGAGCCAGTTGTTAAGTATAGCCAGGATTAACAATTAAATTATATAAATTTACAATAAAACAAATTATATTCAAAGCAAAGGTGATAAATGCACAAAACTCGTTTTCTAATTATTTCACCACATTTTATTATTATTGATGCCTAATGATGGATATTACCTAGCCCCATGGTAGCAATCCTACGTAATGGTGTGTGACCATGCTTCTCTTCTCAGCTGCACGTTTACTGCTGTCAGGTTGCTACCCTGATACCAGTCATGGTGGGAGCATTTACATCATGGCAATTGTCAAATGCTACAAACCAGGGCTTACTTTACTGTTTTGTTGATTATCTAGACCAGGGGTCCCCAATCCCTGGGCCACAGACCAGTACCCATCTTTGTGGGTGGAAGAGTGAGCAAAGCTTCATCTGTATTTACAGCCGCTCCCCATTTCTCTCATTAGTGTCTGAGCTCTGCCTTCTGTCAGATCAGCAGCAGCACTAGATTCTCACTAAGCCAATGGGAAAAGTCAAGCTGGGAACTGCATCAGGCAAACCTGTCTCCCATTCTGTTCCTAAAGAAGGTAGCTACAAAGATCGAGAAGCTACAACCTCCCTCACAATTTGCCCACAAGGAAATTCCTTGTGGAGAAAGGACTGACGGAACTCAAAGTCATCCCTCTGCTCACGGGAGACCAAGGCGTATCTAGATTGCTTCCTCAGCCCTGTTGTTTGACTAAGCCAGACTAGAGCATAAGTGACTATTCCTGTAAATTGGGTATTCACCTTGGGAGGCTGAGGTAGGTGAATCATGATGTCAGGAGATTGAGACCAGCATGGCCAACATGGTGAAACCTCGTCTCTACTAAAATACAAAAAATTAGCCGGGCATGATGGTGCGCACCTATAGTCCCAGCTACTTGGGAGGCTGAGGCAGGAGAATCACTTGAACCCGGGAGGAGGAGGTGGCAGTGAGCCAAGATCACGCCACTGCACTCCAGCCTGGCGACAGAGCAAATCTCCATCTCAAAAAAAAAAAAAAGAAAAAAATTGGATATTCAGTGAGAGGCTAATCAGAACCTCAAAAGAATGCAACCATTTGTCCCATTTGTCTCTTGTCTACCTGTGACCTGGAAGCCCATTCCCCACTTTGAGTAGTCCTGCCTTTCCAGACCAAAGCAATGTGCATCTTACATATATCGATTGATGTCTCATGTCTCCCTAAAATGTATAAAATCAAGCTGTGCCCTGACCGCCTTGGGCACATGTCATCAGGACCTCCGGAGGCTGTGCCACGGGCACATCCTTAACCTTGGCAAAATAAACTTTCTAAATTGATTAAGACCTGTCTTAGATACTTTTTGGTTTATGGAAGGTACTGACAGTTATGGTGACAGGCAGAGGTGCAGAGACAGTCATCCACGGGACGCCAGCCCAGCAGCTGGGTGGAGAGTGCCTCTTCCTCCTCCCCACAGCAGCACTTCCGAGAAAGGAGAGAAGGCCTGTCATCCTCTCCTCCAATCCAAGCACAGCCTGAGCTGAAACATTTGCTCCAGGAAGAAGAGGGGATGTAAATCATGCTGGAAATGAGGCTTTAAACTGGATTGAGTTTTTATACTCAAAGCAACTGGAAAGTTTTGGATTCTGCTCAAGATATCATCAAGGAATGAAAAGGAAGATTCAACAATATATAGTTCTAAGTGGTGATTTTTAAAAATTCCCTATTTCCATCTCACAGTTAGAACTAACTATTGAAAAGCCTGGTTGGACTGGCCTTGAATAACTGTTAGATTTTTTTTTTTTTTTTTTTTTTTTTGCTCTTTTTGCCCAGGCTGGAGTGCAATGGCGCAATCTCGGCTCACTGCAACCTCCACCTCCTGGATTCAAGTGATTCTCCTGCCTCAGCTGCCCGAGTAGCTGAGATTACAGGCATCCACCACCATGCCCGGCTAATTTTGTATTTTTAATAGGTTTCTCCATGTTGGTCAGGCTGATCTTGAACTCCTGACCTCAGATGCTCGCCTTGGCCTCCTGAAGTGCTGGGATTACAGGCGTGAGCCACCGCGCCTGGCCACAATTGTTAGATTTTTATTGTAGGTGAAGTGAAAGCTTTTCCTCTTTTCTTTGCCCGAACCTCAGAGTCAAATTAGTGACCAACTTCATCAACTCACTATGTGGTATTTTGGGGCAATATTCTGTATTCCCTTCCTGTACATATTTTACAATCACTCTAACTTCCTCAAATACTTTTTCTTATCTTTTGTATCATGAGTAGTTTGTAAATCACATCATGTCGTTTTTAGGAAGAGGAGAATTGGAAATAAATGAAGAATTGCACTCACTAAAGTAAGATGTAACTTTTTGGGAATTGAGATGGTAGAACAAAAGTTCATGACTGTGAGACGTGCTAGATGTGAAAACTGTTATTGACGTTTGAAGAATCTGTTACAGCTAGATGCTCAGATTGTGCAGATAAGGTGGGTCTTTGGTTTATCATTTCATTTCTTTTTAACTTCAGGGAAGGAGCACTGAGTTAATAACACTTCTCTGGTCATGACCCATTTTTGTTACTGATTCAAGGAAATTGCCTCTTTTACTATACTTTTATCCCCATTTCAAACTCCCCATTCCTCTCCTTTTATAGGTAATGATTTAAATGAATTTCACATTTATTTTCTTGTTCATATGCATTTCTGAAAAAAATGTCCATTTTTGTTTTGAGTGCATTTTTAAAGTTGGACATCTCTTCACATTTTTATATTATTTTATTGCATTTTCTCTCCTGTGAAACGTCTGTTTCTTTTTGCACTTTAGTTGTTGATATTTTTTCACATTGATTTGTTGGAGTTATTTTAAATGTATATTCTAGATACTACTCCATCATCTACATGTGGAATGCAAGTATCTTCCTCCAGTCTGCTGTTATAAAAATCTTAAGTGTAGTTTAATAAATTTTTATGGAGTGATAAGCCCCAGGTTGAGAAGTAGAACATTACCCACCCCAGCAGCTCCCTCATGGATCCCCCCAATTGCTCTGTCCTGCTTTGTTCCCAAGTGTAACTGCAATCCTGATCTCCAATATCAAAAGATCAATTTGCCTGTTTTGACATTTCATATAACTGAAATAATACAATACGCAATATTTTGTGGCTGGCTTCTTTTGGTCAACAATATATTTCTGAGAGCCATTCTTGATGCACGTAGGTTAGTTTTCATTGTTGTATACAAACAGAAAACAACCCCTTTAAAAAGTGGGCAAAGGACATGACCAGACACTTCTCAAAAGGAGACATTTATGTGACCCACAAACATATGAAAAAAGCTCAACATCACTGATCATTAGAGAAATGCAAATCAAAACCACAATAAGATACCATCTCACGCCAGTCAGAATGGCAATTACTAAAAAGTCAAGAAACAACAGATGCTGGTGAGGCTGTGGAGAAATAGGAACGCTTTTACACAGTTGGTGGGAATGTAAATTAGTAAATTAGTTCAACCATTGTGGAAGACAGTGTGGCAATTCCTCAAAGACCTAGAACCAGAAACACCATTTGACCCAGCAATCCCATTACTGGGTATATATCCAAAGGAATATAAATAATTCTATTACAAAGATACATGCTTCCATATGTTCACTGCAGTACTATTCACAATAGCAAAGACATGGAATCAATCCAAATGACTATCAATGATAGACTGGGTAAAGAAATGTGGTACATATACACCATGGAGTACTACGCAGCCATAGAAAGGAACAAGATCATGTCCTTTGCAGAGACATGGATGGAACTGGAAGCCATTATCCTCAGCAACTAACACAGGAACAGAAAACCAAACACTGCATGTTCTCACTTATAAATGGGAGCTGAACAGTGAGGTCTTTCAAAGTGCTGGGATTACAGGCGTGAGCCACCGTGCCTGGCCTGTGCTAGATTTTTAAATACATTCCTGGAATAAACACGACTGGGCCATGATATGTTATCCTTCTGAAAACTACTAGATTTGATTTGAAAACATTTTTTAAAGCACTTGTACATCTATATACTTGAGTGAGATTGATCTGTAATATTCCTTCTTTGTCATGCCCTTGTCAGATTTTGGTATCAAAGTTACGCTGGATTTGTCTATGAATTAAAAAATGTTTCCCTTTTTCTGTTTTCTGGAATAATTTATAGACGAACAGTACTATTTCTTCCTTAAATAATTTGGAAGAATTCACTGGTGAACCCATGTGGGAATGCAGTTTTCTTTGTAGATAATTTTAAAATTATGGATTAAATTTTTTAGGTAAATAGAAAGTTTATATTTTTCTACCTTGTATGGATTTGGGTGGTTTTAAGTTTTTTTCCCCTGGAAGTTTTTTATTTTTTTTCTAAATTTTTAAATGTATTGGCATAAAGTTATTTTACAATATTCTTTAAAGATATTTTTAACGTCTGAAGAACCTATAGTGATGTCCTCCACTTTATGACATGTGCGTGTGTGCACGTGTGTGTGTGTGTGTTCATGTGTGTTTGTGCCCTTTCTCCCTTCCTCTCTCCCTTTCCTCTCTCCTTTCTGAAACAGCACTGGTCAAGGTTTATCAATTTTATCGGTAAACTAACTTTGGCTTTATCAATTCTGTATTGCCCATTTAATTTTCTATTTGACTGTTTACACTTTTTAAAACTACTTCCCTTTCTGCTTTCTTGGGGCTTAGTTTGTTCTTCTTAAAACTTTCCTAGATGAGTTGTCAGCACTGATTTTAAACCTTACTTTCATTTTTAAAGTTTTTTAAAATTTTCAATAATTTTGAGGGTACAAGTGGTTTTTGGTTACATGGATCAATTCTTTAGTGCTGATTTCTGAGATTTTGGTGCACCCATCACCTAAGCAGTGCATACTGTACCCAGTGTGTAGTCTTTTATCTCTCACCCTTCTCCTGTCCCTTTCCCTTGAGTCCTTAAAGTCCATTGTATAATTTTATGCCTTTATGTCCTCATATGAAACCTTATTTTCCAATACATGCAATTAAGGCTGTTAATTTCCTGCTAAGCACATCTTCAGTTGTATCCTGTAAGTTTCATCTATAGTGTTTTAATCACCATTCAATTTAAAATATTTTGTGATTTCAATTTTAATTTCTTTTTTTTAACTGCTGGGTTATTTAGAATTTTATTGCTTATTTTACATAATTAGAAGAGCTTAGTTTTATTTTCATAACTGCTTTCTAGACTAAATTCACTGTGGACAGAAAACTCATTAGCTCATGTACTATATGAGTTAATTCATTAAAAATTTGAACTTTATGGACCAGCTAATTGTCAATTTTGGAAAATGTTCTACATGAACTCAAAAAGAATATATATTCTACAGTTGCTGGGAGGAATTAGATACAGTTTGTTATGAATACTGTTGAAATCAGTATCTATGGATTAAGGAAGGATGTGTCTGATTGTTGTATTAGGTACCAAGCAAGGTGTTTTAGTGTTCCAATCTGATTGTATACATCTCCTTTTAGCCTGACAATTTTTTCTTTTAATATTTGGAATCTATGCTATTTAGTAATGCAAATTTAGAATTCTTACATCTTCCTAGTGGACTACACTTTCCTCATTATGAATTATCCCCACATTTCTCAAGTAATACTTCTTGTATTATGGTTTATTTTGTCTGACATTAGGGTAACTATGCCAGCTTATTTATTTATTTATTTATTTTGAGAGACAGAGTCTCACTCTGTGGCCAAGGCTAGAATGCAGTGGCGCCTCAGCCTCCTAAGTGGCTGGGATTACAGGTGTGTGCCACCACACCCAGTTAATGTTTTGAAATATTTTTTGCAGAGATAGAATCTTGCTATGTTGCCCAGGCTGATCTCAAACTCCTGGCCTCAAGTGAGCCTCCTGCTTTAGCCTCCAAAAGTATTGGGATTATAGGCATGAGTCACTGCACTTGGCCCCAGCTTACTTTTGATTGGTGCTTGGATGGTATATCTTTCCCCATCCTTTTAATTTAAATATTTCTCTTTTTTTTATTAAATGTGTTTCCTGTAAGAAACATATAGTTGGGATTTGCTATTTTATCCCATTTAACAATACTATCTTTAAAAAAAAATTAGTAGATTTTATTCTTTGGGGGAAGTTTTAGGTTTACGGAAGAATTGAGTGGGAAGTACATAGAATTCTTCTGTACCCCCTCAGTGCCCCCATCCTCTCTCATTAACATCTTGCATTAGTGTACTATATTTGTTATAATCAATGAGCTAATATAAATACATTATTATTAACTAACTTCTATAGGCTACAATAGAGCTCACTCTTTGTGTGGTAAATTCCATGGGTTTTGACAAACGCATAATGACATGTATCTCCTATTACAGTATCACACAGAATAGTTTCACTGCCTTAAAAATCCTGCATGCTCTGCCTATTCATCCCCCCCTTTCTCTTCAACATCTTTGCACTATTTAATTTTTTAATTATAGTTTTTAGTTTGACTACAGGCAGTAAATTACTAATATATTTTATTATAACTCTACCTCTTACTATTGGATTTCTATTTGTTCCACATGTTCCATGATCCTTTTTCTCTCCTTTTTTGGATTATTTAAGTATTTTTAAAATTTTCTTTCTCTCCTCTATTGGTTTGTGACTTATACACTCTTGTACTGCAAAGTTACCCTTGAGATTTCTACACACATCCTTAACTTTTTAGTGTCTAATGTAAATGAATATTTTTAATGCTTCTGAAACAACGTTAAGGACCATGGAATACTCCAACTTTATTTACTACTTTCACCACTATATCCTATTGTTGTCCTGTATTTTATTCTATGTCTATTTCAAAACCACAAGACATTATTTTTTCTTATGTAGTCAATATTCATTTGTATTTACCCACCTATTCATCTTTTCTATTGCTCTACATTCCCTCCTGCATTTCTGAGTTCTGTATGAGAGCATTACCTTCTGCCTTAAGAATGAAGGCAGCCAGATATCAAGGAAAACTTCCTTCAAATAAGCAAAAATAAGATTGCTAACTTCTCAACAGAAAACAAAACTGCTTCTAATGTGTCCAAAAAAATCAGAAGACAATGGAACACCTTGAAAGTTTGAATAACTGCCAACTAGAATTCTGTACACACAGCTGAAGGGCAGATTAGATACCATGAAGAGATAATTAGCAAATTGGAAGACAGATCAGAAGAAAATATCCAGAATAAGCTTGTAGATGTTAAAGAGTCAAAAATATGAAAAAAAGTTTAAAAGACAGAAGAGATAGGTATAAAGGTCCACGTGGAAGTGGAGCCTCTTGAAATAGAATAAATAAATATCTCTTAAAAGCGACGACAAATAAAATTTGTCTTCCAGATTAACAAAATCTGACAGAAAAGATTATAGGTAGACCTGCACTAAGGGAAAGCCAAATGGTATCCTTAAGCTTTTAATAATGTTATCTCCTAACAAAGAGATGTATTTATTTATTTGCTTCTGGAAGGCAGCATATCACATCAACTGGTCAAGGTGTTCAGGTGGCTGAATGCTGGATGGCAGTCCTTTTTTGAGCTAGCCTATTGTCTCTTCACCTTTCCTGCTAGGGAGCAGTCTTCAGGGTCCCATTTGAGAGCTTGGTGTGTTCACAAGGGGCGCTTCCCATGACTGGGCCCAGAACACCAATTTTGGTGCCCCCACACAGCAGGGACACTGAAAAGGAGGGCCTTTGGTCTTTCCTTTTGGAAAAGGACAAATGCAACACAAATGCTGGGCTCACCTCTCTTGGCTTTATTCTTCTTCTAGATCCTTCTTCAGACAAATGTTGTCTGTATGTTTTTCAACTTTTAAAGTTTTTCTTAGTGGAAATGTTAGGCCTGAAATGACCTAATCAGAATATGTTGGAAAGTGAATTCTCTGAATACATTTTTAATACAGTTGTCCCTCTGTACCCTCAGGGGATTGGTTCCAGGACTCCCTGCACATACCAAAATCTGAGGATGCTCAAGTCCTTGATATAAAATGGTGAAGTATTTGCATACAACCTACACACAGCCTCCCATATACTTTAAATCAAGCTTGTCCAACTCATGGCTCACGGGCTTAATGCAGCCTAGGACAGCTTTTAATGCGGCCCAACACAAATTTGTAAACTTTCTTAAAACATTATGAGATTTATGGGCCCGGCACGGTGGCTCACGCCTGTAATTTCAGCACTTTGGGAGGCCGAGGTGGGCGGATCACAAGGTCAGGAGTTCGAGACCAGCCTGACCAACATGGTGAAACCCTTCTCTACTAAAAATACAAAAATTAGCCGAGCGTTGGTGGCATGTGCCCGTAGTCCCAGCTACTCAGGAGGCTGAGGCAGGAGAATCACTTGAACCTGGGATGCGGTGGTTGCAGTGAGCCGAGATTGCACCACTGCACTCCAGCCTGGGCGACAGAGAGAGACTCCGTCTCAAAAAAAAAAAAAAAAAAAAAAAAAATTATGAGAATTTTGGCGATTTTTTATTTATTTAGCTCATCAGCTATCATTAGTGTATTTTATGTAAGGCACAAGACAGTTCTTCCAGTGTGGCCTAGGGAATCCAAAAGATTAGACTCCCCTGCTTTAAATCATCTCTAGATTCCTTACAATACCTAATACAATGTAAATGGTATGTAAATAGTTGTTATATTGTACTGTTTAGGGAATAATGACAAGAAAAAAATCTGAATATGTTCAGTGCAGTCATCTTTTTTTACTGAATATTTTCAATCTGCAGTTATTTGAATCCGCAGATGTGGAACCCATGGATAAGGAGGGTCAACTGTATGTGAATGGTATCATGATATATATTCATATACGTCGCATTTGGTTTCTTATTTTTCACTAGCATCCATGTTTATTTGTAAGATTCACTCATATTAGTAAATATTCTTGTATCTTTTTGTCCCCCTTCATTGATGCATGATATGTCAGGAAACACACACACACACACACACACACACACACACACACACACGGGTGCTTCCGACACCCTACCCCCACAAATACTGCCATAATGAATATCTTTATGCATGCTTCCTTATACAATCTGTGCTGTATCTCTTTGTGATATCTACCTAGGCACAGAATTTTTCTGCCTCAGGTGGTGTGCTATTATCTAATTTGTCAGTAATGCCAGATCATTCAAAATGGCTGGTATATTCTGTCCTCTCTCTAGCAGGACATCAGAGGGCCTGTGACCCCATATTTTCAACTTTTTGTTTATGCTCATCTTCAGTTGTAGAGTGATTTCTTATAGTTGTTTGGATTTGCATTTTCCTGATGCAAACTAATGAATTTGAATAATCATCATATGTTTTTAGCTTTTTGAGTTTTCTCGTTGTCATGTCCTTGTTGACATTTTGCCATTTTGTTGTTTATTGATACATTTTCCTAGAAAGTCTGTAAGAATCCCTTGTATATTACACAGGTGTATCCCTTGTCAGTTTTTGACATTGTAATTTTTATCTAATAACTTTGTCCATCGTGCCTTCCCTTGAATACCAATCTTGAATTTTAATGTATTCAAATTAATCAATTTTGCCATACAATGTGTGCTCTTAGAGTTTTATTCCAGAAGCATTTTTCCAACCCAAGTCACGAAAATATCATGCTACATTTTCTTCTATTAACTTTATAATTTTACCTGTCCCATTTTGTTTTTAATCTAAATACAGTCCACTCTCAAATGTGGTTTGGTATAGGCACCCAGTGTGACTTTCCTTCAGATAGTGAGCCAGTTTTCTAAGATCATCTGCTGAATTTGTCCATTGTTCACAGATATGTGTCATTCACATGCACTAAATTCCCACAGCATTTCTTCTTCCTGAGCTGTTTATCTGTCTGCCTTATCCAGTTGTCCATTCTACAGCAAATCCCACATTCCTGTGATCTTAAAGTATGTCTTAACATCTGTTAAGGCAAATCCCCTGTTTCTTCTTTGTAAGATTGACTTCAATGTTGGACTTTCATTTCTCCATGTAATTTTAAAGTAAGTTAATGAGTTTCTTAAAAAAGATCTGAAATTTTGATTGGAATTGCATTGAATTTATATATAGTTTGGTGATAAAAGACATCTTTATAACATTACATCATCTCAGCCAAAAGTAGAACATCTCTCCATTTATTTATATCCTCTTGTTTCCTTCACCATAGTTTTGACATTTCACAACACAAACGTTGTATATTATTGGTTAAGCTAATTTAAAAATACTTACGAGTGCATTACTCTTGTGAATGGACTATTGCTTTTTAAAAAAAACATTTTTTGTTCTTATTGCTGAATAACAGATAGAGAAATGCTATTGGTTTTTGAAGGTTAATCAAGTAATCAGAAATCGAATGGCCAATCTTTTTAGCTCTAATACTTTGTGGAGCCAAGTTTTCTAGGTAGACAATCATTCAGTGATGATGGTTTTATATCTTCCTCTTTCATTCTCATACTCTTTATTTGTTTTCTTCCTTTGTGCTGTTGGCCAGACCCTCTGATAACATCTTTAGCAGAACCAGTAAAAATTAGCATTCTTGTCTTATTATCTTAGCAAAAAATGTTTCCAAAGTTTCTCCATCAGGAATAAGATTGGCTGCAAGTGTTTGGGCGTAAAGCATGATCAAATTAAGGGAGTTCAGTTCTTCTCCCAGTTTGCTAAGAATTTTTTCATTAGTAGGTGTTGAGCATTACTAAACACTTCTATATCAATTGAGATAATCATATGCTTTTTTCTTCTGTAATCTATTATTGCTCAGTGTTACTGTCAGAAGTTAACTCCATGACAATATGGAGTGGCTGAGTATGGGAGAATTTTTCTTCAGGAAAGATTTAGAAAAAAAATTTTGTTAACTGTCCCAAACTTTTAATTTTTACCTCCAAGTTTGCAACATTAAACTGGTGCTTAGAAGAGGACTTTTCAGCAGGGGTCCCCAGCTTCCAGGCCATAGACTGGTTCTGGTCAACGGCCTGTTAGGAACCAGATTACGCAGCAGGAGGTGAGCAGTGGCGATCCAGCAAAGCTTCATCTGCATTTACAGCAGCTCCCCATTGCTCACATCACTGCCTGAGCTCCGCCTTCATTCAGATCAGCGGTAACATTAGATTCTCGTAGGAGCACGAACCCTATTGTGAGCTGCACATGCAAGCGGTCTAGGTTGCACGCTCCTTATGAGAATCTAATGCCTCATCATCTAGCTCCCATCACCCCGAGATGGGACCATCTAGTTGCAGGAAAATGTGCACAGGGCTCCCACTAGTTCTACATTATGGTGAGTTGTATACTTATTTCACTATATATTACAATGTAATAATAACAGAAATAAAGTACACAATAACTGTAATGTACCAGAATCTTTCTGGAACCATCTCCCCCTCGTCCCCACCAGGTCCATGGAAAATTTGTCTTCCATGAAACTGGTCCTTGGTTCCAAAAAGGTTAGGGACCATGCTCTTCAAGATTAGTTTATAGTCCAACCTGGATAAAATGCTCTTGGAGTCTTCTTGTCATTAAAAAAAAAAAAAAGCTGCATTGGCCAGCAAGGTGGTTCATCCCTGTAATCCCTGAGCTTTGGGAGGCTGAGGCGGGAGGATCGCTTAAGCCCAGGAGTTCAAAGTTGCAGTAAACCCATGATTGCACCACTGCACTCCAGCCTGAGCAACAGAGCAAAACTGTATCTCAAAAAAAAAAAAAGAAAGAAAGAAAGATGCATTATTCTATCTGAAAGCAGTTCAGCAATTATACTTACTGTTGGTATGAAAAAAGAGGTGCAGAGAAAAACACAATGTGAGATATAATTAGAAGTGCCTGTGCAAAATGTCAGCTCAGCTTCCCCTCCTCCAGCTAGTGCTTCCAAAAATGTGATTCCTGGAACCTTTGAGTTTATTTCTAGTTGATCTGAATGTGTTTTATAAGCCATTTCCCAAAATATCCATTGGATCTCCTTTGGCCATCGTAATCAGCTCATAAATTGAGCTCATCAGCTGTAGGGCTGGAAGATGGTGCTTCTCAGCCACAAGGGCCATCATGTGGGATTCCTCTCTTCCAGCCACTGAAACCACAGCTGAGACGCTGGCTGAGACAACTCAGCTGCAACCAAAACCATCCCAGTAGGAGGTTGAAGTAAGTCTGTGGCTCTTGAGATATTTTCCATCTCTTACAAGGCTGGATTTCATCTAAAGCTTGATAAAACAAAACAAAACAAAACAAAACAAACTCTCTGCTTAGCTTTTAGTAAATAGATGCCATTTCTTGTTGTCACTTGCCTATTGTCACAGCTAAGTGAGTAGTTCTTGGGATGACATCATACTTAACTGTGCTCTCATTTTAAATTACCCTTTGTTGCAAAGCCTCATAAATACTGAGCTGCATTATTACATAAACCGAAGGCTGACGGGTCACCTCATTTGTCTTGTGGAAAATGAGTGTGTTCTGTGACCGTGGGAACAGCCCGTTCTTGGGAGAGGCATCTTTCACTTCCAGTGAGGCTTGGTCTCTGTCTTGGTTATAAAGGGAAGGGTCTCTCCCTCCACCCTGTTTGGCAGAAATCTTTTTTCTGTCACATTTGTTGCTGCTGTGGGTTCTGTGGTTTTCAAGAGAGCAGAAATGTTCAGCCATTCTGGTTTCCTCTTTTTCTGAAAACCCAATATTAATTTCTCCTGGACTGGCATTTTGCAAAATTTGCCTTTGAAAAGCATTCTGTGTTGTGAAATGCTCATATACACATCTGGAAATACCCTTCTGTAACGGATGCTGCCAGGCAGCAGGAGAGGCTGCTGTTTGTTCTGTGGACAGCATCATTTCTTTGCTGCCTCCTTCTCCCCAGTGGGCATGCAGGCAGCATGTCTGGGGGCCTGAAGGAGCTTCTCCCTGAGGCCTGGGCTTTGAAGGCCCAGTGGGCAGGTGTGGGGTCTGGACAGCTCCAACTAGCTGGCAGCTTGGACAAATTGTCTCGTTTTTCAGGCCCTTGACTTCATCCATGACAAGAATTTTGGGCTAGGTGATCTCCAAGGTGCCTTTCAGCTCTCAATTTTTTATTTCATTTCCTTCTCATCACCATTGCTTTTATTCATGGAGGGGTGCACTGAACTCCTGAGGAAGCGTGCTCTCTCTAAGTTTCTAAGTTTCTCTTGTCATTTCCAAAGCACGATGTCAATGCTTTAGGAAGTGGTGTTTAAGTCAGAGTAGTGTGTCCCGTCTAAAACCTTCTCTCTGAAGCCTACGTTGAGAACATTCCTGAAAATTCCATATGATCATTCCTTTTTTTTTTTTTGACAGGGTCTGGCTCTGTCACCCAGGCTGGAGTGCAGTGGGTGATCACAGCTTACTGCAGCCTCAACCTCCTGGGCTCAAGCAATCCTCCCACCTCAGCCTCTCAAGTAGCTGGGGGACTACAGGTATGCACCACCACACCCAGCTAATTTTTTTGTAGAGTTGGGGTTTGCCATGTTGCCCAGGCTGGTCTCGAATGAGACTGCCTGCCTCGGCCTCCCAAAGTGTTGGGATTACAGGCATGAGCCACCATGCCCAGCCCATAAACTCATTCTTCAGTGTGGCAGAATAACATTTGAGATATGAATTGCTGTTTTTCCTCCCCGGTATTTCCTTAGTCCTTCTGCCTGTTCAAGCCGAGAGCCACCAGTGTGGAATGTCCAGGCCTTCCAGAAGGTTCGGAGAGGGGTTTCCTAATGCAGGTTTCCAAACACCCAATTGGTTATGGAAATTGGACGTAGGCGTTGAAGGGCATGAAATGACACTGTGTGCCTCTGAGGAAAGAAGGAGAGAGAACTGGTCAGACCAAAGGCAATCCCAACAGACTGTGGAGGAGGAAATGAGTTTTACTGGGGACGAGGGAATGAATTTTCTGGGCTCTGACAGCCGTGAGGTCTTGACTGGGCTCCTTGTCAGTTACCTCGATGTGGCTGACTTCAGAGGGCGTGTGATTAGGGGACCCCAGGGTTGAGGGTGCCCAGCCAGAGTCTGGCAGAGAAGAGACCATGGGCCTGGGACAAGGATGGGCTGATGACTGCTCCGACCTCACCCTGCCCTGGTGCTGCTCCCTCCCTCTTTGCCCGGCCTCAGTGCCATTACTTTTAGGAAATAAAAGTGATTTTTCTCACATACCTGAATATGGGGCTTGCAATTTGCTCCCCTCATGGTAATTTCTAGTAGGGTTTTTCCAGCTTGGAGGGTTAGCACACATTATTTTAGCGAAGGCTATGGAAAATTCTAGGATATCAGTGCAGCAGTAGACACAGGCACCCTGTGGTGAGGTGCAGGGCACAGGGAACAGCGGGAGACACCCAGACAGGCAGGGGCGGAGGGGAGATGCAGTGAGAGGCGACCGTGAGGACAGGCAGCACCTGCAGATGCCCTTGATGGGATGCACAGAGGGAGTTCCTGCAAGCGCCGTCCCTCCCAGCAGCCTGGAAGAAATCCTCACAGCAGGCTGAGGAGGACAGAGGAGGTGGGCATGATGACCAGGGCAGACAGACAGCAAGGACACTGTCCTCCTCCTTCACTTGCAGGAAGAGGGATCACTGGTCTCAG
Organism: Pongo pygmaeus; assembly: GCF_028885625.2. NCBI lineage: Eukaryota > Metazoa > Chordata > Mammalia > Primates > Hominidae > Pongo > Pongo pygmaeus. The sequence goes on along the minus strand of NC_072384.2, from coordinate 135,848,165 downwards.
CTGAAGCCGCTGCTGTATGGCTCTCTCAAGGCTGGGGTAGAACAGGCTGTGGAGGCGGAGTGAGGGGTGTGGACTGCGAAGCCAGACAGCCCGGTTCTAATGGCAACTCCACCTTGCAGAGACAAGTGACTTAATGTCCCCTTAACTCAGTCTCCTTGCCTCTGAAAAGAAGGTGACAGCTCTGTCTGGGTCCATGTGAATGGGGTGCAGACTGAGGGCTACAGTCAGCTCAGCGGACTTTAAACAACCCCTCAATAGCAATGGCCTAGGTGGGTGGTTGCCAGGTGCTGGGGTGCGGGGATGGGGAGCAACTGCCTAAGGGGACAGAGTTTCCTTTCAGGGTGATGAAAATGTTTTGGAATTAGACAGAGGTGGTGGTTGTACAACATTGCAACTGTGCTAAATGTCACAGAATTGCTCACTTTTCAATGGCTAACTTTGTCGTGTGAAGCTCACCCTAATTTTAAAAAATGTTAAATATTTTGAAAAAAAACTAAGAACCCTCAAAGCAGTGGCTTAACTTGAAAAAGCCAAAACCCTAGGTAAGGATGGTTTATGTCAGAAAAAAAAAACTGTGTTAGCACTTGCTATGGGTTGAATCTTGTCCCCCTAAAAGATACTGAGGTCCCACCCTCAGAATGTGTGAATGTGAACTTATTTGAAAATAGGCTCTTTGCAGATGAACAAGTTAAGATGGTCATTAGGTCACTGGGGTGTGCCCTGATCCAATATGACCGTTGGCCTTAAAAACAGGGAAAATCTGGACACAGAGACAGAAATAGATAAAGGGAAGAGGTTGTGAAGACACAGAAGACAGAGAAAGGCCCATGGATACCAGATTCTCCCATGCAGTCCTTAGGAAGAACAAACCCTGTCCGATGTTGGCCTTCTGACCTCCAGAACTGTGAGATGATACATTTCCGGTGTTTGAGCCACATAGTTTGTGGGACTTTGTTAGGGAAGCTCCAGGAAACCAAGACAGTCTGAGTGGCCTCTTGATGCCTAAGTTGGCCGCCATGGATGGCCGGACACTCCCTAGTGGACTCCACCTCCACGAGGATGCAGAAAGGTGGTATTCCTGCCCCTGCCATTTGAGTGTGAACTGAACCTAGTGACTGGTGCTGGCCAATAGGATGTGGTGAAGATGATGGGATTAGATCACCTCACAGGGTAGCACCCTTGACATTGATCTGCTGGCACACGGCTGTGTTGCAGAGGCCCAGTAGGAGCTGATGGTGGCCTCCAGACAGCAGCCATGGGCACATGCTACAAAACATTCCCAGGCCAACACTTCACAGGTAGGCCAGGGAGTGCACAAGCCACAGGCACCACATAGTGACAGGCAGAACGTGGGTATCACACCAGCAATCACACCAACAACCACACAAGCTGGGAAGCAGGCTCTTCCCCAGTCCACTGTGAGCTGTGAAACACCTCGCTGACACCTTGCAAGAGACCATGAAGTCGAGGAGCCAGTACAGCTGTGCCAAGGTTTCTGATCCACAGAAACCATGAGATGCATGCGTGTTGTTTTCAAACACAAAGTTAGATGGCTATTTGTTATGCAGCAATAGATAACCAGCATATGCTCCTTATATCCTATTGATGTAAAATGTCAGGTTTCTGGATTCTTGTCCTGACGGCTTGTAGTTGCTAGGTAGAATAATAGGAAGCCTTTGTCAGGGCCAGGGCCAGGGCCAGACTCAGAATGTCTGGGGGTGGGGCTTAGGCAGGGGCAGGAACCCAGAGGAGGACTGGCAGGAGATACCCTGTCCTGGGGCTGTGCTCACTTGACATGACAGCAGACTGAGGAATCCTTCACTGTCCCTGTCCAAGAATGGGGCTTTACCTTGCATCTCCTGTTTCCTAGAGAGAATTCCCTTATTCAAGAGAATTCAGCTCAGAGAATAATGTTCAACCATCCAGAAATGCATCACTACAAGAGGGGGCATTTTTTCCATCCGTGATATATTCTGCTTCATTTGTTTTATGGCTTTTACTGAAAGTTCCTGAAGTTTGCCACAAAAATCAACTCACCAACATCCTGTGGATTTTGTTTCCTTTTCTACTGAGATCCTAACGCATCAGATGGCCAGGTTTTCGATGAGAAGTGAAAGAAACAACCCAATGCAGATGACCTAGCTTCAGCTTCATCTAGGTTGCCAATAGTAGAAATTAAACATTAAATAGGAGTAAAGGGGAAGGTGTTAATTGCCCATGTATTTCTGATCTTACAGATATTTTCAGTAAAAGCCTGGTTTCATTTGCTTTTGGTTTTTGTTGATCAAGGTAGCTGTGAATTGCTCTTGTATTGCTGAGAGAGTTTTGGAATGTGCCAACTTCACCAGCCTGTTAAGCCAGTTCACATTACATTACACTACTGCCAAAATCAAGAGGCCTTCCAGCCCCCACCTGCCTATTCATTCATTTATTTATTCAAAAATATGCATTGGGTAGAGGAGATAGATACAATGGCAAACACAATCAGCCAGGTTCGAGGCCTCATGAACTTACGGTTTAGTTGGGAAGACTGACATCAATCATATAATCAGACCACACTACAGTGTGACCCAAGCACAGCTCCAGGCGCTGCAGGGAAGGCGCCAATAAGGGGACAGATCTGGGACTGAACTCCAAGGGTCAAGAGGAATTAAGTCATCAGAATGCAGGGGGAAGAGCATTTCTGGCAGAGAGGGAGGCAAGAAGGAGCGATGCAAGCATATGAGGACAGAAGGAAGCTGCTTCTCTAGAGAGCAAGGGAAGTGTGTCTGGACAAAGGCTGGGATGAAGGAGGACTCTTGTAGGAAATTTTGTACAGATTTCTGGTTAGAAGTGGCAGGCTTAACACAGCCATTGAGTCACCCTTATTCCTGAAATATCACTAAAACAACAAAAAAGTTTCTTTTTTTTTTTTTTTAAAAAAAACATAAACCTTCAAGGATAGAATGAAAGAAGAGAGAACAGCAGTAAAATTGTATAAGCAGGTGAACCTAAGCAGGGAAAGCAGAGAAGCAATCTGATACATGCCTCAGCCCCTGCAAACTCCACGACAAGGTTTTATGCAGGTGGTTCAGACACCCAGACCCCAGGCTTATTCCCCACTTGACTCCTAACACCTCCTTCAGGAAGGAGACTAGGAGAACCTTCTAGAGAAGAAGGTTCTGACTCTGGTCAGTCAGAGATGAACACTTAGCATTTCACCTTAGGGTACAAACACTTAGAGAGCATTAAGAGTACAACATAGGGCCAGGCGTGGTGGCTCACCCCTGTAATCCCAGCAGTTTGGGAGGCCAAGGTGGCCAGATAACCTGAGGTCGGGAGTTCGAGACCAGTCTGACCAACATGGAGAAACCTCGTCTCTACTAAAAGTACAAAAAGAATTAGCCAGGCGTGGTGGCGCATGCCTGTAATTCCAGGTACTCAGGAGGCTGAGGCAGGAGAATTGCTTGAACCTGGAAGGCGGAGGTTGTGGTGAGCCGAGATCATGGCATTGCACTCCAGCCCAGCCTGGGCAACAAGAGCGAAACTCTGTCTCAAAAAAAAAAAAAAAAAAAAAAGTGTACAACATGGGAGTGTCCCCAAAGATGCATCCTGGGTCATCACCTTGCAGTGGAGACTGACCCTTCCAGTGGCCACGCAGCCAGCAGCCCCACCCACATACAGAGCTTAGAGCTTGCAGTCTGCTTTTCAAGGCCTGGAACTTAGATGGAAACCGACTGCCAAGGATTATCAGACAGTCAGGGGAAACAGCCGCCTGGCATCTGGGAGCTCTAAACAAAGGCAGCTCCTGGCACCACCCCAAGCAACTCTGACTTAATAGTCTTGGGATGGGGCCTGGAGAATGCATTTGTTTCTTTCTTTGTGTGTTTTGTTTTTGTTGTCGGTGAGTTGCTTTTAAACTCTCCAAATGATTCAATGTTCAGGTGGGACTGAGAACAGCTGATATAGTCCATTGAAAGAGTATGGAGATCAAAACACCTGTGTTCAAGTCATCATCCACCAGTTAGCAGCCATGGATAGCTATAGCTTTGCATGTACAGATGAGAGCATTAGGATCATCCCAGAGCTTGCAAAAAGACAGAGCTCCACCTCCAGCAGATCTGATACAGCAGCGTCAGGGGAGGCCCCAGAATCTGCACCTCTAACAAGTTACCAAATGGTGCTGATGCTGCTGGTGCAGGGGTCACACTGTGAGAACCCCTGCCTTAGTGCTAAGTGTGCTGGGTGTGGATGCAGACCCAGATGCTCAACTCCTGATTTTTCCGTTCACTGGCTGTGCAATATCAGGAATATTACCTAAATTCCCCCATCTTCACTTCCTGCATCTATAAAATCTGCATCCTAATGTGCTCACTCAAGGTGCTCTTGTGGGATGAGAGGGGAGGACCCAGGAGAGCTGAGAGCTCCTTGCTGGATGCGGAGCATGGCTCTGTGTTGTTACTGGGCATCTCTCTCAACCTTGCCTTCAATAGAGCCCAAATTAAATAAGGTGAATACAGCCCTGAAATTTCAGAAGGTACAAACGGAAGCCCAGCTTACACATGACACTGCTTTGAAAATGACAAAGTGCCACACTGGTGTGAACCACCCAGATATTGTTACTATCACCAAGGAGCTGGAGTAATCTCAGTGTTCTGCTTAATTCACTTTTTTTTTTTTTTTTTTTTTTTTTTTTTTTGAGATGGGGTCTCGCTCTGTCACCAGGCTAGAGTGCAGTGGCATGATCTTGACTCACTGCAACCTCCGCCTCCCTGGTTCAAGGGATTCTCCTGCCTCAGCCTCCCGAGTAGCTGGGACTACAGGCGTGTGCCACCACACACGGCTAATTTTTGTATTTTTAATAGATATGGGGTTTCATCATGTTGGCCAGGTTGGTCTTGATCTCCTGACCTCGTGATCCGCCCACCTCGGCCTCCCAAAGTGCTGGGATTACAGGCATGAGCCACCATGCCTGGACTAATTCACTTTTAAATGCTCTTCCTAGGTGCCGTTCAGCATATACTAACTGCTTTTGTTACTGCTTTTTAAACTGAGTAGCCTGAAGCCAACAACACTGCCTACAACAGCGCACTGAGCCTCCAGTTCCACATAGATGAGATGGGATAAAAACCTTACTTCCCAGGGCCATTTTAAAGGTCAAACAAATTCTCATCAAAATGTTCTATACTGAAATTTACTATGTAGAAAGATGAGCAGATGTTAATAGTGTCGTTACTACGATGGATGTATAACTCTTGGAATTAAGAGTGAACATGAAAGAGGTGACATCTCGGGTTTCATAGGCATGGTGGTCTTCCATTCCCATTCACTATGACAAGATTACCTAGCGGTCTTTCCATTTATGGTGCTCTGGAATGCTTAACTTATAAAATTGTGGGTTCAAATTTGCAGTATTCTGGGAAGGAAATTGTCCAACAAATGTTATAAAGCTATTAGAGCTTTATATTTAGCTATTTAGCTTTATATATTTTTTTATTTAGACCCAGATGTCTGCGTTCCTCAACAGATACACATGGGCTTCAACGCTGGGCCAGGTCCTATGGCAGGAGCTGAGGCTGCACAAGGGAGAAGATCTGGCGCCACCCTCAAGGGTCTATTGGGTGGTGCAGGCAAAGGAAGGAGCCAGCCCCGTGCAGTGTGGATCACCACGATGGGAGAAGCAAGCTGCTGTGGAGCTGCAGAGAACAGCCCAAGGCCAGGTGTGGGCTGGGTGCCAGAGAAGTGCCTCCAAAGGAGGTGGCAGGCAGCCTCAAAGGAGTGGATGGGCAGGGGGCCCCTGGGTCCCAGGAAGCCTCTGCAATGAGAGAAGGGGTGCAGTTTTGGGGAAATGCAAAGAGACTCAAACACTGTTTAACCTTTCCTCCCCAGCCACTGTCACTTGGTATTGCAAAGGTACAATTTATCACCACGTCAGCTGTTTTCCTTTCTGTGCATCCTTCCTGTCCTCATCTTTATGCATACATGTTTCACATGGTTGCAAGCATAACATGAATGCGGGTTATGTTCTTTTCACTTAACTTTGTATTTTTAGTTTGCTCAAAGTTGGCATAATTATAAATTCAGTGACAGTATAAAAGTTCTACAGTTAATGCAGCTTATCTATCTCAGCGTTACTACATTGTTGGCAGTTTCTATTGTTTTAACCACTGTAAATCTTGGTGTATTCCCGTATTTATGGGTACACCTTCGGCTTCATCAATCATGGTTGTGTGATAAAATGAACAGGAGAAAACAGACCCTGACCTTGAATCCTAGCTTTGCCACTTCCTGGCTGTGACCATGGATGGGTCATTTCACCTCCCTGTGATTCATTTCCCCATCTGTAAAATGGGAACGATGACACTATCTACCTTAGAGGGTTGTTGTGAGGGTGAAAGGAATGAACGCATCAGTGCTCAGAACATTCCCCAGCACATGGGAGAATATATTAAGATTGTCAACCTAAGTAACAAACAGAGAGAGGCTGTCTAAAAAAAGAGATGTTTTATTTGAGAATAGAGCATTACTATATGCAATGCCATAGTAAACTACGTGTGTGTTCAGGAAGGTAAAGAGGCGAAGGTTTTCAAAGGAAAAAAATGCGGAGGATTATGTAATTATTTTGAAATAATTATCTTTGGTGACAAAGATCCATAACAAGGGTGACGCCATTCCAAGGTTGGACAGGCAGTGGCCGGGCAGATACCCTTGCAGAAGTATTTTTTGAGAGAGGTTGTGACAGTCTTTGTGCAAGGTTGTGGTTTTTTTAGTCTTTTTATGTTATCAGGCACACAAGTATGAGAACCCTCTCTTCACGGCCTTCCCTGTCTCTATTTGTCAGGGTTGTCTTCACATTAGTGACTCCATTTTGATTCTGACAACTTTCACACTATTAAATAAGATATTCTTGTTCATCTTTTGCATCTGTTAGTTAATAACAAAGTAGTGCTCTATGGGTTAAAATAGTTTTTTTCCATGAATCTGTTGAGTTTAATTTTTTTCTAATCAATTTCTGTAAGTTCTTTATGGACTCTGGTATTTTCTGGTAGTATTTTTCTTAGCCTGTCCTCATTTATATATTTTAAACATTTTTAATTACCAAATCTTTTGAATATCCTTTTTTGTGATTTTTTATGACATCAAAACTCATAAATTAATCTCGTATTTAAATGCTAATAGTCAATTCCATTTTTTCAGGCATAGTTTGATTTATTATTATAATTTTATTTTAATATATAATGTTTTATTTTCCCAATAATTTACTATTAAATTATTTCACTTGTTCAGCAAGCATTAGTCCAGGGGGCACTTGAAAATGTTGGAGAAGATAAAATTTCTCTACTTTATATATAAACAACTAATATTACAATGTATCATATTGAGGTCATAAATATGGACTGGAACATTTCTACTTTAAAATTTATTGAGCATTTCTTTATGACCTTGGAAAAAATATAATCGCTTCCCATAAATATTATTTTGCATCTTGCAAAACAGCTAACACTTTTATGCTGCTTCATAGTTACAAAGCCCTTTTGTATCCCTCATGATCCCCAGACAGCAATTTGAGTGGTTGCTGTTGTCTGAATTTAGACGGCAGTGAGTCACAATCTCATGTAATGATTGTATTTCTGTCTATTTCTCTCATATGTCTAATAAATTCTTCTTTACATATTTTGTTGCCATGTTGCTCAGTGCATGCAAAAAGAAAATTATTGAGCAGCTATTTATACCCGTTATCGTGTGAGTGCCTTCACATACAACCCATTTAATTCCATGACCTTTTGGGGTCACTAATGCTATTTCTGCTTTTACGGATGAAGAAAATGGTGCAGAGAGGTTCTGGTGTCCCCACACTGGCTGATAGCAGGTCACTGTTTTTTTGTTGTTGTTGTCGTTGTATTATTATTATTATTATTATTATTATCATTATTATTTGAGATGGAGTCTTACTCTTATTGCCCAGGCTGGAGTGCAATGGCGCGATCTGGGCTCACTGCAACCTCTGCCTCCCGGCTTCAAGCGATTCTCCTGCCACAGCATCCCAAATAGCTGGGACTACAGGTACCCGCCACCATGCCCGGCTAATTTTTGTATTTTTAGTAGAGACAGGGTTTCACCATGTTGGCCAGGCTGGTCTCAAACTCAGGTGATCTGCCCACCTTGGCCTCCCAAAGTGCTGGGGTTACAGGTAAGCAGGTCACTGTTAAGAGTTCATATTCACACCTAATTCTCAACTCCAGGCTCTGTGGCCACCATAGTGCCCTAGTACACATCTGAAGATGACCTTTCATGATGAATTCTATACAAAATAACAAGGTTTCTCACAGTACTGTACAACTTCTTAATTTCAATTTCATCTTCCATTAATATTAGGTGTCTGCCTCCTTTTTGCTTTCCACTGTTTTTATCCCATCATCATTAAGCATTGTGTTGTGGGTTTGCTGAATTTCTTTGTGGTTTCTTTTTTTGGCTTTTAATGTATTCTTATCAAAACATTTTGTTTTTAGTAGTGAGATGGAGACTATGTAGATGAATTGCTATACACATTCTTTTTGTTTTAATACATCAAAATGTGCATTATAAAATTTTGTAGATTCTCTACAAAATCTCGTTGCAGAGATTTTGGAAAATGCTATAAATCACAATGACCTCTGTAGCCAGAAAGAATCATTCTTAACATTTTTGTTCCACAGAAAATTGATATACTGAATATAGTTTTATGTCCTTTTTTTCACTTAACATTGCCTGTTGAGAATTTTTTCATGCCGTTGAAAACATTGATTTTCATACAAGAGATGTATTGTAATTTTTCAATCATCTTCACCCTTTAAACTGTCTATGTTGTTTCTAATTTCTGCTTTTATAAATAAAGCTGAAATAAACAGTGGGGAAGTTAAAGCTTCGACTGTATCTCTGGTTGAGTCCCATCGATGGATTCCTGGAAACAGAATTAGGCAAAGATTGTGAATAATCTCAAGATCCTTGTGGCATATTACCTCATCACTTTTCATTAAAAATCCCCTAGTTTATAATCTCATTCTCTGTTCATGAGGAAGCACTCTTCCCCCCAATAGTCCCCCACTCCCTACCCACCTGACACAGAAGTCTGGAAAAGTCCTGCTAATCCTCTGCTGCCATAGGTGAAATGGCACTGACCTTCAAGCCAGGGAGACACAGAATCCAGGCTGCACTCCGGCTCTAGGCCTTAAAATTGGAAAGTCACATAACCTCTAGGCGCCTCAGTGTTTCCCTTGCATGACAGGCGCGTTTAACAATCGTGCAACCAATGCTATCCCCCTCCCTGGGGAAAGCCAGATGGTGGGGAGATTTCAGACATGTCTGGTTGCAGTCAGCCCACCCAGATCTCATTAACTCCCTGCAGAATGGGCTCACCCAGGCTCCACAGACACCTAAGAACACGAGCAGGCTTTTGGGGTCCATGACTCCACTGCAAAATCTTAAAACTGGCCTTTGTAAAACACAGTTTGTGTTATAGGATAAAAATGCTGTTTCTCTCCAAATAGCTGTGAGATGGTGTGAGACACTACTGTGCTTAGCAAAACAGACACAGTGACCACGGGAATCACAGGAACATTCCGGGGACAGGGGCTGAGTGCACCCAGGCACTGGCCATGCACCAGCCGCATGAGAAGTACTCTCTGCAGGCCTGCCTCTCCACAACCATCCTGCACCAGTTAGTACTACACTGGAGACATAAGGAAAGAGGCCCAGGGAGGCAAGGACCACTCAATCAGGATGTGGAGGGCGAGACTGGATCCAAGGCTAGATCTGAGGCGGGTCCGATAGTGACAGCATTGTCATCTCATGGTGACATCCAGACCGAGTTCCACTAAGGAGGGAACAGGGCATCCTTTCTCTCCTGACTTTGCTGTTGCCACGGCAGCCACCCCATACTGCCTTGTGTGGTGAGAAGCTGGCTGTGGAAACCTGAAAACCGCTCTCCTGCTCCGGGTCAGGGCAGCCCCACCACCTGCTCTGGCTGATTTGAGCAGAGTTGACGAAAAGAGTTCAGTGTAGAAAAGGGAGGCCAGGCAACGCCAGTGCCACCGCCACAGTCAGCACACGCAGGAGATACAGCCCCCAGCCCGGCTGCCTGCACCCTGTAGACCCTGCCAGGCTGTGCCTCTGGTATCAGAGTGCTCTAAAATATGTAGGGGGATATAGAGTCTCCCTGTACTCTCAATTCAGAAATGAGAAAGAGAATTGTGAAAGCGAATTGGGTGCATCTCTCTCCTATTGAGCATTCAGTGGTGCAATGTTAATAGTTTTGAAATGGCCATGTCAAGAGCATTTATACCGCAGAAATTGGCAACCACTGCACCTCCTCTCCCCCACTGCTGGCTTGTTAAACATTTTCCATGACACTGGGATGGTCCCTCCTCCAGGCCTGCTGAAATCACTCCAGTGGTCAAGTTCACCTAGACACCCATCAGCTAATTCCTTTCCCTTCCCTGGCATCTCTTTGAGTTTAGCTTGGTCCTGCCCTTAAGTCCATAAATGACTGGCTTGTCTCCCCCTTAACAATATGGATCAGTTAGTATTTGATTTATCATCATACCTATCCAGATCAATTTTTAAAACAGACTCTAGTTTTCTAAATAGCTTCCAATTTGTCCATATACCACAACTACCACATTAGACACAATGAGCAGTGCTGCAGGGGTTAACAATGACAACAGAGATAAAACGCTTAGTATTTTAGACAGTGTTTTGAAAAACACTTTACAGTGAAAAAGGATGGTATAATAGTTTTTACAGTCCTCACAGCCCAGACAGCAGATCTGTAAGTCACAAAATGTGAAAAATAGAGGGAAGATAATACACAGATCTTTGGGATTAAGGACCATTTTATTGCTCATTAGTGCCAGATTGTGGTTTCTAGTCTGAATTACTTAACATTTAGAGCAGAAAGAAAGGAGGAACAGTTCTAAGTGGGACCATCCAAGAAGAATCTTGGCTGAGGCTCCCGCACCCACCCCAGCCCCCTACAAAATGCTTTCTTTTTTTCTCTGTAGACTTACTTGATTGTCCCATGGGAGCTGATTGCATAAGAAAGAATATTTTCCTATAATTGTCAGCAGAACATTTCATAAAATAGCCTCTAGCTAGGTTTTTAATAGACAGTGGCCGGTTCTTTGGGGGTATTTGAGCGTTCTCATGACTTTGAGAGAGTCCCCACCATGTCTGTCAATGCTCAAGTACAGCTAAAGATTCAGATGGCCAAGGGAAAACAGAAGTCTTCTACCCTGTGAACCACAAAGTCTGTACATTTCACAGTGGTAAAAGCCAATTGGCTACTGAATTTCCCCTTGATTACTACTGAACACATAATTGCTATATAATTAAAATGTAATTATACTGTCAAAGAATAATTCTACAGTTACTCTAGCATAGTGATTTACAAAACTGAAAACATTTTTAAAAGAATTCTGAAAGTTCCTTTCCACATCGCATTGCTAAATCCTTTACTAATTAGTGCCTTTCGGGGCATCTCTCCAAGAGCTTCTTAGCTGCCACACTTCTAAGGTCAACTGTACAAATATTAGCTTATCATCTACTCAGGGCTTCTGAAAACATGATATTAGTTATCAGGAGTGATCTAATTACTGCTTTGTTTGGAGAATAGATAATAAATCCTTTGTGCTTCTGAAACATCGCACATTCCCAGCGCTCTAAACCTTATCATAATTCCTTCGGATAAAGAATTACCAACTCTTCCTTGAGACTCTGAAGAAGGAAAAAATAGAAAGGAAGGAAGAAAAGAAGGGAGAGAAAAAGAAAGAGAAAAAGACAGAGACAGAGAAGAAAAGAGATGAAATGAAAGCAGGCTTTGCCTTCGAGGTTCCGAGGAGGGTTCCAGGGCTCGGGTGTTGTGGGAGCCTCTGTTTCTCCCCCTCTGTTTGTTCCTCTGTTGCTTCCTGGGTTCCCTTTCTCCTACCCTAGTCTTCTGTCTCCTCCTCCCATTCTTTCTTTAAGTTTCTTCCTTCCTCTCATCTTTGCCTCCTATGAACCCTCACGGAGAAAGATTAGTCCTCTCACCAGGCTCAGCTTCGGGTCTCTGCTACAGACCTGAAATCAGATAATTTTAGAAAACTGAGTACTGTATGTTTAGTTGCGTGTAATTGAAACTTTGCTTCACTCACAAGATCTGGTTTTGTTTGTTTTCTTGTATATGCCAGGGGAAATGCCATCTGACAGCCCATTTTTCTTTCTTAATGATCATTTACTAAATGTTAGATATCTGCACGTTTGTGCCACAGGGAAAAGGGAATGATTAGTTTTGTAATTCTTGCTGTGGAAAATTCTTTGCAGCAATGGAATCAGCTAAGCCTGGCCTGTTTGTTGTATTCTCAAATGTTCCTCATCTCCAAAGGGACATTTGAAGTCTTCATAGGTTGGGGGCAGTGGCTCATGCCTGTAATCCCAGCACTTTGGGAGGCCAAGGCAGGTGGATCACTTGAGGTCAAGTAGTTCGAGACCAGCCTGGCCAACATGTTGAAACCTTGTGTCTACCAAAAAACACAAAAATTAGCTGGGTGTGGTGGTGGGTGCCTGTAATCCCAGCTACTTGGGAGGCTGAGGCAAGAGAATTGCTTGAACCTGGGAGGCAGAGGTTGCAGTGAGCAGAGATGGCCCCAGGGCACTCTAGCTTGGGCGACAGAGTGAGGGTCTGTCTCAAAAAAAAAAAAAATTAATTAATTAATTAAAAAAAAAATCTTCATAGAATTTGAGGTTTGGGCATGCAAATCATGTGGAACTCATAGTCTTTGTTAAGATTCTTAAATTATGAGCAACAGAAATGAAGGTTAGGTCGACTAAGGAAAAAGTAGAAGGTTCTTAAGTTATAAGGATTAGAAGTAAATCAAATAGATTAAGGAAAAGGTGGGGTTGTATGATATATGGGTTCTGGAGTGTCTCCAGGAGCCAAGAACTGGAGTGAGTCGGATACAGGATGGGGAAGGCTTGGAGGACTCTACATGGCTCTTCTGCTCATTTGCCTCATTTGCTTTCTCTTTGTAGACAGCCTTCCTTTGCTTCCTTGGGCACCTGGATAGGGCACAGACACTCGCCCTCAGCTTTGCAAGGCACATTGCCAGCTGCCTGCTGGTTGCCCAAATGGAATTTCACTTCATACTCCTGAGGTAAAAACTGGCCTAGGTTGGGTCCAGTGTCCAACCCCAGAGACACCCAGATACTGCCGGGGGGTCAAGTCAGGTACAGCAGAGACCACCTTCACCTGTAGTCAGCCACAGTATCATAGTGACAACACCTTGCTAGAGCATGGGAGAGCAGAAACCACCTCACCTCAATCCTCCTTTCCCAGCTTCATGGCCCTTCACACGTCTCTCTCCTCACCTTAGTTTCCTTGAGAACAAATCTGTGCTCTTAATTTCAGAGAGTGATGGAAATTGCATACGTAAATGTAAACACTCTAAAACAAATAGGAAATGACTTTGTTTTACTAATCTGAAAGCATTGATAAACTTCCTGAAGGAATACATTGATTGTCACCTGCAGTTGGCTTGTGGGGATGTCATATTAAATGCAGCCCAGAACCAGTGGGATCTGCTGGTTGTCCCCAGTGAAGACTCAGGGCTAGAAATGCCTACGGGGCCTTCTAGCACAACCTACAAATAAAAATGCTAAAAATAATGTACAGTGCTTTCCATTTCAAATAGGCTACAAGGAGAATGTTCAACACTGGGTGGTAACTGAGGTAGTCAAACTGGACTTCTCATGGCGAGGAAAGGGAGCTCCATATTGACCAGCACCACTGTGACTCTTTTAGTGACTTTTTAGAACCTTGTAAAAAATTATCTGCACCATATAAAAAAGAAGAGGTTGTAAATAGAAGCATTCCATATTTTAAAATTTTTATTTATTTATTTATTTATTTATTTATTTTGAGCGCAGGGTCTCACTCTGTTGCCCAGGCTGGAGTGCAGTGGTGCAATCACAGCTCACTGCAGCCTTGACCTCCCTTGGCTCAGGTGATCCTCTCACCTCAGCCTCCTGAATAGCTGGGGCTACAGGCACGCACCCTCACGCCTGGCTAATTTTTGTATTTTTTGTGGAGATGAGGTTTCACTATGTTTCCCGAGCTGGTCTCAAACTCCTGGGCTCAAGCAAACCACCTGCTTCAGCCTCCCAAAGTGCTGGGATTAAAGGCATGAACCACTGTGCCTGGCCTTATATTTTTTAAAGATGCAAAAATAATAATATCATTTATAATCATCACATTTCTCATTGCTTATGCTATTTGACAAGCACTATGCTACATGCTTTATGGATGTTATCTTGAAATGAATTCTGTGACATAGGGTTGCCATCTTTCTTTTGCAGTGGGGGATCCTGAAGCTCAAGAAAGCTGCATGACTCTAGAAGAGCTCACGTGAGTTCTGGGTAGCCAGGACCAGCAGGTGAAACTCCCACTCAGGGACACACTGTGGGACAGAATGCCGCAGCTGCCTAAAGACCAATGCTCAGCGATTTGTGCTTTTAAGTATATTTTCTTAAGATGACCCTACATGTAGAGGAAAGAGAGGGCTAAGCATCTTAAAACAAACAAAAAAACCCCAAAAAATTTGGACCTTGGAAGGCAGTATTCCGGCTCATATAGTGGGAGCTGAAAATATCCTTGATTTACTGAGTTTGCAAGAAGAAAACAGAAAAAGACAGCAGAGGTCAGTGTGGATTTTGGAGGGAGGGCTTTGCCAGTGCTGAAAACAGTGATTTGCACTGAGTTGGGACAGAAGGTTCTTCCCAGCATGCTCTTCACAAAAGCAGTGAGAAGCAAGGAGGCTTCACTGAGATCTGTCAACCAGAAGACAGGAAACCCCAGGGATGAGAAGGTTAGTCTTTCCAGCCATGGCTGAAGGACTTGTGGGTTGGGGTAGGAGCCCAAGGGGTTGGAGGCACCATCCACCAGAGCTCCTGAGGACAGAGCTGCTTGAGGTTAACAGAAGAGGTCTGAGAGCAGCTTGAGGGTGCCTGGTTTGGCCAATGAGATTGGCCTGAGATTCATTTTGGGAAGAGCTTTAGCAGACCAAGGACAAGGTGCCCTTGACATGGCCAGCCTGGGCAATATGGTGAAACCTATTTCTACAACAAATACAAAAATTAGCTGGGCATGGTGGCATGTGCCTGTAGTCCCAGCTACTCGGGAGGCTGAGGTGAGAGGACCACCTGAGGCCTGGGAGGTTGAGGTTGCAGTGAACTGCAACTGCACCACTGCACTCCAGCCTGGGCCACAGAAGGAGAACCTGTCACTTTGTTCCTGACAGAGTTCCTAAAACCCTTGTCGATGGGAGCACCAGGAGAATCTTTTGTTCTAATGTTTGACTTTGACCCTGGTTCCTAACACAGAGCTCCTAATCCCTTGGAATTTCCTGAGTGACAGAAGCATCTTTTGTCCTAATGAAGTGTCCTTGATGGGCTCCTGGACAGCGTCAGGATGGGGGGGGCTGCCTGCAAGGGGAACCACCATGCAATTAGAGGATTGGGACTTTCGAATCTGTGCCCTCACCCCCTGGCATCTGGGGAGAGGTGAGGGACTGAGGTTGAGTTCATCACCAATGGCTGATGATTTAATTCATCATGCCTATGTAACAAAGTCTCCATATAGCCCCCAAAACTGGGTTCAGAGAGCTTCTGTATAGCTGAATGTGAGAAGGCTCCTGGAGGGGGGCGCCTTAGAAAATCCCTGACCTCTCTCACATGCCGCCATATGCACCTCTTCCATCCGACTGTTCATCTGCGTTCTTTGTAATATCCTTTATGCTAAATGCTTAAACATAAGGAAGGTGTTTCCCTGAGATCTGTGGAGCACTCTAGCAGATTAATTGAACCTGAGGCGGGTGTCATGGAAACCCCCAGTTTATAGCTGGTCAGTCAGAAGCACAGGTGAAAACCTACTACTTGTGGTTGGCGTCTGAAGTGGCGGGCAGTCTTGTGAGACTGAGCCCTCCACCTGTGGGACCTGATGCTGTCTCTAAGTAGATCATGCCAGAACTGAATTGGATTAGAGGACACCCAGCTGGTATTTGCTGAAGAATGGGTTGCTGATGGGGACAAATCCCCACACTGCATTTTGCTGACCAGAGGGGAAATATTCTGTGTTGAGTCTAAGAATAGGAAAACATTTGTGTATTCATCACACCTGCCTTGAATTCTTGTCTCACCTCTCCCTCTTCTCCCCTGCTTTTCACCTGGCTAATACCTTTCAGTCCTTAAAATCTTGGGTTATTTTCTCCAGGAAGCATTTGCGGCCCCCTGGGCAAGCCTCTGCACACCCACTTGCAGACTTCCTGCTATCACTTTTGTCACATTACATTGGCATCGCATTTATGGGCTGTTCTTGGCCTTGGAGCATATGCTTCTCAGGGGAATGTGTCTCACTTCTTACTGCATCTCTAGCAACTAGGAGAGTACCTGGTGCAAAGTAGTTGTTCAGTGAGTTTGCCGAACTGTACCAAATAGCCTTGGTGGCAGGAATGGAAGCATTGCTAGGAGTAGCTGTCGTGACACACATTGGGAAGAAGCCTCCGTGAAAAGGATGCACTCCTGAGCTGTGGAATAATTCAAATCTGCCTGATCCAAGGGTGACCTGGGCAGAGGAATCCAGGCGCAGCTGCCCACCAGCTCACACAGCACCACCTTGCCGTAATGGCAAAGACGTGGTTTCAAAGTCCTGCAGCTTGCCAGCCTTGAAATTAGGTGATTCTTGATGTTTGGGCTTTAAGGCATTGTATTATTCAAAATATTTGCATATAGCTAAGTTGTATTAGTTTAAAAATAATATATAATTTCAAATTTGCATAATTTGAATTCACAAACAGTATTTATCATTGAATCGTAAGCAACACACAGAGGTGGTCTGATCACCCCTGAAACTAGAGCTGAAGGGAGCTGGGCCAGCAGAGGACGAGGAAGGTAGAAGCAGGTGGAGCACCCGACACAGCTGGGCTGAATCAGCAGGCCACGCGTCCCCAGTGAGGGGGTGAGCACCGCACTGACAATGTTGACAGCAGCTGATTTCTTTGATTTTTCTAGGCACAGTAAGGCCCTGAATGTGTTATCCAGTTTAATCCTCACAGTGCCATGCAGGGTGGGTTCTGTTACTGATGAGGAAACTGGGATACAGAGGAAAGTGTAGGCATCTTGCTCAAGATCGCACTGTGAGGATAGTCAGCGTCTCAAGCCAGCACTCTGACTGTAGATTCGCATGCTTTCCTCCTCCATCTCTGCCCTGGCCCCTGTACTCCTCTCTAACTCGTGAATTGATGTTGTTACCTCTTAAGAAAACCTTATGCAGAGTCGGCTGAATTCAACAAACCCTTCTCGGGCACCCACCATGTTAGGGAGCAGTTCCTCCCTGCACTCAAGGCATTCACTATACAGAAATTTGAGTTGCCCAAAGTTGACCTTGCTGTACTGTGGCCGCTTTCGAGAGTCTCTAAAGCCCAGAGTGAAACACACAAAAAGTAAACGAGAGCTTCAGTGGTCTAGAAATTGCGCACGGTGAACAGTCCACACCAACCTACAACTGGAGCCTGGACAGGGATGGCCACAGACACGGCACTGGAACAAAGACCATCCGTGGCCTAGGCATGCTGCTGTGTTAGACGATTCTGCCACCCTGTAATTATACTAGCTTATTGGCAGTGGCTTTTATGACTGGGCTAGGCAGTTTGCCCCCTGTCCACAAATGTCTACTCAACAAAGAGACGCGGTGGTTCTAAAAGAGAGATGCTGGTTTTGTGCTGTGGCAGTGAAACAAGACACTGTGGTGTTTTAGCTTTTCCTCGTTCCTCTCTGAAACAGTTCAGCAGGCTGGCATCAGCTAAAGACTGTTAATAACATGATATGCATATCTGGTCAACCTCATTCTCTGGAGGGAAATTTGCAGTGAAGTTTCTGTGATTATGATCAGAGCTCCCCAGTGTTCATGGCCAATACCAAATGGAAGGCAGACTTGCCGCAGGACCGTCTCGTCTCCATCCACAGAACTCAGTGTTCTCTGGTTTCTAGAATGCAAACCAAACCAAATAAAATAATAGATTTTCCCTTAAGATTGAACATAGATAGGTATTCTTGAAAACTGAAACTCCATGAATTTAAGGAGGCAGGACCTTAAACTAAGTTGGTCCTAGATTAGGATAAGGGTTGTTATGGGTTTGGGGGACAATAGATTTCTCTGAGTTCAATGAAAGTTGGTCGCACTGTATGGAGCTGCAGTAGCAGCAACCACAGGCATCCTGAAAAACGTGCACAGCAAGATCTTGGGGGACTGAAGATGACAAATGAATGGAACTTCAGAACATAATCCTGGTTTTTATGTCCATTTACATCCACTTAACTTCGAGTTCTGTTCTTATCAAGTGTAAATAGAAGAACAATAGCAATCTACTTTGCAATGTCTTTATATTGAGATGATTGGGAAGAAAATCAGCCAAGGCCATATGTGCACAGGGATGGAATATAGAATGTTTAAAAAATATCATCAATATGACAAAAGATTAATATTTCTATTCACAGCTCTTAAATAAGAAAGAAAACCAAGAGAAAAATGGGCAATGCATATGAACAAGCAATTAATGGAAGAAACACAAATGGCTATTAAATTTAGGAAAATGTTTAAACTTACTATCAATGAAAGAAATGCAATTAAAGTGGGGAAATATTTTTTCTGCCAAATTGGAAACATGAAATTGAGGTTATCTGCCGTAGTCAGGGTAGGGGGATATAGATACAGTTGCACACTAAATTTGTAGATTGAGATAAGTGTTTCAAAGATCATTTTAAAATTATATATCAACATTTTAAGTTTCTCACCCTTTGATAGGAGAATTCCACTTCCAGGAATTTGTGGCTGTGGAATGGTAGCTCAAGTGCATGAAAGTGTATATATAAAGATACTTTAAAAAAGGTTTTGCTGGAAAAGTGATATCAAAAGGGAAAAAAATCCCTTCTATTACCTCTCCAAATTGAAGCGTGTTTAAATTTCTTTCCTACTGTGCTGGACAAAACTTTATGTAGCAAGGCAAAATGTTAATTTTGCAGTTTGACTTGATCTCTTTAGAAACTATTCCAACTGCGGTTGAATTTTAAATCTTTACAGTAAACTTTTTTTTTGAAGGAAAAGGGCAAATCTTGCCAAGAGTAGAAACTCATGTCTGGGTACCAATTAGACCGTGCTTATGTTGTTATGGTGACCCTGTCATTTAAAAAATTGTAAACTAATATCTTGGAAGAGTTAATGAGCTCCGTAAAATGACTGGATTACATTCAGGGAAAAGACACTGGCTGAGTTTCTGAGTCATCAGTGAAATTACTGAGCAAATTGATATCTGGGCACCATGTGTGGTTTGGTCAAATTTGATGGTTAAAGAGATTACATTAGAGTCAGGGGTTGTGCCCTGGCCTGGTCTAGAAATAAGAAAAAGCAAATGCAGCTTTTTAGCTCTTATTTTTACACTCCATAGAAATGCTATGCCGTAAGTTAAGTCATAAACCTTTTGATGCACAAACAACATAGCATCGAAATATGTATAATTGCAAATTGTTCGAATTGCTAGGAGAAATTATCAAGACACAGTAACAATACAAGACATTAATGAACCAATTCAGAATTTGCCAGAAACAAGAAATAAAGAAAAAAGGATATGAACATTGCAATTAACATGTTTATTTTAACAGATACAATGAATTTTGTATCCTACTAATAGACAGTAATAGAGGCTTTTCCCCCTCAAATAACCAGGGAATGTTTATAAAATTTGGCTATATGTAGGCTAAAGGAAAACTTGATTACTTACCTCAAAGTAGAAATTACACATCTCATTATTTAACCATTTGTATTAAATCTAAAAATAGGCTACAAAGAAATAATGAAACATAAATTATAAGTATCCTGGGACATTTTGAAAGCACTCTTTCAAAACAGTTTTGAGTCAAAAAGTAAATCAATTTATTGTTAAAGTAAATTTACAGATGGGTTAGAAATTAATAATAATGAGAAAAATGCAAATCAAACATACAAATCAAAACTACAAATAGTGTTGTCAATTCAAAGCTTTAAAAGCCTTTACTATTAAAGAAGAAATATTTTTAAGAATTAACGAGAAATATTCAACTCAAAAAGTTACATAAAAACAAAAATAAGCAAAAGCAGGTATTAATCATGATAGAAGAACACAATAAGTTAGAAATAAAATGCATAGAAATAATAAATAGAGTAAAGATCCAGCTCTTTGAAAAGATTAACAAAGTAGAGTTGTTTTGGGGAAATGTGATCGAGGGAAAAAAAGAAAGAAATTAAAACATATAACACTTGGAATTAGAAAGAGGGTATCACCACAGATAGACAGTAAACTAAAACTTTTCAAATAAAGAACTTTTTTTTTTTTTTTTTGAGACAAGGTCTCACTCCCATCACCCAGGCTGGAGTGCAGTGGCATGATCACACACAGCTCACTGCAGCTTCAACTTCCTAGGCTGAGGTGATTCTCCCACCTCAGTCTCCCAAGTAGCTGGGACTACGGGCAAGAGCCACTGAGCCCAGCTAATTTTTGTATTTTTTGTAGATATGGGGTTTTGCCATGTTGCCCAGGATGGTCTGGAACTCCTGGGCCCAGATGATAAGTGATCCTCCCGCCCTGGCCTCCCAAAGTGCTGGGATTACAGGTGTGAGCCACTATGCTTGGCCAAGAATATGTTTTTTATGGTGGTAGCATTCTTTTTTTTTTTTTTGTAGCTCATATTTTATTTTTATTTTTTATTATACTTTGAGTTCTAGGGTACATGTGCACAACGTGCAGGTTTGTTACATAGGTCTACATGTGCCATGTTGGCGTGCTGCACAATAGTGGCAGTATTCTTAATAGCAAAAAAACAAAAAAACCCAAGTACATATTCATCAATAGATAAATCAAATGTATTACATCCAGTCTGTGGAACAGATGGTGCTGTGAAAAAGTATGAGATAGACATTTATGTACTAATATGGAAAAATTAGAATTACGTATATAGAATGCTTTAACTTGTGGGCAAAAGGATGGGTATGTTGTTCATCTTTGCTTCCATGTACATTTAAAAGTTCTAGAAGAATGCATCAAAAATGTTTGATAGCACTGGATAGATGCTTGGGTATAGTGTATGGCAGGCACTAATTAGATGGAATCAGAGAAAAGGGAGAGATTTTTTTTCTGTATATATACCTTTATACTTTTGCCCTTCAAAACCTGTGAATGTATGACCTATTCAGTAAGTTAAATAAATAAAATAGAAGTATTGTGAATAGAATTTAAGCAGATTATGGCCAGGCATGGTGGCTCACACCTGTAATCCCAGCACTTTGGGAGGCTGAGGTGGGCGGATTGCCTGAGGTCAGGAGTTTGAGACCAGCCTGGCCATCATGGTGAGACCCCCCCCCTCCGTCTCTACTACAAATACAAAAATTAGCCAGGCGTGGTGGTGGGTGCTTGTAATCCCAGGTACTCGGGAGGCTGAGGCAGAAGAATCTCTTGAACCCAGGAGGCGGAGGTTGCAGTGAGCCGAAATCACACTACTGCACTCCAGCCTGTGCAACAGAGTGAGATTGTCTCAAAACAAAACAAAACAAACAAACAATTAAAGCAAATGAGGAATCTGGATGTGGTTGATGTCTTTTCATACAGGCTGCTGAAATGGGTGAAAGGAGCGGTGTCAAAGCTTAGCATGCCTGTCATCTCAGCATCCTCCAGTTACACCTTTCTAACCTAATGCATCTGTGTGGAGACAGCACCATGCAAGTTTGTCCTTGGAAGCTTTTTCAAAGCCATCCTTTCTTCTTTAGCTGCCCCTGCCCCTGCTCTGGGCTGGGCTGTGACAGCCCTCTGACCAGGTCTCCTGCCTCAGTGGCTTGGCCCTGGTCTGCCTCTCCATGCACCTGCATCTTGTTAAAACCACCAGCTCTGCATGTGGAGGGCTGGGGTTGTACTGCTCCTGCTGCATGCCAGCCTCGTGGTTCTGAGTTAACATTACCTTCCCGAGCCATGTCCCTCACCTGGAAGACGGGAATCATTCTAACAGCACTTCCCTTACTGGGCTCCCCTGAGGGTTGAATGAAATAATGAAGGGACCGTGCTCAGCAGGAGACATACCATGCCCTCGATAAGCTTTCACTCCTGTCACTGCTGGATCTCATTGTGGCCAGCACAGAGATGTCGCCCAGCGCTGCCTTCAACAGGAGGTGGTCATCTGGAGCCTCCACCTGTTGGTTCCTTCAGAGCCCACCCTTGGCTTTTGAATCCAGGTCCTACTCTTCTCAGGGAGGTCCCAGACTGTGTAGGGTGGGACTAGGGTGAGGGGTTATGGTAAAAGGGCCTAGCCCTGTCTACCAATGTGGGCCTCCATCAATGGGAAGGCCTTTGTGGGGGCAGGGGAGCTCTGTGCCGTCTCTTTTTCCTTCTCAGATGTCATCACCGACATGTTTCTGGTTCTGTTTCCTGAAGAACCCAGCAGGGCAGCTTGTCAGTTCACTTTACCTGACCCGGTCCACCTGAGGGCTAAAAGCCTTGACCTCTGTGTTATAGCCACGGCCTTAAAGACCATCCTCTCATTTCTTCACCCTGTAAGTTTTGCTCATCCTTCAAGAATAACCTGTTCGCTTGCTAGTCTTCCCCAAGACCCTGAAGTTATGTGCCCCTCCAAGCCCCAGGTCACTCTGCCCACTCCCAGGGTTGTCTGGGCGACAGGCAAAGCTGGCACCACCATAGGCAATGGGGCACCCAACCCACTCCTCAAATCTGTGGTGTCAAATCTACGGCAATAATTTGGCTTAATTTTCCCTATGCACTCTACATTCTCACTAAATATTATGGAATTGTTGAACTTAAATTAGGAGTTTCATGAGAAACATTTTCCTCCCCTTCTTTTAGTAGAATTATCCATTTAAGAGAATCGTACATTTAACAGATTCAATACATTCTCCCCATGTGGTTCTAATAAATGGAACCACCCAGGCCCTTTAAACGTTCAATTATGTTGGGGATTGAAGGGGCATATGTTTTCTTTTTACATAGTATTTTGACTTTAAAAAAAATCTGAAATGAATCAGAATTCCTCCATACGAATCCTGGTAAATGTGTTCACAGAGTCATCATTCACAGCTCCAAGGGAAGCTTGGGAATCATAACCTTACATCAGTGTCCAGGCTGTCATTTCCAGGCTAATTAGCAGGCGGATGCTGAGAGGACACGCGGATGAACACAGGGCAAAGGGGATCCCGTGGGAGAAGCCAATCAACGGGCTCTGAGCTCAGGGTCCAGTCTGGACTCTGGGGCGTGGCCTCAGTTTGATGAGGTATGCAGCTTGCCTCTGATTGAATCTCCTTGCACATACTCTGAACTCAGGAGAATCAGAAAGGTGTGAGTCAGTGGGGCCAACACTCAGCTCCTCCCCAGCCTGCTGGCTCTGAGACACTCTGTGAACCCCAGTGTCCTTGCCTGGGACAAACAGATTCGCCGATCTCCACTTTATTGGGCCCTTCCGAAAAGTAAATGAGACAATGGCAAGGAGTATTTAGTGGAGGCTGAATTTGAAGCACAGGACTGGGGGATTGGATTAATTTTAAATGAGGTCTAGTTGGATCTCCTGAGACGGTAAGTGAGGGAGCTGAAGCACAGACAGGGGAAGAGACTTCCTCGCTGGTTCCTGGAAGAGTGAGTCTCAGGTTTCCATGCAACCCAAGTTTCCGTGCGACCCATCCTGATCCCGTCAGCTCCGCCTCGCTGATGAAACTTCTAGCGATGAGATTAAAACCCAACATGTGTTGACTTTATCCTGTGCCATGTCCTTTTCACTCATTATCTTCATTCCACAAACAACCTTATGAAGCTGGTGCTATTACTTCCCTTTTTTGATGAGGAAACCTCAGCTCAGAGTTGGGAAACTTGCTTAAGATTATGTAGCTAACTGCTGGCGGTAGAGGATTGGAACGCCATTGGCATCCACAATGCTGCTGGCATCTGTTACCCAATCAGGCCTCCCCCTGGAAGAATCCATACTGCCTCTCAATCCTCAGTAGTAATGGGAGTTTATTTCATTCTCCAAACAGATATCACTTGTTGTAATAGAGTTCATGCATATAGAGGAAAACAAATGTATTATGTGTTTAAATAATGCATTTTAAAATGAATGTTATTAAATGTTTCTTTTTCAAGAACATTTTTAGTTTATGTTGATAGTTTTCCCAGCTTTGTGGCCCATGACAGAAAAGAGAAGTAAAGAAGATACGTGTGCGTGCACACACACACACACACAATTTCTCCTTGTTACTTTCCCCTTTTAAAAAAATCTAACTTGTTCCTTCCTCAAAATATTTATACTTTAATTAAAGTGGCCTAAGGCAAAACTAATTTTCCCGAGAGATTACTCTTCACTGATCTCCAATTATAGGCAGTTGCTATAGTTACACCTGAATTAAGCAAGATACATGATATAATAACTTCACAATGTAGAACTTCTCCTAGAAATGTGTTGCACACTTCCACCATCTATTGGGTAAGTAGAAAGGCTTTTCAGGGCTCCCTCTTCCAAATTAGCTTCAAGTAAGGTTTAATGGGAGGGAAAGGAAGGGAGGGGTCAAAGGGAAGATCAGAAGGTTTTTACAGTGGTGGTGTGCTTCTGTGCCCTCACTGTGTGTTTTGTGAAGACATTGAATAAAGCAGTGACTCTTTAACAAAATCTATGAATTAGGCCCTTTAGTTAGTGTCAACCTAAATTTCTGCCAGGGCTGAAGTGGTGGGGGATGGTTTCTACTAGGTAGAACTTGAAAGCTCTGTGAGAGACGTGTATATAGTATATATTTCTTTAATAGTTTCAAGTGAGGACAAGACCAAGAATCATTTTTATTTTCATAAAGAAAACTGTTAGAAGAATGACAACAACAAAATTGCATGTGGCAATGACTTGTTTTTTTTTTTTTTAATAATTCTCCAATGACCTGATTTAGTATGGAGAATATTGAAAACCAAACATCAACTCTTGGAAGGTAAGCTTCAAAAAGGCTTTCTTGGGTATTGAAAAATGTGGACTACAAGACAGAATCAAAGATATGGCTATTTTTCTTCTTCTTTTTAACTTAGATCATAATTGTATTATTAAATAAATAGCCAACAATAGACACATTTGGAGCATATATGTTTTTAATTCCAATTCTATGTGTGTCTTGGGAAATTCTTAGGGGGTTTTTGCTAAAATCATACAGACCATGAGTCTGGATCTTGTACTACTCCCTCCCCCATAGCTGTTCCTTCACACACAGAAAATGCAAGGGGAGGGGGAGAAGAAGGACCTAGCGTGGGATGAGCCCTGCTGTGGCTCAGCTTCCTGTTGGGTCATCTTCAGAAGACCCTGCAAGGCAAGCTTCATGGATCAGGAAGTCAGGCCTCATAGAGGCAAGCAATTTGCCCAGAGCCTCAGTGTCAGGATTCAACCCTAGACAATGCCCAGCCTCTCCACTGAGCCTCCGACTCCCTAGTGGATGCCTTTCCCCTTACTGAGCAGAGAGTGAAGATGACTTTGAGTTCACCTCAAGGTGCCACATTCTTATTCTATTGTCACAGTGATGCAAACAACACAAACATCTCAGGAGAAAAAAGAACAGTCCAGGAACCCGGCCACAGGGTTAGGCTGATCAACCAGACTTTTAAGTTTTGGTTTTCTTTATTTTTGCAGCATTTTTCCTATGTGTGGACCCAATTTCTTCATTATTATGTGATACACAGATTTTATCTTTCCTTTGCAGGATTAAAATATTAGTATCACTATTATTACTAGCTACAGATCATTTTGAGATATATTCAAACTCTTCTGTCCCTTCCTCACTAAAGTGTTATTTTAGAGGAAGCCCTGGTTACACCTGCCTCCCACCCCACAGTGGGAGTTCTGTCAATATTAATTGATAATTGATGGTGAGGAGTCTGTACTCCCTCCTTCAACCCTGGAGTATGTGTTTTTGATGACCTGCTGCCTAGGTGAACAATGACTAATCTTACTAACAGAGCATAAATCTCATTTTCCAATTTTCCACATCTCTCCAACCAAACTCAACCCTTTGGGGAGCAAAGATGCATCTGTGTCCTTAACTATCAACCCAATTACAGGATTATGCTTCCCAGAATCCCTAAAGCCCTTGCCCAGTCAGCTGCCTCACAGGTGAGCTCATCAGGATGAAACTCTCCCCATGGTCCTTGACTTCCCTGCTACCCCAGGGTGAACTTGGCTGGGCTGAGAAAGAATATTATCCTCATGCTTCATGGGTCCTACCTCATGGCTGGGGACCAAGCAGGACCAAGCACCAATTTAGAGACAAGTTCCTCTTGGGCCATTTTTACATTTGCAAACCAAAGAAGTGGAGCTCTAAAGCAGGCTTGGGGTGGCTTTCATTTCTCTCCTTTTCCATTGGTGGCCAATGGCATTTCCAACAAAAATACGTCACCTTGGCCTGCTCATCTGCCTGTCTCTCTTCTTGCCTCTTTGTCCACTCAAGATCCCTGATACCCAGCCTCCTTGGCCTGCCTTCTCACACCCTGAATAATCTGTTCATCTTCTGCCCACCTACCTCTGAGCACAGACCCAGTGAAAACTCCCTTAATTCGGATTTATGCAGGAAGTAATGGATGCACCTCACAATAGCAGCTGGGGGAAACAGCAGCGCTCCTCCCAGCCTCCATGGGGGATGTGCAACCTCCTCTGGACAGCCTCTCTGCTGATAGCTCCATGACGAAAATATTGAGTAAGGAACATATCCTTTCCTGTGTGCCAGGCGAAGTTTCAGGGGCTTCAGCTCTACTGTGTAACAGACTCCTGACAGCTCCTGCTATACTCAAGAGTGTTCAAGGTTTCTAAGTAGGACAGTCCTGGGCAACCCCAAACAAGTGCTCACTCTACCTCTAGTCATGATTCCTGCTGAAGTCTTGAGAAAACTGAGCAGAGAGAAGCTACATGTATTTTCCAAGGTCACTCAGCTAGTGAGGGGAGGAGGTAGCCTTGAACCTGGGTGGTTTGGCATCAGCATGGGTGTTCTATGCTGTAGCACAGGGGTCCTCAACTCCCAGGCCACAGACCGGTACCACACAGCAGGAGGTGAGCTGTGGGCAAGTGAGTGAAGCTTCATCTGTATTTACAGCCACTCCCCATCACTCGAATTACTGCTTGAGCTCTGCCTCCTATCAGATCAGCGGCAGATGGCATTAGATTCTCATAGAAGTGCCAACACTACTGTCAACTGCACATGCAAGGGATCTAGGTTGCATGCTTTTTATAAGAATCTAATGCCTGATGATCCATCACGGTCTCCCATCACCCCCAGATGGAACGGTCTAGAGGCAGGAAAACAAGCTCAGGGCTCCCACTGATTCTACATTATGGTGAGTTGTATAATTATTTCATTATAAATTGCAATGTAATAATAATAGAAATAAAGTGCACAATAAGTGTAATGGGCTTGAATCATCCCCAAACCACAAAACTATCCCCCCTGTGACCTCCCTGGTCTGTGGAAAAATTGTCTTCCATGAAATCAGTCCCTGGTGTCAAAAAGGCTGGGGACCGCTGCTATTAGCACCTTCTACTGCCTACTCTGCTCTCCTGTTTCAGTGC
Source organism: Pongo pygmaeus (assembly GCF_028885625.2). Taxonomy (NCBI): domain Eukaryota; kingdom Metazoa; phylum Chordata; class Mammalia; order Primates; family Hominidae; genus Pongo; species Pongo pygmaeus. Next base: position 135,820,517 of record NC_072384.2, on the reverse strand, counting down.
CAGAAAAACAGGATCAGAAGCTTGGTGCCCTGCTTCTGAACGGGCTGTGTTAAAATCAGGACAGGGAAAGTGAGCAGGAATTAGAGGGACCCCCACCTGGAGCTCCTTGGAGCCAGCTCAATGCAGACCAGAGAAGTGGCCATGTATCTTGAGAGTCATCCTCGCCTCCTTGCCCCAACCTCCCAGGACCAGCTCCTGACAACCGGACTCTTCTGCTCAAGAGCACCCGCCTCAGAAGGCAAAGGCGCTCACCAGACAACTGAATGCTCCCTGCAAGGAGGGTCTGCCATTTAACAGAGGCCAGGGAAGGAGTGGCCCATTGCAAGGATGCAATGCGTGTTGAAATGTCATGGGGCTTTGGGAAAGCAATTGTATCTAAGGCCTTGTCTCAAGTCATGAGGTCATTTATGACCTCAGAGATGAGACAGGAAGGGAAAGGGCTTCGGCAGGTGGCCTCAGGCTGGTGTTACAAGCAGCCGATGGCCCCAGAGGTGCCATAGTGGGGCCTACCCATGCCGAGGGGCATGATAAAGGGAGGGTTGGTGCTGAATTTGGGTCAGATCATTGTGTAAGGGGCAGCTATTACCTGAACCAAGGCAGGGAACTCCTCAACATAAGAATTTTGCATACTAACCAGCAGGGGAACTGTAGGGGCACAAGAGAGCCAATGTCACCACACAGACCTCCTAAAGCACCTGTTCAGGGTGGACACACAGTCGCCCCAGTCCACATTTCATGGGTCACAGTAAGTCATGTGGCCAAGCCTAGTTCAGTGGGGAGGGAGGCACACCTTGCTCAAAGGAAGCCATACAGGGTGGGAGGGACAGAAGAGTTGTGAACCAACACTACAATCGACCCCTCTCTAACCTTTGAGGGACATCTGCCTGCTACCCTCAAGCTCAATTTGTGGGTCCAGCCCAGCCTAAAACCTCCAGGAGGAGCAAATGAAGAAGGGACAGTTCTTACCAATGGAATTGTCTGTCCCATGTGCACTGGGCAAGGCATGGAACAGGCTCAGGGACAGAGGGTCAGATGAGGTGGACATTGAGATAGGCTCTGGTTTTGCAAGGCTGGTGAAGTGGGATCAGGGGCACGTACACAGTCCCCTCCATGACATCAGCCAGGGGGTTCAGCTTCTCCTGCTATAGGCCACTGAGACAATGAACCTCAGAGCACCTGCACGTAAGGAAATTAAATGATTTGTGAGATTGTTTTTAGAATGAAGAAGAGCTATGAGTACTACAGGTTAAATGAAAGAGCAAAATAATGAGGAAACCAGAAATTGTTAATAAGCAGCCAATAGCATTTCATTTAATATTCAGAACAATGTGGAAGGTAGGTATTACTATTCCTATTGTTCAGAAAAGGGAGCCAGGACTTGGAGAAAACTTATGACTTGCTCAAAAAAAGCTTATTCTTTGTCCCATTAGATGTACTAAAATTAGGCAGAGGTGGAGAAAATGATGGAGAGGAAGGCTAACTTCTGTGGATAAAAAGTATTGCCAGGGGTAAATAGTTCCTCTGTTCTGCAGATATGATGGCATCTTACCTGCTAGATGACAACTGGAAGCACATATGGGAAGCAGAATCACCAGGAATGCACTCCCAGAAAGAATCTGAAGGACATGTCCGAGACCAAAATGGGGATTGGGGCAGAGCCTAGAATGAGTCTTCAGCTCTCAACCCCTAGTCTGGGAATTGGTCTTCTTTGGTGCCTTCACTGTAGTTGGTTTCAGCTGTTAGTTCTCAACTGGGGGCGTATCTCATGCTTCTGAAAAGCTGAAAGTCCCAGCTAGCGCTCTCCTCCACAGCAAGGCTGTTTTGATAGCAGTGATATCTTCGAAGGACCTTGGTGGGTTGGGGGTTATGGGAGATAATTCCTTTCTACTTGCACGGACACTGTCAGTCCTTAATCTGGATATTTTCAGATGTATAGTCACTTTTCTCTGCAGACAGTCTTCTGTGATCACCAGCGGAAAATACAAATCCATTACTATAATTTGCATAATCTGCCCTTTGATCTGCTGAATTGTTTTCTCCTTAGAAAAATGCTACTCTGCCTAATTTTTTATTCCTAACCTTTTCCACAGTGAAAATGTTTTCCAGGCTTCAGAAATTTCTTAAGTGGATATGACATAAATTTAAGAAGAGATCCTTTAACATCACCAGCTTAAGCGCCAGACTGGCCATGTGGCTGGGCTTTTCCTGGGGCTTCCTGGCAGCTGTAACAGAAAAGGCTTGATAGACCACTTAGTAAATGAAGCTGGTAAATCAAATATTCATTCTAAGAACTGTCCCTAAGTACTTAGTACCAATTTTACTACTATTCTCAATATACTCAGCACACAGGGAGATGGGGCAACCGATGAACTGGAATTGGGGGGCAGGGACCATCCCTCCATTTACTTTCTTTTTTAGTCCTAGATCATCACAGCCCAGAGCCCATAATACTCAAATAGGCAAGTGATAACACATTTTAAAAGTGACCTTTTCAAACCAACTTTACAAAAGTCACTTTTGAAGCCCTTAGTGACATTTGAAATGGGTACTGGATGATTTCAAAGAATTGTTAATTATGTTAGGTGTTAATAGCATCATAATTATATAAGAAAATCCTCATTTTTCAAAACAGGAAAGCATACTGAAGAAGGTCAGGATGAAATGATCTGGCATCTAGAATTTGCTTTATAATGTTTCAGAAAGAAGGAAGGACAGGAGGAAGGAAAGAGGGAAGGAAGGAAAGGAGAAAGGGGGAGGGAAGGAAGGAAGACAAGAAAACAAATAAATGAATTATGGCAATTTCCTGATAATATTTGAGATCTGGGTGATGGGTATATGGGGCCATTGTAGAGATACCTTTGTGATGTTTGGTAATTTTCATAATAAAATAAGCAGGCCTTCAATATGCATAAGGTACAACAAAAAAATAAAACATCTGTGTTTCAAGAATGAGGCAAGCAGAGAACAACAAGGAGCAAGGACCTAGAAGTATTTGAAACATAAAAGGATCACTGTTATAAAAACTAAGAGGAAAATCTTCACCCGAAATGAATGTCTTTCATGGAACAAAGGAAAATCTTATAAAGGGATGGTTTTCTATTCTTAAAGAGATAAAAAAAAAAGTATGTCATTTTTTAAACAGAAATATGATGGTAGAAGGGGAGAATAAAATGTTTATTAAACCAAATAACATCATTGTTGGAAGAAATTAAAATAAAAAAATGGCCCTTCAGCAAGTTAAGCAAATGATATACAAAATAAAAATAGAGAAAAATACTCAAAAAGTTGAAATTTATTAAGAAATAAGGAGAATGTGAATAAAGATAACATTTTTGCATATCAGAATTGATACTAGCCAATGTTGGCCACCAGAGTACAAGAAATAAATGCTCTAGTTTGGGGCCTATAAATTGGTATAGTATTTTTGAGGAGCCTTTTAGCATTATCTGCTAACATTTTAAAGATACACACTCTTTGGCCTTGTAATTCTACTTCTAGTAAAATATCCTGTAGAAATGCTTGCACACATGCAGAATGATACATTCACAGAAATATACAATGCAGCTCTGTAAGTGTGAAAAACTATTAATCACTTAAATGTCCATCCGTTGGGAGGAGGTTGAATAAACTATAATATGTGCATTTGGCAATGACTACTACATAGTCAAGGAAAATAATCATAAATATGTCAGTACTGACAGGAGAAGAAAGGAAAGAATTTCACTTTTACAATTTTCTATTTTTTGAATTTTAATGAAAAGCATGAATAAATCTGTTATTTATGTAATTTTATTAAAGGTAACACAAAAACATTTTTAAAAATCAACACACATAGAAAATAGAGTCTGGAAATACTGTCCTTTGTAATGGGATCAGAATTGGTAATCAAATGTATAATGCAATTGACCAAGACTAAATATGAAAACAGCTCATCATATTCAAGGCAAAACAAACAGAAAATTTCTCAAGACATTCTGGTAGAATGTTTGAGCTTTAAGATGAAAAAGAAAACCCAATTATTAGTCAAAAATCAGGTTACTTTAATTCTATAAGTATTTGAAGCCATCTCCTTTATATAGTGTTCACTGTTCTAAACACTGGAGATGAACAAGATGAAGACTGTTGGTAGGAAAAATATGGTAAACAAGGAAACAAATAAAGAAAAAAGTCATATGTTGTAATTCAAAAAACTAAAATATGGCAATGTAACAGAAAAGAATGGCCTTTACTATAATAATGACTAAACATGTCTTTAAGTCTGTAAATGTTGAAGATAAATATTTGAGAGTGAGAAAGTTGTCCTTGAAAAGAATGATGGATACACATCTAAAACCAATAAAAATATATCCTTAGAGATGTAAATACACATATTGATGACTCACAGAAAAAGCTGTGAAATATCCCAGATAAAAACGTTTTGGAAAAAAAAATTATGTTAAAAAGATAATAGAAAGAACATAATTTTAAAAAAGTTTCTCAAGTTAGATGAGTAAAAAATGAGAAATTGACCAGCAAAAGACAGATAACCCAATGGGAAAATGATCAAAAGACTTGAACAGGCACTTCACAAAAGAGGAAATCCAAATGTCCAATAAACATGCAAAAGATGCTTGACTTCCTTAGTCATCAAGGTGAAAATTAAAGCCACAATGTGGTATCATTGTACCCCTCTCCTCTCCTCTCTAATTTCTCTTCTCCCAGTCTGAGGGGATTCTTCTGAAGGTAGGCTAGGGAGATAGAATCATACTTCCTTAGACCCAGATGTAGTCTCTCTTTTTAGCTTTTGCTTTTGTTCCTAACTAGTCTTAGAGTCAAATCATCTTTTACATGGCATCTTCTGGATTTTTAATAGACATAGCCTTTTATTTATTTATTTATTTTTATTTTATTTATTTATTTTTTTTGAGACAGAGTCTCGCCCTGTCGCCCAGGCTGGAGTGCAGTGGAGCGATCATGGCTCACTGCAAGCTCCGCCTCCTGGGTTCATGCCATTCTTCTGCCTCAGCCTCCCGAGTAGCTGGGACTACAGGCATCCGCCACCACACCTGGCTAATTTTTTTGTATTTTTAGTAAAGACAAGCTTTCACCGTGTTAGCTAGGATGGTCTCGATCTCCTGACTTTGTGATCCGCCCGCCTAAGCCTCCCAAAGTGCTGAGATTATAGGCGTGAGCCATGCACCCAGCCTAGACATAGCCTTTTAACAATACTTCTCAATTTTTGTTTCCTTACTGGTAAGCTGATTTGTCTGTCTTTCTACCCAGCCCACTGTTATAGCCAGTGGTGCGGTGTGCTGGTGAGGGATTAATAACTAGATGTCTAAAATGTGTGCATGTGGACATAAGTTCATTGTAAATTTACTGCTATACAAAATATGCAGCAAATATTTACAAATAATACCAAATCCTATAATACTCATTATTATAAATTTCTTATAGCCAATTTATTCTCACAGAATACTTTATTGATTTTTTTCTGCCAAATTTTATGTAATATCTGTAGTCAAACTATGGTTCTGATTCTTGAATGAGAGTAGTTCTGACATAAATGTTGGTTGATATTTTCATTCATGTTAACAAATAAAAAAGAAATGAAACAACAACAAAGCTTCACTAGCTTGTTCATGATGTGAGTGACTTTTTTGCTGAATTGCTGAGTTTTCTGACAATGAAAGAATATATCCTCACGTTTTTGTGCTATTCACAATAGCACAAAATAGGCTATAGACATGATATGCTTTCATGTTTAATCTGCATTGAGTATTAACACTTCCTCTATCATGTCTTTAAGACTAAACAATCAACAAAACAGTAAGTCAAGGCCTGGTTCATAGCATTTGCCAATGTCCATGGTGTAGGTACTCCCTACATGGCCAATTACAAACTACTAATGTGACCTGACTGATCACAGTCCTGGAAAGAGGTTCCCAGTGGTCACCGTCAGTGTTTCCACCATCAAGAGACAATGAATGTAAACAACAAGAGCACTAAAAATAGTAAAATGTAGCAAGATAATTAGAAAGTGATAAGGTTTAAGTATTTATTGCTGTTGTTTTTAATAAAATGAATCTAATTGTGAATTTTTATAATTCACTTTTTAATAATGCCTTAACAACCAGTTTGCAAAATCCCTGAAAATCTAACAATTGGCTCTCGGATCTTTCATTGTGTTCTTTTTTTTTTTTTTTTTTTGACAGAGTCTTGCTCTGTTGCCCAGGCGGGAGTGCAGTGGCGCAATCTCGGCTCACTGCAAGCTCTGCCTCCCAGGTTCAAGCCTTTCTCCTGCCTCAGCCTCCCTAGTAGCTGGGACCACAGGCTCCCACCACCACACCTGGCTAATTTTTTTTCGTATTTTTAGTAGAGACGAGGTTTCACTGTGTTAGCCAGGATGGTCTCGATCTCCTGACCTCATGATCCGCCCACCTCAGCCTCCCAAAGTGCTGGGATTACAGGCGTGAGCCACCGTGCCCGGCCTCATTGTGCTCTTGATAGCCCCACAGAATGGCATGAGAGGAAGAAAAAAATTAGTCAGATATGTGTCACGATTGAGGCTCGAGTTCAAGAGGTATGGAGGACATACATTAAGAGAAAGATTGAGGATAAAGCAAAAAAAGCAGATGGGTTTCTGTGTCACTCCCCACTGAGGACTTAGGGAGGAGAATGCATGGTCTTGCAGAAGATCCCAGACCAATACTCCTAGGACGCCCCTGGCTCCTTCTGGGTGTGGAAGGCAGTGAGAAATTCCTGCTCACACCTGGGGGACACTCAGGGGTCGTCGGAGTTTGGCGAGGAAGTTTCCCATAGGAGTGACCAGGGTGGGGAAAACGACCCCATAGGCAGATACAGGCCAAACACCTAAGCTAAAGACAATGGGCAGCATCGTCAGACTCAGGAGAAATGCACCAGGGAGGCTGAGATGGCACCGGTTGGTTGGCAGAGAGAGCTACTGGGCTGTGACTAAGCTGAGAACAGCCAGAGACGTAGCCAGCAGTGGCAGAGACAGAGCCAGACCAGGGCCACCAGACCATGCACACTAGGGGCAACTCTAGGCCTGGGGCTGCCCTTTCCCATGGAGCTGCAGTATCATTTTCATCCTTTACTCTCAGAAACTACCCAGAGGGGAGCAGGGAGGGAGGGGACATCAAAGACCAAGTGATGGGAAAGAGCCCGTGGTACCCTTGAAACTGCCCAGAGAATGGGTTGGGGCATTTATTAGGTGATACAAAAATGTAATTTCTTCCCTGCTACTGAACTCCTACTGAGTGCAAAATCTGCAAAGGAAATCTGGTTTCCTTATTTCTTTTTTACTCTAGTAAATGTCCGTTTGTAATGCCACAATAGAATCTTCACTGGGGACTTGGAAATTCTATATAAAAATCAAGTATTTATTCACAGTTGCATCTGGATTTAAAAAGCACCTCATTCTAGAAGGATTTCTGGTGAGGGTTTGAGGCAGTGTTTGTGGTGGGAGCCATGAAGGCAGGGCTGGGTGTGAGGCAGGATGAGCTGTGCCAGGCACTGACAGCTCAGGGATCCCCTTCCCTGGGGGGCTCTGAGTGCTGGGGTTGCAGGTCCCCCACTACAGGGAATTGCATGTGCGGTGCAGGGAAGAAGCGATGGCCAGCTGGATCTGACTTGAGAGAGTCAAAGCTCTGTTGGACACAATACAAACAACCAACCATGGGTGCACGTCTGCAGGCTGGCCAAGGATGGCCGCAACACCCGCTGAGGTTTGCGGTGTCTCTGCTCCTCCCCACTGTGTTTCTCAGCAATGCCATTAAGGAACTCATTGATTGAGTACCCTGGGGACTTCCTTCTCTCTCCTTTCATCTCCATGGTAGCCCCGGGGCCCACAAATCCAGGGCAGAATAGCTTCAGTTTTCCACTTTCTTAGAGTTGCCAGGGGCTTCAAACCCCCTAACTTGCTAGCTGAACCCTTGCTTCCATCCTGAGAAAACTCACATTTCCCCAGGGCCGCATGTGCAGGCGGTGGGGAGTGCCTGTTTTCCATCCAGAAATTATTGACTTGCTTTGAGAATTCTTCAAAGGAAACTTTCTCACACTTGGCAATTTAATGAGTTCGTTTATTTACTCCAGGGCTTTATAGGAGGTGCAAACCCTTCTCATCAAAATCACATGCGGACTTAGAGTATCGCTATATTTGGATTTTCAATCAGTTTTTTTTAATACTAAGCATGGTTTTGCAGACAGCTTTATAGGTGGCATCAGCGGCATCACCCACGTTTTTCACTGTGTCCTTGATCAGGCTGGGGTGGCGTGCCTCCTGTCTTCCAAGGAATGCTGGGAACCCAAGACTCAGGCAGAGCATGATGGAGCTTCCTGGGAGAGAAAGAAGAGACTCGGAAATCCCCAAGACCAAGACATCACATCTGCTTAGCATTCCCCTTCAGCTGGAATTCACAGGAACGGCTGTGGGCTTTGTTAGAAAAGCCACAGCTAAGGGTGCTTTGCAGACCTCATGAGCTGAGACTGACTTTCTGAAACTGTGCTGGGGCAGAGGCTCCAGGGTGTGTTTACTGGGGTCTCTGGCAACACCCCATGAGTGCTCTTCTCCTCCAGCCATGCCCAACCGGGGCGGTATGTTCATCCACTTCTCCTCATACAATGCTGTGTGTTGCTGTCTTGCCTGTCACCTTCCCAACCAATGTTCCAATCGGGTGGACCCTCATGGAAAAGGCACCAGTGGTCTCAGACTGGAATTGCTCCCTGTCCTACCTCAGTGTTGCAAATGTCCCCTGCCCAAATGCCCACTGGGCAGTGGGAAAGCCTATGTGACACCCCGCTCATGTGAAAAAGAAACAATTTCCTCCTTTTGTCCCTTTCTTGGAAGTAGAGCCAGAATTTGTTCCATTTTGACTTTGCTGTACAAGTGACTTAGGGTCCCATGGGTGAGTTGGGCACCTTGAAGAAGATCTCACTGTGAGGAAAAGTGTTTTTTCTTCTTACCCTTGTTCCAGATTGATTCACAGGCTCTCATGGTAGAATTAGAGTCATTTCAGTGGAAGTATCTTTGAAGACAGCTGGGTTGATGGCAGATTGATAGGAATTGTGGGTATCTCTGAGTAAAAGTGTATTTCCTTACTAGGGTCCTGCTTAAGAACCTATACATATTCAGGGACTATGGGCATTAACTAATGAGGGAGGAGCAATGCCTGTGCGATCCACCCAGCTACAAATCAATTGGTAGGGTATTGAGTTACACTTATGTTGAGTCCATGTCTTTGCTATTGTGAATAGTGCTGCAATAAACATATGATGCAGCTATGTCCTTGATATACAGATTTATTTTGCTTTGGGTAAATACCCAGCTGCTTCTTCATCTAAGTGATGTTCTGTTGATGATCTATGGGTTGGTTGCATGAGTGTGTTTACTTTATGAGATCCATTTATCTGTTTGCTTATTATTTGTGTACCTTTCTGCATGTGCGTTATACTTTAATGAAACTGTATTTGATGAAATTTTATTTTAAAATGGGAAACAGAAAGAACGAAGAGGGGCTTGCTGGTTCTTAGGGGGCTAATCATTCATAAGCCCTAAATCTCCTATGAATTAGGACCTACTAAGAAATAAGACACTGGAGCTGTAGAGATTGAGTTTTAAAGCCAACAAGAGATTTTGTTCATCTGTTGTTTGTTGTCTGAGAAGTAAATTTATATTAGAGAGTTCAGTTTGGATTTATGGCTCCAACTGGGCTTCTTGTCAGCCTCTCTCCCAGGCCAGCCCTTGGGCTGACTCACGTGGAGGAGGATTGAGGTCTGCAGAGCAGGAAGAGTCAGACTGTTGGCTGGATCACCACTGGGTGCTCTGCCTGACAGAGGGAGAAGGGCGTCCTGACCCGCACCTGACCCTAGTGTGCTTGCTGCAGAGTGGGGAGCTGAGGTCAGCCACAGTGGCCTGTTCCCCTCTCGAGTCTCACCAGTCAGAGAAGTCTTTGGGACAAGTGAGTGAATTGGGATGAGGAAGAAGGCCAGGAGAGGTTTTTCCAGGTAAAGGCAGAAACATTTCCAAAGGCTGTCCTAGAGACTCATGCATCTGAAGGAAGATGGACAGACAGAGCGCAGGTCAAAGAAAGCTCTTCTTGATTTCATTCCTGCCAAGCGTCAGTGCCATGTGTCCAAAACCAGAGCCTCCAGCCCTACACTGGTTTGGAAAAAAATCTCCTAGTGGTATAGCGGTAGATTAGATTCACGGTCCCAGACCTTCACCCTCTCTCTGTAATAGATCATACAGCTAGAACTAGTTCCATGTGATTCCTTGGTGCCTCCCGGTGGAATATGTGGAGGACAATCTAATTTGGGTTGATTTAGAGGTTTGTCACATGACTTGCTTTCTTGGCCCCTGGAAAGTTAGCAAACAAGATGCTAACGGAGTCCTCACTTGCACCCATGTGGTTTAGCTTGGCTTTTTGCACTTCTGCCATGAAAGCGACATGTCCTGCTAGCCGCCGTTCTGAGAGGAATGAGGGGATTCAGCGAGTGAACCTAAGCCATGCCCACAGACTGCAGCCAGGCCCAGCCGATCCCAGCTGAGCCCAGCAGGGCCACAACCTGCACACGACTCTGTGAATGAGAAATAAAGCCTGAGGTTCTGGGTCTGTTTGTTACGCAGCATTTTTGCAGCAATACCTGTCTGATGCAAAGAGAAAAAGCCAAACACAGATGTTTCCTGTATCAAAGAGTGACATCTGAAATATACCCATTATCTTGCAAAACTTAGGAAGTTATAATGACACCCTGGTCACCAGGTCTTAGATTTGGGTTCCTTTTTGCACATTTTGAATATATAAAGACTTGTAATTTTCACTTCTCTTTGAGCCTCGTGCCCTGGCACCTGGGTGCTGTGTTGAGGGTGGGTTGGTTAGCAATGGCACCTGGGGCCATGCTGCAGCTACCACCACCACTTGCTCCTGCCAGTGAAATCTAACAGCTAGAGGTTATTTTATCTTTCCTTCTCAGCATCTATTTTTGCACAAGACTCCCCCTCAGCAGATTCCTGAACAGCAGCTGCTGTTGATGATTGCAAGGTGCCCAGCGGCCTGGTGGGACCAAGGCTTCGCCGTCTGCTCTCCTCCAAACCTGCCTGTGCTCAATGTGGACTCTGCAGACCTGGAGGCCCAGTGCAGGGGTGGGCTGGGCCTGGAGTTGTCTCTTCTGGTTCCAGCATCATCCTGAAACTTCTCTAGCTGCTGCCCCAGGTCTCGTGGTGCCCATGTCACCCGTGTCCCACATGCAAATCTCAGATAAGGATAATTTTGGTCTTTAGATTTTCCTGAATGTCATTCAACTTTATTCCTCCATTTCCCTCCCCAAAAGGGCTCTTCACATGCTCCATTTGTTCATTAATAAAATCTATGTCCCATAGGGAAAGCTGTGCTCCCATTTCCAAAATCCAGAAACATAATGACACATTTCTGGATTTCAGAGCAAATGGGGGAAGCCACATAATGCTGGATAAGTCCCCCTTCACTTTAGATGAAGGTCGGACAAGATGAAGAGGAAAATACCAAAATATCTCCTAGTATAGATACTGACCCGGCTACGGAACCAGGGAGAACTCACAAAAGCATCTGCTTGCCCACCTGCTCCACCTGGCTGGGCCTCAGAGACTCTCTTTCTGGTTTCTAGTCCCTGCTGTGGCCCAGGTAGACCTGGGGAAGTCAAACGAAGGTGAAACCCGGGCAAGAGCCTCACTGGAATCCTCGCCTGTCACTAAGGAGCCCCAGCCCCATCCCTCTGACACCACCAAGGTCAAGGGACTGAGCTTCCTAAAGCAGTAATGCTGAAAGCCACTGCCCTGGCCCAGCTTCAGACTTCTGTCTCCACACGTGAATTCTGACCAGCACATGTCAATCCTTTCCAGCCACCTCTCCAATTTAGTTCACTGTCAAATCCCAAACCAGTTGGCAGGCAGACAGAGGATTCAGACATACGGACATAATAAATCAGTCTTTCTACTTCAAAAGCTGGCTGGGAGACCTGAACTGGTACTTGGGGCCACAGACTGGCTTCCAAACCCCTTGGCCTTTGTCAGAAGTGCAGGACAATGACACCAGAGAGGGTTGGGTTTGGCTGAGCAAACTCACTTACCCAGGGCTTCCAGAAGGCAGGTGGGGCCCAAGCCCACCATGCTGAGCACAGGGAAGCAGGGACACAGAAGAGGACCCTCTCCCTTCTTTACAGGCACAAGGAGGGAAACGAGAGCACCCCAGGAGCTGAGTGGCCCACGCAGGCTGCCTCCTCCTCTCAGCCTCACCCTGCAGAGAGATACATGACAGTGGGGTGGAGAGAAAGGCGCAGGCCTCTCGCCTCTGGGGGATATTGAGGACTAGGAATTGACCTATGGCAGCTGGGTTTAGACACATTTCATACCGTATTTTGATATGGCACATACAGGGTTTGAATAGGGTTTTCCCCCTACATTCCTGTCCTTCCTGGAACCTCTCAGAATGTGGCTTTCTTTGAAAATAGCCTCATGGCTTGATGTATTTGGTTCAGATAAGGTCATTCTGGAGTAGGGTGGGCCCTGATCCAATGGGACTGGTGTCCTTGTAAGAGAAGGAAAGATGCGTAGAGGAGCACAGGGCAGACACCATGCCTGGTGGAGGCAGAGGTGGGAGTGCCGCATCTCCTAGTCAAGGAGCTCTGGGGAGTGCCTGCAGCTCCAGAAGCCTGGAGAATGGAACACCTTCTTCCTGGAACCCCCAGAGGGAGCGTGGCCCTGCCAGCTTCTCGATTGCAGGCTCCTGGGTGCTTCATCTGTGGGACAATCAGTTTGTTGTTTTAAACCATCGGGTTTCTGGTGTTTTGTTACAGCAGCCCTAGGGAATGAAGACACCTCACAGCTCAGTTGTTTAGGCCCAGCTCACTGCAGTTGAGTGCACGCCCACTCAGGAAGACATTGAGAAAGAAAGAGGAGATGCAGGAGGAGGAAAGATGTGACTTGCCCAACCAGTTACTCCTGAGTGCCCTGCTGGTCTCTAAAAGCAGAACATGCTGCTCTGGGAGACAAAATGGAGAGGCTGCAGACACTTGTGCATGTAGAGATGTGAACGGTGTGACAGGAGAGTTGCGGCTGTTCTCGGCTGGACACTGCTGACACTTGCTGGCTCGATGAGGTTTGCACTGGCTCGATGAGGTTTGCACGTCAGCTGTCCCCCATGAGCCCAGACTCCTTGTCTAGAGGATGAAAGCGGTAAGAGCCCACAGTGTAAGCTGATTGTGGGAATTAAATGAGATGCTCAGGTAACATGCTTTGCAGTGTTCTGCTCACACGAGCATACAGGTCTTGGAAGATGATTGCGGAGCTACCATTGGGTATGAAGTGAGATGCTGGGGAAACAGCAGATATGACACACAACTTGTATCAGAGAAACTTATGTATAAGGACATACTATTCGATAAAAGTGGCATTTTCAATCAATAAAGAAGGGAGGAATTGTTCAACCAACTGTTGGGGGAAAATTCGCTGATGATTTGGAATTTTAAAACGATGTATGCCAAACTTTAAACCTGATGTTAAAATACGTTCTAGAACTATTCAAAAGTTAAATATAAAAATCCAAACCAAATAAACTTACTTGTTGATATTGCAATGTAAAAAAGAAAGAAAAATGAAGTTCGACTGCATTAAATCTGCATAAAAACAGAAGAAAAAATTATAAATTGAGGAAAATATCTTAGAAATGATTTACACGCAAACAACTAGTAATTACGTGAAAGTCTCATATAAATCAGTTAAATAAACTAAAATACCTGTAGGTGTGTCGACACCACACTATCCATGAAGACTTTTGTGGTGATCATGGAAATGGGCCTCTCAGATCTTCAGCCATGGGGACAATCATTGACCAAGGGCCCTCAGTCACCACATTATTTGGTCACCAAATCTGTCGCCAAGTCTATCACTGGTTTGCAATGAGGCCACACTTGCTGCAGGCTGTTCTCAGGCAGAGACGGAGGATGGCAGGGATACTAAGTGTCTCCTAAAACAAAAATGAAGTCTTTAAGAATTAAAGTTCATTTTGCTCAGAAGTCTTCCTAAGGACTGCGGCCGAGGCCCACTTCCCTGGGTGGGTCTTTCAGAGTGATTCTGTCAGCCGCTGCCAAAGCAGCATTTTGGCTCACAGTTGAGGTACAGGTGGTGAAAGTTCAGTCCGTGCAAAATCACATCAAGGTTTGGGTGCAAGAGGACACCTGGTCATAGATTTCAGAGGCACAATGACAAAGCCTTCAGACGTTACCTTACGTGCAGAAAAAGGAAGGACTGGGATCATTCAGCTTTTAAGGAAGAGGGAGACCCGGGCGAGAGACCTGGGGGGCTGTGTACCCTATCCTGTTTTGTCTTCAAAGCGTCTTTCCAGGGAGCTGCACATCGTCCCAGAGTCAGGGGCTTTGTGAAGTGATGCTGGCAAGCAGAAATGAGCAAAGGTGGCTTCTTACATTTGCTGCTTTGTCTCACCGGAGGCAGGCCATTCCTGGGGGGTGTGGGACTCCTATGATTGACAACATTAGCCCCAGGACTTCCTGACAGCCTCGCTGGACTCCACCAGACTGCACTGCAGCTGAGGGTGCTGTTTCTCAAGCTCTCTTCCTTCCCTCCCTCCCTACCTCCTTCACATGGGTCACACCTTCATTACCTTCCAGCAGCCCCCTAGTCTTCCCAGCACCCTCCCAGCATCCTCATGGAGCAGAGCCTTCATGAATTTCTTGCAGGGCTGAACCCAGCTTGACATCTGTCTCTCAGCAGACACAGACTCACAAATTTTTAACAAACCACTACTGGTTTAACAACATTGAGAAAAAAATATTCAACCCCTATAATATTCAAATATCCCATTCAAGTTGCAATCACTATCACGATGAAAGTTTCGCTGGTTTTTTTTTTAAACTAGACTACCCCTGGGTGGACTCTTTCAAGTAGCTAAACATGCTCCTATGTCCCTGAGTGAAACACAAAGTTGCTCAGATGTTGTGAGAAAAAATTAGTACTGTACTAAGAACCTTAAAAATGATCACATTTTTGACTCTGGCATTTCATGTTGAGAAAACTCTCCTAAGCCATATAAATACTTATAAATAGGCACTAAAAATAGCCAACATTCTTTTATTGGTTTTGGAAAAAATAAGCAGTCATTTAACTTAATGCTGGCAACAAAGTGGAAAGGGTTCTGATATGATGGGATGTGTGGCAGCTCTGGAGGCTGCTACATGAACCTCCTTTCAAGGAAGACCCTGGCATGGAACACAGAACTTACTCCTCTATCTGAATGTAGGTTTGTGCCCATTAACCACCGTGTTGTCGCCCACCCGTCGCCGCTGCCCCCACCCCCAGCCTGGGGGAACCATCAGTCTACTCTCTACCTCCATGAGATGAACTGTTTTAACTTCCACATATGAAAGAGAATACATTATATGCATGTAACAAAATAACACACGTATCCCATAAATATGCACAAATATTACGTATCAATTTTTAAAAAGATGCAGTGAGCACTCATTTTTAAAAAAAGAGCCTGCTCAAGAGGTGGTAAGCTGGCAGCTTCCAGCCTTTAGCAACTTCCAGTCAATGCCAGGTTTTTGGGCTGAGGCCAGGCTCACTGCGGGCACTGGGGCCTGGGCCCGTCCACCCATTGTGGACCCCCTCCTCACCAGCAGTCTTTGCTCGGGAGGGCCCTGCATCTTCATCAGGTCTGCAATGTCCATGCGGTCAGGAGTCTGCCCCTACCCAGTGCTGCCTCCTCACCCCATCCTTTCGTGGATGTCAGGTCTCTATGACAGCTGAAAGGCTCTTCCTACTCAACCTTGCTTCCTCCATTTTTTATGTTCCACAGGACACGTCTACTGGGTAACCAGTTCGAGAACTCCCCCTTGGCTTGGCCAGGTCTCTCTTGGAACTGGGCTGCAGTCTGAGACAATTCCCACCTGCTCCTCTTTCCTTCTCCCTTCTTCACTGGGGGTCAGACCTGCGCTGGTCTAAAGCGCTCCCTCTACCTCTGGCTCCCATTCCTTTATCCCCCCAATCAGTCTCAGGCTGCCTGGGCGTCAGCCTCTAGCAGACCCAGGCGAACACTCCAAACTTCCAAAGACTGGACCCTGAGGCTATTGCCTCCCCGGCCTGCAAGTCAGGGCTCTTCGGGTGTCAACGTTCTGGTTTTCAAAGGCGTGCTTTGCGGCCAGGGAAACTGCAAGAGTTCCATGGAAGTACCAGCTCCAGCTGCCTGCAGAGCCCTGTGGGCCCCTTCCACCCAGGGATCAGTGGGTAAAAGAGGGCTTATCATCTTGGCAGAGGTTGTCGGCTCTGGTCTTCAGAAGGGTCAAGACTGCTTTCAACAGAGTAGGGTCAGGAGGGATCCATGAGGAACTCAGGTGACACACTTGTGTGAACTTCTTAGTGTTTTCTTGACCCATTGTGATGATGAATGGAGGCACACAGCAGCCCCAGCCTGAGGAGGGATGCGATCCAGAACTCTTCCTCCTGGGATGGGGGTCTGGGTCACACCACCAGGTAAGCCCCCTAGACCTGCCGAGTGGATGGTGCAGGGTGAGGTGAATTTACAACAGATAGTGGAGGAGGGTGAAAAGGAGTACCACTGGCACCCTCCTTCTGCTCATAAAGAGAAGCCCACTGGCACCCTGCAGGTGCAGCTCCAGCACATGTATGGAGAAGCAGAGGGCCAGGGAGCAAGGGATGGGCTGCAGCGTCCATGAGAAAGCACAGCAGACATCTCCCTGCAGGAGAAAACTTGCCATTCAACTGCAAGGGTGCAGTGGGCTCCAGCCAGTAGCACCTCCAGCCCCCTCCACACTCCTTCCAGGCTGCCCCCAGACACTGACTGAGCACAGCCGGGCACTGGAGCCTGGCAGTTTCTACCCAGTGTGAGAACTCCTCCCCGTGTGGTTGGCCGAGACCTTGTCAGAGCTGCATCGCGTCCAATCCACCTCTCCCTCATCGCTCACAGAGGCCAAATCCCAGTAATCCTCTGGAGTCCTGACTCCATCTCAGCATCTGCCCGTTGGAGGACCCAACTGGCGCATTAAGCACAGTAAATGATGGAATGAATAAAGAGAGTGTCTTCAAACACCAAGTGTGAGGATGGCCTATCTGGAAACACCAACTCCAAGAAACGGAGTCAATGTTTCAAAGTAGGAAAGTTAAGGTTTCACTTACACAGGCAGAGACAGAGGAGTTTTTTTGTTTTGTTTTGTTTTGAGCAGGATTACATTTTTCACATAAAGTTGGTGTATATTAATAGTTGCAGCAATTTGATTGGTTAGGCAATGTTTCTTTTTGGGAAGGGTACACTTAACATTTTGTACAGAGGAAGTACTAGTCATGAGCTTTCTGTTATCTGGTCTAAGCAAAGCAGGGCAACAAAGGGGGAAGTTAACCCATCACAGGGCTCATTAATTAAGAAGGCAGGAGGTTTTCATCCCTGGAGTCATTCAGCTCTCCGTAGTCATTGTACAGAACAAGAAAAATAAAAAAGCAAGGGAATCTGTAATCTGAAAAACAGATGTTATAACCATCTGTGACTCAGATCAGTCCCACCTCTCTCAAGGCTTAAAGTGTTTGAGGGGTTTCAACAGCTTTTAAATTGTATTTATTTTCACACTTATGAAGCAGGTATTATTCTTCCCATTTTACAGACTGGAAAGCTAAGCCTCAGGAAGGCTGAACAATTCATCCAAGGTCACAGAGCTGGAAAGTAGTAGAGATTTGGATACAGACGTACCTGACTTCTGATCTAACTTTCTTGAGCACCGTGTTTCCCAAATATCCACCCACACACCTTCTCCAACATCATGGCCACATCTGCCCACATCTGCCTACTGTGAGTCTTTAGTTCAGGGTCAGACACCTCTTTCTGGAAAAGGCCGTATTGTAAGTATTTGACATCGTGGCCCACATGGTCTCTGTAATCTATTTATCTCTTTCTTTTTTACTCTTTTAAAAAGAAAAATAATTCTTAGCTTATAGGCTATACAGAAACAGGCTTTGGTCAGCTTTGGCCTGAGCCACAGTTTGCCAACCCCTGATTTAGCTTATTTTTTCTATATACAGACTTTGTAAATGAATTTTACATATTTCTTTTCTTTCTTATTTAGCTTTATTCTAAGCAGTAGTATCTGTAAAGTCCCAGGATGGGTGTGCCAGTTATACATGTTTTTAATACACATTTCAATAAATACATGCCAATTCTTTTTTTTTTTTTTTTTTTTTTTTGAGATAGAGTCTCACTCTGTCGCCCAGACTGGAGTGCAATGGTGCAGTCTTGGCTCACTGCAACATCTGCCTTCCGGGTTCAAGCGATTCTCCTGCTTCAGCTTCCTGAGTAGCTGGGATTATAGGCGCGCCACCACCCCCAGCTAATTTTTGTGTTTTTAGTAGAGATGGGGTTTCACCATGTTGGCCAGGCTGGTCTCGAACTTTTGACCTCATGATCCACCAGCATTGGCCTCCCAAAGTGCTGGGATTACAGGCGTGAGCCACCATGGCTGGCCGATACATGCCAATTCTTATGGAAATATTGGTTCTATATCCCCATGCTTTGGACAGTAGTACATTTGGCTGCTCTGCTGTCTACCTGATACGAGTGGTCAACCCACAGGGTGCGTAGAGGCTGCAGAAAAAGGCTTTTTTTAAAAAAAAAAAATTCTTTTTATCAGGCAGAGTTTTATGATTGATATATATCTTGGTTGGAAATGTAAACATTTCAGAGAGGATGACAGCTATCTACCTAACTGGCGTGTGGTTGTTTGGTACCAGGCAGAGTCAAACTTCTGAATGATGACTGGTGGCTTGACCATCAAAGGGCCTGGCACCACTAGCTGGTCACCATTGTTCTAGAGCCAAGGCAATCAAAACACAGCATTGATTCCTTCCTTCAGTCACCAAGCATCCACCAGGGCTCACCACGTCCTAGTCACTTGCTAGGTGCTGGAGATAGGATGATAACAGGTGCAAGCGTGGACTTTGCCTAGGGAAGCCAGTGGTCCTTTGGGGGACAAACAGTAATTGCTAACCCATAAGTATGCACAACAGCAATCACTCCCTACTCAGTGGAACAGGCATGGTATCACATGCAAGCATGAGGAGGGGGTTTGATTTAGGGAAGTAGGGGAATTTTCTTTGGGAGGTGATAGCTGTCCTGAGATTTGGCAGGTGAGCAAGATTCACCTGAGGAAAGAGGGAGAAAAGGGGGTCTGGGCAGGAGGAGCAGACTATGCAAAGGCCCTGTGGTAAGACAGCAGTGGGCAGGGGCAGAGAGGGTGCAACAGAATGGTGGGATGGAGGCAGGAAGGCCAATGGGTCAAACCATGCACTGTCAGAGGCCATGTCTAAGGCACGTGTCTTTAGCCTGCAGGTGGGATGCTGTATAGTGATTCATGCAGATAGCTCCTGGGAGGATAGCTGCATTTCCCAAAGATCCCTCCCGTGGCAGGGGGAGACTCTTTTGGGTTAAGCATGAGGGAGTGCAGGTGGAGGAGATGGTGAAACACTGCAATCGTCCAGGCAAGATTTGATGGAAGGCTGGAGAGGGCTGCGGCAGTGGTGGTGCATGGAGGTGAACTTGATAGACACTGGGAAGGAGGAAAATTGGTAGCACTAGATGAGAGGCGGACAGATGGTTCCAGGGAGAAAGGAAAGGTCACTGATTACCCCCAGGTGTCTGCTGGGGCATTCATTGAGAGGGAGAACAATTGGAAAAAAATTTAAACGCAACTTTAAGCTTTTCTTACGTAGAGAGTCAAGCATCAAACATCTCAGCTTTCCTTCTTTGCTTTCCTGGTCTTGCTCCAGCCATGGCTCTAACTTTGACCTCAGATGAGAACCTCATCCAGTTCCAGATCCCAGAGCTGCCCTTGAAAGCCGTGCTCTTCTAGACCATGTGTGTGTTGCCCAGACAAGGTTTTCATAACCTGCCTGCAGATCTCTGCTGAGGTCCAGAGTGCAGTCTGCTCTCTGATACTCAACTCTGAACCCAAATACACAGCCACAGAGCTTTTAGCTACCACTTCAGAGACCTGGATTCACATTTACCAAGCTCCTCAACTAACATTTCAATATGAAGAAGGGTAAATTTTGCACATTGTGGATGTCTTTATGAAAGAAGGCATGCTAAATGTTGTATCCACAGGTATTAATTAGATGAGCTGCGCCTTTAAGAACTGATTTATCTCTTGGCAGAGGTCCTCAATAATCAAACATCAGCAGAGGAATGGTGGGAGCAGACATATGAGTGTTACAATCAGTAGCAACACAGTGCACACACCCACACATGCACACACACACGCACACACATGCATGCTGTTCTGTATAGTAGCCTATGTGATAATCAGACAGAGCATATCCTATTGTCAAGGATGATTGCCTGAGCCCAGACAATAATGCTTTTGTTCCTGATGACTGGTGTCTGTGTGTGTTGTTCTGTTCCCATGATGAAACAATGGTCCAGAGCGATAATAACACAATGCCAGAGTGTTTCTAATATTATCAAATGATCTAGGGTGTCTTTGCTTTGTACACATGAGATGAAAGACAGGAATGTAGTAGCAGAACTTTAATTTCTATGTCGAGGGACTCAATGTTGGGTGTCTGTGTCCTACTGGCACCCCGTGTGTCTTACTGACACCCTATGAAGGTAGGTGCATTGTCTTGTGTGTTCTCATCCCTCATTGGGCCACCAGAAAAGCATCTTGGCTTTATGAAAAGAGTGTGAGCTTTAGGGTCTGTACACTGATCCAAGCTCCACTATCCATGGCCTGGTGGTCTTGGGCAAGATCCTTATGCTCTTTGATTATGACAGTGTCTCCATCTGTCAAATGGGCTCATGCCACCCATCTTATAGTTTGTTGAATTAGAAATTCAGCTGGGTGCAGAGGCTCTTCTACTTCCAGTGGTCTCATCATGATTGATTGGTTTGGGAATCAGAGACCATCTTGGAAAAGGAAAAGAAATTGGAAGATAGCTTGTGTGTGTCTGCATAGCTGCACACAGGTATGCGTAATGTCTTCATGAGTGTTGTATCGAAGATGTATTATATTAAAGTGTTAAGAATGGAAAGTTCAGCCAGGCACGGTGGCTCACACCTGTAATCCCAGCACTTTGGGAGGCCAAGGCGGGTGAATCACCTGAGGTCAGAAGTTCAAGACCAGCCTAGCCATCATGGAGAAATCCTGTCTCTACTGAAAATACAAAACTTAGCCTGTTGTGGTGGTGCATGCCTATAATCCCAGCTACTCAGGAGGCTGAGGCAGGAGAATCGCTTGAACCCGGGAGGTGGAGGTTGCAGTGAGCTGTGATCGTGCCACTGTACTCCAGCCTGGGTGACTAAACAAGATTCCATCTCAAAAAAAAAAAAAAAAAAAAAAAAAAGAATGGAAAGTTTTCCAGAAATGGCTATTTGTCCCCGGAATGAGTGTTTTAGAGTAAGTACAAATATATTGGTATAAAGTGGCTCTGCTGGTTTTAGTAACATTTTAGAGGAGCGGGGGAGGATGAGCTGAGTTGTAGATGATTCTCCCCCACTCTCTTTAGAAGGTGCTTTTTTCCTGAAGGACCATGCTGGACTTGTCTAGCCCGTGGGCAGCAGTCAACTGTCCTGTCCTTGGAGCACATTTCTCCTTCCCTTCCATTTTGTGCCCATTTCCGCCAGCTCCCTGGAGAACTTTGGAAAGACACAAGTCAGAAGAAGTCACCAGTCCCGCATGCCTAGAAACCACATTATGTAATCCATGCTTCTCTTTCATCATCGCTTGAAATACAGACTAAAAAGTCAGGAAACAACAGGTGCTAGAGAGGATGTGGAGAAATAGGAACACTTTTACACTGTTGGTGGGACTTTAAACTAGTTCAACCATTGTGGAAGACAGTGTGGCGATTCCTCAAGGATCTAGAACTAGAAATACCATTTGACCCAGCCATCCCATTACTGGGCATATACCCAAAGGATTATAAATCATGCTGCTATAAAGACACATGTACACGTATGTTTATTGGGGCACTATTCACAATAGCAAGGATTTGGAACCAACCCAAATGTCCATCAATGATAGACTGGATTAAGAAAATGTGGCACATATACACCATGGAATACTATGCAGCAATAAAAAGGTTGAGTTCGTGTCCTTTGTAGGGACATGGATGAAGCTAGAAACCATCATTCTGAGCAAACTATTGCAAGGACAGAAAACCAAACACCGCATGTTCTCACTCATAGGTGGGAATTCAACAAGGAGAACACTTGGACACAGTGTGGGGAATATCACACACCAGGGCCTGCTGTGGGGAGAGGGGAGTGGGGAGGGAAAGCACTAGGAGATATACCTAATGTAAATGACGAGTTAACGGGTGCAGCACACCAACATGGCACATGTATACATATGTAACAAGCCTGCACGTTGTGCACATGTACCCTAGAACTTAAAGTACAATAAAAAATAAAAAATAAAAAAAAGAAATACAGAAGATGCCCAAATGGTATCTTGAAAGTGAACAAGTCTAGAACAAATTGCAATGAAGGAGCAAATCATTAAAATGAACAACTTCCACCTCCACAGACTGGACTTTTGAGGATGAAAGTGCATTGGAGCAGCTTTGAAATGAAAGAACCAGCAGAATGAACACAGCTGTGTCTAATCCACTGGATTAAAGCTGAAAAGAAATCATGTTTATAAAAGAGTCTTGCCCGCATCCCTGCTTGAGTCTCAGCATGCAGGGTCTGTTGGTTGGTGCCTGCTGCCAGGTTCCTCCCACGACCCAGCTCCCAGGGAGGCTGGGAAGGGCAGCGGAATCCCCGCCTGGACAGAGTTGCAATACGTCCCGGCCAGAGCACCGGAACGGCGTGGGGTTGCAGATGCGCCACCCAGACAGCGGAGGGGCGCCGGGAACCTGCCTATTCTCTATTTTCCATAAGGACGAACCAAGCATGCAAACATTGTCATGGAGCTGACACGAGCCTCAGGGGGATAAAAATTTTTGCTTTGTTTTCTAAACAGCTTTATTGAGATATATATCACATGCCTACAATTCACCTGTTTAAAGCATACAATTCAATGGTTTCGATATGTCGCATTATTAATTTCGGAAAATTGTGGTGATATATACATAGAGCCACACATACACATATGTGTGTGGGAGGCTGTTTCACACAGGGTGGTCAGGAGGGGGCGACATTTGAGCGCAAGAGCAGGAAAGAGGGAATGGGCCTCGCAGTGCTCCCTGAGGGAGAAGGCATGGGGGACCGACGTGGGAGTGAGCTTGGGACAGAGAGTGGGCCCACGTGGCCAAAGCAAGGAAGCCATAGCGGGGTGAAGTGGGGAGGAGGCAGAGGCTGGGTCTCGAGGGGTCCCCAGGGCCGAGTGGCGCGTTTGGTTCTATTCTACGTGCGATGGGAAATTGCTGTTGTTGGATTTGTGCAGCAATGTGATGTCCATGGGGAACCCACTCTAGGGCTGAGCAGAGAAGCGGCTGCAGCCAGCCATGGAGGTTCCTGCATTAAGTGGGCTCAGTGGGGAGACTGGGAGAGGAGCAGCTGGGAGGGAGGTCAGACTCTCTAGGAGAGGAGAGGAGGAGGAGAAAAAGGGCAAAAGGAAAAACGAGTAGAAGTTGGGAAGAGGAGAGATGTCAAATTCTCCAGGAAAATGCGAGAAAAAGGAGAAAAAGGCAAAAGGAAAAATGAGTAGAAACTGGGAGCCACACCTCCACATCAATCAAGGGTGGAGAATTCTTATGATGGCCTCTGACTTTATCCTAATAGGATGAGAGGCTTCTAATCAGAAGAAAATACAGATTGAGCATGCTTCCTCTGAAAATCCAAAATCCAAAATCCAAAACTGTGTGAGTACCAACATAATGCCACAAGAGGAAAATTTCACACCTGACCTCGTGACAGGTCACAATTAAAATGAAATCAAATGCACAAAATGATTAAAATATGCCATAAAGTTACCTTCAGGCTATGTGTGTAAGGTCTATATAAAACATAAGTGAATTTCATGTTTAGACTCGAGTCCCATCCCCAAGATATCGCATTGTGTATATGCAAATATTCCAAAATCCAAAACAATTCAAAATCAGAAACACTCTGGTCTCAAGTATTTCAGATAAGGGACACTCAGCCTGTACAGCCCTGGGCTGCACTCTGTTTATTCAGAGTTGAGACATTTGGCCTGATGCTCTTCTGCTGTCCTTTATAGCTCACTATATAGAGCTCAGTTTGTGGACTGGAGTCGAGGAGAGAACTGTCCCTCACTCCAAATGCACACCTCACCCCCAGCCTCCCCAGGCAGAACTCAAGGGGGAGTTTACACTCCAGTCCCACAATTCTCACAGGTGTGAAGGATTCAGCATTAGCCTACATTTCCCTGCAGTATGCTCAGAGCTCTCCAGAGACCTGGAGATAAAAACTATCCTGAAAAAGAAGAGTTCTTCATGGGGCATCACATTATAACTGAAGCCACAACCAACCCTGTGCATGCAGGTGACCCTCCCACCACCTCTGATGAGTCAGTGGCAGACCCCAGAAGCAAAGCCTGTGAAGCCCAGGTGGCAACGTGGCTCCCACTGACTCCTGCGCTTCTCTTCTTAAGAAAACACCGGTGGTCTAATTTCAGATCTGTGTTACTTGCTTCTTGCACCGCTGTAAATACCTTGGGTAATTCATAAAGAAAAGAGGTTATATTGGCTCACAGCACTGCAGGCTGTACAGAAAGCATAGCGGCTTCTGTTTCTGCTTCTTGGGAGGCCTCAGGAAACTAACAATCATAGTGGAAGGTGAAGGGTAAACAGGAACATCTCGCAAGGCTGGAGGGGAAGGAGGAGAGAGGGGCAGGAGAATTGCCACACATTTTTAAAAGACCAGCTCTTACATGAACTCACTCACCATCATGAGAACAGCACCAAGGGAGAAATCTGCCTCCATGATCCAATCCCCTTTCACCAGGTCCCACCTCTAACACTGGGGATTACAATTTGATGTGAGATTTGGGCAGAGACACAGATCCAAACCACATCAAGGTCTTTCTCCTGTTCACTCCATGAACCGTGTCATTCTCATGTCATGTTCCCTAGGGCTGCTTGTCCAGGTTGTCACCTGGACCACCTTGGACACCTGGACACCTCATGTCAAGTCGCGGACTCTGTTTCACTTTGTCACGTGTCAATGGACACGTGGCTCTGCATGGCAGGTTTAGCCCAGATGCTCCCCAGTACAGAAATACTGGATTCTGGAGGACACCCCTGCACAGAGACCCGAGTCACTGGGACCAGCTGCGTAGATTGTGAAGCTTATGGCAAAATGGGAACACTTTTTAGGATCGGTTTCTGAAATGTATTAAGGATTTCAAGATGGTGATGCCTAGCTTTGAACCAAGTGTGAGGCCTTCTACATGCAGAGCCTTGCGTGTCTGCACAGGTCACATTTCCATGGCACCGGCCCTGAGAGCCACGCAGCAGCTCTACTCTACTAGGGCAGACCAAGATCAAGGCAGATTGAGTCCCCATCAAGGAATGGAAAAGACTGGGTCAGCCCCAACTGTGGATACCTAGCCTTGGGAGAAGCACTTGTGTTAAATGGAGATCCTAACCTCTCATTATATTTGCTTATGGTGTTAATATTTAACTCTATATCATGTGCACACATCCTTTTTTGAAAGAAAGAGAAAAAAGCATGAACTCATTGCTTGGGATGTTGGTGCCTTATTTTTGTCTTCATTTCCAGGTCTAATTGTCTACAGTGACTTAGATGGCCAATTAGTTGATGAAATGAATTTGCATCCAGAGCTCAGTGCTCCATCTCTGTAGTATCAGCAGCCAGGAATGGTAAGAAGATAAATTTGTTGTAGAATATTCATGCTAATCCCGAACTTGGGATTTTTTAAGGCTAAATCAGGACTTTTTACTCTGAAAATGCTCAGCCATACCTTGCTGCTTCTCAGTGACAGTTTTGACCATCACTGCCTCCCCAAGGCAAAGTCATTCTCCCAAAGGGGGTTTAGGCTTTGGACAGAAGGAGTTGGAGGCTGCAAGCCATCCAAAATCTCCAAGCCTGCTTCTCCCAAGTGGCCAGCTCCCAGTGCTGTGGTCCCTGCATCCTGGCATCTATCAGTTGGGCATCCCCACACCTTCCTGGTGACAGGTGCCTGCAGAGAGGCCAGCACTTTTACAGCACCATTCACTCAGTTGTATCTACCTGGATAGACATAAGGTTGAAATGGGCCTGGCAGAGGTAGCAGGCATGCGTCAGAGCAGGAAGCTTGCACCCAAAGGTACAGCGAGCTTTATCCCTGCTGGTTGTGAAATCCTGGCAGGAGGCAGCTTGCTCTAATCAAGCACCACACAATCCTTTGAGCATTGTGAGTACTCAGTAGGGATGTGTGTGGGCCAGGATGAATAGCTCAGTTAAATTAAAATATTGGACCAGGTCAAGGCCCATGTGTGATGCTCTGACCCCACAGAACACAGTATGCTGGGAACCCTTGGACACGGCTGTCGAACCTTACATATATCTTTCTTCAGAATAAAACACCGTTGTCTTCTCATGGATAAGCTCCTTAAGTATGGATTAATTTTTAGTTATGAATTAATTTCGGCTTTTAAAGGGTTTTTTAAAAGGGTTACTTGAAATATGAATGAAATATTTTTCAAAACCCTTTGTGAGCTTGCTTAGCAATGACTGTCATAGCGGTGATGATAGGAAGCCTCTTCTTATTAAAGATGCACATAAAAGGATGCCATATTTTAATGATCCATGGGAACGTTTGCCATGCAGCTGCATTGCCGTCTGTCCTCTGTGCTTTGATTCACAGGTTCAGGCAAGAGCATCATGGAAACCATGTCCTCCATCCTGATTCACGCACAGTGATGATCTTATGTTTCACTCCTAGCCAGGGTGGTGACAGCGAGGATGCTGCTCAGCCATGGTGCCCTTCCCTAGACACCAGCAGCCTTCAGGGAGGTGCCTGTCTTCCTGAGATGGTTGGCTACAAAGGGCTGCAGGGAAGAACCAGGACGGCAGTGGCACAGGGGTAAGAGGGAGAGGAAGAGGAAGAGGAGGAGGAGGAGGAAGAGGAAGAAGGAGGAGGAAGAGGAGGTGGAGAATAAGAGGAGGTGAAGTTAGAGATTCACTTCAGTTTTTGGCTCTCCCTGCCCTGAACATCAGTCAGACCTAGAGCCAAGGGGTAGGGAACCCATTGACATCTGAGTCTATTCACCCAGATGATGGTAAGAGTGTTGCTGCCACTCAGGGAGTCTTACACAGATGTGTATGAAATCACATTGATGTATAGCAGGAGGGGATGAACCTGGCTCTGTGTTCAGGAGAACCAGAGCACATGGCCAAGGCAGAGTATTTTCAAGGCCCCATATAGGGTAGGGGAGAACTGTACTTCTGATGCCCCATTCCTTTCTCTGGTATTTGCTTAAAATAAACACATGGAGGAACAGATCAGGGAGTTCTGAAGGGGACAGAGAAGAATGGGTAGAAAGTAGCACGTGGTTTTCTGCATATGGCTAGCCAGCTTTCCCAACACCACTTATTAAATAGGGAATCCTTTCCCCATTGCTTTTTTTTGGTCAGGTTTGTCAAAGATCAGATGGTTGTAGATGTGTGACATTATTTCCGAGGTCTCAGTTCTGTTCCATTGGTCTATATATCTGTTTTGGTACAGGTACCATGCTGTTTTGGTTACTGTAACCTTGTAGTATAGTTTGAAGTCAGGTAGGGTGATGCCTCCAGCTTTGTTCTTTTTGCTTAGGATTGGCTTGGCTCTATGGGCCCTTTTTGATTCCAAATGAAAATTAAAGTAGTTTTTTCTAAATATGTGAAGAAAGTCAATGGTAGCTTGATGGGGATAGCATTGAATCTACAAATTACTTTGGGCAGTACAGCCATTTTTATGATATTGATTCTTCCTGTCCATGAGTATGGAATGCTTTTACATTTGTTTGTGTCCTCTTTTATTTCATTGAGCGTGGTTTGTAGTTCTCCTTGAAGAGGTCCTTCACATCCCTTGTAAGTTGGATTCCTAGGTATTTTATTCTCCTTGTAGCAATTGTGAATGGGAGTTCACTTATGATTTGGCTCTCTGTTTGTCTATTATTGGTGTGTAGAAATGCTTGTGATTTTTGCACATTGATTTTGTATCCTGAGGCTTTGCTGAAGTTGCTTATCAGCTTAAGGAGATTTTGGGCTGAGACGATGGGATTTTCTAAATATACAATCATGTCATCTGCAAACAGAGACAATTTGACTTCCTGTCTTCCTATTTGAATACCCTTTATTTCCTTCTCTTGCCTGATTGCCCTGGCCAGAACTTCCAATACTATGTTGAATAGGAGTGGTGAGAGAGGGCATCCTTGTCTTGTGCCCGTTTTCAAAGGGAATGCTTCCAGCTTTTGCCCATTCAGTATGATATTGGCTGTGGGTTTGTCATAAATAGCTCTTATTATTTTGAGATATGCTCCATCAATACCTAGTTTATTGAGAATTTTTAGCATGAAGAGGTGTTGAATTTTATCAAAGGCCTTTTCTGCATCTATTGAGATAATCATGTGATTTTTGTCACTGGTTCTGTTTACGTGATGGATTACGTTTATTGATTTGCTTATATTGAACCAGCCTTGCATCCCAGGGATGAAGACGATTTGATTGTGGTGGATAAGCTTTTTGATGTGCTGCTGGATTAGGTTTGCCAGTATTTTATTGAGAATTTTCACATCGATGTTCATCAGGGATATTGGCCTGAAATTTTCTTTTTTTGTTGTGTCCCTGCCGAGAACATTGAAAACCTAACTTAGTAGTATGCACTTGTAACAATAGCTCATTGTTGGCCAATCCCAGCGGCCATACTTCAACCACTCACAGACTGCTGAGTGTTCAAATTAGACAAATGCTGAGCAATAATCAATCCCACTGTTTCTGTACTTCATTTCCGATTTCTGTATGTCACATCCCTCTTTTTGTCTATAAATTTGTTCTGACCACAAGGCACCTCTGGAGTCACTTTGAATCTGCTGTCATTCTGGAGGTTGCCTGGTTCGCAAATCATTTCATACCTTTTCTTTTTTTCTCAATTAAACTCCATTAAATTTTAAGAGAAAAAAAGTAGCACCTGGGAGACCTTCTGCTCTGCCCCCCCATTAGCCATGTGATTTCAGCACATTCTTCAACTTCTTTGGGCCTGAGTCCCTAATTTGTCAAATTTGAGGCAAGACCAGCTGACCCTTAAGGTTCCTTTTAGCATTTCTATGAGAGGATCCTGTGATCCCATGAACCGATATTTTAAGAGGTGAGATCCAAAGAAACTCATGACAGAGAAGAATTTTAAGATTGACTGGTTACCAAGGGAGTTTGAGGAATTTTATTCCCTGAAGGCTCCTTAAGAATGAACAGACAACTTTCCTCCTAGTCTCATTTAAGTGCAGTTTTGCCAGAGGGGAGAAGGCTGACCCTGCAGCTTCTGGATTCTGTGAACAGCTTCATCATTCTGTAATTCTGCAACCCCATCTTTTGTGGAGGGTTGATGACCACAGCCGGGAATCTCAGCTGTGTCTCTTCCTTTGCAAATCTGAATTAGGCCACAGGTGCTGGCAATAAACACATCAATAGGACTGGTCCCAGTGCTCCAAAGCCACAAGTTTCACTCCAAGGACATTATTCAAGACATGGAGATTCTCCTCCCTAGTGTGCTATTTCAGGATGAGTGACTGGCCCTTGATAATGAAGCTGATCCTACAACTTATGTTATACGTTAATGTTAAGGATGCACATTTTGTTTGTGTTTCTGTGCTGCTTGGCAGTTACTACGTAAATTGTTTAACACCTACTTAAAAACTGACTATGGATCAAATATTAACAAATTGAAGTCACTTTAATTATAATAGGTGATACAGTTTGAATATTTATCCCCTCCAAATCTCATGTTGAAAAATGTGATCCCCTGTGATGGAGGTGGGGCCTGATGGGAGGGGTTGTGTTCATGATGGTGAATTCCTAATGAATGGCTTGGCATCCTTCCCATAGGAAAGAGTTCTTGCTCTATTCATTTTTGCAAGGGCTGGTTGTAGGATAAAACCTGGCACTTCCCTCCCCTCTCTCTTCCTTATTCTCTCCCCCGTGACACCTGCTCCTCCTTCACCTTCCATCATGAGTGGAAGCTTCCTGAAGCCCTCACCAGAAGCAGACGCTGATGCCATGCTTCTTGTACATCCTGCTGAACTGCGAGCCAAATAAACCTCTTTTTTTTTTTTTAATAAATCACCCACCCTGTGTATTCCTTTATAGCAACACAAACAGACTAAGGCAACAGCTGCATTTACTACTTTGAAAACTACTGCAAAAAAAAAATCTTAGTTCAAAGGTCTTAACCTTTAAGTTTTACGAGATTGGATGTTGGCATATGCATCTTCTGTTAAAAACAACCAACCCAAATACATATTTGAGCATTTAGTGTTTTACTTGGTGAGCTTTTTTTTTTTCCTCTTAATGCAGAAAATATTTGCCAATTAGAAAGGTGAACCAGCATAGAGAAGCTCAGGGGGAAAATGCAGAAAATACACATCTGAATTCCTTGCCCTCGTGAGTCACTGTTCAGCCATCACATGTTGAGGCTACATCTCAGACCCTCTCTGTGGAGAGACAGGGAGGAAGGCATGGTCCTGGGGCTCCAGTGACTGCATTTAGGAGGTAAGCGGGTAGTAAGTGCCTCTAGCAAAGCAACTCAGGACCACAATTTCACTGTGAGGGTGGAAAAGTCCTCACATTTACCATTTACCATTTACCAGCTGGATTGCTTTATGAATAATGGTAAATCTGTCATGTTCTCAAGGAATCTCAACCCTCATTCCCTCTGAGCTTCCTAACTACCTTGTCTGAGAGCATTATCTTTGTCATTGAAAAGCCAGACCTTGTTGAGAGCCCAATGTTCCTCCCTGCAAGGTCCACTAAAGCACCTCACAGCACTTTTCAAAACTCCACTGTAGAGTACTCATCCAAGGAAACACCAGCTCAAGGTGCACAGTGGAGGATACCCGTGCATAGGAGCACACGCTTGTCATGCTGATATCATCCTTGGCCACTAGGCTTTGGGTGGCTGGGGACAGCTGGAAATGGGTTATTGTAATCACACTGGGTCACAGCGTGACTTTAGAAACTAATAATACTTAGAAACTAATACTATTTTATTTCTACAAATGATGAGGCAGGTGCCAAAGTCTCCAAGTCACTAAAGGAATCAATCTGTGTTTAAACCCAGGAGAACCAGAAGGAGCAGAACATGACTCAAAATGGAGCAATAGTTTTCCAGAGGACAACACATATCCCCATTAGTGCAGAATTACTCAAAGCACAGGGTCATGCCCAGCTCAGCTCACTCTATGACAAATGAAAATGTTTTTGATATAAACATGTAATACCGGTGGGGTGCAGTGGCTCACGCCTGTAATCCCAACATTTGGGGAGGCCAAGATGGGTGGATCACCTGAGGTCAGGAGTTCGAGACCAGCCTGGCCAACATGGTGAAACTCTGTCTCTACTAAAAATACAAAAATTAGCCAGGTGTGGTGGCATGTGCCTGTAATCCCAGCTACTAGGGAGGCTGAGGCGGGAGAATAGCTTGAACCTGGGAGGCGGAGGTTGCAGTGAGCCGAGATTATGACATTGCACTCCTGCCTGGGCGACAGAGTGAGACGCCATCTCAAAAAACAAAACAAAATATTTGATACGGTGAGGATGTGGAGCAACAGGCACTTGTTCATTGCTGGTGGAATGCAAAATGGAACAGCCACCTTGGAAGACACCTGGCTCTTGCTTACAAAAGTAAACATAGTCTTACCGCATGATCCAGCAGTCGTGCTCCTTGGTATTTACCCAAATGAGCTGAAAACTTGTGTCTACACAAACATCTGCAAACAGATGTTT
Source organism: Pongo pygmaeus (assembly GCF_028885625.2). NCBI lineage: Eukaryota > Metazoa > Chordata > Mammalia > Primates > Hominidae > Pongo > Pongo pygmaeus. Next base: position 135,788,580 of record NC_072384.2, on the reverse strand, counting down.
ACAGCAGCTTTATTCATAATGGATGAAACTTGGAAGCAACCAGGATGTCCTTCGGTAGGTGAGCGGATAAACAAACTGGCACATCCACGCAATGGACTATTATCCAGTGATAAAGAGAAATGAGCTATCAATCCATGAAAAGCCATGGCAGAAGCTTAAATGCTTGTTACTACGTGAAAGAAGTCAGCCTGAAAATGCCACGGACTGCATGGTTCCAACTCTGTGCCATTCTGGAAAAGGCAAAACTATGGAGACAGTAAAAGGATCAGTGGTTACCAGGGGCTTGGCTGGGGGGAGAAAGTGAGAGATTAATAGGTGCAGCACAGAGGATTTTTAGGGCAGTGAAACCACTCTGTAGGATACTATGATGGTGGATACCTGTCTTTATGCATTTATCAAAACCCACAGAATGTCCACACACAGGGTGAAGCTGAATGTAATCTGTGGACTTTAGTTAATAATAATGTGTCACCACTGTCTCATCAGTAATAACAAATGTAGCACCAATGCGAAATGTTAGCAGCAGAAGAAACCATGGGGAATGGTGCTGAGGGACAGACAGGAACTCTATACTTTTTGCTAAATGTTTCTATAAACCTAAAACTGCTCCAACAATAGTCTATTAATTTAAATATATTTTTAAAAGCTTATCTAAGAAGTCATTGTGGGAAGAAGTAAGATCATTGGTGGATTTTTTTTATACTTGTTCTGTTTTTCTTTTTCTATTTTATGATTTAATTTCTTTTGGAGGGTGGGGAGGAGGGTACCATGCTTGTATTTCTGTGCTAAGGGCTTCTAAAGGTTAACAAACACATCTGTCTCCAGCACAGGAGAAAAGAAGTGGTCTTTCTTCACACATAATAACATTGCAGTGTTTCCCGAGTCCTCTAGCAAGGGCTTTCACGAGTCTGACAGGTTATTACCAGAATATAACAATGGCAGGATTCATTTCTCCCTCTGAGTAATGAAAGCCCCAGATCCCAGCAACCCCAAAGAGCTGGGGTAGAGGAGGTTAAGGCAAAGGTCATCCAGGGATTTGTCCTGATCCGTGAGGGCACCGTTCCTAACCCCAGGCTGCAGGCTCCCAGCAGGGGTTAGAGGAGGGATCAGCATAGAATTGTCTTTGTTATATATTTGGGCTGAGGGTGCCAGGGCCTCTCAATCATTCCATGTGTCCCACCTCTCTTTGGAGAACATATTTTTCCACATGAAAAATAGGTTAACGTGAACCTCGACAGCAGTGCCCAGAGAGCTAGTCCTCTGACTTCAGGAGGGTGAGAAACCCACAGTGGAGGAGGAGCTTCCCCCTGGAGAAGGAGAGAGAAGCCATGTCACTTGGGAGCAAAGACACCTTTCTCCTGCGTCTCCAGCTTCCTAAGTTTCTAGTATCTGCCTTTGTCCCGCGATCATTTAACCGTCTCATCATTTAACCGTCTTAAGCGTACAGTTCAGTGCTATTAAATACTCTCTTCTTGTTGTGCAGGCATCACCATCATCCAGCCACAGAATTCTTTTGATTTAGCAAAACTGAAACTTTGTACCTATCGAATACTAACTCCCCATTTCCTTCTGCCTCCATTCCCTGGCCATTACCTTTCTATTTTCTGTCTCTAGGAATGTGATTACTCCAGGGACCCGGTAGAAGTGGAGTCATACAGTATTTGTCCTTTTGTGACTGGCTCATTTCACTTAGCATAATGTCCGCAAGGTTCATCCATGCTGTAGCATATGACAAGATGTCCTTCCTTTTTCAAGACTGAATAATATTCCTTTTTGTTTATAGACCACATTTTGTTTATTCATTCACCTGTTGAGGGATAATTGGGTTGCTTCCGCCTTTTGGCTATCGTAGAGAATGCTGCCACGAACACAGGTGTACAACTATCTCTTCGAGACCCTGCTTTCAATGCTTTTGAATATATATACCCAGCAATAGAATTGCTAAAGCATATGGTAATTCTATTTTTTATTTTTTGAGGAACTGCCACACTGTTTCCCATAGTGGCTGTACCATTTTACATTCCCACCAACAATGCACAAAGGTTTGAGCATCCTCACCCACACTGGTTGTTTTCTATTTTTTGATAGTAACCGTCCCAATGGATGTGAGGTGTCATCTCCATGCAGCTTTGCTTTGCATTTGCCTAATGATTAATGATGTTGAGCATCTTGGCAAAGGCTTGTTGGCCATTTGTCTGTCTTCTTTGGGCTTTCCTTGCTTTTAGAATGAAGAGCTGTCATTATCCTAAGCAAATGAATGCAGGCACAGAAAACCAAATACTGCAGGTTCTCACTTATAAGTGGAAGCTAAACACAGAGTGTACATGGACACAAAGAATGAACAACAGCCGTACGGGCATACTTGTGGGTGGAGGGTGGTAGGAGGGCAAGGATCAAAAAACTACCTATCGGGTTCTATGCTTATTACCCAGGTGACAAAATACTTTGTGCACCAGCCCCCACCCCCCTACCTCGCCAACACTCAATTTACTTATATAGCAAACCTGCACGAGTACCCCCGAACCTAAAATACAAGTTAAAAAATAAAACAAAATAAAAGGAAGAGCTGTACAGGGTCCCAGGTGATCAGCTGCCCAGCACCTTCTCCAGCCTCGAGGCTGCAGTGGGTTGGGCTCAGTCTGGGCTGCTGTAGGCCTTCGAGGTCTTCGTCTTCCTCGTTGGAGCATGGTCCTTCAGTTTCACGACCTCCGCTTACCCGTCTTACCCCTGCCTCCAGGGACCACGTGAGGACAGGTGCTGGGTTCCGCCCACTGCACCTTCTCAGAGCCTCAAACCACTCTTGGCCCACAACACACAGCCAACAAGTGAATCTGCTTGGATTTGACCCAAGTCTTTAGCACCAGGAGCCACAGTGCCATGCTGAAAGTCAATTCTCTATTCTCTATTCTGGGATACCAATAAGCCCAGAAACTCCATTTTCTCTTCTTCATTCCTGTGATTATATTTTATAGTACTTTCTAGCTTTGCTTTCTCTCTCTTCCCCTCTGTATATTCTGTTCAGCCCAGGATATTCTGAGCTCATGGTGCTAGAAGGGACACCTCTTTAGCTTCTCTGAAGAGTCTGGGACCATCTTGTACTTTTCGTCCACACTGCATCTTCTCTCACGCCCCTCTACCCTACACTGAGAGCCTCTCTTCCCATTCTCCCAGACCAGTGATTGACAAAAACCATGGGAGGACCTAGCCAAATTCCTCTCATTAATGACAACTAATCAGGTGGTAGCTAGCAGCCCAGATAACCTGAGAAAGGTGCCCTTTCTCTCTTTCACAGCACACTCTTATCTTTCTGTATTTTCCTCTTGGAGAAGGAATGAATGCTGACCCACCACTCCCAAACTGCCAAAAAGATCCAGGTGCATTTGTGTTTAATACTCAACTCCAGGCTTAGTGACACAGTCTAGTTAAATCCAAACCCTACATTATTGTTCTTCTTATGTTTTCAGAGATTACATTTACAGATACTTGGTATGCACAGGAAATATCACCTACACTTTGAAGTACATTTTGTATAGACAAGCTATAAGTTATCTGCACTTTTTAAAAAATCTGTGGGACCAATACCTGCCTTGCAGGGTCATTGTAAGAATTAAACCCCAAATTTAATGTCCCCAGCATATTAATAGGACTGCAGCAAATATTTTTATGCAAGTCGAATTTTATTTGGCAACTCTGAAAATGACAATAGCTAAAATTGAATAGCCCATTACAGTTTAATGGGGTCTGTCTCAAGCTCTACCTTATTTAATCTCCTTAGCAATCATGTGAGGCAGTTACTGTGCCACTAGAAAGAATGCTAATTGCAAATCATCTTGAGGTTAGAGATATTTCCATGTCAGACAGTGTCTGCCAGCAGAATTTTAAACTTTTCAAGCTGATGTTCTCTTTTTACCCAGAGCAGACATCTTTGATGATGTAGCCTGAATGAGCCTTTCCAATATACTTATTGCCAAAGGCATCCAACTCTCCATATCTTTGTCTTCCCATTATCCATCTGTGTGCTAGCAAAGCAGGGTTTTGTTTGAGGTTTTGTTTGTTTGCCTCTTTCCTCTTTCCTCTTCTTCCTCCCTCCTCTTTGGCAACAGCAATTTCTCCTTGGCACTCTTCTTCTCCCTACTTACATCGCCTCCTGGAGCTATGGAAAAGAACTTAGTTAACTAACCTACCATACAAATTTAGGTAGCTTATCTTTTCTTGAGAGAGAACAGAAAAATTTATTTGATCACATGACATTAATTCAGTTCAGATTCCTGGAGTAGGGGTCCTTATGGACACACCAGAGAGATAAATCCTTGCAGCAAGAGTTTATAATAAATACAAATGCTACTAGAAAATTGCAAGATATTTTGACCAAGCTCCTACTCTGAAAGAAAAGACTAGAAGTAAACAAACTTTTCAATCCTGGAGCAAGTGTGGGAAAAGCAGGAGTCAAGGTGACAAGGCCTTGCCAAGGCTTCTGCAGGAAGAAATCTGTAGGTACCTGGAAACCCTGCAGAACTCTTCTGACAATTTCCTTCTTTATAGGACCTTCACATTGAAGTGTGGATGTATAGTCCTGGCTTTGCCAGAGCCGACAGGAAAATAGTGCAAGGCTGGTCAGAGTTGACTTCACTGCCTTGTGGACAAAGGAAAACATGCAACACAGCCTCAACTTAAAAAGCCTGAGAGAATTCTAGAATCCTTTGACAGAATGGAAACCTCAACTAGCAAAGTGAGCTAATGGAAGCACTGATTCTATTACTAACAGATAATTTTAAACGAGTGATTTTCAGCTCATTGGCCTCAAAATCAAATACTGAGACCAAGTGTCAGAGACCATTTCACAATTCTGACTTCTTATTCAAGACCAATAGCAGCAGTCTTCTCATTGAAAGCAGGATAGGTGCCTAGTACTGGCTCCTTAAGAGATGGAGGTGGGGAGGGGCAGAGGTTTTTGTTTGGCTTTGCTTCGTTGTCATTGTGTGTGTGTGTGTGTGTGTGTGTGTGTGTGTGTTTTAAGAGAAGCTTATTTCTATCCAAGCAAGCACACAGGTGGACTCTAGAAAGCCCACAACATAGTCTTTCGCTTTATGCCCTACCTGCTTTTACCCAACTTATACACCACCCACAGTTGGGTGGGGTTTTCCTGACACATCTTGCCCCTATTACCCAATGGGCAATAAGTCTTTGATGGGCAATAGATATGAATCTTTGATGCAGGCTTTCTGGAGAGCCATCTTAGACTAAAGAAGTAAAGATAGTCTTTCCATTGGACCATCCCTCCTCCTGTCATATCTTCCACACAGAGCTCTATATCCTCATCTTAGCACACCTCCTCCTAAAGGTTGTTCTGTCCCTTCCTTTTCCTTGAGATAACAACAAATCACAACCTGCTAAAGTTATTAAAACTACAGGATCTCCTTTGAGAGCTGATGACAGTTTGTCCTGCCAAGCATCAGTTGAATGATTAAGCAACATCTCTGTAAAGTATCTTGCAATTCTTTTGGGAGCATCTTGGATACAGAGAGTGTGGACAACTTAGCCCTGATATTTTTTGGGAAGTGGAGAGCTTGCAGAATAAGGTGCCTAAAATTTGAGCTGGATTCTTTCTTCCATTTGCATCCATCCATATGAATTTCCTAGGAAATTAGGACGTAAAGGTGATTCATCATTCTAATTACCATGTGGCCCCAATGGGTTATGAACCACTAAACTGAAATCTTTATAAAGCATATGTTCTTCTCTATCTTTCCATTCAGGGACAATGCATCTTGGGATTCACTTTGACAAAGCAGAGTGAACATGTCCAGGACTCCAGAACACTTAATTGATTTTTGAGTGTTAAACCAACCTTGCATATCTGAGATACATCACACTTGGTCATGGTGTATCATCCTTTTTATATGTCGCTGGATTTGGTTTGCTAGCATTTTGTTGAAGGATTTTACATTTATATTAATAAGAAACCTTGGTCTGTAGTTTTCTCTTCTTGTGATATCTTTGTATGGTTTTGATATCAGATTGAGGTGGGATCTACTTCCAGCCTTGCTCCCCACAACTGATTTTAAATTCAGTATCTAAAATACATTCTAAATGTAAATCAAGTCAATCATGTTCTGACCCCACCTCCAATGGCTTCCCATTGCACGCACCATGCAGAGCACTCACCAAGGTCTCCCGTGCCTACCTCTTGACCTTCATGTCTCGATACCTCTCTCTTGCTCCTTTGACTGTAGCACACTGGTCTTTTTGAGGTTCTGTCAATCTGTCATGCTACTTTCCTCCTTAGGGCCTCTATCCTTCCAGTTTCCCTTGTCTGGAATGCCATGAATGGCCCCTTCTGATCATGCAGGTCTGTACGCAAACATCAGTTACTTAAAGGCCTTCTCCAAAGACCGCACCTAAAATAACCTCTATTCCATGGTCACTGTTTGCCCATTACCCTGCTTAATTTGTTTAAGCACTTATATTCTGATATCACATTATTTGTTCACTTATTTATGGCTTGCCTCCCCTACTATAATGTAAATTCCATGAAAGTTGTCCTATTCCATAATGGATCATCAGTACCTAAGACTGTGAGGGATGCTTGGTAAATGCTCATAAATGTTTCTTGAATGAAAGAAGTGCACAAAGATTTCTGTACAAGGATATTCATCAAAGCATTATTTATAATAGTAACATATTTACAACTACATAAATGTCCGACAGTAGAGGAATTGCCAAATAAGTTCAAATATCCATAGAATGGAACAAGATGTAGTCATTTAAAATAATGTTTTACATTTTCTAATGACATGAAAAATTTATATAATATAATATTGTGTGAAAAATATGTTACATCTCCACATAATTTGAGCCTAATTATATTTTATAATTATGTATATAAAATAAAAGACAAACAACAAAATCTTAACAGTGACGGTCTTGGGTAGAGAGTTATGGGTGATTTCAATGCTTCCTTTATACTTTTTTGTATGTTCTAAATTTTGCCTGATATGCACGCATTATTTTATGATAAAATTCTTTTAAAATTATTATTGCTCTATAACTTAAATATAGCCAATAGATATATAGTACCTGCATATCATTTTAGAGCACATAAATTTTCAAGTGAGAAGATAAACTGTCTCCTAAGCTGAAGTATTCCTTCTAGTAATCTTTCAAGTAGAACTTTCTACAGTGGTTCTGATTATATAATGGATTGATGGTTTTCTTGTGCTTCTTTTTGCCTGAAGAGACCAGGGACGAGGTTTGGTTTGCTCTCTTTGTAATGCCAACTGATCCCTGATGCCCATGACCCACTTAGCCCTACAGATTGTCACTCCCTGATGGGAGACCACATCCCCTGCATCTTTCTCCATCCTGTGGAATCTACCACGCACCTTGCCCCAGTTTCATGTTGATGAAACTGATCACACAAATCACAGCCCTCCCTTCACTGGCCTGTGCTCCGTGGCTTCTACCCACTCACAGTAGGACTGACAGGCAGCCTTTTCCTCAGATCTCACAGCTTCAGGAACTCCCAACAGGCAAGGTCTTCTGTAGGATGCTAGGAGTCATGCTAATGACCCTACATGCTCTTAGAGAAAAGAGGGAGCTTCCTCAACACAGGGCTGGTGAGAAGACAAGTCCCTGCCTGTATACACAGTCTTTCCTCCTCCCTTCCCTTCCCTGGTGTGGATGACGGATCTTTCCAATTCCAGACTAGCTCTTCCTTCCCATGTGCCTGATGCCATTGGCTGCAGTGGAGACAGCTCCCCACGGGTTGGCAGGGCTGACTGGGACTCGCTTCATGAAGGACCTCATCTCTGGAGGAAGAACTATGCTGTGTCCTGCCAAAAGGTGCCAACCTGCTCTATGGGACAGCTCCAACATCCCAAGGCTACCCCCATGCGGTGGGGAATATCAACCTGTCTGCACTATTCTGAAGGCACAGAAACATTCCAAGACTTGGGCTGAACCTGAGTTTCCCAATCCAGGTTGTGGATGTAAATAGAAGCTGAAGTGGCCAAGAAAATCTCACAGGCAAGGCTCGGTCGCTCACTCACTGGCCCAGAATGTGTCCTGGCATAACCGTTGCCAGGCCCCTGGAATCCTGAAGAGTTTAAAGAATTCCAGGAGACAGCCACATAACAGAGATGCAGAACAAACTCCAGATCAGCCATCTCTGAAGGGATGAGGGGGCTGCTTCTAGAGCCCTCAACCCCAGCTCCCAGATGGAAAGGGGGTTCTTATGTTTTCTTCTCAGACTCCTTCCTTAAATTGTCTGTAAAACTAAAGCAGCCAAGACATTTTCTCTTAAATGAGTTAAATGGGCTAACATTAATAATAATCACTAATATTTGTTAGCACCTTTTTCTACTAGGCATTGTGATAAGCTCTTTCTATATCCCTATCTAGCTCAGTTAGAGCCAAAGTCTTCCATTGAACCTAAGAGCCCATGAGGTGGTCCCTACCCCTTTGCCTCCCTACCTCCTCCTCAGTCCTTGGCGTCCTCTGTCCCCAGAGACACAGATCAGCTCCTCCTTCAGGGCCTTAGCACTTGGGCTGGCCTCTGCCTGAACAGCTCCTCCCAAATTCTTAACCCACATAGCTCCCTCTCACCGCCTCCAGGCCTCCCTGTGGACACCTGTTCCTTAGAGGAGTGTTTGTTGGCCTTGGGCATAAAATTGTCCCTGCCAACCCTATTGTTTCATGGGGTATTGATCATCTTCTGACACCTAGAGGTGCTTTAGTCTTGTTTTGTTTTCGCCTGGTAGGATGTGTGCCCTGGAAAGGTGAGGGTTCGTCTTTTTTATGCGAAGTTTCTATACTTAAAACAGTGGCTGTCCAAAGAGGATATACAGAAGGCCAATAAGCACATGAAAATATGCTCAGTGCCACTCATCATCAGAAAAATGCAAAACCACAATGAGACACTACCCCACCCACTAGGATGGCTATTATAAAACAAAACAAAAACCTGAAAATAACAAGTGTTGGCAAGGATATGGAGAAATTTGAATCTTTGTGCACTCTTGGTGGGACAGTAAGATGTGCCACCACCATGGAAAATAATATGGAGGTTCCTAAAATATTCAGCATGGATCCACCAAATGCAGCAGTCCTACTTCTGGGTATATGTCTGAAAGCATTGGAAGCAGAGTCTTAGAGAGATATTTGTACACCTATGTTCACAGCAGCATTATTTATAATAGTCAGAATTTAGCGGCAGTCCAAGTGCCCATCAGCAGATGAATGGCTGAGCAAGATGTCGTAAGTATACACAACAGAATACTCTGCAGCCTAAAAAGGAGGGAAATCTTGTGACATGCTGCCACACGGATGGACCTTGAGGACACTAAGCTGAGTGAAATGAGTCAGCCACAAAAAGACACACTGTATGATTCCACTTACATGTGCTATCTAAAGTAGCCAAGGCAGGGTGCATGGCGCCTGCCTGTTATCCCAGCATTTTGGGAGGCCGAGACAGGAGGATTGCTTAAGCCCAGGAGTTTGAGACCAGCCTGAGCAACAAAGTGAGATCCCCGCCTCTACAAAAAATGGAAAAGAAATATTAGCCAGGCATGGTGGCATGTGCCTCTAGTCCCAGCTACTCAGGAAGTTGAGCTAGGAGGATCACTTGAGCCTGGGCAGTAGAGGCCACCGTGAGCTGTGATCACATCGCTGCACTCCAGTTGGGGAAACAGAGTGAGACTCTGTCTCAGAAAACCCCCAAAACAATAAATAAATAAATAAAGTAGTAGTAGTCAAGTATATAGATACAGAAAGTAGAAAGGTGATTGCCAGGGGCTGTGGGGAAAGGAGAAAAGGAAATTGTCGCTCAGTGGGTATAAAGTTTCCTTTTCACAGGATGAAATTTTCTGGAGATGTGCTGGGGTGCACTTGCTACCTGGATCCTGGATCAGGGTGGATGAGAGGTGTCCTCCGAGTCATCTTCCTACTGTAATGTTGTGCTTCTGGTCTGGAAGAGAGATGACCCTGAGTCCCTCCCTATGTCCACTCCTAGGCCCCCTCCAGGGGTGGAGAGTGACAACAGAACAAAGTGCTCTCCCACTGAGGCACGCCACTCCTGTTCCAGGGAAGGGAATATAGGGCTTTGGGGCAAGGAAGGGAAATGGACAAGGTCAAGGATACCAAGGTGCAGTGAGCTGGGAGCCCAGAACCCATCCCTCATGAGAAGGGAAATGGTGACACCATTAGTGAGCAGGCCCAGGACCCTGAACCGCACTCCATTGTCCCATCAGACTTTACTCACAAAACACTAATTCAGAAAGAAAATGATCTAGAAGTTTAAGACAGTGATCCCAGAGTGTTAAACGGCAAGCAGGGGCTCTTCTGGGTTGGGACCCTGAGCAATGACCCCAGTCACGTATCTATGAAGCCAGCTCTGTGTGGGGGATGCTAAGAATCTCTGAAGGGTACTTGCTGGACATTAAGACTTTTCTGACCACCCCAGACCTAGCCAGAATCCTAGCCAGGGCAGGAACCTGGTCATTTGTGTCACAGAGCCCCAATAATTCTCATGGCTGGACATATTTGGGAAGCACACATGCCAAATACTGAGGGAGTGGCAGGAAATCCCGCCTGCGCTCAGGCAATCATTCTGTGATATTTGTGACCCTGACCCTTACAGTCTGATTAGACCAGGGACAGGTACATGGTTCAAGAACAGATAACCTGTAGGCTGGCTGACACCCTATTATGTAGCTTCACACAAAAAGCTCTGCCAAACAGAAGCCGTGGCAATTGTTCACTCCAATTAGAGTGGTTTTTATCAGGATTGCAAACTGAAACTGTGAGTAGATGGAGAAAGACAGACAGACACACACACACACACACACACACACAGAGAGAGAGAGAGAGAGACAGAGAGAGGAATTAGCTGAGTCATGTTGATGATAGAGCAACAGGGTCAGGATGAGTAGACATCCCCTCAAGAGAAGACATTCTCCAGACCTCTTGGCTAGTAGTTCAGCCATTGGGGTCCTATGACCCTAGGACCATTGCTCAGAGCCTAATGTGATTTGTTCTCTTGGCAAAATGGCCCGATGTCAAGGCCATGCCACCCTTATTTTCAAGACTTTTCTTGCCTCTTCTGATATAACCTGAGTGAGTTTATTCTTGCAACAAGAAAGGATCATTTTCATTTGTCAGATGAGAAAACTGAGGTTCAGGTTGCTTAGGTAACAGGCACGATGTCATGAAGATACGCTGATGCCAAAGGTCAGTGTGGGCTGTCTCCTGGAAGATGGCAATACTTAGAATGTTGATCATTGGTGGGGGGTGCAAAATGAGAGGCAGAGCAGAAAAGAGGTCCCTGAATGTTACTGGTGCTCCTACCTGAGGCCAGAAGCAGATCAATACCGTAGCTTCACCTGCATCCGGGTCAGATTGGCACAGGCGACAGGGCTCCTTCTTCTCTGACACTGTTTGCTGGCTGCAAGCCTCATCTCAGCCTCCTGGGGTGCTGCAGGGATGTTATAATAGCCTGAGGCAATGACAGCTGCAGTACTGGTGAAATAGCTGAGAAGGAATTTGCTTGTTCCTTTCTGGTGATCAAAAGAGACAGAAGGCAGTCCCCCAGGCTGAGACAGTGGGTGGGGACCCATGTTGTGGCACCTCCCAAACAGGCCGAAGGGGAGAGAGCCAGCATTTTCTATGGGGCAAAGTCTTGTACACCCTTTCCTTGCTGCTCCAACTTTAATGGCCTTTATGGTTAATGCACACAGATGCCCAGGATCTTCACAGAATTATTCATTCTCTGCAACTTTCCTCCTGGGGGTTGGCAGGAACAGCTTGGTTTGATTTTAATAACATTCTTAACTGTAAATTCTGTGGTCCAGGCTTCAGCGATGGGGTGGGGAGCTTGGGAAGTGATTGGTGGAATTTCTGACATAGAGCCCAGCAGGCTTGTCTTAAGATAGGATTCCTATCAATTTCTTTGAATATCCTGCTACATTCAGGGAGAGTCAGCTCGGATGGAGGAGAAACACTCCTCCTGTTCCCATCTGTCATTTTTGCAAGATGTTTGTTTGTCCTAACTAATGGCTCACCTCAGGCCATCAGACATTTGTTTTTAATTCTCCTCCTTGGATTGAAACTGTTTTAGAAAACAGATTGTATGGAATATTCCAGAAGTTCCCTTGTTCCAATAAACCAAAATATTCAGTCTATAAGGGATAACCTTTAAAAGATTCAATGCCCTTGGGAAAAAAAGTTGCTGAGTCAGAACTTGAGGTCTTTAAAATTTGTCTTAGGCTGCCTTTGTACACTGAGTGACAGCATTTTCCTTGTCATAAGTCTCAGATTTCTAGGACAGAGGTAAAGGGAGGACTGAGACAGGAGACTGCTCATCACTTTTTAATTCACAAGAATGAGCACAGAGTTTCCATTTCCGCTGGCTAAATTGAGTATGTCACTGGGGAGCCTATCATGACTTGGTTGCACGGGGCTGCAAGAAGTAGCTTAATTCGGCCTCACCCACCAAGGCAGAAGGCCTGTCCTGCTCACTGCCTCAATTCCACTGAGTAGAGGACCTCCTTCAGCTGTTCAAGGGCCCAGCAGGTTGGACGTTCCCCAGAAGTCCCCGCTGTTCCTCCAAGTGTGAGGCACAAGTTCCAAGTGAAAGACAGACAGAGGGTTTGTGAGCAGTGGGCCCCTGTGCTCTGATGGGCATGACTATCTGGGAAATAGACCTTCCCTGTCCACACTTGCCAACCAGTCTGCTCTTGGCTGTAGTGTTAAGGACAGCAAATGATTGTTGTTCAGCCAAAAGTTCTAATAGCCTGGAAGGTAGGGTACACTGACTTCCCACGTCCTTGGCCAAGTCCTTTCTCAGCAATTTAAACCCAAATTTAAAACCAGGCCAAAATTTTGATCACTCAGCCGAACTGTACCTGATGTTTCTAGACATTTTGAAGGTCTAGAGACCTTCAACCAGTTTGCTGCAATAGTGGTGAAGTGTAAAATGCAATTGAGGGCTGTTCATACATCATTGTCCTGGTGTAAATGTTAATAGCACTCACAAACTGTCCCACTTTTGACGACAAATTAAGTGGCTCCTCCAAGAGATGAAGGAGGATAGAAACCATAGGGTTTCTAAACCACCTTGCAGGAAGAAAAAGACACTCCTTTGCATCATCACCTCACCATTGTCACCATCACCATCACCACCATCACCATGATCACTGTCACCACGACCATGACCACCACTATCACCACCATCACCATTCATCACCACCACCATGACCACCATCACCATCATCATCACCACAACCATCACCATCATCACCATCACCATCAGAACCATCAACATTATCATCACCATCACCACCGTCACCATCACCACCATCACTATCACCATCACCATCACCACCATCACCATCATCACCACTACCATCACCACCATCATCACCATCACCACCATCATCACCACCACCATTACCATCATCATCACTATCACCGTCACCACCATCACTATCACCATCACCAGCACCATCACCACCATCATCATCATCACCAAAAACACCATCATCATCACCATCACCATCACCATCAGCACCATCAACATTATCATCACCATCACCACCATCACTATCACCATCACCACCATCACTATCACCATCACCACCACCACCATCACCACTATCACCATCACCATCACCATCACCACCATTACCATCATCACCATCACCACCACCATCACCGCTGTCACCATCACCACCATCACCATCACCATCATCACCATCACCATCATCACCATTCACCATCATCACCATTACCATCATCACCATTCACCATCATCACCATCACCACCATCATCACCACCACCATTACCATCATCATCACTATCTCTGTCGTCACCATCACTATCACCACCACCACCATCACCATCACCACCATTACCATCACCACCACCATCACCATCACCATCAACATTCACCATCATCACCATCATCACCACCACCATTACCATCATCATCACTATCACTGTCACCACCATCACTATCACCATCACCAGCACCATCACCACCATCATCATCATCACCAAAAACACCATCATCATCACCATCACCATCAGCACCATCAACATTATCATCACCATCACCAACATTACTATCACCGTCACCACCATCACTATCACCATCACCACCATCACCATCACCACTATCACCATCACCATCCCCATCACCACCATTACCATCATCATCATCATCACCACCATCACCGCTGTCACCATCACCACCATCACCACCATCACCATCACCATTCACCATCATCATCATCACCATCATCACCATTCACCATCATCACCATCACCACCACCATCACCACCACCATTACCATCATTATCACTATCACCGTCACCACCATCACTATCACCATCACCACCATCACCATCACCACCATTACCATCACCACCACCATCACCATCACCATTCACCATCATCACCATCGTCACCATCATCACCATCACCATCATCACTATCACCATCACCACCATCACTATCACCATCATCACCACCATAAATACCATCATCATCACCATCACCATCAGCACCATCAACATTATCATCACCATCACCACCGTCACCGTCACCATCACCATCACCACCATCACCATCATCACCATTCACCATCATCACCATCACCACCATCATCACCACCACCATTACCATCATCATCACTATCACCGTCACCACCATCACTATCACCATCACCATCACCACCACCATCACCATCATCATCATCACCATAAATACCATCATCATCACCATCACCATCAGCACCATCAACATTATCATCACCATCACCACCATCACCATCACCACCGTCACCATCACCATCACCACCATCACCATCATCACCATTCACCATCATCACTATCACCACCATCATCACCACCACCATTACCATCATCATCACTATCATCATCACCACCATCACTATCACCATCACCACCACCATCACCGCCATCATCATCATCACCATAAACACTATCATCATCACCATCACCATCATCACCATCACCATCAGCACCATCAACATTATCATCACCATCACCACCGTCACCATCACCACCATCACTATCACCATCACCATCACCACTATCACCATCATCACCATTCACCGTCATCACCATCACCACCATCATCACCACCACCATTACCATCATCATCACTATCACCGTCACCACCATCACTATCACCATCACCAGCACCATCACCACCATCATTACCATCATCATCACTATCACCATCACCACCACCACTATCACCATCACCAGCACCATCACCACCATTACCATCATCACCATCACCATCACCATCATCACCATCACCACCATCATCACCACCACCATTACCATCAACTCACCATCGTCTTCACCATTATCATCATCACCATGGTCACTAACCCTCCTTATATTCAATGCAGTTTAGAAGGTGTTATCTGGTATTCTGACCTGATTTTACAACACGCTGTAGGCAAGACAGCAGGAACAATTATGCCATTTGACAGGAGGGAAGGCTAAAACTCAGAGAGACGAAGCTATTTCCCTGCTCAATCTAGACCTCAAAGAGGTTTTCCCAGGGTGTGACTCTTGCCCTCATACTAGAAAGTGTTTGTCAGGCTAACAGTGAGGAGAGAGAGAGAGAGCATGCGTGTGTGTGGCCTGTGTGCTCATGCAGGTGTTTGAGGAGGAGAAACACATTCCAAGCAAAGGGAAGAGATTGGCAGCATAAGCCAATACTGTGTACTTTCAGATAACTGCTGTTTCTGCCAGGCCGCTCCTTCTGAAGTCCTCTCGGGTCATGTGGCATCCTCTTCAAGCCCTGTCGTGGTCTCTGTCCCAGAGAAGGCAGAGTCTACTGTGCTTAGCATGGCCCCTGTGGCCCTTCCCCATCTGGCCCTGCTGCCTTCCTGGCCCCATTCAGTCTTCCCCAACCCCCTTCTTTAAAGCCTCTGTAATGCCTCTCACTGCTCCTCGAGCTGCTCTTAAACCCACAAGGGCTGTTTTCCTGCACATTATGCCTCAGCTCTTGCCTCCTCCTAAACACCTTGCAAAGCCCTTCCCGCTTGTCTGCCACCTCCTGCATGAGGCTTTGCCGTCAAGTCCTCCTTGGTGCCCTGCCGCACCCTGAGAATGCTTCCATTCTGACTGTGCTTGTCCTTTGTGTGCTGCGGCAGGGCTGTCAGCGTGAGCTGTCCCCTCAGCTGACTGTTTTCCAGGACCTGGCATGAAGGAGCAGTCTTGGGAAGGGGTGGGGCTGTCTCTGCCTCGGGTGCTAAGGGCCACCGTGGGATAAGGCTCACACTGTTTCCTCTGCTGGGGATGAGCCTAACCTCCACTGACAGAGCAAATGGGTGGACTTCCTATAGCTACCTTTGGGTGGAGGGGAGGCCAAAAACCCTATAGGAAGAGAATTTCCTTTAAGGGGAAAGGAGCCAGGCAGGATAAGCTGGACCCACTGACAGCATTTTGGTTGTCAATAGGAAGGAGAGATTCTGAGAACAGCATCCTGGAAGTTAACTGAGCCCTCAAGGGCTCCTCCTGAACCAGTATCCTGGGGGAAGAGGACCACATGTGCAACTGAGTGAGCGGTGTCGTTGGATTAGTCTGCTGAGGCTGCCGCAAAGTACTGTAAACTGGGTGACTTGAACAACATTCATTCATTATCTCACAGTTCTGGAGACTCAAGTCCAACTGCAAGGTGTCTCCAGGGTTGGTTCCTTCTGAGGCTGTGAGGGAGGGTCTGTTCCAGGGCTTTCCTTGGCATGTGACAACTGTCTTCTCCCTGGGTCTCTTTATATCTGCTTTCTTCTATCCTGGTGTGTCTGTGTATCCAAATTTCTAGACACAGAGATAGATGCGGATAGGACTCCAGTCATATTGGATTAGGGCCCACCCTACTCTGGGATGACTTCTTCCTAGCTGAGATGATTGTAACTGCAATGATCCTGTAACCAAATAAGGTCACATTCTGAGGTCCTGGGGGCTAGGACTGCCACATAGGAATTTTAAGGCAGCATAATTCAGCCCATAACAATCGCTGAACTCTGTGACACACTGGGACCCCCAACAGCGCTTCTCCAATGCGGTGTACTATGATGGGGTGTATACGGGCACCACCACGCCTGGCTAACACACCACTCCAGGCCATCAGGCAGCCCAGGCACAAGTAGCCTCCAGGAGAAAGCCGCTGAATCACGAGGGCTGGCAAGGCCCCTGCTGTGCCCTGCAAAATGGCTCTTACTGGCCCTGAGACATAGCAGGGACCTTCGTGCCAGGAACACAAGCCTAGCAGAGTGACAACAGGACCATACCTGCCCCATCCCTTAGCTTGGAAGTGGATGTGTTCGGGACCTCACGTGGACTCCCAGAGATGCTTGGCAGGGGGAGAGATCTTTGCATAAGCAGAAAGGAGCCAGCATCAGGGCTATTTACAACATGCCTCCCTCTCCTACTGATTTGCAAGATGATAAAGGGTGGTTTCTATCTTAATTCATCTTTGTAACCCTAGAAACCAGCACAGCATCAATGCTTAATATATTTGTGGAGAATAAATGGGTAAATGAGATAGACAAGGCATTTTGGATCTCTGAAGGAAAATCAATGCATCAGTGAATCATTCCATTGGGCAGTGCAGGGCCCCATGGAAGAGCACCCAGGAACTGGCAACACATGGCCCATTAACTCTGTCGCTTACTCAGTAAACAAGTTATTGAGTACCTTCTCTGTGTTGGGCTCCTTTACCTGCCTGGGGTTACAAAGACGGCCTGGTCCAGACACTCGGATTAGCAATCCTGAAGAACAGATAAAACCGGAACAGAGGCCGGGCACAGTGGCTCACACCTGTAATCCCAGCACTTTGGGAGGCCGAGACAGGAGGATCACTTGAGGTCAGGTGTTCGAGACCAGCTTGGCCAACATGGCGAAACGCCATCTCTACTAAAAATACAAAAATTAGCTGGGTGTGGTGGCGCATGACTGTAATCCCAACTTCTTAGGAGGCTGAGGCAGGAGAATCGCTTGAATCTGGGAGGCAGAGATTCCAGTGAGCCAAGATTGCACCACTGCACTCCTGCCTGGGTGACAGAGCGAGACTGTCTCAAAAAGCAAACAAAAAAGAAAACAACTGGAACAGAGTCCAGTGGTACGCTGAACCGTGTGGTCCTGATGGCCAGGCTGCAAGCCGAGCATAGAAAAGAAATTGAGGCAGGTGAGAGAAACTGGTATGGGTTTCAGTTCTGGTTCTGCACAGTCCAAGGAGAGGGTGCAGGGTTAGAGCAAAGAAAATGGTTGGAAGTCACACAAGTTGCAGGATGTGGGGAGGAGGTCAAAGAGCGAGGCTTTATTTATTTATTTTTTTTGAGATGGAGTTTCACTCTTGTCGCCCAGGCTGGAGTACAGTGGAGTACTCGGCTCACTGCAACCTCCACCTCCCGGGCTCAAGCGATTCTCTGGCCTCAGCCTCCTGAGTAGCTGAGACTACAGGAGCCACCACACTGGGGTAATTTTTGTATTTTTAGTAGATATGGGGTTTCACCATGTTGGTCAGGCTGGTCTCGAACTTCTAACCTCAGGTGATCTGCCCACCTCGACCTCCCAAAGTGTTCAGTTTACAGGCATGAGCCACCGCGCCCAGCCAAAGAGTGAGGCTCTATTTTTAATTTTCCCCAGAACAAGTGTTGGGATATCATGGGAAGTAAGGTGAGGTGAGTCTGTGGGATCTAAGCCTATTGGTCAGGGGTTGGGAAACTTCTCCTGTAAAGGACCCGATAGTAAATCTCTCCGGCTGTGTGGCTGCCTGTGGTGTCTGTTGCAGCTACTCGGCTCTGTTGTTGGAGCGTGAAAGCAGCCAAGAGACATGTAAAGGCATGAGTGCGGCTGTGTTCCAATCGAACTTTAGTTATGGACATTTCCGTTCACATTTCATATAATTCTCATATAACACAAAATATTCTTCTTCCTTTTTTCCCCAATCATTAAAAAAAATGTAAAGATCATTCTTTACTTGTGGGCCACATGAAAATAGCTGGCTACAGTGTGCTGGCCTCTGGGGTCCCTGGTATTCTTCACAGGGTGATGTTAAAATGCAGGTTCAGACTCCGAGGTTCTGGGGTGGGGCCTGAGATTGCATGTCTGACAAGCTGTTGGTGCTGGCGTGGTGGATCCACAGACCACACTAGAACCACTGGTTTGGGGTCGGGAAAGCACAGCAGGAGCATTTGAGCAAGAGACCCTGGGTCACCTGGTCAGTTCCCAGGTCTACAGTGGGCAGGGTGCCAAGCACAGCATGCTGACAGGGTAGCAAGGAGCAGCCCACAGTGGGAGTGGTGGAAAGAGGGTCTCTCCACAGGTAGACACTGTGCCAGCACATCCTGCCCAGCTGCCATGCTGGGGGGAGTGGCCCCCATACAGTCCTTGAGAGCAATCTGGAACATTCCAAAACAAGCTTAAGAACTAATATTTCCAGGCAGGCATTGCCAAGTGCATTGACACTTGCCAATAACCCCAAAGCGGGATCTTTCCCTGATTTGCACGTGTTGCTTTAGCATGGGTGAAGTTGGGGCCAAGTATCCCAAGATGCATTCCCTCTTCATGGCAAATGTGGGTGAACATGTGCCGCACGTCACCAGGCACCGCCGTCCCTGCTCTGTGTGCAGGAGTGGAGAGCCCTGGGCAGCAGCAGCCAGCCATGCCATGGAGAGAAGGCTCCTGCAAGGCCAGGGAGGCAGCAGAGCTGAAGCCCACGGGTGGGAGCCACCTCTCAGGTTTGACTCTTTCCTGGGGCCCCTGAAATGTGGCAGATGGCGAGCCGGGCCTCACGGCCAGCCTGCAGGCCTCTCCTGTGTGCACACTATGTTCTCATGCATGTATACATGTTTGAGAGAAAGCCTAAAACAGGCTGCCTTAACAACAGCCAGTATAGATCACTTGACTCAATGTACTTAATATGGATTTAGTAATAATGAAAGCATGTGATAAAGTAGATCCTTGAAACAGGATGGCAAGCAGCATGCTGCTATGTGCAAAGCATGCCCAAATAATGCTTTTGCATTTGTTAAATAAGATGAATAACACATGTTTCTTGTAGAAGAATAAAAATACAGATAGACAAAAAGAGGTGTCAGGTCCCCAAAATTGGGGAGCTCACCCTGGATGCCTGCTCTCAGGGGCTTTCTGGGCTGCTCCTGTGCCCTGTCTTGCTGGAAGGAGCCCGTGTGTGCTGCCCTTCCTGAGAAACCCCTCCTGCCTCTCATGGATCCACTTCCCATCGCTCCTCCATGGCATTCATTTGATCAACTCACTGCACCCCCGGATGGCTGAACAGTCTGGACCTTTGCTTTGAGCAGACCATGTCTCTTGTCTTTTTGTAACTTCTTCTGATCTCTCAGGAGTACAATTTCTTTGGTGGCCCTCCCTTGAGAACCATCCAGGAAATACCAACCTCTCTGGGTGCTTCCATCATCTCCCATATTCCAGGCTGGGGATCGTGGCCAACCTCCCTGATCTGGCCCACCCTGCTGCACTGGACCCTGCCCAAGGCCATGCTGGAGTGAGGGTGCCTGGTTTCGACAGCACTGGTTGGTGTCCCGTCTGGCAATTTCCTACTCTCTCATTTGCATGCAGTCTAGCAATTGGAGATGCATTTGGACAAGAAGCTACCCTTTCACACACGAATACTCTGGTTGAGTTACACCTCTAGGCTCTTGTGAGTTACTTTTTTCAAATATCCAAAGATCAGTGGGGTTCAGGGAATCAGCTCTGACGGAGGCAGGAAGGAAGAGCTGTGTGGAATGGACATTTTTGGAAGGTCAGAGGGCAATTCCAGGACCTTGGCACCTCGGAAGATGGGAGAGAAAGGAGAAACGAAAGGGAGAGCAGAGATGGGCAGGGGCTGAGGTTCCTCCTCCGCTGGGTCACTCTGCTGAAGGCTGCAGCATCTGCAGGGCACAGGAATTCATGTCCAAGCCTTCCCAACTGGCCTGGCTTGCAGTTCCTTAGCTGGTCAATGCTTAAATCAAATTCCCAAGACTGTGGCGTGGAGCATCAAAACACTTAGCTTTCCATTCTCCCGTTTTCTCTCACATTTCCACATCTTGAGGTAGAATCTCTGTCCTTTCCGTAAAGAGGGGTAGAGAGAAAGCGGAAGAAGCAGAAGAGAGAACATGGAGAGACCAGCGCCGGAGTCTCCAGCCTGTGCCTCCACGCCCCCTCCCTGCCTTCCTCTCCCCTTGTTAAGGGTTCAATATCTGAGGGCTTCTGTTCGTGGTGTTCCCCTGTCCGTGGAAAATCCACCTCTGGGTGAATGCAGGGTCTCCTAGGCTCCCCTCTTTATGAGGATTTGTGCAGATATGGTCGAATTTACTAACAAAGAGCATCTTGATTCAGATAATGAGCATCTGGAGGGGAAAAACCTCATTCTGGAGTAGTGTCTGGATTTGGGGCTCAGACGCAACACGGAGTTGTCTCTCATGCAGTGCAAAGTGCTTTTGGTATCTGTCTCTGTCTCTGTCTCTGTCTCTCTCTCTCTCTCCCTCCACCCCTGCCCCCCACCCCCAGCACCCCGCCATCCTCTCTCCCTCTTTTTCTCCTGCTGTTTCATTCAGTCTCAGGATGGGCTGGCTTCAGTTCCTGTCCAGCTCCCATGGGCATCTTCTCTTCGGACACCGACTGAAACATCTCTCAGCAGCTGCGCGCACTCCACAGAAAAGGAAGTTCTTTCACGTGCTCCCTGTTGCCAAGGCAACCACTTCCTTGAGATCCAAAACATTAATATCTCTCCCCTTGCATTTGTTTTCTGGTCAGATTTTTTCCTGCAGTGACATCTAGTGACCAACCATAGGGAAAAAAACCCAAAGACTTATTCCTGGTCTTGATGGTAACATAACAGCAAGAAAGCAGATGTGCCCAGCTGGGCGTGGCGTCTCACACGGCGGCTCATGACTGTAACCCAGTACTTTGGGAGGCTGAGGCGGGCGGATCACCTGAGGTCAGGAGTTGGAGACCAGCTTTGCCAACATGGTGAAACCCTGTCTCTACTAAAAATATAAAAATTAGCTGGGCATGGTGGCAAGCGCCTGTAATACCAGCTAGTTGGAAGGCTAAGGCAAGAGAATTGCTTGAACTCGGGAGGCGGAAGTTGCAGTGAGCTAAGATCACACCACTGCACTCCAGCCTGGGCAAGAGAGTGAGACTCCATCTCAAAAAAAAAAAAAAGAAAAGGAAAAAGAAAGTGGACGTATCCTCCAGCCGGAGGCATCGGGCCCCACCAGCCATGAGCAGCCCCTGTACTTCCCCAGCCCCAGACCTGCCTGGGGACCTGGCCCTGTGAGTGTTAAGGAGACACACTGGACCTTCTAACATGTGCTCAGCCACTGTTTCAGGCTGTGGCTTCATATCACAGTCACAGTCTTGAAGGCTCCCCTACACTTGTTAAGCTCGTGATGGTAACCTTTGCATCGTCCAGCATATATCTTTATTTTGCGACTCATTCCAAGTTTGACTTTTTTTCTGACATCAGTGGGAATCTGTGCTACTTCTCCCCGTTGTCTATCACTGCCGCTAGAGAGGATGCGGGGATCTCAACATCAAGCGAATAATGCTGGAACAAGCAGTCACAATTTCCTAACCAAACGATGGTGACATCACCCCTTATTAAAACACTCCTCCAATGACTTGAGTAGGGGCACATTGGAAATGACACAGACTCTTCCCTGGTGGGCCAGGCTCCTCCAATCCCAGAAGGAGCAGCCCCATCATTTTGGGGCAGGAGAATAGGGTCTGCAGGCAGGAAACCTAAGGCCTATTCATGCTGAGTGGAAATCAGAGGCTACTCCCTTTTCAATCCCTCATTTTCTGCCTGGCAGTTGAAAAATGGAAGTACCTCTAATTGGTCACCTCCTGCAACCAATCAGACTGGTTGTGGGCCTACTCTTCATTCTGATTGGTACCCTCCTGCAACCAGTCAGACTGGTCATGGGCCACTACTTCATCTCCATAAAGTGAACCAATGGGAAACCCCTAGAGGGTATTTAAACCCCAGAAAATTCTGCAACTGAGGCACTTGAGCTACTTGCTCCAGCCCATTCCAACCGTGTGGAGTGTACTTTCATTTAAAATAAATATCTGCTTTTCCTGCTTTGCTTTGTTTGTGCATTTTGTCCAATTATTTGTTCAAAATGCCAAGAACCTAGACTACTCTCCACCAGTAACAACTTCTCATGGCGACCCAGCCTGGGTAGGCAGCCAGCTTAGAACGAACTCAGGACGTGGTGGGTATGTTGGTTCTGACACTGCTAAGGAGATCATGGGCCCCTTTTCCCGGATCAGCCTGGTTTCCACCATTGTCCACCATGTGGTAGATTCTCCCCACGGCCACATTCCTTCATGTCTCCTGGCGTTCTCACCTTTGCAAGGTGACGTCGTAGCTCAGCCCATCAAGAGGTAGAGTCAGTAGCTTTCTGCTACGTTCAGAACTGTGCCAAGCACGGGATATAGACATCATAATCAAGCCAGATAGGAGAAGAGTTGGAGGAAGGAGCATTCCAGGCCTAGGAGACATCAGTGAGAGGGCAGAAGTGAGAAGGAACTTAGCAAAAGATGCAGTGGGCAAAGCAAGAATGCAATTGAAGCGTATTGAAGGGTTGTACGTGGGGGTGATGTGAGTCAGCCTGGGTTGTATTTGCCCGTGTGGCTCCTGCACCAAGTGTGCCAGAGAGGAGACTGGAGTGGAAGCCGACACTGAGGAGGCCATTGCTACAGTCCGGGTGAGCGAGTGGTGCCTTGGAATAGACTGGTGTCAGCAGAGATGGGGAGAACAGAGAGATACCACATCTGTTGTGGAGGGACAGGGTGATGAAGTGAACAAGAACCCACAGGGAAGCAGCACTGGGTGGTTCCGTGGGTGTGGTGGGGAGGTCCCTGAGCCTTGGAGGTCACTGGGTTGATGTCCAGGTTCCCAGCTTGAGCAAAGAAGTGTGGGATGGTGCAATTTGCTGAGAAGCAGGGTGGGATATAGGAAAGAGGACTGTTGGTTTTGCCATCCCAAGCTCGAGGTGCCTACAAAACATCCAAATGGAATATCAAATAGTCAATTGGATATATGATCTTGGAACTCAGAGAAAAGGAATGGACCAGAGGTATAAATTCGGAAGTCATTAACATATAAAACCAAGTGCAAGTTCTCAAAATTAACTTATTTGCATGGTTTGAATTCCTGTTCTTTCATATGTAGTAACCCAGGCTGCATCAGTCAAGTCCCAGCAGGAGGCAAATCGCACGCTCAAATTAAAATAATAAATGAGACCGATTGAATAATGACCTCCAAAGATATCAGTTCTTAATCCCTGGAATCTGTAAATGTTCCTTTATATGGCAAAGACTGCCAAGGCAATTAAGGATTTTGAGATGGGGAGATTACCCTAGATTATCCTGGTGAGTCCTAAATGCAATCACAAGTGTCCTTATAGGAGGAGGACGGCGGGACATTTGACCACAGACAGAAGAGGATGTGATGTGATCCTGGAGGAGACTGGAGTGACGTGGCCATGAGCCAAGGAATGGCATCCAGACGGTGGAGGAGGTGAGAGACCGATTCTTCCCAAGAGCCTCCAGAGGGAGAGCAGCCCTGCCCACACCTTGGGTGCAGCCCAGTGACACTGATTTTGGACTTCTGACCTCCAGAACTATAAAATGATAAGTTGCTTTTAAAGTACTAAATTTGGAGCCCTAATAGGAAACATATACATTGGAGGACCTATTTACAAAGGTTTGGGCAAAGTGTAGGGAAATGACAAGATTCACAGCAGTACCCTGGGACTGCTCACAGCATTGCTGGTCACTGTGGGATGAGGGGAGGGGGCAGCTACCAAAACCTGGAAGAAGAGGAGCCAGATGAGGAGGGTGAGAAGAGCAGCAGCCTTCAGTCAAGGACCATAGCTTCTATGGGGACCTGCAGGAAGGGTGCCAAGGAGACAGAGACCCCAGCCTCCCCCACTCTCATGCTGGGCAATCCCCTTGGCCAAACCTCCAAGCTCAAGGGCCAGGTTGCTGCAATTGTGCAGGCAGCCTCCTGGGGCTCAGAGCAGAGAGAGGATCTGCTTGTCTGCCCAAGCCTCTGAGGTCTCAAAATGAGAATAGTACCAACTTTGAAGGGTGGTGGTATTAAATGGATCAACATGTGCAGTGCCCCTGACAGATAGCAGCTGCTCAATAAATGTCATCTTGAATCATAAATCCCATGAAGATGTTTGTAGCTCAATGAAGATGGTGAATTGGGGGATACATGACAAAGGCCATGAGAAGCTACCTTTCTAGAAATGTGAAGCATTTCTATGAGAGGTTTTATTTTGAAATCATTGGAAAATATCAGTCCATAAAGAAATGGCAATCCATGCAATTCCAGTTATTTATATCTGGGCTCTTTAGAAAGGAATTTAGTTACTTCTCTTTGTAAAATTCAACATGCTTACTATGCTTCCAAGAGGCCCGTGAAACAACACGTGTGTAGCCGATTTGGCTGTGCCTCGATGACATCTTTTGTTCACTTTTGTTCTGTCACACTCTCTTTTCTTCTCGTGGTTGCATCCACACTTAAACTTGGACTCAACACCAGCCTGCAGGCATATGCCACTGTCACCTCTATTTTCTATATTACTTTTATTTTCTATGATAACGCAGTCACCTCAGCATGTTGTAAATGTGGTGACATCACTAAAGACACAGGAATTACGGGGCTGTTCATGTAATGCACCATGGGGCCTCTTGCCATCTGGCTGGCTTAACCCCCCTCACTGCCTGCCCTCCACTCTCCACTTGGGCCTTTGCTGTCCTCACATTCCAACCATTTTCAAAACCGGGATGACCATGTGGCTGGGCACAGCCCTCCAGAGAGTGTTAATCATAGTGTTGTGCAGCTCACTTGGAAGAACTGGTCATACACTTTTCTTCCCAGCTCTGCCATTCAGGGAATGTCTACTGGTAGCTTGAAATCAGTCATGGTGGGAGTGTTTACACCAGGGAAATTGGCAGACACCATAAGTCAGGGTGTTTTTCTCTTCAGGAGAGCCTGTTGCAAATCACTGGCTGGTACACCTTGGGAGTGTGGCACTGCCTTCAATGCCTCCTGGTCCACTGTAAGAGCTGATCGTGCCCTGCTCAAGGGTGGCCTGCCTGCCCAAGTGCCCCTGGGATAATACTGGAGAGCAAAACACTCTCAGGCTCATTACCTGCTCAAGACTCATCCTCCACCAAGGCTTTGCATCTATCCCCTCCTGCCTTCCCAGGGAACTCACTCTGTGCTAAAGCCTGGGGGTCTTAGCAAAATCCCACTGTCCTGGCATTGTTTCCCCATGAGACAGCTCCTCTGCTCCTCAGGAGGTGTTGCAAACACATCATTGTATATTAACATGCATAACCCTTGTGCCAAGGGGTGCAATTATTTAATAGGTCAAATGAAGTCAGAATCCAAGCACTGTCCATTGATTTTGCTCAGACTGATGCACACCCAAATCCAGATGCCATGTGAGATGCATAACCATCTTCACATGAAAGGGGCAGCTTGCTGCAGGGATGCCCCTGCTGGCTAAGCCACCCAGTGAAGGAACCATATGAACAGGTGGCAGAAAGGCAAGAAATGGGGTGGTCAAAAGGTTTCCTAAAATACAGACTCTGAATTGTGTGTTTGTGTGCGTGTGTGTTAGTGTTGGTGAGGTAACATATTTGTTTCCTCCCTTGTGTGTCTCCTGGTAGATAGCTGCTTCCTGGAGTGCTGTGTTGAAAAGCATCAGAGGGGAAGGCATGGAACTGGCAGGGATGAGGAGCAGCAGGCGGCCCACACGTCCTGAAGCAAGAGACAGAGATGGGATTGTGGGGAAGTCAGTTCTCACCACCTGACACCCGCAGGCCCACCCACAGGGATGGAGTGGGTTGTGTTACATGCACAACTGTTGACTTTCATTTTGGCCACTGTTGAGGAATTTACAAATTGAACCAATTTGCAGACTTAAATTCGTTGGCTGGATTTAACCCCAAAACTAGGTTTTCTCTAATCAGTGGAAAGAGGTCTTCTAGCTCTTTAATTGAAAGTTTAAAATAGAGAGTTTATGTAAGACAATAAGACCTTCCAGAGACTCACTTGGAATCTTTTCACCAATTACTCTCCTGCTGAGGACCTTCTATGCTAGTCTCAGGTAAGTCCATTCCCAGCAGCCAGGGAGGCCAGCTTTTGCTTTCTTTTGTAAAAGTGCACACAGATAGCTCTTGACCCAGGCACTCCAGAGATGTAATAACAACATGCAGAGATCTGTATGTTAGAATCAAGGCCCAATTTCGCTCTGGGGGAAAAACTCAAAACAATTCTCACAGGCATTCATTTTAGGGCACTTCAGAAGGCTCCATAACCCAAAATCAGGACACCTCCTGGCAATGGTGCAGAGCTGAGATAGGGGTGTGGGATGTCACAGCCAAGGCCTTGCCACTCAGCCCCAAAGGGCTGTACAGGAAAAAGAGGAGCTGTTGAGCACAAACTTGTCAGAAAATTCATGAATCTCAGGCCTTTGCTTCCCTCCAGGAGCCATTCATGTACTGGCTTTACCGGCTCACTGGAGCTAATGCGACTTTTTCGGGAATTTTGCAAAGCAATTGTTAAACACAACCAATATTAAAAATGAAAGTATACAAACTTGGAAATAAAATTATATTAAAAACAAAGTAATAAAACTCAAAACACAATACTTCTTGCTTATTTTACATTATCAATGGCCGTGAGACTATTTCCATCTTTGTGTCTGTGTGGTGGAAATCCTAATCCCCGGCCGGCGACTAGTGTGCACATCTTCCCAACGTTGCATTGACTGATGTCATGTTCGTAGCTTGAAACTGGCCACAGAAATAGGCACATGCTGATCAGAGCTTTTTCTCTCTTCAAGAAGCTGGTTGGTTAACATGTACCAGCAAACCACTGCTTTTGACTGCACACACACACTTTTTATAACACAGAGAGGAAAGAGCACACGGACAGAATGATATGGTCCTGGCAGCCCGGGAGAGTGAGGTGGGGATGAGTGAAGGGAAGATGCAGAAGACAAAAAGAGGAGAAATTTATGCATGAGAAAAGACACACACACACACACACACACACACACACACACACTCACACATATGCCCCACTCCCGTTGCTGGCTGGGGAAGCCCTTTGAAATGGCTGCCTGGCACTGGGTGCCCTCTCATTTCTTTGATCACACATGCACACTGAGTTGCCTCTGGGCTACCTCTGTTCTTCCAGACCTCTATACACAACCTGGCAGACACTCCACCAGGCACTGCGGACCTAGGATAGTGGGAACAGGGGCCAAGGAGGGGACGTGTGAGCCACAGCAGGAGCAGGTGTGCCCTGCCCATCTGCACCCAGGGAAGGCTTTCCAGGCGGGGCCCCGGAGTATGGACACCAGCCCATGTGCTGATGACCACTGTTAGCTGCTAATGTGATACATCAGATGGAGCAGAAAGCAGTGTGAGAAGCAATCCTTTGGCATGAAGTGGGACAGGGCTTTGAGCTCAGTAGGAATCTGCTTCAAATTCTGACCTTTAAGGAACAGGGGAGAGCAGAGCCCTGGAAAAGAATCCAGGTGGAGGTACCAGCAGGCACTCTTTTGGAGCGATCCCCGCTAGAGCTGGCAAGGTGACTGTAGAACACAGTCGGGAAGGGAGAGACCTAAAGTGCTAAGACTCAAAAGAGCAGGAGTTGGGAGTAATTTGGCAATATCTGTCTAATCTAAAATTCAGATGTACTTTGACCTGGCAGCTCCCCTTGTAGATATATTCACAGCTCCACTCACACAGATATTTGCCTGGTGAGAAATGGTTACCACCGAAATGACCCTCAATTAGGGCCAGGTATATCCATGCAAAGGAAAACACATTTCTTTAGTGTGGCATTTATCTGCTGGTTTTGCCTACCTTACGTCCGTTCCTTTTTTTACTGACTGGAGCATGTCAATTTTCATTTAGGAAGTCCCCCTCCCTCACTCTCAGTCTCTATGGTTTGAACTGGTCAGTTCTAGGATGGGAGTGTGTGCCTCAGGACTGACCAATAAGTGCATCCATTCCTCTTGCCACAGACAGGCAAATGGCCCAAGCGTGGGGGATGCCATCCAGCTCCAGGGTGTTGCTGGAACTATTGGGAAAGGCAGCCGGGTGTCCGCTGGAAATGCTGGCTGTGATTCTGATGGAAACCTGGGCTCCTCAGGGAGCACAGACAGTGGGATCGATTGTGCCCGAAAATAAACCCAACACCATGTGAGCTCCAAGCTCCTGCTTGAAAATGGAGGAAGAGCAGCCCTGAGAAATGGAGAGAGAAAGAGACCCTGGCTGACGCCCAGGAAGCCCAGCCCCAGCCGTCCCTCCAGACAGTACAGGTACCAGAGCCACAGTTCTTTTTGTTGGCTTCAGCCAGTATGAGTTGGGTCTCTGTTATTTATAATTGAAAGAATCCTGATCAGTATATGCAGAAAAAACTTTTCAAAGTCTTCCTTTTCCTTGGTCAACTGCATCACGAAGAATTTCCTAACAATTCCAATTCCTACCTGGGCTCTGCCCTCCCACCCAGCACAGCAAAGCAGTGACTGCACAGTGGGAAGCCCAGGCTGACGGGAGTTGAGCTCCCACTGTGTGCCAGGTCAAACCCCATGAGATTATATGACATCATCCTATATGATCCTCCCAACAATTCCATGAGGTGGACACTTTCTCTTTTAACAGATGAGAGAAACAAGAATTGGGGAAGTTAAGTACTGTGCCCAAGAACACACAGTAGTAGGTAGGGAAACCTTCGTTCTAAATTCCCATTGTTTATTGCCAACTGTATGTTTCTCATATATATAGAAGAATATTGGGTCTGGTGCGGTGGCTCACTCCTGTAATCCCAGCACTTTGGGAGGCCAAGGTGGGTGGTTCACCTGAGGTCAGGAGTTTTAGACCAGCCTGGCCAACATGGTGGAACCCCACCTCTACTAAAAATACAAAAATTAGCTGGTCACAGTGGCGGGCACCTGTAATCCCAGCTACTTGGGAGGCTGAGGTAGGAGAATTGCTTGAACCCAGGAGGTGGAGGCTGCAGTGAGCTGTGATCAAGCCACTGCACTCCAGCCTGGGTGACAGAGTAAGACTCTGTCTCAAACAAAACAAAACAAAAAGAATATTAACTGTATTAGTCTGTTTTCATGCTGCTAATGAAGATAAACCTGAGACTAGGTCATTTATAAGGAAAAGAGGTTTAATAGACTCACAGTTCCGCATGGCTGGGGAGCTTCACAATCATGGCGGAAGGCAAAGGAGGAGCAAGTCACATCTTACCTGGCAGCAGACAAGAGGACATGTGCAGGGGAACTCCCCTTTATAAAACCATCAGATCTCATGAGACTTATTCACTATCATGAGAACAACACAGGAGAAATCCTTTCCCATGATTCAATTATCTCCCACCAGGTCCCTCCTATGACATGTGGAATTATGGGAGCTAAAATTGAAGACGAGATTTGGGTGGGGGCACAGGCAAACTATATCATTAACTCTCAAGAAAGTCAACATCGTTGATCTCCACCTTGTGCCTAAAAGTTTATCCAAATACAACCTGAAAGATTATCCAAGTATAGCTGAGGCTTGCCATTTGGAGACAGGTGGAAGGATATGCAGCTAGGAGAAAAAGTAGCGAGAATCTGAGAACTGGAGGCATGGAATAAATACAAGAGGAAGTTTAATTTATAAATGAAAAAAAAAGAAACTATCCTCCCACAATGCAGGTGCTAATATCCATGATGAGGCTCACGTGTGTCTTCAAGGCTTAAAGGCTCACAGGGTCCACATTGGAGACTCTGCTCAGTCACATCCATGTGGTCTCCGTTGCTGTAGATGTTGGGCTTATCTGTAGCTATTCATGAAATGCAATTGCATGTGTCACATGGGCAGTATTTTCTAGAAAACACAGCATAGCTGGAATAACTGGGTTGGTGGGTATGTTGATAATGGAAACTTTTAAACAATCTTGGATGATAATAATTTAAAATGAAAAGGGGTGGGGTATGCCAGGTCCAGATGGCAGATTGAACTCTTGGTTTACTAGCCTTCCTCTCCAAATCTTATTTAAATGACAGAAGAAATATTTAAAAAGCAAAAGCCTGTAAAATTTAGCAGCAAGTACACAGGAGTTTATCATATTATTTTCTCTACTTTTTGTGTATTTAGAAATTATCATTTGAAAAGGTAAGAAGGAGAAGGAGGTCATCACAATGCCAGAAGATAGGCTAGGCCACCAGTAACTTGAGAAAATTGTTCAAAATCTATGAATGATGCAAAGCAGAAAGGATGGCAGTGATGAAATTTAGTCAGAGCTGAAACAAATCACAGACATCAGAGGCTGCAGGAAAAGTGAGTGGACCACTTTTTCCTACACAGCCTCGGAAACGTCTCAAACTCAAATGCAGGGAGCAGGCTGGGGCTGCGAGTCGGCAGCCAGATTCTAGAAGGGTCTAGGACTGTGCTGCAGGTCTATGGACTGTGTGAGAGCATCAGGGCCATGCAGGAGGCTGGCCCTGTCCCTGGGCAGCTTCCTGCTACCACCTCAGCACAGAGAGGTAAAAAGCAAAAAGCTTTCAGCATAGCAGTGAAGTCCCCTAATCAGTGTTTCTAGATTGTCATTCTGGGACCAGCAGCATCAGCACCTACTGTGTGTTAGAAAGATGGGCTGGGCGCTGTGGCTCATGCCTGTAATCCCAGCACTTTGGGAGGCTGAGGCAGGTAGATCACCTAAGGTCAGGAGTTTGAGACCAGCCTGACCAACATGGAGAAACCCCGTCTCTACTAAAAATACAAAATTAGCCAGGCATGGTGGTGCACGCCTGTAATCCCACCTACTCGGGAGGCTGAGGCAGGAGAATCACTTGAACCCAGGAGGCGGAGGTTGCAGTGAGCCGAGATCGTGCCATTGCACTCCAGCCTGGGCAACAAGAGAGAAACTCCGTCAAAAAAGAAAGAAAGAAAAGAAAGAAAGAAAGAAAGAGAGAAAGAAGGAAGGAAGGAAGGAAGGAGGGAAAGGAAGAAAGAAAGAAAAGGAGGAAAGAAGGAAAGAAGGAAAGAAGGAAGGAAGGAAGGAAGGAAAAAGACAAGAAAGAAAGAAGAAAGAGAGAAAGAAAGAAAGAAAGAAAGGACACATTCTCAGGACCTACCACCCCAGACCCCCTGAATCAGAAACTCAGCAGGTGGTGCCCAGCGAGGGGCCTGTTAACACACCCTCCAAACGATCCCCAAACATACTAACCTACTCTGCTCCCAAGATACCTTCTACCTTTCTTCCTTCACAAAAGAGAATCTCCAGTCCAGGAGCTACTTCTCTATCCACACAAACCAAAGAGAAGTCTCTACTGGCAAATATTCACCTTCTCCTTGCAGCCATGGGTAAGCCCACCCCCAAACACACAGCCAAGCCTTGCACGCCAGGCATCTACCTAACTAGAGAATCAAAACAGTGGCTTTCATATTTTCAAAAGATGCTCACAACGGTTACCAATACTGATTAAATTGAGATCTTCATTGACAGATAAAAGCCCACAATGGGAATCATGAGTCATTTGAGGGAAATCAACTGGCTTAAAGTCGCAAGCACAGCAAATGGTTTTCAAGGAAACGTGATTCACACAAGAAAGAAAAAGACATTTTTATAAGCCTAATTAATATCTGTAGAAAACTTTAAGAATCAATACTCCATTCATGAAAGAAGAACAGACTGCTCTGAAAATGATCAATGAGAACATAGTCAACATGTTTTGGAAATTAAAGACAATAAAACAATAATAACAATCTAAATAAGAACTTGGTGGACTAAATAGTAGTTAAATGGATGTAGCTGAAAAACAAGTGAGTGTTTTAGAACACAGAACATACAGCAAAATTACAAAGGAAACAATGTTTTAATGAATACCCTGAAAGAAATTCACACAGAGAGGAGGAGAACTTTCATATTTAACTTTAGACATTTCTTGTTGGTTGAATTGTCTACATTAAGCATGGGGTATTTTGCAACTTCATTTTATTTATTTTTATTAGTATTATTTTTGAGATGGGATCTCCCTCTGTCACTAGGCTGGAGTGCAGTGGTGCAATCACAGCTCACTGCAGCCTCAATCTCCTGGGCTCAAGCAATCCTCCCATCTCAGCCTCCTGAGTACCTGGGACTACAGGCGCCTGCCACCATTCCTGGCTAATTTTAAAAATTATCTATAGCGACGAGGTCCTGGCTAACTTTTTAAGTTATTTGTAGAGACGAGGTTTTGCTATGTTGCTGGTCTCCAACTCCTGGGCTAAAGTGATCATTTCACCTCAGCCTCTGGAATTGCTGGGATTACAGGCATGAGCCACTAGTCCCACCCAATTTTGCAATTTTAGGAAAATACGCATAAATTTGAATCTTAGGATTGCATTTATTAAAACTCTATGTGTGTGTTTGTACACTGTGAGATGTGTGAAGGATGCTCACCAAAATGTTAACAGCTCTTTTCTCTAAGTGGTGTGGTTTAATAATCTGCATCTGTTTCAATAAATGCTTGTTATTCTTATAGTAAACTTTAAATTGCCCAGTGCTGATGATCCAGTTTGCAGACTGGCCGCATAATGTAGGGAACCCGGAGACTGCTCACTTTCACAGCAGTCTGAGTGCTGGCTTTAGAGATGGGAGTTGATTGAGTCAAGGATCTAAAGAAAGTGCTCTTTTCCAAGCTGGATGGAGAGGCTCGAGTGCCTTGCAGTTTGACCTCCCTGCTGCTCCTGTCAGATTCCAGGGCCAAAGCCCTCTCCTCTTCCATCCTGGTGGGGGCAATAGTCAACCTCACTAACTGCTGGTTCCCAAGCCTGGGAGGACACACCTCAGGGCTCTGCTTCATGGTATCCACAGCTTATGCACAAGCCAGTGCTGTTGTCGTTTGGCTTTTATCATGATTTTATCTCATCTATATTCTCTTTACCCTCAATATCCCTTATAAAGAGTTATCAGTTAGTTGCTACTGTGTAACAAACCTCCCCAAAACTTAGCAGCTTAAAGAAACAATCACGTATGATTCCTTACAAGCCTAGAGTTTGCCTGGGAAGGTTCCACTGGACTTGTTGGTACATCTGTAAGCAGGCTGGATGATAGCTGGTCTAGCCTGGTCTCAGCTAGGAAGATTCAGCTCTCTCTGTTCCATATATACATTTAGTCTCTCTCCTTCTAACCACTTAGCCTGGGCTTGTTTTCATGGTAGAAGCAAGGGTCCAAGTGAGAGAGCAGAATTGTACAAAACATCTTGAGGCCTAGGCTCAGAACTCAGTCGCTTCCACCCCACTCTGTTGGCTAAAGCAAGCCAAAAGACCAGTTCGATTCAATGAACACAGAAATGAACTCCAACTCTTGAGGGAAAGAGTGCAAAGTCACATTGCAAAAGGCATGAGTGGAGGAAAGGGTGAAACATTGGGATCACTTTTGCAATCGTCTACTGAAAGTCAATTATGTAACCCTGCTGGTCACATCGTCTCTGCAAGGGCATGTAGAGACTGAATGTAAATAGTCACACTATGGGGCCATTTGTGAGCTGCCACTTTGCCATCAAGGCAGCTTTTTGTGCACACAGAGTTAAATCTGGATGGGTGCCTGGGAGTCTCCTGTCTACATGATTTGGTGTCCCTCTCTTTTTCTGCCACATCTATCTTCTCTTTCTCATCCCTTGCCCCAGGAACCCTTTCTCAGAAAGTCCATGGAGATTTTAGTTTTGCAGAATTGCCCTGGAAGGGCAGCACTTAACCCTGATACTCCTCCCCCAAAACGGGCTTGTCACACCATCCAGCTTCTTCCTGCAAAGTATCTACAAGACACTCACATTTTCCCTGGCTGACTGACACCTCTCAGAAGATGGCTTTATTGCTTTGTTGCCCTAAATCACTTTTCCACCAAAGGTGAAGAGAGAAAGGAACCATAGAGTGAAGGGTTATGGGAAGGGACTTTCCGCTAGACTTAAAATAAACAAATTTGAGCTCTTTTTATTTGGGGGGTGACAAGAAAGCAGATGACAGATGGAGGAGCCTCTATGGAAAGGAGGACTATGTCCACAAAGCCCTCCTGGCGAATCCTCCCAGTGTTAAGATTCCAGCGTGTTTATGGGTGGTGGGCTGCAGATGTGCCCTCTTCTCTCTGGAACAGTAAAAGCAAATGCTTCTTCCTCTTCCACCACTGTGTCAGGGAAACAATAGGGTCCTTTAACTCCATTGGTTCTTTTCCAGGCCAAATGGTGACATCATTAAGGCATCCGATTTTCTCCTTACATAAAAGAAGATTAATGGCTAAGACCACAAGAGGA
Organism: Pongo pygmaeus; assembly: GCF_028885625.2. Taxonomy (NCBI): domain Eukaryota; kingdom Metazoa; phylum Chordata; class Mammalia; order Primates; family Hominidae; genus Pongo; species Pongo pygmaeus. The sequence goes on along the minus strand of NC_072384.2, from coordinate 135,753,192 downwards.
ACTATTGTTTTGCCAGCTTTGTTCAAATGTGTGGTTAAAATACTTTCTTTCACAAAACACAACATTGTCCCAGAGGTAACAAAAAACTCTTCTGTAGCGATGTGCCTTCCCTTCTTGAGTGAGACCACACACAAGAAACTGAGCCATGCCCACAGTCAATGCCCCTGATTGTCCTGGGTCCCGATTCCTCACCAGTAGCCCCAGCTGCCAGGAAATTGGAACCGCATGTGAAAAAGCCCAGGTAAAACAAGCCCATCTGGACCATGGTCAGAAAAAAAATTCTATTTGCCAAATCCTAAGGTCTTCATCCATAAACAGAGTCAAGGATGCTGGAACTGGAAGCCTTGAAGGTGTGAAGGTGGATGGGTCACTTGTACTCTCTCAGCTGGGCTCCGTGTCCTTTCTTATCAGTGATGAATGAAGACACCATCTGAGAAGCAATGGAGAAAGCTTATTTCTGAGATAATGATTCCAATCAGTTCATTATGTCACCTGTCATGGGGCCCCTGGCATTTTCCTAGCCTTGAGCAGAGCCCCCTCTCCATTCTATGGAGTCCTTGGGTCTTGGAGCTGTCGACAGGAATTTGCCAAGGTCTGGAGGAAATTGGGTCCCTGTGGGTGGTTTCCCCACATGGACAGCCAGCTGTGATGGGAGGAACAATCACTTCTTCAGGTTGTCAGATGCTTTGGTCCTTGGGCTGCTCCTAATATTTTTTTCCACAAAGCTAACACAAGATGGGATGCTTCCTTTTTGCCTAGACTTGGCAAGGGTCTTATTGTTCATAGAAACAATAGTGAGAAAGGCTATCCATGGCTTTGTAAAATATCCTTTGCCCAAATAAATACAAGTATTTCTGTTCTGAAACCCAATGTATTAAATTCTGTACCAGTACTGTCCAATGGAAGTTTCCTGTATGATGTAAATATTCCATGCTGTGCTATCCCATACATATTTGCATGTGGCTAGTGAGAAGCACCTGATCTGTGGCAACTGCAACTGAGGAAGTGACTTTACATTTTTATTTTATTTAATTTAAATGTGAGTAGCCATGTGTTATCTATATAACTTTTACAGTTATGCACTTGCTTTTAAAGTTTAACATACACTGACACATGACCCAGCAAGTCTATTCCTAGGTATTTATCCAAGAGAAATTAAAGCAAATGAACACACAGAGAATCATACACAAAATGTTTGTAGCAGCTTCCTTCATAATAGCCGGAGATAGGAAATCACACAAATGTCTATCAACTGAGGAGCAGAAAAACAAATGATGGTGTCAACACGTAATGGAATATTACCCAAAGGTGAAAAGAAACACACTTCTGATACACAGCAACACTTTGCTAAGTGAAAGAGTGTCTAATTGTGTGATTTCACTTCTCTAGGAAAGGCAAAGCTACGGAGACAGAAAGCAGATCGGTGGTTGCCTGGGAGCAGAGGGGAAGGGAGGACCACCAAGAGGCACAAGGGGCTTTTTCCAAGAATGGACACATTCTATTTCTTGAATATAGAAAGTGGTGGTTGCATGACTATATACTGTATACTGTCAAAAAACTCATTGAGCTGTACACTTAGAATGGGTGAATTTTGGTGGGCCCTGGGTGTTGCTGTGGAAACAGCTTAACCAGTGTCACTCAGGACTCTGAACCCCTACATGCCATTGTGGGAGCCAGCATATGGTGCCCTGTGCCGGCCCCACCTCTACTTCCAGGGAGTTCACCCGGCCACATCAGTAGGACTGAGGCCGTTGTCTCTTCCAGCAGTACCAGGCTCTGCCCAGCCTCAAAGTCGACTTAGGTGCTCCTCTTTGCATTGCTGTTGGGTAGGAGCAACCCCTTCCAAGCAGTATAGATGTTGGCCTGCAGAAGAAGATGCTCTTTCTGTATTTTTCCAAGGCAGGAAGTCATTATACAACTTACACATTTTCATCAGATTTCCTCTGATATCCTCTGAAGTGTGTGTGGGAATGATGTGCGCTGCCGAGAAGTGTGGCATCTGATTTTAGCCTCCAGCTAGAATCTTAATCTATGAGAATGAAATTCAAGGGGAGAATTCACTCACGCATTCTGCCAGTTCAAAATTTTTCAAAGTTTTCAGGTTGCACGCAAGCGGCTGAACAGCTAAAGAATAACCTACGACACGAGAGTTACCCGTAACAAGGATTCCCGAGGCAGCTAGAGATGCTATCCAGTTTTTTACGAGGTTACTTGTGGGGGCAGAGTTTGGCAGAAACAATGGAACAAATTTGACCGGAAACAACCATTGATCCTGAAAAAGACCTGAACACACTGGATGACAAAGAGCTTGCCAAAAGGAAGAGCATCATGAATGAACTTTTTGAGAAAAATCAGAAGAAGAATGATCCAAATTTTGTTTACGACATTGAGGTCAAAATCCCACAGGATGAACAGCTGCAGTCCTGTGGCTAGGACACAGCTCATAAGTTCTGATACGAAACACTCAAAAGATGTATTGGGCTAGCAGAATATTCATGTTCATATAAACAGCATAGATTGGTTCTAGAAAAATCTTTAGAGAACACTAAAATTTATATGTTGAGTCATAGGGGATTGACTATATTACTTTTCAAAACCAGGACATTTAGATCATCTACTATGTAGGTGCATGAGGAAAATAGGAAAAATGGAATAAAGGAATCTGCCTTATTTTTTGCTCTTTTGAGACAGGATCTTTCTCTGTTGCTCAGGTTAGAATGCAGTGGTGAGATCTCAGCTCACTGCAACCCCCACTTCCTGGGCCCAAGCAATCCTCCCACCTCAGCCCCCCAAGTAGCTGTGATGACAGGCGTGCACCACCATGCCCGGCTAATTTTTTTGTTGTTTTTGTTTGTTTGTTTTTTTGTAGAGATGGGGTTTTGCCTTGTTACCCAGGCTTGTCTCAAACTTCTGGACTCAAGCTATCTGTCCACCTCGAGCTTCCAAAGTGCTATGATTACAGGCATGAGGCACTGCACCCAGCAAGAATCTGCCTTTAAGGAGCCTATAATCTAATTGGAAGATGTCAAAACTTGTGAAAAGCTAATTAGCAGTATTAGGCAACCAAAAGATTAAAGCCAGATGCTTGATAATGGCTAAAGAAGGTCAGAGCCTAGATGACTGTAGAGTAGAACAGCAAAGGAAGACTTTGTCCTTTAGTGAAGGACTTTGCTGGCCCTTGTAATGGTAGTATTTGGGTAGAAGCTTGTGTAGGATTCTAGAGAAGAGCAACTGAAAAGAAGGGGAGGGGAGATAGTAAAGAGATAAGAAATTATTTATATATATAAAAAAATATAAACAGTAAGTAAATTACAGTTTGATAAGATTGGGGTGGCGGGTGATCTGGTTTGGCTGTGTCCCCACCCAATCTCATTTTGAATTGTAGTCCCCATAATCCTCACATGTCATGGGAGGGACCCGGTGGGAGGTAATTAAATCATGGGGGTGTTACCCTTATGCTATTCTCATGATAGTGAGTGAGTTCTCACAAGATCTGATGGTTTTATAAGGGGCTTTTTCCACCTTTGCTCGGCACTTCTCCTTGCTGCTGCCATGTGAAGAAGGACATGTTTTCTTCCCCTTCTGCCATGATTGTAAGTTTCCTGGGGCCTCCCCAGCCATGTGGAACTGTGAGTCAACTAAACCTCTTTCCTTTATAAATTACACAGTCTCAGGTATGTCTTCATAGCAGCATGAGAATGGGCTTATACAGGGGCCATATTTGGATACCAGGGAATTATCTTTTTGTGTGTTTAACTGTGGAGAAGCCTCTGCAAAATGCCCTCAGCTGCAAGTAGCTATCACCTGATGGACAGAAGAGGAATCCCACCCCTTGGGTATCAGGAAATATACACTGAAGACATTCTGAAGCCCTGAACCTCCTCCCATAAATAACATGTTTGTTTATAAAATGGGAAATCCTCCTACGGTAAATGAACAATAGGTACTGCAAGTTTAAGCCTACTCATGACTTTGGATCCAAGAGAAGATCTTTGTTTAGCAAGGTTATCTGTGATTTCATATATCTATTCTTACTACAATATTGTTTAATTGCTAGAAATTCTATGTTTTCTATAAGAAAATTAATATTCATTAAATAAAACTGTAAAAAAAATTTTAAAAATTGGTGACTTTTATTCTATTTAAATTATACTTCCATAACTGAGCTTTTAAAAACTCTGTATAGCTTTTAAAATAAAAATTAGGAAATTCATTTCCTTCAGACTTCATTCTTTACATCTCTCTTTACCTACATAGATGACCACAGAAAACACTAAAAGCCAAGTTGCAGGTAGCATCAGCTAGCCAGTCAGTGAAAGTAAGCTCTCCTAGATCCATCAGGTCCATGATTTGAAAGAAAACAAATGATTTTCCAAGAAACAACATGTCCCCTTGGAGCTGTAGTTCCATCCATTGCAATGAAGTCAAGCCAAGGCCAGACAAGATCGTCTCATGAGCTGCCTTTGCCATCTCTGAACAGAACGCTTCAGGCTCAATGTATATGCAACACCAGGGACAGAGACAAGTGCCCTGAGGGACTCCATCACTCCCAGGCTGGACCAGGAAGCAGGGATGGAGCCAGCCAGCCTATGCCCAGATCACCCCTGAGCACAGCCACGTAGAAGTTAATCTGCTGTGCTTTGAATGCTCACAGTGCCCAGCATCGTGAAGTCAGAAAGGGATCAATTTTCATTAATATGAAGAATCACACTTTGAGGGATGAGACTGAGTCCATTAGACTCCTGGAGAGGCACATTCTTAGTGAAGGGTGCGACAAAAGCACTGGATATTAGCTGTAAAGATTGCAGGAGACCCAAACACTCCCAGGACTCGTGAAGGGCTCTCTACCAGCCCCAATTCAGAACCTCAGGATCATTACTTATCACATGAAGCAGCTCTTACTCCTAGTCACCAGCTGTTAGGATCCAAACGTGGAATGAGAATTCCTCACATCCGGAATGACTCCCAATCTGGAGACCTCCCCTGCCAGGAAGAGTGTCCTTACAAAAGCCACCCTCCAGGTCTAAGCTTCAGAAATGGTGGCTGCTGAATGCACGGAGGGCAGGTGAGGGAAGCTGCCTGTAAATTTCAAAGCACTGCACACACGCATTCACCCTGTTTCCTCCTGAGACCCCACTAAAATACAGCAAAGGTTTTCACTTGTGTCATTTGTTTTATTCTTTAGTCATACATTTCCAAGGGCAAATAGAAGAGAAGACAAGACAATAGCAAAAAAGATTTGCCAGCCAAAGAGCGGCAGGACAAGTTGCAACTGAACTATCCAAAAAAGAATAGAGAATCCTCACTTAGCAGCTGAATTTGAACCCTAGAGAGCCAGGAAGCTCAGGGATTGGTGGCATCCAGCACTCTGGAATGGGATGAGGGTGGGCTAAGCACTGGAGGAAGAGTTGAAAGTCGATTAAAAGTACAGAGACTCCCAGATCTCCTTACCCTGCCCACCAACCAGATGACCTCACCTCCATCCTGGCAGAGACTAGAGGAGCTTCCGGAGGGGAGAACAGACAGGGTCTTGTGTGGAGGAAACAGCACCTCCGGGCCAGAAACACTGTTCTGAAGGCACCAGGGGAAAAAAAAGACATCCACCCTGCTTCTGCCAGGGGGCTCCCAGAACCTCAGCCTTTGAGCTTCTAAGAATGAGTTTGCTGGAGTCCAGGAATCTGAATCAACATAAGAAAGCAATTCCCCAAATTGAACAGTTCATGCAGAACACCTAGAGCAAATGCACTTTTTTTTTTTTTTTTTTTTTTTTTTTGAAATAGAGTCTCACTCTCGTCACCCAGGCTAGAATGCAGTGGTGTGATCTGGGCTCACTGCAACCTCCACCTCCTGGGTTCAAGCAATTGTCCTGCCTCAGCCTCCCGAGTAGCTGGGATTGCAGGCACCCGCCACCATGCCTGGCTAATTTTTGTAGTTTTGGTAGAGACGGGGTTTCGCCATGTTGGCCAGGCTGGGCTCGAACTCCTGACCTCAAGTGATCTGCCCACCTCAGCCTCCCAAAGTGCTGAGATTACAGGCATGAGCAAGTGCGCTTTTATCAAGACCCATCTTCCTACACGGAGCTTCTCACCGGCTTTTTAGAACATACAAGGAGACAAAAACTTTAAAAAAAAAAAACTATCAAAATCCCAGCAAGGACTATAGAGCAAAAATATAATGCTTTTTAAAAAGTAATGTAAGGGAATAACAAGGCTTCTGAAATTTAAAAAAAAGAAGAAGAAGAAGAAGAAAATGGTAGAAATGTAACACTTGATAAACATTTTGAAACTAAAGTTTAAACAATTTTCCAGATCAAAGAAGAAAGGAAAGAGATGGAAGTCAGGAGAGAAAAGAAAATTCTAAAATCAGTTCAGGACTAACATCCAAATAATGGGAGTTCCAGAAAAGAGGTTGGTGAATGTGGTGAATGGGTACGAAAATACAGTGAGAGAGAAGGAATAAGTTCTAGCACATAGTACAGGAGGGTGTCGATAGTTAACAATATCTTATTATATGTTTCATAGTAGCTAGAAAAGAAGATTTGAAAAGCTCCCAGCACAAAGAAAGGATAAATGTTTGAGGCAATGGATATTCCAGCTAACTTGATTTGATCATTACACATTGTAGGCATGTATCAAAATATCACATGTATCCCAAACATATGTGCAATTATTATGTGTCAATTTAAAAAAAATACAAGAATAAGAAACAAAAGGAGAAGACAGAGGAAGGCAGGAGGAAAGTCCAGAACTGGAGTATGTGGATTCCCAAAGGGCAGGGACCAGCCAGTGCACAGCACAGCAGATGCAAATAGTCTTCCCAGGACACGTTGCCTTGAAATTCCCCAACACTGTGGACAAAAATAACACCTTCCAGCTTTCAGAAAGGGTGGGGATAGCGTCAGACAAAGAATCCAGAATCAGTGTGTGCTTTGGACTTGGCAAGAGCAATGCTGGGACAATAGAACAGTGTCTTTGAGACTCTGAGGAAAGGTGATTTCCAGTCTGGAATTCTATAGCCCTCAGTCTGAAGAGAGAGAAATACATTTCCAATTGCCTCTGAACACCAATGAAGATGTGCTCCGCTGACTTGAGGGAATAAAGCAGGCAAGAGAGGGTACAGAATCCAGGAATCCCAGAGTGAGGAGGGTGGTCCCACAAGGCAATGAGACCCAGCAAATCCTCCAGGGTCCTGGGAGGCCAACCCTGCAGGGCCCAGACTTTCCTGCAAGGCAAGAGGCTTCCAAAGCACCCCAGAAAGAGACTTACGTGTAGAAAGCACTGGATGGGACACTTGGGGATAAATCACTGTTAATTACGTTGGAAACTAGGCAAATAAAAACTAAGACCATCATTAACTCCTAGAAAAACAGAAGGATAGAGAAAGCTTATATATTCCAGGCTTAACTGATATATTAATCAGGGCTCTCCAGAGAAATCAAACCTGTGGAACATGTTAGCCATATATATATATATATATAAAATACACACACACGTATATATATATACACACATGCATATATAATACACACACACGTATATATATACACACACATATATATATGCACATGAACACATAAATACACACACATATGTATGTATGCATACACAACATAAAAAGAGTTATTTCAAGGAATGGGCTGATGTAATTGTGGGGTTAGCAAGTCCAAAATCTGTAGGTCAGCCGGCAGGCTGGAAACTCTCAGCCAAGAGCTGACACTGACACGTGGAGGCAGAATTTCTTCTTCCTTAAGGAAACCTCAGTTTTGTACTTAAGGTCTTTCAACTGATTGGATGGGGCCCACCCACATGGCTGAGGATCCTCTCCTTTGATTAAAGTCAATGATTGTAGACATTAGCCGTTTGTACAAAACACCTTCACAGCAACCCCCAGGTTGGCATCTGAATTAATAGCTGGGCACTAGAGCCTAGCCACATGGACACGTAAAACTAACCATCACAGCTGGGCATCGCATTTATAAGTTTAGATGAATGTAAGCACTGACTGTTGATCTCACTGAAGTTACTGTATCACCTAATCGGGAGGTGGAGGGCAAGACACAGCTCAGGTGCGTTGTGGAATCAAAGGAGTACAACAGAGCCATGTCCTCAGGCACTGTGGGTACATCGCTAGATAAGGACCAGGATTGCTAATTCCGGTGCTGCGGTGTGATCTCAGACTTGCAGGTAGATACCAAGAGAATCTGCAGTTGATGAAGGCAGCTGGCCCTGGGAAATAGGAAATGGCAGTGAAGAGGACCACCATTGTCTAGAATGAACTTTGCAGAACAATTCCCCTTTTCAATCTCTGGGCATGTGAAATGTTGAGAATACAACAACTAAATGAAAAAAATAATAATAAAATTAAAAAAAAAAAACCCCTATAAAGGGTGACTTAGGCTCTTCGTCCAGTTCCTCCTGATCCTAGTGTTAATTAATTCCCCCGAATTTCTGCTGCTTAGAGTAATTTCCAGGCCTGGAGACCTCTCAAAGTCCCCTGTGTGTAAGATGTCATCAGGCTCTGCCCATTCCAGCATCCCCAGGCCTCTCTACCCACTCTGGGCAATGGGCAATGCCCTGGGTAACTCCTAATTGTGAAGAGGAGAAGGCTGAGCTTTTTGGCCAGATGCAAAGGCCTCTTAGGATGGAAGGAGAGGATCCTCTGTCATCTTGCTTTGCTCTGTGAAGTTGGATTGAGGTCTTCAGGGAGAGCTGGGAAGGGGACGTGGGGTTGGCGCATGGGGAGAGAAGGGGAGGTCTGGAACCATGGGAGCTACTTGGGGAGGGGTGGACACTGGTGTGTAAGCTGCTGAGAGGCCTCAGCCACATATGGAGTTGGAAACCAGGGGTCTGTGGTGCTGGGCTGAGTTCCTGCAGCCCCATTCAGCATCAGTGTGGGAGATGTGATGCGAGCTGCTGGGCGTCCAAAGACAGGGATGCTGTGGGGCCGGGAATCTCTGCAGTCGAGCAAAGGATGAGGACCTGGGCTGGCAGACGGGGAGCAGGAACAGGGCTGGGGCCAAGGCTGGGACCGAGCAGCATGGGCAGAGGGAGGCAGAAGTGTAGGGCCTACGGCATGAGGCTCCCACTCTGTGCTCCAGCGTGAGCTGCCCATGGGTGCTGGATGGTGGCTGGCAGCATGGGGCTCAAAGGGGAGGAATCTGGAATGTGCATTTAGCCAGGAGCAGGCTGATCTCTCGCACCCCGTCTCCAACCCCAGGCAGGAGCTCTGGCAGAACAAAATCCTCTAATAGAGAGAGTGGAGGAGGTGCTGGAGCTGTTTAGAAGGTTCAGTCCCGGCGAGGCGGGCAGGATCACGTGGCACATTGGTTTGTCACATTAGAAAAGAGTGGGTTCAGGAGGGTCGATGGAGACTGTGTTACTAGGAGGGATCTGAGGCAGCCTTCAGAAGGGAGCTGAGAGGAAGATGGGGGTTAGAATTGGGAGCAGCGGGTAGGAAGATGAGACAAGACAAGGTTGGCTTATCTGCCAATAGGCCTGGCCTCATGTAGTCAGGCTTAGGACGAGAGGCTGACAGCACATTAGCAGGGAACCTGGGTCTCGGCGCCCTCACATACAGATACCTCCCCCAACCCAGGCCTGTGCACACATATACTTCAGCCAACCCTGGCCTCCACATACAGACGCCTCCCCCAACTCAGGTCTCCGCATACAGATGCCTCCCTGAACTCCAGGTCTGGGCATCGGTTTTCCTTCCAACCCCGTGTGTACTTTTGCTTGTCAGGCAACATGACCAGGAAGCATAATGGGTCATCTTTGAACCAAAACTGCAACAACCAACCAACCAAACTGCCTTGAGGTGATGTTCCCAGTCTGTAGATGAGGTGCCTGATAAAATCTGCTTGTCTCTTTGAGTCATTTTGGGTTTTAATTGTATTCATTCTATTTTAAGTTTGTAAACAGCCTCAAATCATTTTTAAAGACCTACACACACTCTAAGTAAAAATTATTAACGAATTCACCACCATCTTTTAGTTTGATGAATAAGTACAGCCAAGTCTCAAATGATAAATTAGGCTAATAACCAGCAATTATTGTTTTCATATTGAATTTCTTTGGGACTTAAGCTAAACATAAACTGGAACAAAATTGTTCTAATTTAGAAGACAGAGAAATGAACAGGCCAAATCTAATATTTTAAAAGTATTTTTCAAAAATGGCAGGAGAGTCCAGCGATAGGCAGAATAACCACACCCACCCCCAAAATGTTCACATCCTAATCCCTGACACCTAATCTCTGAACATCTGACTTTACATTTTGCACTTTGCAGTTGTAATTCAGCTAAGGATCTTGGGAAGAGGAGGTGACCCTGGAATAGGTGAGTGAGCCCAATGTTATCACAGGGTTTTATTTATTTATTTATTTATTTATTTGAGACAGAGTCTTGCTCTGTCACCCAGGCTGGAGTGCAGTGGCGTGACCCTGGTTCACTGCACCCTCCGCTTTCCCGGTTAAAGCGATTCTCCTGCCTCAGCCTCCCGAGTAACTGGGACTACAGGCACGCGTCCCCACGCCCGACTAATTTTTTATATTTTAGTAGAAACGAGGTTTCACCACATTGGCCAGGATGGTCTCGATCTCCTGACCTCGTGATCCACCCTCCTTGACCTCCCAAAGTGCTGGGATTATAAGCGTGAGCCACCGCGCCAGGCCCATCACAGGGTTTTTATAAGAGAGAGGCAGGTCAGAGTCAGAGAGGGCAATGCGAGGACACACTTTGAAATGGAGAGGGGACCATGAGCCAAAGAATGCAGGTGGCCTCTAGATGCCAGAAGATGCAAAAACGAATCGTCCCTGGAGCCCTGGGAAGGAACGCAGCTCTGCTGACACTTTGATTGTAGCCTGTAAGACCCATGTCAGGCTTTTGACCTCAGCATGAGATAAATTCCCACTGTTGTAAGCCACTAGGTTTGTGGTAGTTTGTGACAGCAGCAATGAGCAGCAGATGCAAGTCCAACCTTTAGTATAAAATATTAAGCCTGGAAAGTCAAAAGAGTCTCTGAACCGACTGTGGACTCACACTTCATGTAGCTCAAGTTTCCTCTCCGTCCCCGCCACTGGGGACTCTGCAGACTACCAGCGGATGAGAAGATTCCACTGCCCGGGCACTGGTCAGCCACAGTGACGAGACGGTGGCTTACATGAGAGACCCTCCCACCCAGCTCATCCACTGTGCTGTGACTTCAGAAGGACCCAGAGTCCCTGGCGACACCAATCACAGTTGAGGCCCTCGGGATGTAGCTGTTTCTGGGGTCTGGGCTCCCTGCTCCTGGGGCTGCTTCATCCCTGCCCATTGCTGATGGGTCTCAGCTACTGGTGCTGGACTTTTACCCCAAATCCAGCTCGGCACTGTACCATATTCACAAGTTCTGGGGATTAGGATGCGGATGTCTTTGCGGGTGGGGGCTATTATTCTGTTTACCACAGGACTCTCGGGCCATTTTTGAAAAATAATAACTTTGATTCACTAAAGAAAGCTCCATCTTGAATGTTTATTATTATCTCCCAAATTAGAACAATGTAATCCAGTTTATAGTTAATTTCAGTCCCAAAGAAATTCAATATACCATGAATGATTACTTGTATTTAGGCTGATTTTCATGTATGATTTCAGGGTGTTGGAAAGACCGTGGAGGTGTGGATGAGAGCTAGGCTTCTGGTAGCTGTGGATACCTGGCCTGGGGAGACAGAGAGGGGTGAATAGTTCAGTTTAGTCACACGAGGCCTTTCAGCAACTCTGCAGAAAGCTCACAAGCTAGCCATCCTGAAGCCTGTTCTGACGACCTGTCACAGGAACGACTAGGTTGATTTCAGGAGCCATGGCAACCACTTTGGGGCCAATGGCCTGTGGTATTATCCCTGGAAGGTTCAGAGATTTTCAGACCCCAATATTTAGGAAAAAAAACAGGCCTCCTTGAGGCAGGATACTAAGAAAGGAACCCTTCTTCATAACCAGATCCTGCAGGCAGGGCTCATGTTGTTGATTTATTTATTTGTTTCTACAAAGCAGGCAGCCAGATTCTCAAGGCAGTGGGTGGGTCTGCCCGGGTGCAGACGATAGTGGGGGTGTTGGCATTGTCTGAAGTATGTTGAACAAGAAAAATAAAAACAACTAAAATCCAACTGCTTTTTATTATCACCATATGCCAGCAATCCTAAACAATGTCAATAATAAAAAATACTCCCACGTGAAAAAGAATCTTTTTTATTTGTTTATTTATTTATTTTTGGTCTCAGTCAAAAACAACTGCTGTAGTCACTGTTTTAATAATATATATGTAAGCTTCAGCAGAGCACCTTTGTTACTACTCACTTTACTAAACATTATATTCTGCATGGACGGTAATTCAGAGAACTCCCTGTTATGTGGATGGGGTTTGATAAGGCTGTGGGGTGCAGTTTGGATCTCCCACTCCAGTCTACGCATTACCCCTCTAACAGGGGATTTGCAACCAGTTGTGGCAGCATGGAGAAGCAAAGACCAAGAACCAGAACGCTGGTGGCTCATGCCTGTAATTCCAGCACTTTGGGAGGCCAAGACAGGAGGACTGCTTGAGACCAGGAGTTCGTGACCAGCCAGGAGTTCGTGACCAGCCTCGGCAATGTAGTGAGACCCCAATCTCTACAAAAAAAATTTCTAAAAATTAACTAGGCGTGGTGGCATGCATCTGTAATCCTAGTTATTCAGGAGGCTGAAGTGGAAGGCTCACTTGAGTCCAGGAGTTTGAGGCTGCACTGAGCTAAGATCATGCCATTGCACTTCAGCCTGAGCGACAGAGCAAGATCCTGTGTTTAAAAACAAAAACAACAAGAACAAAACCCCCTCTCTCACGTTGTGTGCCCAGTTGGAGTTTTAACTTTGTTTATAATTTAGAGTGGTGAGACAGTGACACTTTGGAGGTGTAATATTTTTATTTGGTTTACTTCATATGTCAACTATTGGTTGAATTTAAATAATATCTTGAAAATGAAGTGTATTCTGTAGTCATTGTCAATTGTTTTAAAACAAAAGTAAATCAAGAAAATAAAATTTACAAAAACGGAATGATTTAGTAGTTGCCTAAACCGTATCTTCTGTAGATGATTCAGTTTGATTAACATCCACTTATTGGTTACTGGACAATTATTTGCACAAAATATTACACCAAACTGTTACCAAGGCGTCAAAGTTGAAACCAAGACGTGGATTTTTAGACTCTTGGGAAAAAAATCAGGCCTTATTTCCTTTTTGATTATGATGTTTGCTTTATTTTTATTCATTTGTTTTTTTATTATATTTATGAAATTCAATAAAAGAAAAATTTTCACTGGTAATGTTTCTTTTCTGGCCATTACTATTATTTGTTTCATTTTATAATTACCATAAAAATAATCCTATCTTATATAGAGAGAGGTGTTGAAACATAAGCTGCTCGGGGGGTCAAACATTCCGGGTGCACCAGGTGACTACGCCATCTTCTTCTGTTCCCAGGAACGTCATTTCTCCTACTGGAAGGTGGTGTGGAAACCACTCACTACGTTTGGGGTTAGAGCCCTTTCGCCCCCTGGTGGCTGCGTGAACATTGGTTGCAGGGATGAACAGCTCTGGGCCTCCATCCCGCACATCGTCCATACCCTCAAGCAACAAAGCAGACAGACTCGAGGTGCCGTGTTCGCCTACTGCCTTGTGGACTCCGACCCTCTGTCTCCCTCCACAATCCGATTTTGGGGCTCAGATGCTGCAGGGTTGCTCCAATTATTTTTATATAAAGAGGGATAGATTACCCTCGGAAAGAAAGGGGACAAAGACCCTATCTCCCTTTACCTCAGGCTCAGAAATATGAAACTATGCCTGAGTGATTGGGGTATCTCTAATGTGATGAATTGAAAGGAAGGACCCTGGAATCCTGAGAGGAAATCCACCTCAAGAAATGGGCGAGACTGGAACCATGAGCACTGAAGTTTCACACCACCGTCTAAAGGCTGGCTCCGGGTCAGCTGAGTAGTGATAAGGGACACCATTTGGATGCAGCAACCCTGGTACCATTTGTGTCTGGTGAAAGAGGCCTCCCCGAGTGTAAACTAAAAGAATATATTCAAGAGTGAATTGGAGGAGGCCTGTCCAAGGGTGAATTGGAAAAGGTTTATCCAAGAGTGAATTGGAAGAGGCTCCCCATGAGTGAATTGGAAGGGGCTTGTCCAAGGATGAATTGAAAGAGCTCACCCAGATGTGAATTGGAAGGGTGTGTGTCCAAGGGTGAATTGGAATGGGCTTGTCCAAGGGTGAATTGGAAGACGCTCACCCAAGTGTGAACTGGAAAGACACTTGTCCAAGTGTGAACTGGAAAGGACTCGTCCAAGGGTGAATTGGAAGAGGCTCACCCAAGTGTGAACTGGAAGGAGGCCTGTCCAGGGGTGGATTGGAATGACCTTGTCCAAGGGTGAATTGGAAGAGGCTCACCCAAGTATGAACTGGAAGGAGGCTTGTCCAAGTGTGAACTGGAAAGGACTTGTCCAAGGGTGAATTGAAAGAGGCTCACTCAAGTGCGAATTGGAAGGAGGCTTCTCCAGGAGTGGATTGGAATGACCTTTCCAAGGGTGAATTGGAAGGAGCTTGTTCAAGTGTGAATTGAAAGAGGCTCGTCCAAGTGTGAATTGAAAGAGGCTCATCCAAGTGTTAATTGAAAGGAGGCTTGTCCAAGGGTGAACTGGAAGGGGCCTGTCCAAGGGTGAATTGGAAGGGGCCTGTCCAAGGGTGAATTGGAAGAGGCTCACCCAAGTGTGAATTGGAAGGGGCTTGTCCAAGGGTGAATCGGAAGGGGCTTATCCAAGGGTGAGTTGTAAGATGTTACACTTGGGGGTCCAGGCAACTTTTCTGTGGGATACTCCTGATTCCATATCCTCCTTCTCTTGAGGAATCATCATAGTCTAGATACAAAGGGGATGGTCTATTCTATCAGTGAGGGGAACAGGCACCTATCGGACAACTCAGATGCTGGACTGATTCGTGAACGTGTACAAGCACCTCTAGGCTTATTTAGGAATGCCTGAGCAAAAAAGTATTCAGAAAAATTTGGATCCATTTCAGAAGAGCCGGTGGGGGCCTTTGAGTCTGGGCATAAATGTCAATATGGCCTCATTTGTATTCCAGCAGCAAAGCCTGCAGCAAAGAACAAGTCACAAATTACAAAGTCAACCCCCTAAAGCAATAAGATCCTAGTAGCATTATGCACTACAGGGCTAAGCTGCTTATACGAACTAATCAATTTAGTCACTTGCAATCTACTTCTAGAGAAATTGTTGTGTCCAGGCACTGGGCTATCTAAGCAAGAAACATGCTTGCTTTTTTCAAAAGAGCTACAATCTTTTTTGATCTATAGGTATATACTGCATCCAGAAAAATGTCAGCAGAAAGGCATCTTTGATGGCAGTTTTTTTGAGAGCTCAGAAACAAAGGAGGTACAAGAGGGAAAAGAGACCAAAAAGAGGTATACAAGCATCAGGGAAGGAACACGCTAAAAAAAAAATCAATCAAAGCAAGCCAGGAAAAGCAGTTGCAGACCACAGGGACATTAGCGAGAGAGAGCAGCTGCTGAAAGGAGCCTCCAAACCACAGCTTGGGCTTGGCTCTGAGCTCCCCACACTGCTAGGACAGTGCTGGAGGCATAGCTACACTCCTGGAGCCCCAGGAAGCCCAGTCTGTAGCATCATCATTTCCCACCAATAGTCTCTGCCCTCCCTCTAGGACCCCTCTGGCTCCCCACAGCTCCTGCTGTGATCTGTTTCTTATCCTTCCCTCCCTCCCCCACCTAAAAAGGAAACCTGCTCAGGCCAACTGCTTCCTCCTGTTAAGCCCCATTTCCTAGCAGTTAGGGCCACCCTTCTTCCTGACACTTCCTGCTCATTCCTACACATCTCTGAGCTTTCCATGGATTCATGATATGCAGAAGGACAGAGCTGGTCATGGGGAAGGACAGAGGCTGCCCTTGGCAGGCCAGCTGAGGACACCATGATTTCAGCTCTGGCAAAGCCATCGTTGGGGGAAAGGAAGTCTTCCAATTATTTGTCAAGCATGGTTTGAATTTAAGCCACAGTGAAATTCTAATTCTAATGACAATTAATAAAAGTAATTAGCAAAGCAAGTATCCAGTAATCACCATGAACAGTAATGAGTAAAATGAACTGAGCATCATTTCAAATATGACAAATAACTAGTAATGTTTATTACTGGCATCATCTATAAAAAGATTCTCATTTTGCTCACTTAAAAGGGACTTTCATTAAGACTCAGAAGGAACAAAACCAAATAAATCATGTCTTTGTGTGTGTGTGTGTGTGTGTGAGACAAGGACTCCCTCTGTCACCCAGGCTGGAGTGCAGTGGTGCCATCACAGCTCACTGCAGCCTTGACTTCCCAGGCTCATTTGATCCTCCTGCCTCAGCCTCCTGAGTAGCTGGGACTAAACGTGCACACCACCATACCTGGCTAATTTTTGAATTTTTTTGTATAGACAAGGTTTTGCCATGATGCCCAGGCTGGTCTCATACCCTTGGGCTCAAGTGATCCACCTGCCTTGGCCTCCCAAAGTTCTGAGATTACAGGTGTTAGCCACCGTGCTCAGAAACCATGTCTCTTTAAAGTCAAAGGTACTCAGTGTCCCGAGGCCCATGACTTCTTGAGCACCAGTGATGGCCCTTGGAATGATGTTGCCACACTCTGGCATCCCTGCCTTCCAGAAACTTCCAATGAACTGGGCTCTCTCCACAGAAATTACAGTCTGGGAAAATAAAAGAGATAGAAGGGAAGAAAATAGTTCTTGTGGACTCTGGGGGAAAGGAAGGAGGCTATAAAATCTCTCAGTGTTTTGTTTTAGATTTCCTGGAGGACAGGAAGCTGCTTTGAGCAATTCACAATTTTAATAAAGAAAGCAGTTACTAAGTCTTCTTTTTATGCCTAGGAAAATAGCTTTATCCAATAACCAATGAGCAACCAAAACATATCAACTTCCACTCTAAGAAAAGCGTTGAACTGTGAATTAATAGTACCATCTGAGCCCTTGTTAAGTAACAGGCATATTTTGTTTTTTTCCCCCGCTGCACCTTCCATAGGAAGAGAAGGAATAACAGGCATATTTGAAGCAGTTAGTAAACTCCAACTGGCTTTAGAACTTTTATTTTATTTTTTAAAATTTATTATTATTTTTTTGAGACAGACTCTTGTTCTGTCACGCAGACTGGAGTTCAATTGTGGGATCTCTGCTCACTGCAACCTCTGCCTCCCGGATTCAAGTGATTCTCGTGCCTCAGCCTCCCAAGTAGCTGGGATTACAGGCATGCGTCACCCTGCCTGGCTAATTTTTGTATTTTTAGTAGAGATGGGATTTCACCATGTTGGCCAGGCTGGTCTCGAACTCCTGACCTCAGGTGATCCACCCACCTTAGCTTCCCAAAGTGCTGGGATACAGGCATGAGCCACTGCACCCAGCCTGGCTTTAGAACTTTCAAAATACCAGTCTTGATGCTACATTAGAAAATGCAACTGCCTTCACATATTCTTCATTTTTAATGACATTATTACCAGATCCATATCATTTCAGACACTGTGATACAATTTGTATCTGTAAACCTCATTAAGAGGTGGCATTTTCCAGTAAAAAGAACACCAGCGTCATCCTATTCCCGGCAATCTTTAGCTATGCGACTAGGGCAGTTACTTTTGTCCAAAGATGGCCCCAGCAAAATCTCATTCCACAGGCTCTTCTGTGTTGTGATGTTGACATACCCCATCAAAAGGAGGGCTTAACTCCCCTTCCCTTGAATCCAGGCTGGTCTTAGTGACTGCTTGGCCAATAGAACGCGGTGGAAAGGATGCACTGGAAGTTGGGAGAACAGTTCAGAAGATTCATAGCTTTTGCCCATGGCTCTTGGAAGGCTCACTCTTGGTAGTATCCTCTTAAGAACAAAGCCTCCGTGCCAAGAGGGAAGCCTGTGCAAGCACTCTGCTCCGGGGCCCAAGCCGAGCTCCTAGGACACAGCCAGCATCAACTGCCAGTGTCACCAGGAAACTGAGTTCTTTCCCTACTTTGTATTGATTACAAAGAAAGAACACCCAGTTGTAAAAAAAAAAGGCAAGCAGATTTTATTCAGTGGCCAGGAAAGGAGGAGTGCTCCTTCTGCCCAGGCTGTAGGAAGCTGGGGAATTTTAAGGCATTCGATGTGGGGCAGGGAGGTATGCAAACACGTGCAGAGAGGAACTCTATCACACAGGTGCAGGTCATAAACACGTGCCTTCATATGTCCCGCAAACAGAAAATGGCGGTGATTTCCTTTTAGGGTTGGGGATCCTAGCCTCATCATCATATATTAATGATCTAAAGGTAATGAGGGGTTGTCGGTTCTGATTTGCACTGGCTTCTTGCAGGCCTTTTCTCCCTCTGGTATTTGGCAAAAGATTATGAAGTTCCTGCAGTGTTCTAGGCCAGCTGGAGTTCTTTAAGCAGGAGCACCTATAGATAAAGAGACTAGAAAAAGACTGGATATGAAAATAATGAGCTTTTTCAGCTCTTCCTCTAGGGCTGCCCTGGTAACACTAGACTCGTGAGTGCACCGTCTTGAAGGCCAGCCCAGTGGGCCTTCAGGTGGCCCAGCCCCAGCCAACACGTGGCTGCAGCCTCGGAGAGACCCAAGTGGGTGCAGCTGAGCCCAGTCAATCCACAGAGCCCTGAGAAGTAATAATCAATTGTTGTTTTAAGCCACTAAGTTTTGAAGTGGTTTGCTATGGGGTAACAGATAACTAAAACACGGCTTGAGGACCTTGGTCTGGTTCCTCAACTTTTCAGATTTTATTTTTGCATCTGTTAAAGAGAGAGAGAGAGAATGATTTTCAGGACTGACCTATACCAAAGGCTTTGGTGACTATCAAATAAAAGTACTTTAAAGATCTATTAAGTGCTGTACATTGTTACTGCTTTTATCTATCAGTTCTTCCTTCTAATTCTATTGGTATTTCTTTTTTTTTTTTCTATTTAAAAAATTGCCCCTCTGGCAGGGCTCATGCCTGTAATCCCAGCACTTTGGGAGGCCAAGGTGGGTGGATCACTTGAGCTTGGGAGTTTGAGACCAGCCTGGGCAACCTGAAGAAACCCCGCCTCTACAAAAAATACAAAAATTAGCTAGGTACGGTGGTATGAGCACCTGTAGTTCCAGCTACTCAGGAGGCTGAGATGGGAGGATCGCTTGAGCCCAGGAGCCAGAGGTTGCAGTGAGCTGAGATGGCACCATTGTGCTCCAGCTTAGGCGATAGGAGTAAAACTCTGTCTCAAAAAATAAATAAATAAATAAATAACCCTCTGATCACAAGAATAATACAAATTTACCATAAAAATGTGTCAAATAGACAAAAGCTACAAGAAGATATTATAACTATTTATAATTCTTTCATAGAGCTAGAAGTATGGTAGCATTTTGTAATACATCCCATCAATCTTTTCTATAGATGGACTGATATTCATACATATGCAGTAGATGCCCTCTTAGCTGAACAATAAGAATGATTACTTGGTTGGTTAATCAAAAAACAGATAGCAGAGAATCATAAAAAATACATAAATACATTAAATGTTTTATTTTGAATTTAAAACCTATAATAAATTAAAATAGACACAATATCTTAATGCAATGCTTTGGCTCTTCCTGGAATTCTGAGTCATTTTTCTTATGTAAACCGCACCCAGAATGCATTCTTTATGATGTATTATTTTGTATTCTGTAAAGCCAAGTAAGTCTTTAAGGACATGCAAAAGAAATCTAAATGCAGGATCTTTCCAGATTTTATACTTTTTTCCCCAGCCTTTACAATTATCTTACTAAAACCTCATCACTGAGTTTCATATATATTTTTAAGCAAATCACTTTTGTTTGTATTTCTACAGGATTTATCTTCAATTTCATAGAAAAACTATGTTGATAGTTATACTTCATTTGTTTATGGTATATATACATTGCTTAATTATAATAACAAGTACAATAAACCAAAACAGATTTGGAAACAATTGAAATGCATTAGTCAAAATTAATCAGAAGAGCTGAACAACACAACTGTTAAACTTGAAAGCTGTCCCCAACTCTAGTGAAAACACATTATTTTCAAATAGCCATAAAAATATCCATGAAAACATTGACCATGTTTTAGACAAAAAGAAGCCACAATAAATGCCATAACGGAATAAATTTTGAATTAAGAAACAAAACCTAAAAAGTCCCATATGACTGAAAACTAAATATTATATTTCCAAATAAAGATTGAATTTAGGAGTAGACATCCTAAAAATGGTAAAATATTTATAACTGAATAATATTAAAATCCTGTGGGTCAACAGTTTGAAAACCAGAAAAGTCAGTATACAGAGAAAAATGTATAAATATACTTACTAGGAAGCAGGAAAGACTGCAAACAAACAAGTTAAATATTTTGTCTAGAAAGTTGTAAAAAGAACAATTGCTCAAATATTAATAAAAAAGGAGTGAAATAATAAAAATAATGCCAGAAATCAACAAAATAGAGAATAAAAATAAAAAGATTAACAATACAAAAAGTTGATTTTATAAAAAGAATATTAGATAAAGCCTAGCAAGATAAATTAAGAATCAAAGATAGAAAATGCAAATAAACAATACAGAGAATGAATAGGCCAGGCGCAGTGGCTCATGCCTGTAATCCCAGCACTCTGGGAGGCCGAGACGGGTGGATCACCTGAAGCCAGGAGTTCGAGACCAACCTGGCCAACATGGTGAAACCCCATCTCTACTAAAAACAAAAAAATTAACCCTGCGTGGTGGTGTGTGCCTGTAGTCCCAGCTACTCAGGAGGCTGAGACAGGAGTATCACTTGAACCTGGGAGGCTGAGGTTGCAGTGAGATGAGATCACACCACTGCACTCCATCCTGGGTGACAGAGTGAGACTATCTCAAAAAAAAAAAAGAGAGAATAAATAGATGAGAAGCCACAGATTTTTAAAAAAGAGAATATCATGAACAACTATGCTCTGATAAATTATAAAAGCTGGACAAAATAAATGAATTTCTAGAAAAAAATAGAGAATGTGAAAATAGGCACAGAAAAAAAAATAGAAAACTTGAACAAAACCACAAAAATGTAAAAGCTTAAATGAAAATTAAAGACCATCCTCTCCTGAAAATAACCCCTAGGTTCAGTTTGACAGGTAATCAACCTTTGAAGGAAGAGATAATTTCTATCTTACATAAATTATTCTAGAAAATGGGAAACTGCCAAATTAATTTTTTGATGCATGCATAACTTTTATTGCAAAATTAGGTAAGGTAGTACAAGAAAAATATATATAGTTCCATTTCATTTCTGAACATCCATGTAACAACCCTAACAAAATACTAGTGAGCCTAATCTAAGATGATATTTTAAAAATTACATCTTAATCAAATGAGGTTTATCTGAGTATTGTAAGGATGGTTCAATATCTGAAGAATCTAAGAATGTATTTACCACATTGTTAGTTTATATGGTTTGTCTGTGTCCCCACCCAAATGACATCTTG
Source organism: Pongo pygmaeus (assembly GCF_028885625.2). Taxonomy (NCBI): domain Eukaryota; kingdom Metazoa; phylum Chordata; class Mammalia; order Primates; family Hominidae; genus Pongo; species Pongo pygmaeus. Next base: position 135,731,623 of record NC_072384.2, on the reverse strand, counting down.
CACTGTAGCTCCCATAATCTCCATGTGTAGTGGGAGGGACCTGGTGGGAGGTAATTGAATCATGAGGGTGGGTTTTTCCTGTGCTGTTCTCATGATAGTGAGTAAGTCTCACAAGATCTGATGGTTTATAAAAGGCAGTTCCCCTGCATACGCTCTCTTGTCTGCCATCATGTAAGACATGCCTGTGCTCCTCCTTCACCTTCCACCATGATTGTGAGGCCTCCCCAGCCATGTGGAACCGTGAGTCCATTAAACCTCCTTTTCTTTATAAATTACCCATTCTCAGGTATGTCTTTATTAGCAGTGTGAGAATGAACTAACACATTAGTTAAATTTTAAAAAGCTTTAAGATTATCTCAATAGAGTCAGAAAATACTCTTTAATAAAGTTCAATAATTATTTATATTATTTAATCTTCTTAGCAAACTAGGAAATATGGAGAACTTCACAACCTACAGCAAACATCTTATTTTATTTATTTATTTATTATTTAATAATTTTTTTTTTTGAGATAGAGTCTCACTCTGTCTCCCAGGCTGGAGTGCAGTGGTGTGAACTCAGCTCACTGCAACCTCCACCTCCCAGGTTCAAGTGATTCTCGTGCCTCAGCCTCCTGAGTGGCTGGGACTACAAGTGTATGCCACCACACCCAGCTAATTTTTGTATTTTTTTTAGTAGAGATGGGGTTTCGTCATGTTGGCCAGGCTGGTCTTGAACTCTTGATCTCAAGTGATCCACCTGCCTTGGCCTCCCAAAGTGCTGGGATTACAGGCATGAACCCAGCTATTATTTAATGAAAAGATTTCAGCTACTAGTATCTGAAGAAATACTGGTGGTACTGACATATAAGACAATTATAAAAGAAAAGTGTTATAGTATTTGAAAGAAATGATTTAAAACTACATTTTGCAAATGATATGATCCTATTGACTAAGACTCTCTCCAAGACCAAACTGAGCCCTCTTCTTCACTAGGCCTCAAGCTTGGCCTGTGAGAACTGCAAACTTTCATCACAAATGATTTCTGTCCACCCTCCACGCTAAGAGACTTGAACATATACTTGCATAGGTTCTTTTAGCTCAAGCCCATGTCCCTAGGATGACAGCCCCAGTCTCCTTAAGTTCCTGTCTGAGAAAGCTCAACACTGCCAAAAGAATTTACTGTTTGTTCCAGCCAAATCCTGACTAAAGGCCCCTGACCTCCCTTTTCTTAGAGCATTTACGTTAGAAATTTGCATTGGTAAATCCAGTCTCTGTTCCTTTGAGATGCATCTTCTACAACACAGGAATGTCTTTCTTAAGGACCTGGGAGCCAGCCAGGTCCTTGTTGACATGTAATCATCAATAAATATAGGGTCTTTGCCTCCCCATCTGTGTGGGAAGTTAGGAACCTAAGTTTGATAAACACTAGTTGGCAGACATAGATGGCCTAACATTGACCTACCCACCATCATCTTCTGCAATTGTCTACTTTCCTGACTTTGCTGGAATCCCTGTTTATTTCCCCTTCTTACTCTCTCATTCTCTCTTTAAAACACCCAGTCATCTCTGCACAGATCAGAGTTCAGCTCAGTTCTACACTGAACTCTCTCCCTCCTACTGCAATAGTCTGAATAAGATCTGTGTTGCCATTTTAAACAAAACTCTGGGAAAAAATTTCTCTCTAACACTACACTTAAAAAATAAACATAATTGACTATTTAGAAACAATGAGAGAGTTAAGAAAAGTCAACTAGATACCAGATCAAATCACAAAAACACAACAGCATTTTTTGCATAGGTAACTACAACTAGAAAATATAATAAAAAATAATATGCAATTCACAGCAGTAACAAAACTATGCAATATCAAAGAATCTCCTTATACATGTGAACATTATGAAAAAAAGTGCTATGAGAGAATAAATAAGAAAACTAAAAACAAAAATGTAAAAGTATGCTTTGGATGAGGCGAATTACCTTTTAAAGATGTCAGTTTTCCCAAAAGATCATCTATAAATTTCAAGCAATTACATTAAAATGTTCAGATAGTTTTTTTTGAAAATTTCAAGCATCTAATTGATTTGTATGGAAGAATAAAATTCCCAATAGGTAAGTGAACCTTGACAAAAGAAGAGCAAAAAGATAGACTTGACCTACTAAATTAACACAGACACAGAAGTTATTCCAACAGTATGGTATGGTGCAGGTAAAAGTCAGATAGAGGCAAATGAAACAGAGCAGAGATCTTAGAGTTCCTTGAAAATGAAGAACTTGATGTATAGTAAAGACAGCATCAATGGAGAAAGACTGTTTTGTAGATATTATTGGGAGAGCTGGCTCATTGTACAGAGAAAACAACACTGGATCTTACACCATAGACTCAATAAAGGCACACTATTCTAGATGGATTGAAAACCTAAATGAAAAAAGGAGCACTCAAGTGACCACTGTCTCAGCAGTGGCCCAAATTAGTCAATGACTAGAGGCTCTTCTGGTCCTGCCTAACAAAGTCTAAAAGCAAGCCCCAAAGGATTAGCCTGTTTTCAAGTAACTCAGCCATGTACCAGAACAAAACCTAAAACAATGCTAAGGAATACAAAATCATCCAGTCCCCCAAAATGTAAGATTTATAATGTCTAATATCCAATAAAACATGACCGGGTGTGCAAAGAATCAAGAAAATATGAACCTTAATTAGGAAAAAAAAAATAATCAATAGAAACCAAACCAGAAATGACAGAGATAATAGAATCTATAAGAACATTCAAATAGCTATTATAAATAGACTTCACGTTTTCAAGAGGGGAGAGGAAAGCATGAGCATACTCAGAAGGGACAGGGGAAAGAAAAGACCCAAATCAAACTTCTAGAGATAAAAGCAAATACAAGATCTGAAATGAAAAACATAATGGATTGGAATAATACATATTAGACACTACAGAAGAAAGTAAACTTGAAGACAAAGCAATGGAAACTAAATAAAGCATGCAGAGAAAAAAACCTGAAGAAAAAAGAATCAATGAACTGTGAGATGGCTTCAAATCATCTAACATATGTGTATTTGGCATATACTTATTAAAAGAAATTTAATTTGCAGTTTAACACATTTCCACAAAGAAAATTCTGGTCCTAGATGGTTTCCCCAGTAAATTTTATCAAACATTTAAGGAGGAAATAATGGCAATTTTATCTAAACCCTTCTAGAAAATAGATGGGGAGGAATACTTCCCAATCCATTCTATAAAGCCAGTACACTTTGGCAACAAAGCCAAACACAGACATTGTAAGAAGAAAATAAGAGATCAACATCTATCGTGAACGTAGACATAAAAATTCATAACTAAGTTTTAGCAAATCACATTCAACAATATCTAAGAAGAATAATATATTATGACCAAAGTGTGGTGATCCCAGGAATGCAAAGCTAGTCTAACATTTGAAAATCACTCACTTGTCAGACTAAAGAAGAAAAGCCACATGATCACTTGAATAGAGACAGTAAAAGCCTTTGGCAAAATACAATATCCACTCATAAAAAAACTCCCACAAAACTATAAATAGAAGGGAACATCTTCAACCTACTCAATGGCATCTATGAAAAAACTCCATTCAGTGTCATAGATAACGGTCAAAGATTAATCAATGCTTTCTTATAAGATCCAGAACAAAGCAAAGATGTCTGCTTTTACCACTTCTATTAAATGTTGTACTGGAGGTCCTAGCTAGGGCAATAAGGCCAATAAGGCAATAAAAATAATTAAAAGGCATCCAGATTGGAAATGAAGAAGTAAACTAGTCTTCATTCCCATATGACATAATTGTGAAATCCCGTGGCATCTACAGAAAATTTACTAGAAGTAATAAGTGTGTTTAGCAAAATTGCAGGATATAAGGACACTATGTAAAAACCAGTTATATTTCTATATACTGGCAAAGTTGGAAATTGTAATTGAATAAATAATACAGTTTACAATAGCATCAAAAAATTTTAAGTACTTATGTGTAAAGTTGGCAAAAGATGTGTAAGATTTGTATGCTGAAAACTACAAAACATTGCTGAGAAAATTTAACGAAGACCTAAATAAATTGACCTGAATAGAGAGTTCATTGTCTAGAAGACTCAACATTGTTAGCACGTCAGTTCTTCCCAACTTTGATTTATACATTCAGTGCAATCCCCGACAAATAAAAATTCCAGATTTGTTTTCTTGGAGTTGGGGGTGGGGGGATTGACAAACTGGTTCTAAAATTTTTATGGAAATATAAAGAAACTAGAATAGCCAACAATTTTGAAAAAGAAAAACAACATTAGAAAATTTAAACTACTTGATTTCAAGACATTATGAACTACAGTAATCAAAGCAGTGTGGTATTAGAATAAAAATAGATCAGGTGCAGTGGCTCATGCCTGTAATCCCAGTTCTTTGGGAGGCCAAAGTGGATGGATCCCTTAGCCCAGGAGTTTGAGACCAGCCTGGGCAACATAGGGAGGCCTCATCTCTGCAAAAAAATACAGAAATTAGCTGGGCATAGTGGCATGCCCCTGTGGTCCCAGCTACTTGTGAAGCTGAGGTGGGAGGATGACCTGAGTCCAAGGAGGCTGAGGGAGCTGTGATTTTGCCACTGCATTCCAGCCGGGGTGACAGAGTACAACCCTGTCTCAAAGAAAAAAAAGAATAGAGGTAGACATATAAATCAGCGGAAGAAAATAGAATCTAGAAATAGACCCATATTACATGGTCAGTTGATTTTTGACAAAGGTACAGAGGTAATTTAGAGGAGAAATAACAATGTTTTCAACAAAAGCTGCTAGAACAATTGGACAGCCACATACATAAGAATTATCTTTTCCTCACATAATACACAAAAGTTAACTCAAAATAGATTATAGACCTTAATCTAAGCGTCAAAACATAAAGACTTTCAGAAGAAAGCATAAGAGAAAATCTTAGCAATGTTGGGTTTCCCAAGGATTTAAAAAGTAGGATTTAAAAATAAAAACTACTAATTCTAAAAGAAAAGAATCAGCCAACTGGACCTCATCAAAATGGAAAACTTTGCTCTTCAAAAGACAGTGTTACAAAAATGAAAAGACAAGCCACGGACTGGAAGAAAACATCTGTAAACCATGGACGTAATCAAAATCATACACAAAGGACTTGTGTATGTAGAGTACAGAAAGACTCAAAAATACAATTGTAAAAGAAAAACAACACGATACAAAATTGACCAGACACTTCACCAAAGAGCATATACAGATGGCGAATAAGCATACACAAAGTTACTCATGAATCATTAAGGAAAAAAATTAAAACCACAAGGTACCGTGGTGCAAGTATTAGAATGTCATAGACATAGATAGATAGATAGATAGATAGATAGATAGATAGATAGATAGATGATAGATAGATAATGACAATACCAAGTGTTGGTAAAGACGCAAAGCAACTGGAACTTTCATGCACTATTGATGGGAATGTAAAGTGGCTCGACCACCTTGAAACACCTTGAAACAGTATAGCAATTTCTTAAATATTAACTATCCACTTACCATACTGACTTTTACCATACATGGCTTTTATCCATGAAAAATGGAAACACATCCATACAAAGACTTATACACAAAGTACAAGTATTATTACTTATACTAATGTTATAAATTTAAAATTATAAATATGTTATAAATTATTATTGTTTATACTAATCCAAAACTTGAAATAACCCAAATGTCCAACAAAAAGAAGTAAATGGATAAAATCGTGGCCTATGTATGCAAGGCAACACCACTCAATAACACAAAAGAATGAGTTAACACACAACATGGATAAAATTCAAAATAATTATGCTGAAGGAAAGAAGCCAGACCAAAAACAATACATTCTTGTGCTTCCACTTGTATACAATTCCAGAAAATTCAAACTAATTTATAGAGACCAAAAAAATGAGTAATTTCTGGGACTGGAAATGAGTGAGAGGAAGAGATGGATTATAGGGTCTTGAGTAAATTTGGGGTCGTGATGGATAGGTTCATTATCTTCACTGTGGTGATATTTTGTGGGTGTATATGTAGTTTAAAACTTATCAAATTGCATATTAAATAGATGTAATTTATTGTATATCAATTACATCTCATAAACCTACTTAAAAAAAGAAGAAAACAAGGCGAGGAATCCCTTTGGACCTAGGCAAGTAAGAGTTTCTTTAAAAAGTCAAAGTAGTACAATTATAAGGGGGGAAATTATGATTTGATTATATCAAAATTAAAGATTTCTGTTCTGTAAAGTACCACATAGATAATAACAACAGACAGATGAGTGATTGGTTAACGATATTTGCAACATCTATAACTAACAATGAATCAATGCCATGAAATTACAATCTTGTTTCTTCTGTAAATAAACAAGACCAGAAGCCCTATAGAAAAACAGGCAAATACGAACAAGTAATGCACAGAGAGGAAATGCTAATAGCTAGCAAGAATATGAAAATGATGTTCAAGATTGTACTACCCAGGGAAATTAAGATATCACTTTAATCTCATCACTATGATAAAGTAGAATAATATCTATATTTGCCAGAAAAAAGAGAAGCATGGGAGGACTCCTCATAAAGGAGATTGATGCAGCCATTCTGAAGAGCAATCTTCCAGGATTTGCCAAATTGCACACGCACACACAAACACACACACACGCACACTGTTACTTCACAATCACACTGACAAATACATATCCCAAAGTGATTCTCACACAGGTCCATGTGGAGACAAACAGAAGGATGTCCTTTGCAGTAGTTTGGGGATAGTTGGAGGCAACCTACGTGTTCATCACTAGGGGAATAGATAAGAAAATGAAGTGGAGGCAGGCGAAGAAACAGCTGCCAGGCTTTGTGACAATACACCAGATATTGCAACAGTAACATAGAGAGCTCTTAAGAGATATAATGAAAAGATAAGAAATCATTTCATGTAAAGCAAGGAACTATGTCGTTTATACTTTATGTGAATTAACTTCACCACCACTCCCCGCCCCACCCCCTGCCAACACACACATTCACAAACTTATTTTCCAAAGACACATATCAAACCCTCTAGGGCAGCTCCATCTGAAGAAAGAACTAAGGAGGACAGAATAGGAGAATGTGGAGGTGGGAAAAAAATGAATGTATAAATAAAAGCCAAGAGGGAGTCTTGTACAAATCATGGTGATGTTGTACCTTGAACTGAAGAGAATAATTTAAATCTCTGCACCTGAAGTGCCAAAAAGAAAAGTAAAACAGAAAAGTATCTGTATGTTCTTAGCTTACAAAATCTTTGTTTTTATCAAGAATGGATCTGGCCCCCCCTCTGAAATCTCTTATCTCATTTGTTCCTTTTATCTACTTGATTAAATTTATTAAGAGAATAATTGTGTTCCACTGTATGACAATACCATAATTTATATATTCGTTCTACTATTCAAGGATATTGGCATTGTTTTGTATTTTTAGCTTTACATCTAGTGTTACTATGAATGCTTTTGCACATATATTTTGGTATATTTGTTCATGGGCCATAGAATATGTGTATATTCAATTTTAATAGATAATACTAAATAGATTTCCAAAGTGCTTATATCAGTTTACTTATACTGCCACTAACAGTGCACATGAATTACTCCACATCCTCATCAACACTTAATGAAGTCAGTCTTTTAATTTCAGCTCATCTAGAATATATTTAAGAATTTAGCTAATAAAATGGTAGTCTCTTACTGTGTTTTAAATTTGTATTTCTGTGGTAGCTAATGAAGTCGAAGTTCTTCTTAGATTCTTTTGGAAAGTTCCTGATCAAATTTTTTACACATTTTCCTTTTCATTGATCTTGAATATAAGCCTTTGGTCAAGTACATGGTTCACAAATATAAACATTTATATTTGTTGGTATTCCATTTTTATTCTTTCAAAGGTCTTTTTTGGTAAACAGAAATGCTTAATGTCAATTATCAATTTATGTTCAATTAATCAATTATGTTCATTAGGTTTAGTGTCTTTTCAAAAAACTATTTCAGAAATCTGTTCTTACATCAAAGTCATGAAGACATTCTCCATCTTCAGTATTTCTTTTAGTGCAAGTCTACTGGATACAAATTTTCTCAGCTTTCATTTGTCAAAAATGCCTTATTTTGCTTTTATTTTCATTAGTATTTTCAGTTTATAAAATTTTAGCTTGGCTGATAGCTAGCCCTTTAAAGATGTCATTCCACTTGCTTCCATGAGTATGTTGTACAGTCAGCTGTAAGCTTTAGTCTTGACCCTTTGAAAGTAAAGTATTCACACTACTCCCGCCTGCTTTTTAGATTTTCATTTTGTCTTTGGTTTTTAGCAGCTTGACTAAGATGTGCCTATTCTGGTTATGTTGGGGTTTGCGTAGACTCTTGAACCTGTAGGTTGTTGTCTTTCATTATTTTTTTAAAACATATGCTTAGCCGTTCTGTCTTCAAATATTGTTTATGTTCTTTTCCCTCTTCTCCTTTGGAGACACAACATTCTGTATATGTATACGATATTCTGTACTGTTCATTCCATTATTTTTCTCTCTTTGCTTCAGTTTGAATAAATTCTATCCCTCTATCTTCTGCTATGTTCAGTGTACTGTTAAATTCATCTAATGAATTCTTTATTTCAAATATTGTATTTTTCAGTTCTAGACTGCCCAGTTGCTTTGTTCATGTATATTCAATTATGTTGAAATTATCTATATTTTCTCTTGTTTTTCCATGCCATCCTTTATTTTCTTGAATGGAAAATCAATTTTTAAAATTCCTCTTTGATAACTCCAATATCTAAATCACCTGTGAGACTATATATAATGTTTACATTTTCCTTAGCATTTGTTTCTCTTGGTCCTATCTTTTTCACCATGTCCTTTAATTTTTAATTTTTATTTTGCTCATTGTAGATAAAAATTGTAGAGGCTCCAATAATGATGTTTTTCTTCAAAGAAGGTTTTTTTTCCTGTCAGGCAGTTCTCTATCAGTGGATCACCTTGGGTCCCATGGAGACTTGATTTTCAGCTTTGTTAGAGGTGGTCTCTATTCCTCATGCAAGGATTTTTAAAAATTCCCTCAGGGAAAACCACCAGGGTTAGTGTAGACATTATCTTGTGTGTGCAGTATTCATAATAGCAAAGACCTGGAACCAACCCAAATGTCCAACAGTGATAGACTGGATTAAGAAAATGCGGCACATATACACCATGGAATACTATGCAGCCATAAAAAATGATGAGTTCATGTCCTTTGTAGGGACGTGGATGAAGCTGGAAACTATCATTCTCAGCAAGCTATCGCAAGGACAAAAACCCAAATATAGCATGTTCTCACTCATAGGTGGGAATTGAACAATGAGAACACTTGAACACAGGAAGGGGAACATCACACACTGGGGCCTGTTGTGGGGTGGGGGAGGGGGGAGGGATAACATTAGGAGATATACCTAATGTAAATGACAAGTTAATGGGTGCAGCACACCAACATGGCACATGTATACATATGTAACAAACCTGCACGTTGTGCACATGTACCCTAGAACTTAAAGTATAACTAAAAGAGAGAGAGAGAGAGAGAGAGAGACAAAAAAGAATACCAGAAAAGAAAAAAAAAAGAAATTATCTTGTGTGCTTCCCTTCTCTCACAATTGTGCCTTTCAGTACTGTCTACATTAGTTGCTGCCCATTGCTTCACACAGTCATTTTGTACATTTTATTCAGCTTTTATAGGATTTTTTCTTGGCATGAAAGTTAGCCCAATTTAAGTCACTCCATTATGTCTGAAAGCAGACCCTTGATTTGTCTCAATTAGAGATATTTTACAAAGCTTTTATGGCCTCACTTTTTACACGCCTGACTGGAATATAGAATGTTGGCGTTATGAATATGTGTGTGTGTATTTGTGTATACACATACTTCTACTGCTTTCATGCTGCTGTTAATTACTCTTTGTATTTCAGTTTTTGCTTTATGTATTTTTAAAGCTGTAGATGGCACTTTCTAGAAATTTAAATGTCCAATTTTGTCTCAAGTATTTTTTCTAGCCGTTGCTGTCATAAAATTTCTTTCTCTCATCAGTAGTTTGGTAGCCTGGAAAAAATAGGAGTGGAGAAACTCCAGAGACAGTAACAGCAGGGAGAGTTACCACCTTACCACTTTGTTTCTTATCATCTTTGCCAAACCATCCAAACATTTATCTGTTTTGTTCACCATTGCCTGTCATGCTTTCCATATAGAATAACCTTTTAATGTTATTTAATTGTAACTTCTCTTTTAATCAGCAGTCCATTGTGATTTTGTATTCTTATAGAAGATGGGAGCCTTTGCCTTTTAATAAATAGCACTTATTACATGTCAGATTTTATGCTTTTTTCTCAGTAACCTTGATATTTCTTTTTTGTTCTTCCATTTACTCTAGGAAACTGTGATTCACTTCCCCATGTAAAACTGATCGCCAGGCACTCAATCTATTCCTTAGTCGTTAGTGGTTGCCCATTAAGTTTCAAGCGAGGGGACAGCTTCCCAACTTTCAATCCATTAATACATTCTGATCACAGTCCCACCACTTAACTATCTTTGTCATCTCAAGTAAGGTCCTCAGTTTTGTCACCTCTAGAACAAATCAATTAAGCAAAATGATTTGTTCACTACAAGTATAAAGGTTTAAAAAATAGTATTCCACTAGGCTTTTTCACTTATTTTCTTAATAAAAATACTTACCCCAAATATTTCTAAAGTAGCAGGCTTCTTAGCTTTCTCGGAAATTACATCAGGCAAAGGCACTATTCAATTTACGCTTATCAGCTCAGACTGATGGGCTATATGTCTAAAATTGGCCCATAAAGGTAAAAGCATTATTAATTAATACATGAAAGTTTAGGAAATAAAGTACTTTTGAAAATCTATGAATTTTCATTTGAATAACATTACAAAAGAATTTAAGTTGCAAGACCATATACAACATCATAAGTTAGGGAGGAAAATAAAGAATAAAAAGAAATTTCAGATACAGAACCAATGGAGATGGAATTACTAGTTTGGGACGAAAAGACTGGAAATAAACAAGCTACTATTTCCTTCCTAGTCTTTTCACAATCTGCTGCAACGGATTCAGAAAAAGAAAGATTGTAATTGTTATAGCCTGTTTATTTCCACCAGGGGGAGGTATAGTATTGCAAATAAAGTTAAATTATTTAACAAACGGTAATAAAATAGCTATTGACTGAAAACAGGCTTTTTTTAATTCTGGTTTTGCCGAAAGAAGGTAGGGAAGAGAGAGTTCTGACTATGTGAATTAACCTTTCATGCTTAATTCCTGTACCATATGATAAGGAGAAGAGAAACTCCTGTGTAGGAATTCAGTAAAATTTGTCCTTCTCCAGAAAAAACTTCATACTATAATTTTGAAAAAAATAAAATATATATTGACATAAACTTCACCTTTGTATTAACTCTTCCCAAGATATATGTCATTTTCAATGAAAATCTATGAAACGTTTGTCAAAATTGACCTGGAATAAGAGTGAAATGATAATAATTGTGGGTTTTACAAATTAATTTGAAATAATTTAGAATGTATCAAGCACTGGTTGATGAGAGAAGGATATAAACAACACACAACTAAGGGTTGCTGCCCAGGAGGCACCAACAATTAAAGGCTGAGATCGTGCTAAGCAGATCCAAGGAATGAAAGGAAACAAAGAAGGTGTTTGGAACAAACTCTTGGAGGCCCCAGAGTCTGCAGTGAAGACAGAAACTGCAGGGGCTGGAAGCAGAGGAGCAGGGGCAAGTCATAGGGGAGAGGATGGCTTGGCCTGCAGGATGGAGCATCAGGAAGGACCACAGGGTGAGAGAGGCAGAGCTTCACTTTTAGGAAAAGTGGGAGCTAAGGCATGGCTGGAGAGGTGGCTTCGCATTATGGATGGCCTTGAGTGCAGAGCCAAGGATGAGAGATGTGGCCAGATGAGGCACGATGACAGCAGCATCAGGTGGGGGTGTGCGGGTAGAAGGGGACTGAGCTGAATGTCCCTGAGTCTCAAACCAGAGAGCCAGGCTCAGTCAATACTTTCTCATGCTCACATCTCTGGTCAAGTCAGAGAAAGACTCACTTCCACCACCTCCTCTATGCTGCGAAGGAAATGCCACCCACACAGCACCCTTCTGTGTTTGAGTTATGTAAATTAAAAATAGTGTGATATAGGAAAGATTAATAAAACCTGACTCCAAATGAGATGGATCTTCTCCAAACTAAGAAAAAGAATCACTGAAAATTGCATACTGTAATTTCAAAGCTTGCAAGCAGAGTCCATTCTAGCTTGTCTTTATGCTATTGTCATATGGCAGGAATAGTTCCACTGTCAACAGAAATTCCTACCATCCTTTAAAAAAATTATATGAATATTTTAAAATTTCAAAGCCGCTTGCAAGCTTTGAAATTACAGTATGCTATTCTTGGTGATTTTTTTTCTTAGTTTGGAGAGAATCCATGTCATTTGGAGTGAGATTTTATGACTCTTTCCTATATCAAATTTACATAGCTCAATATAAAACAATAGACTTTCAAAAACAGATGCATCATTAATTATCATTCAGCTGATTTTCTCTGCCATGTGAAATCCAAATATATCTCAAGGGTCCACATGGCCCATTCTCACCATGGTGTCATCCAAAGTATATGAAGTAACTCTAATGCCAATCACAGTTGTCTCTAAGAAAGTTAAATGACATATATTTCACACACGACAGCAATCCTTTTAAAATTCCTTTTCTTCTTTTCTTTTTTCTCCCTCTCTATAAGCCCCTAAACTTTTCTGAAGCCTACCCATTTGCTTTTTCTGTTTCTTCTCTGCTTTGCTTTTTCTGTGTTCTAAATCAGCTTAGCCTTTCTACTTTCTTTCAGGTTTCTTTCCTCTATAACCATGAGCAGATTCTCCATAACCAATGAGATGTCGGATCTGACCCAGGAAAGGGTGTCATCACCATGTAACCAACACTTTTATTTTTTATTACCCTTGCTTTATTATATAATATTTTAACATAAAACTTCAACTACCTCAATACTACTTTGATTTTTTTCCTCAGCATCATTCTTAATGTTTTTCAGTGGCCTCTTCTAAAATAGCAAGTAGTATAATAGTGCCTCTTTGGCCTCCTCATCATTGACTTCTTTTTTTTTTTTTTTTTTTGAGATGGAGTTTCACTCTTTTCACCCAGGCTGGAGTGCAATGGTATGATGTTGGCTCACTGCAACCTCCAGGTTCAAGCTATTCTCCTGCCTCGGCCTCCCAAGTAGCTGGGATTATAGGCGCTCACCACCATGCCTGACTAACTTTTGTATTTTTAGTAGAGATGGGATTTCACCATGTTGGCCAGGCTGGTGTCAAACTCTTGACCTCAGGTGATCTGCCCGCCTCGGCCTCCCAAAGTGCTGGGATTTTTGGTCTGAGACACCATGCCCGGCCTGTCACCATTGACTTCTGATTTAAGGACACAGATTGTCACACAGCAATGGTACCACCACTTCTCGATGGCTTAGATGATGTTCCCATAGGAGATAATAACGATGTTAAAATTGCACTACAATGGTTGCTCACAGAAGTTCACATGCAAAGGAATACCCACGTGCTTCATATTATTCTTTTCAAAGCTGGGTAGGAATTTCTTTTCAATGGAAGTATCCCTAGCATATGACAATAGCACGAAGACGAGTCAGAATTGGCTGTGCTTGCAAGCTTTGAAATTACAGTATGCAATTCTCAGTGACTGTTTTTCTTAGTTTGGAGAAGATCCACCTCATTTAGAGTGAGGTTTTTAAAATCTTTCCTATATCACACTATTTTAATTTACATAACTCAAACACATCGAAGGTGGCGTTTCCCTTGCGGCATGGAGGAGGTGGTGGAAGTGAGTGAAAGTGTGCTGGATAAAGCCCAAAAGAGTCTGGAATCAGATCCCAAGAAGGACCCAAAGCAGGTGGGGCTGGGTGGAGGTTCGGGCTCTGCCTAGGGTGGGAGGAAGACAACGGGCAGAAGGGCCCAGCAGAGAGCACTGGGAGTGCTGGGGCAGGTCCTGGTCCTGCCACCATCCTCTCCCTGCCCTGCCCCCTGCATGGCCCCAGAAGGTGCTGGGCCCCTCCCTCCACCAGCTCCCTGCCTGCAAGAGTCCTCCTGGCTCTGCCGCAGGCTGTTGCAGGGCTAAGGGCTGACCTCTGGTGGAGCTGTGTGCACCTCATACCACCTGGATCACTACCACCCACACAGAAGCGGGGCTTCTGGTCTTGGAGATAAGGGGCCTGGGAATAGGCTGAGCGGCTGGTGAACACATGGCAGGGCAAAGCCCAGAGGGGCTTTATCAATTGTGTAAGTCCTAGTCTGAGTCCGAAAACCTGAGAACCAGGAGCTCCAATGTCCCAGGGCAGGAAAAGATGGATGTTTCAGCTCAAGCAAAGAGAACAGATTCATCCTTCCTCCTTTTTGTTCTCTTTGGGCCTTCAACAGTTTGGGTGATGGCTGCCCACACCTGTGAGCACAGTTCTTTTTTAATTAGTCTATGGATTCAAGTGCTAACCTCTTCCAGAAACACTCTCAGAGACACATCCAAAATAATGTTTTACCAGCTATCTGGGCACCCTTTAGCCCAGTTAAACTGACACAGAAAATTAACTATCTCACAAGGTGCCTCCAGTAAATGAAACTGCACAGTGTTTGTCCTCTTGCGACTGGCTTATTTCACTTAGCATAATGTCCTCAGCAATCATCCATGTTGTAGTGTGCGTCAGAATTTCCTTCCTTTTAAGACTGAGTATGACTTCCTTGAGTGTATACACCACAGCTCGTTTATCCACCCATCCACTGATGAACACTTCAGTTGCAACCTCCGTCGTTTGGCTTTTGTGAATAATGCTGCTAGGAACATGAGTATGCAGATATGTGTTCAAGACTCTGCTTTTATTCTTTTACGTTTTTTGCCTGGAAGTAGAGTTGTCGGATCATATAGTGATTCTGCTTTTAATTTTTTGAGGAACCACCATACTAGTTAGCAACAAGTGATTTTGACATAAAATTGTTTCATGAAGGGATGCTTCTCTACAAAGACAGCCCCTAATAGCCCTTTGAGGCAGGGACCAAGTCCCCTCTTTTGTATTCTTGGAGTGGGGAGCACTACAGACATCAGAATCAACTATGATATCCACATTACTGCTCAGAAAAGAGGAGCAAGCTTCCAGAAGCAGACCTGAGAATTCCTGAACTCAATAAAGGTTCCTGTAACAAAGCTCATGTCCCCTCTTCACAGCTTCCCAGATAAGACCTCCTGTCCAGGACACCTCCCTGATTGAACCCCCCTATTTATTTATTTATTTATTTATTTATTTTTGTTTTGAAACAGAGTCTCACTTTTATTGCCCAGGCTGGAGTCAATGGTGCGATCTCTGCTCACTGCAACCTCTGCCTCCCGGGTTCAAGCGATTCTCCTGCCTCAGCCTCCCGAGTAACTGGGATTACAGGCACGTGCCACCATGCCCAGCTAATTTTTGTGTTTTCAGAAGAGACCGGGTTTCACCATGTTGGCCAGGCTGGTCTTGAACTCCTGACCTCAGGTGATTCACCTGCCTCGGCCTCCCAAAGTTCTGGAATTATAGGCGTGAGCCACCGCACCTGGCCAGAACCCCTTGTATTTTGACATTGGAAGCTTTAAAATGTCTTGCTGGCCTTCCTTAGCCTCCTTGTCCCCAAGTCAGGCAATCCCCTTTAGAGACAGTGCCCCTAACCTTTTAATAAACCTAAATGCTTACCCCAATACTTTTATAAACCAGAATGTCATATGTTAGAACCAACCTGAGCAAATTTTACTTTGGAAGAAATCAATAACAGGTTTCTCCTAGCATTTATGGTGTCTAGGTCAAGGGCACAAAGGGAGACCCAAGTAGTGTGTGTGTGTGTGTGTGCATGTGTGTGTGTGCATGTGTGTGTGTGTATCGGGAGGTATAGGATACAGATATAGTAGAGAGATATTTAAAAGGTACAAATAAAATGAATGAATAAATATGTTTCATCATTCTATCTTGAAAAGCATACCTTCATAAGAACAAAAATGGAGCGATATATGTAAAGCTGTTGTTTTAAATGACAGAAAGTTGGTAAAATATCCAAGACATCTGAATTTAATAATCATTGTATATGCCTAAATATCCTGTGGATAGGCTACACTGTTTGAATAAGTAAGTAACAACATACATAATTGATAAGTTATATATTATCCATAAATTTTTGTTTTTTCTTAATTTTAGCAAAGAACACTAATTACGTTGTTAGAATCAATATTTTCATATAATTTGCATTCTATTGATAGTAACAACAAATTAAGCAAACTTTCTGAAATCATTGAGATTCTCAGATCATTTTTTATTAGTTTTATTTTGAAGAAATTTTGACCTGCTAAAGCTATAGCTATTGGAGTTGTCAATAAGTCTTAGGAAAGTACTTTGATGCAGAAACATACTAGGAATTTACATACCTTATTCAAACATTGTAATAGGGCTGCACAAAAGAGATTGTCATTGTGGCATAAAATACAAAATGTTTTAATTTTATCATTTAAATTATTACCACTCGTTTGATTTTTACCATCCCTTAAAGCAATATCAAGATTCATAGATAAAGATAAAGAATCAGCTTTAGCATCACATACATTGTATCTAGATCTACACATATAAAATGTAAAAGTGACACAAATTGTTTAATATTGAAAAATGTTGGTTGGGCGCAGTGGCTCACGCCTATAATCCCAGCACCTTGGGAGGCCGAGGCGGGAGGATCACCTGAGGTCAGGAGTTCAAGACCAGCCTGGCCAACATGGCGAGACCCAACATGGCAAAATTTAGTAGCAATTTTTCTTCTATAAATACAAAAATTAGTTGGGTGTGGTGGCAGGCGCCTGCAATCTCAGCTGCTTCGGAGGCTCAGGCAGGAGAATCGCTTGAACCAGGGAGGCGGAGGTTGTAGTGCACCAAGATCGTGCCACTGCACTCCAGCCTGAGCAACAGAGCAAGATTTTGTCTCCAAACAAAAAGAAAGAAAAAATAAAAAGAAAAAAATTCCTGAGACACCAGGTGCAAGGGTTGCGAATACTCTATTTATCTGTGAATATTTCTGGAATCACTAACAGAAAATCGATTTTCAGCACTCCTGGGAAAGGATTTGGTTATGCAAGAGTCAGTTGCATCCATGCTCTCTGCAAGGAAGAATTTGACACCTCAGTTAGTTTGTATCTTCTCTTTGCAAAATGGTCGCAGTTCAGTGACCATCTCTGATAGCTGCAGTTGTGCAATCTACAAACCTCACAGATTTTGGATAAAGTCACCTTTGGTCTTGAGACACAGACCTACAGAGAAGCATTTCCCTGGGGTCTACACGGTATTATTGCCAGAGCAGATGTTTAGAATTTAGGGTCACTTTTGCCAGAGACAAATTTCAGACCCCGAGCAATATATGTAAAGCTGTTGTTTTAAATGACAGAAAGTTGGTAAAATATCAAAGACATCTGAATTTAGCCACTATTGTGTATGCCTGAATGTCCTGTGGACAGGCTACGCTGTTTGAATAAATCATTTTGACCCTCTAATGCTTAGGTCCAAAGGAAGGGGCTTCTCTTGCTGATGTCAAAGGCAAAGTCAATGTGCAACTTTGCCTGAGAACTAGATGGATGGGAGCTCTTAGACTTCTTTTGCCAGGCACAGAAACTGACCAAAGAAGTGAGCTTTGGGAGTCAGCAGGTGGCGCCTGGTTTCCAATCAAAGGCTCTGACTTTGCTCCTGACAGCCGTGGGTCCAGGGTCACTTGCCCATCCCAGTCCAGAAATGAAAAGGGGAGATGCAGCATTCTCAGGGGAGGGTGGGGCAAGGCAGAGGATCACTATCCAAATCATTAACTTGTTTAAATCCTGCTGGATTTCGCCATTAAGAGGCTGCCCACTACCCCTGTGAAATGTCCAGCAGCAACTTGCAAGAGAGACACGCCACTTTCATGCAGCCCCACAGATGGGGGTCGGGCTGGAGACGAGCAAGGTGATCCCAGGGACCAGTGCAGGCCATCTACTGGAGTTCCTCAGAAGAGATGCTGATGACAGAACTTTAAAAAAAAATCTCTTCATTTTAATTGGAAGATGGGGCTGCCTTTAGGGCAAGGGCTGGATTTGGTCCCATGGCAGACCAAAAGTGTGTCTATTTTTGGGCAGACGATCCAAGGAAGCTCCAGACAAGTGGGGCCCTCACACCATGTGAAAGCTTCTGGGGGTCCACTGAGGACCACCCGCCAACTGAAAGGCATCGGGCAAGACAAGAATGCGTTTTATAGGGCATGGGCTCACACACTCCACGCTCTGTGCTTTACAAACAGGTGCCTTTTGGGTCCTTACAGAGCCCTATAAAAGACATCCTATTATTATCACACCATTATACACATGAGGTCAGCAAGGCATAAAGACTTGGAGAAATGGCCCAGGGGTGTCAGTTCCAAAGCTTATCCTCTTAACAAGTTAAGGGCTGAACACACGTGGGGCCAACCATGAAAAGAACAAGAGCAACAGCAGCAGCAAACCCACAGGGACAGGCAGGACGGCAGTTTGCGTGGGTACCAGGCTGGCTGGGGAGCGAGCCACACTCTCTCCCACAGCTTCCCCTCCCCAAATCAGCTCCAGCCTGAAGAGCAACCGTTGGAAACAATGCTTGCCACAAACCCAGCTTCAAGCAGGTGACCCTCTCAACCCTTCCAACCAATCCTCACTCCTCCAGTCCTCACCCCTCCCCAGGAATGTCACAGAAACTCTGTCGTCCCTGTTGTCCAGCAAGGCAGGGCTGCAGCTGCTCCTGGAGTGACAGGCTAGCCGTGAGACAACTCACAATCAAATAAACCCTCTTCCGCATACCCGATGCAGATGTCAACACCGCACACAACTCCGTGGACGATGACGTGCACACACGCATCCCCACAGCGCGTATCCAGCAACCTCAACAAATCATCACAAACTCAGGGGTTTAACACAACACTTGTTTATTAGCTCATGGTTCTACAGGTCAGAAGTCCACCGACAGCTGAGTGGAGTCACAAGCCTGAAAGCAAGGCGTCAGCTGGGTTGCACTGCTTTCTGTGGCTCTGAGGATGACTCATTCAGGTTGGTGGGCAAGTCTGGTTCCCCGCAGTTGTGGAGGGAGGTCTCGTTTCCCTGTGGCCTCCACTGGGAGCCAGTCTTTGCTCCTCGAGGTGACCTGTATTCGTTCCACTTTCCACGTGGCTTCTTTTTCATCCACAGCCACTCCGTCCCTCCCACGCTCCAGATCCCACAACTCTCTCTGTGGCAACAGCTTTGGACTGCAGCTGGACAAAGTTCTCTGCTCTTCAGAGTAAAGGAAATCAAAATATTTCTCCTCAAAATATTGAGGACTGTTAGTTCAAGACACTGGAAACGCAGGGAAACACTGCCTCGGCCTCCGCTTACCTGATGGCAGGACTTCAGTCCCTCCTTCCTGGAGACAGTGCTTGTCATCCACCCAGAGAAGGCAGCAGCAGGTACCAGAAGAATCTGGGAATGCATTTTACCATCTTCCTCCAGTTTCCCACCTTTTAAAAGATGAGAGCTGCTCTCACCTTCATCTTGTCACTGTATAGAATTTATGGCTCTTCATTAGAATACTGTTTACACAAGGCCTCTAAGCCACTGCCTTCAGAGAGAAATTCTTTTGAACTGAGACCTCTCTCATGTGATGGGTACAGCAGGTGTTAATAAACGTCTGCTTGTTTTTCTTTTGTTAATTTGACTTTTGTTTTCAGGAGAGTGTCTCAGCTAAGCACCTAGAAAAAGGGAAAGGAAAGAAAAGAAATTATGTTTTGTCTCCTACAAGGGCTCATGTGATTAGGTTGGGCTCACCCATAGAAGCCAGGAAGATCTCCCTATTTTAAAACCACATATATTTTCTTTTGAGACGGAGTCTTGCTCTCTCTCCCAGGCTGGAGTGTAGTGCCGCAATCTCAGTTCACTGCAACCTCTGCCTTCCAGGTTCAAGTGATTCTCCTGCCTCAGCCTCCTGATTAGCTGGGACTACAGGTGCCCGCCACTATGCCTGGCTAATTTTTTTTGTATTTTAATAGAGACGGGGTTTCTTCATGTTGGTCAGGCTGGTCTCAAACTCCTGACCCCAGATGATTCTCCCGCCTTGGCCTCCCAAAGTGTTGGGATTACAGGCAGGAGCCACCGGCGCCAGGCCACAAATCCATAATCTTAACCTCATTTGCACTTTCCCTTTTGCCACAGAATGGAACCCATTCACAGGTCCTAGGTATATGCGTGGGGGTGAGGACACCTTGTTGATGGGGGAGGGGTGGGATTCTGCCTGCAGGTGGGTTGGGGGAAGATTTTATGGACCTCATTGTCTTTAGATGATAAAAATACCATTTCCAAGTTGAACACAGCCTGTAAGGTTTTTCCCAATTTTCAAGTCTTTTCTCCTAAACAGAGTCTATCAGTCGTGGTGGCCTCTGGGGAGGGAGGAAGGGTCCCTAGGAAAGAGTGAAGCAGGCAGACTGCTTGTCACTGTTTTCTCTTTTGTATCCTGAGACTTGCTCCATGGGCATGTTTTGCCTGTTACAAAAAATTTTGTTTTTTAAATGCCTTTTACTGCATGGCAATTATGCATTTCTCGTATCAATGACCACCCACCCACCCACTCTGACTGCTATTTTGAGTTGGAAGCTGTTCACTTTCACAGAAATTACAGCTTCTGGTGTGTGTGTGTGTTGTTTAATTGTTTCACAGACATTAGGATACGGGTATGGTTTGGCTCTGTGTCCCCACCCAAATCTCATGTTGAATTGTGATCCCAAGTGTTGCAGGTGGGGCCTGGTGGGAGATGATTGGATCATGGGGATGGTTTCTCATGTTGCAGCACCGTCCCCCCCAGTGCTGCCTCGTGATAGAGTTCTCACGAGGTCTGTCTGTTTGAAAGTGTGTAGCACCTTCCCCTTTGCTCTCTCTTCCTCTTGCTCCCGCCATGTAAGACATGCTTCCTTCACCTTCGCCTTCCGCCATGATTGTAAGTTTCTTGAGGCCTCCCCAGAAGCAGAAGCCTGTACAGCCTGCAGAATGATGAGCCAATTCAACCTCTTGTCATATAAATTACCCAGTGGCAAGTATGTCTTTATAGCAATGTGAGAACAGACTAATACAGATAGGGACTCAAACTTTGTTTTTAAATCACCTAGCGAATTTATTGAAAGTGCAAATTCCTGGGCTTCATTAGGACCCCCGGGAATTCTGATGCAGGTGGTCTATGGAGCCCCCCTTTAGAAATGTTGCTTGGAAGAAGATTTCACCCCTTATTTCCAATTAGCTGTGGGACTAGACAAAGTCTTAATGTCCTAATATCTCTGGAGGCTGGTTGACTTAGCAGAAATACTGGGGTTAAAGTACCTGCTTGTGCATGGAGAAAGGGACTCCAGCTGCAAAGTACAGGGCCTCAGAACCAGGAGTGCATGAGTACTTGGCTGTTACTCTCACATTTCATTTATACCAACATGTGCTGTTTGGGAGGACTGGGCACCCGAGACATGAATCATTCATAGGATGTTAAAGAAAGAAAAAATTAGCAAGAGACTAAAAAGTCTGGTGGTACAAATAGCAGACAGTGGTTCGTGGAAGAAAAATGTCTCTAGAAAAGCATTTTAAGAAAAAAGGAGAGGGAGAAAGAAAAGCAAGGGCATTTGATTCTGATAATCCAAATAAAGAAATTGAAGGAGCTACGGATTTGCTCCAGGCAGGAACACATTTGTCCCTGGGGTTGGCAGGTCAGTGGTGTGCCCTCCTCAG
The DNA here is from genome assembly GCF_028885625.2 of Pongo pygmaeus. Lineage (NCBI taxonomy): Eukaryota > Metazoa > Chordata > Mammalia > Primates > Hominidae > Pongo > Pongo pygmaeus. The sequence goes on along the minus strand of NC_072384.2, from coordinate 135,709,762 downwards.
CTGCTGCCGGCACTCAGAACCCCGCCGCAGCCCAGGAAGCCACGTGCATAGGCTCCTTCCTTGGAAATGAGTTTTCCTGGTGTATAATCTTCGTTTTCCATCCATAACTGTTGGCATCATCCACATCCCCTTCCCTTAAATAGAAACACTTATCAGCAAAGCCCAAACTTCAGCGTATATTGGCTGAAACATTATCTTCCGTCGCCAAGGGCCAAAGCAGCAGCTGAAACTGGGGCCCATATTGTGTGGCTGTTTAAAGTCACTGGAAGTGCCTTGATGAGATCTTTGCCTCCCTGTGTACCAGTCCAGTGTAAAACAAAGTTGAAAAAAATGTAAAAAAGTTCCAAGAGAGAGCACTGGCTTGAGGCAATTCTCTGGCACAATAACATCCTATTGAGAGGAAGGGCTCCTGAAAACTTCCAGATGAAGCATCTTGTTCCTGGCTAGAGGATTCAGCTGGCAGCATCCTCCAGGAAACGTGAATTCAGGCAGCAACGACCCCAAGAACAGAATGTGTGCCACTGCTCCCAGTCTGAGCATACTGCCTTGCTAACGGGGGCTTCAACTCCCTTGAACGATGCTGGCATTTCTTTGTTGGACCCTCAGTCTCTTTCATCGAGAGAGGGGGAAAGCAGAGTAGGAGGAGGTTTAGAAGCTATTTCCCAAACTCCAGTAGCTGCAGAAATCAGAATTTACAAAACCAGAGAGCAGTTTCTTCTGCTTGCTGGTAGCTCCTGCCCCGTGTCTTTTGGTGGCATTCCTCTTTAGGGTAGGTAGGTGTTTCTTGGTCTGGGAACTAAGTGCCTTCAGACAAAAGTGGTACCTTTGGCCCCATCAATTGCATTTGTAGATGGAGGGCCTCGGTTACAGACATGTTTTCAGGATATGGTGCTCTGCAGTGAGAGAGCAAAAGTTTTTCCTGAGGTTGGAAAATGATGACCAGCCGGAGCTGGGAGGCCTCCAAACCTCCTTGGCCCTATGGTCCCCAAGTTCTCTTTCCCACAGAGCCTGTGCATGTGAGCCTCCACTTAAAAAGACCCTCCACTTACCAGCCCAAATGCCCATCAACCAACAAGTGAATAAAGAAATTGTGGTATATATATATTATATATATATATAATATCCCAGCTACAGCTGGCCATCATTTTCTAACCTCAGGAAAAACTTTTGCTCTCTCACTGCAGAGCACCATATCCTGAAAACATGTCTTTAACCGAGGCCCTCCATCTACAAATGCAATTGATGGGGCCAAAGGTACCACTTTTGCCTGAAGGCACTTAGTTCCCAGACCAAGAAACACCCATCTACCCTAAAGAGGAATGCCAGCAAAAGACACGGGGCAGGAGCTACCAGCAAGCAGAAGAAACTGCTCTCTGGCTTTGTAAATTATATATATATAACAGAATACTACTCAGTTATAAAAAGGAATGAAATAATGGCATTTACAGTTACCTGGATGGATTTGGAGACTATTATTCTAAGTGAAGTAACTCAGGAATGGAAAATCAAACATTGTATGTTCACACTCGCAAGTGGGAGCTAAGCTATGAGGATGCAGAGGCATAAGAACGACACAACGGACTTTGGGGATTTGGGGGAAAGGGTAGGGGGAGTGAGGGAGTACAGTATACACTGCTCGGGTGATGGGCACAACAAAATCTCAGAAATCACTGCTATAGAACTTATTCATGTAACCAAACACCACCTGTTCCCCTAAAACCTATAGAAATTTAAAAACAAATAGGAAATGAAAAAAAGAGCCTCCACTTAAAATGTATTCTTATTCTGAAATAATTACTTTTCCACTTTTAATTCCTCAGCTGCATGGCTGAAGATCATTGTAAGATAACCGGTGTTAGAGAGTTGATATGATTCCAGCCAAAAACAACAAAAAAGTCACATTTAAAATGTTGAAACTGGGCTGTCTTTTTTTGTATAATGAGACTTCCTTCTTGGTCTTGCTTCTTTCCTCCTTTCCTCCCCGCTCCCTTCGTTCCTTCTTCTCTTTCTCTCTCTCTCTCTCTTTATTTTTGTGAGACAAGGCCTTGCTCTGTCGTCCAGGGTAGAGTGCAGTGGCATGATCGTAACTCATTGCAACACCGAACTCCTGGGTGCAAAGCAATCCTCCCAGCTCGGCCTCCTGAGTAGCTGGGACTACTGGTGTAAGCCAACATGCCTAGCTAATTTTTTTTTTCTTTTTTGTAGAGAAGGGATCGCCCTATGTTGGCCAGGCTGGTCTTGAATTCCTGACCTCGAGCCTTCCTCACACCTTGGCCTCCCAAAATGCCAGAATTACAGGTATGAGGCACCGCACCCAGCCTGCATTACTTTCTTGATGGGCCTTCTAGAGGTCCAAGTCTACAGGGTGAAAATGACTGACTGTCTCATACAAATGAGAGAAAAGCGGCTCAGAGGGGCAGAGTGACTTTCTCTGAGCTGCACAGCAAGCTGGAGGCACTGATTATAGCATGCCTTGGCCTAAGCTTGTGCTGTCCCTGTCTTGGATGTTGTCACCCCAGGGGTCTGTGTAGCCCCTACCTGCCTACATTCAGATCTTGCCGCACATTTCATCTCCTCAAAGAGGACTTCATGGACCACCTGCTACAGAATATGAGCTCCACAGGGCAGGTGATTTTGTGTAGTTTGTTCGTTGCTGCATCTCCAGCACCTAAAGAGTAGGTGACAACAGTGTAGGTCCTTAAAAAATGTGTGCTGACGCCACACCGTCTGGGAAGTGAGGAGCGCCTCTGCCTGGTCGCCCCGTCTAGGAGGTGAGGAGCGCCTCTGCCCGGCCGCCCAGTCTGGGAAGTGAGGAGCGCCTCTGCCCGGCCGCCCTGTCTGGGAGGTGAGGAGCGCCTCTGCCTGGCCGCCACCCCATCTGGGAGGAAGTGAGGAGCGTCTCTGCCCGGCCGCCCCGTCTGGGAAGTGAGGAGCGCCTCTGCTCGGCCGCCCCCTCTGGGAAGTGAGGAGCGCCTCTGCTCGGCCGCCCCGTCGGGGAAGTGAGGAGCGCCTCTGCCCGGCCGCCCCGTCTGGGAGGTGAGGAGCGCCTCTGCCCGGCTGCCACCCGGTCTGGGAGGAACTGAGGAGCGCCTCTGCCCGGGCGGCCCCGTCTGGGAAGCGAGGAGCGCCTCTGCCCGGGCGGCCCCTCTGGGAAGTGAGGAGCGCCTCTGCTCGGCCGCCCCGTCGGGGAAGTGAGGAGCGCCTCTGCCCGGCCGCCCCGTCTGGGAGGAGAGGAGCGCCTCTGCCCGGGTGGCCCCGTCTGGGAAGCGAGGGGCGCCTCTGCCCAGCCGCCCTGTCTGGGAGGTGAGGAGCGCCTCTGCCCGGCCGCCCTGTCTGGGAGGTGTACCCAACAGCTCCGAAGAGACAGCGACCATCGGGAGCGGGCCATGAGGACGATGGCGGTTTTGTTGAAGAGAAGGGGAGGAAGTGTGGGGAAAGGAAGGAGAGATCAGATTGTTGCTGTGTCTGTGTAGAAAGGGGTGGGCATAGGAGACTCCATTTTGTTCTGACTAGGAGAAATTCTTCTGCCTTGGGATGCTGTTGATCTATGGCCTTTCCCCCAGCCCCCTGCTCTCTGAAACATGTGCTGTGTCAACTCAGGGTTAAATGGATTAAGGGCGGTGCAAGATGTGCTTTGTTAAACAGATGCTTGAAGGCAGCATGCTCTTTAAGAGTCATCACCACTCCCTAATCTCAAGTACTCAGGGGCACAAACACTGCAGAAGGCCGCAGGGTCCTCTGCCTAGGAAAACCAGAGACCTTTGTTCATGTGTTTATCTCCTGACCTTCTCTCCACTATTATCCTATGACCCTGCCATATCCCCCTCTCCGAGAAACACCCAAGAATGATCAATAAATACTTCAGAAATTAAAAAAAAAAAAAAAAAAAAAAAAGAAGACATACAGTAGGTCAGTAGTTGCCTAGAGCTGGATGAGGTGTTGGCAGGGTTGGGGGTGATTGTTAATGGGAGCGGGGTTGTTTATGGGGTGATGGAATGTTCTAAAATTCATTCTGCTCATGGCTGCACAACTCTGTGTCTATATTTGAAATCACTGAACTATATATACACTTTAAATGGGTAAATTGTATGGTGTGTGCATTATATTTCAACAAGACGTTATATATCAATTTTTTTTTTTAAGGAGTGGAGACACACACCTTTGCTTTTTCTCCTTCTTTCCCCAGTAGGAGTGGTGGCTCACATCTGTAATCCCAGCACTTTGGGAGGCCAAGGCAGGTGGATAACCTGAGGTCAGAAGTTCTAGACCAGCCTGGCCAGCATGGTAAAACCCTGTCTCTAGTAAAAATACAAAAATTACCTGGGTGTGGTGGTGGGTGCCTGTAGTCCCAGCTACTTGGGAGGCTGAGGCACGAGAATAGCTTGAGCCTAGGAGGCAGAGGCTGCAGTGAGCCAAGATCACACCACTGCACTCCAGCCTGGGGGACAGAGTGAGACTGTCTCAAAAAAAAAAAATCAATTAATTAATAAAAATAAAAAAGGAAAGGAGATACAAAAAAAAAAAAAAAAAAAAAAAAAAAAAAAAAATGTGTGCTGAATGAATGAACGATCCTATACAGAAGACAAGAAGATATTATTACCTCCATTTTATACATCAGAAAGGGGAGACACAAAGAGGTTAGGGAACTTTTCCCAGACCACTAGCTTGTGATGTGCCAGGGCCCCTTGGTGGATACACAGGTGCATAAAGGTGCACACACCTACGCAAGAAAAAGAACCCTGCAAAGCTGTCGGCTTAGCTGGAGTAAGTGAGAATGGAGGGATAGAAGACAAGGTGGAGACGCTGACAAGACCACATAATTTGGACTTTTAAAAAATAAACCAAGGAGGCTGACTACTGCAAGGGTTTACACGGGAAAGTGAATGTTAATATTCATCGCTTTTGTAATTGAAAGAGACAAATTTGGGAATTATTGGCATCGTGTTTTGAAACTAACAAGAAACTTAAGGAGCAATTTTGCTGCATCTCCTCATTTAACAGGGCCTAACACTAACATGCTTAGCAATGAAGTGACTTGTCTCCGTTAGCCTGGCACGGCCATGTTCTTTGACCCCCAGTGCAGTGCTAGTTCTTTTAAAGGATACATTCAGGGTTCTCAAGTTTTTAACCCAATACCAGCAATCCTTTATTCTATGACAGATGCATAAAATTCTTTTTAAAACTCTTACTGAGGTCAGCTATACTGATTTCTATTCTGATATGATCTGCATTTGTTTTCTATGCTTGTATAACAAATTAGCACAAACTCAGTGGCTTAAAGCAACATGAATTTATTTATGTATTTATTTTACTACATGAGAATATAGAGCAATGACACAAATGTATTATCTCACATTTTCTGTAAGTCAGGAGTCTCTGGATGGGTTAACTGGGTCCTCTGTCCAGGGCGTCACCAGACTGAACTCAAGGTGTCACTGTAGGGACTGTGGTTCTTACGTAAGCCTGTGGGTCCTCCAAGCTCATGTAGTTGTTGGCAGAATCCAGTACCACGAGGCTGCAGCACTGAGGTCCCTGTTTTCTAGCTGGCTGTCAACTGGGGGTCACTCTCAACTCCTAGAGCATTCCTGAGGTCCCAGCCACATGGCCCTTTTAGGACATGGTAGCTCACTGCACAACTGTTTGGTTGGTCTTCAAGGCCAACTGGCTGGTCTTGGAGTCTTATATGACATAATATAATCACAGGAATGACTAAGCCATCACCTTTGTTGTATAACAAAGCCTAGCCTAAGGAGTGTCTGTGTCCTCAATTCCCAGGTGAAATGCAGGGGGATTGCACAAGATATGTACATCTGGGGGCAGACACCTCCTGGACCACCTTAGAATTCTGCCTCCTACACCATTCATTTTCACTGGAATTCCAGCATCTCACTGGAATTCCTTTTAGTTCACTTCCTACATGATTTCTGAGAAAAACTTCACACAAATTTTGTTGTGCACACAAGTTGACCTTTAAATATTTCACCACCACTTAATATTTCATTCGGACATTACACAGATTACTCTTTGAACCTGGCTTTACTGAATATATTTACTCTCCACCAGTAATGGTATGCTTGGAATGCGATTTCATTTTATATCATCCACATCCCTAACTGCCAAAACACTGGCAGAGTTCACTCTTGAGGTTGCCCAAATCTCTTATTTTCCAAAACCATCTTCCACCACATGTGCTGGTGACACTGTGCTTGCAACTTCTAGACTCTTCCCCCTTGCTTTTCAGCCCTGTCCTCCCCAGGCTGACTGTCTGCCTCCTTCGATGGTGGATGCCCCAAAAGGGAAGGAAGATGGGTTTAGAATCAAAGAGCTTCCAGAAACCCCTCTGTCCACTTTGATGTTTTGAAAAGAATACAAAATTCTTTTGGTTCTAGAGTTCTCATTTAATGAAAAATCACCAGGAGGCACAACTGTTGGAATAAATCAACAAATCTCAAATCTAGGAAGCAGATGCTTCGAGGGCCTATTTATTTATTCAGCATGTACCTGCGTGGCGTTTGTGACTCAGCTCCATAAATGCTCTTACAAGAAGGAAAATCCTCCTCTGAGGGTTTTTTGTACAAAAGAAGGGAAGAAGAGGCTCCTTTCCTGTTCCTGGTTTCTTAGCTTTCCTTTGATGCTTAATACCTGGCTCTGAATCTCACAGTTTTCTCTGCGCTCAAGTTACTGTCATCTGACCTCTAGCGGGTCACCCACTTGTTACAGCAAATCTCCCAGACAATAACTCAGGTTATAAATTACTACAGTCTGCGAATGTTTGCACTTACTATTGTGTTTGTCTCTAAGAGGAGACAGTATTGCTCTATTAAAAAAATGACTTTGCACTAAGAGGTTATTCTACCGTGTTCATCTCCAGATGTATTATTTTTATCAGAGTAATAAATGATTTTAGAAAGCTTAAGGGATTGTGAGTGAGTAATTGTTATCAATCTAGAAGAGTATGGTTTCTGCTTTCATAGATCCAGATTTATAATAAAATAAAACTGTGACTCTAAGAATGTTTGGGGAGTTGATGCTTTGGTTAATTTAATTTCTGGTTACATAAAAGCCAATCTAAATATTTGTTTCAGTTACTATTGTTGAAAGTCCATCTAAAATGTGATGGTTGAAAAAAATATATAGAGATGCCTTTATTGAAAAAAATTCTAGCTAATTATATTTCTCTAATAAGTGTATGGAACCGAATATAAGGTGCTTTAAAGACTTTTGTGGTAGAGAGAGAATACATTTGGGGATATCTGTTCAGCTCAAAATGACCTCCCTAAGCTGTTGCTCTCTGGAGAGCTCTGACCATGTGTGTGTAAAATAATCCTGTCTTCAGGCCACAGTGGAGATGGCACCTGGCCCCAAGAGAGCCAGTCAGAACCCTTCATCTGGGAATTTGAGACTAGGACTAACAACAAGAGGGCAGTTTCTCCCAGTGGCTGAAATGATAACATGTGAACTTGGGAGCTGGGGACAGCCATTTTCTTGACAGCAGGTGGACTAAGGGATAGAGATGGCTGGCCTGTCAAGGAACTGGATTGAAATCAAATAGAAAGCCAGCATGTTCTCCCTAGGTGCCCACTGGCCTCCCGTGCCCGGCACTGGCCTTTCCTGAGGTCCAGTTGCATTTCTGCCATTAGCTTCAATGGTTCCTCTCTTTGATCTTATAGGAAACTCCCCATTTCTGCTTAAGCTGGCTGGTGTTACTTGCATCCCAAAGAAATTCATGCTTCTAGTTCCTGAAGCCATTATGCCAACCACCAGTCTCCTGGCCTGGCTCTGGCGTGGTCCTCCTTCCCTGTCCTCTGTGGTGTCCTGGTCCAGCCCATCTCCCATCATCCAGGCATGAAACTTGGATGCTACTTTCCATGTCTCCCTCTGCCCTGCAGCCAAGCAGACGCCAGGACCTGTGAGTCCCTCCCCGCTCAGGCTCTCTGTATGCCAACTTAAAAAAACAACAATACTTTTTTAGTTTGGATGCTTGCACATTCATATGCAGTTGTAAGAAATACTGCAGAGAGATCTCATATAACTTTCGCCCAACTTCCCCAAGGGTAGCATAACTATAGTATAAGGCAATATCACACCACCAGAAAAATGACGCTGATACACAGAGAGACACGGGGAAGACAGCCCTGTGAAGGCAGAGGCAGAGATTGGAGGGATGCTGCCATCAGTCAGGGAACCCGGAGCTTCCAAAAGCTTAAAAAGGCTAGGCATCTTCCCTAGAGCTTTCAGAGGGAGCCAGCCCTGCTGACATCTTGATTTCAGACTTTTGCCTTGAAACACTACAATAGAATAAACTTTTGCTGTTTTAAGCCACCCAATTGGGGTAATTTTTTAAAGTAGCCTTGGGAAACTAATACTAACCTTTTCCAGATTTCACCCCTTGTGAAATGCGTTTGCGTGTGTGTGTTTAGTTAGATGTAAATTTATCACATATGTAGATACATGTGACCACCACTATAGGCAAGATACAGAAAAATTTCATTACAGTGATCCCTTGTGCTACCTTGGAAGATAGTCTCTGACCATCAGTAATCTGTACTCCACTTCTGTGATTTCCTCCCTTCAAGAGTGCCGTAGAAATTAAATGAGACAGTGTGGGACCTTTCAGGGTTGGCTTTCCCAATCAGCATAATTCCCTTGAGATCCTTCCAAGTGGTTTGTTGCATGCATTAATAGTTTGAGTTTTTTAATTCCTGAGTAGTACGCCATGGTATGGATGTACCACAGATTTTTTGTTTGTTTTTGAGACAGGGCATTACTTTGTAGCCCAGGCTGAAGTGCGGTGGGGCGACCTTGGCTCACTGCAACCTCTATCTCCTGGGCTCAAGTCATCCTCCCACCTCAGCCTCCTGAGTAACTGAGACCACAGGCATGTGCCACCACACCTGGCTAATTTCTGTATTTTCTGTAGAGACAGGGTTTTGCCATGTTGCCCAGGCTGGTCTTGAACTCCTGAGCTCAAGTGATCCTGGCTTCAAGCGATCTTCCCATCTTGACCTCCCAAAGTGCTGGGATTACCAGCGTGAGGCAACTATGCCCGGCCTTACCACAGTTTTTTAAACATACACCCATGATGGATTATTTTGATTGTCTCCAGTTTTTGGCTATTACAAACGAGTCTATAATGAACACTGACGAACAAGTTTTTCTGTGAATAGAAGTTCTCATTTCTCTGGGTTAAATATCCAAGGGTGAAACTGCTGGGCCATATGGCAAGTTCATGCTTGGTTTTGTAAGAAACAACTCATCCTCTTTTCCAGAGGGGCTGTACCATTTCACATTCCCACCAGTCACACATGAGTGACCCAGCTTCTTCTCATCCTTGTCAACATTTGGCATGGTCGTTATTTTTATGTTAGCTATTGTGGCAGGTGTGTCTCCCATCCTATTCTGGTTTTATTTTACATTTTTTCTGGCTGATTATGTTGTTCAGCCTTTCATGTGCTTATTTGCCATCTGCATATCATCATTGTAAGAGTTCTTCATGTATTCTAGAGGCAAGTCCTTTGTCAGATACGTGCTTTGCAAATATTCTTTCCCAGTCTATAGCTTGTTTCTTCAATCTCTTAATGTGGTCTCTCAGAGAGCAAACATCTTTAACTATCACGAGGCCCAATTGATCAACTTTCACTATTGTGGATGGTGATTTGGTGTCAAGTTGAAGAACTCTGACTAGCCCCAGATTTCAAAGGCTCTCTTCTTGGGTTTTTTCAAAAGTTTATAGTTCTATGTTTTATGTTTAAGTCTATGATCCATTTTGAGATAATTGTATATGGTGTGAGGTTTAGGTCAAGGTTCAATTTTGTTTGTTTGTTTTTGGACGATGGATGTCCGTAGACAGTAGGCCTGTGCTAATTTTAAATAATTGATTCCCATCAGTTGGTAATTGTATTTTTGTTTTGTTTTTGTATTTTGCTCCCACAGGAGTCCCATGCTAAAGAGTGAGGGGGGAAGAAGTGAAAAAAGAGGCAATTGGCAAATCAAGGTTAAGGCATTCTTGAATCAAATACAAATAACACAACACAACATTCAAACCTTAGTTCCCACCTTGCTCTACCTACAGCGCTATGAGGATAAAGTGAAGGCGTGAGTGAGGAACTGCTTACAAGCATGAAACCCATAAAGTAGACTTGGGTCATGGTTTGGATGTAAGTCCTGTCCCGTGTGTGGCCGGTGTTAGAATGGAATCCCGCTGGGTAATTTACAATCACTTGTATTTATAAAGCATATTTATCTTAAAGTGCTTTCACATACAGTCTGCCTTTTGCCCTCATTGGTATTTAGTCATTTTCAGTCAAAAATATTGAGCCTATATTTATTAAATATATTTAAGAAATTTAATAAATACATGAAATGCAGTTAATAAATTTAATAAATACATGAAATACAGTTAATAAATTTAATAAATATATTTAATAAATATAGGCTTAACATTTTATTAAACAAATCAGTCCTTTTATTAAATAAATCAATCCATTTATTAAATAAATCAGCATTTATTGAACATTTTATTAGCATTTACAGTGACAATAAAAGGGGGACTAGACACAGAGAGTAAATAAAAGCATATATGTTAACCTAAAGAATTGGAATTGTGATCTGTCATTCTTTTTTTTTTTTTTTCGAGACAGAGTCTCACTCTGTCACCCAGGCTGCAGTGCAGTCGCGTGATCTCGGCTCACTGCAACCTCCACTTCCCAGGTTCAAGCAACTCTCTGCCTCAGCGTCCCAAGTAGTTGGGATTACAGGCAACTGCCACCATGCCTGGCTAATTTTTGTATTATTAGTAGAGACGGGATTTCACCATTTTGGCCAGGCTAGTCTTGAACTCCTGACCTTGTGATCTACCTGCCTCGGCCTTCCAAAGTGCTGGGATTACAGGCATGAGCCATCACGCCCGGCCAAGAGCTGTCATTCTTTAACAATGATTCTCATGTGACTACATACACTGAGCCTCAATGCAAGTCAGCCTCAAGTGCAGCCGGGCTGGCCACACAAGCAGGCGCCCCTTGGGGGGCAGGGCCCTGACCTGGGTGAATTCTTTGCACCCCAGCTCTGGTTTCCAGAAATCCGATTTTGTTATTACACTGACAATGCTGTCTTTCTCAAGGACAGACACAAGTTAACTAGACTCATAAAAACTGATGTGTAAACCCTAAGGCTTATTTATCCATCAGTAAGAAGAGAGGTTATTGTTGATGGGACAGAATGGTGTCCATGTGACATGGCTCAGGGAACACTTTCTTCTGTAGGCTGGTTGCCAGGGCAGCTGGAATGATGACACTGCTTGACGCACAAAGAATTGGAAGAAGGTTGACCTTGGGATGTTCCTCTCATCCTAGGGGGTATGCACCAAGGATGCTTGACTGCACAAACCCCCTGAGGCAAGCCTCATTCAGCCCCAGGGAGCTAGAACGGTCCTGCCAATGCTTGTGTCTAGGTTTCCACACCTGCCCAACACCTTTTCAACTCCAGCATGACCCAGTTCAGTTGACTGGGTTTCTTTTGATTCATTTAAGATCCCGTTCTACCTTGCTTCCTCAATGTCACTGCCAGCTGGTATCTGATGTGCTCCCAAACTCTTCATCCTCATCTTCTGGGAAATCACCTAAGTTTGCTGCCTCAGTGGCGAATGAAGTCCAGGGTGTGGATTTTACCAGCACTACTCCAGGTGCTTGGAAATCCCCATCAGTGCTGCCTCAGGTTCTGGTTATCGATGCACGTATTGGGTGTCTACAGACGCTGGCATAGGCTCTCTGAAATGAGAAATGGAGATTTGGGGGAAAGAAAGCTCTTTTAAAAAATAATAATAACAGTACTTTGTTGTGTTTTTGTTTGTTTGTTGTTTTTTTGTTTTGGTTTGGTTTGGTTTTACATTGCCACGGGTGGACCTCTAGTAATTCCTCCCAATCCCTCATTCTGCCGCAGCTGCTCATCAGCAAGATGAGGTAGATGGTTGCAGAGCAGCGCAGGGACCCAGGCACAGACAGTGAGGCCTGCCCGCCTGTACCGGCAGAAGCCAGCAGGTTACCCAGAGCACACTCTTCCTTGTTTATATTGGATCACTCTGGTCCTGATGAGTTGAAGAATACCTGCAATTATCTCCAAATTCCAATGGGTTCTTCCAAGGCTTCAAAGTACAAGGAAACCCACTGCGGCCAAGGGCAGGCATTCAGCTGCATGGAAGGCATGGGGCCTCATTAAGAAGAAAGCAGTTTCAAACTCTCACAAGCTTCTAATTTCATTTAGTGCTCATAATCACCCCATGGGGCAGACAATCCATCCCACATGAGAGACGAAGGCACCAGTGATGAAATAAAAGCCTGCCCAAGGTCACTCTGGAACTGAGACTGGGACCGGACCTGTCTCCAAGGCCAGCACGCCCTTGGTGTGCCGGACCTTGATGCACATGGCAAAAGAGCAAACAGGATTTGCTGCATCTGTGAGGACTCCCTGGTGCTTGTGGGGAGGAGGAGGGAGCATTGAGCTCGTGAACAGCATGAAAAGTCCAAGCCTTTGCAAAATTATTGAACTTGTGGAATTTGCATGGCCTTCAACAAATATGTATTTAGATCTTGCCCTCTTCTGCTAACAGAGTCCTAAGAGAACTAAACGTGGGGTTGGGATTCCAAATGGGCCTGGAGGACGCCTGCAAGGCTTCCAGGAGAGGGGCCTCCACCTCCTCACGTTCTTGGCGCCTGGCGGGGACTCTGTGGTCACTGTGTCACTCTCACTCACCTCTGGAGCGATTTTAGGTTTTTGGAGCTGAGGAGCTGCCCCCAGAAGACCCACTGGCTGGGCAGGAGCCTTCCTGGGATGGCTGTGGGCTGAAGGCTGCCCTCTGCCCCGGTGCCACCTTCTAGGCAAATGCCGGCTGATGGGGACTGTGTTCCCAAAGCCGTTGTTTAACGGTGACCTGGCAGCCTGGTCACTGAACTTCCCTGCAGTCAAACGTGGGTGTTAGGAAAGGATTTTGAAAAACACTCATTCCACAATGTGGCTGCCAGGGTTCCACACTGGAGGGGTGAAGTGTTAGGGCCAGGTCCTGTTTTCAGAGACTCTCAGGTTGGGGAAGGTGGAGCTTGTTCTTTTGACGAGGGGCATCCACTCTGCCAGCCTCCCGCCCCATGCCACTGCCTCTGTCCTCCAGCCACGCCCTGAATATATTCTTATCTGAATATAGTATGACATTGATGGCTACGAAATGGTAACTTTTTTCTAATTCTATTGTTTCTTACCTATTTATTACCTGAATTGTTCTGTAAAGAACATCTGCCCCCCAACATCACATTTTTTTGGAATTATTTTGGATTTGTAAATGCTTTTTTAAAAATGAAATGTGTTGTAATCCATTTTTAGAAAACACTCAAACCATCCCAGATGCTGCCAGTTGGAGGCCCTTTAAGTCTGCTAATTTCACATTCTTTGCTTAGTCTTTGGGTACACCCTTCCTTCTAACACTAGAAGACATTTCAGGCTGACCTCACACTTTCCATGCTCCAGGCCTGGAATCACCCTTTTCCCCTTTGGTGGAGAAACCAAACCAAGGTCTGATTTCTAAACACCATTCTCCACCAATGGGACTGGGCACAGTGGCTCACACCTGCGATCCCAACACTTTGGGAGTCCGAGGCAGGAGGATCGCTTGAGCCCGTGAGTTCAAGACCAGCCTGGGCAATACAGTGAGACCCCTGTCTCTACGAAAATAAAAAAAAAAAAATTAGCCAGGTGTGGTGGTGGTGGGCACCTGTAGTTGGGAGGCTGAGGCCAGAGGATCACTTAAGCCCAGGAATTCAAAGCTTCAAAGCTGCAGTGAGCTATGATCGTGCACACCCCTGCACTCCAGCAGAGTGAGACTCTGTCTTAAAAAAAAAAAAAGAAAAAAAGAAAAAAAAAGAAAGACAGAAAGGCAGACAAGAAGGAGGGAAGGAAGGATGGATGGATGGGGGAGGGATGGGGAGGGAAGGAAAGAAGGAAGGGAGAGAAAGAAAGAAAGAGGAAAGAGAGAAAGAAGAAAGAAAGAAAGAAAGAAAGAGAAAAGAAAGAAAGGAAGGAGAGAAAAAGAAAGAAAGGAAGGAAGGAAGGAGAGAAAGAAAGAAAGGAAGAAAGAAAGAATGAAATAAAGAAAGAAAGAAGAAAGGAAGGAGAGAAAGAAAGAAAGGAAGGAAGGAAGGAGAGAAAGAAAGAAAGGAAGGAAGGAAGGAGAGAAAGAAAGAAAGGAAGAAAGAACGAACGAAAGAAAGAAAGAAAAAGAAAGAAAGAAAGAAGAAAGAAAAGGAAGGAAGGAGAGAAAGAAAGAAAGGAAGGAAGGAGAGAAAGAAAGAAAGGAAGAAAGAAAGAATGAAATAAAGAAAGAAAGAAAGAAAAGAAAGGAAGGAGAGAAAGAAAGGAAGGAAGGAGAGAAAGAAAGGAAGGAAGGAAGGAGAGAAAGAAATGAAGAAAGAAAGAAAGAACGAATGAAAGAAAGAAAAAGAAAGGAAGGAAGAAAACCAACCAAAGTCTGGGTGGCAAGTGTGCTCTTTGCTGCTATTGTGTCACTGTTTCTCCCTTTCAATGGGCAGAGATATGAAACATAGTTTTTTTTAATTAAAATCATGAGTTCATGTGATGATGCCTTTACCTCCTACCTCCAATCCCACACCAACAGGTTCTTCACATTCCCACACCTCATATATGTTTATCTCTCTTCTCGCACTGTGAGGACCTGGGTTTCCAATAACTACATATTTCTTCATTTGCCCAGTCCTACAAACCCACAAAATAGTTTTGTAATTACTACACCAATGTCACTGCTGAAAGCAAACCTATTAAGTAAATGTCAACATTTCTTTGAAGCTCTTTTGTCCTTAAAATCTATCCCACTGGAAGGTGCACAATCAAAGTACACTTTTCAAAAGTCACCTGAATTAATTGTTATTTTCCTGTGTGGTTAGAATATCAATTTGGCATATAGTTAGGCTCATCTGGGTTTTTTGTTTTTATTATTATTATTATTGAGATGCAGTCTTGCTCTGTCACCCAGGCTGGAGTGCAGTGGCATGATCTTGGCTCACTGCAATCTCCACCTCCCGGGTTCAAGTAATTCTCCCTGCCTCAGCCTCCTGAGTAGCTGGGATGACAGGTGCCTGCCACCATGCCCGGCTAATTTAGTATTTTTCAGTAGAGATGGAGTTTCACCATGTTGACCAGGCTGGTTTTGAACTCCTGACCTCAGGTGACCTACCCGCCTAGACCTCCCAAAGTGCTGGGATTACAGGCGTGAGCTACCGAGCCTGCTTGGCTCATCTGTTTTTGCTTGTAATCAATTGCATTTGATTCCAATAACAAAAGCCAAGGAAAAATAGAAGAGTGTCACCTTATATAAAGCATGTATAGAGCACCGTGACAATGGAAAATATTACTCAAGATATTAAAGTGGAAATTTCAATTTCAATTAAAGGTAAGATGTTTCTCAAGAGATGTAGTGCTATGAAATTATCTGGACTTAGAGAACATTGGTACTTTGATTTTCCTTCATTGTTTTCTTGGGCAATTCTCAGAGAGCTAGGAAGACTTAAATAGGGCCAGATGTGGTGGTTTATGCCTATAATCCCAGCAGTTCGGGAGGCTGTGGTGGGTGGATTGCTTGAGCCCAGGAATTCAACAGCAGTTTGGGCAACATAGTGAGACCCCATCTCTAAAAAAACAATTTTAAAAATTAGCTGAGTGTGGTCACACACCCGTGGTCCCAGCTACTTGGAAGGCTGACGTGGGAGGATCGCTTGAGCCCAGGAAGTTGAGGCTGCAGTGAGCCGTGATCATGCCACTGCACTCCAACCTGGATGACAGAGCAAGACTCTGTCTCAAAAACAAACAAACAAACAAAAAAAGAGTCACACAATCAATAAGAGCAAAGACGAACCCTGAGATGTAATCATGGATCAACCAAGACAAAATATTACCTGCTGAAAGAACACAAAGGCACCTGGTGATTTCTGTAGCTTAACAAAACAAAAAAAGATTAAAACTCCATATCATTGGAAAGTCAGACTTGCCAGGCATTTTTGACTGGCAAACAGAGTAGGAGTGACAAGTGAGCTGGAGCCACAGTTTTGGCCATTTCTCCCTGAGCTCATTTGCCATTCTGCCATTTCTGCTGGAGACACCACTGCTGTTTGATTCGCATACTGTTCTGGCCACAGTTTGGCAGCTCAGTTGCTACTTTAAATCTTTATTTTCCCTACATGTAATACATAATGTTAATTAAAATTTTGATTCCCATGGGATTCACAAATTTCATAATTTAAAAACTTTGTGTAATTTCTTTAATTGGGATTCAAATAATGCTGACCTCCCTGAGGAGCTACTGTACATGAAGCTGAACTAGTAATAAAATTAAAATGTCAGATGAGAGTGAAATATACTTTTCTGCCTTGATACACAGCTGAATACTTGCACACTGTGAATCCAAATATGTTCCCCCGTGTTTCTTCTTAAATTTACCTAGCAAGGCCTCTATTCATCATCATGTGTTTCCCTGGAAACCATTGATAAGATTTCAAAACACTTCAAAACAATATAACCCTTCTCTAGAGATGTTTCCTCGGTTGCTGAGGAAACCTGTCTCTCTTATTTTGGTTCCGGGAGTGGAAAGAATGAAGATTCCTATGCCAGGAACAAAACCATATCTAAAAATTTTTGAAGACAAGACCTGCCCTGAATAGGAGGATCTTCAGGTGCTTCTGTCCTCCACCCACTGGATTTTGTCTCCTGCCCTCTTGTTAAGGTCCCTCATGCCGCAGGATGAGGGGGCTAAGAGTTCTCTCCCCTGCAGGCCCAGCCCTCACTCACAGCCTCCTCCAGCCCAGCTGGAGATGGAAACTTTCGGAAAATGTACAGGTAGTGCAGTGTGGGGTAGTTGCAATGCAGTGTGGCACTGTGAGTCTCTGCGTCTCTATCTGTCTCTCTCTCTTCTCAGTTTTTCATTGTTATCCCAATAATTAATGGAAACCAACCCTGCAAAACCCGGCCCCACCCTCTCCTGCCCCAGCCCACCTTCCTGGTTGTGGGAAAAGGCCTGGGGTGGAGACAAGGAACAGCTAATGCCACAGGGAGGAAATGAAAGCCGGTCGGGAGAGGGAAAGCCTCAAAAGAAAGAACTAAATTAAAGCCTCTCCCATCCCCTCTAGCCAGGGGTCAGCTCCTCCAAGTCCCCAGGCAACAGAAGTGAATGTAGCAGCTAAGGTCAGCATCTGGTCAGATGGTACAGCAGGGGCCCTAGGAACTGGGCAGGGCCAGGACCACTGAAAGGCTGCCCCACCAGCGGGGACCAGCAGGATGAGGACAGAGATGGGAATGGGAACAGGGAGTGGGAGAGGCGAGGTAGAGAGAGCTGTGTGGAGACCCACCTGGCCATGTACGCGCAGGAGTGGGCACTTGGCCAAGGCAGGGGTGGGACTTCTGAGTTACCAGCGTTCACCCGCGCTGGTGGGAGGACCCATGGTGAGGAGGGGCAGGTGCAGAGGAGGGTGCTCCCGGGATGAGCCCAGGAGGAAGGTCCAGGAGTCAGAGGTCTCACTCTGTAGCTCAGGGAGAGAAGGCTCCTCACAAAACGCATGACTCCACTTTTTAGAGGAAGCACCAAGATTTTCAGGAAAGCAAAACTGTGT
Source organism: Pongo pygmaeus (assembly GCF_028885625.2). Classification (NCBI taxonomy): domain Eukaryota; kingdom Metazoa; phylum Chordata; class Mammalia; order Primates; family Hominidae; genus Pongo; species Pongo pygmaeus. Next base: position 135,692,105 of record NC_072384.2, on the reverse strand, counting down.
ATAACTCTTAGAGAAGGCACCAAGATTTTCAGGAAAGTAAAACTGTGTATAACTCTTAGAGAAGGCACCAAGATTTTCAGGAAAGTAAAACTGTGTATAACTCAGCTCCATTGGCCTGAGTTGGATTTGGCATCACGCATAATGCTTGGTTCCCCCAACTCTTCTCTTAGAAGGGACAAGGATTTGGGGGCAGCATCAGGACTCTCACTGCCTGGGAGGATAAAAGAGGCCTTTGGAAGCCTGCCTGCTGTGGGGCACATAACGACGACCAGGACATGGCTGGGTCCCGGGGAGAGCCCAGCCCGGAGCAGGTGTGGAGGGGGCAGGTGGGCAGGGCCCATCAGAAATGTCCAGATGACACGAGGCAGGGGTGTGAAGGGGAGCACGTCCACTGCAGGTGGGGATGTATCATGTGGGAAGCAGCGTTAAACTACGCCTGAAATCATATTGACTGTTTCTTACAAATGAGAAGGAAGAAAGACCCCCCAGGAACAGCGTGGTGGGGGAGGTTGAATGCCCAGGTGTCTGCAGCTCAGGGTCTGTGAAGGTGGAAGCCACAGGTGGGCCCGAGCAGGTTCGAAGAGCCTGCAGTCACTGTTGATAGGCAGGGGAGGCCAGAAACCAGGCAGGGGAGCCCAGAAACCAAGCAGGGGCATGACAGCTGCGAAATGTGCCTCCCTTGGAAAACGTGCAGTATCTTCCTTCTCCCCAAGAATAGAGATAAAGGCAGGATTTTGAGGAAAGGCAGGCAGGTGGAGGGGGATTGTTTGGGTTCATGGATTTCTGCAAATAAGAATATGTCTCCGTGGGAAGGTAGGCGGGTCTGTGAGACGCACAGTGTGTGGGTGCAAGGTGGATGTCTTAGGTTACACCTGACACCCACATTCCTTTTATTTGAGATGACGCCTTGCCAGGCAAGCAGGCAGCTGCCCCTTCTACATGGACAGGACATTCTGTTCCACAGAGAAAAGCTCGTTTGACACCACTTCACATTCCCTCTTGCTTCCTCACAGTGACAGACCCGGGATTGTCCCTCGCTTCTGCATCATCAGTTCCTGGATTTTTTCCATTAGCAAATGCACTAAAAACAAACAAACACACAAAACAACATCCTGGCCCTGTTCACGCCCCTCTGCTGCTGCCTTCACTTTCTTCCCCCTCTGCAGCTCAGCTTCTTGGAGGAGCTGCCTCTGCCTGCTCCTGCACCTGTCCTCCTCCCGTGTCATAGTCTCCCTTTCTTTGCTCGGCTGGGCCTCCTGTACCCGGCTGGATTAACCACAGTCCTTGCTCCCCGACATGCCCTCATCGCTGACCCATGGATGGTGCACATTTGGATTTTTACTTATCTAGTTATTTTTAAGCACCAGAAAATTCACCACCCAAAACAAAAGCTCTAACTTTGACATCTACCTTCCTGTATCAAGATGGTTCTCCTTTGACCCTCCTGCATTTCTCCACCTGAGGCTAATCATCACCTGAGTCCTGGCTTTCACTGGCCTGCTTTCTTTTTCATACAGTTTTATTGCTGGTATTTATGCCAATGAAGACTTCATCTGCCCACTTGTCTTTTGACTGAGGCATGAGGTTGTTTCCATGTTTTTGCTAAAACCAGCAGGGCTGCAATGAACATCCTTGTACATGTTTCCAGTTGTATGTGACTGTTATCTCCTGGGTTTTTCTCTCTTCTTTTAAAATTACTTTATCCAGAGCTGCTTTCAGTGGACACATGTCTGTTGTTTTCCACAACAAGTGTATCTCAGCATTTCCCCCATCTCTCCTGTGCTCTCTGCCATCACTGTAAGTGGTCACATCCTCCATCATACATGTAGCCATTGACCTGGTGGCCTCCCTACTGCAGGGCTTATGGCCAATGCAATGATTCCACCATGAGTGTTTTGATAATGTGACTTCCTTTGTCTTCAGATTTGTTTTTCCTTTCTTCCTATGTCATCACAGATCACTGAAAAGTAGAGTAAGTGAAGTCAGTGGCCAAATGGAAATCTTTCAGCCACCTTCACTGCATGTGCCTTGTATTCATCCATTCTCACACTGCTATGAAGAAATACCCGAGACTGGAGTATTTACAAGGTTTAATTGATCCACAGTTCCGCATTCCTGGGGAGGCCTTAGGAAACTTAGTCATGGCAGACGGCCAAGGGGAAGCAAGGCACCTTCTTCACAGAGCGGCAGGACAGAGTGAGTGCAAGAAGGGGAAATGCCAGACACTTATAAAACCAACAGATCTCATGAGACTCACTCATTATCACGAGAACAGCATGGAGGAAACTGCCCCTATGACTCAAATTACCTCTACCTGATCTCACCCTTGACATTTGGGGATTATCGGGATTATAATTCAAGGTGAGATTTGGGTGGGGACACAGAGCCAAACCACATCGTGCCACTATGGGTTCTCTGTTTGGCATATTTGTATAGATCTGCAAATAATTGACTATTTATCGCTGATTATCATTGAAAGATGCTTCTTTGGCTTTTCTAGAAGGAATTGGAAGAGTTCAGGATTTCTTCCACAATAATAGATGTCAAGTAAAAGAGAAGGAAAACAACATAAAAGAAAAGATACAAAATAAAGATTTTTATCCTTGCATGGAGGCAAGGAGCAGAGTTCTCAGTGTTTCCGCTATTAGTTGCTAAGGGACAAAATTCCCCAAAACTTACAGGAGGAAAACAACAATCATTTTATTATTATCATGGATTTTGTGGGTTGGGAATTGGGGCAGGGCACTGTAGAGTTGGCTTGTCTCTGTTTTCTCTTTCACAGTGTAAAAGACTTGAATGACTGCAATCTTCTAGAAGCTTCTTCACTCACATCTCTGGTGCCTGAGCTCGGCTGGGACTGCTGATCAGAGTGTTTCCACACAGCCTCCCCATGTGGCGTGGGCTTCCTCAGAGCATGGCAGCTTCAGAGGCATTGGTCTTTTTACCAGGCAGTCAGGACTTCAAGAGCAAATGCTCCAGTGAACAAGGCAGAAACCACATGGCCTTTTAGCCCTGGCTTCAGAAGCCACACAGCATCACATTTGGCCTGAAGAACTCTAAAGACTTGATCCCACTGGTCATGTTCTTGTGGGACATGAGAGCTGGATCCAGCACCTCTAACTCAGCCCTGTGTGGAGAAGGGCTGACTATTGAGATGCAAAATTGCTAAGTGGTTCATTTTCTTCTAATGTCATCATTAATTATCACTGGGACTTGGCAGCTCCTCCCTAAGATCAAATGGGTTGGAATTCACTTGGAATCTATTCTAATGAGAAAGAAGACAGTCTTTAACTGTGATAAAATAGTGTTTGGGATCCACTGACTCTTGGTTGGAGAGAAGAAAACCACATGAGAAGCTGGCAGAGGGGAAGTCAGAGGAAGGGAGTGGTATCCAGAGAAATCCAATACAGCTGTGGGCTCAGGAGCTGAGTAGGAATGATGGTTTCCTAATTGTGAAAACAGGAACAGGTGCCATTACAATGCTACGCCAAAAATAAAATAAAAACATGATGTGAATGCTTAGTAATAGAACACTATCTTTGTGCTGCTTGTTTTCAAGGTGTGTATATTTCTCCCTTGGGGACCTTTCTGAGAGGTGTCTGGGATCCCAGGCTGGTACTGGGGGCAAAATTCCACCTTAACAGTATTCCAATGTCATCATGATCCCCAGGGGCATTCCCAGAATGGTTGAACATCATTGCTGCGATGGTCACAGATCTAGCTTGGGCCTGTCCCTGGCCACTCATCACAAGATAGTGGGTGACTAGTGTTGGAATTCCCCTCAGATCAGTGAAGGGCAAGAACCAGTTAAAAAATTCACCAGAGTCCTACATGCATCCTTGATCAAGACCTGAGACTCAAGGGAGTTTCTCTGAGAGGAAAACAGAAATAATGCCAATTGAGAGTCCTCCCCAGTCCCTGGGCAGCTGTTCAAGTCTTTGTTTCCTACCCAATTCCTAAACATATTCCACAAAGAGAGATACTTGGATTACTAAAATGATTTTTTATATTTTTAAAAGGCCTTTTGGAAGAACACCCCTTTGGTAGCCCATGGTTTGTACCTCTCTGAAGGTTCCAATCCCTCTGCTTTCTGCTGCTGTTTAGGCAGGAGCAGAGCTCCAGTGGGTGGGGTTCCCTGTCCTCATACCATGATTCAGATGGATCTGACAGGTCTGTATGTCTTGTCTATGTGGCCTGCAGACTGACCCTATCAAAGACATATTTGCTGAGAGACTTTGGAGCTCCCTGGGAAGTAACTCATCCTAAGAGGAAAGACGGTTGAAGAGCACACGAAGGTACCTAGTGAGTGAGCTAGGTGAGGATCAAGGGCTCATTTTGGTTCTGGACAGCATCTATCCCACAAACTGCTCTATGGCCCAGCCCACACAGACTCATGTCTGTGCCTTAGGAAGAGGGTTCTGAAATAAACAAGTGAAAAAAAGTGAGTAAGAATGAACAGATTAACTGTTTCACTCAACTCTCATTCTGCAATGTTGACTGTGGGAGGGAAAGCATGTTGAACTGGTGGCCCTGCAGATGGTTTCGTGGAGGTTTCATGGTGACTCTTGCAGCTCTCTTGCAGCGCTGGTGGCTTCAAAGATGTTGATCTTGATGTGGCAGCAGACATCTCAGCATGGAGCCAGAATCCAGGTAGCACCTGGATCTCACACCTCCCTGTAGCCTGGAATGTGGGGACAATTCCCAGGAGTAGTGTATGGGATGATTTCTGCATCAAACAGTCCAAAGGGCTTGATGGGAAGGGCAAGGCCAGGACCAGACCAGACCAGATGAAGACCCGATGGGGAGGCCTGACCAGGAGTCAGGGCACTAAATCACAAAGAATCCCCAGAGCTGCCAAATGAGCAATCAATTTACCAACTAACACACACAAGTCTATTTTATCAGCTATCAAGTTCACAAAGATATTTTAAATTTATAATCCCAAGGGAGAGCTAAAACCATGAGGTGAAAAGTTGATGGGAAACTTTATAATGGATGGATCAGGCTGACAACACCTGATTCCTCTCATTTATCTTACGTCACCAAAGGTGGGACCCCAGACATCCTGTGCCTCTTGACTCTCGGCAATAAGTTTCTAGTGTCACCTGTAACGTTTTATTGTCCATAAATTGAACAACCTGAGCTGAATTGAGCCTCTAGATCTAACTATCCATCCATAGGAAATATGAGGGTTGGAAGACAGCCTTAAATGATTCCTCAACGATTCAACCAGCCCAATCCAAAAGTGAGACATTCTGTAAGACGAATGACCTGGACAACGAGCTGATTGTTTCCAACAAAGAGCTGGCGTGGAGAAACCAGAAGAAGAGTTAAAACCATTAAGATCACAGGAGAATTAAGAGACATATCAGCTAAGAGCAATAAATAGCACAAATGAACTGGAAAAAGACACTTTCGAGACAACAATCAGGAAAACTGAAGATAGATTGGTTATTAGATAATATTAAGGAATGATTACTAATCTTTTGGTTATAAGATGGTGTTGTGTGTGTGCATGTAAGCATTCATCATTTATTTGTTAGAGATAAGCACTGGAGTATTTTTCAGTGAATGATATGGCATCTGGAATTTGTTGTACATGCACCAGTTTTGGGAGGACAGATGCAACACAAAGAACAGAATGTGGGTAACTGTTGGAAGGAGTGATGGGCACTAGGGGTTCATTATACTATTCTCTATACTTTTGTGTATGCTTCAATTTTTTTTTTTTTTTTTGAGACAGAGTCTCTCTCTGTTGCCCAGGCTGGAGGGCAGTGGTGCCATCTCAGCTCACTGCAACCACCGCCTCCTGGGTTCAAGTGATTCTTGTGCCTCAGCCTACAGAGTAGCTGGAATTAATAGGCACATGCCACCACGCCCAACTAATTTTTGTATTTTTAGTAGTGATTGGGTTTCCCCATGTTGGACAACCTGGTCTTGAACTCCTGACCTTAGGTGATCTGCCTACCTCAGCCTCCCAAAGTGCTGAGATTACAGGCATGAGCCACTGTGCCCGACCTTGAAATTGTTTTATATTAAAAGATCGTTTTTAAATGTCACCGTGGATTAGCAAAGGTGTGGAAAGACCTGTATTAGTCTGTTTTCATGCTGCTGATAAAGACACACTCAGGACTGGGCAATTTACAAAACAAAGAGGTTTAATGGACTCACAGTTCCACGTGGCTGGGGAGGCCTCACAATCATGGCAGAAGGTGAAAGGCACATCTCATATGGCGGCAGACAAGAGAAGAGAATGAGAGTCAAGCAAAAGGGGTTTCCCCTTATAAAAACATCAGATCTTGTGAGAATTATTCACTACCATGAGAACAATATGGGGGAAATCGCCCCCATGATTCAATTATCTCCCACCAGGTCCCTCCCACAACACAGAGGAATTATGGGAGCTACAATTTAAGATGAGATTTGGGTGGAGACACAGAGCCAAACCATATCAGGATGTGTCAGGCTTTCCTATAGCAGATGTTGAGAAGCAGATCATATGAGGGTGATGGAACAAGACATGCCTCAGAAAAGACTAGTCGGGGAAGGGAAGTGGCACCAGGGATAGGGGGTAGGGGGGAGCAATATCCAACAAAGTCCCCTGGAGGGTAAATGATATGATTTGGCTATGTCCCCACCAAAATCTCATATTGAATTGTATCTTTATAGCAGAGTGAAAACAGGCTAATACAAACTTTGACTCCACCCCACAGGAGAACTCCAGAGGGAGGGGAGCTCATACTTTAGAGTTGCCTCAGTCAGGGGTAAAGAGTGTTTATTCTTAAATTATACACGTGGAGTGTATACACATGGCAACCACACTAGGAAGTCAATTCGCTGGTCCATTGTTTTCCCTAGGTGAGGGAGGCATTTTAAATTTTCATCTTTATACTTTTGCAGATTCTCAATAATGAGTGTATATTGTAATTGAAGAAAAATGATGAAAGATACATAATACAGATTTTTAAAACTTAATGCAGCAGCCAGCATGCTGACAGCACGGCTGGCTCAGGGTGACAATGTCAAGCATGGACATGGGTGCTAGATTAGAAAGAAGGTGCTGAAAACACGCACTGGTTTGTGGGTGAATCCAATGCCTTTGATGTAAATGGGACTCACAAGGAGAGAAGCAGATTTTGGAAGAAAAAGATAGTTCTGTTTGGACGTAGCTAGTTGAAAATGCCGGTGAGTCTTCAAAACTACAAAGAGACACCACTTCACACCCACTAGGGTGGCTAGAATCAAAGTGAGATAATAACAAGTGCTGACAAAAATGTGGAGAAATTGAACCCATGTGCACCGTTGGTGGAAACAGAAAACAGTGCAGCTGCTATGGAAAACAATGTGGCAGTTTCACCAAAAAACAAAGATTGAATTAGCATATGATTCAGCTACTCCATTTCTGGGTATATATTCAAAAGAAAAGAGTGCAGAGTCTCCGAGAGATACTTGCACACCCAAGTTCATAGCAGCATTACTCACAATAGCCAAAAGGCAGAAGTAACCCAAGTATCTGTCAACAGATGAATGGATAAACAAATGCAGACTATATTAATACATACAGTGCAAAGTTACTCAGGTTTAAAAAAGAAGGAAGCATTAACACATGCTACTGCATGGATGAATCTCAAAAACATTAAACGTTAAGCTAAGTGAAAGATGCTAGTCCCAAAAGACCACATATTATATGATTCCATTTATATGAAATGTCCAGAACATTTCTACAGAGGCAGAAAGCAGATTAGTGTTTGCCTAGGGCCGGGGGAGGGAGCTGGGAGAGCAGCGTTCGATAGCTAAAGCTTATGGGGTTTCTTCTGGAGGTGATGAAAATGTTCTAAAATTGTAACGGTACTCGCATATACTTGTGGATATACTAAAAATCATTCAATCGTATACTTTTACTGGATAAATTGTGTGATATGTCAACAATAAACTATTAAAAATATACAAAATGAAACATAGAAAACTATAAGCCTTTCAGAAAGTGATGCAAATTCAGGACTGAAGTGAGTGTGACTCAAATATCAGTCAAAGACATATGAAGGTTTCATTTATACCTATCTCTTTGGAGACAGGGGTCTTAATACCCATGCTTTGTGATGCACTTTTAGTGAAATTGAATTTGAGTTGCTCACTTTTTCAATAATTAATTATGCACAGAATCAATTGCATTAGTAAAGACCCAAACTGCTGGCATGGACATGGCGGCAGTCACCTGCCTACCAGAGGCTGCCAGCTGCCAGAGCCGTTCTACAGGCGGAAGGGGTTCAACGAGAAATGCTCATCATATGGCATTGCTCTAGGTTCCGCCAACCACACGTGTGCACAGAGAAACTACCTTGTTCTCAGTCCATTTGGATAATCCACTATGCTACATCAATCCACGAATGCCTGACACACACACATGCATGCACACTCACTCACACACATACACTTCACATATACACACACACATACACTCGCACATACACACACACATACACACACACTCTCACATACACACACATTCACATACACACAGCACACACACATACACACTCATACACTCATACACACATTCACATACACCACACACATACACACTCATACACACACATTCACATACACACACCACACACACTCTCACATATACACACTCACACACACTTGCACATAAACACACACATCACACATACATGCACACTCTCGCATACACATTCACACACATGCACACACATTCACATACACACATACACATTTATACACACATTCACATACACACACCACACACATATACGAACTCATACACACACATTCACATACACACACACGACACACTCACATCCACACACATACATACACACACATACACAACACATGTACACACACACTCACAAACGCACATACTCATGCATATACACTCACATACACACATTCACAGGCATACACACACTTACAAGCTAACTGAACTAGGGGATGACAATTGCCACAAGCTGACCCATCAGATTCTCTTTCCTGGGATCTTTAAATTTGTGGACACTAAAACTAACCTACCAGGGACAAAGCAGGAATATCCTGTTGACTTGAAGGCTGGGCCACCCATTTGAGGATGGCCACGCAGGACCACGTGCAAATGTGTGGGCTGGTTGGTAGCAGGTAACAACGAAAGAGATGGTGGTAAAGGGAATTGACCAGACACAATGTGATGTCACCGCTGCCTTTGTTCCTGACAGCTTTCCCTGTTCAGTCGTTCCCGAGTCCTGACCATGTTTCTTGCCTTTAGGCTGCATGAGGTACCTTTGTCTACATTGTAAGGCTCTCTTGACTCACCTGGTTGAATGGGCTTCTTTCTAGAAACCAAGTGTGATGTTGTGAAATATACATTTGGTCTTCCTCACTGTTTCCTAACACGCAGCTCCTAAAATCCTTGGAATCTCCTGCATAAGAGTGTCTTTTGTATGCTAATGAGGTGACCAGTGGCTGGCCGTCCCTAGATGGCTTCAGGATGGGAGCTGGTCACAGGAAACACCAAGGTATGCTTGAAGGTTGGGACTTTCAACTTCAGCCTGCAACCTCCAGGGAGAGGAGAAAGGCTGAAGGTCGAGTTGATCATCAATGGCCAATGATTCATCAATCATGTCTATGCAATGAAGCCTCCATTAAAACCCAAAAGGACTGGGTTCAGGAACTTCCCGATAACTGAGCATGTGGAGGTTCCTGAAAGGTGGTGTGCCTGTGGAGGGCCTGGAAGCTCGGCACCCGTTCCCCCATCCCTTGCCCTATGCATCTGTTCATTGGTATTCTTTGTAACATCCTTTATAATACAGTCATGTGCCACGTAATGACAGACCACATGTAGAAGAGTGGTGCCCTAAGATGATCATACTGTGTTTTTACTGTACCTTTTCTGTGTTTTGATATGTTTAGATACACATACACTCACCAGTGTGTTATAGTTGCCTACAGTGTTCAGTACACTAACATGCTGTACAGGCTTGTAGCCTCGGAGCAACGGGTTATACCATATAGCCTAGGTGTGTAGTAGGCTCCACAATCTGCTTGTGTGAGTACACTCTATGATGTTTGCACAATGACAAAATTACCTAATGACACATTTCTCAGAATGTATTGCTGTTGTTAATCAATGCATGACTGTGTAACAGTGCATGTGTCTCCCTGAGTTCTGTGAGCTGCTGTAGCAAATTAATTGAACCAGAAGAGGGAATCATGGGAACCTCAATTTATAGTTAGTAGATCAGAAGCACAGACACAACCTGCGCTTGCAACTGGCATCTGAAGTGGCGTGGGGGAGAAGCCTTGTGGGACTCAGCCTTCAACCTGTGAGATCTGACGCTACCTCCCAGTAGAGAGTGTTAGAATTTAACTGCATTAGGGACACCCAGCTGGTGTCCACTGCAGAATTGGTTGCTGGTGGAAAGAAATCCCCACACATTTTGATGAACAAGGGTCACAGAAGTATTGCGTGCTGACTGTGCTGTGGTGAGTAGAGAGTAGGGGAAATGGAGTCTGTTTTTTCCTCTATCCTCTCACCAAGTGATTCATGATTGAGACTGAGAGGCTAATTGTGTGACTAACACATTTTAAGAAGACCGTATTTGGTCCATAAGCCACATGTAGAACAACCAGGAGAATACGGTGAGAATGAGAAGGGCAGAGAACAGAACCTGCATCACCCAGCAATTCTGTTCCTAGTTATTTACCCTAGAAAGATGGAAGCGTTTGTCCATACAAAGACTTGTCCATGAATGTTCACAGCAGTGTTACTCATGATAGCCTGGACACAGGAACACTCCAAACGGCAAATGTAATCAGCAGAGAAACAGATCAATTGTTGTATATTCATGCAGAAAGACACCCCACCTCAATAGAAAGTAAACTACTGACACATGGACAATGTGGATAAAACTTTAAAACTTCCTTCTAAGCAAAAATAATGATTTCTTTTACGTGAACTTTTAGAATGATAATCCTTAGCTATATTACAAGAAACTGATTGGTGGTTGTCCGGGGCTGGAGTCAGGGAATAAGATTAATTGCAGGGGCCAGGAGGAACCTTCCAAGGGTGATAAAATTATTATTCCTCATGGCTGGAAGCAAGGATCCAGCTTTACCATTTCTTAAAAAAAAAAAATCATGGCCGGGCACGTTGGCTCACACCTGTAATCCCAGCACTTTGGGAGGCTAAGGTGGGTGGATCACGAGGTCAGGAGATCGAGACCATCCTGGCTAACACGGTGAAACCCCATCTCTACTAAAAAATACGAAAAATTAGCCGGGCTTGGTGGCATGTGCCTGTAGTCCCAGCTACTCGGGAGGCTGAGGCAGGAGAACGGTGTGAACTCGGGAGGCGGAGGTTGCAGTGAGCTGAGATCACGCCACTGCACTCCAGCCTGGGTGACAGAGCGAGACTCTGCCTCAAAAAAAAAAAAATCGTTTGCCAGTCTAGAAGTCTCTACTAAATGAGCAAGGCAGAAATGAAATCTAGACAAAAATAGGGTCAGTGTTTTTCAGCCGGTATGAGGAATATCTAAGGGAAGAGGCTGATTTTCAGCCAGTGTGAGGAATATCTGAGGGAAGAGGCGATTATTACTCATGACATACTCTTATTTCTTCAGCAGTGATCTTTGCAGAAAAAAAAATGGAAAAATTAAAAAGAGACATAAACCAATAAACAAGAATAGGAAAGGAAACAGGTTCCTATAAGCCTGAAAGACTTTTGAAGAAAATGAATTCCTTAGAATGAATAGTGAGCAAATTAACTAGTGAAAAGCTGACGCATCCTTCCTCCCCAGCCCTGGCCAACAGTAGGTCCAGAGGACGTGGTCTGTTACCTACTTGCAATCACATCAGGATTCAACACCTTGTAAACGTGCATCGTCTCATGCCATGTCTGGAGGGCTTTGAATTTTCACCAACATCACTTGAGTGGATAGGTATTGGCATAACACCACTTTTATTAAGAGTGCGAATGCAAAATAAATGAGCCTGTTCAAGAGCAGTGGACGGAGATGGAGAGGAGGGGGAGGAAAATCCCCAGATGTTTTTCTTTTAGGAAACTGCCCTCTCTCTCAGGCTCTCAGGTCCAGAGCCAAGCAGGCTTCCCTAGGTGCTGGGTGAGTTGTTGGCCTGGCTGAGATCACGTCGGATTTTCCAGGGTGGACAACGGCATGGCCTGAAGTGAAGGTCAGGCCGGGGGATGCCAGCCAGCTGTAGCCAGTTGCTGTCATGAATGCAGCCATACCTCCAACATGCCAGGCCTGCCTCCTTGCTGATTTCCACTTGAAACACCAAGAGTCAAATCATTTCTCCTTATGTGAGGTTCAGGTTGACTTCTCCAAGGCTAGATAATGTTCTGTCTTTCTTCATTCGACTCTGGATATGTATATATAACTCAGGCAGAAAAAGCACAGATGGATGGTATCTGTTGCAGAGCAAATTGTAGCAAGTGCAGTTAAAGGCCGTGAGTTTTCCCAGAAGACTAACAGGAACTTCAGCCGAGCTCTTGGGGTCTTATGGTGGCCTTTCATTTTTGGGCTATGAAGCCACAGGTACTTTAGACACAGGTAATATTAGAACCAGGCACCTCCAGGCATTTTCAGGAACCCACCATACATCCAGGCCTCTGGGTATGAAATTGTTTTATCAAATATGATAATAGTTTTGTTCCTTTAAGCAACTCTAAGCACCAATAGAGGATGCTGCTTAAAAGTGACATTAAGAAAGGTGAATGAGCCCTAAGAGCTGGCTGACTTCTCCAAATGGGGGAAGCCCTCACTGTAGCACCGACAATGACTGGCTGTTTGCATTTGGAAGCAATCAGCCAAATAAACACTGTGTCCAGCTCCAATTTTGAGCTCCACGGGGTTGTCAGATCAGACCGTCCATAGAGAATTTGGATGGCCCAGCAATGGGATCCTTCCTTCCCTCTTTCCTTGCTTCCTCTTCCATTCCTTCTTTCCTACTCAATGTTCAGTGCGCTAACCCCTATACTGCCTGCCAGGGATGCAATGGTGAGCACAGCCAGGTGGGACACCACCCAGAATCTCATGGGGAGGTAGCATTAAGGAAACAGTTATATTAAAGATGGTGTAGGCTCATGCCTGTAATCCCAGCACTTTGGGAGGCCAAGGCAGGAGGAAGGCTTGAGGCCAGAAGTTTGAGATCAGCCTGGTCAACATAGTGAGACCCTATCTCTACAAAATATTTTAAAAATCAGCTGGGCTTGTTGGTGCATGACTGTAGTCCCAGCTACTCGGGAGGCTGAACAATGGGAGGATATCTTGAGACCAGGAGACTATGGCGGCAGTGAGCTATGATGGTGCCACTGCACTCCAGCCTGGGTGGCAGAGCGAGACACTGTCTCAGAAAAAGAGAAAAGAAAGACGACGTAATTATAAAACAAGGTAAGTTGTCCAGAGTAAAGGGTTATGGGGCCTGTGACACTTTAACAAAGAAGCCTCCAGGGGTTCAGAGGGCATCCCTAGGGAAGTGTTAGAGGGAATGACCTAGGGGAGGGGGAGGAAGGGGTGTGATGGAGAGAGTCATCTCCGGGGATGGGACCCCACCGACAGCCAGAGAACCAAGAGCAGCTCCCAGATGTGCTTTTTCATGTGTGAAATGTGACCCTTCCGTTCATCTTGTTCTCACAGAGGCCTCTGCTAAGGAAGTGACATCCAGCTTGACAAGATGTTATTTTGAGTCCTCTGCAGTCCATTCAGATAAGAGATTCTGGCTGCCTCTAATCAGAGTGAGCAGGCCAGGCAGTCACCCTGTAAATGTAGGCTGACTTTAACAATGGCACTTGCGGGCCCCTGCATTTTTGATTGCATATCTCTTTAATTTTTTATACAGCTCCCACAAGGACATTTTAAAGCTTTACAAGCTGTTTGCAGGATGCCTCAAGATACTCGAAAGCATCAGACTACGTGAAATATACCTGTTTTAAAATATTGTAGAGAGAGCTGTGATAAACAAAGCATATGTTAAAGAAACATGGCTTTCAATTTATCCTCACAACCTTAATGGAAGAACTAATATTTTCCCAAATTACAGCTTTTGAATTGCCTTACCGCTATTTCTTTGGGTGTATAGAAAATGTAAATCAAAGGTACTTCACATAATTTTTTAAAATACCATCTTGTGTAACAATGAAAGAGTAGCCATGATCCAAAATCATTCTCCAATAATTTCTCATAAAAGGCTGAACAAGTATCTGTGTATTTTGGATTTTCTCTATTGGAAACTAAAAAAGAAACCTTCCTTTTTTTCTTAGACTGTGGGTTCTTGCAAAGATATACTCAATTATTTTGCCTCATGTATTAAGTCATATAAATTTTCTGATTCCGGCAATTTCCACCACATTCAGAACAATCATTTCATTGCAATAAACAAGAGGGAAAATTTGGAGACTGTACTTTCCAGTAACATCTATTTAAAATACAAAGGTCTCAGGTTAAAATTTTGGAATTAATGTAAAGAACACGGAAAATTTTCAAGGAAGAGAATGCTTTTAAGTTTATATTCATAATAGTTTCTGGTGAAATGTTACTATCAATTAGTAAGTTATTGTCCTTTGGAGAAATATCACACTGCAAATATTCCATTCTTGTTTTTCTTTCTTTTTTTTTTTTTTTTTTGAGATGGGGTCTTATTCTGTCACCCAAGCTGGAATGCAGTGGCACTATCATAGCTCACTGCAGCCTTGAACTCCTGGGCTCAGAGGATCTTCACATCTCAACCTCCCCAGTAGTTGGAACTACAGGTGCTAGCCACCGTGACTGGCTTTTTTTTTTTAATTAAGTTTTTTTATTTCCGTAGGTTATTGGGGAAGAGGTGGTGTTTGGTTACATGAATAAGTTCTTTACTGGTGATTTGTGTGATTTTGGTGCACCCATCACCTGAGCAGTATACACTGAACACAATTTGTGGTCTTTTTTTTTTTTTTGAGATGGAGTCTCGCTCTGTTACCCAGGCTGGAGTGCAGTGGCGCAATCTCGGCTCACTGCAAGCTCCGCCTCCCTGGTTCACTCCATTCTCCTGCCTCAGCCTCCCGAGTAGCTGGGAATACAGGCGCCCACCACTACGCCCGGCTAATTTTTTGTATATTTAGTAGAGACGGGGTTTCACCGTGTTAGCCAGGATGGTCTCGATCTCCTGACCTCATGATCCACCTGCCTCAGCCTCCCAAAGTGCTGGGATTACAGGCGTGAGCCACTGTGCCCGGCCAATTTGTGGTCTTTTATGCCTCATCTCCTTCCCACCCTTTCCCCCTGAGTCCCCAAAGTCCATTGTGTTATTCTTATACCTTTGCATTCTCATAGTTTAGCTCCCACTTTTGAGTGAGAACATATGATGTATGGTTTTCCATTCCTGAGTTACTTCCCTCAGAATAATAATCTCCAATCTTTCCATATCGCTGTGAATGCCATTAATTCATTCCTTTTTATGGCTGAGTAGTATATGTATATATATGAGATACATGTATATATCTCACAGTTTCTTTTTCCACTCGTTGATTGATGGGCATTTGGGTTGGTTCCATGTTTTTGCAATTGTGAATTGTGTTGCTATAAACGTGTGTGCAAGTATCTTTTTCGTATAATGACTTCTTTTCCTCTGGGTAGATACCCAGTAGTGGGATTGCTGGATCAAATGGTAGTTCTCCTTTTAGTTCTTTAAGGAATCTCCATACTGTTTTCCATAGTGGCTGCACTAGTTTATATTCCCACCAGCAGCGTAGAAATGTTCCCTGTACATCACATCCATGCCAACACCTATTATTTTTTGATTTTTTGATGGTGGCCATTCTTGCAGGAGTGAGGTAGTATTGCATTGTGGTTTTGATTTGCATTTCCCTGATCATTAGTGATCTTGAGCATTTTTTCATATGTTTGATATTCATTTGTATATCTTCTTTTGAGAATTGTCTATTCATGTCCTTAGCCCACATTTTGATGGGTTTATTTTTTCTTGCTAATTTGTTTGAGTTTGTCGTAGATTCTGGATATTAGTCCTTTGTCAGATGTATAGATTGTGAAGATTTTCTCCCACTGTGTGGGCTGTCTGTTTACTCTGCTGACTGTCCCTTTTGCTGTGCAAAAGCTCTTTAGTTTAATTAAGTCCCAGCTATTTATCATTGTTTTTATTGCATTTGCTTTTGGGCTCTTGGTCATGAAATCCTTGCCTAAGCCAATGTCTAGAAGGGGTTTTCCAATGTTATCTTCCATAATTTTTATAGTTTCAGGCCTTAGATTTAAGTCCTTGATCCATCTTGAGTTGATTTTTAAGTAAGATGAGAGATGAGGATCCAGTTTCATTCTCCTACATGTGGCTTGCCAATTATCCCAGCACCATTTGTTGAAAAGGGTGTCCTTTCCCCACTTTCTGTTTTGTTTGCTTTGTTGAAGATCAGTTGGCTGTATTTGGGTTTATTTGTGGATTCTGTATTCTGTTCCATAGGTCTATGTGCCTATTTTTATACCAGTACCATGCCGTTTTGGTGACTATGGCCTTATAGTATAGTTTGAAATCAGATAACATGATGCCTCCAGATGTGTTCTTTTTGCTTATTCTTCCTTTGGCTATGTGGGCTCTTTTTTGGTTCCGTATGAATTTTAGGATTGTTTTCTTCTAATTCTGTGAAGAATGATGATGGTATTTTGATGGGAATTGTGTTGAATTTGTAAATCACTTTTGGCAATATGGTCATTTTCACAATATTGATTCTACCCATCCATGAGCATGTGATGTGTTTCCATTTGTTTGTGTCATCTGTGATTTCTTTCAGCAGTGTTTTGTACTATTCCTTGTAGAGATCTTTCACCTCCTTGGTTAGGTGTATTCTGAAGTATTTTATTTTTTTGCAGCTATTGTAAAAGGGGTTGATCCATGCAGTTATCCTGCATAGAAAAGGCTTAAAATTCAAGGAAACTCACAGGAATAAAGTTGATCTTACTTCATTCGACTTGAACTCTGTGTAGATGGAAGTCTTGTGCCCCACATGCAGTCACTCTCTACACTCTTAAAGACTTATTTGGTCATTTGGTTCAAGATCATTTCTTGTCGATTCAGCTCCCACTTTCTCGGTCAATCCACCAGACTCATTCTCTGCTCCACCTGTGTCATGTAGTTTTATCAAAATAAAATTTGAGTAGTTAAAAATTGTGTCAGTAACTTCATCTTAGATTCCAGTGGCACTAGCAAATGCAGGTTGTGAGTCATACCCTCTGGCTGCACCTTCACAATGGGGTATTAGGCCAGTTTTTAGCCCCAGTTGATCCAGGAATCTGTGCTTGCCAGCTCACAGGGGAACAAAGCCATACATGGCAGACTCCACTCTGGGCCTGAATAATTTCTCTACACTTCTATTCTTCCCAACAAGCAGCACCTCTAGGGGTACATGGTTAGATTGTAACCAATGAGTGAACCTAATCCTCCCCACCTCACCCCAGGCTCCCTATAACCAGGGGCAGCCATGGGGCACAGCTCTGCTAATGCAATACAACAGAATTCCACTGAATGCAGTCACCTGCAAGGTCTTTGTTTCCCTTTCACAAAGAGACAGACTGAGCTGGCAGAGCCCCTCCCCTTCCTCCTGCCTGAAAAATGGGCCTGACACCCAGAGGTGCAGCAGCTGTCTTGACTGTGGGACAAAGCTGCACTCTAAGGGAGGCTATGCATTCTGAGGAAGGGACGCTCACCCACCCTGGACAACACATTAGGTGAGAAAATGAAACCCTTTCTTTGCCACATCTGCTCTTGGTTGGGTTCCTGCTGCAGCCAGTGGAATGCAATCCTGCAGACTGGTAGAGGTGCAGGTGCCTGTTGTGGGTGTGCTTTGCCTGATGTGTATTTGCTGAGAACATCTGGGCAAGGTGTGCCTGGGCATCACAGCCAGTGAGTTGGTCCCTGGAGACTAATGGCCTTACACCTTCATTTTGTTTAGCTTTGTATGAGACAGTCCCTCACCAATACTCATTAACATTTGAACAATATACTGACATCCTCCTTTTCCTACCTCCAGGCTAATGGTTATTAAGTTTTGTGGATCACGAGCCTGTGTGAGACTCTATTAAAAACTCTCGTGGATCACGAACCTGTGTGAGAATCTATAAAAAACTCTGGATAACCTCCTCAGAAGATGCACAGGCCAAAATTAACAAAACACTTGTGCATCATTTTGAGGGTTTCGTAGACCCCCTGATATGGTTTGTCTGTGTCCCCACCCAAATCTCACCTTGAATTATAGCTCCCATAATTCCCATGCGTCGTGGGAGGGACCTGGCAGGAGAAAATAGAATCATGGGAGTGGTTTCCCCCATACTGTTCTCATGGTAGTGAATAAGTCTTATAAGATCTGATGGTTTTAGAGGGGAAACCCCTTTAGCTTGGTTCTCATTCTCTCTCTTGTCTGTTGTCATGTAAGATGTGCCTTTCGCCGTCCACCATGGTTGTGAGGCCTCCCCAGCCATGTGGAACTGTGAGTCCATTAAATCTCTCTTTATTTATAAATTACCCAGTCTCGGGTATGTCTTTATCAGCAGCATGAAAACGGACTAATACACCCCCTAAAGCCCATCCATGGACCCTGGCTGCAGAAGTCTTGTAGGCATACACAATTAGTTTTGATTATCTGTCTGTATATGCCCACTTTGTTGATTAACAACATGTTAATTAGGTACTTGTTTGATTTTTAATTTTGCAAATTGGGATATTTGCTCTATTCCTTCAGTACTTACAGCCAATTCTAAATTGCTCTCATTTCATAAATTATCTGTCGCAAAAAAGTCTGTAGAATTATGAAAATTACATTGGCACTGAGAAAGATGCTAAACAACATAAAAGGATACACAGTGGAAACTGGGTCCTTCTCCAAATGTTGATCTGCAGGTCCCAGCAAACCCATCACTAAGTTTCTTGAGTGTCACTTTAGAAATACTTCACGTACAGCTCTATTTTTTTTTCTTTCTCTATAAATGAGATATTTTATACTCACTGCTCTCTTTTTTCCTCTTACTGTATCTTGGAAAGCCTTTCACACCAATAATTATAGAGCTGCCTTTTCCCTTTTAACAGTGGAGCAGGATGCCATTGTATAAATGTAGTGCAAGCTATTTAACTACTCCATTATTGATAGACATTTACGTTGCAGCAAATTTTAAAATCACTCTTGGTTCAGGAGGTCTGTGGGCTGTCTCCATGCCAGCCATCGGAGTGTGCAGAGAGAATACAAACTAATTATATCTGCTTGGCCAAAGGAAATGAAAAACAAAAAGCATCAAATCGACGGCAAATCTTTCTCCACTTCTTACTGTCCTCTTCATGTCAGGAGTGAGAAATTACAATTTTTGCTATTTATCCCTTTGGAATAAGTCCCTATTGATTTCTCCTGCTGGGGTTTTTGACTCAGAAAACTATCACCTGAGCATGATGGCAGCAGGATACTGCATGCACATTAGAGCTTTGGAGCTGCATTTAGATCTCAGCTCCACACTTCCTAGCTGTGTGACCTTGGGAAAGTTACTTAACCCCTCTGTGCCTCACTTTTTTTTTAAATTATACTTTAAGTTCTGGGGTACATGTGCAGAACGTACAGGTTTGTTAATTCTGTCTACTTTACAGGCTATTGCCAGAGTCACATGAGCTAAAAATCTCTAAAGTGCTTAGGACTGTGATGGGCACAGGGTATGTGCTAAGTGAGCCGTGGCTGTTATTAGTCCAGGTGGCCTAGGAATAAAACTGGAGCCACTTTTGCTTCTGTAGTCGTGGTATTGCCCAGGGTAAGGAATGCCAGGAACTGGGCTTGTCTCAGAACCCTCCTTGACCCTGGTGGAGACACACACACAGACACACAGACACACACACACACACACACACACACACACACGAACACCTCACCTGCATACCTCCCAGGGACTTACAGAGGCCTACTACGCAGGTA
The DNA here is from genome assembly GCF_028885625.2 of Pongo pygmaeus. Taxonomy (NCBI): domain Eukaryota; kingdom Metazoa; phylum Chordata; class Mammalia; order Primates; family Hominidae; genus Pongo; species Pongo pygmaeus. Next base: position 135,672,166 of record NC_072384.2, on the reverse strand, counting down.
CCAGTGTGCAAAAGGGACGTGGGCAAAGTCCTGTCTGAAGATTGGCATCAGCCAGATGTGAGGACTGTGGATCTGCCCATGTGGTACCTTCCACAGAGACAGGGAGCCTCTGTCCATCCAAACAGCCATGGCCCTTAGTCCCTGAACACATAGCCTCAGGTCAGCCCCAGGCCTTAGCCTGGCCAGGGGCACACACTGTCCTGTTTCGGAGTTTCCAGCAAGGGGATAAAAATCACTCTCTCAGGCCAGGTGCGGTGGTTTATGCCTGTAAACCCAGCACTTTGGGAGGCCAAGATGGGCGGATCACAGGAGGTCGGAAGTTCAAGACTCCCCTGATCAACATGGAGAAACCCCATATCTACTAAAAATACAAAAAATTAGCTGGGTGTTGTGGCGCATGCCTGTAATCCCAGCTACTCGGGAGGCTGAGGCAGGAGAATTGCTTGAACCCAGGAGGCGGAGGTTGCGGTGAGCCGAGATCGCACCATTACACTCCAGCCTGGGCAACAATAGCAAAACTCCGTCTCAAAAAAAAAAAAGAAAAAAAAATCACTCTGTGATGCACAGAAAGCCTGAGACAGACACTAGGTAGAGAGGGGTCCATTGCTAAGCCCTGGCTGGCTTCTTTATCCCTCTCAGCAGGGGCAGCCCAACAGGTCCCAGTCACGTGGTCTGCATCAAGAGGGCTCCCTGAACACAACTGCCTGGATTTTAATTAAAGTTCAGCAGGAGGTGACTGCAAATCCGAGGATGATTGGAAGCCAGGAGGTGCAGAGGGAAGAGGCTGGAGCTGTGGCTGCTGAAATATTTAGAAATCACAAACAGAATCCCCCTCCTCCCCTCCTCTGGTGACATGGAAGTCATTCGTTTCTTTTCTATCTAGAATTTTACCAAAAAAAAAAATCAAAACTGGAGCTTGTCCTCACACTTTAGGACATGGAAGAATCCGATGGAAAGCTTGCTAAAATGCAGATTCCTGGGCCTCCACAGGCATCGGATTCAGGAGGCCTGGGAAAGCCTTGGAAGCTGCATTTTTAGCAGGCTTTCTCCGGCTGAGTTTTTTTCAGGAGCTCCATGGGCTACACTTGAAGACACAGACGAGTGGTCACAGCAACTATGCTTTCAGAATGATATTAAATAGTGGAATTCTTTCATTTTCTCCAGATTACTAGGCTGGTAGCCAGTCAGCCTCTTCTCAGAGCTGTGAATGAAAGAAAATACATGGAAATCCAAGATAATAATTATATTTCAACCAGAGCTCTGTTGTAATCTGGCTGACTTGCAAAATACCCAAATAAGAGAATTTTATAAAAATTTCAATAATGTGGCTGGGTGCCATGGCTCGTGCTTGTAATCCCAGCATTTTGGGGGTTTAAGGTGGCAGGATGGTTTGAGGCCAGTAGTTCGAGACCAGCCTAGGAAACATGGCAAGACCTCATCTCCACTAAAAGTTAGAAAAGAAAAAATTTAGCCTGGCATGGTGGTGGCACACAGCTGTGGTCCCAGCTACTTGGGAGGCTGCAGTGGTAGGATCACTTGAGCCCAGGAGGTTGAGGCTGCAGTGAGCCGTGATGGTGCCACTGCACTCCAGCATGGGCAACAAGAAAGAGACTCTGCCAAAAAAAAAAAAAAAAAAAAAAAAAAAAAAAAAAAAAAAATTCAGTAATGTAAGGAAACCATATTTTTAAAAAAATTTATTTATTTATTTATTTTAGAGATGGGGTCTCATTATATTGCCCAGACCGGCCTCGAACTCCTGGCTTCAAGCAATGCTCCCATCTCAGCCTCCCAAAGTGTTGGGATTACAGGCGTGAACCACTGTGCCCAGCCTAGAAAACATATTTTTAAGACATTTTGAAAATATTGATACTAATAATGACACTAAGAAACTGCTTTGTTTGAAGTGAAGTGTGAGTAACCATACAAAGCTCTTTCATTGAAGGAGAGAAAGCTGCCTGACTATATCAAAGGACTTTAATATTTGAAGTAGAATTTTGGAATATTGTTACATGCACGTCACAAACAGAAAATGGAATTGTTTTTGCTTGGATATGAATTTCTGAATGCAAAAAAAATTATCCTTGTTTTGATATTCTTGTGCCTGGCATAGTGACATCAGCCTTTGGTATATCTCTGTATATTTTGTACAAACCTAATATTTGAAAAATGATAGCTGTCTCCCAGGTCCTGGGAAAAAATCCATAAATCTCCAGGGTCTGTGTGAATTATTTTTAAGTAGGTCAAGTGCCCTGAGTCCCTCAACACACATCCCCTTTCCTGTCTTTAATTTCTCAGCTCATCTATCACGTGGAAAATGTGATAATGAAGAATATATAAAGGTGTTGTACAAAGCTCCTGGAAGAACTGGAATCTGACTTTCTAAAGAGATTTTTAACGCATAATTATATACTTAGGAATTCACTGGCTGTGCAAAGAATCCACCCTGTCCAGCACTCCTATAAACAGGCACAGAGTTGCGTTTGTACCTGTCAATGTTACAGGTTGTTATGCTGATCTGTCGGTGTGAATTTTGCTGTAAATTCCTCATTCTGTGTATGTTGGTTCTAACCAGGCTCAGGATAAAAAATGTAAGTGACTCAGTTCTCTGGACCTTTTCTCTCCTAGACGAAAAGGATGGCTCTGAGCCTCCTGGAGTTGCCAGGCAACCTCCCTACCCCACCTCTACCTGCCTTGGGCTAGCTCACGTGTTAGGGGACTGTAGAGAGAACTTTCAACACCCAGAAAGCTCACCTGAGGCTACAGATGTCCACCAAGTGTACCCACACTTGCTATTCTCGCCTACGTGGAATCATCTACACCCTGGGTGTGAAGTGATTTTGCACTTCGAGTGCAGAAAAATATGTGGGTGTGTGAAAAATAAAGCAAGCACTTGTTATTCCAAAGTGTGAGTTTCAGCTGAGTTAAACATACGTAACATTATAGCGGGAAGACCAACAAACTAAAAACGAGTAGAGATGAAACTTTCTAGAACATGGTCTGTATTCACCCACAAAATATGTATTTGTTTGATTAAGAAAGAAGGAGTCGGCTGGGGGTGGTGGCTCACGCCTGTAATCCCAGCACTTTGGGAGGTAGAGGCGGGCAGATCACAAGGTCAGGAGTTCGAGACCAGCCTGGCCAACCTAGTAAAACCCCGCCTCTACTAAAAATACAAAAAATTAGCCAGGCATGGTGGTGGGCACCTGTAATCCCAGCTACTCCGGGGGCTGAGGCAGAAGAATCGCTTGGACCCAGGAGGCAGAAGTTGCAGTGAGCCGAGATTGTGCCACTGCACTCCAGCCGGGGCGACAGTGCGAGAATCCGTCTCAATAAAAAAAAGAAAGGAGCACCACAAGGTACTCACAAAGCTATTCGGGCACTGGGACCTGGCCTCCATGCCCCTGAGGGAATTTCTCTGAAGATTTCATTCATCCAAGAATGTATTGAGTGTGAGTCCAGCGCTGTGACATCCTCCTTGTCCAGTTCACAGTCTGTGGGGTACACCAGGCAAAGACTCAGCTGTGATACAGAGAGATTCAAGTTCTACTTGTGGTGAGGTCAGAGAGTTATGGGAAAACAAAGGAAGGACCTTTTGCAGAGGCAGCATCTGAGAAGACTCACCTAGGAGCGTGATTTGCAGAGCTGAATCCTGAAGGAGTAAACAGAGCAGGAAGTCAAGGTGTTCATTTGAAGGCAACAAAATTGCCAAGTGTTGATTCTCCACCAAAGGGGCTTATTAAAGGAGACTTGGGCAATTCACAACAGGGTTGGGAGAGCTGAGCTCCACACTCAGTGCTAAGCTTCCAGGAACCCTGTCCAGAACTGGCCTGGTGACAAAAGCGTGGCTGCAGTGGGCGTGCGTGGCACTAGAGCAAACTGCCATGGCCGTGTGTCCCCCATGGACTCTCGGCCGGGTCAGGAGCTCACCCCCGGACCACTGCTGCCCTGACGCTCCCGCCAGCTCTCTTCCCTCCTTCTGCATGAATCAGAGCCTCAGAGTCCAAGCTCCACGTGGTGGATTCTGGTCATACGCTTATATTTAGCTGCTAGGGAAGCTGTGAGTTTGTGTTTTAAGGGTCCCAAATATAGCAAGAGAGTTTCCAAGATGCTGAGCACACAGAAGATATGACAAAGGCCACCCTCCCAGTGAGGGCAGAAATAGCCACAAGGGCAGACAGCCGTGGAAATGCGGCAGGCAGGCATCCCGTCTCTCCCTCCCTGTGTTCAACAAGACAAGTCCGGAACAACGTGTGATATATTATTGGCCAGCCTTTCAGCTTGCCAAGCAAGGCATTAAAACACCAGAACAACTCCTGCCACTACAATCCCCTGTCACCTTCAGTCACCACGATATAGGACATTTTAACACCAGAAAGGAGTGAAGGGCTTAATCTCAGGATCAGAGACAGTTATTTGATTTGCATCAATGTAGCTTCATGAAAATCCTCTGTGTGCTGTCTTTTCTTCTCTCACTTTTCACGTACCAGTGAAAGCTTCATCGGGACCCACAATGACCTCCAAGCTGGCATTTGGGAGCCTCCATTCATCGGCTTAAACCAGGGGACTGCTGATGGCAGAGGCTAAGCAGGAGAGGGATATGAATCCTTTTTTTTTTTTTTGAGTCAGAATCTTGTTCTGTTGCCTAGGCTGGAGTGCAGTGGCACAATCTCGACTCCCTGCAGCCTCTGCCTCCTGGGTTCAAGCGATCCTCCCACTTCAGCCTCCCTAGTAGCTGGGATTACAGGAGTGTGCTATCACACCCGTCTAATTTTTTGTGCTTTTAGTAGAGATGAAGTTTCACCATGTTGGCTAGGTTGGTCTTGAACTCCTGATCTCAAGTGATCCACCCACCTCAGCCTCCCAAAGTTCTGGGATTATAGGTGTGAGCCAGTGCACCCAGCCTGAATCCACTTTTTAATTTATTTTATATTTTATTTTATTTTAAGACGGAGTCTTGCTCTTGTCGCCCAGGCTGGAGTGCAGTGGCGTGATCTCTGCTCACTGCAACCTCCACCTCTCGAGTTCAAGTGATTCTCCTGCCTCAGCCTCCCAAGTAGCTGGGATTATAGGCACACACCACCACACCCAGCTAATTTTATATTTTTAGTAGAGACAGGGTTTCACCACGTTAGTTAGGCTAGTCTCAAACTCCCGACCTCGTGTGACCCACTCACCTTGGCCTCCCAAAGTGCTTGGGATTACAGGTGTGAGCCACCGTGCCTGGCCTGAATCCATTTTAGAAGGACCTCTCTGGGGGCCATGGAGGATGAGCTGATGGGACAAGGCTGGAATTGCAGTTACAGGGAGAGGTGACAGTGCACAGAAGTACAGCAGTAGCCGTGGAGAGGGAAGAAAAGAGGTGGAAGGCAGTTGAATCAGACGCCTAATGACCAACTCAATGGGTAGATACATGAGGGGCTGCTGACCAGGTTTCTACATATTTTTACCTTTTCTTCTGACTGGCCGTCTCTCAAAGGCCTTTACCCTCAGGTCCATGATCTTCCAGCTACACCTTAGATCCTCCCATTCAGAGCCCAGTCCTAGATCTGCTTCCCCTCCCGCTCCCCCATCTGTGTCTTACTCAGCTTCTCCCCCCACCACAGCCTCCACCCCTCCTCTCCCCCAGTCCAGCAAAGCTGTTCAACACAGCCTGGGCCACATTCTCCCAGGACACCAGTCCCTCTTGGCCTAACCCACTCCTGTCCAGCCAAATGGCAGACTGAGTTGACCCTCCCTCCTCCATCTCTGTCTGCCTTCTCCATTCCTGGGACTCTTCAGGCCGAGCCAGGCGTTGCTTGAAGGTCCCATGGCCTCTGCCTGCCTGTCTGCCATTCCAGGCTGCTCACCTCTGGCCCGTCTTCCCATCTCCCTTAGTCCATTTGCGCTGCTCTAACGAATGCCCAGCGCTGGGTGGTGTCAAGACAACAGAAATGTATTTCTTAGTTTGGAGGCTGGGAGGCCAAGATCACAGCTTGGGCAGGTTCGTGGGCTGGTGAGAGCTGCTCTCTGCTTCCAAGACGGAGACTTGCTACCGTCAAAGGGGAGGAATGCTGTGTCCTCAGCGGCAGGGCAGAGGGGCAAGTGTGCCAAACGCTACTTGAAATCTGTTTTTTTGTTTGTTTGTTTGTTTTTTCAGACGGAGCTTCGCTCTTGTTGCCTAGGCTGGAGTGCAATGGTGCGATCTCGGCTCACCGCAACCTCCGCCTCCCAGGTTCAAGCAATTCTCCTGCCTCAGCCTCCCAAGTAGCTGGGATTACAGGCATGCTCCACCATGCCTGGCCAATTTTTTGTATTTTTAGTAGAGACGGGGTTTCACCATGTTGGCCAGGCTGGTCTTGAACTCCTGACCTCAGGTGATCTGCCTGCCTCGGCCTCCCAAAGTGTTGGGATTACAGGTGTGAGCCACCGCGCCCGGCCAAAACCTCTTTTTTTAAGGGCCGTAATCGCATTCCCGACGGCAGCAGCCTTCCTGATCTCATCACTCTTTAAAGACCCACGTCTTCATCCCACTGCACTGGGCATTACTTTTTAACACCTGGTGTTTTTAGACCATCCAAACCATAGCTCATCCCACTCTAATCCCCCCTTGCCCTTTTAAAAGCAACTTACACTCCAGCTTCTCTGAGCTGCTCACTCTTCCCCAGACTTCACCTCACTGGGGAGGCCTTCCAGGCTACCCTGCTCCAGCCTTGCCCCAGCCAGTGAATCACTGATTTTTCTTCCCAGCACCTCCCTCTCCCTGATCATATGAATTTAGTTCGTTCCTATTTCCCCACTAGCATGTGGGCTCCATGGAGACAGGGACCCTAACCCCAGGCCTAGAACAATGCCTGGCAAATAGAAAATCAGTGTCTATCAATTAATAAACACCTCTCCCTGCCCTTTCTGTATCTTCTCAGGACCCCACCCTGCCTTGGGAGGCTCTTCTCACAGCCTTGGCATACTCAGCCGCGGTAGCATCCAAATCTCCATCACACAGCAGGCGCTCTCCTCTTCCTCAAGCACTTTCTCTGTCCACTGATGACAGTGCTGCCGTCTCCCTTGAATTTCAGGTGTTTGTTCCTGGGTCTTTTCTTCTTCCTTTTTTTTTGAGACGGGGTTTTGCTCTGTCACCCAATCTCGGCTCACGTTGGCAACCTCCACCTCCATGGTTCAAGCGATTCTCGTGTCTCAGCCTCCTGAGTAGCTGGGATTACAGGCACTTGCCACCATGCCTGGCTAGTTTTTGTATTTTTAGTAGAGACAGGGTTTCACCAAGTTGGCCAGGGTGGTCTCGAACTCCTGACCTCAAGTGGTCTGCCTGCCTCTGCCTCCCAAAGTGCTGGGATTACAGGCATGAGCCACTGCTCCCGGCCTGCTCGTGTGTGTTGATCTTCGTTATTGGATACAAACTCCTAGAGGCCCAGGAACCATCTCTTTTCTCCTTTGCTGTCCCTTGGACCCTCTGTGTGCCCAGGACTGACATGGGCCGACCTGTCTCTGATGAGCAGCGAGTCGGCCCTCCATCACACTGCCCGTAGCTCACTAAGACGTATGCTGCACCCTCCCAAAATGAAAATTACATTGAAAGTTGTAATATATATATATGACATAAGCACACAGATTTTTTAAAAAGCCAATTGAAATGGAAAATTAAGAAAGATGACTTTAGATATTTAAAAAGTCACAAGCGCAACCAATTAATTTCTTCACATTTTCCTTCTCCCTCATTAAGCAGAAAATTCTATCAGAGAAGTAAAGCTTTAAAAATACAATTCTTGCTAGCCTGGAGCAGAAAATACTAATACAAGCATTTAAAAAATGTGTATAGCAAATCTGGGTGACTTCAGTTTCCTAAGGACGAGCTCTTTTTTCTTTAATAAAGGGAAAACACTACATCTTTATTTTCATTAACCTGAACATTGGCGCTTCCTTCCAGAATGCACCTAGGCAAGGAACCTCTCTAATATTAGGAGTTCCTGTGATGTGCCAAACATAGAAATCTCTGATATTTTTATTTCCATCAATGCTTTTGCAGGTATCTAAATGCTCATCACTATTTTGAGTTTCCGGGGGATGTAAGATGAACTACTAGATTGTGTTATTTAATGCATAAAGAAGTACATATATTACACCACAATTTCTAAAAATCGTTGGTAATTGTATGTAAACATAATTGCTTTCATCTGTGATCTCAGGGTTTTTATGTGCATTTCCATAATACTGAGGAGTTTATAGCCTTTATCAAACTGCCAGAGGGGTTGACCTATAGCACAGAAAGAGCTAAGTTGTTCATTTCAATCTATTTTACATAAAGCCAAATTTTATTGCAGCATAAATCATGGACCAAACTGACAATGTTTCCCTCATGCCGGAAAATGATTCATTGAGGAATATAATGGTTCTTGGTATACACTTCAATGAGCTCCATCCCTGCAAGCTTCCTCTTTGACCTCTTAAAATCCAAGCTGGTTTTGATGCATTCATTGGTGGACAACTTTTCGCTCATCTCTTACATTGGTTGTAAACACAGCATGAAACCCATTCTATTCACTCCAATAGCCAAAGCCATCTTATTTGGAGATGGATTTCTATTGCAGAGATAGGAACAATTCCTTCAAGAAACCAATATTGATTGTACTAGGCTCTTGGGATTCAGAGATGAGCCAGGACAAGGTCGCTGTCCTTAAGGAGCTCAGTGTGTGACTCTGCCAGGTGGGGAAGGAAAGGTGCCACAGCCTGGACACAGCTTAGACCAACACAGGGAGGTTTACAAAAAGACGGTCAAGGGAGTGCTGGAGGAAGTCCGTGTATGCGAGGACACAGCAAAGCGGGTGAGCCCAGAGTTGACCACACAGCAGGATGCACGAGGGGCTCCTGTGAAAGGAGTCCTTTGTCCTATGGATAGGGGAGGACAGAATTGGAGGGAGGACCAGGGGGAAGGTGTTGGAGTAGCTTGGTCAAAAAGAAAGAGGATGAGCATCAAGGAAAAAAAGAAAGTCTTAATTCTGGTCATGGCAGTAGGAATGGTTGTGAAACCTATGAGTTGCTGGAATCTGGACCACTGATGGGGAAAGGTCCCAGGACCGAGTCTGAGCTTGGGCACTACTGTAGGGTGATGGATACTCAGAGGGACTGGGGGCTGGAGGGTTACAAAATAACTGACTTGACACATGCCCCAAGTGACTTGACAGAAAGATGACCAGGTGCAGACCAAGGCAAGAATTAATCAGGGACAAAATTGTCCTTTCCTCGAGAAGTCAGAGCCTAATTCTTTTCTAACTAAATCTTTTCTCCTGAATGAGGTCCTAAAGAACACCTACAAATACCATAACATCATGTTAATTATCATTCTCAACAACGTCAATGTCAAAATCAATATCAATGAAAAACTGGAGGTTTAACTGAACTGCTTGGGCTGGCCTCAGAGGAGTATTAGGGAGAAAAGTCATTTATATTCAGACTGGTATTGACCAATTGTGAACACGCGTAGGCCAAGAAAAAATAGTGTGAAAGGGATGTTCTTGTTGCCGGAAATAATCTGGCTGTGACCATCTCACACCAGTTAGAATGGCAATCATTAAAAAGTCAGGAAACAACAGGTGCTGGAGAGGATGTGGAGAAATAGGAACACTTTTACACTGTTGGTGGGACTGTAAACTGGTTCAACCATTGTGGAAGACAGTGTGACGATTCCTCAGGGATCTAGAACTAGAAATACCATTTGAGCCAGCCATCCCATTACTGGGTATATACCCAAAGGATTATAAATCATGCCGCTATAAAGACACATGCACATGTATGTTTATTGCGGCACTATTCACAATAGCAAAGACTTGGAACCAACCCAAATGTCCAACAATGATAGAATGGATTAAGAAAATGTGGCACATATGCACCATGGAATACTATGCAGCCATAAAAAATGATGAGTTCATGTCCTTTGTAGGGACATGGATGAAGCTGGAAACCATCATTCTCAGCAGACTGTCGCAAGGACAAAAAACCAAACACCGCATGTTCTCACTCATAGGTGGGAATTGAACAATGAGAACACATGGACACAGGAAGGGGGACATCACACACCGGGGCCTGTTGTGGGGTGGGGGGAGGGGGGAGGGATAGCATTAGGAGATATACCCAATGTAAATGACGAGTTAACGGGTGCAGCATACCAACATGGCACATGTATACATATGTAACAAACCTGCACGTTGTGCACATGTACCCTAGAACTTAAAGTATAATGAAAAAAAAAAAAAGACAGCATCTTTAACTTGGTTGCACCCTCGGCAATGAATAACACGGTTCTAAGCTTCAGTTTCCTTCTCTGAAAATAGGAATAATAATAAAATTAATAATAATATTTTTTAAAAAATAATAATCCGGCTGTGGTAGGGATGTTTCCCAGTTAAGAACAAGCTGCATTCCCTGCCAGCTTGTGGATTACATGATCATCTGGGTCTAATGTACCCGAGATGAGGGAAAGCAACACCAGCCACTCTAACAGGTAACTCTCACCTTCTCGGTGGCCAATCATAGTTTTATCTCTCTAGATACCGTGTGACAGATACTTTGCTGAACAGAGCTTACTGGGGGTCCCTAAGGGACCTGGGGTCCTTCTGTCTGCCCCCGCCTCACCTTTAGGGACTTGGAGTTCCTCCTGATCAGTTGGAAGAAGGGAGGATTTTTGGAAGGTTCCTCTGAGCTAGACTCAACAGCAGGTGGCCCATAGCATTTTGGTTCCCATCCCCCAGCTGGACCGCACCTGACTGCAAGGGAGATGGGGAAAGACAGCCCAGTTGCTGGCTCAGGAAGAGGATGGGTCTTGGGGGAACACGGCAGCCCATCAGAAGAGCTTTCTCCCTTTAAGAATTGCCTTCCTCCACCCTGGCTTTGCTTTGTGTTGGGCGGAGGGCACCAAGATAGATTAAACCTGATTTGTGCACCATTCTTCCCAAGCAGGCTATGCCCAAAGGGCCAGGCATGGAGCAGGGTGGTGGCTGAATTGTGCCTCTCAAAAAGACATGTCCAAGTCCTCAACCCCGCTGTGAATGTGACCCTACTTAGAAACAGGGTCATCATAGGTGTGATCAAGTTAAGATGAGGTCTTGATGGATTAGGGTGGGCTCTAAATCCTATGACTGGTATCCTTAGAGAGAGATTTAGTCACAGACACGGAGAACAAGCGACCATGTGATACCTTGATTTCAGACATCTGGCCTCAAAAACTGTGACAGCACACATTTCTGTTGTCCTAAGCCATGCAGGGCACTTTGTTATGGCAGTCCTCAGTTAAGGTTCCTGCCTGTCTTATTGGCTGTGTAAATTATGGGACCACATTGAGCCCTGTCCTCAACTGCAAAATGGGTATGAGGACCCAGCTGGTAGGTGATGCAGGGTGGAATTAACACAGGTACAAGCGGTGGAAAGCGTCCAGGTAACAAAGGGCTTATGCTCACTCCACAAGTCCCAGCCACGTGGAGGGTTTAGCCTCTCCTTGCCCCACGTACCCTGTGTCATCAACGCTGCCAACACACTGGTCCCCAGGTCTGGTCTGTTGGTCGTCTAGCTTGCTCCCACTCAGCCTTCAAGACTTGCATCAAAGTCATGTTCCCAAGAAAGATTTCCATAAGCCCCATTCCTCCCCCTACCTCCAGGTGGAGTTGGTCTCCATTAGGAGTCCTTCACTCCGTTCTCCCCCACAATACGGTCTTCCTGAAGCATGGTCTGCCCTTGTTTGCTCCAATCAGCACTTCAAGGCTGACGCCTGACACACAGAAATGACTCCATCCTAAACTTTCTATTGCGGGACTGGAGTTGCCAATTCACGGGACCCAGAAAACAGCAAGTCATCGATGTGTTTTCCTTTGAGTGCCTGGTATAACACCAATTCCCATTTGGTTAGTGGTGACTGAGTGACTCGTGTTTCAAGAGCAAATTAAATGAATAGCAAGAAAATAGACACCTGCCACACCAGCTGTCATACTGTCATCTAGGGGTGACTATTTTGGGGAGGCAGCCATTGGTCTATGTATAAATACTTACATTAGGTTTCATTTTTGATTTATTTAAAGTCTGGTTGGGTACAGAAATCACACACACACTTAACAGGTTAAAATATCCAAATAAAATTTACTGCAACTTATGTAGAATTTTATTTGTGCTACAAGACACGTTGCATAGGAAACTATTTAAAGCCCCTGAGGAAAAAACATCCATGGTTTAAGGTGCAACTGGTTTTGTTTCTTCTTTGGGGAAAAGGTGATAGATGATCTCTGGGAGAAATTATGGGGTGGAGTTGAGAAGCACAATCGAAGGTTATATGGTGGGATGATTGGCGAATTGTGTGTCCTGGTTCTTGCAGCATAAAATAGCTAGTGTTTGTTCTTTTTTTCAGTCCGTTGGTCTTCAGTAGCTGAATAAGTAGCTATACAACGTTTCAGGCCAGTAAGGGAGTATACATTGATTATACTAAGGAAGTAACATGTTTCAAGAAAGCAGTTTTAGAGAATGAGATTCGGGATCCCAAATGGTCCCTGACAACTGCAGGCACACAGGATGTGTCCTGGCACGTTGCTGAGGATCACCTCACTCTACTGATTTGCCAGTATCAGTCCATCCTCCTGCTCCCTTCCAACACGTGACATCTACGACGCATTGTGAGATTCACACAGCATGTCTGCACCCTAAAGTTATTAATGCAACACTGTGCCAAGTTCCTGATTTTATGTGAGACACATTTTCATTTTTACAAAATGCTCATCTTGCTCAGATGATCTTTACATTGTACAAAAAATGGTTTCATCTAAACTATTACCTCTCTCCGAGGAGACACAGGTACACCAGGAAGGAAGAGGGGTTAAGCCTTAGATGAAATGAAATGCAGAGTTTGGCAAATGGCAGCTGGCACCTCTGCACATCAGCATAAGGCGTTGCTTGTGAGGCCAACAACAGCATCTGCAATAAGCACGAGAGAGTCGGTGGCCACCAAGGCTCTGATTCGGTCGTGAAGTTTTCTTCCTGTCCACAGAAGAGGCAGCAAACTCTATGGGAAGCACTGCTTTGACCCCAAGGAAAAAACAGTACAATGGCCTCGTAGCAGCAGGGACCACCTCACTCTCAAATGGCATTGTTCTTGTCAATGACTAATTGCACACTGGCAGGGGCCCTAAAGACTGTCAACTCAGGACTGCTTTCTAATCTATTGGCAGAAACAGCTCAGGGCACCTAAATGCTAATGCGGGACTTCACTCTGCCCACTGAAGCTCACCAAAGATTCACATATTCTATGGATGGTCATTTACTACGAGTGAGGCAAAGCACAGAAGACAATCAAATCCGAGGAGGGAGCAGGACCTGGGGCCTTCTCAGAAAGAATGAGCTGTACCCGTTTACTGAAAAGCCACTTTTTCCCACGTGATTCACCTTCTTACACATGAGGAGTGAAAGAGGTCCAATAAGTGTCTTTCCGGGCTGAGTGTTGAAATGCAAAGTGTGGCTGGGAATCAGAAATGCCCCCAGTGACCTTTAAATACCTATATACATCTCTAACATAATTTAAAAAGGTCTATAACAACATAAAAACCTCAACAGCCTGTGCCCCTATTAAGTTTTCTTTTAAACCTTTATGGTCCATAAAAAAATTAGATACCACCTTTCTCATAGATCCCTTCCCCCCATTCATTAAAAAAGTGATTTTAAATTTAAATTTATACTTAACAAATAGAAAGCTATGTGATTGGCAACAACCTGCAGTAGGCAGTCCCTTCAGGCCTCTCCCTCGATGGAGGAGGGCAGCGCATGATGGGTGTAGCTTAGCTGGCAGGCCCTACATCTGTCTGAGCAGCCGCCCCTTCCTCCCTCTTCAGCTCCGCTGTGACAGCAGGGCACCCAGGGCAGAAGAGGGCTTGCACTCCAGAGCAGCAGGAGGGGAGGGGACCCATTCAAATCACAAAGTCATCCTGGTCTGCAGGGCTGAAGGCGGCTGCTCTCAGAATGTCCAGGGAGTTCACCAAGATCAGAGTCCCAGTGAGGTGCTTCCAGCGCTTGGTGATGGGGTTTTTCATCTTGTCCAGGCCCAGGTGCAGCTCCTGGATGACATCCCGGTAGCTGTCCCCGATCTGATGGCTCCAGGTGAGTAAGAAGTCATACGCAGGCTTCCACATGGCCTGGGAGGTGGAGTCGTAAAAAACAAAAGAAGGGAGAGAGGAAGAAAGATTAGGAGACAGAACGAGATTTGTTCCTATTACTTGGTGCAGCTTCTGTAGTCACTATTTGGGATACTCTTTCATGAGTGAGACAAGCCCACAGAAGAAACAGTGGAACCATCTCGGGGCCAGGGTCAGCACATTCCAGAGGGAAAAGCAGGGCTTTGTGCAAGAGTAGGTGTGCAACAAATGAATAAACAGAAAGGATTTCTCTTTTCTTACAATCTTTATGGTACTTTCTCTCTGTGCCATTTGTTTGGAAATTCATCCCATTCATAAAAGACAGCTTTGTCCTTGGGACTTCCTGCTTCTGGATCTTGCAAGCCTGAACCGTCTTCCAGGAAGCTTACTAGGGTGCCCTCCACAAACATACGAGAACACAAAGGACCTCTGAGCAAGAGCCCAGCCAACCAGCTTTGGCCCAAGTTATGTAACATACCAGGTATCACTCCAGTCCAGAGCGACTCACAAAGGCCTCTGTGTATGTGTTACTGCATTATTCAGTCCTACGGATGGTAATTTAAGATCAAAATGAAGAAGGGACAGGCAGTCCTGTTTGTCCTTCCCATGCAAGGGACAGGCAGTTCTGTTTGTCCTTCCCATGTCGTGTGGAACAGCCTTGACATCCTAAAGCCAAGGCTCACGACAACCAATCCAGAGGACGGCTCCCACTCAGTGAGGCGCACCCAGTGCTGGGCACATGCGTGCACATTTCACCTGTCACACCCTCACAGAAATGCCTCGAGGCAGACTTTTTACGGCTGTACTGCATGGGTCCAAGGAGCCCAGGGACAGAGGGGCTCGGTGAGCTCGAAGCTCAGCCGCTGCTCACCTCGCTGTCCACAACCCCGTTCCTGTCCCGGTGGGGAGACTCGTAGGCATCCATCTGCTGCTTGGAGACCTTGGCCAGCTTCTCAGCCAGCTCCCGCCAGCGCTGGGCCACCTCTACGGCCGTAGTCAGAAGCACAAAGTCCTGGATGAGTCTGACCACCAGGCCCTGGCAGTCCATCTTCAGTAGGGCCTGCAGAGGAAGAGGCACAGCGTGAGACAGTGTAGGGAGTGGGGCAGGCTCTGCTCCCCGCAGAATTCCAGCAGGTGGCGCAGGAATGGCCATGGGCTCTCTATTCTCCATGTTCCCTGGCCTACCAAATGTCCCCTGAAATCGATCACTGCCAGGACTCCCAGGAGAGAAGAGATGATGTGCAGAGCGTGTCAGGTTCACCAGTGTCTCCCTCCAAAGCCCACATCCACCCAGAACCTCAGAACGTGACCTTACTTGAAAATGGGGTCTTTGCAGATAGAATTAAGATGAGGACCTTCTAGATTAGGGGAAGTCACCAACGACTGGTGTCTTCATAAGAAGAGAAAGCAGACAGAGAGGCAGTGGGAAGAAGGCTGTGTGAAGACGGAGGCAGAGACTGGACAGATGCGGCCACAAGCCAAGGAATAGAAGGAGGGTTGAGCCAGTGGGGCCTAGGAGAGGCAGGACTGCAACACCTTCTCCCCCACCACTTCCAGACGGAGGCCACCCTGGGACCCCTGACTGAGACCTGCGGCCTCCTAAATGGTGAGAGGACAAGTGTCTGTTGTTTGAAGCCCCTTGGTTTGTGGTCATTTGGCTTGGCAGCCCCAGGAAGCTAACAGACAGGGTGAATATGGATTATATTTGTCACCACTCCCACTCTCTGGGGACACCAGAGAGAAACGAATGCATTTCACCAAAGGGACACCATAGCCTGAGGCCGAGACGGACGGAGGGCGAGCTGGACCTGCTGAGCGTGCGGTGCTGACATTGGCCAGTTAGAGAGCACTGCGGGCAGAAGGGACGAAGGCTCGGGGACTCAGACAGGGACCACCCAGGGAGAAGAAGACAGAGAACGGAAGAGGCCCGGGGCAGAGACAGAGGGTGTACCACCAAGAACCACGGTGACCAGGAGATCCACAGACCTCCCCCAGGACTGTGCAACACGAGAAAACAGTTTCCACAATTGGTGGGACTGCTCCCACGTCAAAGCTGCAAGAACTTTCTACTGTGTCTTTAGGACAGGGATTACTAATCACAGAGGAAGTCAGAGGGGAGGTAACAGGACAGCCAGCCCTGCTGGGACAGTGAAGTCCCAGCTGAGGCTGGAACAACCACATGGCCGCCTTGGGACTCAATTCCCTCCTAAAAACGGGGGCTGGATGGGACAGGCATTGAACATATGGCTCAACAGCCTAATATATCCGGGGGACCCCAGGCTGGGGTCAAACTCACATTTCTGGTTTAAAGAAACAAATCAAATTGGCTAGCAGGAGCCAGCAGGCCTGCTAGTCCTGTACACTGTGCCAAGTCACATGACTGCCACTGGGTGTCATGCAAGCGACTCTGGCGCCATCCTAATTATAAATGAGGCCACACATGGTTAGCGTGCGGCTCTGAGCCAGTCAGGATGACGTCATCAGGAAGGCAGGAGAGCCGCATGCTGGGTCTGATTCTTGTCTGAGTCTCCTCTGCCATAGAAGGCACAGCTCACCCCCACCCTTAAAGCTTTCTCTTATCCAACAATGGGAAAGGCTTGGCTTCCAGGGCACAGTGGCCCGAGGCAGCCCAGAGACGGTTTCTGAGGCTCCCGTGAGCCCTTGGACAGGCGAGTTGCTAAGAGGAGATGAAGTCACCAGGCCTGGCGTTCTTTCTCTCTGCGCTCTGTTTCAGCACCTGAGGTTGTCATTTTAGGACTCCAAAGTGTGCTAAAAAACAAACAACCCCCCACCCCCGCCAACCACACCGCTGGTACCAGCACTCTTTGGCCGACTATTTTGTGCCAATAGCAGGGTCGTCTTGCTAGCGCTCATGCCGTCGGCTGGGCTGCTTACTTCAAAGCGAGCCCAGCTGTTTTAGACTGAGCATTCTAATGTACACTTTATGTTTATTTGGGGGGAGTCTAACAATACAAAAAGGTGATCTTTTTGGCGACGTGTGGCATGCATTAGCCAGAGTAGGTGACTCACGATCCTTCTAGGTGGGCCCCCAGCATCTCAATCCATGCAATTTAAAAAGAACCAGGAGTGACAGATCATTCTGATGCCTCCCTAGATATGAGAGGCTGACAGCTGGCTACCAACGAGGCTGGCCAGAAGGGGGTTTGAGGACCTGGTGGCCGTTTCTGTTTTTGTAGAAGCTACTAGAAACCCAGGGCTTGCTGAGAGCCAGACACTGGGCTCCTCCACTCCCCAGAGCCTCCCATGAAGCAGAGGCTGAGTTCAACCCACTTTACAGAAGAAGCTGAGAGAGGGGAAGTGGGTTTCACACCTAGAAATGCCAGAGCCAGAACTGCCTCCGGGCACCCAACCCCAGCTCCTCCCTGCTGTGTGGGCGGCAAGGCATCTGTTCTACAGATAAGCACAGGAAGCCTGCAGACCCCAGGCTTGTCCTGGGTCCCACAGCTGGAAGTGACAGGCATGGAGGCAAATATGCAAACTTCTCAGCACTCGGCCAGCGGCCTTCCCAATTCCGTGAGCCCCACATGGCATTGGGAATTGAACCGAATGTAAAACTGGTCTGGATTATGCTTCATATCAACTATTTATATATTTCAGAAGAAGGTCTGTTTCAATTTGAATTTGGATATATTCAAAATAAATTGTTTTCAAAAATTAAATGTTGACTAGATTTGTTTCAGAAGATAAAAGCATACAGGTGTGTATTCACGTGTCAGGAGGGTGTGTAGTAAGCTGGTAGGCTGTCAGATCCTAATTTTCTTGCTGTGGTGGCAGCCTCGTCTGCGGTCCTGGGAAGGTGTGCTGGACCACCACAGGGTTTGACATGAAGTCACTCAATGTCCCCACTCAGCTCTTTCGTGGCTACTCAGCACACAACAAGCTCATCTGGCTGTGTGCACAGCTGCCTGGCTCCAAAGCGGCCTCATTTTCTAGGTAACAGAACATGTCAAAGTCACCTGCTTCTGACTCGAGTCATTCCTGGCACGAGTGATCAAAACCACTCTCTCCCCAGGGGAACTGGGTACAGGTCCCCAAGGTCCTGGGAAACACAGGTGTTCTCTGGCCCCTGGGAAGGAGAGCGTCTGGACTCCATCCAGGGGCAGCCAAGGTCCCATTTCCATGGATCCTGGATGAATGGAGAGGTCGGCACTTCCAACACCAAGAATGAAGGCGTCTCTCCCTCACTCACTTACACAACTTTTACTGAGCCCCGCCCTGGTTTAGTTTGTTACAAACCACTCACACCATCAACAAGGCATAATTGATGCATATTTTTAAAGGGCAAATTTTGGGTGCCCACCAATTCTTAGCAATAGAAAAATTTCACAGCAGGAGGCTCTAGCTCTATGAACCTGATCCTTGCAGCTTCCTCTTTTTATGGGCACACAGGTACACCAGGAAACACTCGATGGACTGATGCACTACCCTGGTTTCAGCTGGAATTTTGTTAAAGTGAGTACACCATGATTTCAGTCAGGGTGACTGAACTTTATAAAGGAACAGATAGTATTTTTGGCTTTGTGGGACCCACGAAGCCTGAAAGCCACAGACAATGCATATGGGAATGGGTGTGGCTGAGTTCCAACAAAACGCCATTGACAGGAATAGCAGGTCTGGGGGCCAGAGTCTGGCAACTTGCTTCAAGAGAAATTCTTGTCCAGCCACGGTGGCTCACCCCTATAATACCAGCATTTTGGGAGGCTGAGGTGGGAGGATTACTTGAGCTCAATGAGTTCCACACCAGCCTGGGCAACACAATCAAACCTTGTCTCTACTACAGACAAAAAAAATAATAATAAAAAATATTAGCTGGGTGTGGTGGCACCTGCCTGTAGTCCCAGCTACTTGAGAGGCTGAGGTGGGAGGACTGCTTGAGCCCAGGAGTTCAAGGCTGCAGTGAGCTGTGATCACACCACCGCATTCCCGCCTAGGAGACAGAGCGAGACCTTGTCTCAAAAAAGGGGTGGGGGGAAATATTCTTATAAAGTACAAAGAAATACAATTTAGGCTTTTTTGCTTCATGTTTATTCCACCCTGCTTCCTTCCCAACATGTCCCAAAACTGGAGGGGAAGCCTTCTGCACATGGCACCTGGACAATGGGCCCAGCCTCCTTCCCTCTCCCACGTTAACAGCCACAGGCTCTGGCTTTGGGGCTGCCTGGGAGGAATCCCTCAGGACCCCATCCAATGCACACTGTCCATCACCTCCTCTTCTGGCGGTTAAAGTGGGTCTTCTCCCAATTCACAGAGAGTCCCTTCACACCACACCATTCTTTCCCGCCCCAACGCGCCCTATGCACTTGCTAGCTTCCTTATTTCTGTTAGTTTCCAAGTCTCTTTGGGTTTATTCCGGCCCCCACTCCACTCCTAAAACAACCACCCTCCCTTGCTTTGCATCCCACAGCAACTCCTTCTCTTTCTTTCTCATAGAAACTTCTCTACAGAGCCCGACACACCTATTTCCCTACCTCCCGCAACTTGACCAAAACGCCCCTGCTACAGCCATCACCGATGGCTCCAGGTCACCACACCCCACGGCTTCGTTCTTATGGTGGATCCAGGACCAGTTGTGACAGCTCACTCTGGCCCCTTAGGAAGTTCTCCCTGGGCCTGAGGCCACCATGGGCTGCTTCTGCTCCCATGGCTGATGGCCACTGCCCACAGCTATCTCCAGCTGACTCCCCTTCCTTCCCCACCATGATAACACAGACCACGTGCCAAGTGCTGACAGTATCCCGAGAACTGGGAATAGTCTCCTGCATCAAAAGGGCGCTGTTGAATGACTTTTCTGATTCTTAAAAAGCTGGGTTCCCTTTCAAAGGCCTCCACCACTGCCAGATGCTGCCCCTCCTCTTTGCCTGACAGGAGCCCACCAACCACACAGTGTTTCTGGCCAGTCTACAGAGGATGCACAGCGAGGGTTTCATGTCCCCTGCTTCACCTCTGACGCGTCAGGGGGCTGAAAGAAAACCCTATCCTGGAATCATGCCACCGCCACCATTTTTTGTACATGGGACCCCTGAAGGAGCACAAGGCTTAAATGTGAATGTGCATGTTTCTCCTTTCATAAATATTCATGACTCCCCCTATGGCTTATTGAATATGTATATTTGGCCACCAATATCCATAAATTCTTGTTGCCTTTGCCCCTCCCTTGAAGTGTCTGTTTTTGGCTTCTGGCAGGAGGCTCTGCTTCCCAACCTGTCAGAATAGCCACCCGCAGGCTGTAACCCTTTATGAGGAATGAGGCTCTCCTTTCCAAAAGCACAAACCTTGTCATTCTTCAGCTGACACCATCATGGACAGAGGCTCTGGTGGGAGAGAGGTGGCCAGGACAGAGGGGTGCTCTGAGTGCAGCCACAGCCATGCTGCTGGGAAGGGGCAGGCAGAGGCACTGGGATGCCTCACACACGGGCTCTATCAAAAACAGGCGCAAAAAGAATGGAAAGAGGAAATGGAACCACAGAACAGAAGCACGGTATGGCCACGTGAGAATGCCTCCAGCTTGGATTCTTAGCCCAGCCCAAGGCCTGCATTCATTCATTCATTCATTCATCACTCATTCATTCATTCCTCACTCATTCACTCATCACTCATTCACTCATCCATTTATCACTTATCCATCTAGTACCTCAGTGTTTCTTATGTGCCGGGGCCCTTCCTCTCATGGGACCTATGTTCAGTTAGAGTAATAATGAGAAACAAGTGCACAAGAACATAAACAAACTTGTTTCTTTTCTTCTCTTCCTTTATTTTCAAGACAGGGTTTCAGTCTGTTGTCCAGGCTGGAGTGCAGTGCTGCGATCATAGCTCACTGCAGCCTTGACCTCCTGGGCTCAAGCAATCCTCCACCTCAGCCTCCCAAGTAGCTGGGACTATAGGTGCGCACCAACACACCTGGCTAATTAAAAAAAAAAAAAAAATTGGAGAGATGAAGTCTCACTATGTTGCTCAGGCTGGTCTTGAATTTCTGGGCTCAAGCGATTCTCCTGTCTCAGCCTCCCAAAGTGCTGGTATTACAGGTGTGAACCTCCATGCCTGGCCAAAACAAACTGCTTCTGATTCAAGAAACACCATGGAGACAGAGGATGATGGAGGGCACGGGGCTGCAGAGAAGGACGTCCTGGAGAGACGGCATTTGAGCCGGCAGCTGAGGGAGATGAGGAGGTCTGAGAAAGGGAGCTCCAGGAAGAGGAACAGCATAGCATCTGCAGGGGCTGGAGGCCAGGTGAGCTGGGTGTGTTCAGGGCAGGGATGCACGGAGCACAGTGGCCCCCACGGGTGGGATGGGTAGGGCCAGATCTTACAGGACTTTGTAGGGCAGGGGCAGGGGCAGGGGCAGGGGCTGACCCAGGAGAGAGGAACAACCCAGGTCTCATTTGATTCCTTTTTCCTTCCCATCTCCCTGCACACTGACTGTCTCAAACTCTCACACTTTCCCCATCATTTAAACACTGTTTCCAACCCAAGGCATCAGAACAAGGACACCGAAAGCTATGCTAAAAATGAGAGGCAGGGGGTGGCCTGGCTGTGACTCTCTGGGAGGGGCAGGTAAAGCGGTGGCAGAGGCCGCAGAAATCGTGGCAGCCCTGTGATGACAAGCGGAATAGAACAGCCAGTTTTCAGGGTCTCCTAATAAATGCTCTGGGAGAAATCCGTCTGTGGTTTCTATAAGTTTGGCCAAGATGATGACTGACACAGGCGTGGGGGGCGGGTGGGGACACTGCAAAACCAGTTTCACTTTATCACCACAAAAACTAACCTTGCCTCAGGGAGCCGACCTGGCCAAGGGCAAGTTTCACTTCCTCCTCTCTGGGTAGAGGAAGGACTCAGGCACAGAGGACACACCCCTCCCTGGAGCGGACGGGAAGGCCCACCAAAAAATCCCCTCCCAGAGATGCTCACCAATCGAATTGAAAGAGTTTGATCATTTACGTCTTTTGGAAAAAGATAAAAAAGCAGGAAATGAGTGTAAAAGCCACCTCCTTGGCGGTTATTTTCCACAGCTGGTGTGGTACTCCTGGTTGTGTCATTTTTCCACCTCTGGTGCAACGTCGAGGTGAGTGTCCTGGGCTCACCAATGCTGTCAGGCTCCACGACAGCACGCACGGCCATGGCTGCGGTCTCGGGGCTGCCCACACAAACGCTCTCACAGGATGGAGGTGCTTTGTCTGCCACTGTGCTGGGTGCACCCGTGAGGAGACCAGGCCACGGCCAGGCACCAGGTTCTGGAAAGTTATTTTACTGGAGAGCCGGGAGGTGTGCTCTGAATCACACACGGGTGATGGCTGATGGGAGGGACGCAGGCCATCCCCTCCCTGCAGGTGACCCCACGTGGGGGCCCGGAGGCTCCCCTGCTGCGTTTGTTCGCTTCTTCCCCACCCAAGTGCAGTGACTTCCTGGTTGCCAAGGTGGCCCCCCTGACGGCCGCTTCCAGTTCCATCTCCCTCCCCTGGGCAATCTCGTGGCTGCATGCTTCTGGCACTGCACACAACTGCAGGCCACCCAGAGAGGGTCTCACCCGACTCCTGCCCCACTCCTGCCGGGCTGCGTCCCTTCTGTCTCCTGGCTCAACATGGGCAGCCGAGCCGGGTATGTGCCACGTGTGACCCTTGCCTGCACACCTGCGTCTACAGGACACTCCGGGCTCTCCCAGACAAACAGGGCTCAATCCAGGGGAGCCGGGGAGGTGGCAGAAAGGCAGGGCACCGAGAACCACACCTCTCAGAAGCTAGGACGCAAGAAAGCCTGCGGGCTCAGAGGAACGAGGAAGAGCGGTACATGCCAAGGTCACAGGGTTTTCCCACAGGAACGAACACCAGCGATGCGCCCCTCTCCGGAGGATGGGGGTGGACTCCGTTCTATCACAGGGAGAAGTCCACAGGGACTCTCCACCACAAACACCCCTGGGGATGCCAGGACACGGGTACGGCTAAGCCTAGCCAAGGTAACCGCCAGGACCCAGCTCTGCTGACGGTGGGGCTGCCTGCGGGGAGCGGTGCTGAGAAAGCGTTGAGCAAATGCTCCCCAATTGGCTCGTGGGCCAGGGCGTAACCCACAGTCTGATGCTTACTTCCCCCTTTTATTTCTTTGGATTCCAGTTCACGGTTGTGCTGGCAAAACAAATGCTGTCCTCGCCCCAACTCAAACCAACACAGAGGCGGAAGTGGAAACAATACAGAGATGTTGGAAGCTTCAAGGAAGCAAAGGCGAGAAAAACTCACATTACAATGAACACAGGCTTTGGGGCAGCGGTTCTTGAGACTCTGGAATCTGACACCCTGTTGGGAATCTAATGAACCACAGATCTGCTCCCAAGAGATCTAAACTGAAGTGCCCCCACCCCCACCGGGTCCATTCTGGGACCCTCTTGGAGCTCACAGATTCGGTGGGAAAAGTGACTGGAATGCTCTTCTTTGCAGGGTCCTTGGGTTGTCTGGGGCCCCCCAGGATCCCCCGTAAACCCCTATCTCCAGATGCACACTTCAAACCCCACACGTATATCCCAGGCAGTGGGACATCAGCCACAGACACTGTCCTGGTGACTTACAACAGCATGGCCCACGCCCACGCATATTGGGAAGGCTGTGCTGAGTCGCATCTATCTCAGGCAGCGGGACATCAGCCACAGACACTGTCCTGGTGACTTAGGACACCATGGCCCATGCCCACATGCACTGGGAAGGCGGAAAGGCTTTGCTGAGCCGCATCCCTGAACACCCAGGCACCTGCTGAGCACTCACCATCACAAGCTCCTTCTGGAAGGACTTCCGTTCTTTGTTCTCAGTGTTGTTACAGTCCTCCTTCAGCTTTTCCAGGACGGATGCCACCCGCTCGGGCTCACTGTCCAGTTCCGCCCGGCAGAAAAAGGTGAGCGGCAGGTTCACGTAGCCCAGGGCGTCAGCGAAGGAGCGCCAGCTGCTGATGTTCTCCATGAGGAGGGTCCTCACAGAGGCATAGATGTACGTGAGGAACTTGCAGGGCCGCAGGATCTGCTCCAGCAGCACCGAGGTGCTCAGCTCGGGGCCTGAGCACAGGCTGGGCCGGGCCCTGCCGACCACCAGCACGTTCTTGGCGTGCACGAGGCCCACCCTGCCCTGGTAGTAGCCAATGTACCACTCCTTGGTCCACAGCTGGCCCCGGAGCCTGACCCGCTCCTCACTGAGCAGGGCGATCCCATCGCCCTTCTTGTACTCCAGCAGGTAGTGGTTCTTGTTCTGCCGCACCACAGTCTTGAGCAACTTACCAAACTTGAGGCTGGACACCGGGCGGTCCTGGAAAGTCGGGTACTTTGTAGTGGTGGCAAACGGGGACAGGATGATTTTCCCGACTTCGTTCTTCTTGAGAAACCTCCTTTGCCCGGAAGGCTTGATGGCACTTTTAGGGGGTGGCTGAGGAGTCTGGACACAAAACTGGGTGAGGATGGCCTCCTGGTCGTCCTTCACCTGAACCCGCAGCGTGAAGTCAGAGAGCTCGTTGGGGTTCTGGGAGGTGATGGGGAAGATCAGGCGGCTCACCTTGCCCAGCTTCAGTTGGAATCCTCGCACCACTTTGGCCTGCTCGCTGGCTTTGACCTCGTAATTTGTCATATTGGAAAACATACAGACCTTGAGATCCTGGGGCCTGGACAAAACGAACTGGTGCTTCCCCCACAGCTGCAGGGCCACAGGGGCAGGGTTGGGTGCCTGGCGTGTGACCTCGCTGACCAGAAGCGTCTTTGGGGCACAGTCATGCCCAAAAATGGTCACTACCGTCTTGAAGGATGGGTGGATGTGTTTAGGGCCGTAGAGCCCCACTGTGACTTTTTTATGGATGAAGTCCCACACGGTGGAAGGGTAGAGGATGCTTGGGCCATGGGCAACGATAGCCACGTACATACAGGGCTCCAGGTTGTGCAGCTGTGCCTGGACCGTGTCCCCACAGCTGCAGTTGAGCGGGACGGAGACATACGGCCCTTCCTTTGAGTCACTCCTCAGGCACTGGAGGCCCACTGTGCTTTTGCTAAAAACGTCATTTTTTATCTCAGCTGACACTTTCATCTCCAAGATGATAGAGGTTTTCACTTCCAGGTTGCTCAGCTTGACCTCCAGCACAGGGCTGATGCTGCAGGACCTGTCACTGTTGAGCTCCAGCGGGGGGTCCAGCAGGGCTTTCATGGAGATCTGCTGGGTCTCCCCAGGGGCGACATGGCCCTCGGGCACGTGGATGCTGATGCTGGTGTCAGGAAGCTGGACAGCACCCCCGGAGCTATCCAGCTTGCACACGATGTTTGTCTCCACGGCTTGGGTCTGGCCCCAACCAGGGCTTTGGCCAAGCAAGTCCAGGTCATGGCAAGACCGGGCCAGCTTCCGGTGGTTTAGCCAGGCAGTTCGAAAATCCTCCCGGCTCTGAAATTGCTCGGGGGCAGGTGATTTCAAGCCGGTGAAGAAACTCGACGATGTGGGAGCGTCGGACTTGGCTTGGAGGACGGAGAGTTCCGAGAGACTGTAGGAGCGCTTGCTTCTGAAGAAGGGGTTGTCCCGCCTGACCGGCAGCTCTGCATGGAGTCCGTTTGTGACTGGAAGCTCATCGAAGATGTTGCCAGTGCTATTCGTGGTGGCTGAGCTGGATTCAGTGAAGGAGGATGTGCCCGTGTCAAAAAGGAGCAAATCCACAGTACTTTTGGGATTCAGCTCATCCAGGCTGGGCATGACAGGCATGTTCCCATTCAGAAACGGGTTGGTCTGGACCCCATTCCAGAAAGGGTTATTACTGTACGTTCTGCCTGGTACTTTTCTGTCATCTGTCCATCCCCCGAGCAGCTCCAGCTCCTTGGCTACCTCATCTGGGCTGTCTGGAAGATTGTCAATCATACCGCTGTCACTCAGTGTTGAGTTCCGGTAGTTCAAGGGCTGCACATAGGAGGAGGGGATGTAGCCCATTTCAGTGGTGTTGTGTGCGTACCACCACTCACCACCAGATGTGTCCAAGACGTAGAGATGGTCACCCTTGGAGAACTTCAGTGTGGTGAAGTTGGTGGGGCAATAGTCCTTGATCGCAATCACTTCCTTTGCATTTCCGAAAGGTGTGGGGTTGTCTACTAGCAAGGCACTGGGAGAAGGCACTGTGCAAAACACAAAGAAAACAGATGGTGAGGGCAAGGCCGGCGGGGTGTCCAGAGAGCTTCCCAAAGGAGAGAGGAAGGTGGTAAAACAGACAGGTGGACAACAACCCAGGCAAGTCACCAACAGAAACAAACCAAAGTGAAATTCGGTAGGTAATTTACCTGGCCAACAAACTGGTTCCTGAGAGTACCATTGCTACTTGGTCACTTTCAAAATCGACAGCCTATGCCCGGCAGAAAGACCACAGAGGAGCCTCTCTATCACTCACAGAAAGGCAAATCAGTGCAATGGAATATTTAACATGCGCTATGCCCTAAACATCTCATTTTGGGCAACGTTAAAGTTCTTCTTAAAAGAACTGCTAGTAGATACAAAGAGAAACTGAATGTGATTAACTTAGAAAACACGGTGACATGATGAGTTAGGTGACCACTGCATGTGACCACGGACTGGAAATGAACAGCTTCCCAAAACTCCTGCGATGACATGTATGAGCTGATTCCAAGCTCTGCCTCTGGATGGAAAGGTTCCCTCAACCTGCTTCTTAAATTTCCAAGCTCCACCTGTTTCTCACCAAACTGTTTCCTCAGATAAAGTAAGAATTCTAAAGTCAGTTCCTCCAACCTCTTTTATTCTTATTTTACTTTATTTATTTATTTGTTTATGAGACAGTGTCTCCCTTCACCAACCAGGCTGGCATGTATTGACATGATCTCAGCTCACTGCAACCTTAGCCGCTCAGGTTCGAGCGATTCTCCTGCCCCAGCCTCCAAAGTAGCCGAGATTACAGGTGTGTGCCACCATGCCTGGCTAATTTTTGTATTTTTAGTAGAAATGGGGTTTCACCATGTTGACCAGGCTGGTCTCGAACTCCTGACCTCAAGTGATCCTCCTGCCTCAGCCTCCCAAAATGCTGGGATTACAGGTATGAGCCACTGCACCCGGCCCAACCTCTTTTAAATTATTATTCAAAATCACAACATGAAAACAGACTGTCTACATACCTTGAAAATGAGAGATTATGCCTAGTCATAGCTCATAGTATCATTGAACAAGTGTTGAAGCAGTCTGAAAAATTCCAACCCTTTAAAAAGTGAATCAAGTTAATTTACGGCTCCTGCCATTAAACTCTGTATGTTACCAATGCAGACGGCAATTGAAACAGCAAAAATAAGTCAGCTAAACAAGTGGTGTGTTTTGAAAAATAATGGATATGATTAAATATCCAAGTGTTTTCTCTCCCTCTCATACATGAGAAGGTATATTCAGAAAATGAAGAACATTCTTTCTGAAGAAAATAAGCATATATACTTCTCCCCAGGACTCCCCTCCCCTACCTCCCAAACTGCCTCACTTACGGAGTCTGCTGACATTCTGGCTTTCTGTAATAAACAATTGAAAGAAAGAAAGGAAACGTTTCTTTTCTTTTCTTTTTTTTTTTTTAAGTTGCCAAAGCAAATGACCAAAGAAAGGAATCCATTTTTAGTTGAACTAAACCTACATCTTTCTAATGTGATGAAGTCCACAGTCATCGTATTCTATCAAATTGCCCTCCCCACCCCAGAAAATCACCTGCCAGTTTCCTTTTCCTTTGAAAGGAAATAATCACACTTCCTTGGGAAAGTGTTAGGAAATCAGGTAGACAGTTTCTATTCATTTACATTAACTGGGTTACAGAGATGCGCTTAGCTGGGAGCATCCCTGGGCCTTGAAGCCCCACCTACCTCCTCCTGTGAAATTACAGCAGGCCATCTATCTGGGTGTCTCAGAGAACCCGGCTCTGGGATCACTAAACCTAGACTTGAATGGAGCCCTTAGAAACTGTGTGATCTCCAGAGCCTAAGACCCCACTCATGATGGACAAAAAGTATATTTCCTCAATGAGCTTTGGAGAGGACAAAATGCAAAGACGTGGATAAGGCACTTGTCATAATATTGCTTGACCCAACTTGAGGATACACAGGATGTTATGTGAAATAGACATCTCCTGGCCCCAATGTTATCTTTTTCCATAGCTCTTACCACCAACCACTACATCATGTACCTGATGGGGTTCAGAACATGCTACCCCAAAATATAGCACCATGCATATTTTAAGCTAGAGGAATTTGAGAAACCACAGGTGCAGGAAGGACTCCCTACCCGCCCCCTGAAGCAGGTCATAGACCCTCAAGTGGGAGGGGCCCTCCCTATATGTGGGGGACAGAGCATCCTATCTCCAAGGACGCAGGGAATCTGCAATGCCCAGGCCTTGCTGTCCTCCAGCTCATGACACTTGCTTATGCTTTTTCTTGTCCCATCACATTTTTCCAGGACTCTCCACACCTCATCAAACCCCTCAATTTTAATTACTTCTTTAAGTCTTCATTTCCTTATGAAGAAATAACACATCTGTAATATACATAGAACATATATTAAGTAAGTTTGCATGCTTTTCTCTTATTAATGTCTTTTGTTATAGGGGCCCAAGCCAAGAACTAAGAATTTTTCCTTCTCTACATACCTTATATATATATTTATATATATATTATTTTATATATAATAATATATAATGTATATTGTATATATAATAATATATAATGTATATTATATATATAATATATAATGTATATTATTATATATAATAATATATAATGTATATTATTATATATAATAATATATAATGTATATTATATATAATAATATATAAAACATATAAATTTTTAATATGTATATATAAATTTTTAAATATATATTATATATATAAATATATATATATATATGAAATGTGTGTGTGTGTGTGTGTGTGTGTGTGTGTGTGTGTGTGTGCGCGCGCGTGTTTCTTTTGCAGGGGGAGCCTCTATCTCCCCATTAGGGTATTAGCACCCATTAGAGCCTGTTTTATTTGCTGTTGTATCCCTGGGCCTCGTACAAGGCCTAGCACGTAGCGGGGACTCAATGAGTATTTGTGGAATGAATGATCATCGTGCGTGCGTAAACGACACAGAGAAGCCATAATCTATGCTATTGGATCCTGGTGTTGGTGAAAGCAGTGTCTGAATTCCCCCTGGCTGTGCCCTTGTGCTCTAAAAAAATCATAAAACCAACAAATTATTTAATATGAGATGGGAGTGAACCAAAACCTGTGAAAGAAAATGGCTTTGATGGAGAGGGGGGAAGAATTGATGTGGGTCAGGCTGAGGCCAGAGGATACAGAAGCTCTTCTCCCTCATTTCTGTTTTGCTAGTCATGATCTCCAGGAATATAAACCATTTTATCTCCTTGACACAATCTACAGGAAATGTCACATAAAGATGAAAACTAAATGAAAATTAAATAGAGCTTGCCGGCCATCAAAATCTTGCTAGAATCCCTCAAAAGTTATGTCCTTATTATGCTCCCTCAGAATAATTCCCTTACACTAGTTTCAAAATTAAGAAACCAAAGCAATCAAGAATGCTTTGTGCATAGCCTAGAACGTATCCATGAGAATTATCGCTCAGTTTTATCCAACTGAAGAATAAGAATGGTTTCACTTAAAATTCCCAGCACTCTCCTTGGAAGAGAAGTGGTAACAGATTTCACTCAAGGGATCAGGCTTAGCCAAGGGAAATCACCCCACTCTTCCTTTCCAGAACCCTAGGGAGGTGGACTGTTGTGTGATTCCCCCTTCTAGATGAGGCCCTCCATCAGTCAACTGCCACCAAGCAGCTGGGGACACTGGGGAAGGGCTTCCATCCCATCAAATGCCAGAGAATCCCTATCGAATTCTATCTTAATGAATTCTGAGGAGTGTTACCCAGATTCATAGCTATCTTGATTTTAATACAAAAAATCTCCCTGGGTGTTAGGAAGTTCAATGTACTGAATAATACATTTCCTATCCCTCTGCCTACGTTCTTCTGCAGGCAAAACATTCATCAGCGTAGAAGGTTTCACAGCAGAGATTTTGGCTGAAATAAATTCCCACCTTGAAGTCTGTCTATCACCGGGATGTGCGTGAAGCTTCTGGCTAGCACACTGCCTGGGTCACATGTGGCACCTTGGAGGTAGATTCCCCAGGATCTCTGGCCTTGCCCAGAGATCCCATGGTTCTGTCCACCTCAGATTCTCAAAACACCCTCCCCTTCATGTTCGAGGCTGTCCTCCTTCTCACGTTCGAGGCTGTCTTGTTTGCCTTCCTCCTCTAAATTTGGGATTCTTTTAGGGATAACAGCCAATATTTCCTCCAGAGCACTGTCATTATTATTATTGTTATTTAGACAGAGTCTCAGAGTGCAGTGGCATGATCTCGCTCACTGCAACCTCTGCTTCCTGGGTTCAAGTGATTCTCCTGCCTCAGCCTCCCAAGTAGCTGGGATTACAGGCACGCTCCACCATGCCTGGCTAATTTTTTGTATTTTTAGTAGAGACGGGGTTTCACCATGTTGGCCAGGCTGGTCTCGAACTCCTGACCTCGTGATCCGCCTGCCTCGGCCTCCTAAAGTGCTGGGATTACAGGTGTGAGCCACCACGCCCGGCCCACTGACATTTTTAAAAATTCACTTCACTTTAAGACTCTGCCCTCCTCACTTTAACACTCTGCCCAAATCACACAATTTATGCTCCCAAGTTCTAGCTTTGACTCTGATGAGTTGGGCTATAAAGCAAAAAAAAAAAAAGTCCATTAACAGAATCTGAAAAATAAATGCTTCAGTTATTTATGGCAACACCCAATCACTGTTGCTCTCTTATTAATAAAATCTCACACTGGCTAGACATTTCTTTTAAAGAACATTTACAGCAATGCTCAGGGATGCCAGCATCAATCAGAGGCAGGGAGAAGATGTTTGGGATAAAGGGGAAGGAGAAGCTACTCAATTAGACAGACATAAACACAGTGCATATACTTTTTGTACAGCAGGGTAGAGGATTACAACTTTATCTGGGGGATAGCGGTTTAGTTCAAGAAACATTTACTTAGCACTGACTTTAGGCTGGGGCTCAGGATACAAATGGTCAAAGTCAAGTTCCTATTTTTCAGCTGTGCTCCAGGCAAGACAATTTCAACAGCTAAGAGAAAGCCAAGGGATGATGATATTGATGATGATGGTGCTGTCACTGCAGCTGCCAAGCCCCAACGGAGCATGTGACAGAGACTGAATGTGGCCTAGGTTAGGGCAGATGTCCAGGAAGAAAATGACCTGCTAGTATTCACCTTGGTGTCCAAAAGATAGGTTTTCTCATGAACTCAATTTTACGAGGCCACTGGAGAAACCCGGAGACCCAGGGTTATTAAACTTTAGAACCACCTTCTAGATCAGGGGTTGGTAAAGCATGGCCCTGGGGCCAAATGAGGCTATCTGCAAAATAAAGTTGTCTTGGAAACACGACTTTGGCTATTTAATGACTTACTTCTGTGGCTGCTTTCATGCAATAAGGCAGCAATGAACAGTTGTGACAGAGATGGTATATGGCCTGTAAAGCTTCAAATATTTCCTATCAGACCGTTTGGAGAAAAGGTTTGCTGACCCCTCCCCTAAGCCACCTTTTTTCTCCTCTAGTGGTTCTCAATATTTCATCTATTTGCCACACTCTCTGTTCCCCTGGGTTTCTGTACTACCAAGCTCCCTACCACACTGTCACCGAATTTTATCAAGTAAAAAGAAACATACCCTGTATTAAGAAGGGGTTTCACTAATAAGGAGGAACCAAAAAATAAGACAAGTGACTATGATGCCAGGGCTAAATCTATTACCATGATGAAGTTTAAAGAACTAAACTTTAATTATCTGAATGCTAAACTGGCAATCTTTAAAGCAGAAAAGTTCTTGGGTCCCAACTTGCAAATCCCAATGTTCTCCCTCAGCCACAGTCCTGTTCCCCAGAAGCTCACCTTTGACGTCATTAAAGCTCGCCTCTGAAAACCCTTCGCTCAGGTCAATCAGGGTCCCCTCTGACTTGCAGCGAGGGAGGCCGTTGGAGTTGGCCGCTCGGATCCGCTGAGCCGCCATCTTGAAACTCGCTTCCCGGGTAAAGCCGCTAAGGCTTCATATTTCTTCCTCCAGTTATCCCAGCAGACGCTGAAGCTTCTGCCTCAAGCAAACACGCTGCGCGGCGGCATCCACTCGGCAATATGCTTCTTCCTGAAAGTAGAGGAGGAAAAAAAAAAAGTCCCTCGAGCAAGCGAAACATGGGTTCAATGGTAATTTTATGGGAAGTGGGAATCCTCTTTCTTCCAGGCGGTTCCAATGAGGATAGACCCATTTCATCTTTCCTGGCCCAACGGAGCAGAGCAGCGCTTGCTCCTTGGCCTCTGTGCCCACTTTGTGCTTGTCTCATTGGCACCCTGGGCACACACAGCCCACGCAGTGTTTTCTGGCTGGCTGTTTGCACCTGCTCTTCTTAGGGGCACAGGGGGTTTGTGAGATGTGCTTCGGCACCTGGCCAGTCCATTCACCGCAGTCAAAGAGGAGGACACAGCAGGACTGTACAGTCCACGCTGCTAGCTGCAGGGCTCGGAAAAGGAAAAATCGGCCTCTGCTTGTTCAGAGTGGCTGATCCCAGCGCAGGAGCAGTCATCATGGTGACTCGGCCCCGGGAAGCAGCCATCAATGAGCACAGCCCAGCAGAGGCCCCAAGGGTGATGCTCCCTACCCATCCGCTCCTGAAATCCCCCTGCACCCCAAATAAACAATTCTAAACACAACACAGAGTGGCCATAAGGTATTCTCAATGCAACGTATGCAGATGAAACCAGGGCATATTTACTGAACCACTGTTACTAAGCAGGAAAGATCTTTCCGTGGAAGAGACCACAAGAATCACCCCTAAGGCCTCTGCTTTTTCTTTCTGGAATGGCGCACAGACAGGACTGAAGCATGTGGGGGGTTCTGGATATGAATGAGGTGACTGGCTCTGAGCAGGCCCCTTCACCAGGGTCCAGGGAGAAGGGACAGGAACAGCAGTGAGTCGATTTCAAAGCGGTGAATTTCATGTGCTCTCCAAGAGAAACTGGCAGACACTGTCATAGCTGGCCACAGTACTTAGAGCTCTGAGCAGGCAAATCTCACCCCTACATAACCCGGCACATATACGATGGTCTGAGGTCTCTTATTCCTCAGTTCCTCTATCCAGAGACAGCTGAGAATGTAGCTTCTGACCCAGTGTGCTGCCTTTACCATGCAGAGACCCGGAGGCCCTGACACCACCCTTTGCAATGTTTCTGCAGCAGCCAGGTCGGAGCCTGACCATCCCCACTCTTCCCCCAGACTCCATGTGCAGGGAGCATGGCTTGGAGGGCCCCCCGTGCGGTGAACAGAGCCAGGCGTGTGTCCACATGCTGCTATAGGGACAATCTTGTGTTCAATATTTAACCCTGCCAAGTCTCAGCCACTGTCACCACTGCATCAGAAGCTGCAATCCCAGCTCTGAGTGACCGGCGGGCAGTGGCTCAAGGGAGGTGTCCTTTCCATCTCAAGTCCTCAGAAGGCTGCATTCTGCACCTGAACACTGTCTGGAGAGAAGGCAAGTGTTACGGACTGAACTGTGTTTCCCTAAACTCCTGTGTTGAAGCTCTGTCTCCTAATGTGATGGCACTGGGAGATGGGGCAGTGGGGAGTAGTTAGAGTTAGAAGAGATCATGAAGGTGGGGGCCCCATGATCAGATCAGTGCCTTTATTTGAGACACCAGAGAGCTTCCGTTCTCTCTCCCTCTACCACGTGAGGACACATGAAGCCAGGAAGAGGGCCCTCCTAGGAACAGAGCT
Organism: Pongo pygmaeus; assembly: GCF_028885625.2. Classification (NCBI taxonomy): domain Eukaryota; kingdom Metazoa; phylum Chordata; class Mammalia; order Primates; family Hominidae; genus Pongo; species Pongo pygmaeus. The sequence continues at coordinate 135,638,164 of NC_072384.2, read as the reverse complement.
GGCCGGAGCCTTGACTTTGGACTTCCGGCCCCTGGAACTGAGAGATGAGCCTCCCTTGCTGGGCCACCGGGGCTGTGGTGCTTGAATGCAGCAGGCGGCAGGAGAGGAGGGCGTGGCGGCCACCTCTCTGGGGAGGGGCAGAGCTGCCCTGCTGGGGGCCCTTCCCTTAAAAAACACCCACCTGAGCCCAGCCCCGCTGTCTCTCCTACCCAGCAGGGTGAGGAGGGGTGGAGTGGAGGCCAGCACTCACCCAGGCCAGTTATTCACAGGAAGGAATGAAGCTGTTCTCCCCAAACTGGGTGGTCACAGATGTTTCCATCTTTCTGTATGAAGTTACGACAGTCAGGTCTGCGCGCTTATTCCCTATTCCCGGCCCCTGAGAACTGTGCGTCGGGGAGAACCCCGGACGCCCTGGACCCAGACTCCCCGACTGGAAGTGATGGTGCTCAGGCCAGGAGGAGGCCTCCTTCCACCCTACACTCCACCCCTCTGCTGGGGTCTGGGACGCTGAGGCTCAGCACTGACGGCACAGCACCCTTGCCCCCTACCAGAAGCAGCGACCAAGTGGCTCTGTCTGCACAGCCTGCGTGCAGAGATGGATGAAGGGGTCTTGCCGCCACGTGAGAGACCATCCTACCACAGCCAGGCAGCCTGGCAGCCCCCAAATGCAAGGGCCGTGTGTGCCAGCCCCCGGGCTGCTTGGAGGCCACTGCGGAGACCCCAGTGACAGCCACCTCCAGAGCAGCCTGACTTCAATAGGCTGAGTGAGGAGTAAAAATCTTTCCCACACAAAAATGCGGGATCATTTACTGAAGAGAATCGATGCAGAGAGAAAACGAAGAGACCCATGAGTGGGTGAAGGGAGGAGCTTCAGGACAATCTCCAGCCCACAGCTGGTACTTGCCATGTGGCCTTTCACGTGTGACGGTGACAGTTCCTTCCAGAGAGTCTCCATCTGACTGCACCCGAGGAGGAGGAAAAATCAGGGGGTGTTAGCTGTGAGGGCAACTGGAGCCCACCTGCCCATCCTGTCAGGGACTGGGGTGCCCCCACCCCCACCAGTCCAGAGCTACTCCGAGGACTGCGCCGGGTGAGGCTCTGGGTCACAGTGGCCGAACGAAGACTCCTGTTAATCACCAACGTGTGCTCTTCCCACTGGGCCCACGACTCTCCTGCAGAAGGGAAAGGGCTGCCTCGGCCACCTCGGCCACCCCGCCCCCTCCTGATTATAGCATTGCCTGGTTTCCCATTCACCCCAGGAGGAATTATTTCATGGAGGATTAACAAAAAGTCCGTCTGGGCACAAGAGGGAGGCATTCCCAGAAGCTTCTTGGCATGTCCTGGCTCTGCAAAGCTGTCAGCAGAGATGGGCATCAGGCACCTGGGGCTCCACGCAGACTGCTCAGGGCATCGCCAGCCCTGGTGGGGCCTAGGGCGGTAACAGGAACTGTTACCTGGAGAGCACGACTGGCCACCTAGTGGGGCCCAGAGAGCTGCCCATAGAAGGTGAGATGCCAGTGAGTGTTCAGAGAGGAGGAGGAGGCGGCCCAGAGGCCTGTGGAAGGCCTAAGAACAGGTGGGCACAGTGAAGACCTGGCTCCACCAATGTGGAGGGGCTAGAGGGATGGAGGGGCTGTGGTGGAGCCTGCAGCGAAGGCGGGAGGCCAGGTAAGCGGGCAGAACGCGGTGGTGAAGGGTCAGTCTTGCCCAGGAGACCCTGGGAAGCCACTGCAGCTTTCCGATTGAAGAGGAGAACTCTGGCTGTAGAAAAGGGAAAAATGGAAGCAGCAATGTCGTTTTCTTTGAAAACTACTGACATATGGACTCCAGCGCCCTGGGAGCAGAAGAAAGAAGTCACAGAACTGCACACGTGCTTTCTGGAGATGCACCAGTGTTTGTGTTTATTATTGATGGCGGGGTGTGGCCACTCCCCTGAACCAGTGATGAGACAAAGGGCTAAAGTGTTTGCAGTTCTAGAAAGAGATCTGCAGTCCTCTCCCCATAGAGGAAACCATTCAAGGAAGACGAGTCAACAACTGTGGACCCTGCCACCCTCACCCCTTTTCAGGCCGACAGAAGCCAAGCAGGGAAGCCCCATTCCCAGGGCCCAGAAGCCATCATGTTCCCACGGGTACCACTGAGCTCACTCACAGGCAGCCCTCCCCTCCGCACAGCAGGTGGGAGACGTGTGTCCTGTGGCCCTCAGTGCTCTGTAAATCCCCAGATTGACAGCTTCCTCCCCAGGGCCAGAGGGAGGCCATCCTTGAGTGGAGCTGTAACACCCATCCAGACATTCAGGGGTGAGTAACAGAGGTGCCCACTGTCCGAACCCTCGGGGCCGTTTTTACAGTACAGAAAGAGGGCAGCCAGCCCTGGTGTGGACTGAGTGCAGAAGGCTCCCCACTCCCAAAACCTTCCTGAGCAGGTGGAGTCACCCCGAGGGCTGAAAGGGAAGCTCTGCTCCTCCAGACACCACCGCATCTACAGGGGGCTGGCACGGGATGGAGATTGCAGCCAGCATCCCAGGGCTGCCCTGTGTGCTCCTCACTGGGATGTCACCTCTGTCCTCTTTCCTACAGCAGAATCCTCTCCCCTCCCACCCCTCCTCCTCCTCCCAGCTCAGCCTGGTGTGGCCACGCTCACTGGCCACCTCTGGGTGATAACCTCTCAATCTCCCCTGGATCACCCACTTCCCCCGATGGATTCTAATAGCATCTAACGAACAGACGTGGATGCTGACGGTTATGTGTCCTCCCCTTACAGCACACATACAGGCTGCGCTCCAAGCTCCACCATGCACCATCCCACTGCGTCCTCAAGGGCCCTAGGCAGCAGGTACCAGACTTGGCTGCACTTTGCAGATTCCATGAAAACGGGCTTGGAGAGATCACTAAAGCAACTTGCCCAGGGTAATGCAGCCAAGACATGAGCCTGACAAAACACTCTCTGCTCCCAGTCTTGCTAACTATTTCTTCCCACGCCCAGAGTTGCCCAGGCCTTCGCTGCCAGTGGCTGCTGGGCCCCTGGAGGTCCTCAAGCTCCTCACCATCCACCTCTGCTGAGCCCTTGATTTTCTCAAAGCCATGCTGCTGCCCTGCTCGAACACCTCTGGACAGTGCTCACCGCTTTTAAAAAAATCAGTCTGCTCTCCCCTGGCCTGAGATGCAAAGCCCCCCACTACTCAGTCTCCGCCTGTACCTCCAGGGTTATATATCGCTGATCTCAACCCTTCAATCAATCACCGGCCACATTCGCTGGAGCTTGCTGTGTCTCCAGCCGGCCCAGCACCGTCCACCTCTGCATTGTTCCTTCAACTGCTGCTTGGAGCATCCAGGCCTCACCCAAGCTTCCAGGAGGCCCGTCTTCTCTCTCCCCATCTCTTAGCTCCGCTGTTCCCCAGCCCTGCAAGGTCCTAGAGTGACTCACCAGTGCATGGCCTGTGGAGCGCAGGTAGCCCAGAGCCCACGGCCCAGAGCCTCAGATCCGACTCGCCCATCCCGAGTGCCACACCCGTGAACTGGTCCTTGCTTTATTAGAAAAGGAGTATTGTAAAAGGCACAATGCTGTGATTGACTTTATAATGAGCTCCCAAAGGTTCATTATGCTATCTTTCCTAAAATTATGTACTTGTATGAAAATGTGCACAATAAAACATTTTTAAAATTAGAAAATATTAGGAAACATACATTAGCTACCTTCCCAGGCACGTACCATGACAGAGAACGGTGTGTCCGTGGGTGTGGCTATCTCCCCTTGGCTAGGAAAACTGCTAAGGAGCCACCAACTCAAATGCCCAGGCAGCCTGAGCCCCCTCAAAGCACAGGTAGACATGGCTGCATTCCCATTCTTTTGACAAGTGGCTCCTGAACCTCAGACTCAGACACCCCCCTGCCCACCAAGTGCTCCCTTCAGTACCTAAGATGCATCTTGAATTTCCTGGATCCAAAGCCAACTCTGGAGCTTGCCCCAAACCCCTGCCCCTGGCCTCACCCATCTCAGCCATGCACGGCAGCTCCATCCAACCAGCCAAGAAGCCCAACATCCCTCCCCGTCCTCCTTGCTCCATCCCTCTCTCATGCACTCCTGGTGGCTCCACCTGCAGAACACAACCTCTGGCTGACTTCTCCCCAGCACCTCCACACCACCGTCATCTCTCGACGCAATTACAGTCATCAGCTCCTCTCCAGCAGGCCTGCCTGCGGCCTGGAGTCCACCCCTCAATTAGCAGCCGGAACATTTTGAAAAGTCAGTCAGACGCCCTCCGGACTCTGTTTGAAACCCTCCAAAGGCTCCTGGGCTCTCATCAGCAGCTTCCAGTGCCCTAGAAGCCCAACATCATCAGCCCCTGTCCCATTTCCTGCTGTTCTCTGCCTTCCTCCACTTGACTCTTCTGGTCTCCATGAAGTTCCCCAGGTACCAAGCCCCTCCCACCACAGGGCCTTTGCACATGCAGTGCCCTCAGCCCAGAAGGTCCCAAGCCTAGACACGAGATGCTCTCGTCCCCTCACTTCATTCAGATCTTTGCTCAAATGTCAACACAACCAGCCCTCACCCCATCCTCTTTCTCTGCCCTTTATCACCGCTAGACACACCATGCACAGACTTGTCCCTAGCCCAATTTCTCTATGATAATCTGAGCATTCCCAGGACATAGGACCATCTGTTTGTCTTTTTCTGTTCCTGTCATGTGCATGGTTGGCTCTCAAACCCGAATGAATGAATGAATGAATGAATTTGGTTTCAACAAAGATGACTGTTTCAGAGGTACCTTGGTAGGTATCTCTGGGATAATCTTTAAAGGAGCCAAATGGCTGATGTGATAGGATTATACTCAGGAGGCTGAATTTAGAATTCTACTCTATTCCTGAAACCTAAGCCACACATTCTCAAAACACCAACAGGTTCCCTTGGTGGGCACCTCGGGTCTACCTGGACAGTCCAACAAGCTTGACCACCCTCTACTCAGCAGGTCCCAGTGGTCACTTCTCCAGGACAGCCTGCAGTTGCAGGGCCCACCCTTGGCAGGGCAGCCACCACTGGATCTCAAGACCCCCTAGAAGACCAGGCTCCATCTCACCTCTTCACCTCCCAGCCGAGGTCAGGTCTAGGAAGACAGGAAGACGCATTTGAGCTCATAACTGATAAGTTTTTCCTTTTTCTATGCAAAGGCTGATTCATTTAGAGACAAAAGAGGCTGCTCTTAGCTCCTCCCCAGGAACCAAGAGGGCAGCCTCTGAACAGACGACATCACTGCATTCAGAAGGAATCACTGACAGATTCCGGCGGCAAACTCAAGAACCCGCACACACCCCCTCCGCTACGGCTGCCATCACGCCACGCGCAGACTCCAGATCACAGAATATTCTCCCTGTGGCCTCTGCCAATGATCTGCCCCAAGGAACAATTAGAGAACAAACCAATCCAGAAAAACCAACCTAACGAGAGCGTGTCTGGGGCGGAGAAGGTCTTACGGGAACCTCAGGCTGAGTGCACAGACTGTTCATGTTCTCCTCCGTTCTCCTGCGGCCACGATCCTGAACGCTGCAGAAGGACAGCAGCCGGCCTGGAGGGGATCGAGGCATAAATACTGCCCTTGCTCCTCCCCTGCCAATTCCCTGTGTGCCTTGTTTAGGATGACTCATTCTCCATGCTTGATGATAATTTCTGGAGTATCATGTTGATTTCATCAGATTTCCTCCGGGTTAGAAAACAAAAAGCGTGAGATTCCACCTGCTCTCTGTAATTTCTGTCACCAGCTCTGTCGATGGAAACTCATCACATCAGCTCACCTCCCTCCCTGAGCAAGAGTGCATTCCGGACGACCCTAAAACCCACAGACATTCCGCCCCAGCAGGTCGGTCCTCCTGTTACTGACAGCCTGACACCCAGCACCCTGTACTTTGGACCCCATCGCTATAGTGGAGAAGCCTTCAGAGCCTGGGGGCCTGGGGTGGGTGGGAGGGACAACTGGCTTTCACAGAGTCACTTGATGGGACCACCAGGAGACCACGGGGTTAACACCCCAGCTCACTCTCTCATTCCAAAGGCAAAATCGTGGAAATCTGCCTCCTAGTCCTGACCCGACTGGTCTGGGCAACAGCCCAAGTGCAGTCAACACACGACTGGTGTCCCTGCCGGGATGCTTCTGGGCACGGCTTGGCAGGGAACGCGAGGCTCCGACTCAGGGCGAGGACCAGCCCAGGTGCAGTGAAATCCAAACCTTTCCCGCCACCTTAGCAGATGCCCCGCCCTGTTACAGAAGCCTGATCAGCAGAACCTTTCCTAATGCGCCCGGAGCACTGCCTATCGTCATACCACCCTGAACGCGCCTGATCTCGCCTAATGTACCCAGGGCACAGGAGGAACATGCTGCCCGGGGCTCGGGCGGGCTGCCTCTTCCTGGGGGAGAAAACAGCACGGCCCATCGGAAGGCACGGGCAGCCACCGACAGGCACGCCAGCCGATCAGACTCACTCACAGTACCCCTCTGGGTGCATTTCCCTAAACAACTGAGTTCAGTTTAGGAGGTGGCAGCGGTTATTCAGAGCCAAGGCCACGCCACAGGGTGAAAGAATGAGGAACGAGGGCAGGACCACGCGTTCCAGTCTGAGTTTGAGAAACGTGGGCATATCCCGGGTGCCACATCTACCTGGGACTACGCACAAAGGTCACCTTAGTGAACATCTACTGAGTGCCAGGCTGTAGCAACGAGGCTCTGTGCTCAAAACTAGGGACAGAAATAAATGGAAGAGAGTTGGTTTTGAGGGAACCCGTATTGGAGACAAACCAACAAAAGAATGGAAGACCTGGAGGGGAAGGAGCGCTAAGGTTCTCCGTGCCAGACACTGGGTTATAACTTGCACACATTCAAGGCTTAACTGTGGGTGCCAAGCTGGTGACTCAGACTCCAGAGATGCGGAGAAAACAAGGGCCATGAGTCGTCACTAGGTGCTCCTTGCTTGCTCAGTTTTTATTGTAAAAAGTGAGAGGGCTAGCGCAGCTGGAGTCACGATTCCAGATGTTTTCACCGGCCAGACTGAGAACATCTGAGGCTGGGGATCCCCCGACAGGTCAGGAAGAGGAGGGGAGGGCGTGCGAGTCCCTCTCCAAGGCCTCAGCTTCTTCTTACCTGGCCTCCTCCCTTTCCTGCCTCCCCTCTCCCCTGCTTCCTCTTTTCCTGGCCCCATCCCTCCCCCCCATCCCCTCTGTGGGGTTGTTCTCAGCACACTGCACAGACCCCAGAATCTCCTTGCATTCAAAGCAACCATTACTTCAGACTTCAGAGGCCCCCACAGTCTGTGGGAGACATTCTAAGCTTTCCAGATTCTTCACACCTTCCTCCGTACATCCCATGCACTCACCAAACACAGCTACTGTTTTTTCCAAAACATCTCCAGACCTCGTGCCTTTCTTCCCACCCACTTTCTTGAAGACCCAACAGGGCTCCCCATTTCTATAACATCAAAACCTACCGATTGGAGAATGACCCCCTGAAACAGTGCCTTTGCCTTTGCAAATGGAAGTCCACCTCTTTTCCTAGCTCTCCTGGACACATCGTCATCATCTCTAGGCATTTACTGCTTTTATCCCCGGCATCACACTGTTCATCATGCTTGTTATTTTTTCTTAGTTCCCTGACTACACTCGTTTCCTTGAAAGCTGGTGACTTGGCTGCTCTGTCTTTATAATTTTCCAGCATTGAGCGCAGTGCCCAGCCCAAGCTTGGATTGTCTCCCACAGACTGTGGGGGCCTCCAAAGCTTGGTGCTTGGTGCCATCTGTGGCACGGGATGACTGTTGTGCTCAGACATTAATTCAGCATCACGTGCATTCACGACCAGTAAATACACAAGGGAAAGCAGGACCCGGACCTTCCCTCGACTGCTTATCATTAAGCTGGAAAGACACACACATGAAACCAACACCACAGGAGAGGGGTGGGGGCCTCCACCATGTCTTCTGGGTGTGGATGGGACCGGAACTTCGCAGACACCTTGGCTCGCTTCCCTAGCGCGCTCCTAGGTCAAAGCTCTTCACCTACATCTTCCTTCCCCACCCTCACCCTGCCGCTGAGAATCACGAAGAGCTTACAGACACACCAGTGTGTACCTGTCAAGTGCTCATCAAGCCTGGGGTTTAGGCAGACGTTTGTGGCAATGGGCTGCTGTCAGCCCCCTTGAATCACATGGGAAGGCTGGCCCGCCCGTGTCAGACGGCTGACAGCAGACAGGCTATGAAGCAGGACCCTGTGATCAGCCCAGACCAGAAATACTTCCAAGCTCTGGTCCCCAGCCAGTGACCAGAGAGAAAAAGTGCAACTGTCTCTGAAGACGTTTTAAGAGCAGCAAGCAGAGAGCCCCATTCATTTGACTGGGGCTGACCAGAGGGCTGTACTCAGACTCCCAGCTCCCACCTGCCACTTAAGACCGCAAAGCATCGGCACTGGAAGTATTTGTGCCCTCCAAACACTACTCACTGACTTACCATCTTCTTTTAAAAAAAATCAAATGTTATTAATACTTCTTTATCAATCAACCTGCTTTTTACAACTTGATAGATCTTTTCTAGTACACATTAACTCAAAGGAATGTTTTAAAGTGCATCTTAGGTGCCATTCTGAAAACTGCAGAGCTAGCCAGCTCCACACATACATCTTACAGATGAGAAAACGGAGGCCTCACTTTTATTGAAAGGGGCTTTCCCTGATGAAAATGCTGGATCTGAGCAGGCTGGAGAGGGGGAGGCGGCTTCTAGGGTTTAATACTGTTCCTGATTCTACCAACAGTTCTCATTAGTGACACACACATGCCATGTCTGAGGCTCAAGGAATTTCATACTGTGAGGACGTGAGTGGAGCCCTGAAGCCAAAGCAGCCATGAGGATGCCACAGTCGTTGCAAAAAGCCACAAGCAGAAATCAAAGCCCACCCAGTGGATCTGCTGAAAAAGCGCCAACACACCCCAGGATGCCTGACCTGCCAAGCCCATGCATGCAAACTGTGGATGGGCCCTCAGGGCGTCGCTTAGGAGAGACGACTGTGCAAGGTGTCACTCCTTAGTTTATTGTTTTAGCCTCTGCCTCTCAGCCAGACCTTCAGCCACAAAGAAAGGGAGCAACTGCAGTTTTATCCACCAGTTTATCAAGAATCTGGCCTCTAAGCAATGAGTACAATTTGTGAATGAATGAATGAATTTCCTTACTGAAGAGCTCACATGTCCATGAATTACTAATCGAGATATCTAGAGCAACAAAGCAATGAAAAATCCATCCTTGACCAATATTTATTAAGAAAATGAGAGGGGACAGAATTCCTGTCCCTCCTCCCCTCCCACTGTCCCTCAATATACCCGTCCTTAGGAAATCAAAGATGTAGATAAAGTGTTTGGTGACATGGAGATGGGAGCAAGCTAGTTCCTCACACAGAGCTTGAGGGCACCATATCTCCAGAAACAGCCGTGCAGCCATTACAATTCTTCTTAGGCTATTTAATAGAATGGAAAATCCATACAACATAATATTTCAAAATTTAAATCCACAGATTGTATAATAAAATCTTCTTCTACTTTGTTTTCAAAAAAATACCTTTTATAGAAAAAGAAGAGTAAATTCCACACTGAATGCTGACTTTAGGTAGCAAGTGTATGAAGAGCTCTTTTCCTCTTCAAAATTTTCTTAATTTTCCTAAGATTTTTCTATAATCAAAAATGCTTTTTAGAAAATGAATTTCCATTCTTTCCCTCCCTCCCCCCGAGATGGAGTCTCACTCTGTCGCCCAGGCTGGAGTGCAGTGGTGCGATCTCGGCTCACTGCAACCTCCACCACCTGGGTTCAGGCAATTTCCTGCCTCAGCCTCCCAAGTAGCTGGGATTACAGGTCCCCACCACCATGTCCAGTTAATTTTTTGTATTTTTAGTAGAGACGGGCTTTCACCATGTTGGCCAGGCTGGTCTTGAACTCCTGACCTCAGGTGATCCACCCGCCTCAGCCTCTCAAAGTGCTGAGAGTACAGGTGTGAGCCACCGCGCCCAGCCTGAATTCCCATTCTTATTCTGAAATATGAGGCCTTGATTTCAGCAGGTCTTTGCAACTTTGTAAGGCCATGCTATGGGCAAGTGAAAAGGCGGCCAGCTGAGCTGATTCTGGACGCTCTCAGATACTTGACTGAGCACCTCTAATTGTGTACTAATCCCGGTGGATTTAACTCCAGGATTCCCAATTCCAGCTCTGTGATTTGGGGAAAGTCATTTTGCCATTACATGAAAATAAAGGTCCACCTATTTCTCCTGGCCTTATTACTCCACTAAGTAGGAGACGTGGGCTACTGGCTAGAAAGATGTGAGGAGGGACAAGGTCAAGGAGTGAGGCCCAACCAGACCCATAGGGCCCCAACTGCAACTCTGCAGAGGGAGCACCACCCTGACCCTGTTCCGCCCAGCAAGACTGCCACATTTTTGCTAGTGTAAGTGGCACAGCAATGATCATCTTTGTATCTAATCGTACTCAGTATTTTGGGTTATTTTCTTAGGACTGCTTTCAGGTAGAGTAGGAAGGGTTACCAAAAGCAGTCCTGGAAGACTGTGACAATCCATCCTCTCGACAGCAGCGGGTGTCCAGTTCTCACCCCTAACCAGCAGGTCAAGAAAAGCCTTGCTCATCTGACAACGAGGGGATGGGCCGTCAATGTCTCGATTCACCCGCTTTCAACATTTCAATCCACCCTCTTTTGACCATTAGTCAGAAATAGTTCAAGTATCAACTACTACTTTTTTTTTTGGAGACAGAGTCTCGCTCTGTTGCCCAGGCTGGAATGCAGTGGCACGATCTCGGCTCACTGCAGCCTCCACCTCCCTAGTAGCTGGGACCACAGGTGTGTGCCACCACACCTGGCTAATTTTTGTATTTTATTAGAGACGGGTTTTCAGCATGTTGGCCAGGCTAGTCTCAAACCCCTGACCTCAAGTGATCTGCCCGCCTCGGCCTCCCAAAGTGCTGGGATCACAAGTGTGAGCCACCATACCTGGCCAAGTAGCAACTACTTCTTTTGTCCTACCTTGTGGATTATCATTTTGCACTCTCTGCTCAATTACATCCTAAAATCTCAGCAGGTCAGCTGCAAATATCTCCCCCACTCTGTGCTTGCTTGCACTAATCCATTTGGTAACTTGATAAAGTCTCAATTATTTAATCATATCAATCTGTCCTTTGTCATTTCCCCTTGATGCATAGAAAGGCCTCCCTTGATGACAAATTCAATAAACATTCACATCTATTTTCCTTTACTTAAAAAAAAAAAGGTTTGTGGACTGACATTAATGTACAAAGAATTTATTTTGCTTCTTGGGGAGGGATGTTACAAAATTAACTACCAAACAGATGAGCAATTACTCCTGCATGAATTCCTGAACAATTTGTCCCCTTCTGACTCATGTGATGTCATCTTAATGCATTTTTAAACGTGTACAGACACTAGGGTCTGAATCGGGGCTGTTCTGTGTCATTAGTTTGCCTATATTTATCACAATATCAACCTTTATTTAACCATGATAGTTCTGCTGTGTTGGACTACATGGAAGGTCTGGCTTCTATGCACTATTCTATTTCAAAGTCCTATCAGTTATTTTTACCTTTTTTTTTCTTCCAAATAAACTTTATTATTATCATTTTTTTTTTGGAGACAAAGTCTCACTCTTTCACCCAGGCTAGAGCACAGTGGCATGATCTTAGCTCACTGCAACCTCTGCCTCCTAAGTTCAAGGGATTCTCCTGCCTCAGCCTCCTAACTGGGATTACAGGCATGTGCCACCATGCCTGGCTAATATATATATATATTTTTTAGTAGAGACAGGGTTTCACCATGCTGGCCAGGCTGGTTTCAAACTCCTGACCTCAAGTGATCCACATGCCTCAGCCTCCTAAAATGCTGGGATTACAGGAGTGAGCCACTATACCTGGCCCTCTTCCAAATAAACTTTAGAATAATTTAATAAAATGTCTCCCACCATCTAATTTCTGCAAAAACATATTCCCACTGGGATTTCCTGGGTACTGCGCTACAAGAAGTGACATCTTTATACTATTGCATCTTTTCTTCCACAAATGTGGCTGGGTCCCCATTGATTTAGATATGAGTCCCAGAGCAGTGTAGGGCAGAGACAGCCAAACTTTTCCTGTAAAGGGACAGAGAGTAAATTAAGCTTTGTGGGGCCATATATTCTCTGTCACAAAGACTCAGCTCTGCCCTTGTGGTCCAAAAGAAGCTGTAGATGATACAAATAAATGAGTAGGATCATGTTCCAACAAAAATGTATTTATAAAAAACAAGAGGCAGACTACAGTTTGCCCCTCCCTGGTGTCAAGATTATGAGGGTGGGACACTCTGCCTAGAGTCTGGCTGATGGACTTGGGGCCTGGGCACTACCAATCACCACGTGGGAGGCTCAGGGCAAAAATCACTTGACCTTGAAAGGAGTCCCTAACTGCAAAATGGAAACAATGAAAACACAATGAGATAATAGGTACACAAAAAGCACTTCTTCTAGGGTTGATGTTAACTGAAAGCACTAAAAATAACTGTTGGGTAACACCAGCACTACCGCTAACAACAGCTGTAGTAGTAACAGTAGTAGTCGGAAGAGGACTCAAAATGTTTTCTTTGCAGAAAACATTTTCAATACATTACGATATTTTAAATTTGGGTTTGGATGTTGTCATTGCCGTGAATGCCGTCTCTTTTTCCGATTATATTTTCAGGAGATTATTGCTGCAAAAGAGAAGTCACTTATTTTTCTTCTCTTTTTTTTTCAGACAGGGTCTCGCTCTGTCACCCAGGCTAGAGTGCAGTGGTGCAATTTCGGCTCACTGCAACCTCTGCCTCCTGGGTTCAAGCAATTCTCCTGCCCCTGTCTCCTGAGTAGATGGGATTACAGGCATGCGCCACCACGCCTGGCTAATTTTTGTATTTTTTGGCAGAGACAGGGTTTCGCCATGCTGTCCAGGCTGGTCTTGAACTCCTGACCTCAAGTGATCTGCTGCCTTGGCCTCCCAAAGTGCTGGGATTATAGGCGTGAGTTACTGAACCTGGTCAAGAAGTCACTTATTTCTATATCTAGGCATTTTCAATTCAGTAACTAAAATCTTGTTTTAAAGACACCCATTCCTACAAACCTGCTTCAGGGCAAGCCAGAGTCTGCCCAGCTCAGTGGTGTCTGTTTCACTGCCTTTCCCGTTCTTTCTCTTACGTCGCAAAGAAGAATCTTCCTAGATTTGGTGGCTCTCCCTCGGGGGGGGCCACAAACTCCAGCTTGAGTTTCTTTCTCGTAATCTGATCAATAGTCAATTCAAATATCATTTACAACAACATTTCCATATAGAACATGTAACTTGCTTTTCTTTGTCTCTTTTAAAGATTTTTTTTTTTTTTTTTTTTTTTTTTTTTTTTTTTTTAAGAATCTTTAGAGTATATTCTGGGAACTCTGGCCTCAGATCTCTCATCTGGAAAAGGAGGAATGGAATGGACCTCCTTCTAGATTGAGAAGGTAGCAGCAGCAGAAACAGTGGTGACAACAGAACTCACCCTTCCCTGGCCAGGCGTGGTGGCTCACACCTGTAATGCCAGCACTTTAAGAGGCTGAGGCGGGTGGATCACCTGAGGTCAGGAGTTCGAGACCAGACTGACCAACAAGGTGAAACCCCGTCTCCACTAAAAATAAAAAATTAGCCGGGTGTGGTGGTGCATGCCTGTAATCCCAGCTACTTGGGAGGCTGAAGCAGGAGAATCGCTTGAACCTAGGAGGCGGAGGTGGCAGTGAGCTGAGATCACGCCACTGCACTCTAGCCTGAGCAACAAAATCAAAACTCCATCTCAAAAAAAAAAAAAAATTCACCCTTCCCACCATCAAGCCCATCATCCTCACACAAGAGGCTTTCCCTGCATCTCTCCTTTTCTTCTGCCCCCAATCCAGCCCACTGTGTCCAGTCAGTGTGATCGCCAGTGTATTCCAGTCTGATCTCCTCTCTCTATTACCTGCTCCCGGCTGTGTGCACCGTCACTCACCTGAATGCCCTGCAGCGCCCTCCCACCTGGGCTCCCTGGTTCCACTCCCTCCACCCACTCACCAATAAGACCATTCTCCTTAGGGCACCCAGGGCTCTTTCAACAAATTAAGTCCCTCCAAGGGCATCTCGCTGCATTCAGAACAAAATTTCACCTCTTGACTAGGCCCCAAGGCCCTGCCTGACCTTGCTCCTTCCTGGTGCACAACGGAACTATTCCTGCCCCAGGACCCTTGCACTGGCTGTTCCCTCTGGCAGGCAAGCCCTGCTCCAGAACGTCACTTGGCTGATAAGTTTTGCCACCCAGATCGCAGGCCAGTGCCATTGCTCCAGAAAGGTCGATCTGACCACTTGCCACTGCAGCCTTGCTCAGCAGGTTTTGCTGTTTCCTCGAGGGCACATGACTTACCTCAATCAACTTTGTCTTTAGGTCTTGTCTATTTCCTGGCTCCCTCTGGAAGGTAAGCTCCATGAACAAACTCCCTGTTCCCAGATGTGCCCTGATTCCCAGAACAGCACCAGGTATGACTCAGTCACTCAGGAAAATGGGCTTAAAAAAGTAACTGGAACCCAAAGGCAGCATTGCACACCAAAGGGGCCTCCCAGAGCACCCCAGTCCTGCCTCCCTTTCTCCCAGAAGTACTTCACTGTGGAAACAATAGTCATCTAAATTACTCATAATAATACATGTCTTTTTTGCTCAAAACTTTCAGGAACGTTTGCTTGCAAAGATCATGGAGAGGTGGAAGAATGATTTACCTATTCAATAAAGCCTCTCTGAAGGCAAGCTTATGCCAGAATCATGCTAGATGCTACGGTAACTAATGTTGGTGTTTAAGAGGGAAGTGGCAGCTTTTCCTATTCACCTGCCCAGAGGCCTGAACCTGGCTATTGCACACTGGCCTGGGAGGGACAGCCTGTACCCGTGCCCCACAAGACTAAAATATGCACAGGGACTGCTGTTTTGTTTGATTTATTGGTCTATCAAGCCCCCTGCCCAATCCCCTGGCTTCTGGAACTGCACCTCACTCCCAGCAAGCACCCAGACTCTGTAGAATGAACTCAGGGCCATGGTCTGATACGAGTTACACGGAAACAATCATCCAACTCCCTCCCTCCTGCAACCTCCCTGCCCCACACCAAGGGTTTGGCTACACCATAAGCCACTTAGACCCGTGAACACAGGTAATCCAAGACCCTGTAAGCTCTCGTCTACCCTCACTCACCCTGGGCCATGGAGATCTGCCAGGGCCCCAGAATTAGGGCCTGTGTCTCACTTCCGTACAGAATGTTTATGTAGGTGGTGTTGACAGGACCCAAGACTCTAGGTACCTACAGTGCTTTCTGCTCCAGTGGACCCACCAAGAGTCCTGCTGCGTTTCAGAAAGAACCAAAAAAACTGGTTGAATATCAACCATTTGATGTGGTTCAACCTAAAACCAACATTCTAAAATAATTCATTACAGATTTAATGTGGCACTGCCTCTAATTTCCTGAGAGGGATTTTAACGCTGATAACACTACACCCATATGAAAAAGCAGGGGAGGGGGCCTGACACACGGCACCCAGTGAATGACACTGGGCCCCTGGGGGGCAGGGGAGATAAGCACATGTGCAGAAATATCAATGCTCACCCCATGTCGATAAAGCAACTTATGCCCAGTCACTCATCCTGAGAAGACAGATGGGAAGCCAGACACAAAAGCTCAAGATAACCCCACAGATGAGGGTGAAACTGATTAATTAAAGTCTGATCTATGGATGACAGAATGCCAAGCAGCCATTAATATGGCTTAGGACAGGATTTTTTTTTTTTTTTTTTTTTTTTTGAGACTGAGTCTCGCTCTGTCACGCAGGTTGGAGTGCAGTGGCACGATCTCAGCTCACTGCAACCTCTTCCTCTTGGGTTCAAGCAATTCTCTGGCTCAGCCTCCCGAGTAGCTGGGATTACAGGTGCCCACCACCACACTTGGCTAATTTTTGTATTTTTAATAGAGACGGGTTTCACCATCTTGGCCAGGCTGGTCTTGAACTCCTGACCTCATGATCCACCCACCTTGGCCTCCTAAAGTGCTGGATCTCACCCAGCCAGGAGAGGATTTTAAAATATGAGAAATGTGAATATATTAAATCTTAAAGTATTTTACCAAACAATATTATAGCATAGTCTCAATTTTCTTTGGGTACATGAGAAGGCTATATACCAAAAAAAAAAAAAAGGCAAACAGAAACTCGCTGCGGGAAGTGAGATCTGGATAATTTATGTTGTTGCTTGTAATTTTCTCTGTGTTCCCTGTATCTTCTGAAGTCAACGTGTTTTGTTCTTGAGGGATGTGTCACGTGGCATCCCCATCCTCCATAGACAGAAACCCGCATCTCTGCATTAGCTCGGAAGGGATGGATGGATGGATGGTTGGATGGACAGACAGATAGAAGGATGGATGAAAAGATGAGTTGCAGTGGCTCACACCTGTAATCCCAGCACTTTGGGAGGCAGAGGTGGGTAGATTATGAAGTCAGGAGATCGAGACCATCCTGGCCAACATGGTGAAACCCCATCTCTACTAAAAATACAAAAAAATTAGCTGGGCATGGTGGTGTGTGCCTGTAGTCCCAGCTACTCGGGAGGCTGAGGCAGGAGAATCGCTTGAACTCACGAGGGTGGAGGTTGCAGTGAGCCGAGATAGCGCCACTGTACTCCAGCCTGGTGACAGAGTGAGACTCCGTCTCAAAAAAAAGAAAAAAAAGAAAAAGAAAAGAAAGGACGAGTGAATGGGCGGTGGTGCTGAGGGCGGTCAGCTCCCCAGGCCCAGCTTAGCATTCAGCATCACCAGACACTTCCAGTCACAGAGGAAAGTGTTCCCTTTCTAAGTACAACACAGCAGTACACCCAGTACACCACATGCTCAGGTGACTTACAGGAAATTTGCCTGGCCTTCCAAATCTCTTCTTACACAGAAGCAGCAGCAAACAAAGCATGTCTTATTTTCATTCCTCAGATGTGCCTCGTGTTTTTGGCCCAAGTCTCTGTCCACGTGGTTACGTCCATTACAGCAAGCTCCCCTGGGCCCAGTGCAGTGGCCACCTTATCTACCCCTCTCCCCTCACTTCTCCTCCCCCGGCCCCCCCACCCCTTGCTGTGACATCTAAAGATGTCTCCAGACATTACTTAATATCCCTGGGTGGGGAAGCAACTCTCCCAGAATTATCGCTCTAATCTGAGCTTCTTAATCCCAGCCAAATGTGTGTCCCCCAAATCTCTGCAACGTACCCCCATGTGACTGACGCTGATGAGCACAGGGGACCCCACGAGGCCCCTCGTTTGCACCTTTCTCATACCGACCCAGCTCAGCCACTCTCAAGATTAACTAGCAAGGCGCCCATGGCTGTGGTCTCTTTCTGGCAATACCACGCAGGAGGACATCTGAGAGGGAGCTTCCCTGGATGACGTGTTACTCTTGAGACAGACTGGGCACCACATTAAACAACCAGCCTCCCAGATGGTTCACACCTTTATCTATTCTCAGCCAGCCCCATCCTCTGGCCACCCCCACCACTCAGATCCTCAAGAACCTGCCCACAGGCTCTTCCTTCCCAACCTTCCTCTACTCACCTGGGAAACGCTGGCTTACCAGAGTGGACTGTATCCACCACAGTCACTGAAATCCTCTCCCTGCCAGTCCTTCAGGCTAACACTGGACTCAAACCATCCTTGCATTCCCCACAGAGCCCTGCAGTCATGTCTAAGCACTGCAGTTATCAGCCACATGATCTGGGGAAGTTGCTGACCTCTGTGCCTCACTGTCCCCATCGGCCATAGGGAGGGACAACAGCAGCGAGGGCTCCCACGTGAGATAACGCGGCACGGGCCCGGGACATGCCCTGCAGAGGTTAGAAGTTGAGCCTTCTGCAGAGGTTCATCGTGACCCAGCTCACACCCAGGCCCTACATTTTTCCTCAATAATAGCTCAAAGTCTGTGAAAGTTTGTTTGACACACTCTTATTTTTACTCAGCCTTGCTGCTTCCCAAGTGTTCCACTGTGGTCTGGAATGCAAAGAATTACACCAGATTGGGTTAACAGGTGCTTCATTAAATTGGGTAGTATGATTTCTTTATTAACTACTAATCAATTACTAAATTTTACCTCCATTGACAGCTGTGCCCATTAGCTATGGGCTGCACTAGTGAAGGTTTAGGGATATTCACCGCACCTTATTTGCATTTGTTTGAGCCATTTAAGGCCCAAACAAGGGGTTAAAGGATAACCCAGAAATGCTTGTAAACAAGCACCTTTTGGCTAAAACCTAAATGCCCCCAGGCCAGGGAGAGGATAATACTGAGAAGTCACTATGTTCCCATTGTTTTAATACCCTTTGTCCCTTCTAAAGATGCTGAAGTCCTCATCCCCAATACCTGTAAATGTGACTGTCTTTGGAAAGAAGGTCTTTGCAGATGATCAAGTTAAGATGAAGTGACTGGGGGCCCTAATCCAATAGGACTGGTATCCTCATTTATACAAAGAGGAAATATGGACACAGAGAGATGCACACAAGGAAAGATGATGTGAAGACCCAGTGAGACAGTGACCAATCGCAAGCCAAGAAGGGATGCCGAGGAGTGGAAGCCAGGAGTGGAGAATGGGACAAATTCTCCCTCACAGTCTCAGGAGGAACAGCTCTGCTGATGCTTGATTGTGGACATCGGGCTTCCCAAACTGAGAACAGACTTCCACGGGGAAGACACCTGGCTGGTGGTGCTTTGTTATGGTGGCCCCAGGAAACAAACATTTCCCTAAAGGCTAAAACTGAGAAGGCTCGGACACATCCCTATTCTCAGAACTCATTCCCCTCAATGCCATGTGGGCGCTTCTTCCCCAGCGCCTCCAACATCTAACACAATGCAGACTCCAAGAGCACACAGAGGGCGAGCTCCAGAAACAGAGGGACGAGGCCTATACCGCGAAACTCAGGCGGCCTCCATGCTCGCTGAGTGGACTTTCCTAAGAGCCCAAAGTATCTGGCATCGCCCAATCCTGCTCGCCAAACATTCCTGAAGGATCAGGCTGATGTCGGCAGGCAACGGGTAATTACACCTCTATATCCACCGTGCAATTTACAAAATCCTGCTATGTCACCGTAAGAGCCACACAAAAGCATTTCTTTTTTTTTTTTAAGTTGATTAACATATACTTTAATAGCTAATAATATTATAATAAACCTTTTAGTAAATAAATAACAATTTTATAGAAAACAATAGTACATAATACACATACATTCTATATGTACATTGTTTATATATGGTAGATAGTAGTAATCATTTGCTTCTGAAATCAATCCTAGGAGGGGGTTAATATTATCATTCTGTTTTATAGCTGAGGAAACTGAGGCACAAAGAGGTTAATCTTCACACTCCACTTACTCACCAGGTGACCCTGGGCAAAGGCATTTCTTAATGGAAACCAAATCACTGGGGCTTTCACACTAACTTTCACTAAGATACTGGAGCTACCTGAACATTGCAATTAACTAGGAATGCACTCAAACCATTAGAAAATGGGGGGAGGGGCTTGGGAATAAAAAGACAGAGCAGAACGGAGACCCTGCAAGCGACTGCAGGCAAAACCCCCTTGCCCTCAGTCCAGCAGTTACCTTGGGAGCTCTCGAGGCAGTGTTGATCTCCCCAGAAAATCAAGTTCCTCCTGGTGGGGCCCAACTCGTCTGCAGCAGTATATGCACCAACTAACAAAGTAATTACTAATGCAAATGAATGCCCATCCCTAGTCACAGCTCTAAGATCAAACTCCAAGGAGAAATTTCCAGCAGCTGGTAGGAGCTGAGTGAAAACCAGCCAAGGGCGGGAGACCCCAGCCTGCAGGAGTGCTGGGAAGCACATGGACTGCCCAGACACCGGGGACAACTGGAGAAGGGGGAACAGCTCCATACACAAGGTTCCTGCGTGATTGTGGGGAAGACGGGCTGGACCTTCTGCACAGAAGGGAAGAAGGGCTGGCAGCAAACCACGCAGGCCAGGGAGAAGGCCACTCAGACAGCGGAGGCCTGAAGACCTCCTCCCTTCCCACACTGGCCAGATGTGCCCTGCAAGTCAGCATTTAGGGTTTTAATGTGTCTTCTCTCACAACTGAATCTCACCTCTGCTGATTCAAGATTCATTCTGGGAAAAGACCAGGGAACAGAAAGGCTGTTTTGGAAACATTTCTTTTTATTGTGAGTGGGCTGAAGTGTCCACAGCCTGGGAGAAAAGTTATGTCACCATCTGCATTTAGAGAGCGTGCACATTTGGCGTCCGGCCTCCAGTCCCACAGCCGAGGCACAGAAAGGCCAGCCCTGCTCCTGGAGGCCTTTGCACTCATCGGTGTGGTCCTTGGCTTTCTCATCTGATCCTTGGTAAAATATTAAAAACTCATCCCTGTCTCCTTCCTCCTGCTCCTTGGACCACAGTGGGGACTAAGTTGGGACAATGGCATGCCATGAGTTGGAAATGCATGTTGGGGTTAGAAGTGCGTAATGCACTCCGAGATGGAAACGCGTTGTAGGGTTAGATGTGCATAATGCACTCCGAGGAGTAAGGTGGGTGATGGCAAGGGCCATTGCACTCTGCAGGCACTGCAGCCCAGCCAGCCGGGCAGGTGAAAGCGGGGAACTATGAGCGAGGCTTGGGGTCAGGCCAGGCCTGCAGGCACACAGGTCACCCAGCAGTAAAAGGAAGAGCTCTCCCTTGCAGTGCGGCTGGTTATTGTCCCCACTCAGACACAAGGCGTGCTTTCTTTAGGTGGGATGTACAATGATCCAAACATGACAACCAGGATGAAAACTTGGCAGGTAACTCAGGTGTCCCCTTGGCTCCCATTTATAGAACGTTACAGGACACATTTGTAGCTACCACCCTTCTCAACCTGTGTAGGTGGAGCCTGGTCAGCATGACCTGTCTGTGGGGTGAAGACGCTGGGTCACTGGCTGTGGCTGTCAATCACTGAACTGTGCCGTGTGCAGCAGGGACCCCAGGGATGGTCTGCCGAGGTCAGGGCCCTTCCCATCCCAGTTACTGTTCTTGTGTCTCCTCTGGGCTGGCTGTCCCTCCCAGTACCCTGAGCCACTGTCAGCGCCCCGTAACATTCATGAGCAGCTGGAGGGAAGATGCCAGAGTGTTTAAACCAATAAGCTGCTCCCTGCGTCCACACTGAGTGTGTGGGCAGCAGCCCCTTGCTTTCCCTATAATAGGACCTAATCACTTTATTGTAACAGCTTATTGAATTGTGTGTCTCTCCAGCCAAGCTGTGCGCTCCGGGTCAGCAAGGGCTGTGCCTGTCTCTCAGAATCCCATCCCCCAGCCAGAGCCTGGAATGCAGCAGCAACCGCTCAATGGACAATAATCAACTGCAAGAAGGGCTTCAGGGTGGCTCCCATCCATCTCCTTGTATATGAATGGGGCTGCTTCCCAAAAGCAAGACTTCTTATGCTCATATCCTTCTCATTTCCAGCTGGTACAGACATATGTTCTGACAACCAGAGAGTTATCAGAACTGGAGTCTTCCTTAATGTAAGTCGAGAGGAAGGACATTCACTAAATACACAGGTACTGAGCCTTTGCCAGGAATACAAAGAAAAGCAAGACTGTCGCTGTTCTTAGCAGGTTTACAGAAACAGCAAAGACACAGACGAGAGCTATCATAGAGACTATGATCCAGGGAAGACAGTGAGAGCCACTGTTATGGGTGGAACTGAGTCACCCCAAAAGATGTGTTCAATTCCTAACTCCTAGTACCTGCACATTTTACCTTATTTGGAAATAGGGTCTTTGCAGATGTGACCAAGTTAAGATGAGGTCATACTGAATTAGGATGGGCTGTAACTCCAATCACTGGTGTCCTTATAAGAGGGAAATTTAAATCCAGTACAGAGACAGACAGAAGAGGGCCACATAACAATGAAGGCAGACATTTTTTGCAGGAACGCGGCTTTAAGCTAACAAAGACTGCCAACAACCACCAGAAGCTAGGAGAGAGAGGAAAGGTTCTCCTAGGAGAGGGAGGAAGGGTTCCAGGAGAGGGAGGAAGGGTTCTAGGAGAGGAAGGGTTCTAGGAGAGAGAGGAAGGGTTCTCCTAGAAGAGGGAGGAAGGGCTCTCCTAGGAAAGGGAGGAAGGGTTCCAGGAGAGGGAGGAAGGGTTCTAGGAGAGGAAGGGTTCTAGGAGAGAGAGGAAGGGTTCTCCTAGAAGAGGGAAGAAGGGTTCTAGGAGAGAGAGAAAGGGTTCTCCTAGAAGAGGGAGGAAGGGCCCTCTAGGAGAGGGAAGAAGGGTTCTAGGAGAGAGAGGAAGGGTTCTCCTAGAAGAGAGAAGAAGGGTTCTAGGAGAGAGAGAAAGGGTTCTCCTGGAAGAGGGAAGAAGGGTTCTAGGAGAGAGAGAAAGGGTTCTCCTAGAAGAGGGAGGAAGGGCTCTCCTAGGAGAGGGAGGAGGGTCCTCCTAGGAGAGGGAGGAAGGGTTCTAGAAGAGGGAGGTAGGGTTCTCCTAGGAGAGGGAGGAAGGGTTCTCGTAGGAGAGGGAGGAAAGTTTCTCCTAGGAGAGGGAAGAAGGATTCTCCTAAGAGAGGGAAGAAGGGTTCTCCTAGGAGAAGGAGGAAGGGTTCTAGGAGAGGGAGGAAAGGTTGTCCTAGGAGAGGGAAGAAAAGTTCTCCTAAGAGAGGGTGGAAGGGTTCTAGGAGAGGGAGGAAGGGTTCTCCTTGGAGAGCGGGGAAGGGTTCTCCTAGAGTCTTTGGAGAGACACAGTACTGCCAACATCTTGCTTTCAGGCTCCAGCCTCCAGACTGTGAGAATGTGTTTCTGCTTTAAGGCACGCAGTCCTTGGCACTGTGTTACAGCAGCCCTAGGGAACCAGTACGCCCTGCAACATTCATTGGCTGCTGGGTGTGTGTCAGGCACCATTCTAAAAGCTTTCAATGTGTTAATTCATTTGTGTATCACAAGTGCCCTATGAGACAGATAAGGATTATGACCTCTATTTCACAAATGAGGAAACCGAGATGCAGAGAAGCCAAGCCTCTAGCCACCAAACAGCTGGACCAGGTAGTTCTGGGGCCTACTGTGTGCACCTTGCCCTGCGGGCCTCCCAATGAAGCAGGCTGGGCCCAGCACGGGAGGTCAGTGCCACAGGACTCAGACAAGCAACTGGAGATGAAGTGGGGTGGGCCCAGGGACAGAGCAAAGGGGGCTCACAGAAACACCCATTATTTCTGGTGCGCAAAGGTGTACTGGCTCAAGGTTTACGGAGAAAACCTGGGGTGGGAGCCATAGGGACCGTTTGCACCATGGGGAGGGGTCTCTAATCTGCAAGTCAGGCTGCCAAGGAGGGGATGATACACCCTCAGTAGTTTGGGGGATCCCAAGGATGGGATGAAGGGTAGACAAGCAGGAGGTAACCCTGAAAAAAGACCCCCCAGGAAGCTCCAGCACTCACCAGAAGGAGGTGACTGAGCATCTCCATCACGGCAGGGAAGGTTTGAGGAGAGGCGAGACTAACACACTTTCCCAGGAGCAAGAGGCAGGTCCTGGGGGTGACATGGAGGTGGTGAGCGAAAACCACAAAGACGCTATTAGCTGGGATCCCCAAAATAGGCTGAATGTGGGCAGCATGGAGAAAACAGAAGGTAGAGGGTTTTCTCCTGGACATGCCAATGTGGGGTACCCCCAGGAGGAGCAAACACATGGCTCTGGCAGTGAGAGGTAAATCTTGATTAGATCTGGAATAGACATTTGGGGAGAGATCCGCAGAGAGAGGATGAGATCAAGGATATGGGAAGGAGGCAAGGGTCAAGGGCAAGACCCCAGAGAGCAGTTACCATCAAAGGCAGGCCGGCTAGCAAAGAGCAGACACAGATGCAGAGAGAGGCCAAGGAGAGAGAGAAGAAACACAACAGAGAAGCCGAGAAATAATGGAGGCCAACGGAAGGAGGTGAATCCCCAAAGCACTCTTAGACGTAATGACCTAGGAGCTCCGTCCTCCAGGGTCCCAGGCACACCACACCACGGCCCCTCTCCCAAACTCTCCTTTAAGATCCTCTTATCTCTGGCTCATTCAGTGACACTTTGGTCCTTTCAACCATCCCGCCATACTGGAGTGAGCCTCTGAGTTTTGTTCCTTGGAAGTGGAGGGGACAACTGCCTTTGCAGAGTGGAGGCCCACGGCAGACAGACACACACTGCAGGCCGGATGGCACCTGCAGAGCTCAGACGGTAGCTGGGCAGCAGGAGGGCCCAGACAGCACTCTGGGAAGCCTGGTTATCCCAAGTAATAGTGCTTCAGGTGGTAAGGAGGCAAGTATATTCTACCCGGAACCATTTCTATTTCAATAAACTCACCAATGGATCAGTGATGAACATTAAGCTCTCAGCTATGGGGAAACATTCTTATGCAAATCAGCTGATTTCTAGACAATCCCAGAGAACACAAGCTGTCCCTCCACCTGTCCCTTGGGCAAATGTCAGCCCAGCCCCTGTAAGCCAGCTGGAACCCCGGTGTTGTGCTAGTATGCTAGAGCTTACAGGACAGTCAGACAAAAAACAGGCAGGCAGCAGCCAGCTGCTCCCATTGCTTTCCTTTCTAAAGCAAAGCATAAATGAGCAAAGTGTGTGAATCACCCCGTTTTTCAATAGGGCCTCTGCTACAAACCCATACCAGGTGGAGATAAAATAGAACAAAACCTACCCAACAGGTTTCCCAGCAGGAGAATGAGTTCACCAGAGGCCAGTGGCCTTTTGATAATTCACAGCTTGTTTGCCTTGGAGTTTTTACAGCGACATAGGGAGAGATGCTTGGAAAGGGCACCAAGAGTGATCCAGAGCCAGAGGACACCGCCAGAACCAAGGGGAGCTTGGAGAAGCTTCTTTCTTGTCTCCAACTAGAAAGTACCTAAGGAGCATTATTCTACACAGAGGGTACCAAAAAGAGAATCAGGAGAAAATAACCACCTACAAGGAGAAGCGGTACAAGAGATAGCACCTCAAGCGTTCTCTGCCTCCTGCTTTATTTCGCCACGGTTCCTGAGCAGGCCTCGGCTGGTTCTTCCTGGCGTTTTCTCTCCGGCCCTCCTGGTGCCCTGCAGGGAGGCTGCAGCCCAGATCTCATGCCAGGCGACCACACAGCCCCGGCTGCATCAAAGGGCCTCCCTCCCACCAAGGGGCTGTCCCAGCCCAGGGCTTCAGGCTGGCTGAGCTGGGAGGTGAGGGTGGCAAACAGGCCTCCTTCCTTTCAGCTTATACACATCCTGCCGTGGCCCCTCAAGCTGTGCCACACCTCCCCGGGCACCAGCTCCCACCTAATGGCTCACGACACTGTTCCCACCCAGGCTGGAGAGGAAGGCCACACAGACGGCCAAGTCCCAGGGCAGCTTTCCTGACAGCTCTGAAACCTCCGAGCCACCCAGCTGCGACTCTCCCTTTCCCGCGGGGGTGCAGCTCACGGGGCATCCTCCACCCCCCACGCCTGGTCCTTCTTGGCCTCCTTCAGAGGGTCTCCTCACCTGCCTGCCTTGACGTCCAACCTCTCCAGTGTCCATCTCTGCTCTGCTGGTCTCCTTGCTGGCGCATTCTCCTCAGATGCCTGAGTCCACCCTGGGAATGGCTAGGGGCATCTCTGCTGATGCCCAAACCTTGTCTCTATCCTGCCTCCTCAGCACTACCCACAGCTGCCCCCACGGGCTCAGGATGGCCACAGCCTCTCAAGCACTGCACGCCTGGCCTCTTCTTCCCCACTTAGCAAGTGGCAGGCCCAGAAATCCCTCATCCTAAATTCCTCCTTCCTCCAAAACCAGTCAATCAATTCTCTAGGTGAACCAGCAGACTGTCTGGAAAACCATTTCTCCACCTTATCACTGCTGACATTTGGGGCCGGATCCATCTTCGCTGTGGGCTGTCCTGGGCACTGTACGACCTGCAGCAGCGTCCTCAGGCTCTACCCACTCCATGCCGGTTGGAACCTCCTCCCTCCTCCCTGCGTGGTGACAACCACAAATCTCCAGACATTGCCAAATGTCCCTGGGGGGCTGAGAGAGGCAAGGTCGCCCCAGGTGAGAAGCCCTGTGGTAAAGGATCAGAAAGTCAGTAACTGGGGCTTTTCAGGCCTTTGGTCTCCACTGCAACCTGCAGGAAGCAGGGAGGAGCTGCTCTGGACCCCACCTGCCGTCTCTCCATCTCTGACCAGCTCCCCTCTGTGCCCCCTGCCCCCGCCTTCCTGCAGGGACTCACCTGTCTCACCTGGACTCTCCCCCTCAACTGCCTCCCCTCCCCCTCCTCTACTTGATTTCACAGGTGTGGACTCACCCGACCCTAGGAAATGGAATTCATTTCCATTCTGACCGGGGGAAGATGACACCCTTTACCCGTGGCCAGGCCCTGTGCTAAATGTTCCGTCAGCTCGTTTAAGTCTCTGAAGCAGGTCCGATGAGCAGAGGAAATGGAATGGATTTGGGGAATGAACTTGTCTAAGGACACACAGATGCAGCGTGGCACCCCCAATCTTCATCACTAAACACCAGGTGCATCAGCCATGTTGCTGCTGTCACTGAGGTCCTGCCCTAGTCCCCCTCCCTTTATCTCCCCTAACCCAGCCGCTCTTTGAATCCCCAGGCAAAACCCAGATGGAGGGTCAGAGCTGGAGGGTCTTGGCAGCCGTGCAGCAGTACAGACGGACGCTTCCATTTGGGAACAGGCCTCATACCCTTGGCCTTGCCAGTCTCATCTGAGAGCCCGCGGGGTGCTGGCCCAGCAGCAATCTAGGCTGGGCAGCCCCTGGCAAAGCAGAGCGACGGGGTCCCCTGAGTCCACAGACTCCTGAGACCACAGGCCCCTGAGAGCACAGGCCCTCTGCTTCTGAGAGTCCTGCGGTCCCAACTGCAGCCAGCCCAGCACCATCGGGACCTTCATCCGCTGGCTTCCTTCTGGGAATGCTTTTGTATCACAGCTAAAAATCCATTAGGAATAAAAGGCACTATGCTTCGTTTCCTAAAAAATGCTACCCCACAGATTTCTGATGGATCCACTCTTGACCAAACCCACGATGCGTATGATACCCCCCAGGCAGCAAGTGGCCGCTCTGAGATTTTCTAAACACACCCACGCCCAGCCCAAAGGAAAAGGGCAGGAAAGAAAAAAGCCTCGCGGAACAAAGCCCGCGAAGACAAAGGAGACCAAGGCTGACTCCCATCTCCCACCTGCTGTCCTTTTTCCATCCTGTTCGCTAGGTCAGAAAAGCCGTGGCCGGCCTGTGCTCTTGGTACAAAGCAGGCCCCATTCTCAGGTCACTCCGCTCCAGCCAGCCCAGCACCATGCCAGGACAGGTGGCTCCTGCCCAGGATTAGTGGCTGGGGCCAGACAGCTGCAGGGGCTGGGCCGGCTTCCTACTCCCCCAGGGATCAAAACCTCCCCCTGGTGCCTCCCACAGCCAGGAACACAGGCGGGCACGCAACAGCGGGATTCCAACTGCAAGAGCTAAGAGTGCTTGGCTGTGTGTAGCCCCCACCAAGCCAGCCTGCCTGGGAACCTGGGATGGCCAGCGCTGGCTTGTTTACAATGGGCCACCCCTCCCAAAGCCAGCATGCTCTGGCTCTCCTCTCGTTCTGCCCCCACTGCATTTTGTAAGATGTGTGTGAAACCTGCAAAGCCTGGATCCCTGGGAGGGTTCAGCAAACATGTGCTTCCTTTGAAGCTCTGAAAGGCAGAAGCACAAGAGAGGCCAGCCTGTAGCCTAGACACAGGGAAGCCGAGATCAACAACTAAGGAGGGTGGTGGAGGCGGGGGTTCAGCAGCTTTCAGGGGCTCAAGGTACTGGGGAAGAGTTGCTAAAATGCAGGTTCTGGGCCTGCCTTGGAGATCTTCACTCAGCAGGGCTGAGACATCACTCAAGGTCCCAACAGGAAAGGGACAATTTACAACAGTGAAGGGACCCCTGGGGGAAGTGACGCCAGGGAAGTGGGGAAGGGGGAAGCCTCTACTGGAACCTGGGGGAGACAGGGACCCCCAGTCAGGGGAGCCGGCTTCAGCCCCAGGCGAGGGGCTCCCCTGACACCTCCCTCTCCACCGCAAGCCAGAAGTCAGGGGAGCCCCCTGGGGTGCAGCCAATTCAGACCACTCCCCGGGCCAACAGCACAGCAGGGCTGGGAGGGAGAGACAGACAGACAGACAGACATGGCCAGCACAGGGCACGCCCAGGAAGCTGCTTTTCCACAACAAGCCTCCTGTGTGACACCTGGGCAAACACCTGGCCTAAGTCTATTGTTGACTATCCTGCTCTCCACAAGCAGCGCTTCCTCGCTTCCTAGCAGTCCTGTGTTAACACCCAGGGGGGATCTGCAGGCGGATGGCACCTAACACAGGCCTTTATGTGACAGCGACCCTTGCTGGTCCACACCAACAGTGAGTTCAACAACATACCAAGCCCTAGCTCCTGGGAGATTCATAAAATCCTGGGGATAGGCATGGGGTGGAGAAGAAGGAATCAAAAGCCAGGGATCTCTCCAAGAACTTGGAAATGGGAGAAGACAGCTCTTAGAATAGAATTAGACCATCAAATACATGAATCCTAGAGCACCAGTCACAACAGCCAGAACGGGGCAACGACCCAAATGTCCATCAACGAATGAAAGTGTAAACAAAATGTGACATAGCCATACAATGGAATATTATGCAGCCATAAAAAGGAATGGGATTCTGACACATGCTGCCACGTGGATGAACCCTGGAAACACTCTGCCGTGAAAAGAAGACAGTCACCAAAGGCCACCTATTGTATGGTTCCATTTATAAGTCATGTCCAGAATACACAAATCCATAGGAATCCATAGAAACTGAAAGCAGAGCAGTGGTTGTCAGGGGTGGGAAGGACGGGCAGCGACTGCTTATGGGTGCCCTTTAGGGTTGAAAAAATGTTCCGGAAATTGATAGACGTGGTGGTTGCACAACTTTGGGAATATTCTATACAGCACAGAATTCTGACATTTCAAAATGGTAAATTATATGTTATGTGAACTTCATTTCAATAAAAGTTTTTTAAAAAATAATGAAACCCTGTAAAAAAGCAAAGCCACTCTAAAGAGGTCCAGTGCCACCGAGGCGACTACAGGCAATGACACCTTAAGAAGGTGCCCATGAGGAACGCATCTGAGGCTAAAAGATTATGCACATGCACAGAGAACAGTCTGGAAAGATACATTTATTAAAAGTAACTGTGACACCGAGAGCATATTTTTGTTATGAGCAATAACTACTAAAGCATAGAAAAAGAAAACCTATGTTTAGTTAGGAGTTAGGAAGGTACCTAGTCAGTCAGGCACAGGAAAAACGCCACCAACAGGGGAAGCCGTGGCAAACTTCACCAAGTGACGGCCAGGAGCTGGGAGCTGTTGGGGTGCTAACGGGGAGCCCCAAAGCCTGCAGTCCCACTGGAGCAATGCACCCCACAGAGGGCAGGTACCTAGGGCCATCTTGGGTGGGTTTTAGGACTCTAAAAACCCAACTCAAACCAGCTAAGAGAAAACAGGAACAGACTGTGGCCCCTAAAATCACACCGAGGTGAGGACAGGGGTGGGGCCATCCCTGGAGCCAACTGGATGTAGACACTCCAATCCCCCTAGCCTCTAGCGTCTGTCACCATCACTGTGAGTTCAGCTTCTGTATGCCAGAGCCACATCTCCCTGCATAGGAGCGTGACTGGGAAGGCGTCACATGCCCATAACTGCGACTTCTCACTCCCATTTTACAGAGGAGCAAACTGAGGCCCAACAGAGGTCAGTGAGCAGAGCCATGCAACTGTTTCTCACCAAGATTTGACCCCCTCCACCCACCAGACCAGAGAGTTTAGTTCCGGAGTCCAGGCTACACACAGGTGCTGGCAAAATGGGAAGAAAACAGGGTCTGCTTCTCAGCAGATAACAGTAAACGGACACTCCATCCTTCGAATGACCCTCATTCTGCTCTCATGTCCCTGACCTGCACAGTGAGGATGCATTATCTGCACCTCCAAAGTATCCCCTTTTTTCCTGTCAAATGAAAACATTGGTACCCTGGCCTCCGTGGCCTGGGTTTGTAGGATCTAAGTCCACCCTAGAATCTGGTGTTTCAGTGCCAGGCCCTGGCCAGGGGAGAGCTCTCCTTGGTCACGCTGGTTCCAGCCCTTGGGTACTGTTTCCTGGGTCCCTGCCACAGAGGACTGAAAGGACAGGGCCATGCTGGCCCTGCTGCCAGCCACGACCCATCCACCGAAGCCCTGGGCTTATTCGATCAGAAGCCTATTCACGTGTGATAGCTTGAAGATTTTCTAAAGAAACGTAGCATCCTAGTTGGGCAAACTATTTCATAGCAACTTAGATGCAGACCTGCCTCCTGGCACACATCTATGCCTGGGCAGATGGCAGCCAGGTTCAAGTTACTTCAAGTTCTTTTGAAATCAAGAGATCAAAGGCAGAACGGAATCAGCATTCCCGTTGGAGGTTCATCCGGGCCCTCCTTGGAATCTGCTACTGTCAGGCAACTCCTCCCTCTGCTGACAATTCTAGAATCTTGTGTGGCCTTCCGTCATCTGAACCCAGCCCATCTGCTCTAGGGACCCTATGTCACGGCACTGGGTTCAGAAGATTCTATTGGGGTCCATCTCTGCCAAATGCCTGACCCTTTTTGTTTTACTTGTTTTGTTTTTGAGACAGGGTCTCGCTCTGTCATGAAGGCTGCAGTGCAGTGGCGTGATCACAGCTCACTGCAGCCTTGACCTCCTGGGCTCAATCAATCCTCCCATCTCAGCCTCCTGAGTAGTTGGGGATACAAGTGTCACCGGCACGAGTGGCTATTTTTTTGTATTTTTTATAGAGACCAGGTTTTGCTATGTTGCCCAGGCTGGCCTTGAACTCCTGGACTGAAGTGATCCGCCCGCCTCAGCCTCCCTTGGATTACAGGCATGAGCCACCGCATCCGACTTGACCTTGGTTTGATGACTTCAGCTTCTCTGAGGCACAAGTTTCCTCACCTGTAAAACGAGGCTGCTAATGAACACTTGGCTCAACCCACCTGTCCTTGAGAAGATTACACAACATAACAAACCCAAGAGAGCTTGGCAAACTATAAACCACTGTGCACGATTTAAATATAAAATAAGCTTGCAGGAGAGTTCTTCAAACCCTGTATACTAACAGTTCTCTCCCACAGCTTCTTCTTCACCAAATCTGACGATGGCCCCAGAATTGCATCATTTAAAAATGTACTCTCCAGTCCAGTGTGGTGGCTAACACCTGTAATCCCAGCACTCTGGGGAGGCCGAGGCAGGCGGGTCACCTGAGGTCAGGAGTTTGAGATCAGCCTGGCCAACGTGGTGAAACCCTGTCTCTGCTAAAAATACAAAAATTAGCCAGGTGTGGTGGCACACACCTGTAATCCCAGCTACTCTGGAGTCTGAGGCAGAAGAATCACTTGAACCCGGGAGGCGGAGGTTGCAGTGAACTGAGATTGCACCACTGCACTCCAGCCTGGGCAACAGAGTAAGACTCCATGTCAAAAAAAACAAAAACAAAAACAAAAAACAAAACACCTCACCCTCCTTTGAGAGCCAATTCATAATTCCTCTTCAAATGCAGCACTGAAATGTCCAGGCCTGAACACCAAGTAGCCCGAACAGTCCGTGAGAACTCATCTCTCCAGTCACCTGTCCACAGGCTCCCTGGATGTTGCCTCTTGCCCTGGACTGTGGGTTTCTATTAACCTATCTAGGGCAGCACCTTCGACGTTCAGGTATTGTTCAGAATAAGACCAAATTCAATGAAAAACCTAAAGATAATTTTCAGAAGCCAGGTCTTCCCTGTTCTGTAAGCGGGCAAAGAATATCTCTACTTAATGAAAAGCACAAGAAATAAAAGCTAAATAAAGGGAAGGAGAGAGTTTTACACTGGTTTCTGTCAAGTGTCATCTCCGTTTCAGCTGTGCACTCCGGCCAAGACATTCAGGCCCCATTAGGTCCCGCCTGGGCTTATCTTATCTCCAAGTGCGATAGGCTTGTCTTAGGCCTTCCTCCAGCTCAGAGGTTGTTAACGTTTTTTGAGGGTGCAAATCATCTGAGGAATCTGACAAAGTCTCTGGACCCTCTCTTTAGAAAACCACCTCCATCTGTAAAGTTCTGCATGCAGTTTCAGGGGTTTCACAGACCCCCTCAAAGGGCCATGCCAAAGGAGCCCAGCATAAACACATCTGTTCTGTTACTGATAACAGTTACCTTCAGAAGACCAAGGCCGGGAAGAGCAGCAGATGCCCCAAGTCAAGCCAGAGCCTCTGTCTAACACTGTTTATAATTCATTTCTCAAAAACTGGAGGCAGAGACGAGGTTGTACATCCCAGCTCAGACACAAAAGTGGGCACTGTGTAAATGGGATTTATGGGCAATGATAAGGTAAGAAGGAAAAGAATCAAGTTGTGTTTACTGAGAGCAAAGTCCAGAGCTGCCTGGGGGAAGGAAAGGGGTCAGAAAAAGGTGATGCCTGCCCACGAGCAGCTGGGGCGATGGGGAGACACCACCAGTGCAGAAGAAGGCAGAACCCACACAGAAGCTGCTGGCAGTGGGGACAGGCCCCAGTGTGTGGGGCACCAGATGGCGGGTAGGACCCGGGACAAGTCCCTGGCCTTTATGTCTCTGCTTCCACCTCTGCCAAATGCAAGGCTGGGCTCTGCGATCTTTCAAGTCCCTCTGACCCTCCAACAGAATGGAAAGGAGATTCAGAGCACACCACATGTGGGACTACAGGACCCACCTTTACCCAATGGGGACATGAACATCGCAGCTTGACGTCCTCCGTGTCAGCGGCTCAGAGACAAAGCATCAGAGCCTGACCCCAAGATCCAGGCTTCCCCTTCTGGCTAAGCCTCCTGCTGACCTCTTCGAAGGAGGGGCCCCGTGTTATTGACTCTGGCCAGTGGATCATGCTAATCCCTCCTCTGACCTTCATATCCCCTGGAACCAAAGGGCGGGGCCGAGATCAGGAGAGCAACCTGCATGGGAGAACGGCATGAATGAAATGTCAGGGACAGGGGCGGCCCCCCTGGTCACATCAATAACATGTTAACAGTGAAGCCACACAGCTGAGGCTCGGGGGCCCTCCATAAGCAGGTGAGAGAAGTGAGGCCCAGAGAGACTACAGGACTTGCTTAACGTGATAGGGTTGCAGGGAGTTCCGAAAGGAAGGAAGAAGGGAAGGAGGGAGGGAGCCTGCAGAGAAGCCCAGCTAAGGATGAGTGAGTGCCACTTCCCCGATTGCCTGGGGGTCCCAGTGGCTGTCGTTGCCTGGCCCAGGCACACCCCCAGCCCGGAAACCCCTGTGGCCTCACCCCTCTCCAGATGGATCAGTGGTGGAGACCAGGTACAGGTGAATCAATCCACAGTGGACCCAGAGCTTGAGCTGGCCCAACCAGCTGCTTCTGAGACTTGGATGCTCAGAAACTCAAGAGGCCCAAGGGCAGGTCCTGCAAAGGGCTGCTGCACATTGGCTGGCAGCCACTCCCAGGCCAGGTGTGTGCTGGTGGTGAGTAGCAGAGGCCGGGTGACAGAGCCAGCTGCACAGGTGAGAGGAAAGTCTAATTTTTGATGACCAATTCATTTCTCAAAGTTTGAGAAGACTCACTATGCTCTCTTTCTGGATCATTCCAATAACGCTGCCCCCTTTTCTTCTTGAGCAAGTCTGAGGGTGTCTTCGATTCCTTTTTAGTCTCTGAGAACCTTCGGAGACCCAGGTTCCATCTTTACCAAGGAGGAAACTGAGGCCCAAGGAAATTGATTTATGTAACATGCTATTGTGCCAATAATTGAAATCTGTCTATGCTTAGTCAGAAGCTCTTTGCATAGGTATTTTTCTGACCCAAGAATGAAATGTAACCAGGTGCCCTTCTGAAATTGCAGTCTGCCCAGACAACTTTAAGGAATGAACTAACAACAGGGCAGGGGACAATTCCAGACACAGAGACAGGAAAATCAGGGCTTTTCTGATTTGATGGGAAGGTTCTTCAAAATGGGAGCAGATTTCAGCAAGAGATTCAAAGGCTCTTGAAATAAGTAATGCGGAATCTTTCTTTGACTGATATCTTTTGTCCCCAAAGCCTCAAGTATGTTAAAAATCCCTCCTGTGAACTCACAACATGCTTGCTTTAAGAAAGGTGTAAGGCAGGCTAGTCATGACACCACAAAACAAGCCTCTTAAGAAGGCAGGCGCCGTTCTTAGTCCAATGTGTTGCCGGAGTGCGGCTCACTTTTCTTTCTCCTCTGTCCAGATTCCCCAGCTTCCCTTCGGCAGCTGATGGCCTCACCAACGTGCATTTGCAGCGGTTTATTCACTGAGGCCCTGCGGACGTTGTCACCGGAATGCAGAGGCTTGGAGAGACGCTGAGCACAGCTTCCCGTTCAGCCGCTGCATGGCCTCAAGTGCCCTTCTCCTCTATTGGATTATCTGCTGATAACGGGGAGGTCAGGCCTTGGCAGGTGCAGAATCAGTGCCTGCAGGTCACCTCAACGGACAGTCCAAGCAGACCTGGTCATGCTATTAAGGACACTGGCCTTAGTTTCTCTGTCCCAAGGATGTATGAAAGCCAGGATCTCTGTCACAGATCGAAGGCCATGGGGACTTAGCCCAATGCAAACCTCAAAAGTAAACCAATTAGTGGTTGCCAGAAGCGGGGGCAGGGGCAATGGGAGTGGTGACATAGTGAGTACAGGGTGCTCTTCCAGGGTGATGAGGAAGTTTTGAAATGAGAGAAAGGCGGTGGTGACACAGGACAAAGAATGTACTCGATGCCCACTGCAGTGTTAAGCTGGATGTTATGTGACTTTCACCTCGAAACCAAAACCAACAAACAAAAAGCTCACCAAACACACAAAGGGACAGGAACTTTGGAGACCCTCAGTCTGACGTGACCCCTGAAGACTTTCCACATGGTCCGGGCAGGAGGTGCCCAGGCAGAGCCTGTGTGGCCAGTCGCCCTGTGGAGAGTGGGTGACTCTGCTACCACCCATTTCTTCACTGCACCTTCAACTGTCGTGTGAATTTACAATCCTAAGAAAAAAAATCACGTTTACCTGTTCATTTTTATGTCGCCTGTTTGTAGCTCACAATTTATTCCCATTGGCCAGTCTAGAGGGGGTGTGGTACCAGCCCATGTGGTTCATGTACCCCCCCAGGCATCCAGCTAAGCTAAAGGAACAGAGGAGTGGTTCAGGGCACACACAAATGCAGCTGGATTGCAGGCTGGGCTCCGAGACTTTTTTTTTTTTGGAGATGGAGTCTCACTCTGTCGCCCAGGCTGGAGTGCAGTGGTACAATCTCAGCTCACTGCAATCTCCGCCTCCTGGGTTCAGGCGATTCTCCTGCCTCAGCCTCCCAAGTAGCTGGGAATACAGGTGCCCACCACCACGCCCGGCTAATTTTTTTGTATTTTTAGTAGAGACAGGGTTTCACCGTGTTAGACAGGATGGTCTTGATCTCCTGATCTCGTGATCCGCCCGCCTCGGCCTCCCAAAGTGCTGGGATTACAGGCATGAGCCACCGCACGCAGTCCTCCAATTCTTCTTAATCACCCTCTGAACTTGAACTTCAATGAAGTATTCTGGGTTTCTGAGTACTCTGAGATGAGCTTCTCATCTGTGAAACAGGCAGGGTGTTCCCAGGCCTTGAGCAGACACAACTACAGAGGATGTTCAAGCCACCGAGGGCTGGAGCTCACCCTTCCCAGCCATCAGTGGGACAGTGGGAACAACCACAGGGGCAGGCCTTGTGGGGCCTCGGTCTCTGCACCGGCTCCACCCCCTGGCTGACACTCCCCGGAGGAGCAGTCGGCTGTGCCCTGCTGCAGGCCTCTGTTTCCTCGGTCATTCTGGTCTTAAGAACCGAGTCAGGGAGCATTTCTGCTGCCTCCTTCGTCCTGAAGGACACCAGGCACCAGGATAAACTACCTCTGAACCTCTGACGGTGATGACTGTGGGAGCAGGATCAGGTTAACAACTTGAACCCATGAGGCGGGAACTACATGCAAATCACAAAATTTGCCATGGGCAAAACTCAGGGCCTGGAAATGGAAACCCTGGGCAGCCGTGTCTCTCACTGACCCCCAGGCAAATCAGACTGTGACAATTCAGAGGCACCAAAAAAACACTGCATGTATGCCTCTGGGAAAACAAGGCAAAACGAAAATCAGCTCAAAGTGCGGTGGCCTGTGTGGATAGTCTCTAACTGCTGTGGGGACCCACGCCCCCAAGCACCCCTACACCCCACCCAGAGGCACATGCAATGCTCTGCCCACTGTATCCAGGGCAAGTCTAGGTGCACCTCCCTCACCAGGCTCCCAGAAGCCTGTGTGCCTGCCATGGAGACAAGCGGGCACCTCTGTGGGATGGCAGCACCCGTCCCACCCTCCCGTTCCTCTTCCCAGACGTCTTGCTGCCCCAGTAACTCTGGCACAGGGTCAGAAAAAGCAAACCACATGTGTGCCGCCCAAGGAACTGCTGGAGCCCGAGAGGGACCCCATTAACCTCCTCCTGCTTTGCTCAGGATGGGGCCTGCTCTGGCAATGCCCCGAATGCAAAGTCCAGCGAGGCGAGTCCATGTGGGGGCCCACAGAGAACCACGCCGCACAAACCTCTGGTGTCTCTCCAGTTTATCTACAGACAAGAACCATGCTGCAGTGCTCGCCTTTGATTTTGGAAACCCCCGCTTTTTGACCAATGCCAGGCCGAAAGAATGCCAGGAATGTGGATGCCTTTCAGGAGGGTTCACCGCAGCCCAAAGAGACCACAGCCTCCAGGGCCAGGGGCTGCACTTATAAGGAAAGGCCTGCTGGTGGCCTCTGCCCGGCCTGAAGTGTTTCAAGTCGCTGAGGCCCCAGTGGGCGGAGGACTGACCCTGGGACCAGAGAACCCCTGAATTCCTCACGTCACTATGAAAAGCCCTGAGCCTCCTCCTGAACATCTCAAACCTTCTCTCCATCCTAAGGCACACAGGCAGATACTGGAAAACAAAGAGACAGGACAGAAAGGGTGGGGGGAGAAGTTGAAACAAAATCCAATCAGCTATCCTCAGTTTACAGTATTTAAAGAAAAACCTGAAACAGTGCAAGTAGCTGCCTGCTTTATTTAGAAGGGCTTTTAAAATTCCAACGTGGCCCAAAAAGGAATCCCAATGTGAGCTGTGGCTTCTCAACTCCCCCTTTGGCCTTGAGCATCCAAATGTTTACTTAGATCCAATCCTTTCTACTTGGTGGGGAAAGACTTGTATGCTGCTTTTTAAAAAAGTAGAGGCTGCGCCCGCCCTATGAGGTAGGTGATCCTATCCAACCGACTTTACAAAGAAGGGTGTCCCTTCTATTGCCAACCAGGAGTATAAAAGCCAAGAACAGCCAAGAAAACCTCCAGGAACATTTTATCAGAACACCATTTAATCCAGCTCTTCCTCACGAACACCAGCCAAGGCTTCCTTGGAACATTTTCTGCCAGCGTGTTTCAAGGACAAATGCTCTCCTGACGCCCCAGGGAGGGTGACCTCTAACCGCGGGTCCATCCCCATCTCGTCCTGCGACATGAGAACAATCCCTCCTTTGCGCACACACCACCCAACCTGGGCTCTGTCCCGCGGCTGCTGGGGCGGGGATGAGCTGCTAGCCTGGCTTCTTGGAAGAGTGAGAACGTTCCACGGGTGGCAACAGAAAGGGGATTCGCTGAAAAGAGAAACACGGGGCTGTTCTAGGAATGCGCCGGGGCTGGGCTTCTGGATGCCAGGATGACAAATGACCTTCCCACACTGGGGACAACACTGTGGGCTTCGAGGACAGGAGGAGAGCACCATGAGGGACAGGCCTGCAGTGCCTGAGAAAGGTCAAGTGTCACCAGAAGCTTCCAGAAGCGTTCTCCCTCCTGCAGCTGCTCTGCACACGTTTGGGGCCATCTCCCCATGAGTCCGGCACCTTGGTCATGACATGGTAAAGTGGGTCCAGGTACGGCAACCCACTCACACCATGCCTGCACTGCCTACCTGGTACAGCCGCAGCGTCCCGCCGTCAGAGAAGTCCCAGGACACGGCCTTCTGTCCAGCAGAGAAGGGAGACGCTGCAAAACAAGAAGGAAACACGAGTGAGCTTCAGTCCTATCCAGCGCAGAACTCAGGCCTGCTTCACGTCCTGGAGGACAGACGGGCTCTGCAGTGCATTTCCACGGCAGGTGAGGACGGTGGTGGACGCTGCCACGCGGCCCCCAGGTCCCCTTCTGAAGCCAACTCTGGAGTGTGGCCAGAGGAAGGACCTTCACCGAGGGCCACCCAGAACTGTCTCACTGGAAGAGCCCTTCTTGAGGTCACATCAGTCCCCTTCCTGAGCCAGCCTGCACCCAATGACCAGGCCAGTGACCAACGCAGGGTAACAAAGCCTGCCCCTCACCCTACTCCTGAATCAGGCTGACTCAGCAGTCTGGCCCAGGCCAGAGCTCCTGTGGGGTCAGCGACAGGCTGCATGGAGGCTGCGTCCCAGCCTCACTGTCCTCTTCCCCTGCTGCTGTGCTCCCCAGCAAACCTAAACGTCCTGCCCAGTGGCCTCTGCGTCATGGTCTGCTTCACAGGGAGCCCTGCCTGTGACAATAGCTTATTGTGCCTTTTCTCACCCCAACACGGAGTCTCCCGTCACCTGCCACTACTTCTGCTGCAATGACTGGCATTGTGAGCGCAACAGAAGCATCTTATCAGCTGCGCCCTGAAGATGAACCCCAGACACACCGCAGCAATGGGGTCTCCTCAAGTCACACGGCGCTGACATCACTACAGAGCCGGCGCCTTTGAGAGCAGAACTAGCCAACGTCGATGCGACAGACGGAACTGCAGGTGCCACCACGACGCCCTCCCCCTCAGGCTGACTTCCTCCGCAGGAATAACGGAGTGGGCCCCGGGGCCTTCAGAGGAATCCAGGACCTCATCAGACTGTGAAAGAAGGAGTGGGAACTTCCTTCTGGACACCTTCCCTCAATCATGGCCACTCATCCTCCGCAGGAACCAGACAGCCCAGAACAGACCTCCATCCACATAAATACTTAACATGCAATTAAAAGGAGCATCACAATCACCCAAGAAGGAAAGAATCATTCCCTGTGATGCTGGGACAACTGGCTGGTGTTCAGAGCACAGACCACCCCCCTTCAGGGCTTCAACTCATACCCAAAGACAAAATGAATTCCAGATCAATAGAAGGGTGTGGAGGGGAGAGGGAGGGAGGAAAGGAAATCGCCCAATAGGTAACAGAAAATCTGGTTGTATAGTTGATCTCTACGTAGACACGGACCTTCTAAGGGTACAAGCGATGTGCAAAATCACACAGGCAAAATGAAAAGAATCAATGAACGCTACGAAAAAGGCCGCAACAATGTGACAAAATATATGCACAAACACAAAAGATCTGAAACCAAAGACAAAAACAAAGGGTGGGAAGAGACAGGCAGGACTGCAGGTGCCACCACGGCTCCAGCACAGCCACCTGCACCCAGGCTGATTTTCTGGACAGGAATCACAAGGCGGCCCCGTTCTCAGCAGAGAAGGCAGGACGCCGCCATCTGTCCATCCCCCTCCTTTGAAATGGGTCTACCATGTTGCTCAGAGCTCTTCAGAATATCTCTCAAAGTACTCGTTCTCCAAAGAGTCATGTCAAGACAGAACAGTTGAAAATCTCATCATCTTAAAAGAAATAAAAGGACACTGAAAAAAACCTGGGGGAAGTGAAACTACGAATGAGGCTGGCCTCATGGTATATGTCCCTGCCTTTTTCAGACTTCGCAACTTCTCCCATTTCCTCTACCGTGAGTGTGTATTTCCCATTTTTTCTTTCTGATTCTAAAAGCCACTGCACCAGCATCTCTGAGAACCTAGTGCCTCTTCTTTCCTTTGTACCCCAAGCCCCTATGCCGTGGTCAGGGTAC
This sequence comes from Pongo pygmaeus, assembly GCF_028885625.2. Taxonomy (NCBI): domain Eukaryota; kingdom Metazoa; phylum Chordata; class Mammalia; order Primates; family Hominidae; genus Pongo; species Pongo pygmaeus. Next base: position 135,598,145 of record NC_072384.2, on the reverse strand, counting down.
TCGGAATCTCCATCCTGAATTCTAGGCAGGCACCGGCACTGCTGGGCCCCTTCATCAGGTGGGTCCATCGCAGGCCTTCATAAAGGACAGATGGGAACTGCCTCAGTGGGGACCCGCCTCCAGTGGCTGCAGTTACTACTGGGCCAGTAAGGAAATGAGGGGAGGGAGAGTCCAGTGACACAGAACGGATCACCCCAAGAGAACGTGTGGCCCGAACATCAGCTCTGACGGGGGCTTCGAGAAACCGACCCCCGGGGCTCATCTCAGCCTCCTCACTCTGCCCGGGGCCCTTCCTGAGACAAGCCCAAGGCAGGGACAACAAGCCCCACCGGGCGCTTCCCAGAAGGACCCAGCTCCCTTCACAGGAACTCCCCAGCCTCCCAGGCTGTGGGCAAGGCCTACCCCAAAGCCTGCCAGGTGCTGCCCAGACCCAGAGCCCACATGGCAGGAACACATCCATCTCCAGGTACTTCAGACCCAGAGCTACACGGCAGGAACACATCCATCTCCAGATGCTGCCCAGACCCAGAGCCACACGGCAGGAACGCGTCCATCTCCAGGTGCTGCCCAGACCCAGAGCCACGCAGCAGGAACGTGTCCATCTCCAGGTGCTGCCCAGACCCAGAGCCACGCAGCAGGAATGCGTCCATCTCCAGGGGCTCCAGTCCCAGAGCCACACGGCAAGAACGCATCGATCTCCAGGGGCCCACAATGCCTTCCTCCTTGTGACACTCCTCCCACAGCTCACTCCACTACACTCGGTCATGGGGGCTACTGAGGCCACGGAGCTGCCTGAAGATCCGCCCTCCAGCCACCCTGAGGAAAACGACCTGCATGTGGCCCAGGGCCTCAGCCTCGCCATCCTCACTGCTGCCCAGCCCTCCCCAGGCTGCCCAGCTCCTGCCCCCCAAGGCACAAAATAAATCTTTGCTGGATAACTCCAGATGCCACCTCGCCCCAACTCCAAAAAGCTGCCGTGCTCCTTTCTCTATTTAAAGAGAGGCTGTGCTGACAACACCCTCTGTCACTGTGGCTTTCAGCACTGATTACTTTTGCATTTTTGGATAAGGGCCCTGCAAGCCCTCTGGAGCTTTCCTTCTGGCAGGTTCCTTAGGCAGCGTCTTTACTTAACAGCCTTGTGGTCCTGAAGCTGAGCCTGGCAGGCTCCCTGGACAGGGGGATGATTGGGTAAACTCATACCTCATGCCTAAGTATGGGAGGACCCAGCTGCCCTGACAGGGGGCTCAGAGACGCCAGAACTGGACCCTGGGCAGGGACAGGTGCACATGTGGCACCGCTAGCCCCTCAGTGCTGGAGTGGAGGGAGGAGAGAATCTGGCTCAAACTGTCATGTCCGGGAGGTCCCAGTTGATGGATTCAGTGGACAGGACCGCTGGCCCCTTTCCACCTCCCCAACTCCTGATCAACCTCTCCAGAGGCCCAAGGTCTCTGGACAAGGACCGCCTTGCTGAGAAGAGGGGGGCACGATCTTTCAGTCAAGCACTGTTCTCCTGTGGGCACCACCAGACACCAATGTGGACCCGTCAGTCTTCAGGGGCCCCAAGAAAACCACACGGTTTAGTGTGGGTGGATGGAATTAGCATAAAGTCTAGAGGATGTCTTATTCTCCGGTTGTTTCAAGAAACATCAATGTTGTCATTAACCATGATTTGGGGCAAATCTCCAAAAACCACAATGCCAAGGAGACAAGATTCTGTTGCCTTCAGCAGCTCAAAACACAAGTGTCTTCTCCCACGGTGCAGAGAGAAGGGCAGTTATGTTGCTCTGTCCATCTGAGTAGCTGTTTTAACAATGGTTGAGAGTCTCAGCTGATGACAAATCTGCAGAGAGTTCATCCCACCTCAGTGGGTCTGGGAGGGCGAGTGGATAAATGATATGAGGCTCATGGTCCTCACCCCACCACATCCAGACAGGAAGCTATATTCATACACAGAGATGACCACCGTGTCCTAAATCCTCATTCCAGGACAGTCACTAAGACAGCTATTCACCCCATTTCCCAAATGGTATAGATGGAATTGCGTCCCCCCAAATTTGCATGCATCCCCAGTACCTCAGAAAGTGACTTTATTTGGAGACAGAGTGTTCAAGGTGCAATCAAGCTAAAGTGAGATCAGCAGGGTGGGCCCCAATCCAATACGACCCAGTGACTTTATAAAAAGGGGGAGATTCAACAGACAGGCACACAGAGAGGGACAGGTGACAGGATGACTAAGATGGGGGGGTGAGGCTTCTACAAGCCAACAGCTACCTGCAAACCCCCAGATGCTAAGGGAGAAAGGCCTGGAACTAATTCTCCCTCAGCCTCAGAAGGAACCGGCCCTGCTGATACTCATCTTGGACTTCCAGCCTCCTGACCTGTAAGACAATCCCTTTCCGCTGTGCAAACCACCCAGCAGTTTGTGGTTCATTGACAACAGCCCTGTCAAAGTAATTCATCAGAACTTAGAGTCTCTATCTGCAAATTGGGAAAAGGAATTCTCACGGCTCTGCCCATCTCAGAGGTTGCTGAGGGAGTGACAGATTTGAAAATGCTCCGTGAACTCTTCACCCAACTCAACCTACAGGCCGGCCTGTGCTGACCACACCAAGAGCTGGTCCACGCTGCAGAGCTGAGTCTTTCAGGGCCAGACCTGCATGAGTTCCTAGGGAATATGCAGGAACACACAAAACTAATTTTGTTCCAGCAACTTCAGGTATGGGCCCAAAAGTCCAACCCACTTAGTTATGGGACACATTCTTGAAGGACTGAGGTGAAGCAATGTTAGGCTGGTGTTGAGTAAACTGGAAAATGTGTAAGCCTATTTCTTAGATTTTTTAAGCCTCCACAGTGGACATCAATGGAGCCATCAGCTAGAGGAACCTCTACAGCCTGCATCCCCGACAGCTGGATGACTGGGGTCGCTCCAGCCTCACCCACCACCATACATCAGAGCCAGTCAGTAGAACCAAACTACAAAGTAGAACTAAATACATGCTGAGTACCATTTATCCAAAATCCCTGGGACCAGAAGTGCTTTGGATTTCAGATTTTGGAACGTCTGTATATACACAATGAGATATCTCGCAGATGGGACCCCAGTCTAAACACTAAATTCATTCATGTTTCATCTGTACCTTATACACATAGTCCAAAGGTGATTTTATATAACATTTTAAATAATTTTGTTCTGGAGTTTTGACTGCAACCTATCATGTAAGATTAGGTGTGAGATTTTCCACTTGTGGCATCACGTCGGTGCTGAAAAAGTTTCAGAGTTTGCAGCATTTTGGATTTCAAATTTTTGGATGAGGGGTGTTCACCCTGAAAATTCTTGTCCAAACCAGAGGCAAACTACAGCCCGCGGGCCAAATCCAACCTGGCCACCTATCTTTGTATGGCCCATGAACAAAGAATGCCTTTCTATTTTTAAACAGTTGGGGGGAAAATAAAAAGAGTAATATTTCACGACGTGAAAATGATACGAAATTTAAGTCGCAGTGTCCTTACCTAAGTTGCACAGAGCCCAGCCCCACCCGTTTATCAATAGCTCTTCTGTGCAACCAAAACAGTGTAGCTGTGACACAGACCTTATGGCCCACAAGGCGGAAAATATTTACTCTCTGGCTTTTTACAGAGAAAAGTGTGCCAAGCCCTGTTCTCTACCCTTCCTACTTACGCAGTGGGCAAAGGGCCAGGCGGGATGTAGGCTCAGGCCAAACGGAAGTGGGCATTCACCCGGGTACATGGCTGCATGCCAGGAGTGTTTGCCAAGAGACCAGCTAGGGTAGGAGATGGCAAGAGGGAAGGAAAGAAAAGCAGACGTAGGTGTGGTCAGAAAGGGAGATGGGAACGGGCCCAACATCCATTTCAAGGTTTCTTTCTAGAGCTGGCTCCAACCTCAAAAAGAGGGGAGGCATCTTTGCCCCACTCTGGCAGCACAGTGACGCCATCCTCCTCCAGTTTCCGGTTCACACAAAGTCCTCATGCACGGCACGTCCAAGACTACACAGGGACTTCATGGCCTGGCCATGGACCCAACCCCAGGTTTTTCATTCTCTATGAGGGCAGACCATTCCACTCTGAGACAACCAATTTACAGAACTGAGAAAGCGACACTCTGATAGATGGACAAAAGCCTTTATACTTCATGCTATCAAAATCAACACTATTAAAATTTACACACTGACAACGTATTTGGGCAATGGATGGATGAAGCAGCCAAGTGAGAGGGCCTGAAATCTCACCTGATGGACGTTACATTTTCTTATGCAGAACACAGAACTGCTTCACTTACCTTTCCTACAATTACATAAAATTTCCAATTTTACAGAGAATGTGATAAGGAATGGGATATAACCTTCCTCTCTGCTGTGTTAAACCTAGAATGAATACTAAGCATAAAAACAGAGGAGGAGCGTTGAGACAACCACCCACCCAGCACCCGCAACGGCTTTGTTCACCTGTTCATGCGTCCCCCCTCCACACCGTGAGCTCCTCCTGGCACCCGCGCAGCACCGAGTGGCTGCCTTCTCTGAACGTCATTCCTCCCTGGCAGGGCGGTGGAGGAGGCGGAGGCTCCCTGCCCTTGAGTGTGAAGACAGGAGGACAATGAGACATGGGGCCCACTACACCTGTGTGGCCGAAAGACCACTTTCTTATTCCCCTTGGGGCTCTGCTCCCCTGGCTGGAGCTGGGGTCCTTGTTGTGGAAATTTTACATATTTAATTACTACATAAACTGATGGCCAGGGGTGAGACAAGGGCAGCTCCCATGGCAATTCAAGTGGAATGTTTCAGAAAGACTCGCTAAAGGTGAATCACTTAAAAACGTGGCTGGCGGGCCGGGCGTGGTGGCTCACGCCTGTAATCCCAGCACTTTGGGAGGCCAAGGTGGGTGGATCATGAGGTCAGGAGATCGAGACTATCCTGGCTAACATGGTGAAACCTCGTCTCTACTAAAAATACAAAAAATTAGCCAGGCGAGGTGGTGGGTGCCTGTAGTCCCAGCTACTCGGGAGGATGAGGCAGGAGAATTACTTGAACCTGGGAGGCGAAGGATGCAGTGAGCCGGGATTACACCACTGCACTCCAGCCTTGGCGACAGAGTGAGACTCTGACTCAAAGAAAAAAAAAATGTGGCTGGCAAGCTAAATGACATTCAACACCTGAGGAAAATGCAGTCAACTCTAGGAGAACTCTGGGCATGGATGGCTTCACCAGTGTCCCTGTGTCATGGTGCCATCTTGGACTGGAAATCAATGACGTCATCATGCATGTGGGTCACACAAGAGACACCATGGCCAAGCCCACACTCAGAAAAGACCCACACCCAACAGAAAGACTGGAAGACCCACGCACACTCGGCTTTTCCTTGTATTTTTAATGATTCTTCTAGACTTTGACTTTTTCAACTCACTGACCAATCACTTCTGGAGCCTCACAAGATCCAGTTCATCATTCTGGACTCTACTGTGACTGTGGGGGGTGAAGGTTTTAATCCAAGGTTTCGACAATCACCACCTAAAAGCTAGCCAAGGAGAGCGTCTCAAGGAAGGCGTCCTAGGCTTTGATTCTGACCTCAGAACTCTCTCCCATAAATAAGTAGGGGGACACCATGAGCCGCCCATGTTGTGGGGAGGCGGCCTGGGGAATGAAGGGTCTGGAGATTGTCATGAGTCAAACGTGTGGGTTCATGTTTCTCACACCAGCTCCACCACCTTTGCTAAATGACTTATCTTTCCTGGGCCTCGTTTTCCTCAACTGTAATGTGGGGCTCTAGCGTACATCCAGTTTGTGTGGGTTTCTCTTGTTTTAATTTTTCTTCCAGCCTGTAGACCATATTGAGGGCAGGGACCCTGTCTTTTTTTTTTTTTTTTTTTTCTTTGAAACATACCAGACACTGAGTGCCAAATACATAGTAGAAATTGCATACAACACCCGTGAAATTCTGTGACTAAGGCAGTAGTTCTCAAACACCAACATTCACTGGAATTACCTGGAGGGCTGATTACAACACAGGTTGCTGGGCCCAACAACCCTCAGTTTCTGATTCTGTAGGTCTGGGGTGGGCCTGAGAATGTGCGTTTCTAACATGCTCCCAGCTGATGTTGATGCTGCCTCTGAAAACCATTAGCAGCCCGGGCGGGGTGGCTCATGCCTGTAATCCCAGCACTTTGGGAGGTCGAGGCGGGTGGATCCCTTGAGGTCAGGAGTTAGAGACCAGCCTGATCAACATGGTGAAACCCCATCTCTACTAAATACAAAAAATTAGCTGGGCATGGAGGCACACGCCTGTAATCCCAGCTACTTGTGGGGCTGAGGTTGCAGTGAGCCAAGATTGAGCCATTGCACTCCAGACTGGGCAACAAGAGTGCAACTTCATCACAAAAAAAAAAATAATAAAATTATTAGCATAATATATCCTAGTTGATAACATACTTTCCCATCTGGCCTCTCGGTCACTTTTCACAACCCTATGAGGTAGGCCAGACAGGTATCATCATGCCATCATTTAGCAGATAAGAGAACTGAGGCTGACCAGGTTTGAAAGACTCACCCGAGATCAGGAAGTGAAAAGCTGGGATCCTAATCCAAAGCCAGCAGCCATGACATGCAGAGTAATGACAAACACAAACAGAACAATCCCAAGACCACACAGGCTGCAGTAAAAGTCAGGACGTGGACAAGTGAGGGTGTAAGATTCCAGACCAGGCTCCAATCCTGCATTTCCTTTTCCCATGGCAGGTTATAAAATCACAAGTCTTTAAAAGTAGAAGTTAACATTCCTGCCTGAATCAGACTAAGAATGTTTATGATGGAGCCTTGAAAGAGTTTATGTCCCCCTAATAAACCTTTAGGAGGCTGAAAATATCTGGGAAACATCAGTATATTGAAGACTTGGACCTTATTTGAATATGGACTCAAATCCTGGCTCTGCCACTAAATGCTGGGACCACAGTTAAGTCTTATCCTTCCTCCTTAACTCAGGGTAGGGAGGGAATGACTGGGCCTCCTCATGAATAATAGAGATAATGCCTGCACCGTGGTCTCTGTGCTCATAGGTGTGTGTCGAGGGCTGGTTCACGTGCACATGGACCCTGAGCTCACAGGTGTATATCAAGGGCTGGTTCACCTGCACATGGTCCCTGTTCCCATAGATGTGTGTCAAGGGCTGGTTCACCTGCACATGGACCCTAAGCTCATAGGTGTGTGTCGAGGGCTGGTTCACCTGAACATGGTCCCTGAGATCATAGGTGTATATCAAGGGCTGGTTCACCTGCACCGTGGGTTCTGTGCTCATAGGTGTGTGTCGAGGGCTGGTTCACCTGCGCATGGACCCTGTTCTCATAGGTGAGTGTCAGAGGCTGGTTCACCTGCACTGTGGTCTCTGTGCTCATAGGTGTGTGTCGAGGGCTGGTTCACCTGCACATGGACCCTGAGCTCATAGGTGTATATCAAAGGCTGGTTCACCTGCACATGGTCTCTGTTCTCATAGGTGTATATCAAGGGCTGGTTCACCTGCACATGGACCTGAGCTCATAGGCATATATCATGGGCTGGTTCACCTGCACCGTGGTCTCTGTGCTCGTAGGTGTGTGTCGAGGGCTGGTTCACCTGCACATAGACACTGAGCTCATAGGTGTATATCAAGGGCTGGTTCACCTGCACATGGTCCCTGTTCTCATAGGTGTATATCAAGGGCTGGTTCACCTACACATGGACACTGAGCTCATAGGTGTATATCAAGGGCTGGTTCACCTGCACATGGACCCTGAGCTCATAGGTGTATATCAAGGGCTGGCTCACCTGCACCGTGGTCTCTGTTCTCATAGGTGTATACCAAGGGCTGGTTCACCTGCACATGGACCCTGAGCTCACAGGTGTATATCAAGGGCTCGTTCACCTGCACCGTCCTCCTTGAGCTCGTAGGCATGTGTCACAGGCTGGTTCACCTGCACATGGTCCTGAGCTCATAGGTGTGCATCGAGGGCTGGTTCACTTGAACATACATCAAGGGAGGATGCTACAAACAGACAGTCAAAACACCTGTGCGCAGAGGGTCAAAAATATCTGTGCGCGGAGGGTTAAAAATACCTGTGCACAGAGAGTCATAATGCCTGCACACAGAGGGTCAAAAACACCTGCACGCAGAGAGTGAAAAACGACTGTATGCATTGGGTCAAAAATGCTTATGCACAAGAGTCAAAAACACCTGTGCACAGAGGGTCAAAAATCTTGTGCACAAGAGTCAAAAATGTGTGTGCAGGTGTGATGCATTTTCCCACTTCATTCCCCTTCACTCACGCACACTTTTGACTTTCTCCCATATTCTTCTAAACATCTTCCGCCACACTGACTGTTTGTGAAGTCATTAAGGCAGACGTTGGCAGGTGACTCAAGTCTTGGTGGATGGAGCTAAACTATGTGCCTTTCTTATGACTCCTAGGGGACAGCCACAAAGTGAGGACTTCATGGAAGTGGAAGGCCAGCTATAGTAGATCTTTGTACACTCACTACTCTGTCGCTGCGCTGTCAAGATATTCTGCAAATGGGGGGTGTGATCTGCAGGTGCTCCGCCATCCCAGCACACCACAGCCCCAAGCCCGGGTCAGCCTGCAGGATGGAAGATGCACTGCAGACATATAGCCCCCGGGGCTGCCCTGGGGTCGATGCCCCCACCTCCTGGCCTCCAGAAATACAGTTCTAGGGCACAGTCTCATGGCTCCTCAAATGCATCTCCAGCATGATGGAGCCCTAATAGTTGGTTAACAGTGGCCACTAGCTCAGTAGCTAACCCCTGATTTGCTTTTCCTCTTCTCTCTTCTCACCCTCTTCTGCCTGAACGGACTGCTGTGACCAGTCATCTCCCCAAAAACACCAGCACCCAAGTCCTTGTCTCAGGCTCTGCTTTCAGGGGTTGTAAACCAGGACAGATGGTAAATGGTGCTAGACCACTGGGTTTTCCGTCCACGACACAGGCACTCAGCTGAGTGATGTAACTGAGCATTCGGTCGGTTCTGGTCAAAGCCAGTGGGCTGTTACGGATTGTTAGAAATTCCCAATTTAGAAAGCCAAGCAAATATTTTCTTCCATTAATAAGATAACACTTATACTCAGCAAAGGGGATTGATTCCTCATCTGACATTTTTACATTTAAAAGGACAGGGCTTAGTGGCTCATGCCTGTAATTTCAACACCTTGGACAGCCAAAGCAGGGGGATTGCTTGAGCCCAGGAGTTTGAGACCAGCCCAGGCAACACAGCAAGACTTTGTCTCTACAAAAAGTTAAAAAAAAAAAAAAAAATTAGCCAGGCATGGTGATGTGTGCCTGTAGTCCCAGCTGCTCAGGAGGCTGGGGTGGGAGGATCACTTGAGCCTAGAGGTTGAGGCTGCAGTGAGCCATGATTGCACCGCTGCACTCCAGCCTGGAGACAGAATGAGACCCTGCCCCGCACCACAAAAAACAAAAACAAAAAAACAAAACTCATACACATATATATGCACTGTGGGTCACTTCCAGGCTGAGGACAACTGCCAGAGCAGGGACTCCTGACCCACAGCTAGGCCTGGATCCTGGTTCAGGCTCTGTGGCCCCAGCCCATGTGTCAGCAGGGAAGCCCAGCCCCAACCTCAGAGGGCTCTGCTCAAACGTAACTCCCTCAAAGCCGCAGAACCCTGCATGACTTTCCTATCGATGTTGTAACAAATTACCACAAACTTAGTGGCTTAAAACACACATTGACTCTCCAACAGTTCTGGAGGCCGGAAATCTGAAACCAGGCCCACTGGGCTGACGTCAGGGCCAGTGCCTTCTGCAGGCTCCGAGGGGGCGAGCTGCTTCCGTGGCTCTGCCCTTTTCTGCATCCCATGGCTGCCTGGATGCCTGGCTCAGGGCCCCTCCTCCATCTTCAAAGCTCGGGACTCCACTCTCTGCTCCCACCATTCCAGGGCCTCCTGCTGTGGTCAGATCTCCGTCTCCCACTTAAAAGACTCGTGATAACACTTAGGGTCCATCTGGGTAATCCAGGGCATCTCACCATCTCAAGAGCCTTCAATGAATCACACCTGCAAAGTCCCTTTTGCCAAATAAGGTAACACCTACAGGTTCTGAGCATTAGGATAGAAATACGTTTTTTGCGGAGGGGATTACTCAGCCGACCACACCGTATCAAAAACACAAGCACACCATTGCTGCCCACTCCCTCCCCCGGTCTCGTCCACCGCTCTTGACATTCTTGTATCTATCATTTACTTCTCTCCTTTTTCTCCCAACAGAACAAGCTCCATGAACGCAAGGACTTTGTCCTGTTCACCAGGAACAACCTGGAACATAGCAGGTGCAGTCAGTCAATGTTTGAATGGATGGATGATTTATAGAGTACCCATATGCCAATGCAGGTGTGCAGACAGGAACTCAGAGCTTCTCAAGCACAAATCTGTGGACAAGAACAAGAAGCACCTTGAACGGGCTGTGTGGAGTGCCCTGGGGAATTGGCATCCGGGTGTCTGGAAAGCTGGCCTGTATGGCCTGCGGGCAGGAACCCACCCGTCCTGCTCACTTTTGTATCCCCAGCCAGCCCCTAGGCCTGCACTAGTGCTCAGCAGCAGCTGCATCAATAGCACCTGCTGCCTGAACAGAAAAGGAAGCTTCCCAAGCACCTGTGATCGGCAGCTTGGTCTCGGGTCCACCGATCCACCACCTCCCCGCCAGTCTCAGCTGCATCTCTCCACCAAATTTACAGCCCCACTACCTCACCGTCATTGTATTATCCCCGGCTCAAGAGCACAGGGTGCCCTGCTCCTTCCTGCCCCTGTCTCCCTTGGGGCCAGGCTTCCCTGCCCCATTTCGGGGTTCTCTGCAGTTTGCCCTACCCCATGTGGACAGACCCCATGGCATCCACTGGTCACTCCAGCCAGGTCAGCGGCCCCACCCTCAAACTCCCCTACACATATCCCACCTCCTCCCATTTGCCCACTGCCCCTGTGACTAGGGAATGCCTCCTTGGTCCCCTCCCTGCCTGTGCAAAAACTGCCTCTCCCTCAAGGCCCACACTGAGGCTTCCCCGCAGCCTGTGTTCCCAGGTCTCAGGAATAGCCCACCTGCCACCCAGACTCTCAGCCCCACAGCACTTCCTCCCTGTGTGTGAGTTTCTGACCATCTTTTTTGCTCCCCAGGGAAGAAGACGGTTTAATTTCTCCTGTGCCCTCCAGCTGCTGGGCTTTGAAACCTACAGACTAAGAGTTCCATTTACGAGCTGCACACTACTGGACAGGCTGGTAACCCTCCGGCCTCTCCATTCCGCCTCCATAAAGTGGGCACACGACCCAGCCCAACACCAGCAGGAGGACGGCACCAACACAGAAGTGGACAAAACCCTGCAAAGCCACAGGTGTGCCCACTGGTGCCAATAGCCCGCCTGGTGCCAGCGATGCCCCTCTCAGCTGGCAGAGGCCCAGGCACCACCAGAGACCAGGACAGAGGGGGCTTCAAAGTGTAGCTGGGCCAGGAGAGGTCTCTAGACAAAAACCCAGAACACCCGGTTGCATCGAATTTTCAGGTGTACAACTAATAATGTTTTAGTGTACATTACCCCAGATATTCAAATGGACCTGGGTATTCTGCATTTGTATTTGCTCAACCTGGACCCCACTGCCTGTGCCAGTCAGAGGGGGTTTCCCAAAAAGCCCAGCCTCAGGAGGCGACATCAGAGGTGGCCGCCCAGGAAGGAGACGGGGATGGGAAAACAGCAGCCAAGCTTACAAAGAGATGCGCTCCACAATATTTGCTTCCCACTAAAAAGCTGTTTTCTAGAATAAATAAATAAAATAATCTTCTTGCTAACTATCAACAAGGGATTGTTTCAGTAATATTTTTCCATTCCGGTATGATTCTGCAACAACTGGGAAAACAAAGCAGTGACTCCCACGACAAAGATCCCTGTGGAAACTACTCACCTCCATCCCGAAAATCGTGACTTCACCTCGCATTCCGCCAGAAACCCACTACAGACTGTTACCAAAGAATCCTTGTGCAAACAAACACCAGCCAACTGCGACTGAATGGCAGGAAATGTAGCAGCTTTTTCTAATTTTAACTTTCTCCAGGAATGCATTCCTTCTAAACACGCTGGGCAAATTCTCCTCAGACCCGTGCATTCCTCTGCGGTCAAGCAATCACCTTCAGGGAGCCTAAGACAAACTGCAAATTGCAAGTGCGCGCTGGACTGGCTGTGAGGGGTCCCTGGGCTCCAGGTCCCGTGCTGACTCACTGAACGAGGCTCTCCAAAGTGACTAAGAGGTTGGAATGAGCTATCTGAACAGGAAAGCACTCCCAGACTAGAGGGTAAGCCACAGACGGGAACAGAGCCCAGCAGTCTCCACCTCAGGAAGGCAGCATCAAGCAAAAGCGATAAACAGGGGCCGAGTCCACAGGCACCAGTCCATGACCCAGAGACCGGGACACACAGGCCAGGACTGGGAATGCCGCAAAAGTGTAATTCTGCAAATTATCCCCCTGGGACAGAAAAATTCAGAATTGTGCCTGATTTGATTTTAAAAGCCCATGAGGGCAAGGGACAAACTGGGATGCAGTATCTGCAATGCTCATAACTAAGAGAGGCTTATTTTCCAGAAAATTCAAAGCACTCCTACAATTAGCCAGGCATGGTAGCACAAGGCTGTAATCCCAGCTACCCAGGAGGCGGAGGTTGCAGTGGGCAGAGCTTGCGCGCCACTGCACTCCAGCCTGGGCAACACAGTGAGACCCTGTCTCAAAAAACAAAAACAAAAAGCACTCCTACAATTCAATAAGAAAAACGGGCAAAAACCACAAAAAGGATTTCCGCACGGGAGGAAATCAGAATGGTCAGTAAACATTAGCTTCTGGCAGAACATAAAAACACTCAGATACCATCTCACACCCATCAGACCATCCCCCCAAGTGAAAAAAAGGCGGACAATATTGAGGGAGGGGAGCATGTGGAGGAGCCTGGGCCAACCTGAAGGCTGCTGTGGGAAGTGGAGCTGGATTGGCAGCCAAGGCCCAGCCGTGCTCCCTAGATAAACATTTGCACGCTGAGCTGGAAATCATGTACAAAGACCTTCACAGCAAGTGTGGTTTCTGATAGCAAAGGCTGTAAACAACCTATTGTCCTTCAGGAGCAGAAAGAATAATTAAGCTAAGGCATTAACATACAGCAGTCCCCCCTCATCCCAAGTTTCCATGGTTTCAGTTACCCCTGGCCAACTGTGGTCCCAAAACAGGTGCTACGGTACAATAAGATATTCTGGCAGGGAGAAAACACATTCACACAACTTTTATTACAATATAGTGCTATAATTACAATATAGTGTAATATAATTTATTACAATATAGTGCTATAATTCCATTTCATTATTCATTATTGTTCACCTCTCAGTGTGCCTAATTTACAAACTAAACTTTATCATAGGCATGTATACACAGAAAAAAACATATAGTATATACAGGGTTTGGTACTATCTGAAGTTTCAGGCACCTTCTGGGGGCCCTGTATCCCCTGCAGATAAGGGGGGACTACTTACAGGGGAAAGGCACATAGTAATGAGAACAGATGAACTACAACTACAGATATCAACACAGATGAACCTCAAGAACATAATGCTCAGCCAAAAAAGGAACTCTTGCAAGACTATGTATTAGCTCCCTAATGCTGTGTAACACATTGCCCCAAACAACAGACTTCTATTATTGCACAGTTTCTGTGGCTTAACTGGGTGAAGAAGAGACTCTTTTCTTCAGGGCCTCTCACAGAGCTGCCATCAAAGTCTTGGCCCAGGCTGGGGTCTCATCTCAAGTCTAGACTGGGGAGGGGTCCTCCAGGGTCACCTGCTTGTTGTAGCATCCAGTTCCTCGTGGCCGTGGGACTGAGGCTTCAAGTGCATGCTGGCTGCTGGGGGAGGCCACCCTCAGTTCCTTGCCACGTGGCCTCTCTATATGGCAGCCTGCTCCACCACAGCCAGCAGGGGAGACCATCTGTTGTCAAGGAAGAAGTTTTAAGCCCACATAACCTAATCACGGGAGGAAGGCACAGCATCAACTTGGATGCATCCTACTGGTTAGAAGCAAGTTGCTAGCTCGGCTCACGCCAAAGGGAGGGGACTTCACAGGATGTGAACACCAGGAGGTGTGGATCACTGAAGGCCATCTCAGAGTCTGCCAGCCACAAAAGATACCGCATGATTCCATGTATATAAAAGTTAAAAACAAAAACAAATGATGTTGCTTAGAAACACAACCCCATGTGATAAAACTAAAAAACAGCAGAGATGACAACTGCGAAATTCAGGACAGGGACTCCCTTGAATGCTTCAGGTTTATCGGATAAACACATTTTTGCAGGGAGGGGAGAGGATCGGAAGCTGGGAGCTGGGATCGGGAGGGGCAAAGGGAATTTCAAAGTTAAGTTCCATTTCTTGGCCTGAGTAGTGGCTACACAAGTGTTCATTGTTTTTGTGATTGTGTAAACATTCCCAAATATTTTCAAATATTACCTGTATCTACTCAAAGTTCAGGGACCACACAGCTTGCTCCCTTGGCACCCCACGGAACAGTGAGGACAGGTGCTCTGCACCCTGTGAAACCTCAAGAAATGCAGCAGATGCCTCCCCAGCATCCCCGCCTCCTGTCCACCTTGCCCTGCAAAGAAACACACCAGCTCTGACCCAGAAGCATGTCCAGCACCCAGAAATCCTGCTGTCTCTCCTCACCAAACCAAATGCAAAAGCCTCCAGCCTGACCTGGAGGTAGAGCCGTTCCTCCAGAGGTTCAGCCTGTTCCTCCGCTCTGCGGCATGACTCTCGGAGCTCACCAGCCTCTTGCCCTTCAGTTTCAAATGCAGGCCACGGATGCTGCACGACTCGGTCTCTCTCCACGGGGCCAGGGCTCCCCTCCAGGACCTCGAAGCACCCTGCTGTTGGGGTGCTTGTTTCTGTTTCAGTTGTCCCTCTTAAGGTAACTGAAAACAACCATGGATTTGCTGGAAGTTGGGAGTCGCCCAGAACCACATCCTGTTTGGCTCTGGCACTGATTCAATCACGCCAATGTCACCCGGACAAAAGAACTTTCTACACAGGCTTAAGAAAGAGACGCAGCACCTGGAGCAGGAAAGGAGCCCAACCAGAGAGTTCACCGCACCAGTCAGCGAGCACAGAGTGCTGGACAGATGACCAGTGGGGCCTCAGGGTGCTGTGGGGTGCAGGAAAAGAGTACCTGGTCCTGCAGTGACTGCAGTGAGAGAGACCCTGCATTTTTACCCACCCTCCTCACCTGGCACCACTGCCGTACAGGCTGTCAGGTACTTGTTGAATGAATGAATGAATGGATGAATGAAAGAATGAAGCTCTTCTCCAGGTGCAGTGAGGAAATGCCAAAATAGAAACAGACTGCCAGGCACGGTGGCTCACGCACGCCTGTAATCCCAGCACTTTGGGAGGCTGAGGCAGGTGGATCACCTGAGGTCGGGAGTTTGAGACCAACCTGGCCAACATGGTGAAACCCCGTCTCTACTAAAAAATACAACAATTAGCTGGGCATGGTGGCGCATGCCTGTAATCCCAGCTACTTGGGAGGCTGAGGCAGGAGAATTGCTTAAACCCAGGAGGCAGAGGTTGCAGTGAGCAGAGATGGTGCCACTGCACTCTAGCCTGGCCAACAAGAGCCAAACTCCGTCTCAAAAAAAATAAAAAATAAAATAAAATAGAAACAGACCATCCAAGTGGGACAGACTGGCCACTAGCAGCTGCAGGACACAACCTCGGTGACACCTTTCTTGCTTAAGACTAGAAACTCAAGTGCAGGGTCTCAGGGTCTCTGTGTGGAAGCATATGTGTGTGCCCATGTGCGTGCATATGCGTGTGTGTGTCTTTCTCAGTGCAGGGCTCACTCTGTGCACTAACTGCATAAGCAAAAAAAACATCTAAGGAGCAGGTGCCTCGGTGTGGCCGTGAATATTCATACTTGAACCAGCCCTCTTTGGGGGAGAGACACTCTCATCCTGTTTTCCATCCACTCACCCCTAAGTCGCTAACGGGATTAGTGGGGGCTGGAGCCATTGCCACAGGTCCAACACCTGCCAATCGCCCCACAGCCGGGTGCTCTGGACTCTGAGTTTCAGAGAAGTTTAATAATACACCATTGTCCTTGCAGCTCTGCTCCGGTTCTCAAGTTCACTTGGCAAAAAGCTGATCTGCCTCTGTGTTTAGAAGCTCCTCACTGGCCAGGAGGGTAGCTCACCTCTACACGTCTGGGCTGGAGAGAACAAAGGATGTGCTGTTGGGAAAAGAGATGGGCCTCGGCCCAACTGGGAGGCCTGGGCCCACCTGCCATGGCGCACCAAGCGAGGGTCTGTAGGAAAGGGAAGTTCCCAGCCAGGAAGTGGGGACCCTGGGCTTCTCCCTGGCAGGGGGTACCCAGTGTCACCTGCCTGAAGCAGACACGGGTGCAGAGGGTCAGGCCTGGAACCCCAGCCTCTGACCAGCCTTCCTAACCACTCTTACCTATTTTCTTAAATAAGCTTTTTCTTTTAGGATAGATTTAAATTCATAGAAAAGTCGTGGAAATAATATAGAGAATTCCCACAGGCCTCCCACCACCCGCTTCCCTGTGAATGTCTTACAGGAGGACGGCACCTTTGTCACAATGGATGTCGGTGCACTATCATCAAACAATAAAGCCTGTCCTTCATCCGGGTCTCCTATGTTTGTCCCTGAGGTCCTTTTTTCTGTTCCAGGATCCCATCCAGATCACCACATGACATTAGGTGTCGTGTCTCTTTAAGCTCCTCCCGGCTAGGGCATCTCCCCAGACATTGCGTGTTTTGGGTGACCTTGACAGTACAGAGGAGGCCTGGTTAGGTATTCTGTAAGACGCCCCTCGGCTGGGGTTTGTCTTATGTTTTTCTCCCAGTTAGACTGGGTTGTGTGTTATGGAGAGGAAGACCACAGAGGCAAGCGTCCTCGCCACACAATGCCATCAGCGTGACTTATCCCTGCCATGGTGACCTTGGTCACCTGCCCAGCCCCTCTTAACCCCTTCCGCAGGCCCCTGCTTGCTCTCTGCTCAGAGATGCCCCTATGTCCGCTACCAGAGGGGGGTAAACATCAGCTTCTGTATTCATCATGAAACAAGAAGCCCTGGGCCAAGAGACGGTAGCCCTGCTTAACTGCAAGCAGCCACCCATAAAATGCAAGAGAGACCTTAACCTGGTACACACCTGCCCTGTCACCCCATAAGGATCTAACTTAGTTACTCAGAACTATCAGTTGACTATAAGCTCAACCCAAGTTTAAAATCTAAGTGACTGAATGAATAAATAAATAAAGGTGACAGCCTGGCCTGCATTTATAAAAAGGCAATGTCTCGGAGAAGGGCCCAGATACCACCTGTCCTGCCCAAGCCCTTCAAACCTGGCCAGGTGGGCTGCTGCTGGGGTAACCTGGGCCGCCCCGCAGGAGCCGCTCTTCATGGGTAGATGGGGAATCCGCAGGAGTCCTCCACAGGGGTCACTAGATGAAAGCCAGGGCCCCTGTCCCTAGAAGATACAACCACACACATCATCCCTGGCGCCAAACTCGGCACAGACTCCTGTGTTCTGGGGTCCTTGTTCAATTTGGAGAGCTCAGTTTCTATGGGGCTGACGAGACAGGAAGCTGAGGCTGGAGAAAAGAAATAGCTTCTTTTAAGCAGAGAAGCAGGGAAGCCACTAGAGGTTAGGGGGAAGCTAAGGTTGAATGTTCCTGGTCAAACTACTTTTATTTTTTTTTTGAGAGAGGGTCTTGCTCTGTTGCCCAGGCTGGAGTACAATGGCATGACTGCAGCTCACTGCAGCCTCAATCTCCTGGGCTCAGGTGATCTTCCCACCTCAGCCTCCTGGGTAGCTGAGTCTACAGGCAAGCACCACCATGCCCAGCTAATTTTCGTATTTTTTGTAGAGACGGGGTTTCACCATGTTGCTCAGGCTGGATTTGAACTCCTGGACTCAAAGAATCCTCCTGTTTCAGTCTCCTGAAGTGTTGGGATTATAGACATGAACCATGGCGCCCAGCCTCAAACAACTTTCGTTCAATTTTTGACCCTCAAAGCTTGAGCGAAATGCTCGGTGCCTCAGTTTCCCCATATATGAAATGAAGCCACTTACAGCGCTTGTCTCGCAGGTAGGATTCTAGAATTAGGCCCGATCCTGAGGTTAAAGCCACATTAGATGATGGGACCCAGATGCTGGAGGTAAGAGACACTGTGCTTAGGTGCAGACAGAGTTCTGGGCTCCAGTCTGGCCGCTGTGACCTCAGCAAGTGCCTTCACCTCCCCAGGCCTGGCTTCTCCACCAGTGAAAGGGAGAACAGCAGCAGCTCCAGCCAGAGCACCCTGCACCCTCAGTGACACGTCTGTCGTCCTGCGACTGCTGCTGTCCCCGATGTTACTGCCATTTCCTGGAAGCAAGAAACCAATTCCCTGTGGGATAACGATGCAACCAAGCACAAAATGCCTGTCTCCCCAGGAGCTCTCCAACAACTGTCTCCACCAGAAATACTCAATCCCGGCACCAAAGGAACCCAGAGAAATACATCGCAAGCCAACCTTCCCCTGTCCAGTTCCTGAAACTCCGAGAATTGCAAGGCAGCTGCCTGCCGCCCGAGCTTGGCCTGCTCCGAGGGACGTGACTGAGACATGTGCTGGGCATGCTTCCCACATGCCTCTAATCAGGCTAAGTTTTATTATGATCCCCATCACAAATCGCCACATGTCACAGGCAGGCAGGGTGTGCCAGGGTGAAACGCGACCTGCAGCACCCCCAGTGTGGGCACACTGACTGGCTCAGATTCCTTCCCCTCCCCTCACCCTTGGCCAGAAAGCACCCCAACACCAGCCAGGGAACAAAGAGGAGGCAGAGAGGAGCCAGAGAAGCTGGCAAGGAACCCCTCGATTTTTCGGAGCTGAGAGCTTGTGAATGCCCTGGGCCGCGGGCTGCATGGAGCCTTTGTTACTGTAAAATGTGACCCCGGAACGGGGTCCCTGAGCACCAGAAGGCCTGCGCCAGCCCAACACTAAGGCAAGACCGGAAGGGCTAAACATGGAGGCTTTTTCTGGGCTCCCAAGTGAACTCAGCACATCCTGTGGTGGGATGAAGGATACTCCTGTTAGCTCCAGGGCTGCGTGTCCACAGAGCAACTCATCCCGCCCATTTCACCAATGTAGCATTTTATGGAGCAGTGAAATGGGCTGGAGCTCATGACCTTCACAAGTCTCTCTTTCTCTCTTTCTTTTTTTTTTGTTTTTTGTTTGTTTGTTTGTTTTTGAGACAGTTTCGCTCTTTGCCCAGGCTAGAGTGCAATAGAGTCATCTTGGCTCACTGCAACCCCAGCCTCCCGGGTTCAAGTGATTCTCCTGCTTCAGCCTCCTGAGTAGTTGGGATTACAGGCGTGTGCCACCATGCCTGGCTAATTTTGTATTTTTAGTAGAGATGGGGCTTCACCATGTTGGCCAGGCTGGTCTCGAACTCCTGACCTCAGGTGATCCACCTGCCTCGGCCTCCCCAAGTGCTGGGATTACAGGGGATGAGCCATTGCGCTAGGTCCTTCACAAATCGCTAAATGAGTTTTCCCAGAGCCAGTGAGGAGCTGCTGAGTTCTGAAAGCCTTCCCTGTTGACTTACTAGACCCGGAGCACTTGGAGGCTGGCTCATGTTGGCAGTGCAGCCTCAAAGCCTCCCAAAAATCCAGGCTTGGCCAGGTGCAGTGGCTCACACCTATAGTCCTGGCACTTTGGGAAGCTGAGGCAGGAGGATCCCTTGACCCCAGGAGTTTGAGACTAGCCTGGGCGACATAGGGAAACCCTCTACAAAAACAGTTTTAAAACTTAGCAGGGTGTGGTGGCACACGCCTGTGGGCCCAGCTACTCAGGAGGCTGAGGCAGGAGGATCCCTTCAGTCCAGAAGTCACTCATCCTTGTGCCCTCCACTCCAGCCTGGGCAACAGAGCAAGACCATGTCTAAAAAAAAAAATCCAGGCTTTACATAGAAGGGCTTCTGGGAGCCTACAGCTGCCCTGAGAAAGGGTAGGTACTGTCTGTTCAGGGGGGTACGTATTGCATACGACTGCCTCAGAAAGTCACATTGCTTTGGGACTGGTGCCTCCCGCACAAGAGGTGGTCAACAAATCCTCGATGACTTGATTTCAGGACAGAGCACTGGAATGACTTCTGCAAAGTGAGGCTGTACATACTGCTTAGAAATGCTGCAAAGATGCCAATTTTAGCAAGGAAGATTGGAAGGGAAATGTTAAAACCGGGAGGGCGCAGGGGTAGGTGAACCACTGTGTTCCATCGGTGAGGGGTCACGAAACAGCACTGAAAATAATTTCCCTGGAAGATGGCCTTCCACCTCCCACCAGGGATGGCTTACAGGTGGATGGTGTGTGGGCGACGTCAGCACTGCCTGTGAAACCACCCAGTGAAAGAAGCAGGGTGCAGACATGAACACAAATGACCCCATCTAAAAAGAATGTCTCTGTGATTTAGCTCACAGTAATGGAGTTAAGGAGAGTCAGATGATTTTTAATTTCTTTCCAAGGCTCTATTTGCTACATCTTCTATGATACACATGTAACTCACCAACAGACAAAAGGACAATGGCTGGCCATACTTTAGAGTCACCAGGAGGCTTGAGTCTCAGCCCTCAGGTCTGGTGATGTCTGTGTTCTGCACGTGTTTTCCAACACAACATACTTCAACTACACTCACTCAACAATCTGCAAAGGTAAAGGTGGCTTTGGAAGAGTGAAGCCGGGAAAAAGGCTTGTTCCCACTTTCCACGGAAGGAACTTCTCTCTGCAGTCTGTTCAGAAATAAGCTCCCCAAGCAAACGTGCAATGAAAGAAAACACACGCTATCTAAAACAATTCACTTGAGCTTTATTTTTTTTTTTTTTAACAAGGTCTTGCTCTGTACACCCAGGCTGCAGTGCAGCGGCATGATCACAGTTCACTGCAGGCTTGACCTCCTGGGCTCAGCCATCCTCCTGCCTCAGTCTCCCCAGTAGCTGGGACTACAGGTGCATGCCACCATGCCCAGCTAATTTTTTGTATTTTTTTGTAGAGACAGGGTTTCACTATGTTGCCCATGCTGGTCTCACACTGATGGGCTCAAGCGATCCTCCTGCCTCAGCTTCCCTCCTCCCTCCTCCATCTCTACAAAAAAAACATACAAAAAAACTGAAGGGATTACAGGTATGAGCCACCATGCTTCCCAGCACTTTGGGAAGCTGAGGCAGGTGGATTACCTGAGGTCAGGAGTCTGAGACCAGCCTGGCCACATGGTAAAGCCCTGTCTCTACCTAAAAAATACAAAAATTAGCCAGGCATGGTGGTGCGTGCCTATAATCCCAGCTACTCAGGAGGCTGAGGCATGAGAATCACTTGAACCCAGGAGGCAGAGGTTGCAGTGAGCCGAGATGGTGCCACTGCCCTCCAGCCTGGGCGACAGATTGAGACACTGTCTCAAAAAAAAAAAAAAAAAAAAAAAGGCCGGGCACGGTGGCTCACACCTGTAATCCTAGCACTTTGGGAGGCTGAGATGGGTGGATCATGAGGTCAAGAGATGGAGACCATCCTGGCCAACATGGTGAAACCCCGTCTCTACTAAAAATACAAAAATTAGCTGGGCACGGTGGCACACGCCTGTAGTCTCAGCTACTCTGGAGGCGGAGGCAGGAGAATCGCTTGAACCTGGGAAGTGGAGGTTGCAGTGAGCCGAGATCATGCCACTGCACTCCAGCCTAGCGACAGAGCGAGACTCTGTCTCAAAAAAAAAAAAGAAAAGAAAAAAAGAAAAAGGAAAACTTTACAGAAAATTTAAGTTAATAAATGCAGTTTAAAGAAGGGAAGCCGGCCAACATCATGAGTCATCAGAGAGATGCAAATCAAAAACACTTGTGAGAGACCACCACACACCTGTTCAGATGGCTACTGTCAAGAAACCAGAAAATAACAAACGCTGGTGAGGATGTGAAGGAGCCGGAACCCTCGTACACTGTCGACGGAAACGCCAAATGGAGTGACTGCTACGGAAAACAATATGGAAGTTCCTCAAAAAATTAAAAATAGAATTACCATATAATCCAGCAATTCCACCTCTGGGAATATACCCAAAAGGGCTGAGAGCAGGGTCTCGAAGAGATATCTGCACACCCAGGTTCACGGCAGCATTATTCGCAATAGCCACGAGGTGCAACTCAAATGTCCATGGACAGATGAATGGATAAATAAAATATAACATATACATATAATGGAATATTACGCAGCCTTCAACTGTAACATCATAGGCCACAGCATGGATGAACCTTGAAGACACTATGCTAAGTGAAAATACCAATCACAAAAAGACAAATATTGTATGATTCCACCTATGCGAGGTACCTGTAGTAATGAAATTCATAGCAACAGAAAGTGGAATGGTGGGTGCCAAGAGCTGGGGGAGGAGGAAACGGGGACAGAATTTTCATTCTGCAAGATGAAAAAGGTGTGAAGATTCTGCTGCACAACACTAAGGCAACTGAACTGTATGCTCCAGATGGTTAAGATGATAACATTTATATTATGTCTTTTACCACAATTTTAGAATTTTTTTAAAGGCAGTGGGGGAAGGCCATATTGAGTAGCCTATTTTGTTGTCTTCATGTAGTCTCTGAAGAAATTTGTGTCCGGTAACTCACGCTGCAGCCATCACCACATCTACCTTCTTTCAATTTGGGCCTGATACCCTACAGAACAATTCTAAAGCAGTTAAAAAAAAAAAGTCGACCCTCTCTCCAATTGCTTTTACGAGGCAAAAAGTGATCCTGATCCCCAGCGCTAACAAACAAAAAAGAAAATGACACATAAATCCCATCTGGGAATACAGACATGGAAACCTACGCAACAGAAGTCAGCTGAAGAGTGCACCCCAATTAGCTGGAATTAGTGGCGGAATGCAAGGCCGACGCCCCGAGGGAAGGCGCTCCAGGAAAGGAGGGTGACTCACTGTTCACTTTCTATGTGTCTGTAATGTTTGGAATGACTACAAAGGCTTTTATTATTCCTACAATAAAGAGTTATGCACACCCGAAGTTTTGTAAAACCATGATCTCAGAAATGATACCACTCAAGACACGTATTCCAAAGGAGGTAACTGTCTAAACTGCTCATTTTCAATCCCAGATGGGCTTATCGAGTCACCTAGGATGCTTTTAAAATTAAAAAGCCAGAGGTCCCAGCTCCAGGCCAATGGAATCTCTAGGGGAAGGACCTGAGCAGTATCTTTAACCTTCACAGTTGATTCTGATGCACAGAAGGAGGGGAAGTCCCGCCAAGGTTTACAGATGGGTTAAGGTTTCTCTACATTTAAGATTCCATCCAGCCAGTCCTTCAGCATCAGCGTTCCCAAGTGTTTTGAGTTCTGACCAACACAGCTAGAACTAAAGCAGAAGCGCTCTAGAAACAAAGGGGGAGTGTGAGTGAGTGTGAGAGAGTGTGTGTATGTATGAGTGTGAGAGTGTGTGTGTGAGTGTATTTGTCAGTGTGTGACTGTGTGTGTGTGTGTGTGAGTGAGTGTGTGGGAGTGTGTGTGGGAGTGTGTGTGTGAGTGTGAGTGTGTGTGTGTGAGACAGCGAGAGTGTGTGTGTATGTGAATGTGTGTGTGAGTGTGTGTGACACAGTGTGTGTGTTTGTGTGAATGTGTGTGTGTGAGAGAGAGACAGCGAGAGTGTGTGAGAGACAGAGAGAGGGTGTGTGTGCACGCGCGTGTGCACGCACGTGTCTCAGCCGGAAAGCTGAGAAGGAAGGTCCCACTGGGCAGAGGCAGTAAGGGAAAGGCTGGGGTACACACATGCTTCCCTGAGAGGACCCACAGGCATCCTAGGGGCCCACTGGAGGAGGCAGGGCAGGGGCAGGCTCGGCATAAAACCCTCCAAGTCCAGCCTGCCACGCTCCGTGTGCTGTGTGGAAAAGCCAGAGGCTTATTCTGTAGAACCACGAAGCCCTCGGAAGTCTGCAGGCCAGGAAGAGGCACGATCAGATCTGTGTTTTCAGTCCTTGGAATAGCTGGAAGGCGACAACTGGCGCTGAAGGCAGCCTGTGCGTGTCTGCTGAGCGAATCAATGAATGAATGAGCA
This sequence comes from Pongo pygmaeus, assembly GCF_028885625.2. Taxonomy (NCBI): domain Eukaryota; kingdom Metazoa; phylum Chordata; class Mammalia; order Primates; family Hominidae; genus Pongo; species Pongo pygmaeus. The sequence continues at coordinate 135,573,961 of NC_072384.2, read as the reverse complement.
AGAGGAACAAGGGTGACCTCCCAGTCAGAGGCCAGGGTCACAGAGCCACCTACTCAGAGCCAGCACACACTGGGACGTCCCAGGGCTGCACGTGATGACATGCAACTTCCAAACTTCAGGGGAGGGGACTCTGAGCATGAGGAGGGGGCATAGACCCAGACTCTACCGTTCCCCAAAGCCACCCGCAGATCAGAGCACCAAAAGTACAAAACCAAAACCACCCACAAAATTCTGCAAAAAGCCAATAAGTGAGATATCCTAAGCTGTCAGTCTGCCTAACAAGACTGGCAGCTTCAACAACACAAAATTAGAACCTCTCAAATGAAAGCTCCCCTGTGGCTACAGGGAAGAGGCGCCCTGGGGGAAGTATCCCTGGGCTGGGACGAGCTTGAATGCTCTCCTTTCTAAAGCTAACAGCAAAGTCGCCTGGAACCAGGGTGGCTGGTCTCACCTCCAGATCACAAAGGAAGAAAGAGCTCTAGAAGACAGCATCTTCAAAGAAGAGGGCAGTGATCAACTGTGTGAGTTACAACACCAAATATGAAAACCGGCAGAAAGAATCACTTGCACACTGTTTGCATAAAATAAAACCACAACGAAATGACCTAGAAAGCGAGGCAATAAAAGGGTATCAGGAAAAGTATGAAATACACACCCACAGGATTTCTCTACTGGTAAAATTGCAAAGGAACGGAAACATCCAATTATGCCGAAAGAACTACTAAAACATATGGTAAAAGCTGTGAGTGTGGATCGGAGAAAGGGCAAGGCAGCAGCCACACAGGGAAACCCAAGCCCGTCTCTTGAGACCTGACAGTCCAACAGACAAGACACATGGCATGCAACGTGAAATACGATATAATCAAGCTTGATTTAACTGATCTATCTGAAACCCCATGTCCCAGAGAAAATACAATTGATTTGCAAGTATCCAAGGAATAACCACAAACACTGAAGGCATTCTCAGCCAAAGAAAATTTCAATACATTCTCCAAAGTAAAAAACTGTACTAGACACCACCTGGCCCCATGCAATAATTCTAGAAGGTAACTAGAAAATAAAAGTAAACAACTTGAAAAAAAAAAAAAAGAACAACTCTGTTGAGTTAAAGACTCCTTGGAAGGTAGAAGGAGAACAAACACCCCAGGGTCCACCTGATTCTACAAACTCATTGGGCATCAGGTGGCTGTGTTTCTGCAGCCTCTCATGGAAACACAAGCCCCCAGTCCCCACCTCATGAGTCTACTGATGTTGCTACTAACAAATATTCCCTGAGTAGAGTTCAGATTTCCAAAGGGGAAAACCTAGAACACTCCATCTATTATCATTGCTACCACCAAGCTGACCAGATCCCTGACCACCTGGCTACAGCCCAGCTGCTCCCTTCATTCCATCAGCTACGGACTGGTTGGCAGAACCAGGTGGACCTGGGTGTGGTCGCCCTCACCTGAGCAAGGGAAGGAGCGGGCTTCTCCACAGGTGGCAGGAAACCCAGCAGGTGTCTTCACCATCTGGGTGGGAGCTTCCGGTCCTGCACTAATTCTTAGATGAACACACAATGGCCAATCAGAGAAGCCGCACAAAGTACAGATACCTGAGGGCAAGCTTCTCAGGTATAAAGAGTTGTCTCTGCAGCATGCGCCACTCAGGGTGGCAGGGATCCTGGCTCTGATCATCTCCACCAAGGGTCCACTGTGGCTGCCCCTGTGCCACACCTCCCAAAGCAGGACTCAGCATCACTGGGTCACTGGGTGAGGGGCTTCAGTGACACCTGTCTGTGCAGAGGTGAGCACCAAGAACCTGGGGAGCCAGGGAGGCACGGGAAGGAGGAAACCTGACACGGATATGGAGCCATGAGAAGAATTCCTTGTTGCAATGAGCGCAGCTCCAGTACCACTTAGAGAAGTGCAAGGCTGCAGCAGAAGCTGCAGGGCTGGAAGGTCGAGGACTGCTGCAGGAGACTCCAAGCAGGCAGGGAAGATGGGAAGCCCACGTGTCAGGGTGCAGTGGTGAGACCCCAGCTCCACACCCTCTTGGTGTCAGGGCCTTCCCCTCATCCTCCAAGGAGTGTCTCCTGCTGTAGGTCTGGACTCATCCTCCTGATTACCCACCTGGCAACCTCCAGCCCACCCTCACACCTCATCTGCGATCTTAGGTTCCCCACCTGCCACAACACAGCCCTATCCTGCTCCCCAGTCTGGTCCCGGTTAAGCACCTTGTTCACCCTGGAATTGAGACCTGGCCCCCTGTGTGGGGGAGAATAGTATCATGGCTGAGACAGTCTGCACTTTACTCCCGGCTCCTGCACTTCCCAGCTCACGCAAGTCCCTAAACCCCATGGTTCCTCAGTTTCCCGATCTGTTAAACAAAGACAGTAAGGGTCCCTCCCATGTGTTGTAAGGTTGTAAAGTGCTGAAAACACAGGATAGCATGCAGCCCTATTCTATTACTATTATTACTGTAAGCATAATATATGTGTTATGCATGAACACCAAACAAGAATCAGAAAGAGGGAATACATAAACATGATTAGTTAGCAAAGAAGGATTACGTATTTTTAATATTTCTACTATCAAGAATAATGTTACCTTGATTAAGCAAAGCTTTTTTTACATTTTCTGCCAGACAGGCAATGTTCACATTAGTTTGACACCAGGGCTATTTGCCGCCAATGAAAATAACTATTTCCAAAGTTTCAAAAGACCCTTGTAATTCAAAGGAATATTAGAGAGTCAAAATGATGTCCAAGTCACAGGCATCCTCAAATGCAGAATGTGAAATAGAGTTCGCAGAAAATTAAAATCAACATGCCGGTGCCTTGTGTCTCCAATTCCCCTCGGTTAATATCCAGACCTAAGTGCCACACACAAGATTTACTGCGTGGTATTTCAGATAACTTGCTGTGTTCACGGACACATTAATTATCCTCTTGGCTTTAGTTTCATCATGAAATTTAAACAAAACCATTTACTCCACTGAGTTTTCCCGAGGATTAAGAAAGTGAAATAACCTAGTACAGTGACTGCCTGTAGCTGCTCTACAAATTTTAGCCACCACCTCCCTTTCTCCTCTTTTTTATTTTTATTTTTTTAAACAGAGTTTCACTCTGGTTGCCCAGGCTGGAGTGCAATGGTGCAATCTCGGCTCACTGCAACTTCCACCTCCTGGGTTCAAGCGATTCTCCTGCCTTAGCCTCCCAAGTAGCTGGGATTACAGGCCATGCCCGGTTAATTTTGTATTTTTAGTAAAGATGGGGATTCACCATGTTGGCCAGGCTGGTCTCGAACTCCTGACCTCAAGTGATCCACCTGCCTCGGCCTCCCAAAGTGTTGGGATTACAGGCGTAAGCCAACGTGCCCAGCCTCTTTCTCCTCTTTTCTCCCGAAGTATTTTAAATTTACAGTTTACTTTGTTTCCTTAAAGACAATGGGAGGGGTCAGGTGTGGCTGGGCAGATGACCATCCTCAACCTCGCCAGACCAAATCTCAACCCAAACAACAATTGTTATTTTTGTACATTTCCTTCCAGACCCTATTTGCAAGCTCTACTGCATTGCCTATTTGCAACTCCTAGTAGCACAAAAGGACAACCACAAACAACCTGACAATCGAAGTCACACAAGCACAAGTTTTTCCCATAATGCCTAATTGGCAATCGTCGGCTGAGCAGTAAATCGGAATTTTGTCCTGAATGTTACTCACCTGTTAGTCGCAGCCCTCCAACACAGGTTTGCTGTGGGAATCACTGCCATTTTACCCATCTTCCTGCTCATGAAAATAACCCCCATCTTCCCAGAATAACAATCTGACTCCCAATTTAGCAAGCAGCCAATTTCTAGACAATTTGACTAATGACAAAAAAATCAGTGTTTATGACATCATCTCCCAGCTTTTCACTATTTCCTTTTCACCTTGAAAAACTAATGGTTTTCCTCTGAGCAAGCTGAGGACAGCCAGTTTTCCTATTGCAAAAGGTTGTATTCAAGTTTTCACAGAAGAGATGGGATTAGCCAGATTAATGTGGGTTCAACACAGAAGTCTCTCTGGATGGCCAGTACACTCAGCAGCTCATAGGGGTGCAGAGACAGTGGCTGTCAGGAGTCTCACCACCCAGCCTGGCCAGTTTCAGAAACTGACAATTAAAGCCAGGACACAACCTGCCCGCTGACCTTCCCTGAGGGGGAACTGCCGAGGAGTTCAAGGACTCAGCTGACCAGAGAGAGGTGCATTGATGCTGAGTGCCTCTTATGTGGTTTTCACTGGACAGTCTCCTCTTCTTCATTACCTCTTTTCTCGCTGGGATGAAAGAATGCTGTGACTCCTTTAATGATTCAACCGTCAGCTTAGTTTCTGAAGTGTTGTTTTGGGTAATAAAAGTAACTTTTAAAAGCTGTACGGGGTGGTTAATCAGGAGACAGTTTTATAAGAATCTCACAGCAGGCTGGGAGGGAGAAGTACCACATGTGGGTCACCTGTGGGGTCACGGGAGCACTGGGCTGGAAGACCGACTCTGCTACACGTAGTGCCAGGGCTGTGAAGATGGGATCTGGAACAGGATGTGGTGCACAGGGTAGCCTCCCCGCCAGGCCTCAATGATGGATGGGTCACCCCCTGTGCCAGGGAACCCGGAGCAGGTCACCCGGCCCCTTTCAAGTCGTGCTTACACATCTAATCACGTCTTCTCGGTGCCCTTAGATACAAGTTCAAAGCGAGGGAAGTGCAGAAGGACCTGTCCGATCCAGCCACCTGCCCCAGAATCCCTCCCAGGTGCTCTTGGGAAGGGGTCTCACTAGGGCCCTCTTTTGGTTCCTTGGACTCACCAAGCCACCCTGCCCAGAACCCACCAGAGTCCACTGCCCCCCTAAATCACCATGCACTTCCTGGCCTGCTCATTCTTCAGGTCCCCCTACTTAGTGGGGCTTCTTTAGGGATCCTGTCCTGACCCCCAACACAACCTCATGAACCCTGACCTTTCCCCTGGTGCACTTGAATGCCCCTTCTCCCCGGCTGGGCAGCGAACTCCCTGTGGGCAGACGCTGCGTCTGGTGGGCTCACCATTTATCTCCCCCACCCAGAATGCAGAGGGGATCAGCAGTGAGTCAAGGAATTAAAAGGGGTTAAAGCGTGAACAAGAGGAGGGAAAGAGCCAGGAACACATCCCAGAGAGTTAGAAAAGGGGTCAGCTCTCAGGCTTCATGTCAGGGCCCCTCCCCAGCCTCCTGAAGGTGTCCCCCACACTCAGAACAAAAAACCAGAACTCATGGACAGTTTCCCGCTTCTAGGCAGCCCCTGGGGTGTGCTGGGAATGCTGGCCAGTCCCTTATCCCCCTAGCTGGGGTTTCACGAAGCCCCAAAGTGCTGCCTCATGTTACCTATAGGTGGATGACTCACAAATACGGTGGTGCCAAGACCTGAGGAGGCAGCCAGGCCCTTGTGCAAAACTACACACAGGAGACAGGCCAAAAAATATTCCACCCATAAATTAGTTTTCCTCTCTTGCCAGAAAGAAGGCTTGCGACACCAGACCGCAGTCAAAGATCCAAATTACAGTCTTGCAATCAGCAGCAGGCATGACAAACTCTCCCCTTAGTGAACCCAGAGGTCCTGAAAACCAAGTCTGTGCTTTTACCAGATCAGATCCAACTGCAGTCCGTCTTGTCACAGCTGATCAAGTGACACAGCCACAAAATCACTCTGGACACCCATGACGACATGACCCTGGAGAACCTTGCAATGACAGTTCCTAAGCTGAACGCATGAAAACCATCACTCATCCCCTTCTAGGAGGGAGTGGGCCCTGAAGACTTCCCAGCAGAAACACCTCCTGGACTCTAGGACACACAGTTACTCCCAGATGTTAATGCTTCTGAAGCTGGCATGTTTGTGTGCATCGTAAAACTGAAGTATGCGCTTAAGGCATCAACATTACTCTGTTGACCCACCCTCCCGCTCCAGAAGCGCAGGACGCAAAGCACGTCAGGATCTGGAGAAACAGAAAGCATTCCCCCAAAAACGATGGGAACAAGTAAGGCTGCTCTTAAAGTTCACCAAGTTTTATACAACAGATTCTGGAACTCTTCCCAACGTCACTCCCTTTTGAGGTGCTTTTCTGTATAGTAATTATACAGTCACCCAACAATTAATATAATTATAAGTCCTTCATAGATCTTAAGCACAATAAAAGTAAAAGATTCATTCAAATGAGAAACTTAACATGCACGGAAAAATCTATATATCAAAGATGTTCATTGCAGTGTTGTTTATGATTTCAAAATAACTGGGAAGTGTCTATTCATAATCACTTGTTAAACAAACAGAGTACTTACCTATACAAACCTGACATGAAAAATGAGGATGCAAATCTGTATTTATTGATCTGAAAATATGTCAACAATTTTAGATAACAAGCTATTTTTAAAAGCATAGTACTGCTGGGCGCGGTGGCTCACGCCCGTAATCCCAGCACTTTGGGAGGCCGAGGCAGGTGGATCGCTTGGGATCAGAAGTTTGAGACCAGCCTAGCCAACATGGAGAAACTGCGTCTCTACTAAAATATTAAAATTAGCCAGGCATGGTGGCAAGTGCCTGTAATCCCAGCTACTAGGGAGGCTGAGGCGGGAGAATCGCTTGAACCCAGGAGGCAGAGGTTACAGTCAGCTGAGATCACATCACTGCACTCCAGCCTAAAACGTCTCAAAAAAAAAAAACAAAAAAAAAATAGTATTCATTCAATAAATACTTATTGAAAAATTGCTATGTGCCAGGTACACAGGGAAGACCACTCACTGTCTCAGCCTGTTTTTGTTTGGAAGCTCTACACTTCAAGCGAAAATATCTGAAAGACGCATACGAAAGGTCCAGGGTGGTCATCGTAGGTGGCAGAATTCCACTGATAGGATTTTTTTTTCCTTTTACATTTTCTAGTGTTTCTAAAACAAACATGTACAAACATGTAATTTATTGAGTAATTTAAAATACATAAGCAGAAAAGGTTTTATTTATTTATTTATTTTTGAAAAGAAGAAAGAGGCCAGGCACAGTAGCTCACACCTGTAATCCCAGCACTTTGGGAGGCCAAGGCGGGCAGATCACTAGAGGTCAGGAGTTCAAGACCAGCCTGGCCAACACAGTGAAACCCCCATCTCTACTACAAATACAAAAATTACTCGAGCGTGGTGGCATGCACCTCTAATCCCAGCTACTAGGGAGGCTGAGGCATGAGAATCGCTTGAACCTGGGAGGCGGAGGTTGTCGTGAGCTGACATTGGGCCACTGCACTCCAGTCTGGGTGAGAGAAAAAGACACTGTCTCCAAAAAAACAAAAAGCTGAAAGAAAATCACAAGGAACAATTCTGAAAACAACTCATATGTCTATAAAGTACTTACAGTGAACAAAAGATGTTTATCACCTCCCCACCCCACCCAAGAAGTCAGGGCAGGTAAAGACCTCTTGCAAACAAAGGCACAGGGGCCTCCGGCACTTGCTGCTGGTCCTTCTATGCTACCCGCCAGAGCCATATTCCACCCCAGGTCTGGGGACCTGTGGCCTCATCAAACACATCCCCCTCCTCACCCGCCCCCCACAACCCCACCTCCTCCAGGAACTTCAGGAACTGGGCAAAGTCAGCGTGGATGAGCCCTAAACCTTATTTAGACACTTAGGACTGCATCAAGCCCCTGATCCACACCTACGTGCTTTTTAAAGGTCAAGTTGAGCATCAAAAGAATATCAAATCCCTACACTCTGTTCAACTCAGATGCTGGAACATCACAGAAACTCTATTAACTCAATATCTAAGAATATACTATGGTACATGTACACAAGACAAAAGAAGCAAGGCATGAAGAACTGCACGCTGACAAGCATAGGGCTCAAAACCAACATGGGGGCCGGGCGCAGTGGCTCACGCCTGTAATCCCAGCACCCGGGGAGGCTGAGGCAGGTGGATCACCTGAGGTCAGGAGTTCGAGACCAGCCTGGCCAACATGGTAAAACCCCGTCTCTACTAAAAATACAAAAATTAGCTGGGCATGGTGGCGCACACTTGTAATCCCAGCTATTTGGGAGGCTGAAGCAGGAGAATTGCTTGAACTTAGGGGATGGAGATTTCAGTGAGCCAAGATCGCACCACTGCACTCCAGCCTGGGCGGCAGAGCAAAACTCCATCTCAAAAACAAACAAACAAAAACCACAGGGACAATGATGCAGCCAGATCCACAGCTAGCAGTACAGTGGCATTTAGTGTGATCTCATTTAAACTGCCCAACTCCAGGAGCGAAGTACGATGGTCATCATTTTAGAGATCAGAAGGCTGAGCCTCAAAGATGTCCAAAAATGTGACTGAGGTCATAACAGGAAGAGAAGCCAAATATTCGGACACAGACAGGTGTGTGGGGCTGAGACACCCCCTGCTCTTTCCCACTGTGATGTCCCCGCAATGAACCAGGTCCCAACAAAGAGCCATGGAGCTGCCACTGGAAAAAGGAACTTCTCATATTGCGGTCTGTGAAAAAGTCATTCCAGCTATTATTCCCCGACAATGGCTGGGAAACAAAAAACAATGTAAGAAGAACATGATGCGTGAGCCATGTAATTCTTACCAAGGATCTTCCTCCATACAACAACTTTCAGTTTTTGCAAATCAGGCTGTTTCATATTTGATTGATTTCGAAGAAACAGCTGTGTACAGAAGTGTCTCAGTGCGTAACACAGGGAAGAGACCAACAAATCTGGGAAGAATCCGAAACCACGGAAAAGTCCTACATTACACAGTGCAACTGAGCATTTCAAGTGTGTGTGCATGTGGTCCCAAACAGGAGCGTCTGCTTTCCCCCAATTTAGCAGTTCTGAAAATCACAGGTGGCTCCAGTAAGATACACATATAAGCAAAAATGGGCACTAAGTGAACTCTTGGAATTCTGTTTGTGATGACTAGCCAGTGCCTGATCTCCTGATGTCACCCAGAGGCAGCACCCCCTCACACAGGCCTGAAATGAGACCAAAATTCAGAATTGTGTTGATGTCCTAGTCCCACACTGTAAAGGAGAGAACCAATGGCTGCTGCTCTGTACTGAACCAGAACAGAGCATTCCTCTTATAAACATCTGAAATATCGATTCCCCAAACCACAAGATAAAAACAAAAACCCAACTTTCTCGAGGGGATATTTGGGACAGGGGTAAGGAAGAGTGAGACCAGACCACAGCGGTAAGAACCACAACCATATCTGTATTCACCAGTTTGCACTGGGGCATAGGCCCTGGGCCTAGCATTCTACATGAATTATGTATAAGTATTACATCAACTCCAATCATTATTTTCAGTTAGATCTGAACACAGTACCCTTATTTCCCATTTATGCACAGGACACATACAAATATTTGACGGCACTTGTCCATCAACTATGATTGTTAGGAGGATTTAAAAATGCTTAAATGTACATGCATTTTAATAATACTCCATTTATCTCTTAATCTTAAAGCTATTAAAAAATCAAATCCTCACCGGGCAAGGTGGCTCATGCCTGTAATCCCAGCACTTTGGGAGGCCGAGGTGGGCAGATCAACTGAGGTCAGGAGTTCAAGGCCAGCCTGGCCAATATGGTAAAACCCCATCGCTACTAAAAACACAAAAATTAGCCAAGCATGTTGGCATGTGCCTGTAATCCCAGCTACTTGGGGGGCTGAGGCAGGAGAATCACTTGAACCCGGGAGAGAGAGGTTGCAATAAGCCGAGATCGTGCCATTGCACTCCAGTGTAGGCAAGAGTGAGATTCCGTCTCAAAAAAAATAAAAAAGTCAAATCCTCTTACAAAGGGCAACAGTGGAAAATGGGTAAACAAAGGCGAAGTAAACCTACCTGAATTAAAAATTAAATTGCACAGAACTATGGAGACGGCCACTTGACTGTATTTATAAGTAAGCTGTTTATTATTCATAGGGAGGAATTACTTCTATCATATATTGTAAGTTTTACTGCCAAGATGTCAAGAAGAGAATATTGGAGTTGTCACTACATGGCTGTATGAAGTCACTACCCTAAGTTTTCACCTTGCCCAGCCACTCTCTCTCTCTCTCTCTCTCTCTCTGCCAGCTCTTTCATGCACTGGGCATCGTGTCTGAGGGGCTCCTGCGTATGGAGGATGCAGAGATAATAAAATGCAACTGCCCCCAAGCAGCGCCCTGCCTAGGGGGACAACAGACAGGTAAGAAAGCTAGGACACAGGCAGACCCAGGTGCAGGATCACTTGGGTGTGTCTGAGAAGGGAGTGTGAACTGGGCCTGGAAGAGAAAGTGAGTCCGGTGGATTGCGTCTTAAGGACAAATGGGCCCCCCTGCCAGCCCTCCACAAAGGCTAGTGGGAAAAAGTTGCAGATGTTATGATCTGAAAAAGCATTTGGGGAAGGTCTTTTAACCAGCTGCTCCTGGTGATCTACTCACACCCAGTGCTTCCCTCTCAGTATCTGCGGCCACTCCCCAGTGCACGGGTACCCCAAGGAGAATTTTCCGCCCTTGCTAGAATCCCAGGCTGACCCAACCCTGGCTCCCTCCTGCCCTGTCTCCACACCATCAAATAAAGTCCAATTTCTTTTATCACCAACATTCTTCTGCGTGGCCGCCACTCTGTGCTATTTCTTCTATTATAGGAGTTTCTCCACTACCACAGTGACAGGGTTCCAGTCCTCCCGTTCATAAATCCTCTGCACATGATAGACCCAGAACTGTCCCGTCTGCTTTGAGCTCTCAACCCCCTCTCCCCCTACCCCCATCTTTCTCCTCCTTGGCTTCAGGGCCACGCAGGGCACTTGTTCTCCCATCCCAGCTGCTCCTCCACTGGCTCCCCCTTAGCCTTCCTGCCGCTTCCGGGGGTGATCCAGCAGAGTGATCCTGGCCCCTGCTCTTCACGCTAGGTTCCCATGTGTGAGCTCTTCCACACTCACTGCCCAACTCTAAGGAAGTGAGCCCAGGCCCACCCTCTCCCAAACAGCCCTCCTCTGGCCAGCAGGACAGACCCTTCCCCAGACACCCCCCAGGGCGAGCACCTCCTTGAATCCTGCACCCCAGGGGCCTCGTGTGCCTCTCCCCAGTCCCAGCCCCGCTCACCACGGCTGGCTCTGAAGTTAAATGACGTTTCCCTCCCACATGCTTACTGCCTCCAAAGAAAGCTCTCACATTTTAAAATAATTTTACTGGTAATTATGATGGAGAAAAAATAATCAGCTTATGTGTGCACCCAAGCTCAAGGACTCTTACGAAGTGTTCAGCTATGGTCCTTGAGCGGTAGGGTTTCTCTTTCCTTCAACTGGGTGGTCCCAGTAAGCCCCTCTGCTTTAATATCTGAGAACAGCTCATCACACCCACCCAGGGGGTCTGCCTGGCTTCATCCTGACCCCCTGACTTCCTGGAAGGAAGATCCTTTTCCTTTCTAGACCAGCAGAAGCAACCAAAGCCAAACAAGTATGTGGTCCTCATCAGCGTAGGACACGTGCCCCTGGAGGAGGACAGACCTGCTGGGGGGAAGATGGGCTCAGCCTGCCTCTCCTAGCCCAGCACTTCCTCACCCGCTAAGAGGCTTCAAGGAAAAACATTCCCTGCTCTGCAAGGGAGATCTCACCTCCTTGGGCTCAAATACTGGGTCTGCCACGCCCTGCCCCAAATTGCACCCCCCCCTCAACTTTCTTGTTGAACAAATTCATCATCACATCCCTGGTGTTCAACGTGGATATACATTACAGTCACCCGGGAAGCTTTCCAAATCTACAGAGGTCTGGCCCCACACCCAGACATTCTGATTCAACTGAGGATGGGCCTGGAACATGGATTGTTGTTTTTTTAAGCTCCCGGGTGATTTTAAAATGCAGCCTGAGTTTTGAAGCCTTCTACTCTTGCTGGCCAAATTTGGTTACTCAGTAGTACCCAAATCCTTTTTCCTTACTGCTCCTAGGCAGACATGGACCAAGCAGAAGTGAGGCCACGATTTCTTCCATTAAACTGATGGGGGTGACGGAAGGGGAAGCGGGGTGTCGTGTGGGTGGGCTCAGTGCAATGAATGGTGAGCAGGACCCAGCTCTTCTTGGCTGACACAGATTGTTAACTATTTAGTAATGTTCCCAGCCCAAACTGGCAGTTTGAAATCAGGCTGGGCATGGTGGCTCACATCTGTAATCCCAGCATTTTGGGAGGCCAAGGTGGGCGGATCACCTGAGGTCAGGAGTTCAAGACCAGCCTAACCAACATGGGGAAGCCGGTCTCTACTAAAAATACAAAAATTTCCTGGGCGTGGTAGCGCATGCCTGTTGTCCCAGCTACTCAGGAGGCTGAGGTAGGAGAATAGCTTGAATATGGGAGGTGGAGGTTGCAGTGAGCCGAGATTGCACCACTGCACTCCAGCCTGGGTGACAGAGTGAGACTCAAAAAAAAAAAAAAAAAATTAGCCATGGTGGGAATATTTACATCACAGAAACTGGCAGATAGTGCAATCGAAGCTCTGCTTTCTCCTCAGAGAGCAGGTTTACTGGCACACTATGGGCTCAGGGACCTCCTACATTGGAGGGGCTAGAAAAGCTTCCTTCAGGCCTGCAGACTTCAGTAGCTCATAAAAATGGGGCAAGGGCAGGGCAACATGCCTCACACCTGTAAGCCCAGTGCTTTGGGAAACCAAGGCTGGAGGATCACTTGAAACCAGGAGTTCAAGACCAGCCTGGACAACATAGCAAGACCCCATTTCTACAAGAATAAAAAAAAAATAACTACCTGGGCATGCTGGTATGCACCTGTAGTTCCAGCTACTCAGGAGGCTGAGGAAGAAGGACTGCTTGAGCCCAGGAGTTGAAGGCTGCAGTGAGCTATGATTGAGCCACTGTACTCCAGCCGGCAACAGAGAAATCTCAACTCAAAAAAAAAAAAAAAAAAAAGAGGCAGAGTTGTCCTTAGTTATGCTGCAGATTTAATAAAAACTTGGAACCATAAAATCCTTTCAAAGGAAGTATTGTTCTCAATCTCTACAGAAGAGTTGGGCTAACAGGCTTCAGCAAAGAGAGCTCCCCTGAGATAAGCTTTTATTGCGCAGATAAGAATAATCTCATTAGTATGTCATTTATTTGATTGTAAAGAGGAAGGTGGAACCCTTATTGTACATTTACTTAACAGCCTTCCTATAATCTTAATCTCATTCTAGTGACCTCATGTGCCCAAACACCCTCTTTTCACAGGACAAGGAAAGACGTCGTACCAAATCCTGGGTTATCCCAACTTCAAAGTCACAATCTTCCAAATAAACCTTGCTTCACCCTGGCGACAGGGTGAGGGTTTCACGAACAAAGGTGCAAAATGGCTGTCTTCCATTTAGGCTGAGAAAGCGTCACATGTTTTAAAGATTTCATCACCTTCAGAGTACAAGCTATTTTCTAATTGTGTGAGGGAGGCTGGCACCCTGCTATTTGCATGCCTGTATCTTCAGGCTCCAATGTGTGACTGAGAGCCATTTGTTTCTTTAATTTCAGCACCCTGGGAGATGTGATGACGAACTCTGGACTTGGACAGATCCAGGTTCAAATCCCAACTCAAGCACTCATTAAAGTCTAAGCCTGGAGGAGTTTCTTAAATTCTCATAGCTTCCCTGTAAAATGAAACCCCTGGTAGTTTTCATCAGGATTCAAAAGGGCACACATGCAGCCTAGCATATGGTAAGCCCTCAACGAGTGGTACCTATTTCCATCCCTCAAAATACCCCAAACCTTAAATTAGAGGAATTCCGTACAGCAGTTCTACTTCCTCAAATCCACATGCTTCCTGATGACTTCAGGAGGCACTGTTCACCTGGAAGATGGCAGGCTGTGATGTTCTACATGGGATTTTACCTTTCTTAAAACACGGCACACAGCCTCTTTCTAAAGCGTATTCTGCCTTCTCTCGCCCTCTGAAGACTGATTATTGAGATTTTTCCCTTTAGCGAGGTCAGGTGGCATCAGGTGCTGGGTTATGTAACACGCGGATGCCCTCAGGGCCCACGGAGGAGCTGGTTTCAGCTTCCTGGAGGATACTGAATCAAGTAGCTGGATTGTTTCCTGGGTATTTGGGGGCTAGATGAATTGTTTTTCTGTCACTGCTCCACAGGGTGGTGGCAGAATGTGAGGCTTCTTTCGTGCAAATAGCTGGGGAGCCCAGAGACCTAGCCCAGCTCCCCAGAAGCTGAGTGTAAACGCTGCTTGGCCTGAGGCTCGCTCCTGGCCAGGAGCAAAGCTGACCCGTGCACTGAGAGTGCCCTGAGAACTCTATTTAGTGCTCGGTGACCTTTTCGGATTCCTGGTTGTCAGGCGGTGACCTCGCAACAGAGAAGACCTGATGCCCACCTCCAGGGCCTTGGGAAATGTCCCAGGGGCCTGACTCCAATTTTCAGAAGAAAAATCACAACACAGCCCAATTTAGGTGTGGAATTTGAAAATAATAAAGCTAAGGGAAATCCACATGGCTGGCCAATTGTAAACAGCAGCTCCTACTCGGTCAAAACAAGGCATGGTACCTGAAACAGGGAACTGGGAGGTCTGCCTGGAGCCAGGGACCAGGGACGAGGTCTGCAAGGGCCGCACTCTGGAGCTCTCAACCTTGTTTGGGTCAAGGGCTCTGTAAGAAGCTCCCCAGGAAGAGAAAGCACACACACCTCCCACGCAATTTCAGGGGAGCCAAGGGCTCTTAACTGGCCAGGATCCCAGGATTTAAAACCAGGAACACCTCCCAGGATTCAAGGGCGTAAACCACATTCACCATTCGCATATCTTATGATCAGACTAGAATCCAGCATTAGAATAAGAAGAAAGTCTATTCAAGCAGCCCAGAGGGAAATAATTCCAGGCTGCCGGATTAGCAAACAAGAGCAAGGGAGAAAATCCAGGAAGGTCCTCCCTCCACTGAGAAAAGTAAGAGCACAATACATTAACAGACAAGGCACCCGGTGAAGGATACTTTACCAGCAATTTTTCAGCCCACTTTCTGGGCTGAAAAAACCCCCTCTTGAGCTGTGATCTGCAACTAGACAGACCCTGATCAGATCCACGTGCTGGTGGAAAGGACAATTTAAAAAATGAAACTATCAAACGACAAACGGTTACAGAAAGAGGATCTTCTACCCTGATTACTTTGTTGTTGTGGGGGTGGCATGGGTGCTTGGGGACAAAAGGCATGCTGTGAAGTACCTCTCCCCACCTGGGCCTTTGGTACCCGGAATTGACAAATGGCATGGGTTCTTATTTATTGTTTTATAAGATCACTAAAATGTAGTCTTGGGACAACAGGAAAAAAATAATAATAAAGCTCACAGAAGTGTCCTGGGCTTCTCCGCAGCCAGTCATTGTTCATTTAGTAAACAAGTGAGCCATACAAATCCCTAGGAAGCCAGGTTTGTTCAGTTTATGCGTCCTCCCAGAACTAACTGTTCTTTCGGATAAGCACGGCCCGGGCACTCCACAGACCCACAAACATCAGGCAGTGGGCAATCTGGGGTCCCGCCTAAATGTCACTGCCCCCTTACTTTAAGAAATCCGCCTACATGCAGAAAGCAGAGGTGGGGGAGGGGGATTTGAGAGCGCTGCCTCCTCCCAAGCTTCCCACTCTGAGGGATTTGGCCGAGTCCCGAGGGCACTGAGCAGGGAACCAGGAATATTGTCCTCAGGGCTCCACTGGACATTCCTGGAGTCTGTTTCCTGGGCAGGACCGCCAGGTGAGAGGCAGCCTATTACACTGGATGACCACTGCAATGAGGAACAGTAAAATGTTCCCCAGCGCCTTAAAGTACAGCCGCTGTCCATCCACGGATGTCAAAACGCTCTGCAAACCACCCATTAATTTTTATGGTGGCCTGAGAAGCAGATAGAGAATCATTACCTTCATTTTTACAAGGCAAGGAACCAAAACCACAGAGGGCGGTGAGGATCCAGGCCTCTCCCATCATTCCATCTGGGCCACGGATCTCAAGGAAAGCCCCAGCCCACTGGGAAGGGGACTCGTGGCCAGCAGAGATGCTGCCCGGGTAGGGAGCAAGGAAAAAACCCAAACTTTGGAGCTCAGAGACGATCACGAGGGTGAGAAGGGGCGGCTGCATTCAGGGATTCTCTGGTTTAGGCAAGAATGGCTCCAGTTCTAACTTAATGTTCAAATTTGCCAGGCTGTGACAAGGCTGGTAAAAAATGTGGGATTGGGGATGGTTTCCTGTTTGCTGTTTATATTTCTCTTTATCTCTAGCTTTCTGCCCTGAGCATACATTGTTTCTGTAATCAGAACAAAAGTTATGCGAACTTTATTATTATCACGGATAAATTCTATAGTTCCAATCTGCCTACTAACTTGGAAAGAATAAGCAAGAATACAATCTCGCACAGTGTTCTTTTACGTATTTCATTGATCCATCAGGTTCCACGACCCTCTGCTCGCTGAGCCCGGCGGCTCTCCCGCGGCTCCTCCCGCGCGGCATCTCTGGGCGCCCGACACCCGGTCAGGGCCAGCTGGGCCTGTCCCCAACCCCCGTCTACACCGCCGGCCCCGGGCTAGGAGCCGCGAGACCCAGGGTTGGGGTTCCAACAGACACCCGCCCGTGCCGCGGAGCGGGCTTCTCGGTAAACATCACTCAGAGAACAACGCGCCTCTATCCCAGCCGGTCCCCGCCCGCGGGCCGCCGGCGCTGTCACCTCGCGGCTGCTCAGTCACCCGATCGCCAAGCCAGAAACCGGAGTTTTCAATTTCATCCTCACAGGAGGGATCTCCGAAGAAGTTGAAATATGCATTGTCACCAACAAGTTTAACCGGAGACCGCACGTCCTTCCCTCCTCCCCAGCGCCGCGCGAGGGGGGCGCCCC
Source organism: Pongo pygmaeus (assembly GCF_028885625.2). Lineage (NCBI taxonomy): Eukaryota > Metazoa > Chordata > Mammalia > Primates > Hominidae > Pongo > Pongo pygmaeus. Next base: position 135,557,115 of record NC_072384.2, on the reverse strand, counting down.
GACCCCTCCACGCCCTCCCGTGGCCCCCACGGCCCCCACGAGCCAAGCGCGCCCCCCGATTCGCGCCCGAGGACGCGTCCGGTTGCCCAGGGAGGCCACCCCGCAGGGCCGCCCGCCGGGAAGTGGCCAGAGCCGGGGTTGGGGGGCGGCCCGAGCGCACGCGGAGGGCTCCGAGAGGGGCTCGGCGTCCGGAACCCCGGGCCGGATCCCTGCCCGCCAGCACCAGGGAGACCCGAGCGCCCGGGGGAGCAGCGAGGGGCGCGCGAGGCTTCCCCGAAGCCGCCCCGCGCCCAGGCACCCGCGCAGCCCCGAACTCAGGCGGCGGTGGCACGATCGGCGCCCGCAAGGGAGTGCAAAGCCCCGAGCGCGACCCCGCGCTCCCGCCGGCCCCCAGGGCCCTGCCGCCCGAGGCGCTCCCCCGCCGCCGCCTGCCTACCTGGCTCGCATGGCGTCCCCGCCAGCTCCTGCGGCTCCGCTCGTCGGCCAGCGGCTCGGCCCAGCCGGGGGCGCGCGCGGCTCCGCGGGACTCACGGCGGCGGCGGCGGTAGTGGCGAGGGGCCCGGACCGCCGACAGTGCCGGGCGCGCTGGGCCCCCGCCTCGGCGGGCGGAGGGTGGTCCCGCGCCGGGGCGGGGGCGGGGGCGGGGGCGGGGCGGGGTCGCTGGGGGCGGGGCCGGGACCGGAGCTGAGGCCGCGGAGGGGTGGTCCCGCTCCGGGGCGGGGCTTCGGGAGAGGGGAGGGGCGGGGCGCGGCCGCCCGAGGCTGGCGAGCGTGGGGCGGGCTGGGGGTGGTGCGGCGGCTCCGGGTGCCGGCGGGGCTCCAGTCTGGGCGCCTCCTCTTCTTCCTCCGCCCGGAGCCAGCCAGGGTAGCGGGGCCCTGGACGCCCGGCACCCTCGGGTCTGGGTCCCCGGTACCAATAAGGTCTGGGTGCTGGCCCGCCCTCCTGTGCCCCCCCGCATCCCCATCTCCCACCCCTTCTCCGGGAACCCCTAGCGAGGACCCCTGGGGCGGTGCCGTTCCCCCCGCGAGCGGGCGTGGGCGAGGGTCGCGCCGCGTTCGGAGACGCTTTACTACACCTTGGCGGAGGACAGTGGAGGGAAGGCAGGCGCGAGGCTGCGGGGGCGGGCGCGAAAGTTACAAACTAACAACAGGGAAGGCAGTCACGGTGAAAATCATAAAAGGAGGAGAGTTTCCTGCGAAGCGGAATGCAGATTGAAGGGCTCTGGTCGGAATCGTTTACACTTCGTCTGACCTGGGCGCCTCTGGGCCCCCGGCGCGTAAAACAGGCCTGGCACGTAGTAGGCGCTCCATCAATGCCCGGTGAGTGAACGCACCACTTAACTATGTGGCCAGCAACGTCTATGCACCGACACATCTAATCCTAAAAAAAAAAAAAATCCTAATTTTGGCTAGTCCATTTCACACGAGTAAACTAGAGCTCGGAGGGTTGGTTCGCCACAGCAGGAGAAGAGTAGAACCAGAATCTGAACCGAGGCCGACTCCAGAGGCTGGGGTCTGACCACTGCGCCACTGCCTGGGGCCCTCGGGACTGCGCCCACCCCCACCCCGGGAACCCGGAGCCCAGGAGAAAGCGCGGGTGTTTGCCGGGGAAGAAGCCAACATTTGTTGCTCCTGGTCCTGAGCGAGACACACACAATCAGTCCTCACCATTAACCCCGAGGCAGATATTGTTATTGTCCCCATTTTATAGGTGGCTGGAGACGTGAAGCACTATATTATGATCGCATGGGGTGTGCCAGAGTCTGAATTCAAACCGGGTATGTTCAGACTCCCGAGCCCCTGCGGCTGCCCCCTAAGCCCTGCTGCTCCTGCCGTCTGGGAGACCTTCCTTTCCCTAACGAATCTGGTTTTCTGCCACTCCATTTAAAGTCTGTGTTCAAGTTTCAGGAGACACAGGTGGACAGAGACACTGACCTAAGGCTCGGGAGAAGGGTGGACATTGCTGTTCTGATTTCGGTGTCATCTGTGTGTAGATCTTGGAATTCCTGAAAATGGATACGAGTATCCCTAAAATACATGCCGCAGATTTTAAAAGGAGGCAGTGAGGCGAAGGGGCAGGTGGAGGAAGCAGAGAAGCCTCCGAGCAGAGGAGAGTTTGTGGGTGGCTAGGAGGTCTGATTGGTGTAGGGATGTCTAGAGTGTGCTTGAATCTCTGGCAAGTTATCTCGCCTCTCTGTGACTCAGTTTCCTAAATGAGTGTGAAAATGAAAGGCAGCATGTAAAGTGCTCAGCCGACTGCCTGGCACATAGTAGCTTTCAATAAGTTTTAGCTACTGTTAGTACTGATATCCCAAATAACATCCACACTGTGTTTTTTAAAAAAATGCCTATAAAAGCATTGAAAAAGACAAGCCAATAGAAAATGGACAAAAGCTATGTAGGTAATTCCTGAAATGCCACAAATGGCTCAAAGCATGAAAAGCTCCTTGACTATACTAGTGAGGGAACTGAGGCAAAACATACACACACAAAAAACAATCGAGTAAGAAAATTCAAGGCCTGTCCAGGCAGCTCAGTTCACTGAGCAGAGAGGGAGAAAGATACCCTAAAAATCACAAAGAACAAAGTGCCGTGGAAACGCAGGATAGAATGTGAATAAACAAAGCATTACAGATTTCGCCTGGGGAAGCAGAGAGCGTGTCTTACCATGTCCACATATGTGTGCGCAGTACTTGCTACAGTCATGCCTCAGGCATCCTCAAAACAGTCCACATCCTAGAGAGGAATTAACAGAGGTCAGAATGTTTAAACAAAGTGGTTAAAAAAAAGAAAAAAAAAAAATAAGAACACATTACCTTATATTCTTACTACAGTAACTGGAATTCTTCTTCAGCTGGTATGAGCCGGGGAGACATTACTGGTTTAGCTGTAAGTTGTTTATGAACTGTTTTCTTTTTGTATCCTGGAAGGCAGAAAGGTCTCTAGATGTTGCTTCCTGTTGAATATGTGCTTTTTTTCCCCCAGTTTTTGTTACTTGCTCTTCTAAAGGCCTCTGGATCAAAAGAAAAAAATGAGCTATTCATTCATAACATTCAATTATTCAATAAGCCTTTCCAGTGGGAACACATACAGCAAAATCCATAACTTGGGTTTTGTTTTTTTTTTTTAGTACAGAGATAACACATTTGTTTCAAAGGATTAAAATGATTAGAGAAATGTATAGAGTAAAAAGTAAGCATCGATCCTAAGTTCCTACCCTTTCCCAGATTCCATAGTTAACAGTGAATTATACTCCACCAGAGGTTTTCCCCAAGCGTTTGCACGTGTTGGGTGTGTGCATGTATAGATGATACATATGTGCATGATGTGTGTGGGTATATATACATGCGCATGCACCTATGTAGAAAGACAGTGTGGTGGGTTCTAAAATCAGGCTGCCCAGCTTTGAATGCCAGACCCACCACTCACCTGCTGGGTGACATAAAGCAGGGCCACTCAGTACCAGTGTTCTCACCTTGAAGTGGGTACAGTGCTCACCAGGATTAATGGAAGTGCTGCATGGAGACTGCTTAATGTAGTGCTGGGCGCACGGCACATTGTTTACAAATATAAGCTGTTACTATTTGTATTTACACACACATATACGTCATTCTTTGTTTTACATTAATAAGTTGAAGACAGTGAAATTTGGACGTCTCAAAAGGACTCCACTTGGCAAATCTCTTGGTGAGCACGGGCTCCTCTGTGTTGGGGTGTACTCAGTGTCTCTGTTGTCTAGGAAAGTAAGATGCACACAGATGTGCAGGGAAAGATTGGAGTAGGTTTGACAGTCAATGTGCTGCGTCTGTTACTAACACCAGCAACAGTTCAATCACACCAAGCACCACCAATTCATTCCAGGGACTTCTCAGAATAGATACAACACTCCCAGAAAAAGCAGCTCGGGCAAGAATAACTCCCAAGTAATATACACTATCCCCGAACTCTACATAAGCTCTCTAATATGTTATAACATTCTGACCAGCTATAAAATACACTTCATATTAGGAAATAACTACTCAGAAATTGTATGTGGCCCATCACGAAAATATCTCTCTGTGGACAAAAACATTCTCAGCAATGAAATAAAAAGAATAATGTTCTTCTGGTGAAGTGAAATCATTAATGACCAAAATGCCCATGTCACAGGGAAAATAGAATACAAATGTACAAAACACAGCTAAAGGGCAAAGAAGAACACAAGGCATAGGATATTTTTCAAATGGAATCTGTAAGAGTAGAAATTTAATCATCAATGTGGGTGAATGGATTTTTAAATTAGTTGTCTCTGACTCAGAACGCAGAGAGAGGACCTGTTATCAAAATACAAGCCTAGATACATACCCTCTGTTGGTGATAAAATTTGGATATTTGTTCTTTCAAAATCTCATGTTGAAATATAACTCCTAATGTTGGAGGTGGGACCTGGAGGGAGGTGTTTGGGTCATGGTGACAGACCCCTCATGGCTTGGTGTTGTCCTCCCGATAGTGACTGAGCACTAGGGAGATCTGGCCTTTGAAAGTATGTGGCACCTCCCCCTCTCTCTCTTGCTCTCACTTCGCTTTCCACCATAAGTAAAAGCTCCCTGAGGCCTCAGAAGAAACTGAGCAGATGCCAGAGCCATGCTTGTACAGCCCACAGAACTGTGAGCCAAATATATCTCTTTTCTGTATAAATTACCCAGTCTCAGGTATCCCTTTATAGCAACACAAGAACAACCTAATACAGTGGATTTAAGTTGAGGGAGAAAATGCCGCTTACATGATTCACAAGCCTACAGAATGACATTCATTTGTTCAAGAAATACTTATTGGACATCTGCTGTGTGCCAGCCCCAGAGCGTGGCCCCAGGGAGTGAGAGCCCTGGTGAGACAGAGGCAGCTGAGATTCCAGAGTGGAGCTAGGCAGAAGGGGAACCACAAAGCCTACAGGTGGTGATAAGCGTCCTAAAAGAAAGCACAGTGGGCTGTGAACTAGGATGATGTGAGACCTGCTTTATGTGGGAGGGCTGGAGAAGGCCCTAGGGGAGGTGACATTGGACCCGAAGGGAAAGGAGTGGAGAGGGGCATGCTGGGCAGAGGGAACGGCATGTGCAAAGACCCTGAGGCTTGAAAGCGCTTCACACCCTCAGGGAACTGAAATGACACCAGTGAGGCTGGAGAGAAAAGAATGAAGTGAATGGAAAGAGGGAAAGAGAGAGATTCCAAGGGGACCGTGTTGGGAAATGGGGGCTCATGGGGCATCTAGATGCTGCCCATCCTCTGTAACTGCTCCAGCAGCTTGGAGAACGTTACTTTGCCAAGAATTCAGTGAGACACTAGCTATAAGAGAGAGCGAGACTTCGGTTTTGCCAGAAAATGTTGGGTGATCTGTTTGCCATTCTGAGAAACCTCTATTCTTCCAGTTCTAAAAAGCTGTGACAGGGAGCCCTTCCACATGGCTGACTATCCTTAATAAATTTATATGCACTGGGCCTGGGCACGGTGGCTCATGCCTGTAATCCCAGCACTTTGGGAGGCCAATGTGGGTGGATCATCTGAGGTCAGGAGTTTGAGACCAGCCTGGCCAACATAGTGAAACCTCATCTCTACTAAAAAAAAAGAAAAAAAAAAAATTAGCAGATGTGGTATCACATGCCTGTAGTTATAGCTACTCAGGAGGCTGAGGCAGGAGAATCGCTTGAACCTAGGAGGCGGAGGTTGCAGTGACCCGAGATCGAACCACTGCACTCCAGCCTGGGTGACAGAGCAAGAATCTGTCTTAAGAAAAAAAAAATCATATGCACTGGGACATAACCCAGGCATCCCAGGAACATAGAGAATCCAGAAGGGATGCAGAGACAAAATGATCTGCTGAAAAGATTTCTGTGGCTTTAAGGAAACTTCCAGAAATACTTCTAAACAAATATTCATTACCTTGTTCATTTACTCACTTATCCATTCAACAAACATGTGTGGAATGCTTACTGTGTGTCAGGCAGTGTGCTAGAAGCTGAGGATAGGAAGATAAGTATGTTCTAGATTCTTCTACTTAAGGAGTACACAGTTGCTATCATTCTATATAGTTAGTCTATAGAACGATAGTTGGATAAGTGTCAGGGTACACAGAGGAAGGCCACCTGGACCCATCCTGGATGTAGGTGGGCATGGGTATCCTCAGGGATGGATGGTGAAGGGTGAATATGATTTGTGAGTGGGCTTAGAAACAGAGCTGGGGGGCTGGGCGCCGTGGCTCACGCCTGTAATCCCAGCACTTTGGGAGTCCAAGCGGGCAGATCACTTGAGGCCAGGAGTTTGGGACAAGCCTGGCCAACATGGTGAAGCCCCGTCTCTACTAAAAATACAAAAATTAGCTGGGTGTGGTGGTGTGTGCCTGTAATCCCAGCTACTTGGGAGGCTGAGGCAGGAGAATTGCTTGAACTGGGGAGGCAGAGGTTGCAGTGAACCAAGATCGCACCACTGCACTCCAGCCTGGGCGACAGAGCGAGACTCCATCTCAAAAAAAAAAAAGAGAAACAGAACTAGGGGACAGACATCCCAGGCAGAATCTGCAAGTGCAAAGTTTGGAGGTTTGAGGAAGTTCCAGGGAAGGAGCAAAGGGCTTTCTGTGTCTGGCGAGGAGAGTGGGATATTTCTGTGAGGCCAAGGAACACCAGGCCAGACATGCAGGCTACCTCAAATCCCAGAAAGTCCTGCAAAGCATAGACTCAAAACTGTACAAGGCCAGTTGTCTGCACAGTTAATATTTCAATGTCAAACTATGAAAATTTAACAACGGCATTTTGGTGAGTTTGGGAATGTAAAAAAGAGGTGACAGGTTTGCAACCCACAGCCAGTCTTGTGATTAGGAAACAGCACTAACAGCAGAACATTCTGCCCAGAGGGCTGAGATTTACCCACACTTATTCCTCTGGTTCACACATGGCTTTTCCACATGGCCTGGGAGAAGTTGCTTTATTTCTTAAAAAAAAAAAATCAGGGATGGGCGCGGTGACTCACGCCTGTAATCCCAGCATTCTGGGAGGCCGAGGCGGGTGGATCACCTGAAGTCAGGAGCTTGAGACAGACCTAGCCAACATGGCGAAACCCTGTCTCTACTAAAAAATGCAAAAATTAGATGGGTGTGGTGGCGAGCGCCTGTAATCCCAGCTACTCGGGAGACTGAGGCAGGAGAATTGCTTGAATCCTGGAGGCGGAGGTTGCAGTGAGCCAAGATGGCACCACTGCACTCCAGGCTGAGCAACACAGCAAGACTCTGTCAAAAAAAAAAAAAAAAGAAATCAGTAACTACTAGTCATGTCAACATGGATATCAATTGGATTTAAATAGGGATTTAAATTGGTGTTTGCCATTTACATCAAAAAAAGAGAAAGATCTCAAACAACTTAACATCATGCCTCAAGGAAATACAGAAAGAAGAATAAACTAAGCCCAATGTTAGTAGAAGGAAAAAAATAATAAAGATCAGAGGAGAAATAAAGAGACTAAAAAAAAAATACAAAAGATTAACAAAACCAAGAGTTGGTTTTTTGAAAAGATAAATGGCCGGGTACGGTGGCTTATGTCTATAATTTTAGTACTTAAGGAGGCCAAGGAGGGGTGAATCACTTGAGGCCAGGAGTTCGAGACCAGCCTGGCCAACATGGTAAAACCCTGTCTCTACCAAAAATACAAAAATTAGCCAGGTGTGGTGGCGTGTACCTGTAGTCCCAGATACTCGGGAGGCTGAGGCATGAGAATTGCTTGAACCTAGGAGGTGGAGGTTGCAGTGAGCCAAGATCTCATCACTGCTCTCCAGCTTGGGTGACAAAGCACAACTCTGTCTCAAAACATAAAAAAAAAAATAAAAGAAAGAATGAAAAAGAAAAAATAAACAAAATTGACAAACCTTTAGCTAAACTAAGAAAAAATGAGAGGACAAATAAATAAAGTCAGAAATAAAAGAGGAAATATTACAACTGATACTACAGAAATATAAAGGATCCTAAGAAACCCCCTGGTTTCACTGCTGAATTTTACCAAACATTTAAAGAATAACTAATACCAATCTTTCACAAACTCTTCCAAAAAATTAAAGAGGAGGAAATACTTCAAACTCTTTTTATGAGGCCAGCATTACTCTGATACCAAAACCAGAAAAAGACACTACAAAAAATAAATAAATACATAAATAAGTAAGTAAAACTACAGGCCAGGATCCCTGTTGAACATAGAAACAAAAATCCTCAACAAAATACTAGCAAGCTGAATTCAACAACACATTAAAAGGATCATTCACCGTGATTAAGTGGGATTTATCATAGGATAGGAGGATGGTTCAACAAATGTAAATCTACAAATGCAATACACCACATTAACAGAATGAGGGACAACAACCATGTGATCATCTCATCAGACACAGAAAAAACATTTGACAAAACTTGACATCCTTTCATGATAAAAACTCTCAACAAATTAGGTATAGAAGGAATGTACCTCAACACAATAAAGAACATATATATATGATAAGCACACAGTTAACCTTATATTCAATGGTGAAAAATTGAAACCCTTTCCTCTAAAATTCAGAACAAGACAAGGAAACCTACTCTCACCACTTCTATTTAACATCATGTTGGAAGTCCTTGCAATTAGGCAAGAGAAAGAGATAAAAGGCATCCAAATGGGAAAGGAAGAAGTGAAATTGTTGCTGTTTGTTGATGACATGATCCCATACAGAGGAAACCTTAAAGATTGCACCAAAAAACTGTTAGGACTAAGAAATTAATACAGTAAAGTTGAGGACTACAAAAGCAACACACAAAAATCAGTAGTTTCTACTGATTTGTTGACACTACAAACAAACTTTCCAAAAAACAAATTAAAAGAGCAATCCCATTTACAATGGCTTCAAAAACAAAAACAACTTAAGAATAAATGTAGCCAAGTGGGTGAAAACCTGTACACTGAAAACCATAAAATGCTGATGAAAGAAATTGAAGAAAATACACATAAACAGAAAGATATCCTATGTTCATAGATTGGAAGAAGTAATATTGTTAAAGTATCTGTGCTACCCAAAACAATCCATAGATTTAATGAAATCTCTATAAAATCTCCAATGTAATTCTACATAAAAATAGTAACAACGATCCTAAAATTCACATGAAACCACAAAAGAAATCCAAATAGCCAAGGCAATCACACACAAAAAGAACAAAGCTAGAGGCATGACACTACTTGAATTCAAACTATACTACAAAGTGATAGTATTAAAACAGCATGACACAGGCATAAAAATAGACACATTAACCAATGGAACAGAATAGAGAGCCTAAAAATGAATGCACATCTGTACAGTCAATAGGTTTTTGACAAATGTGCTAAGAATACACAATGGGAAAAGGACAGTCTGTTCACTAAATGGTACTGGGAAAATTGGACATTCATATGCAGAAGAATAAAATTAGATCCTTATCTCACCCCATATACAAAAATCAACTCAAAATGGATTAAATATTTAAACATAAAATATTAAAAAAATAGCCATGTCTAAAGACTTGAGGCTTGAGACTATAAAACTACTGAAGGAGAATATAGGGGAAAAATTACATTAGTCTACATAATGATGTTTTTAGATTTGATTCCAAAAGTACAGGTAAGAAAAGCACAAATAAACGAAGGGGATTACGTCAAACTAAAAAAGCTTCTGTACAATAAAGGAAACAATTAACAATGAAAAGACATCCCACAGATTGGGAGAAAATATTTGCAAGCCATATATCTAATAAGGAGTTAATATCCAAAATATATAAGGAACTCAAACAACTCTATTAGGAGAAAAAAAATCTGATTTTAAAATAGCAAGAGACCTGAATAGATATTTCCCAAAAGAAGACATATAAATGGCCCACAGATATATGAAAAAGTGTTCAACATCATTAATCATTAGGAAAGTGCAAATTAAAACCCCAATGAGACACCAACTCACACCTGTCAGAATGGCTATTATCAAAATGACAAAATATAACAAGTGTTGGTGAGGCTGTGGAGAAAGGGGAACACACTTGTAGGCTGTTGGTGGGAATGTCAATTAGTACAGCCATTATGGAAGAGAGTATGGAAGTTCCTCTAAAAACTAAAAGTAGAATTACCATATGATCCAGCAATCCCACTTCTGGGTATTTACCCAGAAGATTTGAAATGAGTATGTTGAAGAGAAATTTGCACTTCCTTGTTCATTGCAGCGCTATTCACAATAGCCAAAATATGAAATCAACCTAAGTGTCCATCAACAGATGAATGGAGAAAGAAAATATTGTATATATACATGGTAGAATACTATTCAGTCTTTAAAAAGAAAGAAATTTTGTAATTTTCGATAACATAGATGGAAGAGAAAAACATTATGCCCAGGCACAGAAAGACAAATACCACATGTTCTTACTTATATGGGAAATCTAAAACAGTCAAACTCATTGAAACCAAGAGTAGAATGGTGGTAACAGAGGCTGGGGGTTGGGAGCATGAGGAGATGACAGTCAAAGAGTACAACGCCGCAGTTAGACAGGAGGAATAGTAGTTTTTTTCTTTGAAATCTGTTGCACAGCATGGTAAATATAGTAAATAATAGTGTATTGTACGTTTCAAAGTTGCTAATAGAGTAAATTTTAAGTGTTCTCACCCCAAAAAATGATGAACATTTGAGGTGATGGATGTATTTGTTGGCTTGATCTAATTACTTCACATTGTATTCATGAATCATAATATCACTTAGTATCCTATAAGTATGTACAACTATAGCTTGTTAATTTATAATAAAAATGATAATTTGATATAATCAGAAAAAAAAATTGATATTTTCAAGAAAGTGAGGGGGATGTGGACACAGATTCCATAGCAAAACCTGCAAATTTTTCTTCTCTTTTGCTGTTGTGTCTACTGGTGGGTGGGCTTTTCTCTCTGTGTGTAAGATGTTAGAGAAGGCATTCTCTCTTCTTACCTCTGTCTTCCTCCCTGTTTCCCACTCTCCCTCTTCTTTTTTCTTTCTCTCCTCCACCCTCCTCTCCTCTCCCTCCCTCTCCTCTCCCTCCCTCTCTTCTTTTTTTCCCCTTTTTCTCCTGCATTATAAGGAGCTTTACTGCTTAGCTACCTTAGCCACATTTCTGTTCTTGTTGACCTTTTGAGGGCCAGAGAGAAGCATAGGTTTGAGATTGCTGTTTAGATAGCACGTTGCTCACTGGGGAGAGGTAAAGGTCTGGTCAACACGTGGTTCTTAACATCTGGAAAGTCAATAGCAAACCTTTGTATTCCTGGCCTCTGGTGCATTTTGGGTTGCCTGCCTGCCACTCTACCCCCTCCTTCATGAACCATACCCCCATCTTCCTTTAGGGAGTCACACTCAGATGTGTGCTTCTGGTGGCGCCCACAGCTCCTGACTCCAAGACCAGCCAATCGGAACCTCCAAACCTCAGGGGCAGACGCCTGAGCCAGGTCAGGCCAAAGGGACAGAAACCCGGGGCTTTTGCTGGAAGCATGCGGGAGAGAAGCTACAAAGAAGCCATGTCCATTTCTTATTTCCATTTTGTTTTGGTTATAAAGGGCAGAGGAGGGAAATGATTTGCTTCTTTATGCTTGCTTGTGCATCAGGTGCTTTTGAGAGATAGTTTGAAAAAGAAAAAAGATAAGAAGAAGTGCCCTGGTGAGGTGCTTGTTTTGTGCAGGGCCCCATTTCTCCAGCCCAGTAGGTGATGAAGAGAGCTCACGCTTGCTGGGACTCTAAGACAGTCTAAGCCTGGACCTCACAGTTCATTCTTCCCCAGCGGCATGCTGGCCTGAAAGCAGGTACTGGCCCCGGAGAGGAATTCAGAGGCTGCCAGGTGCCCCGCACCTCTGGTCAGTGCCGAGCAGGGCAGCAGTTGGAGCTGTCAATGAAGAGAGGCTGTGCAGGGAGAGGGCCCGCTGCGGGCTCAGGTTTGGGGTGATCTCTCCCTAAGGACCTCCCCTTGAGCTGGTAGTTTTGTGTATCAGCCTCTCTCCCTAGGGGTTCTGGGAGGGCGGAGAGTGGAGGGCAGGTGGCCCTGCTCTCTCCCCAGGTAACGGGCATGGTCAGAGAGGACCACTATGGGGGCAGTAATCTCACAGGCTCACTGTCTACACATACGTGGAAAGAACAGGGAGGGGGCTTCCTGATTTTCTCCTCTGAGCATCGGAATCTAAATTCTCACAGATGAGGGCAGGAAGGAGGTCATCTATTTCTGGAGTCTAATATGTGAGAAGTTCTTAAAGGACTGGGTCTCAAAAGCTGTCACATATTAAAAATGTATAATTATATGCTGCAGGCTGAAAGCAACACTGCCCTCCCACCAGCCCTCCTGCCTCTGTTTCTGATGTCAATTTCTAGTTCCTTCTCCTCATAGAGGCAGGGTATGGAACCTAGGCAATGGGACACTGCTTTCTGGGCTGCTTCTTAGTCCTGTATAAACCTGATCTATTTCATCTTCATAAGAACCGGCCACCCGTATCTCTCAGGGGAGGACTCCCAGGCCTGGCAATTGTCTCTATTTATGCACTTGTTCCAAATGCCACCTTTGGATTTTGATTCTTTATCAGTTGTTTACATGGGAAGCTCTTCCTGACATTTATTCTGCTCTGCACCTTGCAGGTGGACCACCCCGCCTGGGCTGGGGTACTCTCTGATGCCCTAGCCTTTGGGTCTAGCATCTCAGGCAGCTGTGGAAAGAGTCAGGCAAAGGCATAGATTGTCATCTTCAGATCTCTCTGTATGCTTTCCAGGGTAGCACGTTCCCCAATAAGCACCGAGTCAAATTGAACTAATAGCTCTTGAGTGCTTCTTCTGAGCCAGATACTATGCTGCACACATTGCCTCCTATTATTTTCATTTTTACAAACTCATTCTCAGTGATTAAATACTTTGCCCAAGATCACAGATATTGCTGGGAAGTGGCACATGACAGGCTCGAACCCAGGTCTCCCTAACAGCATATGTTTTTCACCTGCAACTCTTGTGCCTACTGATGCTTCCCCACAGATGAGGGCTGTACAGTCCTAGGTGTGCCCACCGCTGCCTGTGTGACCTTGAATAGGTCGCTTTTCTTCTCTACATTTGGGTCAAATAAGCAGATGAACTAGATCATCTCTGAAGTCCCCTCAAGCCTTGACAGCCCAGGTTCCTGTGTTCATTTAATAAACATGTAAGAGCCTACTGTGGGCCAGGCATTGTTGGAGTCACAGGGAATATTGCAACATACACACTGTCACAGAATGAAAATCAAGTAGGGGTAACAGGCAATAAATGACAACATAAAAAAGTCTAGGGGATGCGTTTTCCTTTCTCCTTTCCCTAGACATGAGAATCACTGCCGGGGAAGATCATCAAGAACTCCAAGGGAAAAAAGGGCCGTTCAGAAGGAGAGGGGGCTATTCCCACACACAGAGGCTCCCAGGGTTGCAGTGTGCCCTGAGCACAGGCTAGAGTCTGACATCTCTGGGGTGGGGTGGGATAAAGGCAGACTGTTTCTTCAGGCTTATTTTTCATGCCCCTGTGTGCTCCAAGGGGATTTAGACAGTTCATGATAATACAAAGTCCATAAAGCCATTAAAAAGAAAGTAAATGTTTAGGAGCTTGTAATATGGACTAAAGATGGAAGGAGTTGTTTTTTTTATCCCAGCAAAACTTGGCTTAGGTGTACGCCTGCAACGGAGCATAAGATTTAACACCGAGCTCCCAGGTAACCAAAGAAAAGGGAACACACAGGAAGTTATGACTGCACTAATTATCCACTAACAATAATTTTATCACTTATCCAGAGAGACCAGCGTTTTTCACCTCTAACGTGCACAGCGCATGCGATGGATATATATTTCTTCCCTCGGTGTTCTTACAAATGTCTCTCTGTTCCCAGGGTTGTGAAATTTCTTGAGATGTCACTTTGTGTTCTATTTTCTTCTGTTGTGATTTGTGATGAACAATTTAACAGCCTTTCAATCTGGAAACACACATGCTTCTTGTGTTTAAATTGTGGGAGATTTTCCTGAATCTTTTTTCTTTAATAATTTGAACCCAGCCTGGCGCAGTGGCTCATGCCTATAATCCCAGCACTTTGGGAGGCTGAGGGGGGTGGATCACTTGAGGTCAGGAGTTCAAGACCAGCTTGGCCAACATGGTGAAACCCTGTCCCTACTAAAAATACAAAAATCAGCCAGGTGTGGTTGTGCATGCCTGTAATCTCAGCTACTTGGGAGGCTAAGGCTGAAGAATCGCTTGAACCTGGGAGGCGGAGGTTGCAGCGAACCAAGATTACGCCACTGTACTCCAGCCTGGGTGACACAGTGAGACTCCGTCTCAAAAAAAAAAAAAAAAAAAAAAAAGAGCCCCTCCGTTTTCTCTCTCTGGAACTCTGATTTTTTTCTCTCTCTGGGACTCTGATTTTTTTGGATGTTTGACCCTGCGTTCTTTATTTTTTTCCTCATGTATTCCCTATCTCTGTGTCCATTTGCTCAGCTCTTTTTAGATATTGCCTTCATTTTATTTTCCAAATTTTCTACTGAATTCTAAAATCCTTGCCATTATACTTCTAATAGTCTATTTTTTTAAAAAAACAAAAATACTAGCCTCTCCCCAACACTATCCTGCACCTTACCTTCTGCCTATAGAGAATATCCTGGAAATGGTGTCAAAGCAGAGGACAGAGTGTTGCCTCCTTCTCTTTAATGGACATAGAGTGTTTCATTGCACGGCTGTGCCAGACTTTATTCACCACATCGGGGTGGTTCTGAAGGATGACAGGCATCCACTAACTGAGAGGGGGCTCTGGGCATCACAGGTACAGGAGCAAGTCAGTGGGAAGATGTGGGATGTGGGACAGCCTAGGACATTGCAAGAGCTGGGCATGGGTGGCCCAGATGAGATTGTAGCACATGTGTCTGTGCATGTGTGTTGGAGAGAATGTGACTTGAGAGTCAGATGAAGGACAGGTCCCTTTTCCAAGTGACGTTAACAGAATACTCTAGACTGAAAGCAGAGGAGGGCCATGAGGACATCTGTTCCTCAGAAGTTCGTCCTATCTGCAGTGTGGAAGGTGGACCAGAAGGGGATGACACTTGGGTCATGAAGGACCCAAGTTGGGTACAGTTAAATGGTTGTTGCAGAAACTGGGGCAAGAAGTGATGAGGGTTGGAACTGGGGCAGTGGCAGTATGGTAAGCAGAGATGCTCGATGTGAGGACAGCAGGCAGTGTCTGGTTTGTGGCTGTGTGGAGGGAATGAAGGAGAAGACTAGCACGATGCCTCCGTTCAGCCAGTTGACTTAGCAGACAAAGTCTCCCTTCACAGGATGGGGAATCCCAGATAGGAAGCAGTTCTGAGGGGAATGAGGAAGTTAGGTTTGGACATGTTGAGTCTGAGATATTTCTGGGACATCCAAATAGAGATGTCCTAATGATGGGGGTCTGATTCTTAACCAAGAGGTGTGGGCTGATGTTGTAGATTCATTGGGACAGTGATGGAAACTGCCATTCACTCCTGGACACCTTGGCGCATGCTTTCCCTCCACTCCTTCCTCTCTCGCCCTGTCTCCCCTGATGCTCCTCGAGCACATGCAGCAGGGACCTGCCTGAGGGTCTCCGGACTAGCTGTTCTGTTTGCCAAGTTCACGCTCCCCAGGACTTCGTGTTGGCCACCTTCCTGTGTCATTCCATCCCTGATGAGCAGCCTCCCTCTCTGATCACCCTAATCCAGGTAGAGCCCTCTCCTGTTACTCTCCATCAGCTTCACCTCCTTTTCTTTTGCTGCCCAGTGTTTATCATCACCTGTCCTCGTGGTACATACTTAAGCATTCATTTATTTGTCACTCGTTCCTTGCTCTCCACCCTCGCTCTGCATTCAAATGTAAGTTCTTCCAGAGGAGAGGCGATTGCCATAACCACTGGGCCTAAGCACTCCCTGCGAACAAGTTTGTGCCCCAGAAATATTTGTGGAGGGAATGAGTGAGTATCCAGAGGGAGTCAAGAGAAGACTCAGAAGATACACTTGGGGAAACAGAAGGGAAGTCAAGATAGCCCAGCCTCCAAAGGCCAGGAGAGAATGGATTTCAAGTAGGAGAGAAGGGTCAGCTGTGTCAGATATGAGTGGGATGGCAAAAAAGAGAAAAGCAGAGGACCCCTGTTGGTTTGGCAACAGGAAGAGCACGGGCTGCTTTAGCCATGACAGAGGGGCAGAGGGCGGAGGGCAGACTGGGAGGTGACACTGGGTGACTAGGGGTCAGGATGTTTTTAAGAAATTGGTTATGCATAAAGACATAGAGTGATTTAATGGACTTTGCGCACTCCAGGGCGGGTGGAAGGCAGGTGAGGGATAAAAGAGTACACATTGGGTACAGTGTACACCGCTCAAGTGATGGGTGTTCTAAATCCCAGACTTCACCACTACAGAATTTATCCATGTAACCAGAAACCACTTGTACCCTCAAAGCTATTAAAATTTTTTAAAAAGAGAAGAAATTGGCTATGAGTGGATCAACATAAGAGAAGAGATAGAAGGAGACCAAGATATTTTCTTTTTTTTCCCCTCCAAATCATTGTTTATTGGTTTGGGGGTGCAACAGCCAGATAAATGAGAGGGTGCAGTCTCAGTGGGAACCTGGAGGTGCCTTTTCAGAGGCAGAAGCATCTGAGATGGTTGCCAGAGTCTAGAGGTGGCAGTGGGGGCAGGTAGCAGGTGGGGCCTGTGCCCTCTCTGTGGAGGCAGTGGTGCACTGCCGGGTCAGGCTTTCTCTGCCTCAGCCCCTCTACTGCTCCCCTCTCTCCATAAGTAGGCGCTGATAAAGCTGGCCTCCATAAGTATGGATTTTCACACATTGTATGTTGCACTTGCTGGTGCGACTGAGTATGGTGAGAGTGAGGGGTGCCTCTTATCACAATGTCTTGCTGTCTGAAGTCCCTACCTTGGCCCATGGACCTGGGTTTCACCTTTCCCTCAGCTGCCTCTGCTCTCCACTTGTCAGGCTGTCAGCACAGAGGCGCCCCTTCGTGTTCCCCACCAGGAAACCTGCTCTCCAGGCAAACCTGGCCACTAGAGGTAAAGAGTCAGTTTGGGGCCAGGCACAGTGGCTCATGCCTGTAATCCCAGCACTTTGGGAGGCTGAGGTGGGTGGATCACAAGGTCAAGAGATTGAGACCATCCTGGCCAACATGGTGAAACCTCGTCTCTACTAAAAATACAAAAAAATTAGCCGGGCGTGGTGGTGCACACTTGTAGTCACAGCTCCTTGGGAGGCTGAGGCAGGAGAATCGCTTGAACTCAAGAGGCGGAGGTTGCAGTGAGCCGAGATCGGGCCACTGCACTCCAGCCTGGCGACAGAGAGATTCCGTGTCAAAAAAAAAAAAGAATCAGTTTGGAAGGAAGAAGACCAGGATATCCAACCCCTTCCCATTTGTGAAGGAGACTTCCAGACAAAGCAGTGGTGGAGCCTTGGAGGAGGTTCCCATGCTCCCGAGTTTTCTCAGAATCTCTGCAGAACACAGAAATGGGAAGTTTATGTGTGCCCAGGAAGTGAAGTGGGAATGCAGTCCTCAGGCTGGAAAACTGAGGTTTGGGAGTAGATGGAAGGGCCACAGATGGTTGTGTTATAAAGGGACAACCAGACGTTGATGATCAGAGAGACAACACTATCGCCAGGACAGCTCTGAAAAATATGATTACAACATTTCAGAGAGTCCAGAATGGAGATGGGGCAAAACCAATAATTAAAAGATTTGTAGAATGAGCCGGGCATGGTGGCTCACGCCCGTAATCCCAGCACTTTGGGAGGCTGAGGCAGGTGGATCACTTGAGGTCAGTAGTTCGAGACCAGCCTGGCCAACATCACGAAACCCCACCTCTACTAAAAATACAAAAATTAGCCAGGCGTGGTGGCAGGTGCCTGTAATCCGAGCTCCTTGGGAGGCTGAGGCAGGAGAATCGCTTGAACCTGGGAGGCAGAGGCTGCAGTGAGCCCAGATCATGCCATTGCACTCCAGCCTGTGTGACAGAGCAAGAGTCCATCTCAAAAAAAAAAAACAGAAGATTTGTAGAATGAAATGCAAATCAGCCCAAAAATAGAATTCCAACATGAGGAAATCATGGCTGGGGAGCACAGGCAGTGACCCGAGTTAAACATATGGAGATAAAGCCATGCAACTTTTAAGACACAGTTTTTAAAAGTACTTTGTTGTCGTTGTTGAAAGAAGTGATTTGCAGGGAAATATTAAAATGATGATGTTTACAGGTCCAGATTAATTTGGGTAGGGGTGGGGAAGTAAGGAAGAAAACTTCGAAATCTACTGTTTTCCTTATAAGGTTATTATAAGGCTCCTTTCCTTGTTGACTTTGACAGTTAGTTTCCATTAAGTTTAAGAATACATTTTTAGGCCAGGCTCAGTGGCTCACGCCTGTAATCTCAACACTTAGGGAGGCTGAGGCGGGCGGATCATGAGATCAGGAGATCGAGACCATCCTGCCTAACACGGTGAAACCCCGTCTCCACTAAAAATACAAAAAATTAGCCAGGCGTGGTGGCGGGTGCCTGTAGTCCCAGATACTCGGGAGGCTGAGGCAGGAGAATTGCTTGAACCCGGGAGGCAGAGGCTGCAGTGAGCCGAGATCATGCCACTGCACTCCAGCCTGGGTGACAGAGCGAGACTCTCTCTCAAAAAAAAAAAAAAGTACGTTTTTAAATATTTTCATGTAGGCCAAGCATAGTGGCTCGTGCCTGTAATCCCAGCACACTTTGGGCGGCTGTGGCAAGAGGATCACTTGAGCTCAGGAGTTTGAGACCAGTTTGAGCAACATAGCAAAACCCTGTCTCTCTAAAAAATACAAAAATTGGGTGGGCATGGCGATGTGTGCCTGCAGTCCCAGCTACTCAGGAGGCTGAGGTGGGAGGATCGCCTGAGCCTGGGAGGCAAGTCTGCAGTGAGCTGAGATCACGCCACCGCACTCCAGCCTGGGCAATAGAATGAGACCCTGTTTCAAAACAATTTTTTTCATGTAATAATTGTTAGATTAAAAGAATATTTACCTTACAAATCAGTACTAAAGTCTATACAGGAAAATAAAAGAGAGGGGAAAAAAAAGACCTCACTCAAACAAAACCAAACGGAATAGAGAGGAAACAATTACAGAAGCAAAACTGAAGAGAAACAATGTAGATGGGTATAAATGGGTTAATTCAATAAGTAAAAGGACGAAAATTGAATTAAAAAACAAAAATCCAATAATAGGCTGCTTACAAGTCAGACCCATGACATGATGACAGAGGGAAAGATAATTAAAGGCAAACATATAGTACCAGGTACATGAGAACCAGAA
This sequence comes from Pongo pygmaeus, assembly GCF_028885625.2. NCBI lineage: Eukaryota > Metazoa > Chordata > Mammalia > Primates > Hominidae > Pongo > Pongo pygmaeus. The sequence continues at coordinate 135,537,769 of NC_072384.2, read as the reverse complement.
AGGAAGTGAGGGGGGATATGTTAGCATCAGCCGGGGTTCAAAGTGAAAATCCTCCCTGGGAAAGGGGAGGTCTGCTTGGTCTGCATCATAAGAGATGAAATCAACACTGTCTCCCTAGGGGACCGCATCCACACGCCCGCAGTTAATGATCAACTATATGCTAATAATCCTTGATTCACATCTCAGGCCCAGGTCCAATCTGTCACCCACCTCCATATCCCAGTTCCATTTGTCTGTTTACCAGCCTTACCTGACTCAGTTTCTGCAAGAGTGACCAAGGTTCCCATCTGCCCAGGCCTGCGGGGTTTTCATGGGCAAGAGATTTTCAGTGCTGATCTGGGACAGTCCCAGGGAAGCCAAGACGGTTGGTCAGCCCGAGTCCCTCTGTCACTGAGAAGGGGACGCCCTGTTTGCTCCATGCTGCTCAGCGCAGACTGTGATCCCAGGCTCATTTCTGCTTCCTTTGTCTCAACGTACAAGGAGGGCAAAGCCTGCGTTTGGGATTGTTTGCCTTTGTGTCTGCGCCGTCTCCCACATGCCCGACATGGAATCAATGTTGGCGGAATCAAAGAGGAAATGAATGATGGCCTAGTGTCAAGACTCTTAATGTGCCACAAAGCCGCATCAGAATGTGCAAGGCAACTTCCAAATAATTTGCTCATTTAAACATTTAAACACATTTTTTAAAAGTATAAAACAAAACATGGGCATCAGGCACGGTGGCTCATGCCTGTAATCCCAGCACTTTGGGAGGCCGAGGCAGGTGGATCACTTGAGGTCAGGAGCTCGAGACCAGCCTGGCCAACATGGCAAAACCCTGTCTCTCCAAAACAAACAAACAAACAAACAAAAAAAAACCAGCAACAATTAGTAGCCAAGTGTGGTGGTGCATGCCTATAATCCCAGCTACTCGGGAGGCTGAGGCAGCAGAATCCCTTGAATCTGGGAGGCGGAGGAGGTTGGGGTGAGCTGAGATTGAGCCACTGCACTCCAGCCTGGGTGACAGAGCGAGACTCCATCTTAACAAACAAACAAACAAATGAACAAACGAACATAACCACATTTGTGTGTGTGTGTATGTGTGTGTGTATGTGTGATGTTTCCTTTAGCCACCTTCTCTACAGAGATCATTCAGAAATAACTCCATCTTCTTGAACTCTCCTCGGTCTTTCAGTTGTCCTCATCCATTTGTTTTGCTTCACAAAAGTTTAACTTTTGCAAGATATTTTAGTTTCCTAAGATTTTGGAATTTCTTCAACTTTGCTGAGTAAGTTTGGATTTCAAAAAAAAAAAAAAAGAAAAGAAAACAAAGCAAAACCAAAAAAAAACAGAATTAAAATAGAGTGGCCATTTATTACTAACTAAAAATGTTTTTCCCCTTGATGTAGAAATTGCTCATCTTGGTATCATTTACAGACACACTTTCTATTCCCCAAATATTTATTAATGAAATATTTTTATCTCCGAACATGCCTTCTAAATATTTACTTCTTAGTAATGCTTTTGCAAAGTTCTGTTTATAAACTGCTAGGAGAAAGTGGTGAGAGCCCCTCTTACTTCGCAGGACTAGGGTAACTTGGGTGAAAGGTTGTTTGGTTGTTGGCTTTGCTACAGAATAATAGATTCGGTTCTGTTGTGTTTTGCGTGGTTCCAATGCTTAAAACACGTATCCAAGAATATATGCATATGAATTTTCTGCAAGAGAGTTTCTAGCTCTAATAGAACCAAATAGATGAGTGAAACCGAGAATGAGGAGTGGGATGCCTATTGTTAGTTTATAGCAAGTGAAGGCTGATGGACGCATCCAATGGCTGACTCACAAGGCACCAAGATGCATACAAACACACATATAGGATGACCCCTTGGGTTCCTCTTCCCCTTTCCAGAACTTTTCTCTTTCCTAATTGTCCACTTTGGCCCTGCCTTTGGCTGCGCAGCACGGCCTCTGTGCTATAGTACAGCCACGAAGTTCCTGAAATTTACAGGACCATCTTGAATTTAAATATTTAGTCAGTTTTTGACTGCATGTAGCAAATTAATCCCAGTTTTTGGCTAGGAAAACGTGATCCAACACAGCTGAGTGCTTTTCAGCACTTTACTTGGTAAGAAGGAATGAGTTTTCTCAACAAATCTCCTAGGAGAGGGGGGCTTAAGTTTTGGGTATGTTGTCGGCGTGTAAAATAAATGCCAACATCTTTTTTTGGGGTGGGTGGAGTTGTGTTACTTAAAACGATGGGGTTATTTTATTGTGCAGTTTGTGCCAGCTCTGCTCAGTTGAGTGTTGCAATGCACGGTGTTTTCTACATGGTTGGTGTAGTACTCCAAGTAATTTGTTATTGGCAAAACCTGAAGCACCAAAGTTGGTGAATAATTTACCTTAAAACAATTCGAGCTGTTATGTCCTCGATGGAATCCTCGCTCACTTGCATTTGTTTGACTTTATTGGATGGGGGAGAAGGGTTAGAGCAACAGCCAGCAGCAGCCAGGGGCTTTTTTCTCCTGTGCCCAGGCAACCCCCTTGGGCCTGTGTCACACCTGTGTGCATCATCTGGTCACGTGTGACTCAAGGGAGCTCCTGCATGATGTCACTTGTTTTCTAAAAACACTTCTAGCTCTTTCCTTTCTCTATAAAGTGAAGGAGGCAGTTCTGGGAAAGGCACTTGAGGTCTCATTGGAAATGGAAAGCTTTAAGCAGAGATAAAGGAAGTAGCTTATAACAAGATTTATATTTGTATAATAGTTTCAATGTACTTTATAAAACTAAATTATTTAGTGCTGATAGAGAAAGTAATGAGAAGATAATGTGAAATGAGCTCACAACCTAATGGTCTTTATTTTTAGACTTGTGTCTCTGTGTGTTCCCAACAAATCGTGCTGCCCAATTCTATTTTCTCAGGTCAATATTACCCTGTGCATGCATGCTCATCTGTGGTGAGTAGTACCAGCTAAGCACAGGAAATGTCTCCTAGAAAGCTAAAAAGAAAACCTAGAACTTAGTTTTTATTGTTGCAATACACAAATTGGATAATCTATATGCCCTTTGTGCAGTGTTGGTTAAAAATAAACAAAAAGGGCAGGTGCAGTGAATCACACCTGTAATCACAGCACTTTGGTAGGCCGAGGCAGACGGATCACGAGGTCAAGAGATCAAGACCATCCTGGCCAACATGGTGAAACCCCATCTCTACCAAAAATACAAAAAAATTAGCTGGGCATGGTGGTGCACACCTGTAGTCCTAGCTACTTGGGAGGCTGAGGCAGGAGAATCACTTAAGCCCGGGAGGCAGAGGTTGCAGTGAACCGAAATGGTGCCACCGCACTCCAGCCTGGGGACAGAGTGAGCCTCTGTCTTAAAAAGAAAATAAACAAACAAACCCAACACTGGGTCCAAGTAAACATAAATGTAAGAATTTATTAAGGTATTAATAACAAGTGATGTCACCAAGATTTAGCAAAACTCACCACCTTACAAATTGGTCCTAATTACTCATATGCTGGAAAATATGTTTTCAAGATTCTGTGGGAGTTTGTCTACAATTCAGTGTCCTTTAAATAGCAATTTTGTCTTTAACACTTACCTAGCAACTATTCCTGAGCTGCTCTGTGGCATGCACCCAGTTATTACCTGTAACTGTTCCTGAGAATTTTAATTACTCAACTTTTGGTATGTGTGCTTGTCATCTTTTCAATTATAGGGACTATGCCTTTTACTATCTGGAACCCTTTATTTTGCCCAAAACGGTGTCTACACCGAGTAGGGTTCCAGCACATTGTAATTCAGTTTCCTGCTCTTCTCTCAGAAAGAAAGGATAGCTTTTAAGATCACATGTTCGTAGAATTCTTGGAGGTCCCCTGTGGCCAACGCCATCTGATGTTGATTCCCTTTTCCCACCTTCCTGACCAGCCTCTGCTTTCAGCCCTGCAGAAGCAAGAGGTCTTGCGATCGCTGTCAGCCTGGGCACGTAAGAGGCAGCGGTCGCCATGTGTGACTGGAATCTGCCTTCCTGAGACTTTGGCATCAGGGCTGTCCGGCTCCTGGGAATACATAACCATGACCTTCTTTTTCTGAGAGCCCATTTCAGGATGGAAGGGAGCCCTCATAGCCTCCCCGTTTCCCGTCTGTCCTGGGCTCACCAAAGACTAAGTTTCCTTGCCCCTCCTGATTGAAGTCATTCCAAATCAGCTTGCTCTATGGCTGCAGCATGCAGAAGGTATCCAAGGCTGGTTTCCTTTGACTATCCAGCATTGGAGTCTCCACCCTATATTTGCAGAATATCCCATCTTACAAGCATTTTTGGGAGAACAAACCCACCTCCCACTAGAGAAGCTGAACCCCAGCAAATGGGGTGGCTTTCAACCACCCGAACCCCTGCCTGCTTTCTCTTCCCCTTGGAGCCAGTACTTGGGGTTGTGATGAAGGCTCCTCCAACCAGATGGACCAGGCTGGGCTTTGAGTTGAGATGCAGAAGGACCATGTGGATGTTCTTCCCAGGCAGTGAGGGTGGCGCTCTTGAGGATGTTCAGGGTCCTAGGCTCCGTGGCGGTGGCAGGCCCATCCTATCAGGAAGATTCTGGCTGTCGGTTGCAGGTCTGCCCACCAGCTGCTCCTCTCCAGCTCTCCCAGCACTTCCCAGTACTCTTCTGTAAATGGCTTTTCTGCTTAAATCAGCCAGTGTCCATGTCTGTTTCGGGCAGCCAAAAACCTTGTCTGATTGTACACGGTATGGCATGGTGGTTAAGAGTTCTGATGTGGAGCCTGATTTTGGGGTTCCCTATCACCTGATTCCCCACCTCTGTGGCCACAGGTATTAACATCCTCTTTGGGAAAATGGGATAATAATAATAATCCTACCTTCATAGGATTTCCCATCCAATAATTAAATACATTCATTAAATAATTAAACATTGTATTAATTTGTTAGGGCTGCCGTAACACAGTACTACAGACTAGGTGGCCTAAACAACAGAAATTTATTTTATAACAAAATCTAGTTCATAACTAGGAGTCTGAGATCAAGGTGTTGGCAGGCTGCTTTCTTCTAAGGCTTCACTCCTTGGCTTATACTATAGACGGACTTCACTTTTTTTGGCGGCGGACAGGATCTCACTCTGTCACCCCAGGCTGGAGTGCAGTAATGTGATCTCGGCTTATGACAGCCTCCACCTTGCAGCCTCAATTGATCCTCCTGCCTCAGCCTCCCAAGTAGCTGGGACTACAGAGGTGCCATCATGCCCAACTAATTTTTGTATTTTTTTTATAGAGACAGCGTTTTACTATGTTGCCCAGGCTGGTCTCGAGCTCCTGGGTGCAAGTGATCCACCTGCCTCAGCCTCCAAAAGTGCTGGAATTACAGGAATGAGCCACTGCCCCCCGCCTAGATAGCCATCTTGTTCCAATGTCTTCACACAATCCCCGCTGTGTCTTCATCCTAAACTTCTCTTTTTATAAGTACGCCAGTCATATTGGACTAGGGCCCACCCCTATGACCTCATTTTAACTTAGTTACCTCTTTAAAGGACCTGTCTCCAAATACAGCTGCATTCTGAGGTCCTGGGGATTAGGAATTTTGAGGGGACACCATTCTGCCCATGGCAAAGGTCATAATACATGTGAGGAGCGTGGCTTGGAGCCTAACATGCCAGAAGCAGCATTGCCCTTTATATAGGCAGGACTCACCCCTCAGAACCAGGTTTTTGAAAGCCGCCTCTCACCTGCAGGATGGGACAGTCATGGAGGACTCTGACTGGTTGAAGGAAGTATGTTGTTGCTGATGTTATTATTATTGTTTTTAGCTTTGGCCACATTGAGGATATTGCAAAAGAACCAGGTGCGTTGATGGTTCGAGTCTCACAAATAAATGGGAGATTGAACACCATCACGATGCCCTCCTTGACATGGTTCTAGAGCTTGTTTCCTTAAGGATGAGACAGAGCAGCTCCTTTCATTCTTTTTGTTGGTGTCTCTGAACAACTGGAAGCCCCCGAGGTCCATTGTAAAATGCATTGTTGAAACGACGGGCATTCACTCTGCCGTGTATCCAGCTGGGTTCCCACGTGGACAGGACAAACCACTGCAACAGCTTTCAGCCGTGTGCGCTGATGGCAAAACTGATTTCTCCTGAATTGGTCCTTATGGGGCTTCACCCTTCCCTGAGCTTTAGAGAAAGGTCTGTAGGGAATGGCAGATTAACACCAGGAAGTTCTTCTATGCCAGAATGACTCCTGAAATCGAGCATGGAGCTCCTGAGCACATTCCTCAGCAGGTCCAGCACAGTCTTGGGAGGCCTTGCAGATGCCTACTGCAGATGCCTCAGACCTGAGCTGTGTGCTTTCTCTTATCTTTGTTTTAATCCCCCAATGACAAAATCGTACAGATGAACACATTTTCTACAGAAATGGAAGGCACATCAGTAGACCCGGTGCTCACGATTCCTCATACTTTGCTTCCTAAAATAGGCTAAATATAAAACTAAGTATATTGGAGTCTCGCTGTTCCAGTAACAGGCTTTATGATGTGGGATTATGTTCAGAAACACGTTTTAAATCTGGGTCCTTCTGGGATTTCCAAGCATCTGCCCTCTAAACAGACTCAGATGAATGCTGCGGATGCCTTGCACCCACCCTGAGTGAGCTCTGAAGCAGGCTAAGTTGCACTCCCATTTTCTAAATATTTAACATCCCTTGAATGTGTTTGATATGCAATCCGAATGCATAGCCCTTTGAGTTTCCTCATAAAATGCATTTTCAAAATGATGGGCCATTCACTTGGCTGTGTATGGGGGATTTGAAATCAAATGTCATAGTCCAATTATAAGGGATCTCAGAACAAGTCAGGTATGGCTGGAGGTTGTACATCCCCATAGAAACTGGAAGCTTCTGGCTCACAGAAAGTAAAATGATTAGGATCCTATTATTTTGAAATCCTGAACATGCAATGTGCTTAAGGAATGTATCTATCTATCATCTATCTATCTATCTATCTATCTATCTATCTATCTATCCATCTATCTATCTATCTATCTATCATCCTCCGTGTATGTAAGGAGGTGTAAATTTTATTAGCTTATGACTAGTACCAAAATTATTCTTAGGAAAGGATCTGTCTTTGTTTAAGAAAATACTGTGGCTGGGCACAGTGGCTCACGCCTGTAATAGCACTTTGGGAGGCAGAGGCGGGCAGATCACCTGAGGTCAGGAGTTCAAGACCAGCCTGACCAACATGGAGAAACCCTGTCTCTACTAAAAAATACAAAATTAGCCGGGCATGGTGCCACTACATGCCTGTAGTCCCAGTTACTCGGGAGCCTAAGGCAGGAGAATCACTTGAACCCTGGAGGTAGAGGTTGCGGTGAGCTGAGATCATGCCATTGCACTCCAGCCTGGGCAACAAGAGCAAAACTCCATCTTGGAAAAAAGAAAAGAAAAAGAAAAAGAAAATACTGTCATAAACTCTTTGAAGAAAATCTAAAACCCTAAGGGTGTTGGATAGTAAGACACAAAAAGAGCTAATCTGCCTTATTGTAAAGAAGTCTACAGGATGGGCCCAAAAGCTCCGTCAGCTGTTAAACAACTTCAGCACAGTTTCAGGATACAAATCAATGTACAAAAGTCACTAGCATTTCTATACATCAACAACAGCCAAGCTGAGACCCAAATCAGGAAGGCAGTCCCATTCACAATTGCCACAAAAAGAAGAAAATACCTAGGAAGACAGTTAACCAGGGAGGAGAAGGATCTCTACAATGAAAATTACAAAACACTGCTCAAAGAAATCAGAGAAGACACAAATGGAAAAGCATCCCATGCTCATGGATAGAAAGAATCAATATCATTAAAATGGCCATATTGCCCCAAACAATTTACAGATTCAATGCTATTCCTTTCAAACTAACATTCTTCACAGAACTAGAAAAAACTATTTTAAAATTCATATAGAACCAAAATAAAGAGCCTGAATAGCCAAGGCAATCCTAAGGAGAAAGAACAAAGCCAGAGGCGTCACATTACCTGACTTCAAAGTATACTACAAGGCTACAGTAACCAAAGCAGCATGGTATTGGTACAAAAACAAACACATAGACCAATGGAGCAGAACAGAGAGCCCAGAAATAAGGCTGCACACCTACGACCATCTGATCTTTGGCAAAGCTGACAAAAACAAGCAATGGGGAAAGACTCCCTATTCAATAAATAGTGCTGGGATAACTGGCTAGCAATACGCAGGAGATTGAAGCTGGACCTTTTTCTTACATTATATACAACAAATTAACTCGAGATAGATCAAAGACTTAAATGTAAAACCTAAAACTATAAAAACCCTGGAAGACAACTTAGGCAATACCATCCTAGACATAGAAATGGGCAAAGATCCCATGACAAAGACACCAAAAGCAATCACGACAAAAGCAAAAACTGACAAATAGGATCTAATTAAGAGCTTCTAGACAGCAAAAGACATCATCAATAAAGTAAACAGACAACCTACAGAACAGGAGAAAATATTTGCAAACTGCATCTGACACAAAGGTCTCATATCCAGCATCTATAAGGAACTTAAATTTACAAGAGAAAAACAAACAACCCCATTAAAACGTGGGCAAAGGACATGAACAAACACTTTTCCTAAGAAGACATACATGCGGCCAACAAGCATATGAAAAAAAGCTCAATAGCACTGATCTTTGGAGAAATGCAAATAAAAACCACAATGAGATATCATCTCACACCAGTCAGAATGGCTAGTACTAAAAAGTCAAATACCAGGTATTGGTGACGTTGCAGAGAAAAGGAAACACTTATACACTGTCGGTGGGAGTGTAAATTAATTCAACCATTGTGGAAAGCAGTATGGTGATTCCTCAAAGAGCTAAAACTACTATTAGATCCAGTGATCCCATTACTGGGTATATACCCAGATGAATATAAACATTCTGCCATTACGACACATGCACAAGAATGTTTGTTGCAGCCGTATTCACAATAGCAAAGACATAGAATCAACCTAAATGCCCATGAATGACAGATTGGATAAAGAAAATGTAGTACATATACACCATGGAATACTATGCAACCATAAAAAAATAATGAGATTATGCTTTTTGTGGGAACATGGATGGAGCTTGGAGGCCATTACCCTTAGCAAACTAATGCAGGAACAGAAAACCAAATACTGCATGTTCTCACTTATAAGTGGGAACTAAATGATGAAAACTAATGAACACAAAGAAGGGAACAACAGACACCAAGGTCTACTTGAGGGTGGAGGGTGGGAGGAGGGTGAGGAGCAAAAAAGGTAACTATTGGGTATTGGAGTTAATACCTGGGTAATGAAACAATCTGTACAACAAACCCCAGTGACATTTATTTGCCTATGTAACAAACCTTCACATGTACACCTGAACCTAAAGTAAAAGTTAAAAATAAAAAAAGGGAAATGTATAGGAGAATGGATGAAAGGAATAAGGAAAGATGAAGGATGTAGAGCAATCTAGCTACAGTCTGAGTTGTCGGGATAGAAAGAAAACTTCTAAGAACAAGAATCTTGCTGTTATATTTTTAAAATTATTTTAAAATTGTGAAATGAAACACACATACAGAAAACAGCATAAAGCATGAATGCATGTTTTAACTAATAATTATGAAACCAACAATCCTGTCCATGATTGAGAATGAGAATGGTCTGGGACTCCAGCTGTGTCCTTTCTGGGTCACAGCTCCAACCACCTTTCCAGCACACCCACTGCCCTCATTTTGTGATGAATTCTTTTCCTCATTTTGACTTTTACATCCTCCAAAATATAGCTTAGTATCTTCTGGAAAAATTTACATGTAACTTAATGCCCAGATCCTATGTGTTCGGTTTGATGAGTTTGGACAAATGTAAAACCAATACCCAAATCAAGATGTAAAATATTTTAGTCACCCCAGAAGATCTCCTCCTGTTCCCTCCTGGTCAATCCTCCACCAGTTTGAGGTCATCATGGCTCTGATTTCTGTAACTGGATTCGATGTCAGTTCTCCAACTGCATGTAAATGAATCATACCATATGTCCCTTTTGTGTCTGGGTTCTACACGTTTCTCAGATTTATCCATGTCATTGTACGAATCGGTAGTTTGTCTTTCTTTATTGCTATGTAGCGTTCATCATATGAATGCATTACAGCTCTTTTTCTGCCCCAGTTGTCTTGGTAATGGATATTTGGGTTGTTTTCTGTTTTTCTGTTTTGGCTATTATGAATAAAATACTATATACAGGCCAAGTTTTGGTGCCTCACGCCTCTAATCCTAGCACTTTGGGAGGCCAAGGAGGGCAGATTGCCCGAGCTTAGGAGTTCGAGACCAGCCTGGGCAACATGGCGAAACCCCAACTCTATTAAAATTACAAAAAATTAGCCAGGCATGGTGGTGTGTGCCTGTAATCCCAGCTACTCAAGAGGCTGAGGCACGAGAATAGCTTGAACTTGGGAGGCAGAGGTTGTAGTGAGCCCAGATTGCACCACTGCACTCCAGCCTGGGCAACAGAACTAGACTCTGTCTCAAAACAAACAAACAAACAAACAAACAAAACGTACTCTAAACAGTCTTGTATATGTCTTTTTGGGAATATATGCTTTCATTTGTCTTGGTTAAATATCTAGGAGTATAATTGTGGGGGCATAAGGTAGATATATGTTTGACTTTGTAAGAAATTGCTGAACAGTTTTCCAAAGAGATTAGTCATTTTACAACCCTACCCGTGCTCTACTTCCTCTCCGAGATTTGGTATTACCAGTCTTTTGAATTTTTAGGTATTTCAGCGGATGTGGAGTGGTAATTTATGGTGGTTTTAATTCACATTTTCCTGGTGAATAATGATAATAAGCAACTTTTCATAAATTTTGAATTCATTCATATATTTTCTTTCTGAGGTCCCAGTCTATTCAGATATTTTTCCCAATAAAAATAGGTGTCTTATTTTATTACTGATTTGTAAGACTTTATCTTTCAATACAAATTTCTAGTCAGAAATGTTAGTAATTATTTTCTTTTACTCTGCAGTTTCCCTTTTAATTTTCTTAAAAGTATCTTTTTCTCAGAGCAGAAAATTTTACTGTTGATGGAGGCTAGTTTATTAACATTTTCTTCTATGGTTTGTATGTTTTGTGGTCCAGTGTTCATGTCTGAGTTGAGGTCCACTTTCCTCCCCCCAAATCAATACACAATTGTTCAAGTACCATATGTTGAAAAGACTATCTTTCCCCCATTGGGTTACCCCAGCACCTTTGTTGAAAATCAATTCACCATATATGTATTGGTCTATATCTGGGCACTCTATTCCATTCTGCTTATCCATATGTCTACCCTTATGCCAATGCCACACCGTTGATGAGTATAGCTGTTGAAATCAGTTAGTGTTTTCCTGCACTGTGTTCCTCTTTTTCAGTATCATTCTAGGCCCTTTGCATTTTCAAATACATTGTAGAATCAGCTTGTAAATTTCTATAAAAATGCTGGTTGGAATTTTGATTGGGATTGCACTGAGTCTATAGATTAATTTGGGAAAAATGGACATTTTACCCATATCAAATTACCTAATCCATTAACTTTACATATCTATTTATTTAAGTCTTCTTTAATTACTCCCATTTTGTCATTTTCTACATTTTAAATTTTGTAATTTTCAACAAAGAACATTAGAAAAATCTTGCAGTTTGTTAAATTTATCCCACATATTTCATGTTTTTTTTTTTTTTTTTTTTTGGTGCTGTAATGGTGTTGCTTTTGTTTAAAACTTTATTTTTCATAGCTAGGCATGGTGATGCGTGCCTGTAGTCCCAGCTACTCAGAAGGCTGAGGCAGGAGGATAGCTTGAGCCTGGAAGGTGGAGGTTGCAGTGAGCCAAGATCAAGCCACCGTGCTCTAGGCTGGGTGACACAGTGAGACCCTGTCTTTAAAAAAAAGAGAAAAAAAGTTTTAAAAATTTATTTTCCAGTTATTTACTGGCATATATAAATCTAATTTATTTTCATATAGTGGTCTTTTATCTAATGATCTTGCTAAATTCACTTAGTCATTCTAGTACCTTTGCTATTTGATTCTTTGGAATTTCTCCATGCATGATCTGCAAACAAAAGTTTAACTTCTTCCTTTCCAAGCCATATACTTTTATTTCCTCTTTTAAATTATTGCATTGGCTGGAAATTCTAGTACCATGTTGAACAGGAGTGACAGAATTGAAAGTTGTTGCCTCAATCCCACTGTGTAAGGGGAAAAGATCCGGTCTTTCACAGGAGTTATAACGCTACGTGTGTTTTTTTCACAGATGCCCTTTTTCAGCTTGGAGAGGGACTCTTCCATTCCTAATTTGTAAAGAGGGTTTTAAAAAATTATGAATTTTATTAAGTGCTTTTTGCATCTATTCAAATTGTCATATGGTTGTGCTCCTTTATTCTGTTAATGGTATATTATATTGATTGATTTTAAAATGTTAACCCAACCTTGCATTTTTGGGATAAGCCCAACCACTGGGTTTTCTTATGTAGTTTTCTGGTTATTTATCCCTTGATATGATTTGCTTAAAAAAAATTGTGCCTATGTTCATGAAGGATATATGTCTATAAGTTCCATTTCTCCTAATATATTTGTCTGGTTTTGGTAATACAGGCCTCATAAAATGAGTTGGAGAACTTTTCCTTTTTCTCTATTTTCCAAAAGAGTGTGTAGAATTGATATTATTTCTTTCTTAAAGCTGTGCTAGCAGTCACCAATTAATATGGTTTGGCTGTGTCCCCATCCAGATCTCATCTTGAATTGTAGCTCTCATAATTCCCACATGTTGTGGGAGGGACTCAGTGGGAGATAACTGAATCACGGGGTCAGTTTCCTCCATACTGTTCTTGTGGTAGTGAATAAGTCTCACGAGATCTGATGGTTTTATGAGGGGAAACCCCTTTCACTTGATTCTCATTCTTTCTTGTCTGCTGCCATGTAAGACGTGTCTTCTGCCTTCTGCCATAATTGTGAGGCCTTCCCAGCCATGTGGAACTGTGAGTCCATTAAACCTCTTTTAATGTATAAATCACCCAGTCTCGGGTATGTCTTTATCAACAGCATGAAAATGAACTAATACTCCAATGAAGCCATCTGTATCTACGTTGGTCACTCCAGGTGCAGAAAAAGGCTGGGGGCTGAACCTCCTGGTTCTCCTGAGACTCAGTCCTCTCCCAGGGAGCCTCAGACCTGTTGACCACCACAGTGTGACTCAGGCCACTCCAAGCGTGAGCCCCTTTCCAATAGGGTGGAGCTGAGCTCTGTGACAAGGAGCCTACTTTCTGTTTGGACTGTGGCCTACGCAAGAGGACTCCCCAGCTGCTGGGATGTCTCAAAGGAATCACCACCCACCCAGACCTTGGTCAAGAGTCAGCAAGCCTGGCAGCCAATGCCGGGAGAGCCGCTGAGAATCCATTGTAAAGATGTCCATTTCCCACCCCTTCAAGCAAAAAAGGATCTTAGGGCAAGGAAAGAAAAATGTGCAAAGATTGTAGTTTTACTTGGGGATGGAAACACGGAGCTTCAGCTTGAATCTAGGCATCGTTTGCCCGCTGGACACTTAGCTGCAAATCACCATGGGAAACTAGAATCTGAGCATGGTCTCCAGGAGGCTTCCCTGGGGAACCCCAGCAATGACTGGGAATGAAGTGTGTGGGAGGAAGCCTTGGCAGTTGATGTAGCAAATGGTGGTCAAAACAAAATGAAAAATTCTGTAAAAGATCATTACTGTGTTCATAATTTTGCTTCCAGGGTGGTGTTACCGTAGACTATTTACCTTGTATAGCTCTTTAACAGTTCAAGATCAACCTGGGCAACATAGCAAGACCACATCTCTGCAAAAAAAAAAAAAAAAAAAAATCACACTAGTTGGGCATTGTGGCGTGTGCCAGTAGTCCTAGCTACTCAGGAGGCTGAGGTGGGAGGATCACTTGAGCTTAGGAGTTTGAGGCTGCAGTGAGCTATGATGGTGCCACTGCATTCCAGCCTGGGTGACAGAGAGAGACGCTGTCTGAAAAAAAAATGAACAAAGTGCTTTTAAAATGTTCATTTTTGTTGTGTGTGTGTATATATATATATGTGTGTGTTGGAGGGGAGAGTGTACAACAAGATTTTTGATATGCATAGTGAAATAATTACTGTAGTCAAGCAAATTAACATGTCTATCATCCCTCCTAGTTACCCATTTTTTTCTGTGTGTGGGTGATAAGAGCACCTAAAGTAAACATCCAGTATACAATACAATATTGTAACTATAGTGTTTATGTTATACCTTAGCTTTCTCGACTAATTGATTCTACCTATCTGTACCTTCAAAATCTTTGACCTGCATCTCCTCATTTCCTTTTCTCTTCCTCCTACCTGATTTATTCTCTATGTATTCTACTTTTAAAAAGTTTACATATAAGTGAGATCATGTAGTATTTTTCTTTCTCTGATTTATTTCACTTAGCATAGTGTCTGCCAGGTTCATCCATATTGCCAAAAATAGAAGGATCTTATTTTTAAGGGCTGAGTAATATTCTATTGCACACTCATCTGTCACTTAACAAACGGGATATGTTCTGAGAAATGCATCCTTAGGCAATTTTGTTGTGGGAGCATCATAGTGTGCCCTTATGCAAACCTAGATGGTATAGCCTGGTATACACCTGGTAGACACCTGTGCAGCTTGTGACTGTACTCAATACTGTAGGCAACTGTGACACAATCGTATGTATTTATGCATCTAAACATAGAAAGGGTACAATAAAAATACCGTATTATAATCTTAAGGGACCTCCGTTGGATATGTAGTTTGTTGTTGACCCAAACATCATTATGCAGTGCATCACTGAATAACAATTTCATGGCCGGGCATGGTGGCTCACGCCTGTAATCCCAGCACTTTAGGAGACTGAGGCAGATGGATCACGAGGTCAGGAGTTCAAGACCAGCAAAACCCCGACTCTATTAAAAATACAAAAAAATTAGCCAGGTGTGGTGGTGTATGCCTGTAATCCCAGCTACTTGGGAGGCTGAGGCAGAAGAATCAGTTGAATCTGGGAGGCGGTGGTTGCAGTGAGCAGAGATAGTGCCACTGCACTCCAGCCTGGGCGACAGAGCGAGACTCCACCTCAAAAAAAAAAAAAAAAAAAAAAAACCCCAACAACAAAAAAACAATTTCTTTATTCTTTATCCATTCGTCTGTTGATGACACTTACGTGGTTTCCACGTCTTGGCTATTGTGAATAATGCTGCAATGCACATGGGGGTGCAGACATCTTTACACATACTGATTTCATTTCCTTTGGGTAATTATCAAACAGAGCATCGCTGGGTACAAAGTACTTTTTGTTTGTCGTGGGAATAATAATGAACATGTGCCAGAAACCTAACGTTTGCCCTTCAACATATTTTGGAGTCGACGGAGAGAATTTTAAGTATGACGCCTGCAATAAAGGACCAAAACAGCATCAAAAGAAGTGGGAAAATGTTGCTGAGGGAGACTGTCTTCAAAGTCAAGGCCAGACTTCCCCTGGCTACAGCTGTAGATTCATGTCAAAAATAACTTGGAAAGAGAACTCCGGATCTTACAGCCATTGAAATGGAAATATGCGCTCCCCCAGACACTAAAATGAGCCTTATCTGCTGGTTAGCATTCCTTTAGTTAGAGACTTCTTCTTTATGGAAGCCTTAGCACCCATTAACAGGAAGCAGGTCATAAAATATACAGGTTCTAGGACCAGGATTTTAATGGCCTTAGGGGCAATTGAAACTTATGACAGTGAACTTTCCAAGATAAAGTGATTTTTCCCAACTTAGTTAATCTCCTGCAAGTGTGACTTTCCTTAAAGAGCTGTTTCAAAATGTATTTCATGTTGATTCATGAAGCAAAGTGAGGGGAATAAAAAAATCTAATCATCTTATTTGAACTATAAATATGCAAACGATTGGACATTTTTCTCTTGGAGAAAAAAGGAAGACAGCAAATGATGACGCCAAGATAGAATTATCTGTAAAGGTCACAGGCACTTTACTGTGTGTTTGGGACTGGTTTATGAACCTCCCACAGCTGAGCGCTTGCCTGGCTTTCTGAGCACTGTGGCCCTGGCAATGAGAGGACCAGGTGGCTGCTGTGCCCCTTGCTATCAGGGACCCACTGTGGTGACTGCTTAGTCCTTCATGTGGCTCCAGGACAGGACCCGGCAGTGCCCTGCCTCACATGCCCTCCCCATCTCACACTCATGCCTCATATTTCTTGTCTCTTGCCTCTGGGCCTCCCTGTTGTCACCTAGTGGTGACACCCCACCAGTTCCGTGCATCCCCAGTCCCAAAATTCTGGGGCATCAAGGCTCTGGTGAGTGAGTTTTGACCAACGGAGGAGGGAAGCTGGAACATCTGTTCTTCTCCATTCCACTCTCGGGGAGGGCGGTTGGACTTGCAGATACTTCTTTAAGTCTCTCTAAACCTGTCTGAGAGACAGCAGTCAACTTGTTCTGAAGCTGTGGGCCGCTGGTGATGGCTCTTTCACGCACTCCCCTCCTTGTCCAATTAAATCTAGACCTATAAATACTCAATAAAGATTTGCACATGAATAACTTTTATTTTAAAGGATATTTATTTATTTATTTTTTTCTTCAATTTTTATTTTAAGTTCAGGGTACATGTACAGGATGTGCATGTTTGTTACATAGGAAAACGTGTGCCATTGTGGTTTGCTGCACAGGTCAACCCAACACCCAGATATTAAGCCCAGCATCTATTAGCTATTCTTCCTGATGCTCTCCCTTCCCTGAAACTACCCGACCTCCGACAGGCCCCAGAGTGTGTTGTTTCCCACATGTGTCCATGTTCTCGTCGTTCAGCTCCCACTTATAAGTGAAAACATGTGGTGTTTGATTTTCTGTCCCTGCGTTAGTTTGCTGAGGATAACAGCTTCCAGCTCCATTCATGTTCCTGCAAAGGACATGATATTGTTCCTTTCCATGGCTGCATAGTATTCCCTGGTGTATATGTACCACATTTTCTTTATCCAGTCTATCATTGATGGGCATTTAGGTTGATTCCATGTCTTTGCTATTGTGAATAGTGCTGCAACGAACATATGTGTGCATATATCTTTATAATAGAATGATTTATATTCCTTTGAGTATATACCCAGTAATGGGATTGCTAGGTCAAATGATATTTCTGATTCCTTGAGGAATCACCACACTGTCTTCCACAATGGTTGAACTAATGCACTCTCCCACCAACAGTGTAAAAGCGTTCATTTTTTCCCCATTATATAACCTCACCAGCATCTGTTGTTTTTTGACTTTTTAATAATAGTCATTCTGACTGGTGTGAGGTGGTATCTCACTGTGGTTTTGTTTGCATTTCTCTAAAGATCAGTGATGTTGAGCTTTTTTTCATATGTTTATTGGCCACATGGTATGTCTTCTTTTGAGAAGTGTCTGTTCATGTCCTTTGCTTTTTCACCCACTCCCCTCCTTGCTCAGTTAAATCTAGGCCTATAAATACTCAACAAAGATTTGCAAATGAATAACTTTTTAAAATTTCATAGACATTTAGAACATTTCACTGCAGTACAGAAATATATATATATCTGAATATATGTTTATATACTCATATATACATATGCATAAATTCAAAACTGATGGACTTTAGCTTGTCAATTTAGTGATCTCTCCTTTTTTTCAAATTAAAATTTGCAAGAATTGCCACATTTGTTGATTATTTGATTGACTAATGATAATTCTGGGGTAGGGATGGTTGTTGTTTCTACTGTAGGATAATTTCATTAAAATCTCTTCGGGTTTGGGAGGCTGAGATGGGTGGATCACGAGGTCAGGAGATCAAGACCATCCTGGCCAACATGGTGAAATCCCACCTCTACTAAAAATATAAATTAGCTGGGCATGGAGCCACGTGCCAGTAATCCCAGCTACTTGGGAGGCTGAGGCAGGAGAATCGCTTAAACCTGGGAGGCGGAGGTTGCAGTGAGCCAAGATCGCACTCCAGCCTGGCAACAAGCTGAGACTCCGTCTCAAAAATAAAAAATAAAAATAAAAAAAATAAAAATCTCTCTGGGGACTACATTGTACCTGACGTCAGTTGCAGCCAGGCTCTGCCTGTGCAGTCCCCCAGCCATGCCTCTCCTCTTTACATTCCCTTCATAAGTGATCAAAGTCCCACTAAATTTCCTGGCAGTCCTCAGCTGCTGGAGTAGCTGTCCCTTAAAAAGGGACAAGACTGGAATCTGGCTGTTGGGGAGTGCCCTGCACTCATGTTTAGTCATGGGTAAACAGACATTTTTGCTCTTTATTTAGGAAACTGTATTTTAACTCAATTTTGATGTTTTGGATTCATCCTTTAGGATAAGACAGGATGTTACATTTATATTAGACTGTAAGCCACACATTCAAAGATAAATCTAGTTGGATTTGATGGTGTGGAACCACAGGAATCAGGGCTACGATAATTCACCTTCATCCCCCCAGAGGGGTAACAGAGTCAGAGAGGGGCGCAGACTTGCCCACGGCTGCCTGCACGGCCACTGCCAGCACTGGGATGGGAGCCCAGTCTTCAATCAACAGTTCAGTTCTTCTGCCACAAAGGCTGCCTCTTTTGACTTTGTTTATGTTCTAGGACACATACACAGTGCCTTGCATCTTTTCAATGGATTGAATGCTCTGTTGTGTTAAAAGAGAATATTTAAAAGAGAGTTTAATCATAATTCTCACGCTGATATAAAATAAACACATGTCAAGGATTTTCTTTAACCCATTAACGAATAAGGGAACCAGTAAGGTGTCACAACTTGCTCCAAGGAGAATTCAAAGTACCACAGGCATAAAGGCAGAAAAGAGATGCAGAAATGATTCTCCAGCTGGGTGCGGTGGCTCACGCCTGTAATCTCAGCACTTTGGGAGGCTGAGGTGGGAGGATTACTTGAGGCCAGGAGTTTGAGACCAGCCTGGCCAATATGGTGAAACTCCGTCTCTTCTAAAAATACAAAAATTAGCCAAGCATGGTGGCACATGCCTGGAGTCCCAGCTACTTGAAAGGCTGAGGCAGGAGAATCGCTTGATTAGAGAGTCAAAGGTTGCAGTGAACCGAGATCATGCCACTGCACTCCAGCCTGGGTGACAGAGCGAGACTCTGTCTCAAAAAAAAAAAAAAAAGAGATGATTCTCCAAATACAGTTGACCCTTGAACAACATGGGTTTAAACTGCACAGGTCCACTTACACATAAATTTTTTCCGGTAAACATGTTAGAAACATTTTTTGGAGATTTTTGATAATTTGAAAAACTTGCAGATGAATGGCATAGCCTACAAATATAGAAAAAATTAAGAAAAAGTTAGGTATGTCATGAATACATAAAGCATATGTAGATACTAATCTATTATATCATTTACTACCATAAAGTATACACAAATCCTTTACAGAAAGTTAAAATTTATCAAAACATACACACACAAGCACAGATTGTATATGGCACCATTCACAGTTGAGAAAAATGTGAACAAATGTAATGATGCAGCATTAAGTCATAACTGCATGAAATTAACTGCAACCCTTGCTGTACCACTGTGATAGGCTTGTAGCCACCTCCTGTTGCTATTGAGGTGAGCTCAAGTGTTGCCAGTATCTGCTTAAAATGCCATATGACACTTATCTCCCTGTGAGCAGTTCGTCTACACAGTAAATTGCACATCACAGTAAAAAGCTGTCTCTCGTGGTGCTTGTGGAGTTTACAATGTGGTTAGTGCAATACCATAAACCTTGAATAACACCATGGGACCCATATGAAGGGCCACTAGGAATGCTGGAAGTGCTCCCAAGAAGCAGAGACCAGTCATGACTTTACAAGAAGTTGAATTGCTCAATATGTACCATAGACTGAGGTCTGCAGCTGCAGCTGTCTGCCATTTCAGACAGCTGATTTATCTTGTAAGCAGACAAAGTAAGCCTGTGGTATCAATATACATAGTATGGCACTGTAAATGTATTTTCTCTTCCATACAATTTTCTTAATAATGACTTTTCTTTTCTCCAGCTTACCTTATTGGAAGAATCCAGTACATAATACATGTAAAATACAAAATATGTGTTAATCAACTGTTTATGCTCTTGGTGAGGCTTCCAGTCAACAGTAGACTATTAGTAGTTAAGCTTTGCGGGAGTCAAAAGTTACACACGGATTTTTCAACTGGGGAGGGGGTCGGCGTCCCTAACCCCAGGTTGTTCAGTAGTCAACTGTAGATGCAAAATGGGTCACTAATCAATTGCATTCCACCAGATACAACAAATTTGCATCTATCTGGGCAAAACTAATTTGTATTCGTTTTCTAATTAAAGAGTTGTAAAATAGCTCAGAGATTGTTAATGGACATCCCCAGAAAGAACACACAGTAATCCTTTGTTTTCTATTTTGATGAATTTCAAAGCCTTACAGCTTTTTCTAACAGTAGTAGGAACTGTTAGCCATGATTTAAGAAGTGAGAATCTGAAGTAAGAGTTTTTTAAACAAAAGTCTCCTTGTGGTTATATTCTCTTGCTGTATGTACTTATTGACATGTCTACTAGAAATCTGATTTCAAAAGCCATCCAGTTTGGAGAGAAATCCAATATTTAATGTCACATCTTTACCCCAGTTTTTACAGAAGTGGTTTTTACAATCATGTTGGGTCGAATTAAATGATTTTATAGCCTGGGTGGAATGCCTTTATATTAATCGTAATTTTCTTTTTCTTTTTTTTTTTTTTTGAGTTGGAGTCTCTCTCTGTCGCCCAGGCTGGAGTGCAGTGGGGTGATCTCGGCTCACTGCAACCTCTGCCTCCTGGGTTCATGCAATTCTCCTGCCTTAGCCTCCCAAGTAGCTGGGATTACAGGCATGCACCACCACGCCTGGCTAATTTTTGTATTTTTAGTAGAGACAGTGTTTCACCATGTTAGTTAGGCTGGTCTCGAACTCCTGACCTCGTGATCTGCCCACCTCGGCCTCCCAAAGTGTTAGGATTACAGGGGTAAGCCACTGCATCTGGCCTTAATAGTAATTTTCTATGTCAGTTCTCACCTCAAATGTAGCCCAGCCTTAGAGGCCCTCTTCTTCCTTTAGGTGGGGCCACAAGGACATTTATTTCTCCCTTTCCTTCTTGGACAAATGCTTAAACCAGCCCAACCCCGAGAGGCTTGGCAAGGTTTCCCTTTTGCAACCAGCCCAGCTCTGACTAGGTGGTTCATTAGAAATGAATCTCCTCTTGTTTCTGAGCCTTTGAGCAGGTACAAGTAATTCCGCCTAGACCTTGGCCTTCGTCCTTGTTTCCATTCCTGCAAAGGATCCATTGGCCCTTTCTCACTGGGGCTTGGTGTCTCCATCCCAGGGACCCAAATCTAACAAATCTCTGTGCTGTCCCCCCTCCACCCAGACCAGTGTTAACTTCCTGCCTGATGTCTGACCATTTCCGTCCCACATCAGCGCCCCCTGCACCATCTGGCCTTGGAATTCCTGAGCCGTGTCTGGGTGTTTTTGAGCATCCCTTGGACATGGTGGCTCCACTGGACTCAGCATCTCTGTAAGTTCCCCCAGCATCTGCCTTGCCCCAGTGCAGAGTCTAGTGCCAAAGCCAAGTGGTTGGCTAGGCTCAGTGGCTCACGCCTGTAATCCCAGCACTTTGGGAGGCCGAGGCAGGTGGATCACTTGTCAGGAGTTCAAGACCAGCCTGGCCAATATGATGAAACTCCATCTCTACTAAAAATACAAAAATTAGCTGGGGGTGGTGGCACGCACCTGTAATCCCAGCTACTAGGGAGGCCGACATCGTACCACTGCACTCCAGCCTGGGCAACAGAGCGAGACTTAGTAAAAACAAACAAACAAACAAACGAAAAAAACCCAAGTAGTCTAGGTGAACACAAGAATTAACACTAAACAGACACTTGGCAAGCGCCAACTATGTCCCAGCATGCTTAGGCTTATTATCTTTAACCCTTAGAACACGGAAGTGTTGGGTACGGTGTGAATTTAGACTAACTGTTTAAGTACAGCCACGCATGAGCACCAGCAGGGTGACCCAAGGTGAAGCAGCATCTCCTGGTTGTTTTCAAATAAAATTTTAATAAAATTTATAAAATTAAAGTTATTTATTTATCCAGGTGTATTAGTGGTCTGGCTATGTATACTGTGTCAACTTTTTCATGAAAATACTTTGGTCATTCTAGTTCAGTGGCAGAAAGCACAGAGCAAAATGGCAACAATGATATTAGCAACAAAACCTTGGGATGGGTCGTTAGAGAAGAATAAGGAAGAGATGAAAGTTGGCTTTCCTAAGACCTTGGTGTCTGCATGTCTTAGAATGGCCAAAGGACCCTGACACTCTATCTGTGAAGCTCACAGGAGGCAGAGGACAATGGCCTTGGCAGGAGTTATGTGTCCCTGAAGGGATGTTAGAGTCAAGTCTCTCCAGGGGCTGCTATTCCAGACTCAAGAAGGGCACAAATTTGCACTCTTCCTGGTGCTTTTAGATAGTGCTCATTTAGCAAAATCAGATACATTTTCAGATGCAGAAATTATGCTTTGGAGAAACTCTTCAAGGCAGCAGGTGGTTAACACCCTGGGTGAGCTCATCTAGGAAGTAGATGGTTATTCATGGGTGGGAGGCCCAGGAGAGTAGCAGAGTGCAAGAATCCACTGGATTGATGGAGAATAGTCTCTTTATTAAAAAAAAAAAAATGGAGCATTGCAATCATTTCAGTTTAGTTAAATCTAGGATAAAATTAGTGCCACTTACTTTAGCATAGTATTCCAACGAGAATGTGGCTATGGAAAGGATGGATTAGAGAAGTGTTATAACTTGTATCTGAGCTTCTATCATTTAACACGTAAACCTACAATATGGTGGCAAGCCTGCAGCAGCCTTGGGGGGCTTCCAAGGCTTGGCTCTTGTCATATTTACTCCCAATAATGACTTATGAAGTCTATTGTTAAATAGAAAGATGTTTAGCACAGTTAATGGCAAATAAAAACAAGTTAATTTTAGCCTCACTGGTCATTGGTCCTGAACTTCTAGTTAAATGCTTACTGCTAGTTTGTTAATCACGGTAACAGAAAATTTTTAGCTCTGTACTTTATAAAAGAAGAAATGATGTTTTAGACATCCAGTTTAATACATCTAAGCAAAAGCTGGTGATTTTAATTTTTGTGGTAGTAGAAGAAATGGTTACTTAAAACAGCTTCAAATCCCTGATTATTGAATGATCATGGAATCTGCGTTTGGCAAAGCCATCATTTTACAGAGTCAGGTCTTTCAGAGGTCACCGGCAAATGAGAAAAAAGACTGTCGGGTTTCAGACAGGTGCCCCTGAAGGTGCCCTGCACAGATGTTGGCACAAAATGGGCCCGCAGAGCAACAGGGGTAATAGTTATCGTCTGTCCTCCTCTCGTGTAACAAAATGCCCTCGTCCAAAGCAAAGCACAGCCTCTCTTTTCCTGCACCTCCTGATCCCCAAGGTGAATCTGCAAGTCCGTCACCTCCTGGATCTCTCTGTGACGGCTATGGTGATGACCCCACATGGCTTCCTGAAAGTGGATCTTCGGGGCCTTGGCTCTCCTCCCAATCCCCCTCCTTCATGGACTCCCATTCCTGTTTCTCCTAAACTTGCAAACACTAGGCCTGCCACCTGCCAGGAAATCCACCCAGGTCCTTTCCCTGGAAGCCAAGTGGTACTAATAAGTTTGAATGACTTTTTTGTGGCCATCTATAGTTTTTCTTTTGTCAGTTGCTTGGTGTCATTATCTTTCAATTTTCCTTTAGGGATAATTCTAAAAACCTTTTTTTTTTTTTTCATGCAATAGTGGCACTATGATTTGAATCTTTGGTTTGTCGTGTCTGTTGTAGATGTATTTTTGCTTTTAAATTTTATTCATGGAATTTTTGTTTTGTTTTGTTTGCTTTATAAATAAGCGATTTTTGAATGTTGTCAAAGCTGATGCTCACTTGGGGATTGGGTGTGCCTGGCCCTGGTACAGTGGGATCTGTATCCTAAACAACAACTGTTTTGACTGAAACTATTTGGCTTCCTGGAAAAAAAATCCTCACCTCTTGCTCGACATCCTCAAAACAAAAGGTGATCATGTCCCAACACTAGGGCAGTGTGTATGCTGTGCTACGGCTGAGGCTAAAGAGGTACGTGGCTCTGGGGTGGAGAACCGGGAGACAGAGGTGCTTCGATGAGAAGAAGGACACTGATTACCTGATCAAACCCTGTCTCATGGCGGGTATGCATTCAATCAGTTCTTGCATGCTCAAGCACAATCTCTTGGTTGGGTTGCATGTCTGTTTTCTTGCTTCTTTGCCTGGATTCAAATTCTTGAATCCAGAAATCATTTTAGATAGGAATATTTATAAGGATTAAAATAATTTCTGTACAAACAATATTTTATATATGCACACATACATTATTCTCTCTATAAGATTAATACCATGGCCAGGTGCGGTGGCTCAAGCCTGTAATCCCAGAACTTTGGGAGCCCAAGGCTGGTGGATCACCTGAGGTCAGGAGTTTGAGACCAGCCTGGCAAACATGGTGAAACCCTGTCTCTACTAAAAATACAAAAATTAGCCGGGCACGGTGGCGCATGTTTGTAATCCCAGCTACTCGGCAGGCCAAGGTGGGAGAACTGCTTGAACCCAGGAGGTGGAGGTTGCAGTGAGCCAAGGTCACACAACTGCACTGCAGCCTGGGTGACAAGAGCTAAATTCCATCTAAAAAAAAAAAAAGATTAATACCATTTCTATATATATAGTATTTTGTACACATATATATCTAAACACAACAGGTATGAAGCATGAGATTCCCTTTCTTCATACTGGCAACAAGGACTGTGATTGCTAGGATTGCAAATAGTGTCATTTTTATTATTTAGTAAGATTTAATTAACAAAAATAAATAAATTTAAGATTTTATCTTTGCACAAATAATTTTGATTGAAAATTCTGATAGCCACTAATTAAAACTTTGCCTTTTAATTGTAATAAGTTATCACAGATATTTTAGAAGAAAAATGTTTTTCAAAAACTAATTAAAATAATTTTAGTTTTTTTTTTCTTTTTGATGGAGTCTCGCTCTGTTGCCCAGGCTGGAGTGCGGTGGCACAATCTTGGCTCACTGCAAGCTCTGCCTCCCGGGTTCACACCATTCTCCTACAATAATTTTAGATTTTAATCTTCATTCAATGTGTATTTTTGAAGAAGAAAATTCAAATTTTGTACACTTAAAATGCCATTAAGTTTTGCTTTATAATCCTTTGGATTGTTTGAGTCAATGCAATATATAAATTATGTAAAAAATTGAAAATAATGTAGTGATTTTTACTGAAGTGAAGGCAAGAAAATAATTTTTTTTTTGAAACAGAGTCTTGCTCTGTTGTCCAGGCTGGAGTGCAATGTCGCCATCTCGGCTCACTGCAACCTCCACCTCCCAGGTTCAAACGATTCTCCTGCCTCAGCCTCCCGAGTAGCCGGGACTACAGGTTAGTGCCACCACACCCAGCTAATTTTTTGTATTTTTAGTAGAGGCGGGATTTCACCATGTTAGCCAGGATGGTCTCCATCTCCTGACCTCGTGGTCCATCTACCTCAGCCTCCCAAAGTGCTGGGATTACAGGCATGAGCCACCGCACCCAGAAAAGTAATTTTTATGAATGAAATATAATATTTTATTCATTATTTATACTTGTTTTATGACTTGCCCACATATTGATGGCTCAGCAACAGAATACCCAAACACAACACAATCATTATGACATGCAGTCTTTGATATTTTGCTAACTTCTAATCTTAAAAAGCATAGCTTTCTATGAATTTCATGTTTTTGTTTTATGACAGTATAGAGAAGGATAAAACATCTTTAATTTAACAATCTGTTAGCTTGATTTATAATTTCAGATCCTTACACACGTGTTATATGAGCTACCGTTTCCACCCTACGTTGCTGGCCTTGTCCATGTCTGGCTGCCCCGGTTGAAACCATCCTGTTGACATGCGTGTCTTTTGTGTTGTACTTAGAAGTCCCTATTTGGCCTTGATTTAATATAAATCTTTCTGTTGTTTTTTTTCCTATTATTTTTATGACTTTGTTTTATATATTAAAATCATTAATCCATCTGGAACCCATTTTCATTCAAGATTTAAAAAAACAAACTTAACTCTGTGTCTGAAACTCAGCCAATTATGCAAACATGATTTGCTGGAAAATCTCTCATTTTCTAACTAGTTTGTAATCTTGCCTTTATAACATGTTACATTTATTTATCACATTGTGTGTGTTTCTGTGTAGTTTTAATTTTGTTTGTTTCAGGGCCAATTATACTGTTTTTATTGCTGTTGTTTTTTCAGTCGTTGTTTTGTTTTGCTTTATAATAACCCTTAGGGTATGTCTCACCTCATTATCTTTATTTTTAAAAAATTGATTAGGTATTCTTGAGAATATACTGCCCAGATATACTTTAGAATGTCTGGCAAGGTAAATAAAATTTTCTTCTTTGTTAAATGAGCACAAAATGTCTATGAAACTTTGGAGAAAAAAGAGAATGTCATGGAACAACTCACCTGCCTAGTGTACCATCATTTTCAAAAAATGTCTTCTTTCGGGCTTTGGAGATTATGAAAATACTTTCTTTGCATATTCACGAGTTCCGTTCGGCTTTGCTTTCTAAGGAGAACCTGCTCAGGCATGCTGGGAATCCATGTCCAGGATCTGGCCCTGCCCACGAGGCTGAGGGACTCTAATCAGGCAGTGGGGCTGGCCCTAGCAATGCGGCTGGGCTTCGAAGTCCCGAGGTTCAGTGGGGAGAAATCCAGGCAAGAAGGGTGCTGGGAAGTGTGCCAGGCCCAGCTGAGCAAGGAGAGATTCTTTGAGGAAACCACTAATGGGAATGTGATGATGCCGTGTTTCCGAGGATGGCTGCTGCTAGGGAGGGAAGCAGGCTCCTACCTGTAGGGTCAAGGTGGGCCTCAGTCCTGGGAGGGAGATCGGGTGGGAAGGAAGTCAGAGTGAACTGTAGACTGGTGATTGAGGCCAAGATGGGGTCTATGGGTGGAGCTGGGGGGAAAACACTGCAGAACTGGGGTACACAGGGAGCTCGAGCCTGCTGCAGGTGCTGGGATCCCAAGTTCGGGGCTTACTAAGGCCTGTAGACCTTTCTTTCTTCTTCCTTTCTCTTCCTTCCTTTGTTTATTTTTCTTTCTT
The DNA here is from genome assembly GCF_028885625.2 of Pongo pygmaeus. Classification (NCBI taxonomy): domain Eukaryota; kingdom Metazoa; phylum Chordata; class Mammalia; order Primates; family Hominidae; genus Pongo; species Pongo pygmaeus. Next base: position 135,510,500 of record NC_072384.2, on the reverse strand, counting down.
TCTCTCTCACTCCCTCCCTCCATTCCTCCCTTCTTCCTTTCTCTTTTCCTTTTCCCTCCCTCCCTCCCTTCCTTTTCTCTTTTCTTTCCTTCTTTCCTTCCTTCCTTCCTTCCTTCCTTCCTTCCTTCCTTCCTTCCTTCCTCCCTCCCTTCCTTCCTTCCTTCCTCCTCCCTCCTTCTCTCCCTTCTTTCTCTTCTTTTCTCCCTTCCTTCCTTCCTTCCCTCCCTCCCTCCCTTCCTTCCCCACTTCCTTTCTCTCTCTCTTCCTCTTCCTTCCTTTCTTCCTTTCTTTTTTCTTTTTTTCTTTCTTTTGAGAGGGTCTCACTCTGTCACCCAGGCTGGAGTGCAATGGTGTAATCATAGCCCACTGTAGCCTCAACCTCCTGGTCTCAAGTGATCCTCCCACCTCAGCCTCCCTGGTAGCTAGTACAACAGGCATGCTCTGCCACACCTGGCTAATTTTTTATTTTTTGTGGAGATGGGGTTTCACTATGTTGCCCAGCTGGCCTTGAACTCCTGACCTCAAGTGATTCTCTTGCCTCAGCCTCCCAAAGTGCTGAGATTACAGGTGTGAGCCACTATGTCCAGCCCTTATTGGATCTTTCTGAGTCCCCAGTGAGAGCTGAAATGTCATCCAGCAACCATAAACCTATCACAGAATTATTTTCTTTTTCCAACCCTCTCTTTTAGGTATTGGAGATTATAAAAGTACATTTTTGCAAATTGATGCATTCCAGCCCTACTAGAAACATACTACTTTTGAGGTAGGCTGGCTAGAAAGGCTTTCAAGAGCCTGGCTGCAGAGCCTCTCCTCAGCTTCTGTCCATGGAGACTGGCTGGAGTTCGGGGACATCCTGCCTGAGCCTTGCACAATGGTCCTTTCTTGGTGGACTTGCTCACGTAGAGCGCAAAGTTTGTGCGACTTCTCAGCATCTGGTGGTTAAAGACATGAGAGGAGGGATTTTTCAAAATGCTGAACAGAACCAGTTACGTAATTTGCAGGGCCTAATGCAGAAGCTGTTAAGGAGTTTGAGACGGTGAGAGCAGAACATTAAACCTGACCCAGGCTGTCTGAGCCAATGCTCATGAGGCAGCTCAGTGACCCAATGGTGTATGATGTACAAAATAGATGTTCCAATAGTCAAATGTTTAACCCATACCTGAGGAATCATAATGGTCTTCGGAGAAACTATTTGGCTTGGCAGTCTCAAGATAAACACGTGGAGGATTTTTAGAGATCAGCATTGAGGGAGACAGGAGATTCACTGGAGGAAATTGGAGGTGGAGAGAAAGGAAAAAGAGACCGAATACTCTGGGTGCTTGTGGGGTGCACACTGCGAAGGCCTCACTTCTTTTTTTATTTTTCTTTTTATTTTTTGAGACAGAGTCTTGCTTTGTTGACCAGGCTGGAGTGCAGTGGCACGATCTCGGCTCACTGCAACTTTTGCCTCCTGGGTTCAAGCAATTCTCCTGCCTTCGCCTCCTGAGTAGCTGGGATTACAGACGTGCACCACCACGCCCGGCTAATTTTTGTATTTTTAGTAGAGATGGCATTTCACCATGTTGGCCAGGCTGGTCTTGAACTCCTGACCTCATGATCCGCCTGCCTCAGCTTCCCAAAGTGCTGGGATTACAGGCGTGAGCCACCGTGCCTGGCCCACTTCTTCCCTGTAACCCAAGCCCCAGCAAGAGGAGAGGCGATGATATTGACAAACACAACCTGGTAAACTATTGAGAGGACCAGAGGCAAAATATGCTACATGGTACAAAGAATAAAATAAAATCAAGGGAGCAAGAGAAATAAAGTTTGAAAATAATGAAAGAAAAGATTCAAATATTCACAGAGATAAAAGTAGACTTTAAAAAATAGAAATGAAGTAGGAATGACAAAACTGAAATATAAGGAGCAAAAGAAAGTAAAAAGTGAAAGAACAACATAAGTGATTTTTAAATGATTGTGTCAGTTTTCTAGGGCACCCTTGATAAAGAACCACAAGCTGGGGGCTTCAACACAGAAACTTATTCTCTCACAGTTCTGGAAGCTGGAAGTCCAAGATCAATGTGTCAGGGGGCTCCTTTCTTCCCAGGGTTCTGAGGGCTCCCTCCCAGCGTCTGGTGGATTGCCTGCAATGTTCGGGGTTCTCTGACTTGTAGAAGCGTCACCCCAACCTCGGCCTTCATGTTCACATGGCATTCTACTTGTGTGTCTCTGAGTCAAAATGTTCCCTTTTACAAGGACACCAGTCATATTGAATCAGATGCCCACCCTACTCCAGGAGGACTTCATGTTAACGAATTGTGTTGGCAACGACCCTGTTTTCAAACCAGGCCACATTCTGAGATATTGAGGATAAGGACTTTAATAGATAAACTTGGCTGGGAGGGCACAATTCAATCTATAGCAATGATGAACAAGAGAAAGGTAAAACCAGGACAGTAAAGAGATAATTTAAAAGAAAACATTGAGAGCTATATTCCATAAATATCACTACGCCATAACAGGCAATTACAAAATTTAAAAAATTAGGTACTCGGGAGGCTGAAGCAGGAAAATGGCATGAGCCTGGGAGGTGGAGCTTGCAGGGAGCTGAGATTGCGCCACTACACTTCTGCCTGGGCGACAGAGCGAGACTCCCTCTCAAAAAAAAAAAAAAAAAAAAAAAAAAAGGATATTAAACAGAAATCTTTTACGTGAACAAAATAACAAGAACCAAAATCTTATGGAAAATGTAACCAGAGCAATACAAACAAATGATTAAGACAGTGGGTGTCTTTGACACGGTGTGGCAGCTTCTTTGGGCTGAGACCCCAGGGAGTTTCATCCTCAGGGCAGAAAATCAGGAGGGGGTGGGTCAACCTAGACACCTGGGGCCTCCTCCCTCCTCCCTCTCCAGGTCAGAGGCTGACTTCTCAAGACTGACTGGCACATACCTGACAGTCCAGCATCACCTGCCAGGCATGGGGCCCTCTCCTTGTTTCTTTTTAGATTGTGTGCCAGAGACAAAATAACATAATCGAGCCCCATGATGGCATACCGTCCACAATCTGTCCCCCGTCATTCTGCCTGGGAAATTCTTGCCAACTCTGCTGGTTCTCTCTTTCCAACTTGGCTAGTGTGTGTGTGTGTGAGTGCGTGTGTGTGTGCATGTGTCTGTGTTCCTGTGTGCATGCATGCCTGGTGCGTATGTGTGTTTTCACAAACTGGCACAAATACAAAGTAGTCAAGATACACCCTGAAAGAGAATGCCTGCTTGCCTCTGCAGGAGAGGATTTACGAGATCTGCTAGACTTGCAGGGAGGAGAAGAGAAGGCCAGGAGTTTTTCTGGGGAATTTTCTTTTCTTTTCTTTTCTTTTCTTTCTTTTCTTTTCCTTTCCTTTCCTTACCTTTCGTTTCTTTTCTTTCTTTCTTCTTTCTTTCTTTCCTTCCTTCCTCCTTCCTTCCTTTCTTTATTTCTTTCTCTCTTTCTTTCTTTCTTTCTTTTTCTTTTTCTTTCTTTCTTTCTTTCTTTCTTTTTCCTTCCTTCCTTCCTTCTTTCCTCCTTCCTTCCTTCCTTTTTTCTTTCTTTCTTTTTTTTTTTTTTGATGTAGTCTTCCTCTGTCACCCAGGCTAGAGTGCAATGGGGCCATCTTAGCTCACTGCAACCTCTGCCTCCCGGGTTCAAGTGATTCTCCCGCCTCAGCCTCCCGAGTAGCTGGGACTACAGGCGCCCACCACCACGCCTGGCTAGTTTTTGTATTTTTAGTTGAGACAGGGTTTCACCATGTTGTCCAGGATGGTCTCAAACTCCCAAGCTCAGGTGACCTGCCCAGCTCAGCCTCCCTAAATGCTGGGATTACAGGTGTGAGCCACTGCCCCTGGCCTGATGAGGTTTCTTTTTAAGGGGCTTATATGGAGGGGAGAATGGTGCTGTGAGAAGCAGTGGTTGGTTTTAGAGAGATACTAAGAAAGAGAAGGGAAAAGAGGTTATTAAAGCTTGCTTCTCTGTGCTTGTCTATTTTCTCTGTGGCATTTTTTGAGACACTGAAGTAAAGATCTGAATTCCTTTCACCTTTTAGTTTCCTTGGGAGTGACTCAAGCACTTGGACCAAGTTAGGTGCTTAAAAAAAATACCGATTGCAATTTTCTCAGTATTATCGATTAATGTAAGTAGTGAACACCCACCAGGCGCAGAGGCTGGTTGAGGCAGTGAATGTGCGGGGAGAGGCTGAGTCCACATTCCAGCTGCTGCTCTTCCGGCCTCTGAACCATTTCCTACAACACTTTTGACACCAAATGTTGAGGGGCGTTTTCCCACACCAACCACTTCTCCAACACCGGCCGGTGCCCTTCAATTCAGTTCAATTCACTTCAGTTCTAGCACGCAGCTCGCACAAGTTAACAGACCCTCTTCACTTCAGACGCCAATCAGTCGCAGATCTCAGCCTCTTGCGCTTCTGCAGCTCGCACAAGTTAACAGACCCTCTTCACTTCAGACGCCAATCAGTCGCAGATCTCAGCCTGTTGCGCTTCTGCAGCTCGCACAAGTTAACAGACCCTCTTCACTTCAGACGCCAATTAGTCGCAGATCTCAGCCTCTTGCACTTCTGGCCCGTCAGCTCTAAATCAGGGATTCCCAAGGCCCCCTCCTTAGTTTGATAATTTGTTAGAAGCGCTTATAGAACTCTGGAAAGTGCTTTCCTTACCATTACTGGTTCATTATAAAGGATACAGCTCATAAATGGTCAACGGAAGAGCTGCCCAGGGCAAGAATGCGGAGGGGCGTGGAGCTTCTATTCTCTCTCCAGGTGCCGTGTGCTGTCTTCCCAGCCCTGAAGCAATTCAACAACCCAGAAGCTCTCAGAACCCCAGGGTTTAGGGTTTCTATGGAGGTTCCATTATGTACTCATGAGTGATTAAATCATTGGCCACTGGCGATTAGCTCAATCCCCAGCCTCTCTTCCCTCCCTGGAGGGTGGGGAGTGGAACCCCAGGTACCTAGCTTCTAATTGCATGGGTGGTTCCTCTGGTCTTGAAGCTATCTAGGGGGCATCAGTGTAACTTCAGTAGCGTAAACCCAGGTAAGGTTGAAAGAGCTCATTTTTTTTTTTTTTCCTTTGTGATAGAGTCTTGCTCTGTCACCCAGGCTGGAGTGCAATGGCCTGATCCCAGCTCACTGAAACCTCTGCGTCCTGGGTTCAAGTGATCCTCGTGTCTCAGCCCCGTGAGTAGCCGGGATTACAGGCTCCCACCACAATGCCTGGCTAATTTTTGTATTTTTAGTAGAGATGGAGTTTCGCCATGCTGGCCAGGCTGGTCTCGAAGTGATCCGCCTGCCTTGGCCTCCCAAAGTGCTGGGATTACAGGCATGAGCCACCGCACCCAGCGGAAAGGGCTGATTCTGATAACAAAAGATACTCCTGTAACCCCCAGCACTTAGGAAATTCCCGACGGTTTTAGGAGCTCCATACCAGAAACTGGGGACAAAGACCAAAATATATGTTTCTTAGTATATCATAATATCACATACCTAAGTGACTTCTTTCCAGGAAGTTCCCAAACCTTCTCACTTCTTTTTCTCATTTGTGCTATGGGGACAATTAATAATAATATAATGTTATTAATATAATATTGATATTATTATATTATTATTTTAGTAATATTCCTTATTAAAAATAATCTTTTTTTTTTTTTTGAGACAGAGTCTTCCTCTGTCACCAGACTGGAGTGCAGTGGTGAGATCTTGGCTCACTGCAACCTCCACCTCCCAGGTTCAAGCAGTTCTCCTGCCTCAGCCTCCCGAGTAGCTGGGACTACAGGTGCCCGCCACCACAACCAGCTAATTTTTGTATGTTTAGTAGAGAGTAGGTTTCACCATGTTGGCCAGGATGGTCTCCATCTCTTGACCTTGTGATCCACCCGCCTCGGCCTCCAAAGTGTTGGGATTACAGGTGTAAGCCACGCGCCTGGCCAATAATTACTTTCTAATGGACTTCTCACCAACACATCACAGGTTCTCAACTGAAACATCGGTCGTTTCTAGGAGCAGTTAAAATGATGTCAAATGCACCGATTATTTATAGCAGCCCCAGTCTATTCCTGACCTCACCTGGTGTGAATGACAGCTCTTCCCTGCACAGCAGGGGCCGTTTCCTTGTGACCACTGTGATACGTTCCACCTGAGTGGCTTCAACTAGGGAACCTCCAAACATTTAGTCTTGGTTAATTATTCTTCATCTCACCATCTCAAACTTCCAAATATTAGAGATGCTGTACCAAAGGTGGCTCAAGGACAAGTGTGGTGCAGGACAGAGGGTGGGACCTCGTGTTACAAAGGCCCTGTGGGTGGCTGGAGACCCAGCATACTGGTGCAACAGTACTTGCAGAGAAGTACATTGGCTTGTGGTTGAGACTGAAGGAACTCTTGTTAATGGCAGAGAAGACGTTGGCTTGTGGTTGAGACTGAAGGAACTCTTGTTAACGCAGACATGGGAAGGCAATTAGAGGGAGCTATGGTTTTGAGAGAAGAGAGAGGGAGGACAGAGTGGGAACAGGGTGAGAAATGATGGATTTCTGACATTTCTGGGCCATGGAACCTGGTGAATCCATAGCCCTTCTAGACCTCTTTGATCTCTCTGGTCCCTTCTCCTCTACACCGTCTCCAATTTCAGGCTCTCACTGGGTCCTTTCAGAAGGAGAAGTAAGGAGTGAGCTAGCACAGAAGAAGTAAGAAATTCATTATCAAACAAAAGGACTAGAATACATTTGAATGAATAAAGAGGAAAGCGTATCCCTTTTTGTCCTGCTAGAATATTTGAAATTCAAAATAACTGGTGTTTATACAAATTTACAGCATCTATTGTACGTCTTAGTCACCTATACCATTTGGAAATCTGTGTGTTCTCTAACTAGAGGCAGGTCCGGAAGTAATTTATGATGAATCTGGCGTGCACTTCTCCCTCCATTCCCACACCCCCTGCTGAAATTGGGGAGAGAGTGACTGCACCTGCCTTCGAATCCTTCCCTCACCCTGCCCATCTGCCCGCTGGAAACCGCTCTTGGGCTTGACCACACTTTTACAGGGTGGCCAGGGAAAGTCCTCGGGGATAACAGGCTGCAAAGACCCCTAGGTGACGTCAGTTGGGGGTGGGCTGGGTGTGGATCTGTGAAAGTTGTCAGAATCAATATAGAGTCACTTATGTCAAATCCTAATAAAATGAAGTCAGGAGGCCGTGAAGGGAAAGCCCTCATGCATATTTGCCTTATAAGAAGAACTATCACAAGAGACTCTCCCAAGCCACAACCCTGAAGTTAAGCCCACTTCTATGAGGACAGCTTTCCAATAACAGCCAGTCCTAACTGCAACCTTGCAAGTAGCCTTACGAAACCGCAAGCTTGCAGTCAGGGCCACTTCTGTGAAGATCCTCTCCTAGTGCTGGCCAGTGCACACTTTGCCACCTGTGATAAGCCCTGTAACCAATAAACTTTTGTTTCAAAACCTGCACATACTTCTCCTTTTTGCCTTTAAAGGTTTCCCTTTGCCTCAGCCTCCCCAGATATGCCTATGAGTAGTCATAGCATGCACATCTGGATTATAACCCTTCTGTCTGATCCTGAATAAACTCATTTCTTTGGAGGGCCACTCTCTGTTATTTTAGATTGACATATCTGTTAAGCAATCAGGATTTTCCTTCTAACTCATATTTTTTATCCTTAAAAGCAAATTTATTTCTGTTATGATGGTGCCAAAATTTTTTGTGGCTTCTTGTGGCAGCCACTGAAAGAAAATTTATTTTGAGTGTACTTGTCCTGGTTGGGAAATATATAAAAGTAAGATAATTTTCCCCTAGTGAATTTATCTAATTTTCTCCAATACCCAAATGTTTCCAACTCATAGATGATTTCCAAAGATACCTGATGGTGTCCATCTTATTGCACACTGGAGACAGGAAGAAGATATTCAGAAAATAATTATATTCGAAATAACGTTTCCTCAGTCAATAACTGTCTAGTCGTTGTCATCTCTTTTCCATATCACCTCTGGCCCCATCAGCTCCCCTCTCCTTTCCATCTCATTGCTGGGGCTGCCTGCAGAGCCTGTCAATGCCCATGCTGTGTGGATGCCCAAAGAATGCCCACGTGGGGCTGCCCCCAAGAGTCAAGTCCACAAATGGCATTCGGAGTCATAGGGATAAGAAATGGTTTGAAAACTTTGGCATAAGAACAGTTAAGAGATATGGCATTTCCCTAAGAACGCTTTTAGTTATAAAAGATTAGAAATGTTTCTAGGTAAATGATTAGTTGAAATCACCTTGAAAAGAAGCAATCAGGTGTGAAAGTCAAAGTCACGTGCTCTGGAGATAGACAGGACTTGGTCAAAGCCTGGCATTCCCATTGCTCAGCTGAGTGACCCTTAGCAGGTCACACTCCTGCACCATACCTGTTTTTCATCTTCAGAAACAAAGGTAACGATTATCAACCTATTGCATATTGGCTGATGTGAGGATGAAATGAGAATACATCGGGCTTCTGTGCCTGATACACAGGAAGCACTCCATAGAAGGGAGGTGCAATTGTTGTTTCTTGGCTTTAAGGAAATTCAAGCATGTTCTTTATTCCCCTGGTGAGACACGTGTCACCGAGATTCTCCTCCCATCCATTTGTGGTCTGGTGGAGGTGGACAACAGAAAGGCCAATATCATACATACACCCTGCAAGAGCCTCCTCAGCCACCACCTCCTGATCAGATGGAACCTGTGGGCAACTTGCTCCTCAGCCCCTCATAGGTCAGGCCTGGATGTCCAAGGCTGAGCAAGCGAAGCTGCCTTCGGGCTAATGTGTCTACCACCATAAAGATGCTCTCATGGGTTAAAGTGTTGTGAACCCCTGTCCAGGTGATCTTGGCCTGGACAGGGGATGGGCAATTCCTAACTCTCTTCAGGTTGCCATTATGCATATAAATATATGCATATTTAGTTCAAAATTAAATGCATTCCTAGCTAATATACATATGTTGTCTTAGTTCAGGCTGTTACAACAATCAGGCTGGGCAATTTATAAATAATAGAAATTTATTTCTCACAGTTCTGGAGGCTGGGAAGTCCAAAGATCAAGGCACTGGCAGATTCCACCCTTCCAGGTGGCAGGCTGGGCATCTCACCTGGACTTTCAGACCCACTCCTTTGGCTTCCAGGTGCATCTGCTTGTCTCTGGTGACCATGTCTCCAAGATGTCCCAGGGAGAGGTCCTTCTAGCACCCACCTAGTCATGTCCTCCTGCCATCCCACTTTCTACAACCTTGCTGGCTCCCCATTAAGCTTAGGGTGAGACATACCTGACATTCATGACTCAGCTCTGCCATTTCTTTCCATCTTCACTGCTGGCCTCTCCCACCATGGGCCACCTTGTGCTGCCACAGAATGCCGTGACCACATGTTAACCCTGGGGAGCCTCAGGCCTCTCTGCCTCTCTCCCAGGTCTGCTCTGCCTGGGTTGGACTGTCCTTCTCTTGCTGAGGCAGCTGGGGTTAGACACCTTTCTCTGTGAAACCTTCCTCAGCCTGCCCCACTCACCTTCTTGTATCTACACGGCTCTGTTCAAGTTGCCATTATGCATACAAATACATGCACATTTAGTTCAAAACTAAATGCCTTCCTTGCTAAAATACCCACGTTGACTCAGGTCAGGCTGTTACAACAATTAGGTTGGGCAACTTATAAATAATGGAAATTTATTTCTCACAGTTCTGGAATCTGGGAAATCCAAGATCAGGGCACTGGCAGATTCCATGTCTGGTGAGGGCTGCTCTCTACTTTAAAGATGGTGCCTCGTTGCTGCTTCCTCACATGGTGGAAAGTGGAAAGGCAAAAAGGATGAACTTACTCCTTGAGCCCTTTTAGAAGGCCCTAATCTCATCCATGAAGGCAGTGACTAATTGGTATGGTTTGGCTGTGTCCCCACCCAAATATCATCTTGAATTGTAGTTCCCATAATCCTCATGTATTGTGGGAGAAACCCAGTGCGAGGTCATTGAGTCATGGGGACAGGTCTTTCCAGTGCTGTTCTCGTGATAGTGAATAGGTCTCATGAGATTTGATGGTTTTATAAAGGGCAGTTCCCTGCACAAGGTCTCTTGCCTGCTGCCATGTAAGATGTGCCTTTGCTCCTCCTTCACCTTCTGCCATGATTTCGAGGCCTCCCCAGCCATGTGGAACTGTGAGTCCATTAAATCTCTTTCCTTTATAAATTACCTAGTCTCAGGTATGTCTTTATAGCAGCATGAGAATGGACTAATACACTAATCATCTTCCAATTGTCCCACTTCTTAATACCATCATCCTGGGCTTTAAGATCCAACATATGAATTTTGGAGGGACACATACATCTAAATCATGGCACACATCTATACAAAATGTGTATTTACATACATATCTAAGCAAATATATACACATACGCATGCATGTATATATGACTACATTTATATATACGTACTGTGAGCTCCAGGCAGGTGAAAATGTTGTTTTGTTCACCTTATTTAGTCTGGTAGGATTTATCTATATGGAATATATAAACAAATATTAATTACATATTTTTCAAGTAAAAATGTATGAAAATATAAGCATATTAAGATAAACATGTAATTTTGCCTAATGATATAAACATGGAAGTAGGATACAAACATAGATATATTGGTAAATAAGCATATTGACATATAAATACATATATGTAAGTATATTTTTTCCACATAGAAAACTGAACTTGTCCCAAATCAGAAAGGGAAAGGTTTGAAATGCTAGCTCTCTCTATATAGTATATATAATCCAGATTTTCATATATACATCTATCTACCTCTGAAATCTCTATTTAATTCTATTAATACATGTCCTTTCTTGTTCCAATTTTATAGTATTTCAATTATTACTTTATACTATGTTTTGATACTTGATAAGGTAATTTCCTTCTCATTATTTTTGTTTTTAAAATTTCATTGCTATTTTTGCATATTTTCTTTTCCGTATGAACTTGAGAATCAACTAATCAGTTACAATAAATTATTTTTAACTTATTTTTATTATTTTAAATTATTTTTAATTTATTTATTTTTGTTATTTATGTATTTATTTACTTTTTCATAGAACCACCAAGTCCAATACAATACATTTTGGCAGGAGTTTTCATTGGGATTACATTGAGTTTATAGATTAAGGTAAAATCAATGTTTTCCTGGTTAAAAAAAACTCCTATCCCAAAATATCCTGTTTTTCTCTTTAGGTTTTTAGCTTTGGGCTAGGTGTTACAGAAGATTTCTTTATATATGCATAGCGCATTACTTGGTAGATATAATTTAATGTGTTTTATAATTCTTGTTAATGTGAATGGGATAGTTTTTCGAAAATAAAACTTCTTATAGTGGAAAGTTTCAAAAGCAAATGCAACTTGTGGGAGGGGAATGAGGAATCCTTGTGTTCCCCAAACCAAGCTGAGTCATGCCCACTCTTCCTTTCTCCCTACTCCACATAATCCTTTCTACCTCCCCAGTTATTTTGAAGCAAATCCTGGGTTTAACATTATTTCCACCATTGGCTCTTTCATGTTAATTTTGGGCCTGAAAACTTACTTAGCTTTCTTATTCGTTTTAATAACATATTGTTAATTTACTTTGCTTTTTCAGGTAGAGACACTTTTGACTTGATCTCTGCAGTCCTCAACATGGTATGTAACACAAGGTAGGTCCTTAATATTTGCATTTGGTTGGTTCGAAACTAAACGTGTGACCGTCACGATGACATCTCTCAGCTTGCTGTCATGTGGCACCACTGGGTCATCCTTCCCATCCCACAAGTTCAGGTTTAGTTAGTCTATGCTAGCCCCCTGTGTTGTTTACCATTCCACAGACAATGCATTTCTTGGCTACTGGGGAAAAACATCCTGTAGTGTGAACCAATCTCCCCCTCTCCCTGCCTAACCCTGGGTCTCAGTTTGCAGAGGCTCTGCCTTGGGCTCATTCTCACAGAGCAGCAGCAGCCGCAGATGAAAGTGGGGCAAGGTTCACCTGAGCACAAAGCAGAGCCCGGCCTGGCTAATAAATTATGTAGAGTTTCTATTGCTCAGAACCTGAATCCATTATTCAGCTTTAAAACAGTAATAAAATATGCAAATGCGGCAGGCAGAAGTGCACACACAGCACACACCGTGCTTCAGCCTTGGCAATGGCTGGGCTCACTGGAGTTTCAGAGACAGACACTTCATTTCCTCTGCCTGTGAGTGTGTAGAAAGAGACAGAAACCTCAGCCATGGCAAAAAAGCACCGGGCCACTGTTTATCTTTAGACCTGGCCTTGGGAGACATCTTTAGTGGCCCCTCGCAGCACAGAAGTCAAGACCAGCCTCTGGGGAGAGGCTTGGGTCAACCTATCCTTGTCTTTCCCCTGAAAGAGGGAAACTCTTCGATGGCAGTTTCAATGCAAAGTTGTGCCTTAACCAATCCCATTCTCCTGTAAAATAACCTATTATTGGTGGCATCCATATATTAACATAAATCCCCTTTGACAATTTTTGTTTGATATTTTGGGTTAGCACATTCTGCTACTTATTGGGTAAAGTAGCCATGTTTTCTTTACTCTGATGTTGACCTCTTTCTATCAAGTAAGTTGCTGAGACAAGGCTGGGCGCGGTGGGTCATACCTGTAATCCCAGCACTTCTGGAGGCCAAAGTGGGCCTATCACTTGAGGTCAGGAGTTCGAGACCAGCCTGGCCAACATAGTGAAACCCCATCTCTACTAAAAATACAAAAATTAGCCAGGTGTGGTGGCGGGTGCCTATACTCCCAACTACTCAGGAGGCTGAGGCAGGAGAATCTCTTGAACCTGGTAGGCAGAGGTGGCAGTGAGCCAAGATCTCACCACTGCACTCCAGCCTGGGCGAATGAGTGAGACACCATCTAAAAAAAAAAAAGAGGTCTACATTCAGCTTGTCTACTCCTCAGTCACAATTTTAAGGTTCTCATCCACAAGAGAGGCTTGAGGCTTCTCAGTTTTAAAAATGTATCCTCATGGCAACTCCCATGCCATCCTTGACTCTGATCCTCCCTGCTTCTTCTCTGGCTTTGGTATGGCTTTCTTTGGTTCTCTCATCCAAAATGGAACTGGCTTGGTTGTATGCCTAGGCTGGAAAGATTTAATCTCATTTAAAAAGTAGCTGCTATTTAATGAAAAGAGGGCTGGATTTGAAATCTGAAAATATGGGCTCAGGGCCTGCAAGTACAACTTACTGCTGGGGCCACCCTGGTGGAGTCATTTCGCGTCCTGGAGCCTTCAGTGTCATGGATAACACTGAACCCAGTGAACTCAGACCTTTGGTACAAGAGTCAGACAGGATGATGGGTGTAAAAGTGTTGGGTAGAATGTGTTGTTTATAATCATATCACTAGAAGTGTATCTGGCTGACATGGACCAGAACACATTAATGGTTGTTAAAATGTTGAAGTGTTTCTGTGCCAAGTAAAAAATAGCTGTTTTTCCAAGAAGCCCCACACCCCCAATGTCCCAGGTCTCCTCAGTGCTCTGACCACCTCGACCTCTCATTTACTGCCCCTGCATTCCCACTGTCCTACAACGAAAGAGTTAACGCCTGGTACTATTCCCGAGACTCACAATTTTCCGCCTTTGGCTCCAGGCAACACACATTTATTTTCAGCATTGACTGGAGCTTAACCCCAATGTTAAAAATTAGAATCTGCAGAAGTTAAAATTGGCCACTTAAGGCAAATTCTCTCTCCCTCTCTCTGAAAGTATGAATTACTGCTTCTACTGTCTGGGTAAGATGAACTTGATATAATAGCCCCAATCTTGTTTGTTCCAATAGAATATTTCATACGGTAGAAGAAGGCTAAATTATGTGTTTTGAAATTCCCTGAAGCTGCAATTCAAGAAGCGTATAATTAAGCCCTGGCATTATTAAGGAGTAGAAAATATTTTTCTTCCAACTTTCCTATGGTTTAAAAACTATTCAGGCTTTGGATTTTTGTGATAGCAGACTAGGTGACACATTCTAAGAACTACTGTTGAATGGTGAACGAAAGTCAATGAATGCGGCCCTCCTTCTGGGAATAAAAAGACTTTCTCTCAGCTTCGCATTGGCAGCAGGCATAGGTATTCCCTTCTTGGAGGCGGCCCTTAGAATCTGTGACAGGTGCAACACTTTTCAGCCACAGTGTCTGGAAAAGATATGGTTCAGCCTTCAGATCCCTTCCTGGCAGGGGTGATGAGAGTGGGACGTGGCAATCATTAAGTTCATTGTTTCAGTGAGATCCATACCTCCTTGAGAACGGCTTATGTTTCTCTAAAGAGATAACTTCACTAAAAGGTGAAGCCTTTTAAGGATAAAATCACACAAAAAAGCATATATTCTTGCATTGCTTAGATGTTGTTTTCCGTCCCTGGGGCTGTTATAACAAATTGCCAAAAACACAATGGCTTAAAGACAACAGAGTTTTATTCTTTCACAATTCTGTAGGTTGAAGTCTGAAATCAAGTGTGAGCAGGGCCACGTGGGCCCCTTCTGAAGGCCCGAAGGAGAGTCCCCCTTTCCCTCTTCCAGCGTCTGGCAGTCCTAGGCCTTCTTTGGTTTATGGCAGCCTCACTTCCATCTGTGCTGGTGACTCACATAGCCCTCTTCTCTGTGTGTCTGACTTTCTCTTCTCTTAAAAGAACACCTCGGCTGGGTGTGGTGGCACACGCCTGTAATTCCAGCACTTTGGGAGCCCCAGGCAGGTGGATCACCTGAGGTCAGGAGTTCGAGACCAGCCTGACTAACATGGTGAAACCCCGTTTCTACTAAATACAAAAAAATTAGCTAGGCATGGTGGCACATGCCTGTAATCCAAGCTACTTGGGAGGCCAGGACAGGAGAATTGCTTGTGCCTGGGAAGGCAGAGGTTGCAGTGAGCCGAGATTGTGCCATTGCACTCCAGCCTGGTCAACAAGAGTGAAACTCCATCTCAAAAAAAAAAAAAAAACAAAACACAAAAGAATCCCCAAAAAAACCCACACCTGCTGTTGGGTTTAGGGCCTCTCCTCAATGCAGAGTGCTCTCATCTTGAGATAACTTAATGATATCTGCTGATAAAGATCCTTTTTCCCATAAGGTCACATTCATCAATACTGAAGATTAGGACATGAATATATTTTGGAGTCACAATTTAACAGACTTTAGATGTATATTTTAAAAATTCAGAAGATAACTAAGGGATTGATAACAATAGTTATCCATCTGGGGAGAGGGCGGAAAGAGAGGATAAGGCAGCAGAGAAGGAAGGGAGAATTTTGCTTCTATTTCATTCTTAAACAATTTAAAGTTTTGAGTCTGGTAAATCTGTCAATTAGTAAATAATTAAACAAGTAAATCTAATTTAAAATGATACATTTTTGTTTTGTTTTGTTTTGTTTTTTTTGGGGACAGAGTCTTGCTCTGTTGCCCAGGCTGGGGTGCAGTGGCGCAATCTCGGTTCACTGCAAACTCAGCCTCCCCAGTTCAAGCGATTCTCCTGCCTCAGCCTCCCGAGTAGCTGGGATTACAGGCGTGCACCACCACGCCTGGCTAATTTCTGTATTTTTAGTAGAGATGGGGTTTCACTCTTGGCCAGGCTGGTCTCGAACTCCTGACCTCAAGTGATCCGCCCGTCTTGGTCTCCCAAAGTGCTGGGATTACACGGGTGAGCCACCATGCCTGGCAGTCAGTTTCAATCTTTTTTTATTTTTGGAGACGAAATTTTGCTCTCATTGGCCAGGCTGGAATGCAATGGTGCGATCTTGGCTCACTGCAACCTCTACCTCCTGGGTTCAATCAATTCTTCTGCCTCAGCCTCCCGAGTAGCTGGGATTACAGGCGCCCACCACCAGGCCCGGCTAATTTTTTTGTATTTTTAGTAGAGACGGGGTTTCACCATGTTGGCCAGGCTGGTCTTGAACTCCTGACCTCAGGTGATCCGCCTGCCTTGGCCTCCCAAAGTGCTAGGATTATAGGCATGAGCCACGGCACGGGGCCCAGTTTCAATCTTTAACCAATGAAAATCTAAACACAAAACAATAATTCTTAAAGAATCACGATGAAACGCAGTAACTTTTTTTTTTTAATAAAAGGAAGGAGAAAGTGTTGGAAATTGACATCTATGTTTACATATCACAGCAACACAAAGTGCCAGCAAAAAAAAAAAAGTGGAAAAATGAAAGTATTTTGGCCCCATGAGTTTTGCTCTGCTTGCCACTGTCATTTATTCAGTACGTATGTCACTAGGTCCAGGACTTGCTCTAGAAGTTGGAGGAAGTCAATGGCACTGTGAGAAACATGAATTACCAAGGGACTCTGTCAAGTCCTTTGTTACTCATGTGACTTCCTTACGTGAAAGGAAAATAAATCCTGGGGCCTCCAGATCACTCAGCTAAAGGGAAAAGTCAAGCTGGATCTGCTTAGGGCAAACCTGCCTCCCACTGTATTCAAAGTCATCCCACTCTTCACTGAGATAAATGCATATCTGATGGCCTCCTTTGGAAAGGCTCATCAGAAACTCAGAAGAATGCAACTATTTGTCTCTTATCCACCTATGACCTGGAATTTCAGTATTAAACCAATGTTTATCTTGCATATATTGATTGATGTCTCATGTCTCTGTAGAGACTACATGGAAATTTTGTTGTTGAAATAATTCGTTGTACTGAGCTTCACTTGAAATGCTTAAATACCTTGAAAACATTTCCATTTTTGCCTTTACTCAAATTAGGTGGTGGTTACTTTCTAATGAATGCAAATCCCTGTATGTGAAAAGTGTGGGTTAGGACAATAAAAGGGGAGGTGACACCATTTTAATGGTTTCTCAGAAGCTGTGCTTCGATGACCTTGGGCACATGTCATCAGTACCTCCTGAGGTTACGTCACAGATGCATGTCCTTAACTTTGGCAAAATAAACTTCCTGAATTAACTGAGATCTGTCTCAGATATTCAGGCTTCACAGCTATGCCAGCTAAACCCTTATGCTGAAAATGAGGACTTAGAAGGAAAGGGCAAGAGAGCCAAACTTGCTTTTTCCTTTTTTTTTTTTTTTTAAAGTCTTCCCTTATTCATCAATAAGCCAAAAGTAGAGGTTGTTAGTAGAAAATGTGTGCACCAAGAAGTGAAATAAAAACAGTTGAGTTCATGTGTTGTAGTGTTTCCAATGTTCTGCTAAGAATGAAATATATTTGCATGTACAAGCCACAAAATACAAATTGTGTAATTTTGGTGATGCTGCATATGAGTTAAATGTACTTATGTTTGTATTTAAAAGTGAAATTGCACAATATGAAGAGTAATGGTAAAATTCATGCTAATGATTTAAAATTGTATTCTGTCTTTACTCAAAACGACTTCAAGTAGCAAAGTAAAAACACCATGACAAATTGAGAGACTGCAGAAAAAGGGAAAAGCCTTATCTTTTACTACATTCCACGGCACGTTTCTCATGCTTTTTGAATGAGAGCACTTACAGTTTCATTTTGCATTTGGCTGCAAATACAGCGCAGCGCCCCCTGCAGGGAGCTGTATCACGGTGTTCTGATCAGCCTCTGGGGAAGTGGCCTCCTCTGGTCCAATCAGCTTGTGGGCTGAGGATCACGTGATACAAAATATGGCCACCCCTGCATGAACCTGGGGCAACTGCCCTGGGTAGGTACCCGTACAAGGAAAGGCAATCCTTCAAGCAATAATCTTTTGTCAGTCTTCCTCACCTCTTTTCACCCCTGGGTATTTTTGGCATTGCTGAGTTTTAAATGATGGGGTGTGATGTTTCCTCAGCCTATTAAACTTCATTGTGTCATTTTTTAACTGCTTCTGAGAAACTACTAAAATACTGTTACCTCCCTTTTTATTGGCCTAAGCCATACTTTTCACATACTGGGCTTTTCATTCATTAGAAAGTAATCACTTATTTTGAGTAAAGGCAAAAATGGAAATGGTTTCAAGGTATTTAAGCATTTCAAGTGAAGCTCAGCACAGTGAATTATTTCAACAACAAAATTTCCATGCAGTCTCTTGGAAGAAAAATGTATCTTAACTAAATTTTAGGACTTCACATTTTGTTTTGTTTTGTCTTGGCTTATTTGTTATTTAAATGTACGGATCTGTGAAATAACATCATTTCTTTTTAAAAGACAGCAGACTCTAACTTTAGTACTTCCTGAGCAAAAAGAACTAAGGTTGCAGAAGGCTTCGAATCTTTCTGGCTGTCTTTCTGGCATTGCTGCAGGCAGTGCTGCCGTTGCTGGGAGATCTCCACCATCCACATTAGCCTGCATGTCTCTGTCCCTTTGCTTCTTTTCCCACCTCTACCCACCTGCCCACCACACTCTCACACTTCCCCTGCCCAACCAGAATTGCCATCAGGGGCTATTGGTCCAATCCCAAATGCTAGTAACAGAACCGAAAAGCCCAAGTTTGAAGGGAATTTCTCCTTCCGTGAAGTCCCCTGGGAGCAAATTTTCTGGAAGACTCACCATCCCAGAGGCTACACAACTCAGGACAACCCCTATTCTTTTAAAGGAAAAGTGAAAGCCTGGACTTGTAGGTTTTCCCCACCAGTTTTCACATGGAGCTGATATCGGCATCTCTGCAAGGCCAGGAGGAGATTGAGTGACCTCTCTGGAACTCCGAAGTTTACTTTCCCTGCGTTTTCGTAACTTGTTCTGCATCCAACTTTGAACTGCATCCAAGTGCCTAGTTCATGATGCCATAATTGCTCACCGGGGTCAAGGGCAGAGCTCTGGTTTCATATTGCAAAATTCAGTGCACCTGGGTACCACATAATAGCTCTACTAAGACATGTGTGCATTACGTCAGCTATGATTCATTCCTGTGATCTGATTTAGACCACAATCTGATAGCACAAACCAATTACTTAAACTGTTAGAAGATGCTTAACTGGAAAAAACATATCTTTAGTTTTCCTTCCAACTTTAGTTTAAACCATATATATATGTTTATATATATATGGTTTATATATATATGTTCATATTCCATATGTATATATTCCAAATACTCTACATGACTTTTAAACAACAACAAAACTCGGGGGAATAGGATCTAAAATGTATTTCCTAGGCCTAGCTTGGATGAACTTCAGGGTCATTAACAAGCTGTACCAAGCAGCATATGAAATCGGTGAGACAAGCTTTGATGCATATTAGCTATGGGACCTTAAGCAAATGACTCATACTGTCTGAGCTAAAGTTTTCTTATCCGTGAAATAAGGATAGCAAGGCCTCCCCCTAAGGACTGTTGGGGTTAAATTAAATGGTAAAAGCTCCTTAGTCAGTACACAATATAGGTTCAGTACATATTGGTCTTTTTTCCTTTCCAGTCATGGAAAATACCTACCTGTTGGGCAAAGTAGGTTTCTCCTGGCCATGCCAGGGGACTTCTCACTGTGCTGCAGCCAAGGCTTGATTGAGATTGGCTCCTCTGGGTCTTTAGGGGCATATCTTGATTGATATCAACCAATCACAGTTATCCTGTGTTAGGGCAACAAACTGCTACAGAAATCTGCAGCCTGGTGGCAGGGATTGAGTTAGGGGTGACCCAGGCAGTGCAAAGCTCAGCCATTTTTTTTTCTCCATTTGGATGTGAGCAAAGAAGCTGTGGCTCTGGTTACTGCGGAGGCCCGCTGGAGGACAGAGCCAGGGACAGAAAAGGGTGAAACAAAGAATCTCCAACAGACAGGCGGGGGCTCTGTTTGAGCAAAGTCTCAACGGGACTCTTCTTTTATAGCACTATCTGCCATCCTCAAATACACCAGCTACCACTCTGGGCACCCATAAGAACAGAATGTCACTCATCTCTGGGTTTTCGATCCAGAGCTGCAAGCGGACAAGAATGGAGCTGAATCACATAGGACCCATTCTAGCACTTCTACCAGTTGAGCCTTTTTGAATGGATTTTAAGATCACATCCTTCACACTAGCTGCATGAGTGGAGCTTCCACTGTTAGACACAACACAGTGGAGTATGGCTGATACAGTTTAGCTCTGTGTCCCCACTCAAATCTCATCTCGAATTGTAACCCCCGAGTATTGAGGGAGGGACTTGTAATCCCCACGAGTGGAGAGAGGGAAGTGATTGGATTATAGGGGTGGTTTCCCCCATGCTGTTCTCCTGATAGTGAGTGAATTCTCATGAGATCTGATGTTTTTATAAATGACAGTTTTTCCTGCTCTCTTTCCCTGTCTCTCTCTCCACCCTTCTCCTGTCTCCTCTCTCCTCTACCCTCCTCTCGCTCTTGCTCTCACCTCCTGCCATGTAAGATGCGTCTGCTTCCCCTTCTGCCATGATTGTAAGTTTCCTGAGGCCTCGTCAGTGGAACTGGCTGAAGAGGCCGAGGCAATTAAACCTCTTTTCTTTATCAGTTACCCAGTCTTGGCAGTTTTTTTGTTTTGTTTTGTTTTGTTTTTTTGAGACAGGGTCTCGCCTTGTCGCCCAGGCTGGAGTGCAATGCCGCAGTCTCGGCTCACCGCAACCTCTGCCTCCTGGGTTCAAATGATTCTCCTGCCTCAGCTTCCTGAGTAGCTGAGATTACAGGTGCCCGCCACTATGCCCAGCTAATTTTTGTAGTTTTAGTAAAGGCGGGGTTTCACCATGTTGGCCAGGCTGGTCTCTAACTCCTGATCTCATGATCCGCCCTGGCAGTTCTTTATAGCAGTGTGATAACAGACTAATGCAATGGCTATCTCTATTTTTACCTGCTGGTAGGAACCACAGGCAGAATGTTAAACCTCTGAGATCTCTCCAGACCATGAGAGTGGGTATAACACTTTCAGGATTGTGCCATTTAACCCAGTAATCTAACTTTTAGATACATCTCCTGAGACACAGGCCTGAAAAAGAAAAAGGCTGTCTTTGTAAAAATGTTATTATAGCATTATCTATGTATATATCTTGCTTAAAATTAGAAAAGCATTACACGTAGTTGTAAAAACTGACAGTAGCAAAGGATTGAAAGTGAAATATATTAGCTCATTCCTTCCACATTGACCCCTCCATGGCCTCACATCCCAGAGGTAGTATTATTCTAAAAAAATTTATTTACATAAATGAAAATATTGGAGACATTTGTGTAAAAGCCTTAATTTGTGTTTAAAAATATTTAAGGGAGGCTGGGTGCAATGGCTCATGCCTGTAATCCCAGCACTTTGGGAGGCCAAGGTGGGCAAATCGTTTGAGGTCAGGAGTTTGAGACAGCCTTGCCAACATGGTGAAATCCCGTCTCTACTAAAAATATGAAAATTAGTTGGGTGTGGTGGCAAGTGCCTATAATCTCAGCTGCTTGGGAGGCTGAGGCACGAGAGACAGAGGTTGCAGTGAGCCGAGATTGCGCCACTGCACTCAAGCCTGGGCAGCAGAGTGAGACTCCACCTCAAAGAAAAAAAAAATTGTAAGAGAATATCGAAATAATGAGGGATCCACTAAATTATATTGCAAGCAAAACAAAATAAAACCAACAAACCAAGTAGCCCTAAAGCAACCTAAGTGCCATCAGTCTGGAACAGGTTGATGAATTTGGTATCATCTAATGGAATGCTATACATCCATGACAAGGAATGAAGAAGACCTACATGTATTTTAATAGAAATGTGTCTAAGATACACCCTATATGCCAGTAAGTGAAAAAAAACAAGTTACAAAATAATATGTACAGTACCATTCCTTTGCAGTACAATGGTACGGTGTGTACTATTCTATAGTTTTCATAAATCAAGTCATTTTTTGATAAATGGAGATATTTTGGATATTATATACTGGTATTAATTGCTGATGTCAGAAGAAGCATGGAAAAAGGTTCTCTGGACTAAGCAATGTTCCGTGTTGCCGCAGCTGCTGGCTCAGTGATATGGCTGGGCTCTGTGTCCCCACCCAAATCTCATCTTCAATTGTAATCCCCACGTGTTGGAGGAGGGGCTTGATGGGAGGTAATTGGATTATGGGAGTGGATTTCCCCCTTGCTGTTCTTGTGATAGTGAGGGAGTTCTCATGAGATCTGATGGTTTAAAACTGTTTGGCACATCTCCCACCATGTAAGACAGGGCTTGCTTCATCTTTGCCTTCTGCCATGATTTTAAGTTTCCTCCCTCATAGCCATGCGGAACTGTGAGTCAACTAATCCTCTTTCTTTATAAATTATCCAGTCTCAGGTAGTTCTTTATAGCAGTGTGAGAATGAACTCGTACAATCAGTTTCCTTCCTTAGTCTCGGCAACATGCTGCATACCTGATCTGGCTATCGAAATCTCTATAAATGTCTTCAAATTTTATTGAGTCTAAAAGATGCTGGAAGGGATCCAGATAATATGTGTCAGAATCCATCTTGATTCCTGATAATAAACAATCAGTGACTACTGTTTACAAGAAGTAATAAAGAGAGAGCTAATTAATAGCTTGGCAAAGCAATATTATAGAGAAAATCACTAGTCAATTTTATTAGTCCGTTTTCATGCTGCTGATAAAGACATACCCGAGACTGTGTAATTTATAAAGAAAAGGAAGTTTAATGGACTCGCTGTTCCACATGGCTGGGAGGCCTCACAATCATGGCAGAAGGGGAAGGAAGAGCAAAGGCACATCTTACATGGCAGCAGGCAAGAGAGAGAATGAGACCAAGTGAAAGGGGAAACCCTTTAAAAAAACCATCAGATCTGTGGAACTTATTCACTAATGTGAGAACAGTATGGGGGAAACCGTCCCCATGATTCAAGTATCTCCCACCAGGTCCCTTCCACAACATGTGGGGATTATGGGAGCTACAATTCAAGATGAGATTTGGGTGGGGACACAGACAAACCATGTCATCAATGAAATAAGGGACTTCAAAAGAAACCAGAGCAAATGTCTTCCGATGAAGTACAGTTATGTAAGAAAAAGGAGATGTTACAAATTTTCTACCATGTGTTCCTTAAAAGATGCAGAAAGATATTGCACCTATGAAAGGCAAACAGGCAGAGAAAGAACAGTAAGATCAGGCAATAATGTGAGAAGATGAAAAAAGCACAATAGCAGAATTTAAAATCCCAGATGGAAGCAGCAACAACAGATTCAAGGCTGCAGAAAACCCAATCAGTGAAGTAGATGATGCATGTGACAAATTCTTGTGCCTAAAAATAAAAGTCAAGGGTATGAAAAAGGTGAGGAAGTGAAAATGATGGGAGGAAAAAAGACCCATAGTTTAAGGATGTGGCATGTACATGTAAGAAAGTACAGAACACATGGAAAGGAAACACTGAACAAATAGAAACTCTCTTGAGCTAAAGAAAGAGTTGGCCTTTAGGTTAAAAAGGTTCATTAAAACAAAGTCCAATTATTTAGAAGAGCGGGACACCGAGACTTAGCTTTGTGACACTTGGATGTTTTAGGTACAAAGAAGGGGCCCAGAGTAAATAGGAGCAGTAAATAAATAAGAGCAACAACTGCAATAAAAACAAAAAGTCAGGTAACCCCAAACAACCAGTCAAGCCTGGCTTCAGACTTCCACAGAATAAAAATCCAGCAGGCAGTAGAGTTGTGTCCTCAGAATTCTGAGAGGAGGGATTTTTTGAAAATGCTGAACAGAACTGACTACATAATTTACAGAGCCTAGGCAGGCAGAGGCTTGGCGGGCAAATCACCTGAGGTCAGGAGTTAAAGACCAGCCTGGCCAACATGGTGAAACCCTGTCTCTACTAAAAATACAAAAATTAGGCGAGGTGCATGGCTTATGCCTGTAATCCCAGCACTTTGGGAGGCCTACGCAGGCAGATCACGAGGTCAGGAGATTGAGACCATCATGGCTAACACGGTGAAACCCTGTCTGTATTAAAAATACAAAAAAATTAGCCGGGCGTGGTGACGGGCGCCTGTAGTCCCAGCTACTCGGGAGGCTGAGGCAGGAGAATGGGCGTGAACCCAGGAGGTGGAGCTTGCAGTGAGCTGAGATTGTGCCACTGCACTCCAGCCTGGGTGACAGAGCGAGGCTCCATCTCAAAAAACAAAAAACAAAAAACAAAAAAACAAAAAAAAAAATACAAAAATTAGCCAGGTGGTGTGGGGGCACACTCCTGTAGTCCCAGCTACTCAAGAGGCTGAGGCAGGAGAATCGCTTGAACCCAGGAGATGGAGGTTGCAGTGAGCCGAGATCACACTACTGCACTTCAGCCTGGGCAACAGAGTGAGACTTGGTAAAGAAAGAGAGAGAGAGAGAGAGAGGGAAAGAAAGGAAAGAAAGGAAAGAAAGGAAGAGAAAGAAAGAAAGAAAGAGAAAGAGAAACCATCTAGAGAATTTAAAAGTCAAAATACCTGGACAAGAAAGGTAAGAGAGCAGCTGAATATTAGAAATGTAGAGGAAAAATCTCTTTATTTCTTCATGTGTGCAAATTCCAAAGCACCTCTTACCAATACAAATATTAGTCAAAAAAAAAGACAAACATCAGAAAAGAGGACTATGTAGCAAAATGGAGAAAACAGTGTTTCAGTGTCAGACAGCAGAGAAAGAGAGGGCTATAATTTTCCTTTAAAGCAATTCAGAGAAGTTCTCTTATTTTCTCAATATCCCAGAAGCATGCTTGCCTGTATGTTGTAAGCAATGACAGATATTGACGAGCCGAATTTTCTCATCCTGTCCAGAAATTGTCTGAGGAAGCGCTCCAAGGCATCTCCCCCTGTCAAACGTTCTGGGACACATAGGTATTGCAGGGGCAGCATCTGCAATTTTGCTTGGAGGGACGCTCAGACCTCATGATTCAGCAGATGCAGTGCTTAATGGGGAAGCCACCGTCTTCTTTTCAGAGAGCAGTGAAAGAAGCCCATTTGCCCCACCTAGCTATCGACTGTGTTCCATCATGGGGCAAGCCCAACAGTCATGCGCAGCCTGCAGCGAGTATGTGATGGCTGAGAAGCGTGTTTTCAGAACCCACCCCAGTGCTGCTCACAAGCCCTCTTTGTGCATCTCCTTCCCCAATTCCAGAGGTGCAGCCTGCACCCGAAAAACTGTTTTGCTCAATGTTATCTGTGCATTCATTGTGTTTTCCAACCTCTCACCTCCATACTTTTATTTCCACGTCTGTAATCCACTTCATCCTCTCAATTTAATGCACCAATTTTTTTTCATTTTTTTGGTTAATTTTTGGGGATGGGGTCTCACTCTGTCACCCAGGCTGGAGTGCAGTGGTGTGATCATAGCTTGCTGCAGCCTCAAACTCTTGGGCTCAAGTGATCTTTCTACCTTGTAGCTGGAACAAGAGGTGCACATCAACACATCCAGCTAATTTTTAAATTTTGTGTAGAGACGAGATCCGGCTATGTTGCTCCGGCTGGTCTTGAATTCCTGACTTGAAGCAGTCCTCCCACTTTGGCCTCCCAAAGAGATGGGATTACAGGCATGAGTCACCGCATTAGGCCTGATGCACCAAAATTCTCCCCAAGCTTGAAACAGCGGCTGTGCTTTGTAACCACGCTGGGTGGGGCCAGCCCTGGAAACATCCCCTTCCCCGCCAGCCTGCCTCTTTAATGGCCAGTCATGGAAAAAAGTCAGTGCTGGGACATCTTTTCCAAAGGAAAAAGCCTCAACTTTCAGTTTCAGGCTTTTATTTGTTTTTGGTTACAGGAAATTTCTACTTCTTTTCTAATTTCCCATCTGTTTGTCAACTGGTGCATTTTTTGCTAGCTTAGTGCGTTCCCACACGGGTCCTGAGGACTCTGGTCAGGCCCTACCTTCTTAGAGCCACACAGTGCAGCAGGCCAGGCACCGCACTGGAGGGCTTGGTCCTGCTCAGGTTCTGAGATAATACTGACCATGCTGGGGGACGGGGCTGGGAAAAGAAAATCCCAGCACTGACCCCTTGCTCACCCTTCCTTCTTAGCCCAGCAGCTGGGCACCTGCTTGATATGGTTTAGCTGTGTCCCCACTCAAATGTCATCTTGAATTCCTACATGTTGTGGGAGGGACCCAGTGGGAGGTAATTGAATCATAGGGGCGGATCTTTCCCATGCTGTTCTTGTGATAGTGAATAAGTCTCATGAGATCTCACAGTTTTAAAAATGGGAGTTTCCCTGCATGAGTTCTCTCTTTGCCTGCTGCCATCCATGTAAGATGTGACCGACTCCTCCTTGCCTTCCAATGTGAGTGTGAGGCCTCCTCAGCAGTGTGGAACTGTAAGTCCATTAAACATCATTGTTTTGTAAACTGCCCAGTCTCAGGTATGTCTTTATCAGCAGCGTGAAAACGGACTAATACACTGCTATTCCCACAGGGTTCGTCCAGACCACCTCTCCCCTGAGCTTGTACTCTGACTTTCTGAACACCATTGTTTTGCCCCTGAATCTTGACCTCTGCTCTGACCCCAAACCCTCTTCTTTGGACTCCCCCATAAAGCCCTTCCACCATCTTCTGTCCATGGATCCACTGTGACCTTAACACATCCTAGGACACCGCTCAAGCCAGCTTCCAAGGGTTCAAGTCCCTTACTCCAGTTTGGACTGGACATGGCTCTATTTATTTTCCTGCCTTGCTGTATTCTGAAGTCCCAGTGCCTTCTGGCCACACCTCCTCAGGTGTTCTCTGTGTCCTACCAGTGACACTGAGGAACAACCAGATGCCCTTTGAGAACCAAGGTTGGGTCATTCTGAAGATGGTCCATTGCCACTTCTTTCATGGATGTTTCTCTTTTTCTCTGACTTGCTTAATTCTCCAATTTCTAGGCCACATGCTAGAATTTTCAGCAGGAAGTTAGGCTACTGCTCAAGGTGACAGGTCCCAAGGGACTTTTCTTTATCTCTCACATGGGACACCCCTTGCAGGGAGCCAGATGGGTTCAAACCTTGCCTCTGCTAGCAGGAATGACCTTGGGCAAGGTACAGAACCTCTTTGAGCCTCAGTTACCTCCTCTGTAATAGGAAAATTATAACTTCCGGGTTATTGTGAGAATTAAATGGGGTTAAACATGTAAGAACACACGAGAGACTCAGTAAACGTTGCTTCTCTTTCCTTCCCTGCCATGCCCCAGGAGACTGCATCTGGCTATTCAGACAGGGACCCAGAGATATCAACCTCAATTTTTTAAACACAGTGTGAGTGACTTTGATGTGAAGGTGTTTTATATTTGTCAAGTATTGTTATTTATAAGGCAGGAATAATTACCTTAGTGAGTTTGGCAAATATTATTATTTTTGCCTTTTCTGAGACATACCATTCATGCTGCCGTGGGTAGTTTAAAGTAAAAAGTTACATAGTTGAGAATTTTATGTAATCAGACTCAAGAAGAAAGCAAGCTTCTCTCTCGCCTTTTTGCCATTTTAAATGAGATGTGAAGTTTATCTAGACAATTGATTGTGAACTATTTTGAAGTTCAAAAAGATACAGAAATTGGTTACATTTAATGGGAGGACTCATGGATGGTCACGAAGGGTGGAGACCCCAGGGAAAACAGTGTTTCTGAAATATCTTGGAGATGAAATCTGTGACCATCTAAACGCGAAACAAGGAGGGCAAATGAAGACGGATTTGTGTCTCTGGGCTCTCAGCAGAATCAATCTAGACTCTAGCCGACAGTTCTTCACATGCTACAATTAGAAAACAACTTGCAAACTGCACAAATCATATTCTTGGAATGAAATCAGGCCCCTGGATACTGACATTTATGGAGATGCTACTGCCCTTGGACTAAAAGCTTCAAAGTGGTTTAAACACCAATTAGTCTTCCCTGCCCCACAGCTCTGAAGCTTTGCTCTGATTATATTCTGTAAGTTAAAAAAATAATTTTTTTAAAGAAGCCTAGGTAAAGCTTGCAAAGGCAAAGTTACTGACATAAAATGGGGCAAATAAATCCCTGCAGATTTGAAACAACCTGAAAAGGGCAGCAGCGTTCACTGAGGCTCTAATCCCTAATTCATGCAACTCAAAGATAGAGGTGAACGTCACAGGGCATTATGCACAGACACATTTTGGGATAGAGAAAACAGAGTGTTGTCTGCATGGTCAAAGGTCAGTGAGAAAATCATTAGAACTGCAAACAGTCTTTTGTTGTTCTGGGAGCATTCTCTAAAAGGTGATGAAATGTAGAGCAGGAGTCAATATGAAAGGACTGTGCCTGAGTCTGCTCTTGAGATGATAGTCCTGAGAAGGTGGAAATGCCATCTTCGTACATGAAAACTGGAGGACACTGAGACCTTCAGGTGAACGATTTAGCCTAAGTTTTTTTTTTTTTTTTGAGACAGAGTCTCGCTCTGTCACCCAGGCTGGACAGCTCGCTGCAACCTCCACCTCCCGGCTTCAAGTGATTCTCCTGCCGCAGCCTCCCAGGTAGCTGGGATTACAGGTGCATGCCAACATGCCCGGCTAATTTTTGTATTTTTAGTAGAAATGGGGTTTCACCATGTTGGTCAGGCTGGTCTTGAACTCCTGACCTCAGGTGATCCACCCGCCTCAGCCTCCCAAAGTGCTGGGATTATAGACGTGAGCCACTGTGCCCGGCCCTAACCTAAGCTTTTTAGTGAACCATAAGAGGAATTGCACGAAGGCTTGGGATTGTTAAGGTTTAGAATCTCTGAATGGGGTTCATTAAGCTGTGGGAAGTGCTAGTCAGGATCTATGGGGCATTCAAACCCAGAGCAGCAAAGTCCCTAAACCAGCCTCCTCCCATAAAGGTTTATTCATCAGAGATCGTGAAAAGTGTAAAGTGAGATCAGAATTTCATAGAATCCTGAATGATTTCTTGAAATTGTTGTTTTGACTTCACTTCTGTAAAATATCTAGTTTATCTCCTCTCTACCAAATCTTCTCCACCCAAGTGGATGTTAGAAGGAGAAGTCCTGTGTTTACTAGGTTACAGAATAGATAAAGTTGGTTTGAACTGATCAGCAATACATCAGTAGGATGTGGACAGGGAGACCTTTCTTTTCTGGTACCTGAAAAATAGTAAAATAGTAAGAGGTCACCAAAAAGAAGTTTCAACGCTTCTAATTTCACTAGTTAAGTCAGGAGTGCAAGCAGATATTGAGCAGCTATGCAAAGGCTTAAATTAATAGAACATGAGTGCTGTATATCTGGCGTATCTAAATAGCCCAAGGATGGAAGAAGCCACAGGAACCAACTGCAATGTGATCTGGGGTCTGGGCTACATGGAAGGTGTATGACCACGGGCTTCTGTTTACAGAGTCTGGTGAGAAAGTTTCCATTAGGTGGACGTGTCTCTCCATGGAATAAAGCCCAAGGCACAGCTGGCCTCTCAACTCAGATGTGTGTTTTAACCTTTCCCAATATCTCAGGTGATCCCCTGAGACACACAAACACATAATGTGCTGCAGGTGATTTTAAGGGAATAATAATAGTAGTGGTAGTGTCATTTCCACTTTACAAATGGCACAAAAGGATTTTGGCTATGTCTGCATGCAAAGAATGAATGACAAAACCTGTGAAATAAATGAAGACCATTACTCTAGTATATACAATGCAAGATGGACTGACTTTTTCTTGGCATTTGATTGACTTGGCTTTGGAGGTGAAAGTCTAAGAATGAAGGGAGGAGTAACTGCTGCTACTGCTTTAATACCTTTGGGAAGAGCTGTTATGCCTTGAATGGGGAGATACTAAAACGTAGTCTATTTTCCTGAAAATCCTCTAACACAAAAACAAATTTTTTTAAAAAAAGAGAAAGTGAATTTCAGATTAAGAAAAGAATCAAGTGCAATACACTTAAAGAAACTACAGTGAGAGTGACTTTTGAAATGCTTCATCACATTTCTCAAGGCAATTGTTAATCACTAGTTTTTACAAAAGGGAGGTGTTTTGGTGGATAGATGGCTTAAATAGTTTGCAGGGCTCGTGGACCAATTAAGGTCTGTTGAATATGGTTTTAGAAAAGAGAGTTCAACCTGTGTCCCCTGAAAGTAATTTGTATAATAATTGGAAAGATACAATGCATTACAACCAAGCCAGTCTTATAAACATCCTGAGGTTTATATTGATTATGAATACTGCCACAGGTGGGACAGGTGCAATGCCCAGTTTGTCTTGGCAGACTTGGCTTATGCCTGTTGTCCTAGCATGATTAAGAGTGTCCCGTTTCACTCTAAAAGGTGTCCTAAGTGGATGATGAATGATTTGGTCCTTTCATTAATGAAGTAAGAGAGAAGGATTATTCCTAACTGGGTAGACTGTAGATTTGTGTAACTAAAAGGGAAAGAGTTGGTGATGGACTTATTTTCTAAATATATTCTTGCTGATAATTTCTTAAGGGACCAATACAGAATAGTAAATTTCAAGGACTGCCACCTTTACTGCATTTTTGACCCAATTATGATGCAATTATATTTTTTGTGTCATGTTCTTCATGCTCTAAACATAGCACAATTAGAAAGGATTTGAGAAAAGGCATATTTTAGATGGCATCAAGGTCTTTTTTTGGTAACCTTTTTCTTTTCTTTCTTTCTTTCTTTTTTCTTTTTTTTTTTAAAATATGGAGTCTCGCTCTATCACCAGGCTGGAGTGCAGTGGCACGATCTTGGCTCACTGCAACCTCAGCCTCCCAGGTTCAAGCAATTCTCCTGCCTCAGCCACCTGAGTAGCTGGGACTACAGGCACACACCACCACGCCCAGCTAATTTTTGTATTTTTAGTAGAGACGACGTTTCACCATGTTGGCCAGGATGGTCTCGATCTCTTGATCTCATGATCTGCCCGCCTCGGCCTCCCAAAGTGCTGGGATTACAGGGGTGATCCACTGCGCTGAGCCACTGCGCCCAGCCTGGTAAGCTTTTTCTACTAAAGAAACCATAGAATTCTGGTCCCTAAAATGTTTGAATAATGAACACAAAGTAACATAGTTTATTTAGTTACAGACTTTGCTTCAAGACCGACAGACAGACAGACAGACAGACAGACAGACACACACACACACACACACACACACACGACTTTTGTATGAGGAAAATCAAGAAAAACAATAAGAAGTCCAAGTGCCCTGTGACACGGTGGAGGGCCACACATGGACCTCTCCCCATTGGACAGTCCCAGCTGAGCGCACTCTTCCACCGATTCTTGAAAAAGTACCAAATGCCAGTGACCCTCATTATTTGCAGATTCTGTATTTGCAAATTTATCTGCTCACTAAAATTTATTCAAAACCCCCAAATCAATACTTGCAGCACTGTTGTAGTTATTCATGGATGTGTGTGGGGCAGCAAAAGGTTTATTTTATTTTATTTTTTTATTTTTTATTTTATTATTATTATACTTTAAGTTTTAGGGTACATGTGCACAATGTGCAAGTTAGTTACATATGTATACATGTGCCATGCTGGTGTGCTGCACCCATTAACTCATCATTTAGCATTAGGTATATCTCCTAAAGCTATCCCTCCTCCCTCCCCCCACCCCACAACAGTCCCCAGAGTGTGATGTTCCCCTTCCTGTGTCCATGTGTTCTCATTGTTCAATTCCCACCTATGAGTGAGAATATGCGGTGTTTGGTTTTTTGTTCTTGTGATAGTTTACTGAGAATGATAATTTCCAATTTCATCCATGTCCCTACAAAGGACATGAACTCATCATTTTTTATGGCTGCATAGTATTCCATGGTGTATATGTGCCACATTTTATGTGCATGTTCCCAGCTGAGGTCACAGAAGAAGATGCTTTGCCTTCTTGTTATAGCTCTCAATACTGCAATCAACGGTCATTTTCACTGTCTACCTAGTGCCATGTGTTTTGTGCTTTTTGCTGTTGATTTCACTGTTTAAAGTGACCCCCAAACATAGGGCTGAAGTGCAGACCAGTGTTCCTAAGTACAAAAAGGCTTTGATGTGCCTTGCGGAGGAAATATGTGTGTCCAATATGCTTTGTTCAGGCAGGAGTTCTAGTGCTGTTGGCCCTGAGTTCAAGGTTATGAATCAACAACATGGTACACTGGGAAAAGAGAAGAGGAAATTTGCCAATCTGTAAGTGAGGCCATCCTGGAAAGTGCTTAAAGTAAATCTTTGATGTGTGATGGAGCTATGGAAAGATGGGAAAATGGCTAAATCTGTAGATTTTTGAGATTATGACCTATAGAAAAAAGAGTAGTGACAGCATTTTTTTGTGAGGCTGAGAGCCAAAGAAATTCATGGACACACTACCCAGGCTCAGGGAAACGATAAACTCTTCCATGCTAGTGTTTTCTTATAAAGAAAATACTTCATATAACTGATTATTTTTTAAGAAATAGATATTCAATAAGGTATCTTTAAACAAAAACACATAAAAACCAAAGTTGCATATTGATCAGTCAACAGAAATGTTGTGAGCTGAAGCTCGCGGGAATCGAATCTTGAATTTCCTTAGGAGCAGTGGCTCCATTTGAGTTAATTCAGTGCTTGTGGCAGCTACTGTGAACAAGAACTGCCTGGACAGCACGTGAGTGATGCCGCCTCACACCCTCCAGGCCAGTCCACCTCCAGCTGAGTTCCACTGAGCAATATCCATGGGCACATGAGGCACAGAGGAGTCCCCTGACCAAGCTCTGCCTAGATTCCTGACTTGCAGAATCTGTGAGATATGATTGGTTGCTGTTGAATCCATTAAGCTTTGGATCACTTGAGGTGCAGCAATAGGTAATTAGAATGTGGTACCAGAAGTGGTAGCTTTGAATAGATATTCTCTCTTTTGTTTTGAGCCATAATACTGCAAAGTATTGAACTGCAAAGCCATAGATATTCTCTTTTGTTTTGAGCCATAACACTGCAAAGTTACTTTGAATGCTTTACGAAGGAAGAAACAGATTCAGAGAGTTCAGAAGTGGTGGGGTGTCGATTCAAACCCCAGCATTGAGGAATCAACAAACTCAGCCAGGCTTCTGCCTTCCTCACTGTACCACAGTTCCCACTGGCATCATTAAAGACAGCTGTTTCATGGGATAATGAATAGGCCTCTTTTGACCTTCAGGGTCAGTCAAGCTGTGTGGCTGTGATTGTGAAGAATACAACAGAGTTTATCCATTTCCAGAGATCCTTTAACGGAGATTTCCAGCAGCACCTGTAGTCACATGGTGATATGGGTTGGCTGTGCCTTCACCCAAATCTCATCTTGAATTCTAGTTCCCATAATCCCCACACGTTGTGGGAGGGACCTGGTGTGAGGTAATTGAATCTTGGGGGCAGTTACCCCCATGCTGCTGTTCTCATGACAGTGAGTGAGTTCTCACAAGATCTGATGGTTTTGTAAGGGGCTTTTCCCCCTTTTGCTTGGCACTTTTCCTTGCTGCTGCCATGTGAAGAAGGACATGTTTGCTTCCTCTTCTGTGATGATTGTAAATTTCCTGCGGCCTCTCCAGCCATGCTGAACTGTGAGTCAGTTAAACCTCTTTCCTTTATAAAGTACCCAGTCTTGGGTATGTCTTTATTAGCAGCGTGAGAACAGACGAATACACATGAGGACTACACAGACTCCTGAGCATGGTATTTGGTGCATAGATTAAGCAGAAAAGATTTGGAAATTAGGGTCTGGAATTGTTTAAGCTTTGAAGGGCAAAGATGGCTTGAGGAATAGCTCCTGAGGCCTGTGGGAACAACTATCATGAGGAAAGACTCAGAGAAAATGGAGAAAATGAGAACTGGACATTGTCATACAACCTGGTCAGCTCTTGTCCACCGAGGGGATTCCTGTGTAAGCTCTGTGTCAGGGAACAGACTGGCCACTCAGTTGTCTCTTGAGAGCAAGGCTGAGTTACCCCAAGTTGCATAGAAGGGTGTCTGCTCCTGGAGGAGCCTTGAGACTGGGCTCCCAGATGTCCGTAGGGGACATTCCTGGATGTGTGGTCCAGTGCATCCCGGAGTTGCAGTGGAGATGCTGCCTAGTGCCTGTGGTTCAAGTGGAAAGTGGCAGGGTGGGTTTGGGCATATAGTCTGTTATTTAGATTCTATGCAAACAAAGGCAAAAGGAAGGTTGGCCTAAGATGACAGATGATTGCTTTCTCCCAAGGTTAGCAGGCTAGGTGGACAAAGTTGGATAGTAGTCTTTACTGGCACTTGCAGGTCCTATGGGACAATGCAAGACAGGACATGTCTTCCAGCTTCCTGGTGTTGGCATGGCTTAGTGTGTCCGGCTTCTGAAGACAGCCACTCAGTTACATGCAGGCCATGGGCCTGCTTGCTCTCACATTACCCCTTCCCCCCACGTACTAGGAGAAGAGTATTGTGGTTGGCAGAATAATAACCCATCAAAGATGTCTGTATCCTAATTCCTGGAACTTGTGAATATGTTACCATACATGGCAAAGGGGAATTAAGGTTGCAGATTGAATTAAGGTTGCTAATCAATGACCTTAAAATAGCAAGATCATCCTAGATTCCCTTCATGGGCCCAATGTGATCACAAGATTCCTTATAAGTGGAAGCAGCAGGAAGAAGTCAGAGGGATGCAGCGTGGGAGGACACAGCTGACCAGTGCTGGCTCTGATGATGGAGGAAGGGGCCATGAGCCAAGGAAAGCGGTGGCCTCTGGAGGGAATGCAGCCCTCCTGAAACCTTGATCGAGCCTAGTAAGATCCATATCAGATCTCTGACCTCCAGAACAATGAAATAATGAGTTTGGGTTGTTTTAAGTTCCTATGTTTGTGGTCTTTTGTTACAGCAGCAATAGGAAACTGATACGGGTATGATTACCCACACTTTAGAGATGCTCAACAAAGACTTACAGAAACCAAATAAGTTGCCCAAATCAGCAACATTCACAAGCAAAAATGACAGAGCTGCCATTTGGTCCCAGGCCCTGCAACTCTAGAATCTATGCAGTTCGATCCCCTAGTGCTGGCTGTTTGTCAGGCACTAGTGTTATTTTCTGACTCTGGAATTAGATTTGGCAAAAGTTAGAAACGCCCGTATGAATGGGACCCCAGTGGCTTGGGATGTGTCCTGACAGGGACATTGTGTCATTGTCGCTAGACATAGCCAGGAGTAACTCAATATAAATGCAAAACTTGAGTTTTCTGGGGAAGGAGAAAATCATAATAGAATTAAACTCACCATTTGATAAAACTGCCAGGGCTGCGTCTCGATTCCACCTGGATTCCTGTCCTGGGAAGTGTCAAGGCAGAGTTCAAACTTAGGAATATTCAGAAACTGCTGAGCCAATGGCCATGAATATTTATGAGGTGTCAGAGCTCGCCGGGTGCTGTCATGTTGGCTGGAGGAGCATGATGTGCCAGGTTTGGGTTGCTCTGCCCTCCATCCCTGCATAATGAACTGAAGGGTGCCCTGACTTTAGCCTCTCCATCCGTCCATATGCTAAGCTAGCATTAATCCTTTCCCTGGGGCTTCATCTCATATCACTGAGTTTTTTTCCAAATGCCACCAGGGGGAAAGGTTGCACGGGCATCTCTGTCAGCTTCCTTTTTAACAAAATGACCATATTTGTGTTTTTAGCTGTCTTCTTTGTGGCCTAAGGAATTGCCTGAAGCATTCTCAGGGCCAGCCATGAGGCATGGGGCTGGGCTGGGCTGCGTTGGACAGAGATCCCTCATTCCATCTCCTCTTCTATCAGAGGAACTCCACATTTATCTGTTTTGCTTTTTGAGCTTCCCCATGAGGTTTTATTTCAAGAAGACCATCTGCTGCAACAAAAAGCTTGAGAACAATTGATTAAAAAAAAAAAAAAAACCCCTATGATGGTGAAACACTATGGGAAATTTATCAGACAATAAGTATTGACTTTACTATACACCAGGCACTTTTCTGTCACCGGAGTGGAGCATTGAATAAAAGAGACAAA